>NC_071474.1:27513960-28763960 GCF_028500815.1 Rissa tridactyla | reverse complement strand
ACCAGCAAGAAACGCTATTTAAATGAGGGGAGAATTTAAATTACACAAACCCACTTTTTTTTCTTCCCAATGATAAAACTTAAAACTTCATTAGATTTTCAGATATGAAAGTGGATCAATGTGCAACATAAGGAAGTTTTGTAAAAAGAGGTTTTACGAAGCATGTTATTTTTCTAATTGTTGTAGATTAATGATTATTCCTTTGGGACTTGCCTTCGGACCTGAAATAAAGAGCACATCAAACCGTCTTCTTTTTTGCATTTACAAGCAGAATTTTACTTCAAAATTAAATTTTGTGTTAAAAAATAAAATATAATATTCTTTATAAAATTACTTTTAAAAAAAATCTTGAAACACACTGAAAACATTTCCCAAAATGGTTTTTTTTTTTTGGGGGGGGGGGGGGGGGGGGGGGGGGGGGTGTCCCTCAAAGAATACTGCACACACTTACTGAAAAACTGTGAAAAAAAAAAATTCAACATTATAATTTCAAAACAAGAGCACAATGGAAATTTTGTGGAAAAAACATGAAAAAAGACAACGAGCTCCTCTTGTTAAAGCAGTCACTGAAAACAGCTCCTCTTTAAGAAAAGACAAAATCAAAAACAAACAAAAAACCCTACCGTATCTAAAATACCTGTCTCGGATCTCAAAAGTGCTGTGAATAAGATAACAGTTGTATTGCAGAGAGATATGGCTAAGGAAAATGAATGAAATTGGTTGCTTGACTTCAGCCAAGCTAGAGGACCTCTTAATAAACTGAGACTTACTTTCTCCCTGCCTCCTCTCATTTTGAGAAATGGAGACTTTAAATTTGTATCATCAGGGTGGCGCAAAAGGCCAGGGAGAACTCTACGGGGAAAGAATATAGTAAAAATTTTGGGTGATGTCACTACACAGAGAAATTTTTGTCTAGAAAAGTGAATGAGGAATTTCAGCAACAGTCCATGTCTCACCTCAATGTATTCTAAAAATACTTGTCTAGTTTTAAGCACATTTTGAAGAACACTCAGTACAAAGAAGATTGTGCAGAAGATTATACAAGAAGTATATAGAGAGAGGAGTTTCTTTTAAAAGATTTTGAGACATAACAAAAGCTGTTTTAACAAGTAAGCCAGACACTTAAAAATGGCCCACATTCAGCCGGTTCCAGCCAGCTCCATAACTTCTCCCCACATACGGCAGCTATAGACCTGACCCAGGTTCCCATTAACTCATTGCACGAGTTCTATTCTTTTGTTAAAGTAGGGGTACAAGCACGTGCTTAAATAACTGAGAGATCTGTAGGAAATATGGAAAGACATATTTCACTGTACTAAAAGCAAGGAACGGTCAATGTTTTAATGAATCAATTATATTTCAAAATGGACTTCTGTTTTGTTTTACATTTCCTTCCCCTGTAAATGGCATGCCAGCTTCAATACTTCACTCAATAAACGTCTACTAAATGAGTGCAAAGTTACAGGCACGTTGGTCTCTATGACAGGCCATACATAATCACCATAGAAATATATAATTACACCTGTCAACCTCATCTCATGCAATTGATTCAATAACTAACAATGTCAGTAGCAGGCTAAGCTTAGAGGTCTCCCTGTGTGAAAATACTCATACATGGCTAAACATCTTGGTATTTTAATTGCCTGTCATACTGCCAAGGTTCCTATATTGTACCTATCTCCACAGCAACAGGCTGGAATGAGTAAAGCACATTTAATAACTGAAAAAAGTGAATTTATAAGCTTGCAGTTATTTTACGGCTCTTACAGAGTATTCTGAAGACAGCTGGAGATGTGGTTGTATTGGAGCAGAACGTGGTTTTTTTCTTCTCTGGGCAGATTGTGTGTATGTGCACGCTATGAATTAAAACTCATCATATAAATCTGAAAATTGTTTCTAATTACAGCTACTGGAAAGGTCAGCTCATGCCTGGAAGCGTACACATGTCCAGCTTGACAGGACGTTTAATCGCAACACACCAGGAATGGTTGTGTAAAAACAGCTTCTTAAAGGCTCCTAAGGACTTAATCACGACGTGTTTGTTAATAATAATTATCAATATTCCATCTAATATTCTAAATTACTTGTAAGCTGTGCTGCACTGAAAGGCTCTAATGTGCCCAAACGCTAACCCCACTGAACTTGACAGCCGGGCTCCCGGTGCCCTTAGCAAGCAGTAGGATTTACGTCTACCGTCTGGCAGTCTGTGCTAATTGCACATGAAGACGACAAGGGCAAAGTCTTTGTAGCCTGAACTTTTAACAGTGACAGAGTAAAACCAAACAGACTGGGTCAGGGAGAGGTACTAAGCAGAGATCCACAAGGAGATGAAAGACCAACAGACACTGGGAGCTGATGGGAAAGAGAATGAATTCTTTCCCCAGGAAAGAGACAGGAGCCAACAAAACACATGGCTGGTAAAAAAATAATGTGGAAAATGAGGAGGTTAAACAGGTAGAAGAAATGCTCCACATGTTAGCAATGGGTAGTTTTGGAGGCTTCCACACTTCAGGACTTTAAAACCAACATTGCAATGTATATTCTGTTCACATTTTACTCTAGTACAGACAAGCCTCCACCTACATGAAAGCTAAATTGCTTTCAAACAATTCATAAACTCAAAATACTAATGAACAAAAGTAAAGAAACGGCATCATTGAAGAAATCCTTCTACTCACCAGCATACTGACGGAACACGAGTGGGTGTGAACGCTCAGGTGTTTAGTTGAAATAAAGTAACACCTCTCTACCACCTCACCCGCTCTGCAGACCTGCCAGGCTGTGCTCTCTCTCCGATGACTGTTCTCTGGGCCTCTTCAATCCTCCTCTGGGTTTTGGCTGCGTTTGGCTTTACTTCTTAGACTCATCCAACATCGCCATGAACCAAGATCCTTAAACATAAAGAGAAAGATGCAATTCCAAAGTCATCACAGAAGAAGCAAAAAGCAGCGATAATTTTCACCTACAAACAATGGCTGCCAAATACTTTGCAGTCAAATGCTCAAGAGGAGCATACCATGGCAGAAAGCATACCACCACGACACCCGTGCTTATTTGCTATGAACACAGGAAGGGGATGGAGGGCAGGTGTTAAGGCCTATGAATAAAGAACACAGGAAAGCAGGAAAATAAAAAAAACACTTTACCTTCTTGCTTTAGTCAGCAGTAAATAAAACATGCCAGAACTTAGAAAACAGCTAAGCGGCAAACGCCATTTTTATAAGGGGGTTATCAGCCTCATGGAACTTATCTCCAAAGACAGGATTTTACAGAACAAAAGAGAAATAAAAGTCTCCTGTAAAGCCCTCTTGCTCCCCAACTCAGGTCTGAAAAGCAGAACAAGCCTGGTAGTGCCAGGCAAACAAGCCTTCCTGTTGAAAACTGGAGCAGCAGAGAATTTATTTATAGCAACATTCAATGGCCAGATCAAAGGGGGATTTCTCACACGAATCTTCAAGGTCTGAAGCATTTTTAGACCTTCTGGAAGGAGATGTCTTCTAAACAGGTCTGTACCAGCACTGCCATGAGCACAGCAGGACCATAAACACACCCCAATTTCACCGATTGTTCCATCTCACAGGGGCAAACACATCAGTTGGGAGAGGGGGAAAAAGCTAGCAGGATGCACAGGAGGGATACGGGATCCAGAGGACGTCAGGACAGACATTCACCTAGCCAAACACGTGCCAGCTTACTTCTAGGCTGGTCAAACACCCACTTGCTGAGAGCCAAGCCACAGTACTGCCACCACCCCGTCTGCTGAGATGACAAGGTCATTGCATCCCACTTCCCAACACAGCCAAGTACTTCCCCACGTGCAGGACGGGTTTCCCACTGAAATAACTGCATTCCACTTGCTTCCACTGTCTTTGTTGGAAATAGCACTCAAGTGAGAAAAAGAAAAACCAGCAAAACACAACCAGTGGTGCTTGTGCATACATACGGAGGTGGAGACTCACATTTTCAGCTGGCGTAAATCTGCATCACCACGCTGAAAGAGGCAGCATTATGCTGATTTTCACTGCTTTGGAGTAAGCCTATAAACAAATACACAACTTGGAAGTAGGTATATGTTTGCTTCCCTGGTTTTCAGGGTGGGTACCAGTTGCCATCACACACTGGCCAAGCATTCTTGGAGCTGCTCCAGGACATCAATCTAGCATGCTTTCAAGCCAGTCCTTGGAGAGCCCAGCTGGCCCGAAGACTTCCCAAAGGATGTATTTTCTATATCCTTTCAAAGCAGAGAAGCCAGAATAAGTCTCAGCTCAAAGAATTTTACAGGGTCTTTTATACTCATTGTAGTACTTAAGAAACAGGAAGGGTATCACAGCTCCAAGTGGTTCTTAATATAGATGATCCACAAAATTACATTCAAAAAGCCTTTCATCCACACAAGAGTTACTATCTTCTCTGCCCATTCATCCCAACAAAACCCCAAAAGCAAGGACACTTCATAAAATCTTTATAGTTTTTCATAGCGGCATTTGCAGGAAAAGGTCTGCAAATTTGAAAGAACTGCTTTTTCTATCGGCTTAGTTTATTGTTATTTTTGCTAATTAGGCTCATTTTTCCCCTTGCAGACAAAATAAAGTAAAAGGAAAAGATATTGTTCCTTCATAAACAATGAAAATGTCAAACTTCCAAAGTTCAAAATAACGATTATTAGAATCCCTTTCAAGCGAAATGTTTTTTCCCCAAAGATGACTGTGCATTTTAAACACTATTCATGGAGCAATGGAAGCTCAGCAGCTGAATGAAGCAAAACCCTGAGCTCCCCCCTGAACAGAAATCCCAGCTGAAGCGCGGGGGGACCAGGGCAGGAGCCGAGGACAGGGTGCTGCTCGTCACATCCTCCGCGGGGTTGGCCAGCACAGCTGTCGGATCGCCAGGAGCACAAGGCCAGGTTACACCAGCCCAAGGATCAGCCCCAATATCTGCAGCTGAATTTTCAAACCACAGACAAGGCCTAATTCAACTCCCATTAAAGTCAATAAAAGCCTCCCATTGACTCCAGTCGCAGTTGGATCAGGGCCATACTGATGTTTACTAGAAGCCAGATACAAGGTCTGATTACTTTTACACTGTTACACATCAGATCCTTATTCACTCCATTATTTACGGGCTTGCAAACAAGCAAGAAATTCTGATCACACAGTCCTACGGACCTCCATTTGCATCCTTGATTGGCACGATGAGAGCTGCAGAGAAAGGTTTGAATATGGATTACGCAGAGCAGTGGGGCACAAAAACCTGCAGGATGCAGTAAAGCAATCAGGCAGCATAAAGAAATTGAGATGGGATTCCTTGGACAAAGGGATCATTAAGTGCTTAACAAGCATCACTCTGTTATATCTGTTTTAGTGATGTTAGCATAATTTTAATTGTTACTATCCAATCTGTTGTGATAGCTTTAGAGTTATCAAGATGCTAAATATTTTATGGTGACATTTGAACAATCAGAAAGATTAGCCGCAAAGCCAGCTACCCAGTAGCCCAATGCCTGTGAATAGACGAAAAGAAGGATCTATTTTCTGTGTGGAACAAAGACAAGACAGAAAGATCAACACAATTAAATATTAAACAGAAGTAATTACATAGGCAGCTAACTAATAACTCAAACACCCTGTATTTTATTATGCATTTCCAACCAGCCAATTAAATTACACAATATTCTGAATGTGCCTGACATATCCTGCTCCATGGTATGTAATTCAGCCAAGTTTTCCTTCTGGTATAGATGCTTCTTACTAAAATTTATACTGAGCCAAGGAAAGCATACAAGACAGGGGGGGTCCTACTTTGTGCTGAGCTGACAAAAAAAGCATAGTTGTTCCTTCTAAGAAGTCTCAAAGTCCTCGAGTCCTATATAACACTAATGAATTGGCAGATGCCACTTTGGTCTCATTGAAGGTGCTGGCTTAAGATATGACATATTTGGCAATTTTGGGCCTCTGTCACACCTACCAGAGTAGGTCATGGAGCCAGGATAATACACACAGTTCCAACCTGCACGCAGGCATTTTGCAGATCTAGGGTTCATGAAACCAGTGGATGGTAGGCACAAAATATAACTGAGGATCTGAGCTACACAGATTTTAATGGGCTCGTTCACTCACTTTAAAATTACACACCTGCTAGAAATGTTTGCTTAATCAGGGCCATAAAGGTTACTTGCAAGTGATCCATAATTACATGCAAACTACTGCTCCCAACAGAACAGTAGCAAGTAATAATAATGATAATAAAGCTAAACGCTATCCGGAACAGAGGCAAAGGGACATAATTATTGCCATATGAAATATGGCAACACTAGGGTTTAATATGCTGGTAAGAACAGCTTGCCAAAGCTTTGGTAACGCAGGGCTGAGACTTCCACGTGGACACGTAAGGATCCAGGCTGAGATCTGACACGTTTTCAACTTCTTTGGAAAAAACTCAGAACCCAGCAGCATACACTGCCCTTCAATCAAACGATAATACTATCTAACAATTTTCATCTTAATAGCTCATCTCTCTGTCTGATTAGAATATGAATTTTTTTAGCTATTCAACTCATGCTCATAAATGGGTATTTAGAAATAATATATCTCAGGAAAAATGTTATTCTCTACCTGCAAGGAGAAAGAACATGCTTCAAGGTTTTCGGATTAATCTGATTAGTTAGGACATTGCAAGGCTCAGGCTGGCAGGGCTTAGAAGAGCCCTGCTAACTCAGGGTCACGCTAAGACACCTGAGGATCTGGGTACATTAAGCTCATCAAGGTCATGCACTGGCCTTTGTAGCCAGTGTCACCTAAAGACCTGCAGACTCTTCTGTGTGGGCTTTCAAAGGCAGCGGCGATGCGCAGCTAAAGAGGACACACTCCCAGTTTGGTCATGCAGCATCAACTTTGCTTCTGATACTGGAAGCTCAGAAGCTGCCAGCTCAGTACTCATCGGGGAAGAGACTTCCCAGCCGATGCGCAGCGTTTTCAGTGCACGTTTCCTGCTAACTTGAAAACAGGAATCACAAAAGGTCCTGTTGAACCTATGAAGGAGACAAGGGCAAAGGTTCAGGAGTAGCTGCTGGTCCTCACATTCCCCGTGATTCTTAAAGGGAAATCTCTTCTATTTAGCAATTGTAGCAGCTACTGTCCTTCCTTCAGACGGAGTCCCCAGATTGACATCAAGGTACTCTACTGTGGTAATAGAGCTTGCTCTGTAGACCGTTACTCTCTACTGGTGATGGTGCCTCTGAGAAAAGAAACTACCTAATGCTATGAAGGCTTTTCTTTTTTTTTTCAAGCGCAGGCAGTGATGCTTCTTTCATTTGCAGTCAAAGGTTGAAGTTCTGATTCCTGCTGCCAAAGGGAGCAGGACACTGTGCTGAGTTAGTCCATGGTAAATTCATCTGTGAGACAACGTTGTTTTCCAGCTCACTGTGGATATATTCAGGAAATTCATAGTAAGAGTTTTCAGGCGCTTTCACAGCCATTGACACTGAGCGCTATAGGTCAATGCCAAAACATCGGTCAGTGCCTGACTTCCAGGGCTTGGTGACAGGAGTGGCTGCTAGTCACTTCCGCTGGTATCTTGAAAACAGAGGTACCAGCTTCCATCCAGAACATGTGCTAAACATGTTAATAATTTGATTTTAAAAGGTAGCATCAGTTTCATAAGCAAAAAAAGCTTTAGAATAATTAATAAATAAGAACAGTATTTTTTAAATTATGCTGACAGAATACAAGAGGACTCCACTCGGACCATCTAAAGAGAAAATTAATCCGTAATTGAGCATCTTCCTTGATACATCTAAAACAGTTCTGTGTTGCACCTCTGGCAATTAGCTAGAAGCACCAATAGCCTTGGCACTTTCTCCAATATTTTTGTGTATGCTTGATAAAAAGAAGGAAACTTTCCAGAGGCAGAAGCACAATAATCCAGTAGAACATCAGGTAAGGGGGCTAAAGACAAAGGATTTGGGAGGCCACGTGTAAAAGGAAAGCCCAGAGTTCTGAGAGAAGAGGTGTTTATGCTCAGCTCTTGCAAATCCCATCTCCAAAAAGCCTACGGATAGTTCGGCCTACGAAGAAGAAAAGAGATGTAGGGGGAGACCGTAACACCAGCATTATCTCAGTGACTCTCACAGCAAGCTCTGACCGCGCTGAACACTCACGTGGTGTCTGCCTGACCTTTTTCCTGACACTGGAGAAGGCAAGGAGAACCCATGGGCCACGCAGAAGACCACGCTGCCACTTCAGGACAAGGGGTGCAATATTTGCTGTCTGCAAACAGCAGGAGCAACTCAGGACTCAAAGCTGCTTTCCTGGATGTCTGGGTAATTTAGAAGCTTTTTCTTGAATCACATCTCTTAGAACAGTTTCGCAGCTATTCCAAATTGCAAACACTTCAGCCAAGTCTCAAGAGTGCCATTCAAAAAAATGAAACCTCTTTAATCTTTGTGGTAGAAAAATCAACTTAAGTGGATAACTATTCTCTGTCATTTGAGCTGAAACTGGTAAATACTTGTATCATAAGAAAGCTTCAAAGCAAAGATATTAGCTAGAAAGAATAAAACCAAGAGAGTGAAATTCTCCAGCCTTAATGGTAAAAGTCTGCAAGGTTTAAAAGAATAAGTATTTGATATATTATTTTTAGGTAAAGAAAAACAGCATTGTCCCTATTAGACATTTCAATTTACTTAAAATAATTGTGCCTCAGTAGTTTACAAAGGAGTGATTACATACAATGTGACAATTGTATTACTTATTACCCTTGACATCACTTCAGTGAGGGTCACTCTAGTTAAATATTTCGTTTGTTATAATGTCCATCTTCATCAAGCTATTTTTGAAGCAATCTGAAAATCTTAAAACATTTGTTTCTTTGTCTTGCAAAAAAGAGGGCCCTGTTCATTTGTTCCCTTTAATACCTAGCAAATTGCTGTAGCATTTCGCAAAACCCTTAAAAGAAAAGGGCATGTAAGACAAATTCAAAGTAATTCATTGAAAACATCCTTTTCTCACTTTTTTTAGTCCTTTCCACTGTTAAACACTGTGCCTAACTAAGTCCAGTCTCTGTCAGAGAAGCAAAGATGCTTTATGAACACTATCCTCATAAATATTCTGTGTTTGAATGAACAAGACGAAGGATACTTGACATTTAAATGCTTCTTACAATTTCATTTATAAAGCAATTCTCTGATATCAAAGCATGCCTCCAGAGTTACAGATGAAAAAAAAATTACAGCCTGCTTATATTCCTCCACATGTGGCTTACACATCAGAGATACATCACCATTTTCTTAAACCCATAATGAACCAAATTCTATTTGTTGATTCATAACCACCAGTGTAAGGCCATTGACAAGTACACAGCACGAAGCTTTGGTAGCTACAACTTACCTATGAATCTTGACAACAGAAGTAGGTTTATGTCCTGGTCAGACCATGGGGAGCTGTAAATTATGACTTATTGCATGGAGCACTGGGGAAGGGGGGAAACATTACAACGGTGTAACCAATATCAACAATAGCAACAGCTCTTTCTCAGCTGGAGTATTATGCATAAAATTATTCAGGGGGTTAATGGTATTGGAATTAAGTGTGTTTGCTCTTGTTGTGGTCCTGACTAATTTCTACTTCGCCCACCATGAAGGACAGACTATGGCTTCCTAAGAAGAATTCTCCTTCCATACGTGAAATGGATAAAGTCACATTTTCTGCCTGCTAATGTTTCTCCAGGAGAAAGCACATGAGTTATGATAAATTTGTTTAAAGCCTGGCACCAAGCAAAGACAACGTTTTCCTGTGCCTCGAACCTATCATCCCCTTCAACTCTTCTGAATATTTCTGGCTCTTGCTTTTTTTATTATGAGACTTTAGATAGGAGGTATATCGAATTCCTGGAAATTCAAGAGAGAGTTAGGAAAAGGAGGAGTTCTCCTCATTGCATTGTCAAACCCAAAGCACTTGGGTTAGAGCAGTGGCAAGATCGTTTTTTGAATTTTGAGGATTATTTCAGCTTGCACTGAAAGCCCAGTCCTGGCTGAGGCTTTCTCTAAACCAACACCATTTGCTAACTGGAGTCAAAGATACCTTCTCCCCATTCTGTTTGATCTGCGTTACTACTTGCAGAAGCAGGGGAGAGGGGGAGGGGGGAAGCCCAGATGGTTCCCCACCCTGTGGGGAAGGTGTCTCCTCAAGTATGTTTCCAGCTCAAAACCAGGAATTCCAAAGCAATATAGCACCACCTTTCCACCCAGTTGCAACCAAAGGTTTGCGTCTGTACCAGTCTGATACTGATTCCTACTAAACCTGGACTTTCATTAGCATTCCCATTACTTTTTCTGTAAATTTGGGAAAGTCTTATAAGGTATTTTGAGACTTAAGGACAAAAAGAATCATTTAAAAAATGCAATGCATTAATATTAATTAGTCGTCATTATTATTAATAGCACTACGTATCTTCATATGGTAAATATTACTTCCTGCTTCTCGCATCAGCATGAAATGAGCCCCAGCATGGAAATGTCATTGTGCAGATCTCAGCACAGGCAGAGCTGACCCCAGCTCTCAAGAATTAATGCACAGCTTTAAAGCAAGTCACACCAGAAGCATATATTACTTTATGGGTTTCTCTGTAAAATAACCTACCCCTCTTTGAGGCACGGTTTAAAGACAGAGCCCACAGGACATAAATCACAGCTGCTAAAAATACAAACCCCTTTAGGACATCACTCCTTAATGGCAGCAGAAATCTTCACAGGAAAAGACACCTGCCCTGGTGACAGAGAATAATCACCTTCTCAAAAGCACGTGTTGGATGCCTGCTGGAGTTAGCAAGTTCAGAGTGCCAAGTTTTCCTTTGGAAGAGAAGACAAGTTACAAAATGCAAACCAAAAATCCGTATTTCCTCTCAAAAAAAAAAAAAAAAAAAAGAATTACTTTTCAAAAAGGTGAAGTGTATTATTAAAAAAAAAAAAAGGTGAAAAAGGTGTAATGGTGCACCAAGGTCTCACACACAACTCCCTGGGAAAGGCCTCCCCATTCTTGCACCCCAATTACCAATGCAATCAAACCAGTACCATTAGAATCAGCTGCCTAACAGCCACCCTTGCTTATTTGCTTTACTTCCCTAAGCCACCAGTAAGAGACGAATTTGGGCAGTTAGTTGTAAGAAAGAAGTCTTTCCCCAAGTTTCTTTTGATGATGCACCAGCCCATCAGGTTTTTGCAGCAATACTGATTGCTGTATCAATGATTTTGAACTAATGCTGATTTTCTTCCCCTTTCTATCAAAATAACAGTGTCCTATTACTTAGGCCATCTTCTTTGGTCAACAAGATTTCCCAGCTGCCATAGGAAGTGTTAAAATGTCAAATTTGAATCCCAAATTTGAATAAAATATCTAGTATTTATCCTATTTTTTAAAATGGAGCACTTTATCAGGCTTCAAGCTTTTGATGAGCTTAAAACACATTGCTTCAAAGTTTTCCTTTCCTCCCATACACATTCTACTGAATATTAGAATAATTTTATGGAATATAATCCATACTCATCCAGAGGATACAGAAACATTCAGCAGAAAGAGCACAGTTCGAAAGAATCCCCATAGATTTTGTGAAACCAACATTATCTTACTGCAAAACATCTGACACATTTTGCTGATAATCCCAAAACCAAGAAAAAGAGCGTTATCAGATATTATTTTAAGAACCGGACAATACTCAACTCAAACCAGACAGCAGATTTGGCACCAACTTTCTCCTCCTCTCCAAATGGACTTGCGTTACGGAGGACTCAGCTCTGTAGAGGCTACGGCATCTATTCACCTCCGAGTCACAGCGCAATAACCCTCCAGCTGGTGTTGAAATCTTCTAAATATCTGAGAAAAATGCATTTTGGGCTAAAAGGAGGTTTTTTTCTCAGATCTAAGGGCACTGATGCAGCCTTTTGGCTGTCTACTCACCTTGTCTTCCTCACTCCCCTAGAACAAGCACTCTGTGTGCCAGCCTCTCAGCTGGTGGGTGCCACCAGAACTCTGCTAACTTCACGGGGACACAGCCAACTTTGGGGATTTGGCCCACGATGCAGAGTACTGCCGGTTCAGAATGAAGCTTCTTCCCAGGCTCTAGCAGAGGGTACTACTGATACTTTATGCCCATGTGCCAAGCTTGATTTCCTGAAGTTTATGAAGCATTTCATGGCTTTTAAGCTTTCCCTCCCTTCCCCCTTTATGGAAAGGCCTTAAATTCCAGAATAACAATCCAATTCATAAAGAAAAAAAGTAATACCTGTATCACTCAGGAAAAAAAAGAGAAGCTCAGTTTGATACAAAGCCAGTTTATCCATGAGTAAGGCTGGCCCGTTGCAGAAGCTCATAGTAAGTGAAGCCTAGCAGCTCTGATGATGAAAGGTATAAAGCTGAAAGGGAAGCTATTCCTAATACCCAGCTTGGACTACGAAATGACATTCCTTTCCCTACCAATTTTCCCCACCGTTCTGGCAAACAGGGTCCGCGCTGCATTATCACATATTCATAGGCACAGCAAAATTGGTTTTGTCATGTTTTTGGTGGTCTTGGCTGGTGCTTTTCTGTTTCTGCGTTTTTGCAATTAAATCGCTTGATATCAAAAGTCACTGCCACACAAAGTGCAGCAGAGATAACAAAGTTAGCCCACAACAACCACAAAAGGCAAAATAATAATAATAATAATAGAACGCTGTATTTCTATTTCACAGCTGGAAGTAGAAAAGATATTATTGAGAAAGCTTAGGAAAACATAAATAAAGACAAGAACAGTCATCCAAAAATCTGGGTCTCAGAGGAAAAACCCTGAAGACATTATTAAAATATTCTGGATAATAGGAAACCATCAGGTTTTACCCAAGAGCAGCGCTAATCCTGGCACATCTCCTGCCTTCAGCCATCTCAGAGGACATTCCTCCTGTGCACAGAGCCAGTTCGTACACAAAACTTCCTTCGGAGATGCTCGCCAGGTCCCAGAAGCAGTGAAATTATCTTGTCAGCAGGACTCCCCCACTTGGGTGCAATATCACGCTGACAAAGCACTCATGCTCCAGAATCCCCCTCTTGTCTGATTGCCATCATTTCAGAAATCTCCGCAATATGCTCCTGGAAGGGGCCAGACATAAAGCAAATGGAACCGAGCCTTGGATGGGGAATTGTCCCAGAAAGCACCCATGCTAGACATTGTACAGTCCTCAACCAGATGCTTCTCAAAAATGTTATCCTACTGGCACAATCCACCTAATTTCCGTGTCTCATTTAAGATCCCACGCTTCTTACATAGTCTATAGAACAAGGCAGATGCCTTTCTCATTTGTCAGGGGCTTTTTATTCGCCTTGTGGAAGCTTCCCTGCTGACTGCTGAATACTCATATGTATCCAAAAGTAGACCTTGTCCCCATTTATACTAACTAAGGAGCAAACGAAGGACTCGCATGAGAAATAATTTCTTATATATGTCTTCTTTTCCTGCCAATATCCCAGCTAAACCAGCCCCATTTTCCTTTGGACTAGGCAATAAAGATAATTGAAGCTTTCAACCTAATCTTGACCTCACCCTCCCAAAATGGCTAATATTGAAGCTGGCCACAAATTATCTCCCACCGTATCATTTCCACCCTTTCCATGTAGGTCTTAATTTCTCCCCTCCTCCTCATAAAAACTCCACCAATATTTTTAGCGACTTTTAGACTTCAGAACTAGTTTAAAGGCCTCTTTCATATTTGTTTTTGTTTCACACGTGGTGAGGAAAGAGCTCTCAAATATTCACGTTCCCAGAAGACTCGCTGTGCTGCGTTTATCTACTCGCCATGTTTTGAACACGCGAGGAGGAAATAAAAAGGAGGGAGAAAAGAGGGGAGGCGACGGTCGGAACAAGGGAACCTGCTACATCTAGGAACAGAGCGCAAGCGTACCAGAGACTAGGAAAGCCCTTGGGCTGGCTCTCTTAGATTCACACATTCCACAATCAGTGAAATACATAAGCATGGAAAAATCAACAAGAATTCACAAGTCGGGATTCTCTGCATTTTTACACCTTATTATTATTACCTGATTAGATGGGATGTCTCCAAGGAACAGGCTCCAAACGTGCCCACGCTGAGATTAGAGACAAAAGCCCACTTTGGTGGCAGCAGTGCAGTCCTGTACCTGGCAATAACACAAGCACAAATCACACGAGGTGTAGGAGCACCCCACGCAGGCTAAGGGCTGAAGACAGTCTGCCTGATCTTCCTACACCAGTTCCCTCACAACACAAAACATGACAACATCCTCATTGGAAATTACAGTGCCCGATATCCCTACTGTAGATAACAGAGCACAGATGGCAGGTTATCTTTGACACCCTTCGCCATCCACTGAAATAGATATAGCATTTTATAGCACTTAAGATTACCCCTTGAGACATGACTGCCACTCTAAAGCCCAAAGCTTCAGCCGAAGTTCACATCATTCCCTAAGAGCTGTATGTGGCCCACAGCAGAGAGGTACCAAAGAGGAGTGTTTTTAGCCATTCCCTGCTCCCACGCTCCCTCCTCAAATTAAAAGGCTGCGGCAAACACGGAAGACAAACAAATTCCCCGTGTTCAGTGGCACACACCACATTTCTGCCCATTATTAGATGTGACAAACACAAGAGAGGGCAGAGCAAAGGGCAGGACACTTAGCGATCTTGTCATACAAAACTTCTCAAACATGCTCAGTGCAGTGTGGGATTACTCAAGGCTTCCCATGCGGTGGGTCAGGAACACCAGACGTGCAGCAAAACGGCTTCCTGGGAAACAGAGACAGAGAAAGAGGGAAAAACAGCCCCTTGCACATCCTTACAAGCACCCAACATCAGCGTGCCTTTCAGGAATGGTTCACCACTTTAGTCTTCTCCTTAACTATCACCTTTTTACATTCAAACCATACCACTGGGAAAGATTTTGTCAGGTGCAGCCAGAGATCAGGCTGCCACAATGCCAAGAATCTGGGGACAGAAAAACCTGAAGTTCCCCCGATCTATTTCATCGTTTGCTCAAGACGAGGAAACACCGCTGGCACATCCCATTAGCGTCCTGCTCCCCAGTGCAAACTGCAAGATGGTTTGTGCTAGGGGGTTTTAGCCTTCAATAAGCCGACAGCACAATCTGACAAAACGTATTCCCCCAAGCGCTATATTGCCTGCAGCGTCTACCTCTACCAAACCGCCTTCCTCGTAAACACTACCCTGGGTCTGATAAGTACGTGGAAATGAAGACCGTGCCATTCAAAAGAGAGGGGAAGGCTCTTGCCTATCCCAAGCACAAATGGTTTCTCCTTTCCTCCTCCTCTGGGAGTGCCAGGTAGCCGCCTCACACTGTGCTGAAGTTCCATTGTTTATTTTTCAAGCATCTTCACAGAGCAGCTTTCCCATGCGGCGGCTCCCTTCCGCAGGCCCTGTTCTCACGCAGACAGAAGGCTGCGCTGCCGCTGCCTTTTTGATCTGGAGGCAGAGGTGAGGGGGCTAGAGGAGGGGGATGCAGTGGGAATTCCCACCCGAATGCTATCGGTTTGCTTTTCAAGATGCTCAGCAGCACTGCACATGGCAATCCCGTGCAGCAGAGCCTTTCTTTAAGATGATATCCACGCTTTATTCTGTGACCTTTATTCCCACTGTTTGCTTTCCTCCGAGGTTGACTCCAGCCGTAACTGATACCAGAGCATCCCCGCCCCCATGTCTCCTTTGTACTGGCTCACAGGAGATCAGCATCTCCATCCCCTCCACTGTTTCTCCTGCCAGATGATGCTAAATACAGAGGGAGGGGCGAAAACCCCTGGCACAATAATGTTCGTGTGAGCAACTGCCCTCTCCCATGTGGTTCCTGCAACTTGCTTAACCTCAGCCAAAGCATGCCAGGGATGAAGGAGGTTGCAGGACACAGCTTTCCTCGTGAGCATTCTCCTTTTTCTCCCTTGCTGGCACCTCCTTCCTCCCAGCGGAGACCCCAGTTACGCCTTTTCCACCAGTTCCGTCTAGGTGGCAGAGCCCAAAAAACAACAGAAGGGATATTTAAACGTCTTTCTTTTAGAGAAAAAGCAGCAGCAGTGGCTGTCAAAAGAAAATCTACTCAAAGTTTTCAAAGGAATTAGGGGAAAGCAAAGACAATCCAGTGAACAACTGAAGAAGTCAGAGTCAGGAGAGGAGAATCACATAACCAGCATGCCTTACATGCTCCTGGAGAAGTCAGCTCACGACTTTTCACTTCCATTTCCTCCATCTCGTAGAAAAGGGCTGATGACTGTTGAAAAGTCTGCCTTAGACTTAGTCCTTTTGTATTGGTGTTGTGCTTTGAGATCGAAGCATGAGAAAATCTTCGGAAATATTGTGAGACAGTTGAACCTGAGGTCTTCCAGTTGCTTTCTAGAAGTGACACCAGGAGCAGTCTATGCAGAAGAGTCAGACGGTTAGACTTACAGTGGACAGGATGGAAGGGGAAGGGAAGATGGGTGTAGGCTCCCTACCTTCTGAAGACATTCTGACAAAATCTTGTTGCAGTTCATGCCTACTAATTCAGTTGCTAGTGCTGCACAGAGCAAAAAAATTAAAATCCATTTGAGTTGCTTTTCAAAACTACTAAAACAACCTAATTAAAGTGGGTGGGTTTTGACTGTGTTAAAATATTATCCAATATAGAGAAATTAAGGTACAATTTTTGTAGAAGAATTGAAGCCAAACCAACACAGTTCGAATAAATGTCCCCAATTTCATTCCAAATTACTTCAGAAGTTGTCCATCATGGGTTTGCAACATTACCACAAACTTTTTGATCATGATTGAACTTATATATTTCTACAATACTGACCAAGAGCAGTACCAGTTTACAAACTGGTTTTCCTCTTGTGGCTTCAAGTGCTCAAAATGTGCACTTTTTTTTCCCCCCTTGAATTTTCAAATGCTTGATATTTTCTTTGCAGATCCTTCTAGAAAATTCACTGATAGCTCAGCATTTCCTTACAGCATTTCATATTAAATTATCATTGTGGTCATCTTTAGCAATTTTACCTTATGGAAATCGGTCAAACCACAGAAAGTCACACCTACAGTTATGCCGTATATAGATACCCAAGCAGACAGTAGCTCACACCAGGCAATGTGTGGGAGGAAGTGGCTAGAGATGTTCACAGACTTTATTCCCACTTTTAGAAACCAAGCGGGGATCTAAATAGATCCAACAAATGCAGCTGAAGATCTATGTGGCGTTACACGGAAATTTTGTGGCAGTCAGGGCTTCAGAGCAGCGTTTCAAGTGGAAAGCAAAAGCAATTATTATAGTTTGTTACTAGTTTGCAAACAGCCCATTTCCCACCATAAATATTAAGTGTTTCCTAAAGACTTCTGTGCTGTATCCACTGCAGCCACAAGGGGAATAAAAACCTAGCCATAATACGGGCAGATTACATGTAAAGGCTCAGAGAAAATCATGTTACCAAACACCATATTAACACCTGTCAGAAATCAGCCTCCCACCCAGCCCAAACAAAAGTGGGGCGTGAAGAATAATTCAGCCACCTTTTATACCCAAGCAATCCAAAAAGGATGCTGCATTAAAAAGGCCTCATTGTACTGGTAGCACTGCACGCTCTCACGGCTTCATCCCAAGTCTTGCAACAGCTGCTGCTTTTCAGGAAGCCTCGGAACCTGCAGGCACGTGACTCATCCAAATCTAGGTTCTATATAAAAAAAGAACATGCACCATAAAAATAAGTTTCTAATTCTGAGTTGCAAAGAAAACCTTGAAATAGGCAACACAGGCAGGCCTAAAAGCTCATAAACATGACAACACATCCAACAATTTAAAAAAAAAAAAAAAGGCAAAAAAACCCATCCTCCTGAACTTTTTGAGGTTTAACTCATGAATTTTGAGCACTTAAGGCTGGAAAAGATGTACAAACTCCTTGTTAAGACGCACAGCAAGTAGGCCTTAGAATTCCCAAGTCACAGATACCACCTGGGCTCCGACAACTAGAAAATGCCTGCATTTCTGCATGCTTCTTTCCACAACTCATTCCCACTTCTGTCAAGCGCTTCTTGTGATGGTGTAGTCCTGATACAGGTCTCTGGCTGATACATCCCCAGCAGGGTTTGGCAGTTCTCCGTAACATGCACCACAGCCTTTTTCCTGGAGAAGGAAAGGAGTTGGCCATTCTTGTAAGATGATGGGGATTTACCAGGGAGCAAGGCTGCGAAAACTCACCTCCAGCCAGCATGACCGTATTTCTGAGTATTTCAAAATGCAGTCACCTTTGGGAAAGGCCCATTGATTCCTCCTCACAGCAAGTTTGACAAATAAGAGGAACAGTTGATAAAGGTTTGTTTTACGCACGGTGTGATGAATCTACAACATCGGCTCCCACTCCCCAACACATCCATACCCTATATCTTATGTTTTCAAACAAAATCCCTTTTATGCTTTTCCCCCTGCTGCCCCTCCTGCTAGGAACGGCTCCCAACAACCATCTACAAAGTGACTTCATTGTTTGCCTTCAAACCAGCCTTCAAAGTCTCCCGAACCGTCATGCAAACAAACAGCTTGTCATCACTTAAATAGCTGTTTTCCTGAGAGAAGTCCATAGACCAATGTTCTCATCAACTCCTCACACACCCCCACCTGACTATTTCTGTGACCTCTTGATTTGGGCTTACTTTGGAAGTGGTCTGAGGATAGGACCATTTTGTTTTGTTTCAATGCATTCCCTGACATCCTGGACCATGACTAAGACTCGTTGGCCTCACAAAGCAAGTAACAAATTCTAAGAAAACGCACCCATTGAGAGTGATCTATGAACGTCTGTAGACTCTCTGCATGTGTTATTAATAAAAACTGGGAAACTCTCTTCATTTGCTCTTATTTTCACAGACACATGGTAGTTCCCCAACTGATATGTAACATGACTTGGGACACATCACCATGACCTTTTCAAAACAAACAGAAGAGAATAAATCTGGAGCCACAAAATTAAACCATTTGGGTTTAATTTGTCTAATAGGCCAAGTGCTATACACAAGTGAACTACCTCTGATACAGCTGGGTTTTGACAGCGGCTTGTCTGCAGGACTAGGACATGGCTGCAAAATACTCTATGTTTTATTTTGTCACATACCATGGAAAATCTTGCTTGCAGGGACCTATATCACTATTTTCCAAACCACTCCTGAGACCTATTCCCACCTCTCAATTGATTCACCTCAGGTCTCAGAGGACTGTTAACTTCCCAGTGGAGCAGTTCCTCCACCTGTGATGCAGGAACATCACCTCGCTCACGGCTGTTAGGAAGGTAAGTTCACCTCCATTTGGGATATATTATTTGATGACAAAACAACCGGAGGGAAAAAAACTGCCATCAACCCTCTCCCTATTTTTTTTTTTGGTCTTGTTTCCATCTTATGTAACAAATTAACATATTTAGCTGTGTTCAAGAAGCGACATGCTGGACGTCTGAAGCAAGCCCACAACGCTGTCTCCCTAATGGCCAGTTCACAGCCCCGGCTACGTATATGACAGCACAGCCGTCCCTGTTCTCAGCAGGCTCTCCATCAGCTCTGCCACCAACCCACTGTGCTGCTGGGACAAATAATTTTGCTCCTCCAGTTCCACTTCCACCTTTTTCAGTCCTAAGCTATTTGGGACAGGACTTGCTTCTCTCTCTCTTTAACTGGAGGCAGGAAGAAGATGCCAAAGTTTATTAGGGTCATTAGACACTCTCATGGTATATAGAAATAATAATGAGCAGTTTAAAATACATTCTATCCCTTCAGCTCAGCAAAAAATTATACGATAATGAAAAGAATTACGTCAAAGTGAAAAAATACCATCATCAAAATAAACCGTGAAGATCCCACAGGGAGAGCACATGCATTTGGAGATATCATTTCTCCCCAAAAGTCATGGCTACCGTCGAATAAAGTTGACATGCAAATTCACAGGCTTGCGCTTCTTTTAAAAGACAACCCATTTCTTGGAGGTATCATAACAGTTTGTGATCTTGCAGTTGCTATGGCAGCTGCTTGTGTGTCGAACAACAAAGTACTGTGTGTAGTTAGATAAATCTGCTCAAGTTATATCTGTCCCAAGTTCCCAACGCTACTCTAAGTTATTACGCACCCTTAAAAAAAAAAAAGGAATGTAAATTGAAGAAACATGTTTCAACATTGAACAATAGTATATAGAAAATATATTCTCCATAAACATTGCCTTTCATGGTATTGTCATCGTGTACCTTTGCTGACTTTCTCGTGTCAAATTCCTACTACATGATTGCCAAATACATGCAATTTATTCAAATAAACTAAAGTAATAATAGGATGACGTCTCAGTACAGTAAAAACAATTGCATGATCTCTGTGCATGTTTTAATTTTAAAGTCTGGTAACACAATAGGCTTTCTCTCTCACATTTGGCATGCATTTGCTACAAAAAAAAAAAAATGATGTTTTAATATAAAATAAAATGCCCTGAGATGTACCGCTTTATCGTTCTATGTCTTTCATCTCCTGCCACTGAGAGACACAGCATTCCTGGGAAAGCAGACTTCTATTACCGTACCCCAACCATACAGCAGATGCACGTTGCCCTCCACTGAAAATGATCTCGCCAGCACCTCCATTCCCTTCTCCATCCCATTGCTTTTCATAAAGGGCTTCCTGCAGGAACGCGGATGATTTGCACTTCGTTTGCATACTATGGGGAGAAGCTGTAGCATGCTTCGCAAGTGCTTCATTTTCTCGCTTTATCTCAGCAGGGATAACCAGAATATGAGCCAAGAGTCTTTTCCAGATGAGGGGTATCTGCCAGCAACCAGATGACATTTTTTCATTTTAAAAAATTACCTGGGTTTTTTTGCGGTAATACCTAAGCACAGATCTATTCTGAGAAGATAGCAACAGAAAATCAAACTGTTTCACAAAGGCGAAACAATAGATTCAGAAATGATTGAGGAGCAA
This sequence comes from Rissa tridactyla, assembly GCF_028500815.1. NCBI lineage: Eukaryota > Metazoa > Chordata > Aves > Charadriiformes > Laridae > Rissa > Rissa tridactyla. Next base: position 28,742,984 of record NC_071474.1, on the reverse strand, counting down.
GGCCTGGATATCGAAACAAGAATCATCATCTCTGCAAGACTACAGAAGTTTAAGTGCTGGGTTCATTAAAGCAGAGAAAGCCAAACCACCATTTCCAATTTCCCCACCAAATTCCTTTTATATTGTGTAGGCAACAGAAGCCACATCATTCACAACTGAGGTTTCTGTTCGCCTAAAGTCATCTGTGCTAGCAAAACCTGGAAGTGGTGGAGTCACAGGCCGTGACACTGCAGACATGAGGAAGGGGGACTCATCGTCACACAGGGTGATGGCGCCCCGTCACTTCTAGTCCCGGGTTCAACCTGCCCGGCGGTGAGGGCAGAGCTTCAGCCTGCTCCTGAAGGAAGGAACGAGCAGCCACTGGACACCAACACAAGTGCTCACAAACACACACGTGTACAAAAACAAACACTCTGTAACTCTCAAACCAAAACTAAACGGCTTCAAAGTTTGTGGAAGAGCAGGAGAACACTTTTGGAGTCAAAGTCTTGCTCTTAATGGTGTGGTATTATTTTGAGTATATTTGAATATGTGTCCTCCTCAGTGGGCCGGGCCTGTGAAGCATTTTCAGAAGCACAGTTCTTTGGGGCAAACAACTCCTTTATGGACTAGGATTTTAGCAGTATGAGCCAAAGATGTTTGAAGACATCCTTTCCCCACTTAATACAGTGTCCCTGGAGACTGAGAGCAGCTGAAATCTGTGGAGACTAAAACCAGCAACATTACCCTTGCCCTCCTGAAGGCGCAGAGGCTCCGGCACGTCCTGACAGCCAGCCCTGCAGCGCTGCCTCCAACACGCATAATGGAGAGGAGCTTCACCTTTTACTGCTCTTCCACTGACACCACAAAACCAGATGAAAGAGTTGGGTTTATTTTTACATTTTTATGACTTTTCCCACCCTTCTGCTACCGTGCTGGAGGCATTTCCCACCCCCACAACTGATCGACCCCATAGGAATGCCTATGCCCAGGAGGGCAGAGTTACGGTTGCTATGGCAATGCTGCCTCCAAATTTCCTGGCCTCCATGCACGTAACTTATTAACCTTATCATTTAATTGCTAGATATGTTTCAGGGTGGCATATGGGCAATTATTTTTAAGTAGATTTGCAGAGGAGAAGGAGTCATTTTGACAGGCAGCGTTCATGCACATTAGGGCTATTCTCTTCATTACCCTACCACTTGACCTACAGCACAGAGGAAGAACCTTCCTCCCACCGCCAGCCAAAATCCTCCCGAAGAGTCCCTGCTGAAACCTCCTGCTTCCCTTCTGCCTCTCAACCCACACCAAAGCAGTGACTGCTCCACTTATTTCTTTTGGGTCAGTTGGAGGTTCCATGCATGGACAGGATGGGCCCACACTGTCTCCCACCCAAGTCAAGCCAGGAGAAGCATCTTATAGGATCGGATCCTACAAGGAAAAAGTCCCACAGCACGCAGGGCCTGCCCCACCTAGCCCAAAGGCGTTCCCTTAATAATCTGTTATAGCAAAGAGCTCTCACAACAGTCCTTAGGAGGCTGGCAAAGCAATACACCAAACTCCGCTTCCTACACAAGGATGCCAAGGAAGTCAGGCTAGGACCTGCCCCTTTCAGTTACCCATAAAGCAGCACAAAGTCGGCCTCAGGAGCAACTGCCTTCTAACTGGGTGCTGGAACTGGCCCCCACTGGGCTGGGAGGCGGCAGTACCACATCACAGGAGGTACAGCCCAGCAGGAGGTGTGAAGGAGAGCCTGGCACCTCGCCTCCTCCCACCCAACCCGCTGCTCACAGCTCCCCTCCGAAACAGCAACAAGAGAAAACAAACCACGCACCTCCTGTTGACCCCAAACCTCCCAGAGAGCGTGACTCTTCCAAAAACTTCTTGTTTTCCACACGCCTCCTCTGTACACAACTGTGGCGATTAAAAGACTACTTTGACCCCAGGGAGTGCTGTACAGAACTCCTTGGGCCTGTGGACTATTAAAGCTGGAAAGTGATTTTGTTGGCTCTGTAATTTTCTTGACCACTTGCAGAAGTGAGACCCAACCACTTCTCTCTCTTTTTTTTTTTTCTCAGCCACTTATTATGAGTACACAGGGGAAGGAGAGAAGTGGGAGGAATCTATTTTATTTGCTGACCACTTTAACTTGTTTAGTCTAGAAAATAGCATCCAAACACATTTTCCAAGAAAACAGCATGACACTAACTACCATCAGCACCAAGTGTGGAGAGCTCTTTGCTCAGAAACTTTCCACGGGCTGGCAGAAAGTCTGGCTTTTGCCAGAAAAGGTACCTGAACAATTATAAAAATAAGAATATGTGAGCTTATCCACACTTACTGTGACCAGTAACTCCTCACCAAACCATATAAGCTTGCAAGGCTAATGCAGTATTCCATACGATATACTTCCATCCACTGCTTCTCAACCCTCCCACCACAATCTTGAGATTTCCAATGTATTGCTGTACGTTATTGTTGGATATGTAACAAATCAATGTGTTCTACAAAAACTACCAGTAGAGAAGCAGAATTCACTTCTACCTTTCCAATTAGTGTCTACGACCAAGGCTGTGTTTTCTCTACAAAAAATAAGCCTCTCAGTTGCATTGAAGGTAGGCAGATCACAGCAGCTTAGAAAGCCCTAGAGGCGAAGGTGACTCTCAATAGCTTTCTATGGACACTGCCGATTTTATTCCCAAGGAAACAGAGGACTAAACAGCAGAAGATAAAATTTGCAAGCTGGTTAAATTTGGCTGCCTCAGTTCCCATTGTGTGTCCCCCATCACGGTAGATCTTCTTTCTTACTTCTAGATGTTCTGGACAATAAATATTTACAGGAAGGTCATGAGGGCATGTCAAATCCTGACAGAAGGGTTATACATCATCCCTCAGCCAGTAGCACCCCACAGAGGGATGGGTCTAGTGGTACATGGGATGTGTGAGATACCTCAGCAGTATCAGGGTGAATTCCCGATACTCAGCTCTGTTAATTCACACCTACTGTACAGATAGTCTTAGATACCAGCGCAAGGGCAAGGGAATGGTGTGCCTGCCCCACCTTTATTGAAATTGTGCTCAAAGACAGAAGACAGAAGTAGCTGGAGTTGAATTCACCTTGAGAAAAACCAAAACTCACCAGGCAGGAACTAAATGTTGTGGCTGACAAACCCCCACCTCACCTCAGACCGCTACAAACAGCTCACAGACCAAACAGGGCAGGGCTATTTAACATGGAGCTGAACGTATGTGGTAGGAATGCTGGCGAGGAGCACAGCAAACACAACAATTCGGCTTAAAAACAAAAGCTTTCATCATTTGCACCACAGTTCAGAACCTGCAATTACTCAGCAATCGTAAGGTGGAGTGGGAGAAGCTGCAGCAGCCGGGCCTGGGCTCCTTCCACAGCCTACTCTCCAGCCACTGTGGACCGTGAAAGCAAATAACAAGAAATGCAGCATTATCCTTTCAGGTTCCATTTGCGTTGGGCATGCGTTGGAGAATCGGGAGGAACTTGGATAGGTTGATAGCCTGGCATCGCTCATTTTATAAAAAGCAGAGCCTGAGCGTGCAAATGAAGCAAAAGGAAAATACATTCCTGTGTTTGCTAAGCCACAGCTTTCCTATGAAGAATCAGCAGTAGAAAAAGACCACTGTGCCTAACAAGCCTGCCTGCTCTGTTTATCCCCTCCTCTCTTTTCTGTCACCACGTCCTTCCACCTCCCCACCCCTCATAAAACCTCTAGCTGTCTCTTAAGCTCATTTATACACCCTGCTTCGCTGCCTCACTTGGCAGCCTCTCTATTTACTGCACTCAGAAGCAAACAGCTCCGCCATTTCTCATGTTAAACATAGCTTGTGGTGGGCGCTTCACCTCCTTGGCGGTGCACTTCCACCGACCCCAGCTCAGGAAGTCACTTGAGCATGACCAAGTGGAACCAGCTCACACCCCAGAAGGGAACCCAGGAGGGAGGGAAGGAAAGCGCTGAGATTTCCATAGGGCACTTTACTTCTGTGGGTCACTGCTGAGGCAGACGCTCTCCAGCAGAGCTCCCGGCAGGACTGGGGCCCTCCCTTCCACAAATCTTCACGGTCAAAATGCTCCAAACCCTTTGTTTCAAGACCCTCTCACCCTTCGCCCCGTGCAGAGACATGATTGTATTCCTCTTTCTCCACCACCCTCCTTGCACATCAAAGTTATGAGATGTCTCCCCTTCTACCATGAACCTGGTCCGAGGGATGTCCTACCTAAAACCCACGCAGTCCAGGAGGACAACCCTTTGGAGCTGACCACACTGTCCCCACCCCCCCCCAAAAAAAAAAGGAAAAAAAAAAAAAAAAACAAAACATAGGACGCTGAACACAGCTCTGCCTCCTTGTAGGGACTGCAGCAGAGTTGTGATGTGTGCTCTTTCCTCTGCAGATATACCCTGTTAACCTGTTTGCCTATTTTACAGCAGCCATATAATAGTCTGATGACCGCAAGGATTTTTCTATAACAACCTCTAAATCCTCTCACACCTGCCTCCTGCTAAAGTACTCCCTTATCCATGCAGAGGCACACACTCGCTCTGCCCGCTGTTCTTGCTGTAGTCATTTGGACAAACAGTCTTCTGCTACCTGCAAAATTAGAGAAACAGGCACTCAAACCTCTTTTTAATAATGAAATATAAATTGCCCCACCACCCTACATATTTGAATGACAGTCTGCACATTACTCACTTCTTTCTCAGCCAGCCACTGCTTCCTCATCTGTAAAATGGGGCAATCGCACTTCTTGCATCTGAGTGACAGTGTTTGCAAACATCAAGAAACGACTCTACATAAGCCAAAAGGGAGTACTCTATTTGCATGCAAATTAATGTAAAAAATTAATCCTCACGTGGTTCCAGAAACATGATGCATACAAATACACTACTGCAAGCCTAAGAAATTTAGCTTAAGAAATGCAGCCAACTGTTTTCTACACTGACTGGGGGCGGGGGCAGGGACCTGACAATGCGCCTTCCTTTCTTTAACTGTTGACTCTAAATCTAATATTTATCCTGATTTTTCCATCGGAATTTCGACTGCAAGAGAGCAGGGGACAAACAGGAGTGGCAAAGACAATCCATTTATTTCACCCTTTCTTCATTCCTTGGGTCAGCTACTCCCTCTCTGAATCAGTGCTAGACCTGCTTGAATAGCTGAGAATGAACCTTCCACAAAGTGTGGATTTACTTTTACTAAATCCTCTAAGTATTAAAGCTCTTCACACCATTTGGTCTTGAAGTGATGCAAGAGCGAGGTGTGGACACCAGTGACAATAAAGAACCATCTGGCAAAGTGAACTCCAGGCAAACAATGACAAGCACAAGTGAAAAGAATTGCAATGATTTCCACAAACATGTGAAATACTATAAACTGTGTGACTTAGCAGCTTCCTCCTCCTCGCAAGTAAATAAACATGTCTGCAGTAGGCTGTTTGGTTCTGTCTTTTATACGAGCTGAGAATACACAGAGGCTACCCCATTTGCATTTTGCCTTTAAAAAAAAAAAAATCCATGCAGATTGGTGAGCAAGGGGAGGGGGGGAAAGGCAAGAAAGAAAGAAAAAATAAGAACTAACCAGACTTCACTTTTTCTTGGTTCTTTACTGTCAGGGTGATGTACTGGAAGTCTTTATTTCTTTCAGCTTGGGCCCCTCAGTAGTTCATTCTCCTTCCAGCCTGTTCTCATGCCTTTCTTATCACCTGCTGAGGCCTTGATCATGGACAGAGCAGACAAGCAGCAGGGGACAATTAGAGAGGAGTTCAGACTTTGATCATTTGACCATATGTGAATACAACAGCTGACCACATGTTTTAAAAGACAACTAACTTAAAAGTATTAAAAAAATCACAAAGCAGGCATAGATACTTAAATTTACATTTTAATTATCTGGCACAATGGTGCATTCAACTTTGCAGAATATTGAATTTTTTTTTTTTTCCCGTAAATGTACACATCTCCAAAAGGAAAATCAGCACTTCTCTGCTTCTCCAGAGCCTAAATAAGCACACTCTCACTAAAATAAATATTTGCATGATTTAAAAAATAAACAAACATATCTATCTAGTAACCTGCGGTTCCTACTGACAGATAAATTCACAAATAATTTCTGCCCGGTAGACAGCCCAATTTAAACGAAATAACCCAGTATTACTTTACATTTAAAAACACCCTGTATTTAATAGTCCACAGACATACCACCCTGCAGTGGCTACGTGAGTGTATATTACTTTTGTTCAGAACCTCTCTGTTAGCCTTTAAAACCTAATACAGAAATACAACAGGATTTAAATGCTCAGCTGTTGTAGGGACTCAGCTCTGGCTGCTCACTCGCCTGCTTTTTCTTTAAAAAAATCATTAAAAAAGGAAAAAAAAAATATTCTTCATTTGCCCAATGGTGTTACTTTTGTTAAATCTTTAAGTTACCAAAGCAGAACAGGTCCGGTTGTGAGCAGTTTAATTGCAATGGCCTGACCCCAAGAAGTTGGAAAAAAAATCACTGTTGGGAATTTTTGTATACAATAGAAGCTTTATCATCATTTGCGGAGCTATACCATCCACTTATCTTCTGCACCTACCAGGTAATTAACATATTCATGAAATGGCTATTTACTCTCAAATAGGAGAATAATAGAAAAATAACACTAATTGTTTTGACAGCAGTTTGCTTAGGAGTTATCCGAGGCAACAAATGTTTCTTTTGTAGTTGCAGGAAGGCAGAAATGCTCCTTTCTGTAAACACTTCTGACTTCAGCTTTCCTTTCTCTCTGAATTTTGGACGCTACCAAGGAAAAACTGTGGAATCGGTGAAAGGAGGAGGAGGATTTAAAAATTAAATCATATTTAGCTTTGTTTGGATAATAACTGTTTGCATATTTGTATTACAATGCAAACCGCAGAGTATAACAACATTTTGGAGGACGAGATGCAATGTGTTTTGCAAAGGACAAGCAGAACTCTACCACATGCTAACTAAATGAAACAATGACACTTAATGGTGCATGAAGGGTGCGTACATAATTTTTTAAGGGGCTCGGGCTATTACAACACAGAGTCTTTCAAAGGCTATTTTTTATGTTTCTCCGACTGGACTATAAAATGTCTCCTTCCTGGCCCAAGCCTGCTCCTAATGAGGAGAGCGGGGTGAGTGCTGACAGTGGGTCAGTGAGCACGTTCTGCTTTGCCTTACTGCTGCCGCGGGACCTGTCCCGCCTGCAGGATTGGGGCCTCCGGAGTGACGGGCACGTGCTGGCTTTGCTGCTGCTCCTCCCGCTCAGCCACGCTCAGGCCAACCCCAAAACACCCCCGGCTTCTTCAGTTCCATTCCGTGCAGCATCGCACCCAGACGCTGGATGCCTTGAGGTGGCCTCAAAAGTGGCCAAAGCCACTCAAGCAAACATCCATCTCTCACACGCTCTCACCTCTACCGGTTGCCACGGCCAACCCTGCCAGCCTCACGGGCCACCTCGGACTCACCATCGACCACAGCAATCCAACCATGCAGGACAGGAACGTGACAGCCATTTTAACGACACATTGCGTCTCCTTGCCGGGCTTCAGAGCTGGAAGAGAAGGAACACAGCATGCAGCTGGATGAGGGGAATAAGCTCAGAGAATCAAAAAGAAAACCTCTCCAAGCCTGGCAGCTTATCAAAAGGAAAAAATAATCAGTGCGATGTTTGTCTGCAGCCCACCAAGCCCCTCTCACTCACAGTATTAGAAGATATTAAAGCTAATCAAATATGAATTATCAGCAAATTTGCCACTTGCTTTTCAGCCTGAGGCTGGGAGGTGACTGCAGAGGGTTTCTGGGCTTTCCCAGGTTACCCTGGAAGGAATTTGGGTTTGTTTTTAAAAGCAAGGTTCACCTCCTTAGCACCATACCATGGCTCCAGCACTCGAAAGCAATTGTTCTCACTGAGAATGTTCCTGCACCTAAGGGCTCTCCGCAATAAAATATGAATGCCGTATTAATTAAATATAGATGCAATTTCCTCCTCCTTTTTCTCCTTAGCTGCTATCAAGAACATTAGTGCAGGCGCCTAAGGAAAGCCTTGCTAACGGAGAACAGCTGCCACGCTAATTAAGCATCGTGATCCATTGGCCAGGCATGGGCCCAGGAACCAGGCACCTGACTTCTCCCCTCCCAGTTCACACACAGCGGCTCCGGGCGCGTGCCTTCAGCTCGCGCTCCACCAGACCCTCTGCACTCACTCAACTTTAAGCACAGAAGAAGACACCGTTGGCTTCAAAAGACTGGGATTACCACCGACCCTCAATGGGTTGTGGTTTAACGCTCCTTAAATGCAAAAAGCATTGTCTCTATATTGAAGACGCTGCTAATCGTTTAGGTTTGCAAAGCATTTGGAGATATGCTTGGCAGCATTGCCATCTTTGGGAAATGCTAAAGGGAAGCTACTGCCAAGGAATAGTGTCGCTGGGTGTGAGCTGCCAAAAACTCCTACCCCAGCAGACAGTCTGTTCAGAGTGCTCCAGCAAAACAAAGCAAACCCGGAGCTGCTGGGCCCATCCCTACCTTGGGACCACTAGAAATAGGGAATCAAATCCCCTCCAAGAACTTCAAACCCAGTGAGCAAGAGGGAAGGATCCTGCCATTAAAAGATCCTTTGCTTCCACTGTCAGACTAAGAGGACTCCAACCCCCATCTCCATCCTGGCTGGGCAATTCAGTAGAAGCTTTTACCTCTGAAATTGTATCACTGGGACAAAAATATTTAAAAACAAGATTCAAGAGGCCAGAACATGGGCATGACTGGGACCTCATAGCCCACTGGCTACAACATTCACATACCCGTGGGAAGACCTGTGTCCCAAAGCATACACCACCTGCATTTCCATCACTGCACTGTGGCTCATGAACCATTTCTTGTGATGCCATTTTCTGTACCAGCTGTAAGCAGCCTTCCTCCAGCACCACCGCCACCTGCTCCCAGTTTACCCAATTACCATTTCATGTTCTCCATCTGTACAATAGGAGCAATGGTACTTCCTGACCTAACAGGTATGCGTGTGTGTCTGCATGTGTGAAGATAAATATATTAGAGATCAGGAGGCGTTCAGGTCCTGGGCCAATGGGAGCCATATAAGTGCCAAAGAGACTAAGACAAATGAGGGCCATATAAATAGATAGCTGGAGAGCTGCAGCCCTGAGGCTACAGGCAAGAAAGGGGCAGAGGCAGAGATTAGTGTGGGAGAAGCGTGGGAAAGAACCCTGTTTGAAGGATCTAACAGAGCATGCGAGTGCCAAGGGAACACAGAATAAAGCCCAGCTCCTTCACACCAGGAAACTGTGCTGACAGCCCTGCCATCAGGAGGCAGCCCGTGGAGGAAGAGGTGGGGTTGTCAAAATAAGCCTGGCTTTAGATCAACAGCTGGATAATGGAGCCCGATCACACGCGTGAGCCCTCCCATAGCTTTTGGAGAGATACCAGTGATGTAAAATGAACCGCTCTCCGCAGAGACAGGTCCTGGGCTCACCTGGCACTAACCCCCCTACTTGCAGCAGAGCTGGGAAGCAAGGACTGAGTGAGCAGAGGTGTCCCCACTCACTCCACAGGTGGCTCCGAGGCACAGGGATAGTCACAAGGGGCAGATCCATCCCCTACTCGCCTCTGCATCCCTGGTCTTGGGTGGACTTCAGTCTCCAGCTCTGTCAATCCTGCTGTGAAATGCACTTTATAAAGTGTCATAAATCATAAAACACATCTCCCCTTCAGATCCACTGCCTCTTCTGCAGCTACTGAGGAGGAAAAAAGGCACCTGGGAGAAATCTGGCCCACAAAGGTTCACAGAAGACTGCACACAGCGCCTTGCTGGCAAAGAAAGAAAAAAGAACAGAGGAAAGGTAGAGACTGTAAGAGGTTAGAGGGAAAAGCAGCAACATCCTTTGAGAGCTCCCTGAGCTTTTCCGCCTGGCAAGCTTTGGGGATCTCTCACAGCTTTCAAGAAGAAGGCAGAAGCATTTTTCAGGGAAAAAAAAAAACATAACATTGAAGGGACACAGATTCTAACCATCAATATATTTATAAAGGAAATATGCTGATGATTTTGCCACAGTGGGTCTTTAAAGCATCTCCCATGCCCCCAGCTGGCTAAGCAAGGGGAGAGACTAACAGGATCTGCTCCCACTTTCTTCACTGGTACACCCAGATCCTGTTAAAGCACCTCTTCTGGGCTTTATTATTTAATATATTTATTAAGGCAGTACCCAGAGGCCCTCCCAGGTCCTCAATAATGTACAGACATACAGATAATCCCACCCCCAAAGAGGTTTAAAGGCAAAGCACGGAGCACAGCAAGGGAAAGGGAACCAGCAGAGGGGTAGTACCAGAAAATACCTTCTTTAAATTCGGAGCAGCCAAGAGCAGAGTCACACAGCTGATTGAAGGATGGGAGCTGCATTTTACTGAGAAACCTCTAATTAGCTTATCAAAGCATAGGTTGATACACACCTACGTGAGAACCAAACTGTGATAACAGAGTTGCCCAGTCTAGCAAAGGCCTAACAGAAACTGAAGTTAAACAGTCTGACTAGGCTGGAAGTCAGTCATTCACCACAGGTGGCAGTGACGCAGATCCATCACTAGAGTTTTTCAATGAAGACAAAAGCAAATTGTTTAGAAAAGCACCCTCATTCAAACAAATTCATTCATTTCAGGAAAATCCTATTGCCTGTTTTGGAGGGGTGATCACAATAGAAGTAAACACAAATTTCTCTGCACTCCAAGGATTAATCAAACTGAAAAGTATTTAATAGTGGGGTAAAGGATGGCAAAAAAAGTACTAGAATGCAACAACAATACATACTTGCTCCTGTTTATTTCACAGGGAGGAGGAGATTTGTATTTCTCTCCAGCATTTTAAACTGCTTTAAGATAAAAGTTCCTCACATATTCCAGACAGACTGAAATAAACTGATACTTAGTTTTTGCCTGGGGCTTAGAAAACTGCCCAGCACTGCAACACTCCATAAGCCTTCAGTTTAAACACTCCCTCCACTCTCCCAAGAAAAGGAAAGAGATCTGAATTCACTGAAATTGATATGGATGCAAAGCAGTGGAAGCTTCTTCTAGGACAATTAATCTAGAGACTGATGCAGCAAAGCCAAAATCCCTACAGGACAACAGGGTAGGTTAGGAACCAGATAACCCAGACAATTTTGGCCTGCTTGATGCTGGCTGCAGGGACTCAAAGGTATCAGCTTTCAGCTCTATCCCAAAGCTACCCAACCTGCCATTAACATACAAGCTCAGGAGAAGTGTAGTTTTAAGACATGAAGTCATTTGACGATATGACGAAATCTCACACAACCAAAACCCACCATGAATTTTCTGAAAAACACATCTCCAAACCTTCACCCTGTTTGGGGTATTTTGGGGTATTGTTTGGGTTTTGTTGATTTTTTTGTTTGTTTGTTTTTAACTTTTGTAAGGCTACTAAAGCTCTTAAAGGTCCCCCAAAAACTGCAACTTGGGGGAAAAAAAAAGAAAGAAAAAAAGTAGTGCATTACAAAAATTATAACCCCAGCCCCACCAGCCTCCCACCCCTGGGTCTGCTGAGCTGGCTGGGATGAGTTCAACTGGTGGCACAGGGCTTTACCCAAGCACCTCCACCACGCTCACCAAATCATGACGGATCATTTTTAGGGCAGGCCTTAAACACACCCTGGGTCTTTCCCGGTCTTTACCTCACTTCTGTTATTGTACTAAATCTTTTCCTGAGTTGCAACACTAAAGAAGCAAAAGCAGAACGTGGCCCTTATTTTCATGCACTGTATTAAACTGTTTTCCCCAGTCATCTCTGCAGCTGAAATCTGTTGCATTCATGTTATTTCCAGCATTTATGCAGTGGGTAGTGAGGTAGAAGAAACCACAGTATCAAAATCCAGCAGTTACCCTTACTTTTTGAAGCATAATAAATTAAACATTTCACCTAGGCTTAGCCAAAGAAGTTCAGCCAAAAAAAAAAAAACCCAAACCAAAAAACCCCACCACAGTTGCTTAAGCCTCAGGAGACATTTATGCTGTTAAAACAACGATGCCTTCACTGAGTAGGGAAAGCATTGAGTATTTACAAAGAAGCAGGAGAAAGGACTGCCAGCTAGAAAGGAGATCTTTGACAAACAAACGACTCCAGGGCAGCAATTGGAAGGGCATTAGGGGTTTAAGAGAGAAAGATACTGTGTACCATCCTCTTAGAGCTGATCTTTCATTATAAATCTCAAAAGAGTCCAGTGCACTGGAAGGCAGAGCTCCCTCTGGATCCATTCTTGCCATGTCTGCTCTGCATGATTTTGATTAAATCCATCTCCACTTCCTTAAATGTAAAACAGGGATAATGACATGGCACGCCAGTGAGGACCACGGGGCTGCACCTTTTTGCTTTCGGCCCAGTCAAAGGAACCACAGGAGAAAGCATCTCTTGCCCTCCCATTGTAGCAGGATGCGATTCAGTAACTCTTGAAAGTTTAAGTTCCATTTTTCTCTCCCCTCAAGACCAGCAATGCCTGTTCCTCAGTCACTCAGGGGAAAGCATCTCCACCACCAACTGCACCCTCCACGCAACACTCAGCCTGAAGGCAAGCAGTGCTCCTGGCTAAAGGCAAACGGAGTACCCTGGCACATTAGAGCTGAGTCTTTACCCAGCCACACCGAGTCAAGGGCTGGTCCAGCTAATTCAGCTGGTCCCAGATCAAGCCACGGGCTTATACAGAGCTCATTCCCCTTTGTTTGCCTTTACAGGCCCAACAGCAGCACACAATGAAAGGGCACATCCCCAACAGGGTCAAGTGAGCCAAGACAATAAGGAGAACGAGATACACAGAGATCTCCCCTTTGTGGCGTTACTCTTTATTTTTCAAGCATCTGCAGTTACAGAAAGAAGAATGTAAATCTGAGGAGAAATTGAACCTTGGCTCTTTTCCCCATGTTTGTATTTAAAAAAGAAAGAGGGGGAAGAAAGAAAAAAAAAAAACTCTTGCTGTTTGTTCTTGGCCAGTTTCATATCTTAGAAACCCAGACTAAAAATAAGCATGGCTAATAGGAGCTGTCAGACTTCCACCATCACGTCTCTCTGGCTCCTCTGAGTGTGACACACAGACAAGGAGCTCCTGGCATTGTCCAAAGGAAAAATCAAGGCAGAAGGAGTGAAAACTCAACTGAATCAGAGGGAATTGGAAACCTCCCACACCAGCAAATCCCTGACAGCAGAGATCCCACTCCAGACCACCAGATCCCAGAGCCAGAGTCACATCACCCCAGGCCAGAGTCTCACTCCTGCCAGGCAGCTGTGAGAGGCTCTCTGTGGCCCAGCCACCGCTAGAGGAGGTCAGAGTGCCACAGAGAGCAAGGGTGCGACAAATTACAGACGAAAGTATCATAAACAGACTTTGCACTCCCTTCCTACCTTTTACGTTTTCGTAACTGAGGAGTCTCCTCAATTTGGCTGAGATTCAGAACTAGTTAATAGGGGGAGGAGGGATGGACATGACGGGGCCGGGGGCGGAGGGGGCAGTCACAGACATCCAAGACCTCTCCAAATTTTATTTAAAACACAGATTATCCCAAACCAGTAGTCATCACTTCTAGACAATAGTCATCACTAATGATACTAAATCACAATGTTTCAGAGAATTTCAGCTGCAGAAATCAAGAGGCTGCAAGACAGACAGTTATCTATTTTCTTTTTAAACAAAAGCTGAAAGTTTCTATTCCTCCTAGTTCTTTCTATTATCCTCACAGAAAATCTTCAAAACATGAGCTGAATGCAAAATAAAAGTTGGCAAGCCAAGACGGCAGGACAAGCCTTCAAAAGGACTCCGATTTAAACATAAAAGATAATCTTCCCATTTTTGAAACCATCTCATCATTTTGGGTGGACCCAATTGCTAATTTTCAAGGGTACAGGGCTGCTTATTTTGTGGGAAAGGCTCTGACATTGGCAGAAAAGAAAAAAGCTATCTTTTTGAAAGACAGAAGACTGTAGACCTCAGCGAGTTTCAGGCTGTGGGTGCAGCTTCAGAGTTGCATCTTGTTTACCTATTAAGTGCTTTTAGAGCCTTAAAAATGAGCAGAATGGTTGCTAAAAGCTTCAAGCCTCCTGCTCTGAAGAGTACGTTTGACTGTATCCCATTTCATAAAGTGACACGCTGAAATTTAAGCTCCTAGTCATGCTTCATGTATGTTAAAATCCAAGATCCCATCACCCTGAAAGATTCACCAAAGATGCAAGACTCATGGTTATGCGTTGCTGTGGTGTGGACCACTTCTTTGAGGACAGCTGATGGTTTCATTCCCTGCAGGAGATGCTTGGATGGAGTTCCTGAATAAGGGCCACTCCAGCCAGTCAAGAAGCACATCACAAAAACAGCTAGTCCTAGAGCTCTGTTACAATCCCCAGAAAGGGAAAATTCCCATGGTAATGCCTTAAGAATTCAGCTGGAGAGAATGGGAGAACGTGCATTATTAAGTAACTGTCAACAGCATGAGTAGGCATTATGCATTATGCCAACTACAAGTCTAATTATTTATGTCTATATACACAGACACACACATACAAACACACACAGGCGTACTTGTATACATTTAGGGAGAACAGCTTCTACTTTTTGGCACAGCAATTCCTTCTGCAATTTTTTTCCACTTAGGAAACCGATGTATGATCTCCCTATTCCTTTTACATAACAAGATCTCTGTTTAAAATGAAATAAAAAAAAAACAAACAAGAACAAAAAAAAAAAAATCTTTCAGTTGTGAAAGCAAGTCCTTCTGCAGCAAATGTATAAACTACAGCCCACAGTGTTAGACTGAAATTTCAGCAAAAAGCAAACAATATATCCTTATTTTAATATATATATACTTTACCACAGGCATTATGTTGGGGCACCAGAAACAAAAAAAATGAGATCATTGAGAAGACAAACTTTTCAAAGCATTGGATTTAGAAGTTCCTGTTAGAGAATAAGTTCTTCCCCAGCCTCCAGAGTGTTTTCCCACCTGCAAAATGAATCTCAGTAGCCAGAACTCAAGAATTAGGACGCACTAGAACACTACTCTTTAAAATACATTTGAAATACTAACAGCCAAACTAGACTACGAGTGAAGTCTATTAAAAGAGCATATTTTCTGAAACATGATGTTTTAACACAATGGTGGCTATTTTTGAACTTTAAATAAACAGTACTACTTAACTGTAAAATAAACTCTACAGGCTCTTGCAAATAGCTCCATCAACTTGGATTAAACAGCATACATTTCATGTGGCAAGAGGTACACCATATTCAGTGCTGAACTTAGCTATTTTAAAAATTAATTAGGCAATTATACTCATGGGGAAACTGTTCTAGTAATTTAGCTGCTTAATCAAATCCCAGGTACCAAATTATGGACCTGATCCTGCAGTTCTTATTCAAGTCAAACTCCTATTGATGTCAGTGGGAGTTTTGCCTAATTAAAGATCAGGACATACGCGTGTGCAAGCTTGCTTTTAAACGATGGCTTTGAATTTAGTCTTAGGAATACGAGTATGGCTCTGAATCCCAAATCGTTGCCTACAAGTTTCTCACGTGAGACTGAGCGTATATTAATATATATTTTTCCTAAGTCTGGCTCAAATTAACTTCCAGCTAAAGTCTGGAGATTTAGCTAAAGAGCCTTACAAGGCCCTATGGCAAATTGACCTAGTTTTGCTTTTTTTTTTTTTAAAACCAATTAGATACTGTTACAAAACAAGAAGCAGGTTGTAAAAATATTGGCTATGAATCACGCTCAGCAGCACTCGCTGGGTTCATGTCATTGTTTTGTTCAGCACAGTCCACACAGGCTGCCTCCGAGGGGTTAGATGAGTAAGTTTGCTTATGTCATTCCCAAAAGGGACTGTCTCAAACACAAGGATTCTGGGTGGTGTGCCCAAGTCTCTGCTGAACAGGCTGCAACACAGAGAAGCAACGAGAAGGATCAGTCTCTTCCCTCACGCTCTTCATGCCAGTCCCCAAAGCTGCCTTTGTGGGGTGAACTTCAGGCAGGAGCAGGCTGGGCTCATGGGGTCAGGCAGGAGAACTGTCTTCACACCCCTGGCTGCTCATTTAGACGTTCCTGACGATATCAAACCTGATGCCTTCTGAGCGGCCGTATTGACATACTCTGCTGATCTTGCCTCTTCAGATGCCTTGGTGATGTGTCAAGGGGCATACACTGAAGCGTCACAAGCTAGGAAAAGGTAAACCAAAAAGCAGTCAACAAGCAACAAATCTGGTGGAGCAGAAGATTGCTAAACACTGACAGTTGCCTGATTAGTGTTAGATTCTTAAAGGGCCTGTCTGCCAAAAAACATGCGAGTGGGCATATACCCCACATCCCTTCTGTTCAACAGCCAGGAAGAGCAGCAAGCCTCTTTTTCGTTTAAGGAAAATATAAAACAACATTTGCAGAGAGCTCTGGGATGTCCTTGCACTTGCTAAGTTACGCCCTTAAAGCGGGGAGGATAAGAACTTGTGTGTGTCTGAAGATAGAAGGAAATCACATTTCTGTCTAATACACTGGAGCAATTGACCATGAAAAGGTTACACGTTAGGAAATAATTATCTCTAGACGCAGCTACTGACAGGGTCAGTGTCCACAAGGATTATTTCCTGCTAACCCAGTGCCCGCTGCCTGGAAGGGAGGTGGGTCTCGCCCAGCCGTATCCTGCCTTGCTCCCCGGCCCCACATTCCATTGATGCTAATGGCACTTGTGCACTGAGTGGCCCAGCAGCTGAAGCAGATAACCAGGAGTGAAGGGGTTAAGTGCCTGTCACAATAGAAACCTCTGGGGGCACTTGACCTTTTCACATTTTTTATTCAGGAATGAGCATTTTGTGCCTGTTTGAGGAAGTTCATCTACATTTGTCCTCATTCTTCACCCTGTTTGCTTATTGTCCCTTCCCTTCACTCAATGCCCGAGTGTCCCATTAAGTACCGAGCAACCTCTCTTGATGAATATGAATTTAGGGCAAAGTTACAGAGGGGACACAAATAGTTCACATTGATCAAGTGACTTACAAGGAATTTTAACATATTCAAGGCATCTGTTTCTGCTGAATAGCTTCCTACACATATAATACTCACCTGTTAGTACTTTAACGTGAAGAGGAAGAAAATCACACATACAGGAGCAGAAGCATACATTGGCTGGAGCAATGGTCTCACAAGAGCATTAATGATGTTTAAATACTAAAAAATGCTAAAACACTGACTTTCACATGCTAAACAGTGTGCCTTGAGAGAAGGCAGAGTGATACCTGCCCCTGGTCTTTCATTCAGCAATTAGACTATGAACCCCCCTGTCCCAAGAGGGAGGGTCTGCAAACCTCTCTGGCTGCAAATCAGTCAAGGAGGATAAATCCAGAATGAGTTTGTCACTGTCTCTTTCATTTAAAGGCAGATATTCTAAAAAGGTACAAGCAATATTCAAGAGCTTGATCCTGCTGGGATCAAGGAGAGTTTTGCATTGGCTTAAATAAGAGTGGGCTCTAGTCTCAAAGCACGTGTGTCCAATTTGTTCATGTTTTGGGTTCAAATAAAAAACAAATCTCCAGTCTTCCCTGCATGGGAGTTTCAACCACATTCTTCCACTGGGGGAGAGCATTAGGGCTTAGACAAGAAAGAGTTTCTCAATGATCTAAGTGAATTGTCCTGAGGAGACTGGCATTACTGTGAGCTTTGAACACAACTACAGAGGGTCTTTTATAGATGTACTCCAGAGGGGAGATCCTTAGATGGATCCTTTAATGCCTGCCCCCATATGCAATCCAGATGAAATTCTTTATCAGATGGGGCCCGGATCTTGCTCCCATTAAAAGTTCTGCCACTGAATTCAGTGGGAGCAGATCTATTTGTCTTAGATACTTATACAGCTTCCCTTATCTCAGTGCCACAAAATAATTATCCTTCATTCTCTTGAGGCAGTGGGGTACGATCTTCTTCACTTTGCACACACAGCACAGCCAGGCCAGGAGTCACACACAGGTCCAAACCAGGAAAGGGACTTAACTCCAGGTCTCCCAAACCTCAGACCAAAGTGCTATCCCTCACCCTGTCACTATCATGAAACCACCCTTCCTAAGTGGAGACGCAAAAGTCAGATTAGAGCAGCCAGCTTCCTTCTGTTTGGACAAGGAGGAACAACATGAGAAGACAACATTTCTCACTTCTTCCTTCAAATAAGTTTTTTCAACTGGTCCCCTTAAGGTAGCCTGTCACTGGCCGTCCTCAGCCACTAATGCATGAACAGGAGTCAGCGCTCGGCTGCTTGAGCTGTGCTACAGTTCTAGGAAACATCCCGCACAACCTGTACATCTCCAGTGGCAGCTTTCCAGGGCTTCCCAGCTTGGCAGCCCATCCCAAGAGAAAAGCAGCAGGGGTTTTTTGCTTTACCAAGATGCCAGGGACCTTCATTCACTGTTCACAGCGTCCCAGATGTAGCAGGTAATAGTGCATTGTCACCAAATTGTCCTTGAAGCACACTCACAAAAAAACCTTTTGGGGAAGATTCAGTGCAGAGTAGGATGCAGGTGCTGGACTAGAACAAAAAGGAACTGAAGGTGCTTCAAGCTCACACAGGAATGTCCCATGTGAGTGAAGACTGCAAAATCCCTGAAGTGCTGGAAAAACTCCAGAGAACTGCCTTTGTATAGTCCCCACTCCCAAGGGACTCCTGTACTCCTCCAGTCACCCTGCGCTGACAGCCTCACCCCACGTCTCCAGGGATGGGTGCCAGGATAGGGCCAGGCAGCAGGGAGGAGCAGCAGTACCGCAGGAAGCCGTTTGCTCCAAGGACTCTTGCACACCAGCACAGCCAGCCCACACCATGTAAACCCACCTGGACGTGCAAGATGTCACAGCAGCCTCCTGGAGAGGTGGCAGCACACGCTTCCCTGGCAGCTTCATGTCATACCTGTCTATAAGCCATCCAGCACGCTGCCGCACCTGACAGCTACTAATCATTTAGCCCATGGCCACTTGAGCATTAAAAAGGAAGGCATTTTGAAAGCAAAATCACCTTTCTGAATGTTTGTTATTGCTCACATTTCTGTTAGCCCCAAAAGGGCTCCAACTAGGAATCACACCAGCCAGTCCCCATGCGCTGAAGGTTTTGTGTGCACAGAGCCAGAGCGAAGGCTATTGGCACCAAAGGAAACCTGGGGAAGACATGGAGAAAGGGACTCTGGGAGCACTCAAAGCAGAACCCCAGTTCCCCAGTTCCAGTCTAATACCCTGCCCAATGGCTCCCTCTCCATTTTCAAGAGTACTGACCCAAATACATAAATGAAAGCAAGCATGTGTTGTTTATTTCCAAGTATGAATGGCATGGTTTCCCCTGGGCTCCATGTTTCTTGGAATTATTTGAACTGGAAACCAATCAGCCTGTATTCACTATTGATTTATTTTCTAAAAATCTCTCATCTCTAAAGTAACAGTGCCTTTCCATGTCTCAGCCTGCTGTTTAGTGACACAGTAATCTAAAAGCTATTGATCACTTGGGTCTCTGCAGCCATAACATATCTTTCCAAATGCCTTCATGTAGGACTATATTTGCAACATAAGTACTATAAACAGCAGGGTTGCTAATGCAATCAACAAAGATATTAATAGAGATGTAGCACTTGCATAGTAATGCGGCATGGACAAGGGCCAATAGAGGCCAATATCAAGAGGGAGCAAGTATGGTCATTATGACAGAAGCCACATTTCTTTTTGAACACAAGATAGGTTGCAACCAAATTTCAGTCTAAACAAGAACCCAAGCCTGGACACAGACTGGTCAAACTTCCCCCTACCCAAGCAGAGAAGTATTGGTGCTAGAGAGACTGAGATGGTCTCATTCTGCTCCAGCAGTTTTACTTGACTTCAAGTTTATCTGTAGTTCACAACATCATGCGCACACTTTTGCTTCTCTACATTAGCAGTCAGGGTTGGCGTCCCTCCCCAGGATCTGGAGCAAGCAAGGTGTTTACACCTCGCAGGAGACTTTGCAGAAGTGCTGTGCAGTCCAGCTCCTATTGCTTTGAAGGGAGTACCTTGGAAGTCAAGCTCCTCACTACTTTTTTTCCACGCTCCTCCACAGTCTGTATGACCAAAACCATAAGAGCTCATAGTCCCAACTCATTTAAGGATAAACAGCACAGCAGCTCAGATGGCCAGCAGCATTACTGTGGACCTGCCTCAGAGCCATGCAGAAAGGGCCTACATTTAGACCAGGTCCTATACCAGTAGAAATATGAATAAGTACATTAAATTACGTCAGAAACAAGGTCCCCAGAGAGGAAGGTATCGTGCTTTACCCTAGCTGAGACATCCCATGAGCTACAAATTCAAATTAGAAACATGTTGCCCAACACAGAGATAATGCACCTGCAAGTCAATAGCTATCAGCATGCACCACTTTACCCAGCAGAGCAGCAGTGAAGAACTGTGGCTGCCCAGTCCTCTCCTCCAACGAGAGCTGAGATGCACCTACTTTACATGGCATAACTCAGCTCTACAGCCTGGACTCTGCCCCACGCTCTGTGCAGCAGTGTTGTCTTAGTGGCTGGAACAGGAGATTTCCTCAAAAAAATGATGCCAATCGTGGCAACAGGACAGCTCTCCCTGACACTGCTAGGCAGTGAGCCTGGAGGCAGCCGTGCTCAGTAACATTCTTCCAGAAGCAGCTTTCAAGAGACATTTGTAACCATTTAAAATTTCCCACCCAAGAAGTTTTGCACTTGTCAGTTTACCTTCTGCCACAGGTTTTTAATTTAGTTGTACGGGAAGAAACTTTATATGCCTCAAATTTTATATGTTAATGCCAGATGTGAACACACTAGCACGTGTTCTCTCTCTGCCGTGCTGCACTTCTCGGGAAAGGATGCTGTAACGCTGCAGCTCCAAATACTCAATCAGCAAAACTAGTGGCAGACCTGGAGCCAGAAGCCCCAGTGCCTCAGCGTTTCCCCCAGTGCCCTGGGGAATTCCAACTGGCAAGACAATCTGCTAGCACATACTTCCCAGCCTTCTGAGCACAAAATATCGCTGGATGCAAAAGGATTAAAGACAAAAATTTGATTTTCTAATTATGAAAGATAATAAGGAAATTGCTGAAGACCACGCACTGTTTATTGCAACATGAGATTCATTCCAGCTGCTTCAATGTATTCAGAGTGTAATTATTAATGCAAGCAGCCTTTAAATTAATGCAGGTGCCGGAATTTTTCTACTACGTAGATCTGAGATGAATGAACGTGAAAAGCTGCAACTTCTTTTGATTATCATTGTTCCACTTTAAATCAATGAGCTCCTTTCCGCATTTTAGTGTTGGTTTTTATCCTGAAGTTAAACATTTTTGCAACGTTCATCAGTTATTAAAGTGTAACTCAACACGCAATACCTGCATTTGCCCTCCTGGACTTTCAGCGCTATTCCCAATGCATCCCTGAGGACGAGCCATACCACTCCAAACTCCACTAATATTATAAAACATAAAAAGAAATAGTATTACTTGTTAATGGTGTTGAAGAGTTTGCACATGTTAAATGATAAGCAATAGTTTCTTGCTAGCAGCACTGACCAAATATTGCTGTCACTGGCAGGGCCCGCTTCCCCCAAAGCCTGGGCTAGAACAGATGGCAAGCCACGAACTCTGCCTCCCCCAAAGCCCACCTCATATTTTCATGTTGATCCTTTAGGAAGAACTGCCCCTGCATGTTCAAAGGAAGCAAGACAGGTCCTGGGGATAGCCAGGGAGAGTAAGCAGGCAGAGCAGCCATCTCTTCAGGCCTCACTCTCTACAGCAGGCACCCACTACCTGCCTCAGCCTCCAACTTGAAACACTATAAATTCATTTCAGAGCACAGTCCATCCTTAGCAGGACACTTGTGCGATTCAGAAGCACATGTGTTTGCCCCCAACCAGCCTGCTTCGAGCACTCACTCAGCATTATAACCTTCAGCAAAGCGGGGGGAGAAGGGGCCCAGGGCAGCCCGGCGTGGTAGCGCAGAAGCCACCAAGGGGCCCATTTCAGTTTGATTTGTTGCGGCACTCTAGATGCAAGATGAAATCTGAGAGATGAAATCTGAGCAATTTCTTGCTTCTCTTCTTTCTGGACAGTATATTAACACTATAAAGAAGGCTGAACAGTGGGGCTTCCCAACTCCATTATTGTCAAGGCCTATTTCAAAGGCAGTGGCTGAAATGCCCAGTGCTGCCTTTGTTGATCCTGGACTCAGGTCTCCTCCGTGTTGCACTTCTGTCAAACCGCAAGGCTGAGCAAATTAAAAATAAGCTTTCTCTGGAGGGGTGGAGGAGGGGGGAGACAGGAGGAGCACTGCCTGAGCCTACACACAGTGCCCGCTACATTCACGCTACTCTCAAGTTCCTTGGGTAAAAGCAGGGGAAGCAGAAAAGCCACAACAGATGCCAGTTCTCACACCTGAAGTCCTGCACCTGACTTTGTAGGCATCAGTGTGAAGCCAAGCTGTGGTCTGGGCTGTAAGTGGGTACTACAGTCTCACTAATGCCATCGGTCAGGCTGCCATACCTGCCACCAACCATTCTGGTCAGAGAGAAAAACAAAATGCGTGGACTCTCTATTTTCCACCTCCAGGAAAGGTCCCCAAGACCCATGACAAGCTTATTACAGACCGTTTCAATTCGAATCAACTTGTCAAGAAAAGAAAGTGGAGAAAATGCATTAATTAAACAGCTTTACTCATGCAGAAAAGCTGCCAGCGTGAGCATTTTAAATTACCTGGGCACACCTAGCGGATTTGCATTCCCTTGGCACAGCTTTACTCCGGCCCACAAAGCATCATCCACTTCATACTTCCATCTGAGCAAGGAACAAAAGAGGCTGACAGCCCAGCACCACCTTCCCTGCTTGGGGGCTAGCGCCCTTTCCGAGGGATTTTGTGTCAGTTTATGCAGAAACCTTCCTCCTGCTCGATGCAGGGACAGGAAGTTTGGATTCTTCTATAAAACTAAAGACCAAGGCAAAAAAGAGGCCTTCCAGAAACAAAGGAGGTGGAGCCGTGGCCGGCAGGGGGGTAACTGCATGCCATTGTTAAATATTAACATAAAATAAAGCAGTAGAAATGGATGTCCATCAACAGAATTAGAAGGAACTAAATGAGTTTAAGAACAAAAGGTTTACTTATTTAAATTACAGAAGATGAAAAACAGCTGGGAACGCAATTTATAGCAAAAAGTACAAAGCTACAAGACTGTTAAATGCCATGATATTTCAAAGTACTTTCCCCCCTCCATTTTAAACTAAACACGTACAATTATTTTAACTAAAATAAAGCTAATGACAACGTAACCTTTAGATGTTCCATCCCTTCTCTCAATTGCTTTCAAATTCAGCTCATCCATTTACATTAACTAAATAGTTTGATTCCCTCATCCAAGTAGAGGTCAGTCTTTCAGATAGGAGAGTAAAGCTTGAAGAAAAAAAAAAAAAACACAACACTGAGTAGATCTTTATTTTTAAAAATTACCTCTTACTATTAAATTCATGAACCTTAGATTGTACTTTCATATTTGTCTTTATCAGTTCTCTGCACAAAGGAAGAGTGAAAAAGTAGCTGATTAATTAACTTTACTATTTGTTACATTTGATTTGTACATTTGGTCACAGCAGAGATGCCTATCAGTAAAGATATTTAAAGATATTCAAAAGTTTGAGGCTTTGGGGTTGTTTTTTTTCCCCTGCTCAAGAAAAGGAGCACTAGTGTTCAAAGCCTCTGGCCCAACAGGGCCTAGCACCAAGATGTCGTCTGCACCAAGGACTAGGTTTTCAAAAGCAGCCAGTACTGCCTTTATTGTGCTTCCAGTATTACCCGCACCAAAACTCTCCAGGTGAAAACTCTGCCTTCACCTGAGACATTGCCTTGTTTTCCTCTGTTTCTGCAGAGCTGCCCTTCGGTTCCACTGGGCTTAGCAGCAGCAGACTCCGAATCTCAAACGGGCAGCTCCATCACTGCCTCCAGTGAGTCCTGCCTATTAATGGTATTTTTTGTTTCCAAGTGTTTCTAGCACTGAACCACGCAACTGGACCCTCCCCTGCAGAGCACTAAGCCACCTCTGTCTCTTGAAGCTGCCCCTTGTGCCTTACCTGATTAGACCCTTTGGTGGGCTCCGCTTCGGCATAACAAAGGATTTATCGCCATCCAGCAGAGGTGCATCTCTAATGGTCACTGCTTAAGGCCATGGAACATTCAAAATTAAAGCCGAGAGGTTTTCAGAAAAATCAAACTGCTAGCACAATCAACTTTATCCTATTTTAGCTTTTCCAGCAACAACAAAAAAGTTCAGGATCTTAGTCACACACAAATATATTACATTTCTTAAAGTTTCCTTCTATTATAATTTTCACGCTTAAAATATGTTCAAGAGCTAAATGAAACCCTTTTGTCTCAGTAAAAAAAACCCTTTTATTTCTTTCAAAATGAAATGGCTTGCAACTCCTTGCTGTGACAAATTTTTCTTGGTTTAGGTCATTTTAAAAAAAAAAGATATTACTTGTTTCAGATGCCAAACCACTGCCAAAGGCAAAAATAAAATCAGTTACTTGGACAGATCATTTTAAAGTTAGGAACATACTTTGAGCGTTCTGGGCTCCAACAAGCCATTGGTTTCAATTCACCTGAAAAAAACCCTACCGATTCACCAAAAAGTCATGGAAAAAAGTACCAGCCCATGCTAACGAGCTATAAAAAACACATGCACATATAAATTAGTTTATGTTCTTGTTCTGACAACAGCCTGTACCAGATGTTTCACAGAAAGACACGAGAAGCCTTGAATTAGACAGATGTGAGATAATCTGCCTCCCACCATGGGTGTCTTCCTAATCCCTTAGAACCTGAAGCAGAAGGTTGAGTATCTTTCCAAAAACATTGCAGCACTTTCTGTTTGCATTAACTATTATTAAAGACAAAGCCAGCCATGACAGGTTTTACAAGCCCTGTCTTCAGTTATTTAAAGAGTTTTGCAAAACTTTGGACTGAAAGTTTCACACCAGGTACCTTTCTTGGACTAAATTTTTGCATTTTCTTTCGATAGTTTCTGCAAGAGATATTAAAGTACTTTTAAGAAAAGGGCTTGAGGAATATACATCAGTCCATAAACATTGTAATAAATTCTTGCTGACCACCTCAAGGCACAGATAACTTCCCAACAAAATAGTCCCTTATACTTCAAGCAGAGGGATTTTGCTGGTCACAGGGATTTTGCTGTGCCTTTTGCTAATTTAAAAGCGGGGGGGGGGTTGGTGTGCATAAAAATCATATTTGGCTAAGTTGTAAATCTTTGGGGAAGACGGACTCAGCATAGTTCTCTTAAAACACCATATGCACAGAGCAATCTCCAGCCTGGCTCAACAGGGGCTGAGCTGGATTTTCTCTTCCCCTGCTCCCCAAAGCAGCAGGCAGAAGAGCTGAGGCTCAGGATGTCGCCACTCCCAAGATCCCGCTGCTTCTGGTACCAGCACAACATGAACAGGCTGCAGAAAATATGGGCAGCGAGAACCACATCTGGAAGAGAACAAACCAGGGAGAAACACTGAGTGTTTCTGAGGGAGAAGTTGGAAGCTGGTAACTGCAGACGAGGGACCGATGCTGGGGCTAGGACACAGGAGCACTGCTGAGGAGGACTC
This sequence comes from Rissa tridactyla, assembly GCF_028500815.1. Taxonomy (NCBI): domain Eukaryota; kingdom Metazoa; phylum Chordata; class Aves; order Charadriiformes; family Laridae; genus Rissa; species Rissa tridactyla. The sequence goes on along the minus strand of NC_071474.1, from coordinate 28,717,288 downwards.
AGGCATGGCACTTCTGAGAAAAAAGAAGGGAGGCAGTGGTTGGAAGAGCCACCATGATGTGCTGAAGTCCCAGAAGGTGACTGAGCAGGACTTTGTACTGATATAAAGAGCACAGGAAAAAGCACGGGATGGGACTGTCACAGGGAAGAACTGGAAGAAACCCTGGAAGAAGGTGCTGTGCTCAAAGAACCGGGGATTGTGATGAGACCGCTTTACTGCAGGGACTGAAACTGAACCAGAGGTTTCTCCATCAAACTGTATCGTATTCCTAGAAGGCTTCAGTCCTCCTCGGCCAGTTCACACATGAAGGCATTTGAACATTTTGCTGTTTGGTCTATTACAATTACAGAAAACACATATAAAAATCTGTCAGGACACTGAAGTCTTACTACAAAGCTGCGATACTTTGATGCAAATATATCAAAGAGTGGACCCCTGGGGAATAAAAGCCTGATCACCTAAAAACTGCTGTAGTGTCTTGTGCAGAGATCAGGTCAGTATTACACAGACAGCTCCAACACCAACATTTCTTCTTTTCCATACAAATAACAATGGACTTTGGGTTTAGTTTTCTTTCTTTTCTTTTTTTTTTTCCCAATTCATCTAGGTGTTTCATTCAACATCAAGATCTTAATAGGGTTCACTTCCATCCAGCTCTGGTGGCCGTGAGCTCCACAGATGAACATTTCTACACACCAGCCTACGCTGCATGCACTGCTAGAGGGAACAGAGAAGGGGACAGAGCAATGAGGACCACATTTCACATGCATGGCTTGTTTATACACGCAGTTTTACTGGCCTAACATAATATGCAATCTTAAATCAGTTCCTCCAACAAAAGCAGAAGGCTAAACAAACAAGGGTTTTGTTTAAAAGTAAGTCCTATTTGGGCCTATCTTAAACAGATTAGGAACAGGTTAAATTTAAGATCTCTGCTGGACCATTCCACACTGTCTTTTGGTTTAAAAGTGAAAATACACATGTAGGCAATCCACAAGCAAGATGGTTTTTGCCAGCATACTTCAGTAAAGAAGGCCAGATGCTCAGATGCTGAAGTACTTGCAACCACAAAAATGGAAGTCGGCTCTAAAGTTTAACTGCAAACAAGATGCGGACAACATAAGGAGGTACAAAAACAGTTATTAGTGTCCTGAAAAAAAAAAAAAGAGAAAAAAGAAAAAAGAAAAAAGAAATCTAGTTCCCAGAAGATTACTGCCAGAAGAGAGGCCTTGTTAAGACATTGTTAATTTTGCAAAATGAACTATAAAGTATTCAGTATAATAAATCCAGATATACTGTGCTCAACAAAAAGGAGAGGTTCCTTTTTCTAAAGGGCTGCATTATCTTTGCCTTCTATTGGGTTTGTTTGAATATTAATTTGTTTTTAAAGTTGTAGCTCTACAAAAGTTTTTTACGCCCGAAAGTCAGAATTCACAGCACGAACATATGAAAAAGTCTTTAAAGGACTCCCGTCTTCCTGCATTTCCCTGCTACAGTCTATACACCAGAGAGACAGCAAAAATCTCACCAAAACCAGGAATGCTTTAATAATAAATAAAAGCTTTCCTGTCATTGGAAAATATTTTCACCACAAAAAGTAATGTATTTTTAATTATAATGTTGAACATCTTTTCAACATGGGAATGTTTGCCTGAGAGTGAACCCGTCACACAGATGCATGGCTCACACAGTGACCCCAGAACTCAAGCACTGGGGAAACACCACCAAAGCAAGCTTCATCTTACAGCAGTGCAGCGTATTTGCACCAGGGGCTCTCAGGACTGTGATTTTATCAGTCTCAGTAAAGCAAGCAGCAGAGCTCAGAATTCAGAGATGGTCTTTGCACTCACACACACAAAAAATGGTTGAATTTGATTCATTTGGACAAGGAAGCAACCGCTTCACCCTACCTTCCCCTAACATGACATTTATGAATATGTTCTGCACAAGACTGGCTGAAACACATCTGGTTTCTGTGTCCTTTCCAAAGGACTTTTTAAGCACAAAGTCAAAAGAAAGCAATACACAGAAACACAAAGGCAGCTTCGTCCAAGGTCCATGGGCACTGGTGCTAGGGGCAGGCACAGCAGTGACAGGGGGCACACGCACAGGGGCACACACTGCACACCACTGCACTGCGGGGCCACCAAGCCTCTCCCTAAATCCTCCCCCCAGAACAAGGAGAAAGGATGTGATGGGAAGGATGAGCCCATATGGTATCAGACAGACCTTGGTTATCCATCTTGGACCACCGCCACTGATAAGGCTATTGTCGAATTTCGTGGGGCAATTACTCCAAGTGGGAGAATGATCCTCGTGTGGATTACCCAGGGAAGAAAAATGGTTTAACAGTGTCCATAAACAATGCAGATTCCACTATTTTGATTAAAGCTGAGCTGGGTTCTCTGAGTTACACACCAACCTTTTTACATACCTCCTTTCAGGTGAGTACTTTTTTTTTTTGGCCTGGCTACCTTTTAAAGCTTCTTGCTGATTTTCCACTCAGTTGCATCAAAAAAACCCTGCAAACACTGTTACAGACCATAGCTAAGCATCTGCAAGTTATAAAACATTTAAAAGCTTTACATTTAACCTATCTATTGGCAATAAAACATACTCCAACACAAATGCACTATTTGAGACAGATGTTTGAAATATGAATGAATGTTTGAATATTCAGTTTTAAATACTCATGATAAAAGAAGCTGCAGAGACATGCCATTGATCTAATACTTGTTTGCACATTCCTTAGGGCTATGCATGAAGCATAATGGGATTTCTATGTTCTTAAACAACAAAAGGTGTAAAAATGCCTTTTCAGTTGCAAACTTTGTTCATTTATTCCTGTGGCAAAAGAATGCAAATCTTAAGTCATTTTTTTGTGCACTGACATCAAGTCTTTCTCACACAAAAAAGTTCCTTAAAGAAACAAGAAGTTGTTCAGAATAAAGTCATGTTTCCTCCCCCACGTCCCTTTAAAAAAAAAAAGAAAAAAAAAAAAGAAGGAAATTTCATTTAACTCGATTGTACCTGCCAGCTAAAAGCAAAGGCTCCTACTTCAGTAGGTGACCCTAAGCAGTAAGTCATTAATAAGAATGGGTTTGCAAGGTCCAAGCAAAATATTTGTTTCAGTTAAGCCTTCGGTGTATCTCCTGCACATATTTCTGCCCCAGCTCTGCATTTAAGAGACAAAACCTGTTCACAGACACAAACGGCAAAAGAACTCTACATTAAAGCATACGATGATACCTTATAAACATGAGCAAGAAGTTATTCTGTTCAAAGTAACACTCCCTGTTAATCCCTCAAATTTTGCTTTTTCAATCGTTTACTTGTAGAGTGGAAGGGGAGCTTTTTTTTACTCTGAAATTGCAGATATTTAAAATTAATACTAAATCAGGAACTGAAAGAATGGGGTGGTGGGATGCATTTTCAAGGAGGAGTGTAGGGAAACAGTGTTAATGTCAGAATCAATCCTTGAGCTATGAATAACTTAACTTCAAAGCTGATGCTACTGTCTGACTGAGCACCCTATGTCTTCAAGGAAGATAAAGCCACATATGTAGTCAAACCAATGTTTAATTCAGATTACGCAGAACAATACAGAAACTTGACTGGAGCCAATTAAACTAAGCTTTCACTGACTGATAAAAATGCCATTTCCTATCCTTTCTGTGCACAGCAAGGAGCGGTTTGAGAGCACTACAGTTCTGAACCCACATTTATTTACCTAAGACAGTTTTGTACTTAACACATCAATACCAGAATTTCAATTATAACATTTGATATTCTCCTTTCAAAACGCAAATATTTACTTCAACCAGCGACAAACCTCCATAACCCTGCAGGGACTATGCAGAAGCACAGAGAATATATTTTCCAATGTAGAATGCAGTTTTTCTAGGAGATCACTAAAATAGGTGATGTTTGGAAAATGCAAGATACTTTGCTCAGGCACCGTCCATAAGTTGAAGTACATTTCTCCTACCAGCCTCACTGCTGTAATCCAAGAAACGTAGAAAAATCCAGGCCCTGTTCTTGCCCATGGCCAGACTCTGTGTCATCACACACACACTATGATCTGTGGTGCCTCATGGGAGACATAGTCTTGCCCAGGGTCCCACCATACCCGAAGAACAAGGACAGTCGTCTCCCTGCTCATGGCCCTGGGGAGTCACGCATGACAAGAAGCGGCACTTAACAGCTGAGCTGCCCAGAAGCACAACATTGTAGGTTGACTTAGAAAAGTGTGATGAAACATTTCAAAGGTTTCAAAATGAAGTACTATGACCACACTTTGCAGAATAACTGTTACTGGCACTGCTGGTAGTGAACGGAAAAAGTATTTGAATCCAAGAACTGACAGTTAACCTAAACTAAACCGTTTGGGATCTGACTCCATGATAGCCAAAAATTGTATAGGTAACCCACGGGTGTCTATAGAGCATCTAAGATAGGCTGATCACAAAGGAGTCAGGTGGAAATGACAGCATCTCAAACTAGGAAACAAGCACCTTCATCCCTGCAGAAAGTAGCCAGAAAATTACACTATGAATTACATTCAGCAAGAAGTCTTCCCCAAAGCCCTATTTCTAAAGGACTGGCCCCAGTGCTCCTTCTCAGTTCCTTAAAGAGTTAGTTTCCCTGTGCCTCAAACCCCTACCTATAAAATAAAAGCAACTTTATCCCTGTCCTACACACTGCCCACCTGCCTATGCAACTGTGAGCTCTTTGGGGTAAAAGACCTGCAGATAAGCCCTCGCACTGGGGTTGTGGCCTTCAGGAGTAACAAATACAAATAAAAATTGTGTCTATAGGAAGTAGTGACAGACCGTGAGCAACCCTTGGAAGGCAGCAGAAGCATGAAAGCAGCTGCATTACCTTAAGTCTAATCTTTGCCATTGGTATCAGACAAATGGCATGCAAGCAATGTTAACTGCCGGCTGTAAACTTCACCAATAGGCAGCCAGAAGTGGAGGGAGAGAACAATTGAGCTACTTTCCAAGAAATTCTGTTATTTTCCAGCTAACCACGCAGCTATAAAACTGAAGAGTCCAGGATGGTTTATATAATAAGAGAAAGCCAATATTATAGGCAGTCAACATATTTCAAAACACAGTGGTGTACTTTCTTTGGTATTTCTTCTCCTGACTTCACCCTCATCTCCGTTTTATTAAAATTTAAAACCCACACCGTTGACGTCATTTCCAGGGACAAAGTCTGTGCTGGCCAGCACTCATTCCTCTGTCAAATACAGCACCTGGCCATGCAGATACCCCAGTCCTCTCGTTGGCACACGCAAACGAGAAGAGAGATTAACAAAGAGGAGAGTAGGGTTTCTTAAGAGCTCTTCATAATGGACAGTGTCTCACTCTATATACGGGGATAAAAGGAGAGCGATAAACTGTTGTTGTCAAGAAAGAGAAGAGCGCTTAAAAAGCCTTTCAGATAAGCAATTTCCCCTCTCATCAGTATCCTCTTGACTGCTAAGCTCTTTCTTTTGTCTCTTACCTTGAATGGTGATCAGCAATGCATGATTGGCCAAGGGGCATCAGCTGTAGGTCTAACAACACGAGCCAGCTGAAACCACTGCAGAAAGGAAGGACCACGCTCCTAAAGACCTATCTACTTCGTGGAGGAGAAGGAGGGAAAGGCAAAGCATGACAGCTTCATTTGCCTTGCCTGTTTTGGCAAAGGGTACAGGATTTGTCATCCGTCATATTAGGTTTAACGTAGCATCCCGTCTCTGAAACAAATCAAGATTGAACGCACAGGTGCCAGGAACGCCACTGCCAAACAAGTTTACACACTACACTCCTTAATGAGATTTTAGCTTAAATCCTCAAAGACGAGGGTCAGTAGCCATTCCGCGCTGTGCATGCGTCCTGTCCCATCCTCAAACAGCTGCACCTCAACCAAGAAGTTTCTTCCTTGCAAAGTGTGTTGTACCTTCTGGTCACATTTGTCTTGTGCTTCAAATAACTGGCACTTGCCTAACAGCAACCCAAGCACAGTCAAAGCACACATTGAGTTAAAGAACAGCTAAAAAGGAACAATTTTACTCTTTAAAAAAACTTGGTTTCTCATTAGGAATGTTTCACCTGTTACTGTAGCATTGCTGTTTAAACTGGCTGCAAGATGAAGGGCTTTCCAGAGTTGTTAACCGTGCAGAGACTCTAAATCACTTCTTCAGCTATCCAACTCCATTCAAGTACAGAGCAAGAAACAGAGAAATTCTCAAGGCTGAGAGTTTTTATGAGACATCAGACATTTGGATAAGCACCCATCTTGCAACAACCAGAAGGCAACGCAGAGTACCTCTCTTCACAACACCCAACCAAGGTATTTTTGGCTATATAATAATTTTCATGCAAAACTGTTTAGGCATATAGCTGTCTTCAGTCTAATCTTACACTGACGAGCAAACCCTTTCTCCAGCCAAAAGAACCATTTTGCCCACAATTCAGTTGGTCTTTAACATAAGGTTTTGTTAATTGATTTAAAAAAAAAAAGTAATAATCTTGGAGCAACTCCCTCTGCTGTAGCAGTTTTAGTCAGGGTAGTTTCCCTGCCTCCAGCAGGGCTTTGCCTTATTTTGAGGAAGCTGAACAGAGTGGTGTAAATATAGAGTGTGAGTGTGCTTTTCTGGGCTTTAGAAGGTCTAACACCATGGGCCTAAAAAATGTTAACAGGATGACCGTACAGATTTGCACAATACCAGCAGAATAGACTTCTGACCACAGAACATCTGGGAGAAAAAAATAATAATAATTTGGAGGCTACCAGAATGTGTACCCTGCCTGTGAAGTGATCTGCAGAAGTGACGAGTACTCTGAGAGGCAAATGAGACTAGTGAGGGCTCTGCTCTGAACATACCAAGAGCATAAACTGATATGACTCTGTAGTCATACACATTCTCTAAATCAGACATCCCCATGAGTTAACACCATCTCCACTCCTTAGTTTCTCCATAGTGTCTGTGTCACCCTCTGAGCTCAGTGTTGTCATGAAGATTTATATTTACGAAGTGTTTACAAGCCAGAAGCATTTAAAAAGAAAAAATTAGTAACTCTGTCCACAGCCCAGGGTTTGCATGGCACGCTGTGCTTACACAGTCCATGTACACCGATCCTGCACATCAGATAAAGAAACCTGGCACATGAGCCTTGCCCATACGCACAAGGAGACTCTCTGACAGTTGCATAGACAAACTTCAGTAGTTGACCTGATGCAACCCTAACATTTGGTTAATGCTGGGGACTGTTTGTGGTACTGCCCCAGCAGGGTAAGCAAGTGCTCTGAGAGCTGCCAAGTTGCTGAGCTTTCTCAGTTCAAAGAGCTGAGGGCTTCCCCTGCATGTTCAACTACGGAGAACGGCACTATTTTCCTCAGAGTTTTATACTTGGAGCTAATTCTGATCACCAGTGTGTTACCGTGTTATTTCTTCAAGGGCCAGGCTCCTCTCTCTCATGAGTCTTAGAAGTTAGAATAAAGTTTTAACCTTAACCAACCTTGCTACTGCCAATACCAGCTACTACCCAAACTCCAGTGAGATGCCCCACTTCAAGAGAATGCACTCTGTAAAATGAAGAGTGCCCTTTGGCCCAAAGCCCAGCAAAGCAAGTGTGCACAGTAACTTCAGTTCATGCCTTTGCTTCAGACATTTTTAAGATTTTACATATTCAAAAATGGAATTGCCTCTTCCATGGAAAGTTCTCCATGTCTTTATTGGTACTTTCACAAGATACAACTTCCAAAGGTTGTTTTCCCAATTTTACACAGACGTTAACTGCAATTATTTATCACTTATACTCTCACAAAGCCCACAGTGCCACAGGCTACATGCAGAGCACCACTGTGCTGAGCAACACAAAGTGAGAGAAGAGACCCTTCCATCTTCCTCTGGCTCCTCTTCCCAGTAACATGACAGGTTACAAACAAGGTGCTCCTTCCATCAGGCATTGGGTGGGAAAAGTATAATCATGATCCTGAACCTCCCCAGCTCCCACTGACTTTAGTGGTTGTTCCCAGTGCTCAGGCCAGAAAAAAATACTAATCTTGTCCTTTAAAGTCTATGCTCAGGTACACACCACAGCTCCCAGTTTCTTTTAATCCCCCCCTGAAGGCCAGCAGTTCAGGACATAGACCTTTCACTCTGCCAAACGCTAATTTCCAAAGATATTTTGCTGGGGGAGGGGAACTATGGGAACACTAATTTTTGTTTGGAAAACAAGAAGGGAGCACACAGAGTTTAAGTAAAACAAACCAGAAATTAATACAGTCTGTTACTTTTCGTGTGTAGTCATTTTTCTATAGAAAAATATTATCGGGGCAATTCTCCGAGCAACAGTGACCTAACAAAGACATCACATATTACACCATTTGCACAAATAATTACACATCATTTAGATATTAGTCTTCCTTCTCAAGGCATCACAGGGGAGTCTTCACTTTTTGAACACATGCAACTCCCATTAACATTAATGAGAGCTACTCATATATACAGGACGGACAGTAGATCTCTTGAGAATCTCTGCATTCATCGTACCTTGTCTGGGGAAACAATAGAAACGTAACAAAGGCAGACCCTAAATCAAGGATTCAGCCACTGAGCTACCATGCCTGACTCTCAGCATTTCTCATCACTTACTGGTCCCCCAGCTCCTACAAAACATTGCTGTGGGGCTACTCAACATGCTCCTGAACAGCACACCTCTGTCTCCAACTCGCCCTGGAGCTGCTCATGCTCTGGGTTACACTGGGCAAACCCACATCCCCTCCATGTTAGGAGCAAGTGAGAATCACTTATTGGGGATCCTCTTTCTCAAATTCCGAGTAGTGCATCAGATCTGGATTTTCAGATTGTAGTTTTCACTTCGGACCTTTCCAAATTTTGCACCTGCTAACAAATACAGCACCGCAGCCAGCTGGTTTTATCAGCAGTTTCTGTTAGGGCTATGTCAATCACCGTCATCGTTCCTCTGCAGTGTTAGTGCCTTCAGAACTGACATATGCAAAGGAGAACAGAAGTGCTAATGCTTTTCTACACAAATGTGGCAGCCATATCACACTGAGACAGTACTGGCAGGTATCTTAACCCCTCCTTTTCCATCTCTTCAGCCCTCTCATAATTATAGAGTACTGAGCAAACTGCTGTTCCCAGCTATGTCGGTGAGGAAAATGCATTTCCATGTGCTACGCAAGCCTCATTCCTGCTTATAGTTCAGCAGGAGCTCCAAGAGAAGGAAGACGGTGGTGTCACTGGTGGAGCAGAGGAGTGGCCTTCAGGGACTTTGAGCTCTATACTGTTTTTCTGTTGGAAAACCTTTTCCTAGGTGTCTCAGCCTCCAAAATAGTGACTGCACTACTTCTCAATCTGTTACAGGAGTACTGAGAAGGTGAAAGGCATTTAAAAAGCGGAAGTGCTTGTTATCCTTGTGTGTCTACACTAGGCCTTTTTTCATATCCCTTACAATGCCTCTCCAGTCCCTTGCTTTTATTTGACACCCAAATCCCCGTGGCTACAGTTCACTTCAGTGAGACTGATGGAAGGCACTCTCTCCCCCACAAGCAAGTCCAGCAGTAAATTTCATATGGCTTAACCAAATCAACAACATTTCAATGGGAAGCGAGACACTTCAGAGTTACCATGCTTTAAATAGTAGCATAAAGTTACAGCCTGAACCTCAGAAGCTATTATAAAACAATCACACTTAATTTTTCACTTTTATTAGTAGGCTATGTGCTCAGTAGATAGAAACAGCGCTGGCTTCTATGGCTGCATCTCATTGCCCAAACTGGATCCCTCCCTACAAACGCCTCCTGTGATGTGCAGCACTGTTTCGTGTCCTAAGAAGTCCTTCACTTATGTAAACTGCTAATCTAAATATATCACTTTCCATGGCCAACAATGGTTGATAAATTGTGTTCCCTTTATTTGTACCATTCCAGAGTCATGAGGAATCTTGGTAAAGAAGTTTCTCCGGAGCGAAGTTAAGCCAGATCTAAGCTGCTTCAAAGTGCTGATTCAGCTTGCTGGTAGTTTATCGCTCAGAGGAAAACATAATTGTGTATCTTAAGAAGATATCACAGGAGGACACGCCAAAGAGGAAGAGAAGCAATGTTTAAAAAAAAAAAATCTACTTCACTTCTCCTTTACTAGTTATCACAAAAGCAAAGTTTACCTTTAAAAAAAACAAATTAAAAGACATTATTTCAGAAAAAAAGCCAGTTTCCAAGATCACGATGCCATATTAAATTCTTTCCCAAGCTCAATAAACTATGACTTATAAAACTTGTAAAATCTTTACTAGACTCTTGACAGCTCCACATGTGTCTGTGGCAAGAAGAATGGAACCTTTTGCTAAACATCTGCTAAATCTTGCATCTTGGCTAGAACGACTCTACCCGATAGCAACACACTGTCTAACGCTTGCTGACTGCGGTCTGGGACTGTAATGGAATCTGCCTTTCTGCATGAAAACACCACGTTGCTTTGCTGTGGTGCTTTATCACAGCCTGGATTTGCAGCAACCATTTCCAGTAATATTGCATAATGGCACATCTCTTAGGGCAGTTGCGCCTCAACAGTGGCACATTGTTCATCACGGGCTGAAATCATAGCGCTGCCAGCTACGTTTTCAAAGAGGATGCACGCACGGCATCTCCATTCGTACACACTGCTCCAGAAGTTAGGAGTCCAGCAGCTTTGTTTGTGAGCAGTCAGGGTACAAATCTAGAGGATAGCTTCAGAACAGCTAATAAGTTAATCAAAGAAATGTCTGAGAACAGTCAGAGAAGTTAGAGAAAATAATTTTGCTCATTTGTGCAATATATCCAAGAGATTCCTCCATGGAGTATATTTAACAATATTCTCTCATTCTACAGAATGGTGTCTTCTGGTTTTCCAGGACAGATCAACATGTTCTACCTATATATAATGAAGTATTCTGAAAAACTAAGTTCACGCTGTTCTGTCAGTACTTGAAACACAGAAGACACTCAAATAGGGATGGTACTCCCACATCTTTCAGGGGGCTCTCACATCTGCTTCAGAAGCATTTTGCAATGGACAATGCTAGAAACAAGGCATTTGGCTAGTGACAACTTCGGCCTGGTCTAGCACAGCAATTAAACATTTCCTTTTTGATCCTCTATGAAAGATCTTTAAGAAGAATCTTTCCTTGACACAATTGGCATTTTCTTTATTTGATGACATCCTATGGCTCTTGATAAACCTCTCTGATCCAAAAGAAGCCAAGTGTCTTGTCTTAATACTAGCTGGAATAAAGTTACAAAACCAGTTCAAAACATGGAGTTCACAAAAGCCTCACTCGTTTATGCTCAGAGCAGCTTTTCAGCTTCAAGGAGAAGCTAACGATTTTACATTGTCCTGCAGAGATGCAGAACTACATCATTGATGTTTTCGTAGTCCACTGAGTTAGTCTTAAAGCACAAGTCTGTGTAGCACAAGGAACACATCTGTGGAAAGGGAGCTTTGCCCATCTACTATGAGGACAGGCTGATAGATTTGGGGCTGTTCAGCCTGGAGAAGAGAAGGCTCCGGGGAGCAGAGCCTTATTGCAGCCTTTCACTACTTAAAGGGGACTTATAAGAAAGATGGAGACAAACTTTTTTAGCAGGGCCTGTTGTGATAGGACAAGGGGTAATGGTTTTAAACTAAAAGAGGGTAGATTTAGACTAGATATAAGGAAGAATTTTGACTTTTTTTTTTTTTTTTTAACAATGAGCATGATGAAACCCTGGCCTAGGTTGCCCAGGGCAGTGGTAGTTGCCCCATCCCTGGAAAAATTCGGGACCAGGCTGGACAAGGTTCTGAGCAACCTGCTGTAGTTGAAGATGACCCTGCTCGTTGCGGGGGGGTTGGACTAGGTGACCTTTAAAGGTTCCTTCCAACCCAAACTATTCTATGATTCTATGACCAGATGAATTTCCCAGTCTTTAATGATGTGATCCCTCTAGCTCAGTTCTGCTTCCTACTTTGAGATACTTACAAACTCAACTATTTTTTTTTTTTTAAGTCAACTATGCCACAGGAAGCTTCCCACTTCTTGTGAGCATAACAGATAACCAGAACAGCTTTTTGCCATTTAATACTTTTTTTTCTTACTGACAGTCCACCCAATGCCATTTATAATCAATTGACATTTCCCCACATTGCACCTCTGCACAGAGACTGTAGATACCAGTGCCATGGGTTTCACTGATTTTTTGACAAGCATTTTCTTCCTCCTATTGTAAAGCCTTTTATTTTCTGAGTCTCTCCCTAACACTGGAAAAAAAAAAAAATTATATCTAACCTGAGTAGTTTACCTCAGAATAAGTCTTTTAGCTTGCTCTTCAGCATGGGGTACATCATAAGGCATGAAATCCAGAAGCATTTCTCCCTGTATATCACAAGTACTTTCCCTTACTGGGATGGATTTTTTTTTAAAACTGGTAAGCCATCCTGAGTACCTGTTCAAGGAGACCTTTCAGAAAAACGTGCACTATACCATTATACCACCACGCTTATCCCACACACCTCCCTCCTCTCAGATAGCAAGAGGACAGAAAGACAAAAACCATGTCTGCATTCTTACAAAGAAAAAAAAAACCAAACCAAAAAACTCTTACATCTAAAAAAGAAAATGCTATGGCAATCTGGGAACTCCAGTGCATTGGAAGATGAAAGATAAATCGTGTTATGTGAATGTTGCACATGCTGTTGTTATTATCTCCAAGAGGAGGACCCCATTGTGCTAAATACTACACACGCTCAAAGTAACAGGCAGTTCCTGTCCCAGAGGCCTCATAACCTAAGATAAAAGCAGTATTGTTGTCCCCTTTTTTATAAAGGGGAAGTGGGACACCAGAAGATTCAGTGACTCGAACGAGTTACTCAATGAAATTGCAGATCTGGGAATTGAACCCAGATTCAAGTCTCCATCCCATGATTTAATCCACACATCATTGCTTAAAATCACTTTTAGGTAAGCAGCAACATCTAAGCTTCAAATCGGTACCCATGATTATTTCTACTTATATTATGAGAAAGCAAAGTACTTGATCTATTGTTCATTTCCTCATTAATTTTAGAATCCTGTAAGATTTGTCTTTAAGTATATGTCCAAAAGATGCCACACAGCCACCGAGAAATAATTTGTATTCTCTTCACAGCCAATTTCTATGACACACTGAGTCCATTCATAAGTGGAATACTTTAGCCTTACCTTTGTATTTAATTTTGTAGACCAGTGCAAAGGATTACTTTGAAAAGATTTATGCTGTTTCTAAACACAGGACATGGTTATAAGCCACTACAAGAGCTTCTAGCTGATGGAACACAGAGGCTCAAAAATATCACAGATTAAAAAACAACACAAAACAGCAATCTGAAGATGTTTGATAGGTGAAGGAAGGGAAGTTGTTGCAGGAGGTATGGAAGCTAAGGAGAAAGAAGATGGAAAGAAGACCCAAAGGACAGTCAACAACAACTTCAGGAGGAAGAGGAGAGCAGAGCAGGCCTGTTCTGAGCTGTCTAGGGCATGGGAAGCAAGGATGTAAGCACTTGAAAGTTCTCCTTGATAATTTACATTCCATAAGTCCAAGTTTAATTATGTATTACCATGTAATTACTGCCAAATGGGGAATGAATCCCTCTCCAAAAGAGTCCAAATGAAAGGCTAAATTGTAAAGAATAACGAACTACAATGGGGCCGGGTGTCTCAGGACAGCCCCGATGAGGGAATACAAAGGCTTCTGCTTCTGTGTTACTATTTGAAAAGTTACTTAAGGCAGGAGAGCTCAAAAGCAATCTGGCTGCCGAGTACAAGCACAAATGCTGGTGGTGCACACAGGACTGGTCCAGGACCACACAGCACTTACTGCGCCAAGAGATGAGAGTGCCCAAAAAAGGAGGCTTTGCTAAAGAGAAAGATGAGTCAAAGGACTGGCCCACTAAAAGCAAATTACTTACATACTCAAATTCAAAGAGCACTGACATCTATCTTTAAATAGGCACTTTAAAAAAAAAAACAAACAAAAAAAACACCAAAAAAACCCAACGTAACAAAACAAAAAGCAAAACAAAAAAACCACACATTACATGCAAGTGCATACAGCAGCAGTATTATGCTCCACAGGTGGTCACAACTTAGAAAAAAATTATTACAACCATTGGGAATAGAATAGGAGCAATTATTACGTAGCCCAGGAGTGTGACATGAAGAACAGAGTTGCTCAAAATTTTCTGAAAAGTCAAGCCTGTATAAGTTGGGTACCTGAAAGAAAAAACCCTAATAGCCATCCCAGGCAGCAGCTTCAAACTCCCGCTTCATTTCACAGTGTGAATCAAGTTGTGAAACCACACACTTAATAGGCGACTTACACATTTGTCCATTTCCTATCTGAACCCAAATCAATATTTCAGGAGTCCTGAAAATGTTTTCTTCTCTTGGGAAATTAGTGACAAAAGTACTCTAAGACTTAAAAAACGGAGTGAGGATGGATACAAGCTCCTTGGAGGGGCAGAGAATGATATTACAATTTCTAAACCTAAAAATAATGTGAGAGCAAACTCACTGATGTAGAGCAGCTGAAGAGATGTACACTGCGAAACTGCGACCTTTAGAAGAGTTAACCCTGGGCCTAATAGAAAAGCTGAGGTGGAAGAAGACATTCGCACAGCAACAAGGCTAGACAGGAAGCTGCACCCTGGGGAGCCATAAAGTTCGTGCAGGACAAAGAAAATGAAAACTCATAATGAAGTTCAGACACTTTGGGACGGGGGGAGAGCGATAGAGTCGTGCCAAACTGGATGGCTCTACTAGGCTGGAAAATGGCCTTTCTCACAATCCAAGAGTTGCCTGAACCGCAGCGAGTTCTTCCAATGATTTTAAAGAAAATACTCACAGACTGAATACTACTCCCATCCAATGAGCTTTACATACCTTCATGAGAGCAATCAAATTTGATTTGTTCTCAATATGCGATCAGAGATTCAATTTGGACATGTTTTAAGAGAACTAATCATAAAAGCTCAGAAGTATGGGAGGAGGGAGCAGGGTTCTCCCAGCACACCGGCCTCTTACTGCATTAACCTGGAGGTCACCGTAGTGATCAGAGCAAAAAGCTAACCATGTTTGAGAAAACACTACATTCAACTCTTTGGAGAACTGATTTTTATTCATCCCTCTGGAGCAGAAATGGGGAAGTGCCTCCCACTGCAACTCTTGGGACCTAGTGGAATATGAGTCAAATAAACCAACACCAGAAACTGAGATTACACCAAACATTTTGAAAGTGCATGTAAGTGACTGCTCTTTTCACTGGTGGCATTAAGCCATTCTCCTAGCCCAGTTGCTATCACCAAGTTTTCAATCACTGAGCTCTATTTACTCCTGAGGTCTTCCCTGTCTTGAAAGAGCACGTTTATTTTCTCATTTTCAGGAGGAAAAAAAAAATACATAGGGCTACATAATGGTGCTAGACACTGCATTGGGCAAACTGGGAAGAGTAAAACCGTGTTGGATTACTGTGCAGGAAAATTTCTCTGTTAATGTCTGATGTTTCAACTTGGTCAGTTCTGACAGCTTTTTGGCTTTTCAGCAAGAAACGCCCAAACAAATATTTTCAAACACTGCCTCAAGAAAGTTAAGTTTGCAGATTTTTTCTTTGGACAGGCCTCTTTTTTTAAACTAAAAAACCAAACCAACAAACTCTAATACAGGTTTGTTTTCTCCTTCTCAAAGAACAGAACATTTTCTTGTTAAATGGCTTCAAAGACTAGCAAACATTTTTCTGAGAAATTTCAAGTAACTCTAGAGAGTAGTTCTGGAATCCTTACTCTTCCTATACAAACTTCTATCCAGTATCAGCATCCCCATATAGCGATCATAATTTTCATGTGTACTTTCGTTCAGTGAAGGATTAACAGAAATTTCTGCCAATACATTGTGTTCCCTTTCCCCGGGGAACACTGCACCAGCTCAAAGTCTGCCTTCATTGCTGTGTTACTTCAGTTATTATCTGGATAGCAACATGTAATTCTTTCATTACTAAGTTTGAGAGAAAGATCACTCATCTCTCGATCTTATCCGTGGTAATATATCATCTAGTGTTTGGGAGGAAAAAAATAAAATAAGAGAGAAACATTGTATTCTCTCAGGAAAAGTTAGATCTGGGACACAACACTAGGAAAAAATAATTGGTGCCATTATTATCATTGTCTCTAGCTTTACACTTAACGGAGAAATATGTCTGAATAGCTGGTTACATCAGCAATGCAGATAGAGAAGAAATTCCCACAGTGTGAGTAAGTCTTCACACACTTAGAGAACGTGACCACACACAATACACATTACAGTGGAGAAGAACAAAGCAACCTCAGGAAGTGTCCCTGATTGTTTTCGGCTGATTAAGGACATATGCCAACAAGCCTCTAGTTGTTCAGGGAAGCTTTGCAACTTGGGTAGGTCAAATTTACATAACGCAATTAAAGATATCGAATGGTTTGGGTCTACATAAAACTCGAATTCAGAACAATGTAAGGTGCAAGTTTAAGACAATTTTGTTGTTTCGGACCAGTTCAACCGAGGGGCAGCTTTACCTTTCAAGTTAAAAGAACAGGGGAGAGATTAAAAGTCAGCTTAGCTAATGTAAATAGCCAATTTACATTAACGTCAGCCATTTATTTCAGAATCAAAACAGACCCAAACTTCAAGTAGTAACAGCAGTTTTAGAAAACAGCATTAAGCCGGCATGAACAGTCGGGCTTTCAAAAAAAGGTACTGCCTGTTACTTTTTTCAAAAAGTCACTGCACAAAGACTTAAAGCTTTTTGGATAAAATAAACCTCCAAAAGCTGCACTGAAGTTAGCAGGAATTTGCCAGGTTGTTGTTTTTTCCAGAAGGGCCTGTACCAGGAGCAGGACCAGGCCCTACCAGCCTCAAAGGCTCTCACCGAGCGGGATGAAACATGCGCTCCTCTGGGCACTGCTGATGCCGGTATCAGCAGGAGAACTTTAAACTGGGAGTTAACCAAGTGCCAGCATCACCTCAGTGCTGGGCCAGGAGTGCCAAGGGAGGCTTTGAGAACAGCTCACCTACGCAAGGATTCCTCGCTTCTCTCCTCCCTCCCAAGTCAGCCAGCCTAATAAAAAGGTATTATGCTTCCCAACAAATCACTCAGACTTCTGTAGAGAAGCATTAAAAAAAGCCACAGTAGTTGGTTTTTTTTTAAAAAAAGATAAACTAAACATAGTACTTGGAGAAAAATGTAAGGCTTCCTGTAAATTAAACTGAACCTTTTTACATAATAGATCGCTCACAGCTATTTGTAAGGAAGTGACAAAACTGCTGCAGATCTTAAGATATTGTAGCGAGGTTCACAGATGCACTTATGTAAATATTTTCTGACAACTCAGCTGCTACCGAAAACATTTTTGAAGTTATCAAAAAGAATTTAAAGTATTTTCCACTCTAGTCATTAACTCTTTATTTGCAGAAAGGCACCACTAGAACTGTTATGCAAAACGACCCCTTCTACAGAAGGCACGAGCCCAGACAGCAACACTTTTAGACATGCCACCAAAATGTGAGCTCCAGCACTGCTGTCAGAGGGCAGTCCACTCTCAGCTTCATGTCCCAAGCCAACAAGAATCAGGCTTTTGCATTCAGAGCGACCACGCTCCACAGCCCATGCTCAGTCCATACACCACACCAGAAGCACGCTCACACTGTAAGCTCATGGGGCAGCTAAGCCAGGACAGGTTTCCCAGTCACTGGGCTGCCAGATATAACAGTACACCAATTTATCCAACGCAGTGAGCATTGTGTGGCGAGACAGCGAGAGTCAGAACCTGGCCATGCTCAGCTTTAGCAACCCAGAAAAACAGACAGAACGCTTTACCCTAAAGCCATTATCTATTTCTTGGCATTACAAGGCAGAAATACTACATGGCCTGGCAGTGGTCTATTAGCATGCGGATTTTATCTGCTGTCACATAGGCACTGCCATTTAGCTGCAGTTTCTTTCAGAGCTTATTTTTCTCTCCAGACATTTAAATTGTTGTGGGGGGGGTTTGTTTTGGGTTTTTTTGTTTTGTTTTTTTACTGTTAAGCACATACAAAAAGACAGTGAAGACTATACAAATTAGAAACAATTAAAAGCAGCCAATTAATGGTTTGTTATCTCTCTAGCAACCCTTCAGGAATCATTAGTGGACACACCAGATCCTATTAGATTCTCTATTTGGGTCTCAGATTTGAGACAAAAAGCTTTGTGAAGACATGTCTACAGACAGTTTTCCCTGCTGGGTACTTATCCAAGCCACCTCAAGCATGCAAGACATAAGATATTACTGCTAAGGTCAGCAGGAATTCACATTACTAAAAGGAGCTTCGCTATGTTCGCTATAGCTCTGTTTCAGATGGTACAACAACTTGGTGCTTGAGGCTTGATACCGGTCGCCTGGGTTTTGCCCAGACAGCACACCTTTTTGGGGGTGGGGTGGGGGGTAGGGGCAAAGGATGGGACAAACCCTCATTGCTGGGGAAGATCAGGTGATAGCAAATCACCA
Organism: Rissa tridactyla; assembly: GCF_028500815.1. NCBI lineage: Eukaryota > Metazoa > Chordata > Aves > Charadriiformes > Laridae > Rissa > Rissa tridactyla. The sequence continues at coordinate 28,698,708 of NC_071474.1, read as the reverse complement.
GGAGACCACATCTGAGGTACAAAATCTGCTTGGCAGCTCCTCAACCATGTAATTCATTCCTCTTCTCAGAGCTACACAGGGCAGATCTCACAGCACAACAGATCTTCAGGGCAATCTGCTTTCAGAGTTCAATACCTCATAGCACTAGGGATGCTTAGAGAAGTGTAAAAGACAACTGGACATATTTACAGCACCATCTCCTGACCAAAGTAGCCAATCAAAAAAAATCATACATTACAGCACAAACACTGGCAATTAAATCAATTCACTTTTTTTTTTCTGGTGTGTACTCACATACTAACCCCAAACAGAGATTTCTGCAAATGCTTGTTATTCTAATAGAATTAATTAATGCCTTTTTAGTTGGTTCCTTTTAATTGTTATTTGATTTCCCTGTATGGGTGAGAGGTATTTATAATATCGTTCACTGCAGCAACAGATCAGGCAGGTCACACAATCCTGGGGAGATGAAACAGATTCTTCCCTCCAGAGGAAAAGCCACATTTAAAGTCAGGGAATGGACCATGCTGGAGCATGCTCTCCTGACTATAAAAAAAGAGCATAGGGAGTTTAACCCTACATATACCCCCACAGATTTTTCTTCTGTTGTCTGAACACACACACATAAGTTTGAGTGCTCTGGCACTGCAGTTGTAATGTTTATTTTCTAGAAAGGTGTTCATGCAATAGAGCTTCAGTATCAAACACTGCAGTGGACATAACTCCAACTCCTTCTCCACACAGCTGGGATAAAATCTTGATGCCACTGAAGTCCAGAACAAAACTGCCGCTCACTTCAGTGGCGCCTGAATTTCACCCTAGTTTTAAAGGGATCTCATTTTTGGCTGGCAAGATTTCAACCCTTTTTAATTCCCAGAAGCTCAACCACAAATCCCTCTTCTCCTCCCACGCAGCTGCTCTGAAACTCCCCAAGCTCCTTTAAGACAGCAGCCGAGCAGGCCTCCTTGGGAAGACACAGGGCTTTGCTTGCAGGAGATCTCCACCTCCCCAGACCATGTCCCAGCTCCAGAAAGCCAATCTGTAAAAAATCTTGAGATTAAGAACAGACACCCCCTGTGAGTTTACCCCTTCCCCCCGCCAAGCCCTGTGTATCACTGCTTACAGCAACTCGCTCTTTCCCAGTTTTTCCCACACCACAGTCAAGGGAGTACAGACCTGGCACGGGCAGGACTATCAAGCTACATAAGGTTGGCCCAGAGTCTGGGGCATGGTAAAGGACTCCAGAAGGCAAAGGACCTGGCATTGGGCTCAGGGATCTACAACAGTTCCATGAAGTCACAAGCCCTGGGACCTAACTCAGAGCCTGACCCTCCCCCAACATTTGTTTTTAAAGAAAGCAGACATTAAAAACAGATAAAACAAGATTGCAGTAACAGGAAAAAGATAAATCAAGTATCGTCCAGCCAAAAAATAAGAACCCTTCTTTTTGGTGTCCCCAAGTGTCTTCCAGATACAGAGCTTATCCCAACCATCTGGCCGTCAAACACAGGGACAAGGCAGAAACAGCCTAACAGAGGGATAGATGTCAGAGAGCAACAAAGCAGCATTTAACGGGGCAAATAAAAAGATGAATGCAGCCTCCTGAGAAGAAAGCATCGCTGCGACTGGAAGGAGAAAGGAATGAAAAGAATCAAGGGAGGTTTTCAGACTAAGAGTTTATAAATACCAATATCCACCACCAGACGCTGGCACATTCATTTTAGGTTCCTTTGACAAAATCTGGTAGTCACAGCAGAGTGAGCAGTTGGCATATCAGGGGGACATGGGCACAGCACTGTCAGCAGGGGCAGCTAAACCTGAGTAAGGGATGTCACATTTGTTTTAACATGGTTGAAACACTGCACTGGTTACAGCAGCGGTCAGGTTGTTCAAGTGCCAAACACAGCGTTAGCTGGCAGGTCCTGGAGGGGTTAAACGCTCATTCTGCAAAGGCTCACCACGTGCTTCACACTCAGCCACCCCACCGGCTATGGAAATACTCCCACCCACAGCAGTCTTCAAGGGATGGAGGACTAGGCACCTCAGTCTGGTAGAAAAATCAAAATTCCAAATTTTTTTTTTTTTTTATTTATTTATGGCCAATCTCACTTTTTTACTCCTGGTGCAGTAAAGCCTAGGGAGTTTTCAAGTCAGAAACTGGAGCCATTATGCACTATATACTGGTACACTCACATAGGAAGAGAAAGCCCTCGGCCTGAGCACTTGCCTCTCTAATGAGACAGTCACAGAGTCACAAAAATCTTTCTAGAAGCCCAGAGATCTCTTAGGGAAAAAAAAAAAGACAAGATAATTTCACAGAATACACAGGCAGTGCAAGTTGTAATACAGAGGAGCCAACTCTTAACTGTTTTGTCCTGGTCAGATTAGGCCTCCCAGGTTAATCCAGTGCTAAGCAATATACTCCAGTTGGGCACTGGCAGGATTTCTTCACCCTTTAAGTGTTCAGGACAACATTGTGCCACCTCTGGGCTCTAGCCTCTCATTCCCCCTAAGTTACACCATGGACCATTTGTTGGAATGTCCTTGCTTCATCCTGATCCATACACAGGAGAAAAAGTAAGCAAGTTTTCTACCCTTGGTGAATTTTCTGTCCCTAGAGGAATCCCACCTGGCAGTACTGATGTCCAGTCATGGTCAATCAGCTTGGATCTGACCACATACTCTTACTAACCATATGAAAAATCACCACAAAACTTCTTTTAATAGCTTCTGCTTCACATGTGTTAGACATCTTAAGGCCCCCATCACAGCACAGCATTCAGCAGGGAGCTTCCATCACACTCAACACACAACAGGACAGCAAAAGTCATCCTGTTTGAGGCAGACAAAACATCTGATATACAAAGCACTTCCAAAGACGGCCCATGAAGCAACTCCCAGGGGCAAGACAGGGCACCGGAGCCCTTTATGAGTCACAATTACCCGTCTGCAAGAGCAAGGGTGACAGTCCCCAGCACCTTTCCTCAGCAACATCATAACCAGTGCCCCATAGCAACCTTGGCAGGTAGTGCCACAGCAGCAGAGAACAGAGTTGTCTCAGGAAGAGCTTGACACAAAGCACGATCCAACACATGGCCCCTCAAGCCCTGGGCTCTGGCTTCCTAACCTGGCCCTGTCACCTCCACCCTGCAGTCCCATCCACAAGGCAGACCTCCCTGGGTCCCTGAGGTGCCTCCTACCCTCCCCCTGTTTGGCAGGATCTCAGAGCAGCTGTGCCACCACTGAGAAGGTGATTAGGCCTCTCCTGAACCCTTTACAGGCTGCTGCCGTTGATGTGCCCCACAAATGTATTCTACTTCACTTGCCAAAAACATACAGGAGCTATAAAAGAGGAAAACGTCCTTCAATAGCTCCTAAAATGACTTTTGCTCCCTTCCCTAAAAAGCTGCAACATAAATTAGGGCAGAGATGGGCTGCTAAGGGAAGCTCCTTTGTCCCTGTTCCATTAGAAGAGAAAAATAATTGTTGCTTTCCATCAGCCAGCAGGAACAACCGCTGCAGTGCCATGCCAAGAGGATTAGCACCTCTCTGTACTTCTTTGTGGACAGCTATGATCTGCTGTTCTCCAAGTCAGTGTTTCTTTATTATGGCATGTATCAAAAGAGCACCATTGTTTAGAATATGCTCCTTATTTCACATTGGAAAAGGAAAATGATAGGAACACAGGGGCTCAAAGTTTGGAAGATGAAAAGGAAAACACAATAAAGACAGTCGTCTTTGAGCTTACGAGACTCTGACATGTCACAACTGTAAGCACTGAATCATCTCCCTGGTATACCTTGTGAACTACTTCCACTTCAAAAATAAAAATAAAGCACTAGTTTTCTTTATGTTCTTGACAAAATCTGCAGTGCATGGCATTGAGCTGTGTCACATTATTTCCCTTACAGGTGACCTGGGAGAGTTTTTTTAGAGAATTGATTTCTGTTTACTTTCATATGTTTCTTTACAATACATAAATAAAGTCTGAAGGATCCTCTCCTCCCTCAAAATCTCCTTCTGTTCTGACTCACTGCCCTCAATCTACTTTATTTCTCAGTAGCATCAGGAACATTGAACACAGCCTCATCCCGCTGTATTGACTGGTCTCACACACACATTGTGATGCTTCCCAGTCGAAGGAAGTGCTAGGAACATCAAGCCAAAACAAATCTCTCCCCCAAGCATTTAACAGAGCTCAGTATTAATGTCTGACAAGCTGAAAGGCCAGCTCTGAGGCTTCCTGCACAGGGTCCTTCAGTTACAACTTGCACAGCTTCTCCAGGTGCTTCCCCACTGCATGCTGCCATGTCTCACCGCACTGACCTGCAGGCAAAGCAAAGCAGCTACTGTAGCACAGAGCTTTGCATCCCACATATTCAGCTTTTCAACAGCCTGAACTACCTCGGGTAGGTACCAGGCAGACAAACCTACCATTTCTTACTGGGAGGGGCAGAACCAGTACCAAGAAGATTCCTCCCTTTGCTTCCAAGCAAGAGACATTTCAGTTGTGTTTAAAATTCAGCAAGCATAAACAAATCCGCTAACCCAGTGCGGCGAGCCCAATACCCAGAAATCTGAAGTTTTTCACAGACTGGCAGGGGTTGGAAGGAACCTTTGGAGATCATCTAGTCCAACCCCCTGCCAGAGCAGGGTCACCCACAGCAGGTGGCACAGGAACACCTCCAGGCGGGTTTGGAATGTCTCCAGAGCTGGAGACTCCACCACCTCTCTGGGCAGCCTGTGCCAGGGCTCTGTTACTCTTAAAGTAAAGAGGTTTTTCCTCATGTTCAGGTGGAATTTCCTGTGTTCCAGCTTGTGCCTGATGAATTTTGCAAATTCTCGTTTTCACCTGGACCTTAAACTTCATTACTTTTGTGTCCATATGAGGTAGCATTGGCCTTCTCTCCATCAGAAGACTTAGAAAGATGAGCTCTGAACGCACAGACCATCACGATAGCCCAGCCTTCACGCTAATGCAGCACACAGGACTTCTCCAAACCTCTCCTGCTCCAAATTCAATAGCAACTGGATAAGCACATCCTCAGTCTCTGCAGCTGGTTTCTAGAAGAAAACATCCTGCCTTGGTTTTAAGATTTCTAGTGACAATGAATTCACTGTATTCCTCAGCAAGGGGTTCCAACGTTAAGCACTCATAAGGTGAAAGATGTACCTTTTTGACCCTACGTATTCCTACGTCAAGGAATTGGGCTGCATTATGCCTTTCTTCACAAGATCGAAGAGCCCTATGTTATAAAATATCTGCTCCCATGTAAATATGTGCAAACCATGAGCATCTAAACGGGGTCTTAATTTGCTTGACCCCAAGGTGTCCATCGGTGCCTTACCTACTCCGATGGCTGCTCTGAAGCCACTGTAGTGCCCTTAGAGGGTGAACTCCAGCACTGCATCGGAAACTAATCCAGTAATACCTATTCTGAATAAATAGCCACTGCGTGCAAAGACCTCAGTCGTTGAGTCAAACCTTATCTTCCATACACAAGAGCAGAGATGCAGTGGGGTTTACTGGGTTGGCAGGTACACACAAATCCTGGGTCCCAGTCTCAGTTTCCCCAAGCAACTGGCATCTCTACTCCTCTCATTTCTCCTGGGGGTGAACAAGTCACGGCCTGTCCCTGTTAGCGGTGCTGGCTGTCCCTGTTAGCGGTACCCCTTTGGGCTGCACCCTCCCTCGGGAGCCAAGCTGCCAACAGTCAGGTCTGTGCACTGCTCCCCGTGCTGCCACCATGCCCAGAAGTTCACCCTCACAGCTGCCAGTCCCTGGCCTACTCCCAGAGGTAAGCTATTAATCAGGCACAGCCAGCTCTCCCCAGGTTTGTTTTCAGGGGCAGCTGCTGTCTCTCATTATAGGTTTACCCTTGGCCTTATCAGCAATAAACAGGGAACTGAGAGGCACAGACCCCCTTGTCCCTCATGCACCAGGAAGCAGAGGGTAGGGAGCTGCAGTGGAGAAGGGCCCCGTTGCTGCTGGGTCACTAGCCCACGGCTGCCCGTGAAGCACGGCAGGACTCCCCCGGGTGACCGGCTGAAGGAGTTCTGAGAGCCAGAACAAAGCCCAGAGCACTAACTATCTAACTGGTAATTACTTTCTGGTGAAGACTGAAAAATGGGTCATTAAAACCATATTAAACTGTTTTCATTAATACAAAAACCTGATTTACATTTTTTTTCCCACAGAGCCATTATGTTCCAAACGCAGTGCACGGATGATTTGTTTAATCACAACCACATGGAATAGCAATTTTAAGGGCCTGTGACAATCACTTTTTTAACCAGGAAACCTGGTTTGCAATAATTGTCATGTTTTCTGTTAGCCACCCTTCCCACTGCTGTCATAAACCTGCTCCTTTCTAAACACACTGCCTTCCTAGTTGCACATAAAAGCAGCACAACCCACTGATACAATTAATAACACTGAATATTTAGGTCAACGTCAGTTCTATTAATTTTATCTCTTAAAGACTCGCACATTTTCTAAACAAGTCTAGCCCTTTGGGGGGTTAAACTGTAATTTGCAGTCTGGTTGTGAGTCCCTATCACATAATAGATCAATTAGGTTGAACACTCTAGTATATTAATCTTATTCACACATAGTAAAGGCAAATATGGCTAATTACTGTATTACAATATTGCCTACTTTTCCCAAATATGTATTAAGGAAAAGGGGTGCTTATTACATTGAAATATCAAATAAAATTATCTTGATATTAAACTGACAGTGAAGATGAATGCCTGTATTAATCCATCTTATTTTTCCTAAATCAATATCCATTGGAAGATCTGTTTATCATCACTACCGTGTCAGGTCTGTAGAAGAGGCTTCGCTTTCTGTTTTGTATCAAGAACTCAGCATTTCCACTTAAAGCACCGCTTCTCTAGCATGGCATTCTATGAAACACAGTCGCGTGATTTCTTTTGCCATATCTATCAGCTTTAGATCTGTACTTTCAGGTTATGAATTAATGGGTATGATTTCAATGACTCCAGAGAAATGCAGGTAGTGATCCAAGCCTATTTTCTGGGCCTCTCCCTGCACACTCGCATGGCCAGAGGGCTTGTCTCTATGATGAAATTAATTGAATTCGGTTTTTAAAACTACCAAGTTAATCAAGATTGGCACAGCATCTAACTGGTCAGTGGAAACAAGGAAAAGTCATGGTCAGCATTAAGTGTTTACCCCAGGCAAGCTGAGGTGAGCATGAGCAGGATTTGTTCTCGTCTGCATTCACTAATTAGCAGGCACCAACTAATTCATCCATGGGCTTGTAATAAAATGGGGCAAAAAAAGTACTGTAAGAAGTCACCTAGTCCGCCTCGAGGCACCATGAAAAATGAGTTTAGATGTGACTAAATATCCTAGCAGAGACCTAATTCTGTTCCCTGTCCTGCCACTGATCTGCTGTGTGACCAAGTCACTTCCTCTTTTTTCCCCACTGTGGCCATTTCCCCCAGCCCCTGTCTCATTTAGTTCCCACTCAAGACCCCAGAAGGCAGGAATTCTCCCTGCCGCCCGCGTGGAACCCACCACAATGGGGCTTGATGAGAGCTGGAGCTCTAGGCATTACTGTAGTCAGATGTTACACGCTATTAGTAGCGAAGACAGGGCACAAATTAGGAGGATGGCTGTGCTTAGTGCTTCCTTAATGTTTTGCACATTTGAATCTTCCAGCAATAGCTTGCAAGCTGTGAATTTGTTAAAGTGGAAACCAGGCCAATAAAAATAAAGACAAAAATCTAAATGCTTGGGCTGCTGCAACAGAATTCTGGTATGAAACACCTGACAAAAACGTAGAGATTAATCTGCCCATATAACAGACAGTAAATTCAACTGAAATATGTTACTTCAAAAAAAAAAAAAAAAGGTGCTATTTCCTCTGCAGCATATGGAACAGCTTGGATCTCAGGATCATTCCATGGGACACTGCTGAAAACAGGTTCTTCGGCTTTTCTAAGAACACACAACTATTTATGCTGAGCACCTACACATCCCAGAAGCCAGGCGCTCTGAGACAGCCACATGAAACACGTTGGCACGTGATTATTTATACGGTTCCACATACATGCACACTCCCACATACAGGAAAGAGGCAGAGCCATGGAGGACACAGGAGCCAAAATGCTGATTTCCTGTCTTTGGCTGACATCATTGGTTTACTATTTGCTATTGGAAACCTCCTTGCTTGGAAGCGTTTCCCAGACTTCTTCCATCTCTCCTCTGCAAGCTTTGGGAAGATAGGCTATTCTCAGGTGATCCACAAAAGAAAATGTTCCATAATTGATTCTGCTGAGAGCTTATACAGCTGCATGCGTTATAAATTATTATTTTTTCTGCCTTGAAAAGCATTATTACATAGTCTGAGGCTGCACTTCGTCTTTTCCATGGCTAGAACTGTTCCCAGCTCAAACACGTAGCTGTTCCATAGGCAAAATCTCATTTCTCAAGCGGGTCAAAGGTCAAGAATACTTTGGGTTCCCCTTCTCCTCCCATGGGCCTCTAACTTCAAATCCTCTCTAGAATTTTTTTTTTAACTGCCAAGTCTAAAGAATCCATGGCCAGAGACATCCAGATGTTTGTTATGAAAGATCCAGAATGCAAGTAACAATGCAGAAAACAAATTTCTGATTTGCTTACAGCAGAATCAGGTGATCTCTGTGCTCAATTTACCAGAAATCAGTTATTCGGTTAAATCTGTTCCTGCTGTTTACAAGAATAATCTCAGAAAGAAAAATCAGCCTCTTGGGTCTAGAAAACCTGTGCAAAGGATTGCTTTTCTCTCCTTGATTGAGCCAAACAGTACAAAGCGATAGTTTAATTATATCATATGGATCCAATGCTTGGATTAATCCCTCTGACAGAAGCATGACAGCAATAGGATTATTGTCTTCATTGTGCCAGCAGTTCCCAAGGACCCAGATTCCCCCCGTTCCAAAGAGCCATGCTTAAGGATGCCTGGAGACAGAAAATATTCTCCAGGAAAATATCCTGGAAATTATGTATCTCCTGCTTTGCACAGACACTTCCACTCAGCAACAGCACCCTAGAGCACATGGTCAGTGCCCAGCAAGGAAGAAGAGCTGGAGGAAACGGCTGAAGGACCTGAAGCCAACTAATTTCCATCACTGCCCAGGGTGCAAGTAGTAATCAGCTCTACCAGAATTACAATTTCAGGCCAGAATACATACTGTCTTCAGAATACACACTCTCTTCAAAGGACAACAGCGTCTGGGGAACACCAAAGGCGTTCCAGAGCCACAGCCACTGGAATAAGGTTTGCTTATGCCACAATCAAAGAACTATTAGGCTTGCAAGCTTTTGCCTTGGCTATATTCATTTCCATATACTTCATCTGTTTTCCTTTGAAATTCAGCATCTTTTGCCTAACTCGAGAAGCCCATTCTATGACAATAGTGTCCGTGAGCCTTGAACTCTGTGACCAGCCAGGTATGAGCACATCCAGCAAGCCCCTGGTCCAGAACAACTCCAAGCAAAGGTTTACAAGCTGGCTACATCTGTTGGTAATTAACTGGGTTTTCAAACTGCTAATACAAGGTCTTTAAAATTATATTTTGTGTACTTCTACAATTAAAAAAAAAATCACTTAGATGAAAAAATGTTACATTTGCAGGCTACTTGCTTGTGACTTAGTATCTCCAGGTCTTCCCTGCTGCCACAATGTGTTTTTTTCAGGGAATGTAAGGATTAAATAGAAAAGACACAGGCATGTGAGTTGTTGCTACTGGACATTCAAATGAGCAGGTTTCAGGATTTGCCTTTGTTCTGCAGAAGTTCTGCACTGCATATTATTTTTAAGTATGCAACCAGCCATCAACACAGCAGGACGTAATTTTTAAAGACTCCAAAGGAGCCAAGCTTGTCAATAATCTGGGAATCAAAAGACTTGCATACAGAATACACAGGAGATCAACCTGGAGGGTGGGGGTGTAAAGTATTCTATAGAAGAAAAATTAACATTCTAAAAGGAAATTTAAACTAGCATAAGGGTTTGCAAGGAACTGTAAGAGTTAATGCTCTCTCCCTCCATTAAGCACATCAAGAGTGTTCTTCTCCTAATGAGTTAACCTCTTATTATTCAAGTTTAATGGGGACATATATTTGTTTAACCCTATAGCCTCAGGAGTCAGAATTTCCTGGTGTTAATTATATGGCATATATGCAGATTCTTTGCTAGCAACGTGAAACAGCAATTCCTGCCAAACCTTGAAACTAGGAATCTCCAGCAAGCCTTGGTTTCCCCACAGTTCCTGAAGTCCAAATCCTGCCCTTGGTGCAGGGCAATGGACAACAAGCTTAGCACAATCTTACCTCCTAGAGCTAGTTCAGACTTGTGCAAATTGATGCCAGGAGGGCGCTTCACAAAAAGCAGGGCACCACTGCCTTGCCTTTGTCAGGAAAGGGAAGTGATCCAGACAGATCACACACCAGCGTGGAAATCCCACCTGGGACTTCCTATTTTAACTCAAATGCATAAGGAAGTGACCATGCATGCACAGAACACTCTGCTCTGCTAAAACAGCCCTACCTGGGTTTTTTTGTTGTTTGGTTGGTTTGATGTTGGTGGTTTGTCTTTTCTTTTTCTTTCAAGAAAGAGAGTTGTTTAATACCAAGCCCCTCAGGAAGAACAGGACCCATGCTGTAACAAGATCTCCAGCAACACCAGTCTGCTTTAAGCAAGAAGCCAGTCCAGGGGATTGGGAACCATTAACTATGTCACAGAAGGAGCAGGGGGTACTTATGGCCTGTGTCAGCTCTGACTTGGATCAAGCTCCTCTCTACACATTCCAGCTACTTCACCTAACAGTACTCAACAAAAACAAAAGATGATGACTGTTGTTACCCACCTCTCCTCTAATCACAGGCTGGATGAGACAGGACATATCCCTTCCCTTCTCTGATTCTTCAGGTATTCTAGGCAGTACAGACACCCAACCCTTTGCATAGAGCCATCTTTGTCAAAACAGAGAGGCAAAGTGTAGAGTTTCCCATCCACCCATTACTACCCTTCCAAGCAAACCTCATCTGACCCTCTGCCCACCCTATGTGGGCCTGAAGACACAGTTCTTGTGCTTCCAAGGACCTGCAAAACAGGAGAAGGCCCAGCAGAGCAAGGCACTGCAGATCTGTGTTTTTAAGATGCTTGGTCAGGAAGCAGGACATGTTTGACTACTACCATTGTACAGCCCACTCACCAGGGCATAGATATAGAACGCCAACTGATATGTGAAAGGGGTGCACGTGGGACATGCAAACACACACCACATTAGACAGTGCTAGCTGCAGAAGGGAAGGAAACACATTTAGTCCCTCAGAATCTGCTGAGTTTTTGCAGATAGCAGCAGACATCTCAGTAAACACAAATATCTTCAGAGCCAAGGCTACCCTGGTTGTTCATTTGTCTGTTTGATGATCACGCAGGCCCAGAAAAGCATAAACCCCATTACAGTAACATGATAGATGTATGAATATGCACAGGGATAGATACACAGCAAACCATAGCAGTTCCCTCAAAAGTGATCTCCTAAAACCAGACCCTTAGGCCACCTATTGTTATCCCAACAGAGGAATATTAAGTCACAATGTGATGGTGGAAGCAGACACGCAAAAAATATCCTATTTTTTTGTTTGTTTCATGATGCAAGTCACAGTTTGTGTTTAAACAAAGTACAACAGTTGTCTTTGGTAGTGCCACTGATTCAGCATCTCCCCTCCACCTTAATCCGCTGCTAAATCTGGGCACTCAAAAGGAAGGAGGCTATTTGCAGCACCACAGTGGTTAACAGGAGGCTGAATTTCCACTTCATAATATGATATCCTAAGATGACAGCAAAGGAAAATAAGTTGCTATTAAAATGGGAGGCCAGGTCCTATTGCCTCCTATATACACCACCACATGAACTCTGACCTCCTCTGGATCAGGGAAGAAGCTGGACTTAACTCTCTGGAAGCCAGACTACCCCCTGAAGCTGTGTCCTTTTTTGGCATTTTAGGTTGCAGACAGGATCAGAAAGCTAGCCAGAATACATTTAGCACTCAAACTTTATTTTCCCCTTCCAACAGATGAAAGATACACACACAAGCCCCTCTTAATCAAATCACGGAGATGTTCCTGAGCCTGGAAAGGTGAGAACTCATCCAGAGTCCCACCAGCATCAACAGAGCAGAGCTGCAGGCCCTGTGTCCACCTCCTTGGGACAGTCACAAGAAGCCACTGTATTTCCACCCACTTACAGATCAGATGAGCCTACCATCACCCTGCTATTTCCATCCTGCTTGTTGCAATGAAGAAATATATCCATAATTAACAGCAAGTAAAGAAGATGATTTGCACTTCTGTAGGTCCCTTCCTCCAAGGAGCTCGTTAACCATTGTTCTCCCATTGCACAGATAGGGTACTCCACCACATCCAGCAGTGAAGTGCCTCCTCCAAGGGCCTGGAACAACCCACCAGCAAGGAGAGGCCGATGCCGAATGCCCATGCTTTACCCACTAGGCTGCACTGCACTTAGGCAGGGAAAAATACCTTCCCAGCCACCTTAAGAGCAGTAATTTCCTTCAAAACTCTCTTCTCGCAAGAGAAGTGGGCTCCTTTTTGGTGCACAACACTGTGAAAAGACAAGATTTTGAAGCCTGTGGGCAGAGTTGAACACCAAGGGAAAGTGGTTATTTTCAAATAACCACACAGCTATGCATGGCTTGTGAACCATGGTTAATTTAATACCCACACGTGCTCATTAGAGCTATTTGTGCATGCACTGCAATCAGCTTGTTTACACACTTATCAACGACAACTTGCAGATTATTACTTTAATTAATAAAACCCCTTCATTCTTCAGGATTATATTACCAAAATACATTCTCTTCTCTTTTTCTTTCACCAGGGGAAAGCTAGCACTTACAGGAAGACAACCAGTTAGTCAGTCTGGCTGCCAGCTGCAACATGGAGTTCGTGCTTTGAGGAAAACAACATGGGGAACCAACATCAGGTGCCTCCACCATGAAGAGCAGAAGACAAGATGGGCCGCTTGTCAATGGTTATACAACTTGCAGTCAGTGCCTAATAAGTTTCACAGCAAATCCTGTGGCACTCGCTCATTTCTGAAGGAATATCCTGTCAGGAGAGTGCCTGCAGCACCTTTCCAGCAGGCACTGGTGCCCCTGGTATTTCCTGGGTGCAGTGCAACCAGAAATGCTAGAACCCAGCTGCTGTCCCTGTGCATGGGGCTGGGCTCTCCTCAGGCAGGACACCAGTGAGGAGCAGGAGCTGCTTTCAAGTGCGGCCACCCTCAGCAAGACAGTGGTGAGGAGCAGGGGCTGCTCTCAACATGGCCACCCTCGCTTCTTCCCCGCCTCAGCACCTGAGGCTCCACAGTGCCCTCAGGGACTAGGTAGTGCAACACCATTGGTCAGAGGGGGACTGCTGCCAATTCATGATTGGCTGGCCAGGAGAGACGCCAGCATGGGATTGGTCAGGCACACCCAAGCCCCTCTGGGCCCACACCCAAGGCCCAGAGCCCTGGGGACCCAGCACTGCCACAGCCTCACTGGCTCCACACACAGCAGTTCTCCCATGGGACAGAGGGGACCTGTCCCAAATGAGGGACCACGGGTGTCAGGGAGCAGCAATGACCCCCTGGCGCCATCACCAGGCTGCTCACTGCAGGGACACACTCCCAGCCCCAGGCCAGGCCCAGCCAGATACCTCATTCCAGGCCAAGTGCAGGGTCCTGCACCTGGGTCGGGGCAATCCCAAGCACAAATCCAGGCTGGGCAGAGAATGGAAGGAGAACAGCCCTGAGGAGAAGGACTTGGGGGCATTGGTGGATGAGAAGCTCAACATGAGCCGGCAATGTGTCCTGGCAGCCCAGAAAGCCAACTGCATCCAGGGCTGCATCCCCAGCAGTGTAGGCAGCAGGGTGAGGAGGGGGATTCTGGCCCTCAGCTCCGCTCTGGGGAGACCCCACCTGGAGTACTGCATCCAGCTTTGGAGTCCTCAGCATAAGAATGACATGGACCTGTTGGAGCAGGGCCAGAGGAGGCCACAGAGACGCTGGAAGGGCTGGAGCTCCTCTGCTGTGAGGACAGGCTGAGAGAGTTGGGGGGGTTCAGCCTGGAGAAGAGAAGGCTCCGGGGAGACCTTCAAGCTCCTTCCAGTCCCTAAAGGGGCTCCAGGAAAGCTGGGGAGGGACTTTTTACAAGGGCATACAGCAACAGGATGAGGGGGAACAGTTTTAAACTGGAAGAGGGAAGACTTAGATCTGAGGAAGAAATTCTTTGCTGTGAGGGTGGTGAGCCCCTGGCCCAGGTTGCCCAGAGAAGCTGTGGCTGCACCATCCCTGGAGGTGTTCAAGGCCAGGCTGGACAGGGCTTGGAGCAACCTGGTCTGGTGGGAGGTGTCCCTGCCCAGGGCAGGGGGGTGGAACTAGATGATCTTTAAGTTCCCTTCCAACCCAAACCGTTCTATGATTCCACCAGCCCCACAGAAGTTTGTTCGGGGGCACCAGATCCTCAAAACATGTTACAGATGCTCCCCAGAGGCCTCGGCTCAGGAGATCACCATCCGGTAACACTAACAGCATGAGGGGCTGTGAGGAAGCTGGCCAGGAGCCATCGGTAGCCAGCACTGACCAGTGCTGCTCGCTCAGGCCTCACACAAGCACTTCGGCACTGTCCCTCTCGTGACCTGCTGGGAGATGGAGGTTGAATACAAGTTAACCTGATTTTATCACAGTAATAAAGTAATTCCTTACAGACCTTGTTAGTCACCAAGTTCACAACAAAATTGCCTATGAGTCAAAATTATGATCTGATTATCTTTGGTTTCAGCTGGAGCAGGACTCAGCTGCAAATGAACAACTGATTAACAACTGGTTAACTCCACCAGCATTTCATAACATCCTCAAGTACTATCTCTCAGTGGCATGATGTGTGACAGTATTTCCCAGGAGAAGATTTTAACATTGTTACCATTTTATAGAGCTAAAAAGGCTGTGTTAATAAAATGCATAATTGAAATTTACCCATCTTTTCATACTAAGAAGCTATAAAACTTTTGCACTGTCTGTCCTAAATATTTTTTGTGTTCTACAGCTATAACTGTTCCCCCAAACAAGTTTTAAACCAACACATAAATCAGTGTATTTCTTTAGCTGCTATTTCTGTAAAGGCAGTCAAGTTAAGCTAGGTTATGGCATCTGACTACAAAGTACCCTACAGATTGCTTTTATACATTTGCCAAATATTTTCCAAAACCCAGCATGGAATAAGTAATAGATAAAGAACACAAACTCTGAAAACCACTAAAAAATAATAATATTTGTCTATTTTTTCCAGCTTACCAATTCTTCTCTGCATTTTTTTTCCATGCATAGTTCCAGTTTTCCAGTATTAATCTCAAAATCCACTTCCCCCCCCTCCGGCCCCCCTGGCCTTCTTTTTTAAAATTAAAGCCTCAGCTAGCGACAGAGAGGAGATTCTCTCACACTCTCAGCAGACTGTAATAACAAGTTGTTGAAAGAGGGAACCTTGTAGGAACTGGTGTGAAGGAAGGCGCCCAGCACTCGGGGCAGGCGCTGCACAGTCTGCGTACAAACAGGAGAACTCCAGACAGCCACCACCGCCTCTTTACTATGATTTTCCTCTACATTATCCAACATTTGTTCTACAGTCTAAAGGACAGAACAAGATAAATCACTTACTCCCTTCCCCACACCCCTCTTTATTTCAAATTTGTACTCATCTTTAATGCTGACACAAAAGTCATTGAACTACCTAGGCAAATTGCGTGTGCTGCTGCCCTGAACTACAGCTTGGATTCAGTAGTAAAACATCCCTTGATTTCAGCAAGCCTGTATTTCTTTCCCCACAGAGTGACTGCTCCAAAGAATTCACATCCCGAGGGAGCGAGCCAGAGCCCTCAGAGCATCAGCTTCTGGAGCAAATGACTTTATATTAATAAGAATCACGTCTATTCTCTGTACAACCAAGCCCTGTCAAAACCTCTTTCCAGATTCCTAGTAGGTGGTCACAGGGTCATTTGTAAATGCATGTCTACACTAATAATTCAAATGAAGGAGATCCTGAAGAAGCCCACCAGAGATACTGGGTCTGTAGCAAGGCCCACAGCAGACATAGTGCTGCCTTCCAGAGCCAGATCTAGACCTGTTAGCTCTAGCCCATGACCCATGCAAATATTCAAATAAAGTCATTTTCATTTCAAGGCTCTGCCTCTAAGCACCCATCCCTGGGATCAGGGCTTTGCCCTGGCCATACAATTACACACATACCCCCAGGTTAAAGAGCATCAAGGAGGGGCAGGAAATCTGTGTAGCCTTTTCCCTTTTTCAAGGCAGGAACTTTGCACTGAAGGTCACCTGCCTGCTGGGAGGGCTGGCATCCAGCTCTCCCACTGCCAAGCTGCTGTTCCCGCAGGAAAAGGCAAGAGCATTATGAAAAGACAACAGGCACTTGCTGCTATTTTATGCCTACAGAGTCCTCAGTAGATGTAGAATGTAAGCAGCTTCTGAAAATTTCCCAATTCTTTGTCTGCCAGGTGGGAGGGGAGGAGGGGTGAGTGTCACAGCCAAGTTACAAGAGACTTTTGATAGAAAAATCCTTCTTTAGGGAGTTCACTAGTGTATGGAAAACCACCCAGGATCTGTATTTCTGGTATCGGAGCTTGGAAAGGGTGAAGAAACACCAGTCTGAAGACTCTAATGGACAGAGCAAAACAACACATAAATATAACCCACATTCCACAACAGAACTGCCCAGAACCGCCTCTGCTGATCCAGCCTGCTTCTCCCAATGCCAACAGGAGCTCTGACATCCACTTGGATGGGATTAGGGCTCAGCTCTAGATAACTAGCTCGAGTGGAAACCACAGACCATGCACTGCAACTGAAGCCACTGCAACTGCAAGGCAGAAATAGAAAGCTGCGGGCCAAATTCTAACGCCTTTATTCAGCTCTCCTTCCTCCACCTCAAGCAAGCACAACCCTGGTCCCTGTAACAGCCTGTTTGCTGCGTAGCAGATTCTTGGTCCTTGGCGCTGGACACCCAGGATTCACAAACCATGTTTAGCCATAAATAGCGATCTCCAGGGAGGATCACACGAGGGCAGCCCAAGCAAGGCAGCCCAGCACTGATGACACCGATTAAGACGGTACACTTGCAGGAGACGACCAGCAGGAGACTAAACCAGTGCCGGCACAACACTGGCACCAGTGCCAAGTGCAGCAGGGAGACCAAGACCCAGCGAGGTCCCCCAGCCTGAGAAAGGTTAGATGCTCTGGGCACTTGCAGCCCCAGATGTCAGAGCGGATCAGGGCCGAGGGTAGCAGGGGTGCTGCGGTGCTGGGGCAGGGCTGGATAACAATGCAGGGCACAGACAGAGCAAGGGCTGGTCATTAAAGCTTGAATAGGCAGAAAGGAAAAGGAATCTCCTAATCATTTCCTTTAGCCATCTCAGCTCCCCTCCCATCCTTTCCCCCCTCCTGGCCTTTTGAAGATGCTTGCTAATAAGTGTTAACGAGTTGCCTGACAAAGGAGGAGAAGGCAGGGGCGGGGGGAGGGAGGAAGGTGGGGGAAAGACACACTAGTGAGGAAGAAAAGGGACCAGACAGAGGTCTGTGAATGCCATGGCAGATTCTGGATGTAAAGGACCCCCAGGACAGTACCCCCACCTCTGGCAGGCCTATTTCAAGAGCTGACCTCTCTGACTGAGGCTTTACTTTTTTTTTAATTTATTCTTTTTTTTTGCATACCACATATGCCTCCTTTCCTTTCTTCCAGTCCATCTGAGATATCCCTGCAGCTCACACACACCAGCTCACCACCGTGTCAGTGCTGCCACCTTCTTCAAGGCCACCACTTGTTTTCCCTCTGTCTCTCTCCCCCTCCACTTCAGCCCTCTCTGATGGGAGCCAGGACACAGCTGCACACATGAAAACACCCTGGGCTCTCCTGTTTATGCTGTCCTTTCTACCAGCCACAAGAACACAACTCTCCCACAGCCCAGGCAAGAGACTCACAGAATACTCTCTGCATTTTCCAACCACCTCTACAGCAGCTGCTCCTTCCACCTTGGAGGATTCACCATCTTTGCCAGATTCACCCCTTTCAGCCTTAAAGGCTGGCATTCCCATTGCCCACAGCACTTACCCTCTGTGTGGAACAGCTGCAGCTCCCACCAGAGCTTCCCTCTGGACACAAGATGCTGCTATTCCTCTGCCCCTCTGGGAATCATTCATTCACTCAATATCTCACATCACTTTTGCATTGGATCAGCAATTACAGAAGGTGGTGAGAGAGGAGAGAATCAGGCCCATTATCTTTTCCCATAAGAGAGTTTATCCCAGCCAGCTTCTGGCATAGCTCCCTTTGGATGGCTCCATCACCCAAGCTGACCAGCATACCTTCTCTGTTGGGAAGTGCAGCACCAAAAGGGGATGCCACAGAGCCTGAGAACCACAACCACTTCACTCTCACCTTAAAGAGGGGAGCCTTTCATTGCAAAGCAGCATCTCAGCCCTTTCAGAAGCATCACCAGGACTACAAAGAAGAGTACAAAGTATAGCTTGCTTCACCCAAGTCTGTAACAATCAGCACATGACACAACTCCCTGCAACCCAAGCAGCAAAGCCACCCCTCTAGTGACACTTCTGCTAATGCAGTCTTTTATATAGCCCCCACCCCCAACAACCAGCTCATTTCTCCCAGCTGGCCCATCTCTACTCTCCTACAAATCACTACCTGCTGCACAGGTCTTCCTCTAATTGGTGCCAGGGGCTAATTAACCCCTTCCCTGCCAGCTGCTGGAGGTTTGGACCAGCTTGTGACAGCCACCATCTGTATTTCCTCTTCCCAGTGCTTCAGAAATGAAAAAGGCCTCTGCCTGCCATAGACACATATGGGGCCCTGTCTACAGAAGAAGGTCGTCTGGCCGTTCACTTCATTTGGAAAACCATTGCCCTCATTTATATTCCTAAATGCAAATCTGAGCTTCCTAACCTAAGTAGTGGTTCAACTTGAAATCTCAGCCCTGAGGAATCTCCCCCACCTGCGACTGTCCCCATTGACCACTGACCTCTCCCCATTTCTTGTGCCAGCAGAGGGAAGGTGAAGCCAGGCTCGCCCCTGCTCTAACACTCTCTAAGGAGAGATTTGTGCCAGCTGAATCCAACCGCAGTGGAGTTACAGAGTAAACGACTTTGACCCATAATCTTGTTTCCCACAAAGTACAGCTGAGGCCCTCAACATATGGATATTTCTTAAGGAAGTTATTTTCTGAGAACAATAGTGAACTTGAAGAGACTGACAATGCCTCTTTAGCGGTTTGGCTAGTAGAAGGAGGTTATCAAGTTGTCCCAGGAAAAAAAAAAAGTGAACTCTGAACTAGACATGCAATTTTTGAATTGCCAGAAAACCATTAATTTAGTATCTAATCAGATCATTGTGTTTTTACTCGTTCATGCTCAATTCATCAAGAAAAGTGGTTCATTAATCTAAAGAACTAGGCATAAAATTTATATATCGACGACTCTGTTTTATTGCCAAAGCCTACTGTATTATACTTCAGCTTTATGTGCGTTATAATAAAAAGCATGTGTGAATTCTCATATTTTAAAACAGTTGTGCATCCGTGTGGTTTGAGTTAATGCTTTTGAAAACATAGTCTCCACAGGATGCTATCTGAAAATAGAATCTGTCGATGATAAAACTTTAACTCTTGAGATGTGGTATAACAGCATTTTGCAATAAAAAGAAATCCATTCTTGGAAAAAGAACTTTAGCCATGTGCTCAGAAACTATTTTTTAAAACATAAAACTTCTAAGGAGGGAAAGTAAAGAGCAGTTCACTGCAGTACAAAACAAACTCACCTCCACCGAGGAGAAGAAATACGTCAGACACTACAGCATGGGGAAAAAAAATGGCATTCCCAGTCAGGTTGAAAGGCTAGAGTGAGTTCATCAATAATTAATCCTTATATCTTACCCAAGAAGGGAAAAAAAAATAATATTTCAGCCCAGGTACAGGTTAACATTAACGTATGTGAGTACCGTACAGTGGGAAACTGGGAACATGCTGTTGGCAAATGTCAGAATTAATCTCTGTATTCTTCATATATAATGAAGTCTGCAGTTGCAGGAGGATTATGAAGCAAACATTTGTTCCCATTTAACTGAGTCTATTTATCGACAGCAAATATCAGCAGCAGAGATAAGAATAATATCCAGTTTGTATATTTTCAGGACACCATGAGAGAACAAGAGACCTCCTGCAAATAATGAAAAGAAGATGAAGGTAAATGAAGCTCTACATATTTGTGCAACATAACGTTCACATTACTTAATGTGTTGAAGAATAGTACCTATGTCAAATGATGGGTGTGATTTTAACCATTCGTATTTCCATATTTTCAGACCAGCTCTGTGTACTTCGAGGATGTGCTAATGCAAGAAGCAGCATGTTTACAATGCTCGGCGTCTGTCGTATAAATAGAAGTGATCCACCATCTTCATTTGCTTCGCGGGTAACAGGTGCTACCATCTCTAGTCTTCACCAAAGGTCAAATGCAGCTTTCTTAGAAATGCTGAGCTCTATTATGCTAACAGACTTAAATGCAAATGTTGGGATTTTTTTTTTTTTTGCTAAGGGAAAATTCTGTTTAACAATCAATGTCACAATATGGCCTATTGTTAGAACAAATTACCCAGTCCATTAATTACACAGCTATCTCTCCATCAACTAGAAGAAAATACCCCCAATTACATACACATACTAAGTAACCTGTTGTTGCAGCAGGGCCAAAAAGAATGGTGATGTAAAAAACAGTGGTGTAACTCTTCTGGCTCTCCTGAAGTTAAACCAGGATGCTTTTGGCCCATTAGTCTAAGGTAGCAGTGACTGATTTTTAGTGACAATTCCTAAGTAGCTGTCATATTCTGAAGTTGCTCGCCCTGCCCTCCAGGGACAAGAGGCCCCCTTGAATTAGTATTTGTGTCCAAGCAGTGGGAGCCTGACTCTGTTGCTCTCCTGCCCCGGGGTACAGAACCAGTGCCGAATCACCACCCTGATGAGCTTGTTTGGTTGTAGCACCTAGACATTGTCATCATGGACGTCCTTGAGTCAGGCCCCCGCTTCTTAACTCACTTTGTAAAACAAAAAATCCTGAGACTAAGGACCAGAACTTGGAGCTTCCCTTTCCCAGGACTGACACCTGGGCTTCAGAGTCCACACTGGATCACACCCTGAGCCTCCAGAAGTATTTAGAGGTACGACATTAATGAACTTCTCAGCAAACCAACCATCGCACAGTGACAGAAACTCCAGCTCCTGGTGACATTGTATCAAAGCTTCAGCATGCTTCAAGTGAGTCAAAATGACGCTCAGCCATACAAAACACCGTCACCCTCAGAACATTTCTGGGTAGTCCCAGAAGAAGTAGCTAGGACCATGCATCATTTGTTTGGTTCCAACTGTTAGACTTTGTTATTCCACCCAAACAGCTGCTAAAAGAAACCCAAAGTGTCATACGGAAAGAGCAGCACAGAAAGTAGATTACAACCATTGGAAAAATGGGGACCTCATGGAAAGTGAGTGTATAGTTCCCCCTGTGATAAGATTTGAGGACTCCAGCAAAGTCTGGATACCCTTCTGTCGTGTCTGATTACCTCCACTGCATTAATATATCCCCCAAAACACATTCCTCATATGCGCAAATGGGAAATCTTTACTTCTAAACAGATCTAGGGCCGTATCTAATGACACAGACGAGCAAGCCCAGCACTCCACCTTCCACAGGGCATTCAGAGCAACAGATAAACAGATCAGCAGTATGTCTGCAGGAGGAGACATGGACAGACACACTTTCTCCTGCCCCTCAAACAGGATTCCTAGCTGAGACTCAGCACCATGCTATGTTAACTTGGCCTGACCAAGGCCATCCTGGGTTTAACCCGCTCAGAACAGGGGATATAACCAGTATCTAACAAAGACTGCAGTCCAAATGAGATCTTCATTCATGGGACTGGAGCTTCCAAAGTGGCAAAGGAGAAGCGACACCTTCGCCTGATGATTCCCAGCTAGGCAAGCACTAAAAAGTCACACGATGAAAACAAACCATGGAATATACCTGATGGCTCTGATGGCATTTCCCTTTGCAACCTCTCCAGTTAAATCCTGCTCTTATGTTGTTTGTTTGTAGTTTAGAGTTATTACGATTAAAATTAAACAATATGTGGGTGTGTATTTCAACCAATCCATTGCTACCGCTGCCCGCGAAGACTCACTGTGCACAGAGCACGATCACGCAGTGAGTTTGGAGACCTAAATCACAGCACACTGCATCATACCTGGGCTGTACAAATAAGCTCCATCAAATACCTGGGTTTGTCTTGGTTAATACGTCTATTCAGCAAAGCAGGGGCCATCAGGAAGATTTAAGCATATACATAAAACTAAGTGCACATGTAAGAGCTTTACTGAATACATGTCCCTTGCAGCCTTGTGATAATTATGTATGTATCTTTGCAGAAACAAAATGTTAATGAGTATTCGTCAGAATCCTTTTTGCTTCACATTAAAAATACTCTTTGTGCAAGTGTTCCCAGGAGAACAAGGAAGAGAGGATGGAGATTTCACAGCTCTCTGAAGGCTTTTATACAGCATTCATCCTATTTTGTCCAACTCAATAGCGGCTTCTGCTTCAACCACCAGTATACGTCACCACCGCCGCTACCCCCTAAAAAGGCAGATATGGATTCACACTAAAAATGACTGTGATGAAGACAAACTTGGCTGAGTATCATCATGTAAAAGAGGGACAGAACAGACTGAGTGGAGGTTGTAAAAGAAAAACCATGCGTGACCAAGAGTACGGGCAGAGAATAAGAGCAAAAAGCCAAAATCCCATTTAAATAAACCCAACGACAATCTCAGGCAGAGATTGCTTTTGGGCGGGGGCTGAAGGGGGCTTGGAGTGGGAACAAAACCTGACTCTTGCTGTTTTCCTTACTGCAGTGTCCAGGAGCTGGTGCATCTTCTTGGTGAAGACGTAGAATCGCATCCAAGTCCCTTCTGTTTCCCCTCTTACAAGCATACAATCTGCACGCTCCAAATTTTGACTAACCAGCTAATTCAAAAGCAGTGACAGCCAGAGCGGCTGTTTGTCCTCGGGGAGCAGAAGTGACACCATGACGGAAGTTAAAGCCACTGAGGCCAAAGAAAGTCTGCGCCTGGACTTCAGGTTCATGCTCACACTTTTAACAGGTTTTCAGCATAAATCTAAGGCCATATGGTGTCCTTGACTCCACTGAGTCAAGTTTTACTAGGCGGTCAGTAGTGTGACACCATCCCCGGGCACTCAGCCACGTCCTGGGGCTTTTCAGCTCTTCTCAGACATTTGGGTCCCATAAACAAACAGGGAGGTTTGTTCACGCTGGCTGTGGAGGCTCCCTGGGGAATGCCCTCCACCACCCTTCCCACGGCGGGCACCCTGCATTTCCCGGCTCCCACAGCCAACCTTCCAGTACACACAAACTCAACGGACCTTGAATTTCAAGCTTTGGGCTTGAATTAATGGCCATGATTTCCCACTAACTCTTGTAGGTCACTGTGGGGAAGTGCACCACCAGAGCAAATGCTTCTGCACATTTTCTGAGGGCTTTGCAGCACCTCCTGACAGGCATTAAAAAATAGGGATGTTTGAAAGACAAATTGTGCCCTCAGAAAGCGTGGCCGCTTTGCTGTGATAATGCCATGCAGGCAGCATCTCTCCCCACCACCTTTCACGCAGTCCCCGTGGTGAAGCAGGACACAGATTCCCATTATTAGCAGCTCTCCAAAGTACGAGAGACAAATTATTGCCCGGCAATAATTATTAACGAGTATTTTGTGCTCTCGGATTTTTGTTTACGCTCTCGCATTGCAAAAAAGATGTTGAACAATCTCCCGGCCAAAGGAGCAGAGACGTAGGTACTAACAAGACACCAAAAGAGCTCCCATTTGAAGCAGACACAGCTCAGCTCCCAAAGGCTGTCACCACAGCACGGTGCCAGCGAAGCCACCAACGCATTTTGCCCAGCTCCGCTTTTCAAACAGGAGGAGTTTGAGCGCGGCCACCGCCGGCATGATTCAGCAGCGCTGGTGTCTGCTGTTCCCCATCACTCCCCGGAGCCAGGGCTCGGACTTCCCAGGCCTGTCTCCGAACTGCGGGAGCGCGGTGCCCTCCCGAGCCCTCCCCACCCCTCTCTCAATGCCCTAAACTGACTGACGGAATTAGATTTGTGGAGCGAACTCAGTTGCTTTTGATCTCTATTCAAGGTGCCATCAAGGGATCTTAATAGGTAGCATCTTAGTGAACGCTTTAAGGCCTGAAACCGTCATTAAAGAAACTCCTGATTCTCACACTTGTCTGAAAGAATAGAGGAGCAAGCTGGCTTCAAATGCCAGTTGACAGATGGGAAGACATATGGACTATAGGATTGCTGATATAAAGAGTCAGAGCCATGGTCAGGCTGAGGAAACATACATCTTTATTTTGATGTTGACCTCAAAGGGAAGAGGTCTGAGTCAACAGAAAGGGGAAAGGGCAGAAAATATCACAAGGCTGAGGCCAGGATTGCTTTGAACTTGAGGACACATATACTAAATGGTACCAAGTTGACAAAAAGGCTTCCTGACACTCCGTGTCTACAAATTTAGCAGTCTGACCCATATAGCTGCTTGATGCGTTTTCAGTAACGAGCCGAGTGAGGATCAGTAACGCTGATGCAATCTCTCGTGGCACCCAAGAAGTTTGTAATTTCTTCCAGCACCGGCTATTCATGACGCCCCAGCATGGAGGCACATGGGGGCACTGTGGGTTAAAGCCCCCGTGATCCTTCTACCGGACTTTGGGGAGGCTACAGAAGGACAGGATGCCCCCGAGCCACAGACCCGTGGATCCCTGCAGGTCATTTCTCCTCGAGTCCCGTGTTTGCTCCTGTAATGGGCTCTATACGGAAACACGTATGACCCCATCCCAACTCATTAACATTGCACATAGCATTTTCTATAAAACTCCCCCAGGACACTTAGCTGTATTCCTTTCCAGCACTGAAAAAATGCTCGGGATAAAGTTTAGACATTTGGAGCCTTCTGCTGAATTTAAATGGCTGAGCGAGGAATCCGTGAAACAAATGAAGGGACAGATATCCTATTGTCTTCCCAGAAAAAAAAGCAGGGCCTTTTGGTTCACTGTCTTTCTTCATGTCGTCTTTTTATCACAAGTGTGCACTGATGAAACTACTTTAATGCAGTCTGTTCCGAGAGATTAAATTGAATGTCTGTGTAGGGTTTCAGGGCTCAGCAGCATAGCACGGCAGCTTCGTTTCACATCTCCGGGACACTGGGCAGGCGTAAAAATAATTGCAGGCTCAGAAACGATCAAGGAATGTATCCCGGCTGCAACAGATGCTGTATTAAAAGGAAAGAAAAAAGCCAAAGTGCATAATGAATTTAAAAAGATTTCTTTATCAAACATGTCATTTGTTTGAAGGACTGAATTGCTGGCATCAGATGTGGCAGATCAGCTTGTTACCAAAGTGAAACATGAGGACTGCTATGCGATGGCAATTGATGAGTCAATTGAAATCACTGATGTTGCTCAAATGCGCATCTTCATTTAATATGTCAATGGTCAGAAGTTAACCAAAGACCTTCTGCTTTTGTCACCGCAGAAGCAAAGCAAGGGCTACAAAACATGGTGTGCTAGTGCTGAACCTTCACGGGCCCTAATATACTTAATGGGAGCTGATGCTCCAGCCACAGTTGTCTGTGAAAAATAATTTCTGACATACCCCTAACAACTGAACTCGGGCTCGTGAGCGTCAGTGCCTTGTCCATCAAACCGTCCTCCCAGCTGCATTAAAAGCAAGATATTAAAATGGCATTAGATTACCCAGAAACACAGTCGTCTGTCTAAGGCTGACACCTCTTCCTTGGGCTGATTATTTCAGCTTTCTCTTTATGGGGATGTTGCTGAAGGGAACAGTTTGCTAAGCACTCAGGTGGTTTGTTGATTGATAAAAATACAAATAATGCTTGGTAAAAATAGGGGAAGCTATTTTCAAAACTCCAAAACAAAAACAAAACAAAGCAAAACACCAAACCAAGCCAAACACATTTCCTTCATCCTTCCTAAGCATTTCTAGGGGGGAACGGTTACCTGGATTGAATTTCTTGGCCTTGACAAAACAGGCCTAAATAATCTTGTCGAAAAATCTTTACAAGGTTGAATTTTCGCACTTCAGAAACCCAGAGTGAGAAAGCAGAAAGGGTGACTTTATACAAAAAAGCTTTTCTACAGAAGGACCCATCTGGATTTTCACTCAAGG
This sequence comes from Rissa tridactyla, assembly GCF_028500815.1. Taxonomy (NCBI): domain Eukaryota; kingdom Metazoa; phylum Chordata; class Aves; order Charadriiformes; family Laridae; genus Rissa; species Rissa tridactyla. Next base: position 28,672,292 of record NC_071474.1, on the reverse strand, counting down.
ACATAGCAAACTGACCAAAAGAGCGTAAAAATCTCTCTCAGGGTCTTTGGGACATATTTTGAAGATTTTACTGCGGAGAGGCAAAGTCTCTTTGGAGCTTGGTAAATAACCCCCTGGCTAAATGTGCTGGGAAACACGCAGGATTGAACCAGTAGGGAAAAGCTTTCGGCGTGGTTTGCTCTATGGGCTGCACAGCTATGGCTTTTTTCTGTCCTGAGATTCCCATTTCCCGTGCCGACAGAGGCAGACGGGAGCCAGAGGTGAGCAGCCCACCCCCGGAGAGGAGACTCCCCTCCTCTCCTGCTGGCGCCCACGGGGCCGACCCAGCAGCAGGAGAAGTCGCCCGGCGCCTAATGAGAGGGAGAGGAGGCCCCATGGCTCTGCCCGCCACCAGCCTCAATCCAGCTGCAGCCCGATGCCTCGTAAACGCTCTGGGATTTGTTAAAAATGAGTTTTTTTTCTAATACGCTGAAGATGACAGACCTCAAGTTGTCATATATTAAAATGGTGCGTACATTCCTTCCTCCGAGTAACCAATAATGGGACAAAAATCCTTGCCAACTCCGGTCTGTTCCTCCTGCCAAGGATTGTTTGAGCTAGGCTCATCCCAAGTGCCCCCATTGGGATCCAGATATAGATTAACACAGTTTTGAAACGCGCGAGGGCCACAATCATGCAAGGCTTGATCCAACCCAGACTGGAGTCCGCGGAAAGGTCTGCATTGACGTAAGCGGATCGAGAGCGGCACCACCACGCCTGCTGCTGAGAAACCAGTCCTGGTCCCTCCGCCGCCGCAGATCCTGGGCTGTGGCCTCCAAGAATGGAGAGGAACAGGAGTTCCCCGAGGGTCCCTCTGCTCCTGAGCCCACTGGGCACGAAACTGCCCTGCAGGAAGCCATCCTGCTCCTCTCCTTCCCCCTCACAGCTCAGGACTGATTGGCCAATGAGCTCCATCACTGGCCACCTCCCATGGGACCGGCGATGCCCACGCAGGGCACCCAGCCAACAGTCGCCCACAGCTTGACTGTGGGGAGCCCAACCTTGCATAGCGTGGAGGTACCTCAGCCCCAGCACCAGGCGCTGCTTCCCACCGGGCAAATCCCGCACCCGTCTCCAGAGGCTCACAAGCTTTTTCGGGGGGGGGGGGGAGCTCTGCCTGAACAGCCTGCAAATGCGAACGGCTCAGCTGGGTGTATTCACACACAGGGACAAGGAGCTGCACCAGCCTGGCCGCCTTTCACTCCCCTAGTCCTCCTTCGCCAACCCACATCGCTTTTGTTCCTCCTCTCCTCATTCCCACGTTTTTGTGCTGCCCTCCCAGGCATCCCCGCCTTCGCCTGCCCTTCCAATGCTCTCCTCCAAGTTTATTTCTCAGCCATCATTTCTTTGGGATTTGCTGCAGTCACGGGAGCAAGAATCAAAATGGGAAAATACCAACCTTGGGGCCCTCTCCCTTTTACAGTCCCTAGCGTCAGTACAGTGCTCGCGGGAGCCTGTCCCAAGCCAAGGGGGACAGCATTCATGCATGCACTAGCCCCCAGCTTGGGGCCTTCTACTCTATCACAGCAATAAAAAAACTGCCCATTCAAGTCCTTTGTCTTAAAAGATTTCCATCCTGGCTACAGCAAGTGCAGATTTATTGGTGGGAGCAACCGCCGGAGGAATAGCAAGCAGGACGCGCGTGCGTGCCTATGTGCCAGCGCGCGGGACGCCGAGCCTCCGCCGAGCGCGGCGGCAACTCACGACACTGAACATTAAATACGCGACTAATATAAAACGGGTTTCCTGCTGCATTAATAAATGAATTAATAAATAAATCACTTGGCATCTTCTTCCGTGACACACGCGGCACGATGGGGATGCGCTGATGGGGGGGGAAGAGCCGGAGCCAAGAGAGACGGGCTGATTACGCTGGATCCGAGGAATCAGACACCTGCCTTATTATGAACGGTGATGCACAGCGTGGCCTCCGCTTTCTCCCAGGCCTCCGCTCACGCAAGCTGAATGGCACGGCCCCGTACCCGCCACCAGCCTATTTAAAGGCGCAGCCTCACGCCCACCGGCGAGAGCCCGGACGAGGGGCTCCCACCCCAAACTTCCCCCCGCAGCCCTTCCAGGCAGACAGGCAGGACGCTTCAACACTTGTTGACGCTTCAAAATAATAACGTTATAATAGCGATAAAAATCAGCAGCCGCGTCTTTTCGTTGACTTCCGTAGGAATGTTGCAGGGGAAAGGATGGCAGGACACAGCTCCAAGCAGGCTGAGTGACATCCTATATTTTTCCAAACCATCCTTGGATTTTTCATAACATCCAGCAAGCAAGTTGCTGACAGAAGCAGGATCGTTCCCCGTTTGTTGGGCAAGAACACTTTGCGATTCAGTAGAATACCAAATTTGGTAGAATGTCTTCCACTTTGGTCGAAGATATTACAAACAACTGTGCATTTTAACACGTTTTCGCATTACGCATCATTCATTCTGGGGGAAAAAGGGGGGGGAAATCGCTTTCTGCAGACAGCTAGCAATGCTTCCAAGAATGAAAATGTTCATCGAAAGATAATGAAAACCAGGCATTTAGTAACATTTTCATTTTGCATGTTTAAATATTTATAACTATGTCCATAAAACCACATGTTTGCTCTCCTAATGCTCTGGTGATCGTGTTTATGAAATGCAGTATTTCTCCGATGCCCCTTCCTTGCGTCAGCTTCTCTGCCGGGCGCGATTTACTCGCACTGCCGCACCCACCACTCGCTTTTATGTAAAAAGCTGCCCAAGATTAAGAATAGAAAATTACTGAAAAGAAGAAAACATATTTTCAGGACGTTAACGTTTCACCGATACACATGCGATTTTAAACTTCGTAGGGGGCATTTATGCTGGCTTCATTCTTTCCCTGCAATTTATTGTCAGTCTGTAAGGAAACTATTTCTTAATTTATGGCAAAAAAAAAAAGAAATCTAGAAATACAAGTGTGATAAAACTAAGATGCTGATATAGACCATTGTTCTCACTAGAACACTTTTTTTTTTTTTCCTCTAGCTTGGATGAAAATTAAATAACAATGAAGAATTTTGCTTTAATACTGAAGTTGCTTGAGTTTGTGTTATAAATTTCTAAAAAAGCTGATCAAGCGGCCAAAGCCTGAAATCGGGACTATTACGCTTAGCAGACCCAGATGTGAGGACACCGTACTCCTCTCTGCCCTCTGATTACAGACATAACACAGACATAAGACAGAGCTTACGTGGTCCCTTCTGGCGTATTAAACGTACAGAGAAACCCCGGCTGCAAGGCAAGGCTTGCGGAGCTCAGCCCTACAGCTACGGACCCAATAAATTCTTTATCAAATCATAATTCTTAAAATTCCCCGTGTCACCTTGTAATTTCCAAAAGGAACTACTGGCTATGCCATTTTTTTTTAAAATTTTCTTTTTCTTTTTTTTTTTTTTTTTTTTTAATAAAACATCTCCAACCTGAGATTTTCCTCAGAAATTGAGACCTCGGCAACACAAAGCGAGCACCGACGGGAGCGTTTTTATTTTAACCTCAGCCCCAGTGTCCTCCCGAAGGTACAGGGAGTATCTTCGAGGTGCAGTTCCAACCCCTTTGGTCCTTTGCCTGCCTCCTCCATCCGCGGCGGCAAAGAAGGAAAAGGACACGGGGAAAAAAAAGAGTAGCAGATCGCAATGTCACGTTGGTTTCTCATTTTAAAACCAAAATGAGTGGTGCAAAGTCATTAAAGTAAATCTTACTCCACTTACTGCATTATTTTAAAATACTTCTGCAGGCCAAGATTAAAAATTATATATATATATATTTTACTGCTGTGGTGTTAACAATTCGTACAATATTGTCAATAGCCTCATTTTTAAAAATATAAGTCAAGCTCCAGAATCAGGCAACTACATTAAAACTCGAGCTCCACTATAAAACACAGGTATATGGCCCTTTGGCCTTACAGCTCTCACCCAAAAAAAAAAAAAAAAAAAAAAAAAAGGCAAAATAAAATGCAGCCAGAGAGGCTCACAGCACTGAAAAAAATAGGAGAAAAAAGGGGGAAAAAAAATTAATATATCAACTTTCTTTTTCTTTCTGAATCTTGCCAAATTAAGCAAGTCCGTGTCAGGGGTGCCCAGCACACGATTTGGAAATATTTGTGACGGAGAGTTTCGTCAAGTTCCCGCGGTATCTTCTTTCTGGTAAACATAAATATTAGGGGAAAATGAGCTTTCTGGGGAGCACCTGCCTTCCTCAGCACCAGCAGCCCTCGCACCAGCGAGCAACCAGCATCCCGTCCTGGCAAACTCTCCATCAGAGGAACTTTAGTCACGTAATCCGCTGCGCAGTGATTTTTCTCTATTCAAGGTAGCATTTGAGTCCAAATTCAGATTTTTCCCACTGCTAAGACTGAGTTTCTCTCACCCACCTCAACACAAGTTTTACTTTTTTCTTGAGGTCATCAGTAATTACTGAGAAGCTCAAGTCCCCGGATTTATGCTAAATGCAAACAAAAGAAATGCTTATTTTCAGTAAGAACACAGTGAAGGGGTGGAAAGCCTAAATTCAACTGCATTCTACCAATGCAGGTGAAAAAACAAACCCAAAACAAATGAAAACAAGGAAAAAAGTGAACAAAAAGAACAAGATTGCCTTTTTGCCCAAAACAGAAAAAGAATCATGCTATGTAAACTACGGAAAGTGGCAAAAATACTTAAAAAAAAACAACAAACCCGCAAGATTTTGCACTGGAATAATGTCTTAGCGAAACTGGGAGAAATTTGAAGAAGAGATAAGTAATAGGTAATTTTATTTAAAGCAAATACGACATGCAGATTCCCTGCTTCTGGAGCCTTCCTGGCTCTGGCTGTATTTTCCAAAGTGGCCGTTCCCTCTGGCATACAAATCCAGCAAGCCCATGGCCAGCAGAAACCAAAATCCTGACGTTTCCCACCCTGCTGTGACGCTGCCAGCTAAAGGCCACATCCCGGGCTGTGACCAGAGCCCAGTACTCTCATTCCTGCTCCAAACCCCGGCTCCGCTCCCCGGGAAGCACCGGGAACGGTGACAGCCCTGCTCCCACCCGGGCACAGCCCTTGGCACAGGTTCCAGAGAAAAACACTAATTCTTTTGTGTCCCCCCCCACTCCCCAGACCAACCCTGGTGATGTGCTGATGTTCCACCTTTTTTTCCTGCCTGCAGACCAGTTGCTGCCCAAACGCCGGAGCTTGAGATGCTGGGAGACGGGAAAGGCGCAAAGTTTCGGGATCTCTGCCCAGCCCCTTGCTCCGCGGTGCCAAGTGCCCCCAAACCGCACCCCCCCCCGCCCCACCCCAAGAGCCATTTTGGATCTGCAGGACTACACAGGCCCGAAGTGGGATTATACGACGCTCTGAAAAAGGACAAAACCACGGGAATAGCCCTATTCTGCACGTATCCTTCATGCTGCTCAGCCGTTAAGCCTCTCCAGTCTCCCCAGTCTCCTCCCAGCCGGCGGGATGGCCGGTGACTTTTCCCCTCTCCCAGTTTCCTGGCTGCCCCAGTTCAGGCACAGGAGCAAATCCCCAACCTGCCGGCTGGGTTTCCCTCGGAGGGAACTTCGCGTATTGCGCATTCAACCATTTCAAAGTCGAGCTTTGGCAATTTCAAAGCTGCCACTATTGAACAAGTTGCCAAAACAAAATCATTCAGCTAAACTCTTTTTTTCTTTTTTTTTCCCCCCCGGCCCTTTTAATTAAAGTTTCTTTTCACACCACCATTTGAGACGGAGAAACACTACCCAAGCTAAAAGAAAAGCTAAACAGCACAAAACCTTTTTTCCCGCGAATAAAAATTAGCATCTTTAATATTAAAATATATCCGCGCCTCCTCAGACAGCTGCCTCCCCCGGTTTCCACAGCGGGTTTTTCCGCGGCTTTCCCAGTACGGAGCAGATGTCGGCACAGCCATCCTAACCCGGCTCCCGGCGAGGCTGCAGGGTAGGTCCTTGCTTTGCCACCCTCGCCAGCCAGAAGTCCTGCGCCAGCATTTTCACCGCCTGCAGCGATGTCCAGGTGAGTAGGAACTTGCAAAACGTAAATTATATTTTTAAGGCAACGGCACAGCGAGTCCAACCAAGTATCTTGCTCCAAGGGGTGTGCAGACCAGTCAGTACGACACAAATTACCTCCTTCTGCACACCCCACGAGAAAACGAGATTTCTGCCCAGAATTTCAAGCTTCCTCTCACGTTTTACCTCTCCAAACCAAAAGCGCATCCCTGCAGAGATATTTTTTCCCTATAGTTTGATCACCCTCGCCAGCCTAAATACCAGGGATAATTTATCAAACAGACCTGAAAGTTAGGCTCAGAGAAAAGCGCATGGTGCTTTTAAGACGAGAACATGATATTAAAAGAAAAAAAAAAACGCAAACACACAATACTACACCCTATCCGCTGCTTCAGAGCTTTACAGCCTTTTTACAGAGTTACTATAGGAACTTAATTCCCGGTGCCGTGGCGCCGAGACACTCGAGCGCAACCTGATCAAATGCCTTCAGGACTGTGCAACCAGGAGCTGCTAATGGCACGCACAGAGCTTGGAAAAAAAAATAAATATATATGTATATATTATTTTCAGAGGATTACACCAGCCACAGAGACAGCTATGCAAAAACAACGGCACCAAAGGAACCAAAATATTCATGGCTCATAAAGCGTGGTAGAGAAGGAATGGCTCCAGCTCATCGCCTGCCCCTGCTTAGATTCTTTATAGCACAATGAATCAACATCAGCCCTTTTAGAAAACCATCCCGAATTCTGCTCATTTGGGGACAAATCCACCTAATCCCGCTCATACAAGCAAGCACAGCAACTTCAAGTGGGGGCTGCCAGTCTGGGAGAGGACGGCAGAATACGGCCCCTTTTTCTGAACGGTCCTGGGACTCTTCTGGGGTGCGACACAAGCTCCATTATTAATGACACACCAAAAGCTGAGCTAACATGGCACCTGCTCTGCCAGCCCCGTCCTGGCGGCTCGGTCCCCGCTGCCATCAGAAAACATGAGCTGGCTCACCCTGCCTTACAGAAACAGCTTTAAAATCTGGGAAAAAAAGGCAGGGTCTTTCTCCGCTCAAGGACTCTCCGCATCACCCTGCAACGGGCAAGGGTGAGGAACAGAGCCTTTTTACTTTTTCCAGAAAAACCCTTCTTATTTGTCCATCAGAGCTGAGGACTCGGAGTGAGCCAGCTCTTCCCTGGCCTTCGCCCCCTGCCAAGGTCTCGGGGCCAGCAGCAGCCAGGGGGGTGGGCCGAGGCACTGCACCGACAGCGTGCTGTGCTAGAGGGGGGGACACCGGTGCTGAACGCTGCACTTTGCCAGCATTTCACAGCCAAACAGGTCCCTGGCCCTTTCTGCACCCATCCCAAACCCATCACTCCATCCCAAACCACTACCACCACCACCCCCCCGCAGCTGCCCCTGGGGAAGGCACAAAGTGGCAACCTGAACAGGCTATGCCAAAGGGCAACCCTGACCTCAGTGGGGTGTAGACACCAGTTTGCCCCCCCGCACTGGGTGCTAGCCCTGGCTGGACACGGAGGCCCCAGGGTGAGGGGCCAGCTGGCTACCCGCGGGAAGCCAAACGATGCAGGATGCTGGTTTAAAGTCCTTGCTATAAATACGTCTGGGGCTGTGCCGCCAGCCCAAGGAAGCCACCGCGGGGGCAGGCAGGAGAGCAGGTACCCCAGCCCGGCCCGAGAGCCCCGGGGAGCCGCTGCGGGGCCAGGAAGGGCCGCGGCCCCAGTCCCCGGCGGGGCCCGGAGATGCTGCAACCTTCCGGCCGCCCCCGCACGGGGGTCCCCAAACGGGGCAACCCCGGCCAGAGCACAGGCCACCCCCCCCACCAAAGTTCTGGGACGGCGTTTCGGGAACCGACAGCAGCAGAAACCCGTCCCCCGGGGCGCTCCGCCCTGCGCACCCCGCGGAACCCCTGCGCACCCGGCGGAACCCTGCGCACCCCGCGCCTCCCCGGTTCCGAGCAAAGCAGTAACGAAACCGAGCCTACCGGCACTTTTCCAAGCCTGGCGCGGTCCGGAGAGACGCAGACAAGACCCAGGTGGGTGTCCGAGGAAAACCCGACGACCCCCGGGCGGCTCCGCTCCTCCTCGCCCGCCGCGGTGCGGGGCGGCCCCGCTCGCCCCCCCAGGAAGGGCCCGGGCCCGGCAGCGCTCCGCGTCCAGCCCCCGGGGCTCGGCTCTGCGCACAGCGAGAGAGAGAGTTCACAGCGGAAAAGGAGATACAGGTCGGTCCGGGACACCTCGAAGGGAACTATTTTAAGGGACCAGGCTGGGAAGTGAGGAGCGGGAAACCTGCCTGCACTTGGGGGAAAAAATATATATGTTTTACATATATTTTTTTTTTCACATGTGCAGCCCCAGAGGCTGCAATCCACTTTACTCATGTCTTTTTCTGCCCGATAAACCTTTTTTTTCTTTTTTCTTTTTTCCTTTTTTCTTACTTTTTTCTTTTTTTTTCTTTCTTTCTTTTTTTCCCCTTTTTTTTTTACTTTCTTTTTTTTCTTTTTTTTTTGAGAGAGGAGAAGGTAAATTTCTTTAAACTTAATTTTTTAAAGCATACCCAGGTTCTGCGGGTCCCTCGCCCGAGCGGCCCCCGCGGCAGGCTGGAGGGGACGGGCCGCCCCGTCGTACCTCCCCACCCCCGCAGTGCCCCCAAGTCAAGTTCAAGACGGGCCCGTCCGGAGTGGGTCCCGTTCAGCTGAGGTGCGGAGCCCGCGGTGCGGGTCCCCGCCTCCCCCCGGAGCTGGGGGAAGCCCGCGGCGGGGTCCCTGCCGTCCCAGGGAGGGAGGATGCGGAGCCGTACGCCCGGGCTGCAGCCCCCCCGGGGCCACGGGCGGCTCCCGGAGCTTTGCCGAGGAGGGGGGGCCCGGTTTCCAGCGTCGCTCTGGCTGCTTGGGGACTCCTGAGCGGTGCCGGAGAAGAAGTTTCAGGGGTAAGACGTCTCTTCCCGACCATTTTTCTCTTCTGGGGACGGTGGAGGCTTTTCCGCATCCTGATCAGAAATAAAGAAAGAAAAAAAAAAAAGGAAAAAAAACCCAACACAACAAAAAACAGACGGTAACAGAGAAAATCCGTCGTGACGCGAGGTCGCCCCGGGAGTCTCCTCCGGGAATCACCCCGTCACGATCCCGGGACGGTTTGCCATGCATGCGGGGGGCGGCGGGCGACGCGGCCCGGTACTCACCGTCGGGACCCCCCCCCCCCGTCCGGGCGGCCCCCGGCTCTCCTCGGCCCGGGGCTCCCTGCGCTCGGGAGGGCGGCGGGGGAAGCGAAGCCGTTGGGGCGGGGACAAAGGGGACGGGAAGGGGGGGAAAAAAAGAAAAAAAAAAAGTAGCAAGCAGCGGCGAGGAAGAGGCTTCATCCGGCATCGCCAGCCCGAAAACAACGGCCCGGCCCCCGGAGGAGGTCAAAAAACGGCTCTTTCCAAAACAATAAACTTTTAATGCTAAAGCAGTTATAACCAAAAGCTGTACAGAGTTGGAATATTATTTTTTTTGTTGTTTGTATTTTTTTTTTGTTAGAAAACAATTTTTTTTTTCTCCCCCATAAATATTGTTCAGTTCCCGGCACTTCGTATCAATAATTAAATTACGAACGATAAATATGGCATCATGGATATGTATTTACAAAAAAAAGTTATTACAAAAAGGCAACTGTTATACTAAACGTCACAATCTGGGTAGAATAAACACCACATCCTCATCCTGAAAAATACTGACCGACCCCATCAGACGAGAATACATTCACAAGTGTAATGCTTGGAGAGAGAGAGAGAAGGAGAAAGAGGAGGAGAGCAGAGAAAGAAGCAGCAGGAGAGCTAGAGAGGAAAGTTCAAGACATAACAGGACTTTGGCACGGTTTAAGACTGTAAGTTTAAACAATCACCACTAAGGCGAAGGAGAATTTTTCATCCTCATGTCAACATCCCACCGAAAGAAGGAAAAACAAAACAAATCAAGAATTAAAAAAAAAAAAGTGGGGAATCGGAGGAAGAGGGATTGGGGCAAGGAGGAAAAAAAAATATCAAAGAAACGACTGCGATTGCAAAAAATGACAACAAAAAAAAAGAAATCCAATCCTGAGAAAAGGACATGGCTAGTCCAGCGTCTGGGCTTGCAAAAAATAGTAATAATTATAATATAATAATAAAAGACCCCCCCCTCCAGATCCTGGCAGTTAACTAGGTGTAGCCCTATGCGGTCGTCGGTGTGGAAACTCCATTTCCATGGGAGCGAGCTGCAGTTGGCTTGATTTGTCCTCTTTTTTTTTGTTTGTTTTTTTTTTGTTTGTTTTTGTTTTTGTTTTTTGTTTTTCCTTGTTCACAACGCATTTGGTCCAGTCTCTGGCCGGGCAGCAGCTGCCTTCACACATACCACTCATTAAAATTGGGGGGCAGTCCAGGGTTGTGGCCGGGGTTACTCTGCAGGGCGGCCGGCGGCGTTTTAGTGGAGTCCTTACTGCCGGCGGAGCCCACCGCAGGGGGGGTGGAGGACTCGTAGCCCGAACTGGCTGCAGGGGAAGAGTCCGACCCCTGGGATTCGTGCACCTAAAACCAAGAGGCAGAGTTGGGAACGAGCCCGGGGTCCCCTGCCACCCCGCTGAGCCGGGTTGGGACGCTCTCCCATGCAGGAGGGACACCGGGGTCCTGCCTGGCCACCCTCAGCACTGGCGGCAAACGCCCCCCTCGGCTCCTGGCCACTTTGCTGCGGTGTCCCGGCATGGGGGGCTAGAGAATCCCAGCATGGGGGGGCTGCATCCACAGGCCAGGTTATGTTTGCACAGCCCTCCAGCACCCAGCCATGCTCTGAAAACCGGGCAGCGCTTGGGACGGTGAAAGCACAAAAAGAAACTACGCCATTTCCCCGGGCTGCACTCCAGCCACGGCCTGGAGACCGGGGACGGCACGGGGCACGGCAGGAGCACGGAGCTCTGCGGCAGGAACCGCTCGGCTCTGCCCTGCCCTGGGGAAAGGAGCCCTGAGCGCACCAGCGACTGAGCATCCCTGCTCAGGGAGGAAAGGGCTGGGGCGCAGGGGTGATTACCTTCATGTGTTTCCTAAGTGAGCTGGGGTGGGTGTAGGATTTGTCGCACACCTTGCAGATGTAGGGCTTGTCCGAGGTGTGGACGTGCATGTGTTTCTTCCTGTCGCTGCTGTTGGCGAAGCGCCTGTCGCAGCCCTCAAACTCGCACTTGAAGGGCTTCTCACCTGTGAAATTCAGAGAGGGTGAAGGAAGGAGGGCCGTTCCCCTCTCCATCCCTGCCGGCCTCCTCCCAGGACGACCTCTGCCCCTCTTGGCCCACCTTGGGGATGCGCAAGCACCCCCAAAAAATAAATATGAAGAAAGGGAAGATGGACAGCAGGGGTTTGTTACGTGCTGGACAAATTCGGGTCAGCCTTTGTTACTTTTCCCTCGTCTCCCGCCAGACCCGTGCCGTGCTCCGGTGGGGATGGAGGCTAGGCGAGCCCAGGGAGGGAGAAGACCCCAGTTAAATTCAGCAGCTCGGACAGTTTTATAAGACTTACTCAAGGATACAAGACAAAATACGTTTGCTTCCTGCCTCCCCCAGGCCCCCCCTTCCCTCCGCCCGTGCGGAAGGCTGAAGGGAAAACGGAGCTGCAAATAAAAATACTTTGACAAAAGTATCGCTGATGCAATTAGGAGAGACGCCAATCAGGCCTTAAAAATAAAATAAAAAGGAGCGGAAGTCACCGAAAACGAGATTTCATTAGCATTTCTATAGCTCCCTCCGCCGAGGCGCGCAGAGGGCCGAGAGCGGCGGCGGGGCCGCGCAACCTCCGCGCAGCCCCGCGGGAGGTGTGTGCCCCACCACCACCTCCCGCCCCCCGGGGGCCTTACCTGTGTGGGTCCGCTTGTGAATCTTGAGGTTCTCGGAGCGGGCAAAGATCTTGCCGCAGCCCGGGAAGGGGCAGGGGAAGGGTTTCTCCCCCGTGTGCACCCGAATGTGGTTGACCAGTTTGTATTTCGCCTTGAAGGACTTGCCTTCCCGCGGACACTCGTCCCAGTAGCAGATGTGGTTGTTCTGCTCCGGCCCCCCGACGTGCTCCATGGTGACATGGGTCACCAGTTCGTGCATGGTGCTGAAAGTCCTGTCGCAGCTCTTCTTGGGCCGGCTGAGCTGGCTCTCGTCGAGCCACTTGCAGGACAATTCTTGCTTGATGGGCTGGCGCATGTACCGAAAGAAAGCCCCGGGGCCGTGATGGTGGTGGTGGTGGTGGTGGGCCGCCACGTTCATCCCCATATTCATGTTCATGTGGTTGTAGTTGTGGAACTGGGCGCCGGCGTAAGGGTCCGTGCGGGGGCTGGAGACGGCCCGGTAGGGATCCGGTCGCCCGAAGAGGTCCCCGCGTAGCCCCAGGTGCATCTGCCCGTTGTCCACATGCCCGTTGGGGGACGTGTGGCTGGGGCTCTGCTCGTGAAGCCCCGGGAAGAGCAGGTAGCCCGGGGTGTCCGGGATGCCGCCGGGGCCGTGCAAACCGCCGGGGGAGCCGCCGAAAATCCCGTGTTGCGCCGTACCGGAGGCGGCGTCCGCGATGCCGGAGCCCCGGTTGCGAAAGAGAAAATCGCGGGTGGAGTTGAAGGCGGCGGCCCCGCCGTAGGAGGGCACCTGGCCGGCGTGGTGGTGGTGATGGTGGTGGTGGCCCAGGGCGCTGGCGTAGCCCGGTGCCTGCGGCGTGAAGGCCGAGCTCTGCCCGGCGGCGAGGTCGTGCGGGGCCGCGTTCAGCTTGAAGGCGGCGGCGGCGTGCGAGGAGTCCCCGAAGGGGCCCAGCCCCATCCCGGCAGCGGCATCACGGCCCGGCATCTCGTGGTGGCGGGGCGCCGCGAAGCCGCCCACCCCCAGCGCCGGGAACTGCGGCCCTCCGTCCAGCAGCATCGTCATGGGGCGCGGGGCCGCCGGCGCGGCGACGGCGGCAGCCTGGTGCTCCCCCCACCCCCCCTTCTTTAAAAAAAAAAAACTACAAAACCACCCCAAAACGCACCCCCCGTCCGTCAGAAAAAAAAAAAAAAAAAAAAAAAACAACAAAAAAAAATCACAACCAGCGCCCCCCCGCCCCCAACCCACCGCCCCCCCCCGCCGGGCAGGGCCGGGCAGGGCGGCGCAGCAGGGCCAGGCGAGCGCGGCCCCGCTCCCGCTGCCGCCGCCGCCGCCGTCGGGGCACTGACGGGGCGCCCGCCCGCGCCTCGCACATAAACCAACGCCCGGCCCCGCGCCGCCACCGCGCCAATGGGGAGCCCCGCCGGCCGCGCCCGCGTCACCTGACCCGCGGCCCGGCCCCTCCCATTGGCGGGCGGACGCTTGATTGGCACCCGCCCCGTTCCGACGGGGCACGCTGATTGGGCGCGGGAGCTCCCGCAGGTAAAACGGAGGGGGGGGGCGCGGGGGGCGGTAGGACACGGCGCGGGGCGGGGCGGGAACCCCGCGTACCGGCCGCGGTCGCGGGGGGCGGCGGGGACAGCCCCGTGCTTGCCCCTCGGTCCCGATGCGGGGCGGTGGGGGTGATCCGCACCCCACGCGTGTCCCGCCGTGCAGTGCCATCGTCCCAGACGCCTCCCGGGTCGTTTCCCCCAGGAGCGGGGGGAAAAGCGCGGAGTGGGGAGCGCGAGAAGCCGCCGTGCCGCTTCAAAAATAAATAAAAAAACACGTTAAACCCCGCACCGGCGCCTTTGGGGCGGCTTTTCTCTTTATTTCCATTGAGAATTCCAAATTCGAATTCCAATTTATTTTACATTTTAATTTCAACTTTTAGTCTCAATTTTTAATTTTTAATTTATTTTGTCTTTATTGCCTACACGCCAGGGCAGAGCCGCCCCGAGCCGGGCGGGCAGAGTCCGCTCCTGCCTCCCCTTTCCACCCCCTCAGCCTCCTGTCCCCCCTCCTCGCTCCGCCGGCCCCGGTCCAGTCGCCCCCTTTCCCCCCCCTCGCCCCACGGCGGGGGGGGTCGCACCCCGCTCGGCGGGGAGCGGGGCTCCGTCCCCTGCCTCCCCCCGGCCCGCGGAGCGCGGCCGTGCAGCGCAACCCGCGCCGCGTTTTTCCTACACTCCTTTAGCTTTTTCTTTTTCAACCCCCCGTCTCTCTCTTTCTTTCTTTTTTTTTTTTTTTTCCTTTTTAATTTTATTTTGCAAAGGCAACGTTCTGCCTTGGAATAATTATCAGTTGCAGACAGCGCTATAAATCCACTCATTTTCTCTTCTGGAAAGCATTTGCAAAGAACTATGGGGAGCAAGAGTGGAAATAAAAGGCAGAAAGAAAGATGGCTGTAATTGTAATATCCTGAGATTTGCTGAGCCCCCAAGTCTGGCTATTGGGCAGGTCTCAGCCTCGCCGCCGGCTCTCTGCAGGAAACGTAAAATCTGATCAAGTTCAGAGACGCATTGAGAGCCCGCTTCAAGCAGCGCTTTATAACCGCGGCCCTTTCACATCCTTCCCCCCAATCAGCCCCGGGAAAGGCTTGGCATTCTTTATTTTAGGGTTTGCAGGGAAGGGGGAAAAAAAGGGGGGGGGGGGGAGGAGAAAAAAAAAAAAAGAAGAGAGAAAAAAATGAGAGAAAAAAAAGAAAGGAGAAAAGAAAGGAGAAAAAAAGAAAGGAGAAAAAAGAAAGGAGAAAAAAAGAAAGGAGAAAAAAAGGAGAAAAAAGAAAGAAAAAAGAAAAGAGAAAAAAAGCAAAGAGGGGGGGGAAAAGCAAAGAGGGTAAAAACAAAAAAGCAAAGAGGGAAAAAAAAAAAGCCACAGATATAAAATCTCCCCGAGAGGTAACACCGGTGCCCGTCAAACACTCAGTTTTCCCAGGCCACGGCCGCCAAGAGCAGTCCCAAACTCGGAAGGTGAGTTCCTCGCCGCCGTTAGCCCACGATCGCAGCCGACCACCACCAGGCGGGAGCTGGGAGGGGCCCCCGCCGGGGGGGACCGGGGTCGCGGCCGCCTCCGTTGCGCGGGGAGAGGGGACGGTGGACGGCGACACCCGTCAGGATCGGAGCCGGGAGCTCGGGAACCGGGGCAGGGCCGGGGACAAGCGGGCACCGACCTGCGGCCCCCGGGGCCGCGCTCCCCTCCGCTTCGCGGCTCTACCTGCCTGTCTCCGGAGGGCTGCGGTGGGGTAATTAATTACCTCCCGCACGTGTTGGGGTTTCTCGGCAACAACCCCCCCCCCCGCCCCCCCCCCCCCCCCAAAAAGAAAGAAAGTAAAAAAAAAAGGGGAAAAAAGGGGCATAATTCAATTAGCCCGTCAGCTGAGCGCCGGGGAGGGCAGCGTCTCTGAAGTCGCCGACCTGGGGCGACCGAGGGCGACTGACCCCTGCTTGTGCGGGAGGCCTCACGTGTGGCATTGTCTGTCCCTAATGGGATGCGCCGGGGCCCGGCCGGTGGCGAGGAGCCGGCGGGCCAGCGGTAGCCGCGCCGCGCTGCCCGGCCCCGGTGCCCACGCAGGGCTGCTGCTGCTGCCCCGGCCGGGCGGCGTGGGATGGAGAAGCGGGGGGACACACACCGAGAAACGCCCCGGCACAGAGAGAAGGAGCGAGCGTGGCTCCACGGCGGGAGAAGCTTTTTTTTAAAAAAAAAAAAAAAGAAAAAAGAAAAAAATAATAAAAAATTTAAAATAATTCGGTTTTTCGCCTAAAAAAAAAATCCCTGCGAGACCGCGGGGCTTGGGGAAAAGCATCCCGGGGGGATATGAGGGGGGGTGAAAAAGAATAGGAATCGTGGCTTTGGACCCAGGACTCGCCGTTTCGGGGGGGGGATCCGTGGCATTGCAGCGCCCGCAGCCCCGCCACGCCGCGGTGGACTTGCGGATCGGGCTACATCAATTAACCCATAAATCTTTATTTTTTTAATACGTTTCCCGTTTCTACTCTGCCAACTTTGCGCGCCTCTGCGCGCCCAGCAACATCCGCACGGGCGTACCGGCGCTATTTACACCCGACCGCTTCCCGGCTGGAATTTGTCGACACGGGGACCAAAAATGACATAAAAAGGCGTTTATTTTTTTTTTTAAGAGCATTGTCGGTATGGCCTATGATTTTTTTTCCCCCTGTACTTTCGTGATTTAAAAAAAAAAAGTATAATATATTTTGTACGTATTTCACCCACTTCACTGAATTACGGTTTTATTCAGCGGTATTTCTGGCCGATCCCAATTTATTTTCCGGGAGCGGGGGGGGGACATCGCATCCCTCTCCTTTTTAATTCTATCCCAGTTGCGAACGTGCAAACAACGGCAACTGGAAAAAGTGGTCTCGCAGGCTCCCTTCTCCCGTCGTGCTGCCAAGGCGAGGGGAAGGCGGAGAAAAACACCCTGCTTTACGTCAAGAAGAGATATTCCTGTAATTCTCCTCCACCGCTTTTTTTTTCTTCCCCTTTTTTAATTTTTTTTTATTATTATTATTACTATTATTATTATTTTCCCTGCCTTTGGGATGATTTGCGAATTTAACAACCGCAAAAAATGCCCTGGGAAGCGGGGTGCGGGTCCCTCCGCTCGGCGGCGGACCCGGACCTCCCCACAGGGCTCCCCCCGCACCCACACCCCGGTGTTGCTCTCCCCCCGCCCATCTCCCTGCCCCGGGGGTTCCCGGGGCTTAGCGATGCCCCGTCCCGCCACCCCGGCGCGGTGCAGGGAGCTTCGCCGGGGGGAAGCCCGCAAGGTCTGGGCCCTGCAGCGCGGGGGGGGTGAGGGGGAAATGGTCCCCAGTGGGTGCCCACCCGTGGCGGCGGATTTCGGAGCGGGGCAGGTGAAGTTTCGGGGATCGAGGTGTGTGTGTGTGTATGTGTGTGTGCAGCTCCGTGGGTTTCCCTCGTCCCTTACACCGAGGGTGCGAAAAAAAGGGAAAACAAACCCGGGGAAACAGCCACAAAAATCCCCCCGCGCCGACCTGCCGGCGAGGGGGGATATTTCATACGCCTTAAATAGCTTTTAAACCGCGCTGTATCGCGGATAAATGAATATCCCTAACAAGCGTAAAGACAAGTAGTTTTTCTCCTGCCATAAACATATTGCATCTCCAGCGTAATTAAATGCAAACCAGGAGCGAACGAGACATTTCCATTGTAGCTGTCACTCAGCGGAGGGGGAATCACATGTACATTTGAACTTCAGAGATACGGGCTGGAGTAAACAGGTCTGAACTTCGGCGAGGGGAGGGGGCGAGGAATATCAAAGGCCAGGCGGAGGCGAGCAGAAAGACCTCAGTGGCGAGGAAATGGAGGTGCCAGCGGGCTCCCTCCCGCAGCCTGGGGAGCCGGGTCGGCACCGCATCTTCGCCTCCGGGTCGGGGTTTATCGCGTATTTGGTGATGACGGGGACAAGTTCCAACTCCCCCCCAAAAAAACTTAAAATCACCGTTCAGCTGCGTGGGAAACACGCGTGGGGCTCGGAAGCGAGTGGGGAAACCGCGAGGACGAGTTAGAGCTGGTGCAGAATAAATGGGGCCGGTCGCCCCGAAGGCGGCCGAGGCAAACCCGGGGGCAGGGGACGGTGGGGGGCGCAGCCCTGGGGGGCGCCGGACCTCCCCCCCTGGGGTGCCCACGAACCTCGATGGCCACGCAGCGGGGTGACTCCGGGTCAGGCCACCCCCGGGAAGGGGGGAAAAGCTCCCCGCGAAGCCGTTCGTACGAGGCACGGTGCAGAGCCGTGAGCAGGCGGAGGACGAAGCCGGGCCCTCGGCACCGCCGCCCGGCCGAGAGCATCCTCTCCCTCCGGCCGCCCCCCTCTGAAATCCCCCCCGCTCCTCCGAGGAGCGGAGGGGGTGGTGATGGGGGGGGGAAGTGGCGAATATCTCAATCAGCGAGGAGGTGACCTGTGACCCGGAGGGTGGCTCTATTGTCCCGCTCTTGCGGGGGACACAGACTTTAGTCAGCCTTTCTGCGTGACTGAGCCCTGAGGGGCAACCGCAAGCCCCGGGCTCCGGGGAGGCATCCTGGCCTCGGGAGCCGCCAGCCCGGCATCCCGGGGCAGAGCCGCCCTTTCTCCGCCGTGCCGGGGCCGCTGACCCCACCGCCCCGCACCCTGACCCCCCCGCACCCTGCCTGTTTCCGAGCCCGCATCCGGGGTACCCGGCCCGGGTACCAGAAACCCGACGAGCGGGGCTCGGAGCCGGGCTGCGGGAGCCGCCTCCGCCGGTGCCTGCCCGGTGGCGGCTGCGGCGGGGCCCGGAGCGGGGCCGGGCACGAGGCGGCGCTGCGGAGCGGCCCGACCGGGCCCCGACGGCTGCCGGGGCCCCGGGGCGGCTCCGGGCACCCCCCGCGGTTGCCTCGCCGCCCTGCCCGGACACGACGGAGTCCCCTGCACCCCGTCCCGCTGCCCCGGGCTCATCGCGGAGCAGACGGGGGACGTGGGACTCCGACCGCAAAGAAAGCCCGGGCCAGCCTGTCCCCGGGCCCGCGGCCCCGCCGCTGCTGGCGGGCTCGCCCGCCTCTCCCCGCCGAGTCGAGCCGCCCCGGGGCCTCGCAGCAGGTGTGAAACCCGATGACAAACCCGGTCGCCGGGTGCAAATCGCCCCGTTTGAAGCGGCACCCCCAGGGACCGGGGGCCAAGCGGGGAGAGCTTCCAGGCTCCGGGGGGGCGACCCCAAGACAGTGCTGGGGACCCCCCTCCCAGCCTGAAGCCCGGGGCGGCTGCGGGGACACCGCGACACTGCGACCCCGGGGTGTGCCAGGGCTCGGGCGCTCTCCCCCGCCGCCGGGAGTGGAGGGGGGGGGGGGCGGAACGTGGGGTTTACTCTCGCGTCCAGTTTATTCCCCAGCACTGGCCCGGAGCCAGAGGGTCGGCAGAGGGAGACCCCGCTCTCCCCGGCCCCGGGCTGGGGGCTGCGACCGGCCGGGAAGCCCCGTGGACTGCAGGGCGGCCCGGTGGAGCAGAGGGCCCTGGGGGGTCCGCAGGTGGGGGCCGGCCGGAGAGGGGCCGGGTAGCTCCGGCCCCAGCCCGCAGGGTCGGGCCGTGCACCCAACATCGGCTGCGGCAGCGCCGTCCCGGGGCACCGACAGGCACACCGGCAGCGGGCACCGAGGGTGTACCCCGCCGCCCAGCAACTCCTAAAGACGGGGACACGATTTCGCCAGCCCCGAGGATGTGTTGGAACAATGTGTTGAACGACGTAAAGTCTTTAAAAAAAAAAAATTAAAAGGAAGGCTGTGCCGTTCCCACCGCTCGCCTTTCGCCATCCTTCCTCCGGCACCATCGCCCAGCGACTCTCCCCTCGCCATCGGGGGCTTTCCCCAAGGTGTGGGGGAGAGAATCGAGCTCCCCTCGGCCCCTCCGGCCCGGGGACCCGTCCCCGCCGGTCCCCTTGGGGTGATCTGCCCGTTCCCTTTTTCCCCCTCGTGGGTTTTTTTTTCCTTTCCTCGCCGGGAAAAGCGGTGCCGCCGCACATCTGCGGCGTCTTTCCCGCTCCTCTCGCCGCCTGTCCCCCGCCTTTCGCCAACGAGGGGACCAGCCCGCAGCCCCGACGGGCTCCGGCCGCCCCCGGGAGGAACGGGGCTCAGCCCCCGCACGCTCCCTTGGGTTAAATACCCCCGCAACGGGAGCCGCTTTCTCCGGTAAAATCGAAGCCTTGGGGCCAAAGAGGGGTGAATAACAGCAGCGGGGCGTGGGGTGTGGGGGCGTCTTGCCCAAATGCTCTCCCCTCCTCGCCTGGTGCCAGGTTTGCTCCAGGGCTGTTGACCCTCTCCCTGCGACCGCGGGGCTTCGGGGAGAGCCAGCTCCCCTCCTGCTGCCGAAACACCCAGATTTCGGGCCGATAGAGGACCCCCCCGCCGATCTGCCCGCTCCTTTTCCCTGTTTTTCCTATCGAATACCCCCAGCAGCGCGTTTCCTCCGCCGCCCCCGCGCAGGCCCCGCGCTGCGGGACGCGGGCGCGCAGGGAAGGCATCCCCGGCACGGGGGTCAACGACGGGGCCCCCCGGCACCATTAACCCCCCCTGTAAGCGGGGTGCTTGCCCCGGGGTGAAGGAGTCGATGCCTTTTAAAGGACTTTTATTGCCCAGCCGGGAGGATCGGGTCCGTATCAAGAACCTCGGCGGGCAGAGGCGGGGGAGATCGCGGAAGAAAAGGTGCCTCGAGTGATCAACCCCTGAGCGGGAGGTGCCGGGGAAGATGGGAGGGTGTGCGGTAACCTGGGCTTCGGTGGGGACGGCACCGAAAAAAGAAGAAAAAAAAAAAACAAGAAAAGAAAAGAAGAAAAAAAAGAAGAAAAAAAAGGAAGGAAAGAAGAAGGGTGAAAAAGAAGGAAAAAAGAAGGGAAAAAAAGAAGCAAAAAAGAAGGCAAAAATAAGAAGAAAAAATAAGAAGAAAAAATAAGAAGAAAAAAGAAGGGAAAAAAGGAAAAAAAGAAGGAAAAAAGAAGGAAAAAGAAGGAAAAAAGAAGGAAAAAAGAAAGAAGGAAAAAAGAAAGAAGGAAAAAAGAAGGAAAAAAGAAGGAAAAAAGAAGGAAAAAAGAAGGAAAAAAGGAAGGAAAAAAGAAAAAAGGAGAGAAAAAAAGGAAGAAAAATGAAAACAAAAAAAAAAGGAAAATGAAAACAAAAAAAGGTGGGGGAAAAGAGAGAGGAACTAAAACAAATCCAAAAAGCAACCAAGCAAACGGAAAGCCCCATCGCAACCCTTCGATTGCGGCTCACAGCTACGTGCCCACGTTGCATTTAAATTCCCTCGGCAGGGCTACCAGCCGGCGCGGCCGGCGAGTGAGCGGTGCGGGCAGGGGTGCCGGCAGGGCTGGCGGCGGGACTTCACGTCCTCCCCATCAAGTTTTCAAAGCCAGGAAACAGCCATTTCCCCACTACCTTCGCCCCTTCCCCGGTAGCTTTCAAGGCGTCCACGTTTATTTTAAAAACTCTGTAGTAAATTGCGTTTGCTTGTAGCTACAAAGGAGAAAGTTAAGCATTTGTCTCTGCCGTTGTATAGGCAGCCAGTTGTTTTAATTAAAGGGTGGGGATCCGTGATATATACACCAGATAAAAGCAAATGCACAGAATAAACTAATTAAAACATTGTGTTTGGAACACATTTTATTTCTTTTTTTGATCTTAGTTGTGTTTTAAAGAAATGTCAGCGCACTATAAAGCAACCTTATTTCCCTTATAGTGTGCGGCGCTTTTCAAAGGCTAGTGTGATATATTTTAGAAAAGAAATCCCGCTGTGAAAGCTTGCGTGTCTTCTCTTTACCAAACTAAGCTCTTGTCAATCATGCCAAGGCATATCCAATCACCAAGTCCCTTTTTGGAAAGCAGCTCATCCCGCTGTGCTTTTATATATCACACCGCAGCATGTTTGGATGCATTTTTACTATCACTTGAGGAGCGGTGACTGATGAGAGCGCAGTTACTGTACCGGCTTCCCCAAACGCCGGAGTTGCTAACAATTTGCCTGGCTATTGTCTGCGTGTCTTTCCCTCCCTCCTCCCCCTTTCCTGCCTCTGTTTGTCATGGACACTAAGATGCGGGGGAATATCGGGGCCGGGGGGTGGGGGGTGGTATTACCCCCCGAAGTGCCCATCACCTGCCTGGGACACGGTGACGGGAGGCTCCGCGGCCGCAAAACCCCGGGGATGGACAAAATTGGGGCAAAAATATTAAGGGCACCCCACCTTGCAATGCCCCCCCGCCTCCCTCCGCTGCACGCCGGGCTGAGGGCTACAGGGAGCGGCGGTGCAAAGCCCCCCCACCCCACCCCCCCGGCCCCCGGAGCTCCCCGTCCCATCGCTCCCGAGCCCCGCGGGGGTCCCTTCGCCCGTCGGGGGTCCGGCTCCGGGCGGAGAAGCCCTTTCCAAAGGGGGAGGGCAGGGGGGAGAAGCGGCGAGGTGTGTGCATGAGACACCGGCGGCGGGGGCGGGGGGGGCAGCCGGGCTTGTCTCCCCCCGTGACAATACCGCCTGTGTTTTCTCTCTCCCCTTTTAACGCGAAGTCCTGAAATCGTTGCAGGGGCGCCACGTTTACCTCTTGATCCCGACGGCAAGTGAGGAAAAAAAAATAAAATAGACATTTTTTCCTTTTCGTTAAATTTCTGGACCTTAATTGAAGACAAGTGGCAAATGGTTTTTATTAAAATCCCCCTCCCTTTCCTCCGCCTCCAACTCCGGGTGTTTTCAGACAAACTGTGCAAACCTCTGGCAACGCGCACGGAGAGAAACACTCAATATTTCGCCTTTCGGTCATATATTAATATCGCCTGCTTTTGTCTCTCTCTTCCCAAGGGCAAATTTTGGGGGACGGGGACTGTGCCCAGACCTCCCCGGCGGGTCCTTTGATGCGACTGTGTCAGAGAGGAGAGAAAGCGGAGCCGGGAGGGACGGGCATCCCCGACGCCCCTCCGCCTTCCGAGGCGACCTGGGCACAAAGGCTCCCGACGCTCAACCCATTTATAGAGATTTCCCCACCACCTCTTCGGCTCCAGCGTTTTTATCTCCCAAGATTTCTGCACCCCTCGTTTTGCGGGAGGGGGCTGCAAGTTCTCCCCAGACGTTGGGGTGTCCCCAAAGGTCCTTGGACGGATCTGGCCGGAGCGGGAGGCAGGAGATGATTTTACCTTTTGCTTTAAAAGCGGGACAGATGCGGACATTTATTTCTATTTTATTTCCCGTTTAACGCAGAGGCGGTGGCTGCTGCATCGCAGCCCGCCCTGAAACGATGAGAGCTAAAGGTGCAAATGAAGCCGGGGCTAACTGGTGCAGGTAGAAAATACACATATAAAAAAATAAATATATATATTTTATATACTTAAAGCCCCTGGCGCTTCGAATGCCGGGAGCCACCCCGTGCCCGCCCCATTTGCCCTGCAGGAAGAAACGCTCGGACATCCGCGCCGTCGCTCCGCGCCCGCGGAAAGCCCCTGCGCGCATCCCCCCCCGCTCCCGTTCTGCCGGAGCACGACTGCACACGACTGGGGACCGCCCCCCCCCCGCCTCCTTCCCCCAACCCAGGACCCCCGGCTCGGCGCTCGGAGGAGCAAGGGGTGCTGCCGGCGGTGCCCAAGCCCCCTGTCCCTCTCCCCCCCCCCGCCCCACATATGGGTCTGCAGCTTCCAGCCTCACTCCAGTCGTGTCGTGCCCCCTGCCCCCCCGCCATACGAGCAGTAATTATCTTTTTCCTTTGAACGCCCCTGTGAGTTTTCCTCCACATCAGGCAGAGTAAAGGTCTTCCAGCTCCAGCATTTGTCCTGTGCTTCTCCCTTTCCCCCCCAAAAAAACTTGTCCCTTTGACCCTCCTCAATAAGCGATGCTTTGGGCAGGGGCTCAGCCCTCTTGGCAGCATCAGGCTGTGCAAGGGGACCATCCGCAGCCCCCCGCGTGTGCTGGAGCTGCTGCGTTCCCGGGAGGCTCACGCTGAGCCGGGCTGGGCTCTTCCTCCCTCCCCAAACCCCCCCAAAGGAGGCTTTCTGCCCCTTCATCCCAGCTGAGGTGGCACGGGTGGCAGGGGGGGGCCCGGGCAGGGACCACGCTGAGGGGGGTGGCTGGAGGGGCAGAGACCTCCCAGCCAGAGGTCAGTCTTTGGCGACAAGAGGCCACCTGGGTAGACACATGTCCCCGGGAGCTTCTCCCCCATTTCAGACACCATCAGAGCAGGGCCCTGACGCGGCACTTAGCAGGCCGGGGCTGGGGGGCAGCACCCCACGCATGTGCTGAGGCTGGAGCTGGGCCATTTGACAGCCCCCGTTGTCACATGCCTTGATGCAGATATATTGCCCCTACTGCCATTCCCAGGGGCTTTGGATAGATATAACACAGGGGCTTTGCCTGCCCAGGCGAGCAGCCCCCCCCCAGCTTTGTTGGCAGAAGGAGAAGGGACAAAAGCACCTGCTGGGATTGCAGCAAAATGGGTACGGCTGCAGGTACCAGGAAAGGCTCAGCATCACCCGCACTTGCCTGCCAAAGGCAGAAGTCACCGCCAGGTCTCTGATATTGAAGCGACTCACTTAAAACAGTTTTCAAATACTAGTGTTTTGGAACAGCGCTGCTGCTTCATCCCTTCCCCCTTCACTTTTTTGCATTTCTTGAACCTTTATAAGGTCCAGAGATACACCTTTTTTTTTTTCCCCCCTCTAAATAATTAATTTAGCAATTGCTAAAAAAGAAAAAGAGCAAAGGTAGAAATAAGCACACAAAACTAATCAAAAAGCTGGGAAAAAATTCAAGATAACCTCCAGTCCCAAAGATCCAAGCAACTCAATGTTAAAATAAGCCTCCTCAAAGGCAGGGGGAAAAAATAATAATCCATCTCTCTGATCAGAACTAGAAAACATTAGAAATGGCGAGTTTTCTCAGCCTGATCCGGAATTGCCAGGAGGGCACTGTGCCAGCCGTCCCTTGCCACTGATGGGCCACCTCCCTGCAGTGCCTGAAGCGAGACGTGGCCGAGCACGAGGCTGAGTGCACTGGGGGTGTGTGTTTGCGTGTTGTGTCTGTGTCCCCCCCCAGCCCAGAATCCCCCCGCGAAGGGCTGCCAGGTTCCCTCTAGACAGGGACACAGCACATCGCACCCGTGCTGCTGCCACGCAACATTTCACTTTCCGACGGTAACGGCGGTATCGATCTCTCTAAATGGTAGGATTTGGGCCTTAAGGTCTTTAGCTCATTTTTCCACATGAAAAGGGTTTTTTTTTCCGCCCCCCACCTTTCCCCCAGTGCCACGCTGGGGAAGGGAAGCGGCTCCCGGCCACAGCAGCTCTCCAACTGCTGACCGACAGCATCAAGAAAACACTGCCTTTTCCTATTCCCCACACTGCAAAACTTACCCCATAGGGCATGAGCCCAGGTTTAACTTATAAAAATCAGCGATGCTCCTCACCTGGTGCTGGCTCAGGAGGTGCTGTGGGGGTGTGAGGTGTGAATGCAGGGGCAGCATGGGGCTCATTGGGCTGCCCCAGCCTCGGCTCAGAGCCTCGGCAGAGGTAAACCCACCGAGCTGGGATGGTTCGTACCCACCAGCTTTAATGAGGATTGGGCTGGGGGACAGCAGGGAAAATTTCAGCCTGGTATCTGGAGAGATGGCAACAGGAACTCTAGGCTTATCCTGGAAATTATATCAACTTTTCATACCCATTTTAAATTTTCGACATTAGATCGACCCGTTCTTAAGTGTAGATTTTGTGGTCGGAAATTATTTTACACGTATTTTCAATAGGAAGGTAGGAAACTAAAAGCTCCCAAATCCATGTGCCTGAAGCAGCGTGGCAGGAAACAACACGCAAGCGGCGCCACCGCCTTTTGTCTCCGTGGGGTGCGAAATAATTTGGGGTCCTCAAGTCCTCGCTAGGAAGAGAATAAGGTGTAAATAAAGCACATGACCTGAGCTCTTTGGCAGTTCCTAATATTGATGGCAATTAGACACATAAATATCTTTGGGAAGGGGGTCCTGGTGCCCGGACTGTGAGGCTGTGTGCGCTCTCAGCCACTCAAACCCCAGGCAAGGACGGGTTTTTCGGAAGTGCAGAAGTTGGCATTATTTAGCTGATATTTTACAGATGCTGCTGTGTGTGTTTTTCTTCATAAATTTGTATTTTATATCTCCAGACAGCAGATAGAAAAATTATTTGCATTGGAAAGCTTTCAGGGGACGAAAGCAGATGATACCCAGACCAACTGTGGTATCGCTATAATAATATATATATCATTACAATAATTTCCACCTTGAGAATTAGGAGCTGCGTAAAATAGCAGCATAAAATCGGCGGTTGGAATATAAACTCGGCGCCAAGTTCTTGCTGTAGCTGCCGCAAAACTGCACGCGAATCTCATCACAGGAACAGGACGATTGTTTTTAATGGATTTCTTTTTATTGGATTTTTGAAGAGTGTTCACATCATAAAATGCACGCAGAAAGTACTGTGTATGTAAAACACAGCCCCATTAATTATGAAAGCTGGTAAATGAATCATACATTACTGCAAATATATTATGCATTGCTTACATCGCTTTGCCATGGCATGTTTGCACGATAGAAATAGAAACTAGAAAGGAAAGCTGGAGGAAAAAAAAATAAAAAAACTAAGTAAAAATAGCAATATTAACTGAGGAGGCAAGAAGAAAGAGGAAAAGCACAGTGGGAAGATGTGGCACCAGCATCACATTTTTTTTAGACGAAGCCAAACTAATGACCTGTGTGGTAGTTGAGTACCTGGTGCTGCGAACCTGGGAGCCAAAGAGAACTCACGGGGTGATTTCTCTGACCAAGTTCTGCGTTATTTTGATAACAGAATCATATGGCCTATCTCACAGAGCCCCGCGAGAGCGCACAAATTTCTCTTGATTTTTCCCCAAATGACTTTTCGTGCCTGCTTGCAGTTTTTTGCAGAGAGTCGGGGGTGTACTGTGCATGGAGAGCGAACAGCCCCTTAAAGCTGATGACTTATTTCCTGCCAAATTTGCTTTAAGAAACCACTTCAGTTCTGTGCACGAGACTTCATGTTGCCGTGATTTATTACCCAGGATATAAACGGAGAGCTGGCTGGTTAGAGTGGAATTCAGAGCAAAATTAATTTTTTTTTTTCTCCTATAGGAAGAATGTTACTATTTCACGCAGCCAGAACCCATTATCTTGTCCCTAAAACTCTCGCTGCGTACTCGCGTATTAGGCAGGGAGAAGAGACACCCCATGAGCCTGCCGAGATAACACACACTCGGCTCAACTTGCAGCCAAATCACGATGCGCCGTAAGGCTGCTGATCCCTCTGAAAAACCACAAGAGTGGGCTCCTTGGGTGTACGAGGAAAAGAAACCAAAACCCTGTGGCGCTAGGTCTCTGTCCGCTCGCTGGGGTTGGTGCTGGCGTGGCAGGGAAGGCAGCTGCCCGTCGAGCTACTGCTGGGGAGAAGAAAAAGAAAAGGAAGAAAAAGAAAAGGAGAAAGAAAAGGAGAAAGAAAAGGAGAAAGAGAGAAAAAGAAAAGGAAGAAAGAAAGAGAAAAAAGAAAAAAGAAAAAAGAAAAGAAAGAAAAAAGGAAAAAGAAAGAAAAAGAAAGAAAAGAAAAGGAAAAAAGAGAGAAAAGAGAAGAGAAGAAAAAGAGAAGAGAAGAAAAAGAAAGAAAAGAAAAGAAAAGAAAAGAGAAAAGGAGAAAAAAGAAAAGGAGAAAAAAGGAAAGGAGAAAAAAGGAAAGGAGAAAAAAAGGAAAGGAGAAAAAAGGAAAGGAGAAAAAAGGAAAGGAGAAAAAAAGGAAAGGAGAAAAAAAGGAAAGGAGAAAAAAGGAAAGGAGAAAAAAGGAAAGGAGAAAAAAAGGAAAGGAGAGGAGAGGAAGAGATAAAAGAAAAAGAAAAAAGAGAAAAAAAAGATAAAAAAAGAAAAAGAAAACTTTTTGCTCCTAAGCAAGAGGTGTTTTCCCAGTTGGTTATCCCCCGCTGGAGCTGCCGGGCTGTTCCGCTGTCAGAGAGGGGGAAGCCAGGCTGGAGGAGTGGGGAAGGGGGTCCGTCGGAGGGGCCCCTGGCTCTCCTGGGTGTCCCACTGCTGCTGGCACCCCACTGCCCTCATCTGTCTTCAAGACTCCAGCACAAAACTGCAAGAGAAAAGAGAAAACATGGTGGGGATGGGGCGAAAACCCCGCTGGGCTCCGCGCGGGCAGCGGGGATCTCCAGAGGGCCATTCCCCAAACCAACCTTTGCTGGATTTTCGGAAGGGTTTTATTTTAGGCTTAGTTTGGCAGGCGTAGGCTTAATTCAAAGAGCTGCTCCATCCTGGCTCTGCTCGGCACCCGCTGCCGTGCCACGCCAGCGTCAAATGCCGCGGGGACAGAGAGAGGTTGGGGGACATTCAACTTTACTGAAGGCCTTTGCCATATGTTGAAGGACATTTCCATTAAACGAGTCATGTTAACGGATCCTATGGAGACATTTGCTGATTTTTGCCGGAGCAAAAGCTTTGAAAGACGGAAACTTGAGAAGGGGGGGGGGGTTGGGATGAGCTGAGCCCGAGGGGGAGGAACGCGGAGAGCAGACGCAAGGGCAGGCGCTGGCTGCTGGCAGCACTTCTGGCAACTGCAGCAAACAGCTCCATAACCCCCGTTTCACACAGCTTGAGGGACTATGGCTGTCCTGAAACCTCATACACACAAACAGCTCTGAGAAGTACTCAGGTTTTGGTGTCAGCTCTTACTGCTCTCCAAGTCTGAACGCCCAAGAAAGCTGGTTGCATATTCCTGCCAGTGTTAGACTTCACATCGCATCTCAGATGAAATCGTGGAAAAGTCTCAGTTGGAAGGGACCTCTGGAGGTCTTGAGGCCACCCTCCCCCCCGCCAAAGCAGGGCTAAAGCCAACGTCAAATCATAATAAGCTTTACAGTACGCAATCTGGAAAAGCCAGGAAGGAATTACATCGCAGTCCCTCTTCCACAGGTGACTTCGGTGAGATCTTCCTCATCAAATTCTACCTTTGTCTCACTTTTGGCTGGATAAACTCTTCCAGGGAAGTCTCAGGGATTGTACTGAGCATAAATTGGATTTTCTAAGCCTATAAAGCTTTTGCTGCCCCAAGTACAACTCGCAATCCATTCTTAATCCCTCTAGCACCGACCTACGGGGCTGTCCTGGAGAAGGATGCGGACCACCGTATTTAAATGGTTTGGACTGGAAGAGGGCCAGAGCCTGCTGAAATCTGTCTCTGCTGATCCCGGTGTGTTTTGGACGAAGCCTTGAAGGAGAACGACGGGGCCAAAACTCACAGTGTGTTTTGTACTTGGAAAAACGCTCCGTCTTTGTGCTGGGCTGCCACGGGTAAGGAACGGCCCGGTCCCCTGGCAGCAGAAAGCCCTGCCCACCCTCTGTCAGAGAAATAAAAGGAGAATAAAGTGCAAATAAAATTCTAGGAACGCTGCAAAGAGATCAGGCAAATCAAAACCTTGGGGATGTCTTATTTGCGTTTCACAAACCCCTTCCTCCTTGTCTATATTCAGCCTTTGGTCCCAAATCTTTCAGTGCCACCCATGCCAGAGAGCGGCTGCAACGCCCACATGTCAAATTTAGGGACTTTGGATGAGCAGAGTGACCCTGCGACCTTGTTGGAGCGTCTCTCTTCCTCGGGATGCAAATGTCTCCTGCTTACCGTGGGTCAGCTGGAGAAATCCACCTGACGGGGCATCGGTTTGGTGCCCTTTAACACCATCTGGGTCATGAACATGGAGAGGTCATGAACACGGCGAGGGCAAGGCCCTTTAACACCATCTGGGTCATGAACATCTTAGGTTATGAACCAGGCAAGGAAAGATGCCGGGGTGCCGGTGTCAAGCAGGGGCCAGCTGATGGCCATCATGACCTGCACCGGCGAGGTGGCCACATGGGCTAGTGTCGGGCTCCATCCCGCCTCATCCCGGGAGGCTCCGGTGCAGTACCAGAGCTCTGCTCCCCACTGCCTTCTATTTCCACCACCTTCGAGCCAGGGAAAAAAACAAAGCCTTTGGATGATTTCCGCTAGCTCCAGGCGAGCTAGATCCTCTGCCAAAGAATTACATAGAAGCGGTATTAAAAAACAGGGTTGTCTCCAAAGTCTTTTAAATGCGGTGCTGCAATCGGCGTCGTTCCCGGCAAGCAGGCAGGCAGGGAGACCGACCTGCCCATCAGGACCCCATTTTGCGACTTACAGCAGCCTGTCAGGAAAGATCGATAGTTGGCATGGTAACAAGCTCATTTCCCAAGAATAGAGCTCCTTTTTATTAAATTTGGCTGGCTATTGATCAGTTCCTGATCCACGTATCAAAACATGACAAGCACTTAATAAATCACAGATTTTTATTGAGGCGAATGAAAAAAATAGTGCTATCACGAGGCAGCCGGGGATGCTGCCTGCTTCCGAGGGTGGCCCGCCGGCTGAGGCCAGGAGCCAGGCACGGTGCAGCTATTCCAGGCTGGGACTGGGATGGAGAACAAGCACCAATGGAACCTACTCTTATAGCAATTTCAATGCCGTAATCGGAAGACCCTGTTTTCCCCTGCCACGCACGTCTCTCACAGCAGCATCCCCGCCAAGCAGCTTTTTGTGCTGCGTGGGATTTTATCCCGCCTCCCCGCTCGCTATCCCCGGCTCTCTGCTGTCCATTAATTAACAGTGAAGCCGTGCGGTCCCTCCCCACGGCTCCCAGCCCTCCAAAGCCAGCGGTTTCCCAGGGGTTGCTCTTTGGACCTTGAAAACTTTTCCCTCTGCAGCGGGATCCAGGTTCCCAACATATCTGCAACCCGCAGGCAGCCATCGTGTTGCCATGAAGCACCAATACACGGGCAGGCCACGCAGAACTTTCTGAAATCATCTCTAAAGTTCGGGTTAAACTTATTTACCTGGGTCATGCCAAGCAAAGCATCCTTAGGCACGTGGCCGTAGCCCCAGCAGCAGCTTGGCCGGTCCTTGCAGCAGCCCGACATCTCTCCGTCTGCCATCCCGGGGGTCCGAGCTCCTCCCGTTTGCCATCCCAGGGGGTGGGTAGCTGCGGTGTGGCAGGGTACAAACCCCCCAGCCTTTCCACAGGAGCGATACAGTCCGTCAGGAAGATGATATGCCTCTTCAAATTGCTTTAACGTGCATTTACATGAGAGATAATAACAGCTCCAAAGGCTTCTTCCAGCCTATTAAATAGTACTCACTTAAAACAGTGTCGGAATTCATGCTGAAATGACAGACTATAATAATGCAGTCATATCCATCCGGCATATACAGCCGACTGTGGATGCTTAGAAAAATTGCAAGATGTATTTATTTACATGATAGGGTGTGTGATAGCTGGTTTTTTCCAGGTCGTCTCCTGTGACTGGTCTGATACAGAGAAGCTGCTGCAAGAGGCCTGTCTCCCTCTGTCAGATATTTTAGGAGGACCCTGACCACACACACGGATATGTTAAAGCTTCAAAAAACTAACGGTTCTGCAAACTAGGATAAAAATTCCAGACACACTCTAAATACCCCAGCCATGCCCTGCCCTCCCTGGGGACAGTTGTCACCTCATAACCAATCAGTTCATGGTGAAGGCCGCCGTTTCAAGCGGCTTCACCTAAGAGAGTTCTTAAAAAACTCCCAAAACTTTTAAGAAATCAATGTACAGCTTTCAAAAGGGCTCAGCCTCTAAGGTCGGGTAATTTGTAAGAGTTCGTTTGGCGCCTGGGGAGTCTGAACCCCTCTTCCACTGTCTCGGCAAAGAGCAGGAGCCCGATGCAACGAACCATGAGGAAGGTGATGGTGTTCTGAGGCCAAAGGAGCTTTATTCCTCAGCTCTCCATTACTGTATACTACGTGGCACCCACCCACGGCTACATGTGGCAACCCCTGACATGGTCATTTGTGCATCCTGGTCTGTCCCCTCTCCACCCAGGACACATCTACTCTACACCAGCAAAGCTGGACAAGGGCAAGTCCTCCTTGGAGCACTGAGCTGAACACAAAGCAACCCGTGAGGCAGCTTAAAGCCTTCAGCAGAGTTAAGTATCATACAGCAAAGTCAGCATACATACTACCCAGCCAGCAATACCCGCTCCGCTTTACAGGTGGGAAGTAGAACCCAAACAGTTTATCCGCCTGCAGCCCCGCCAGTGATCCCACTCCACAGACAAGACCCAAAATGACTGATGCTCAATGACGTGCTTGGTGCACCCTGCACCACCGTACCTCTATATACACTCCAGGGTGCACCGCTATTGCTCACGTTCCGACGAGACCACCTCTGTACATCATCTGGGCTTGCTGACACTGCTGGAGCACCACTCTGAAAGGTCACAAGAAGGCAGGCCGGGAAGCAGTGGTCGCTTTTTCTCGGGCTTTCTAGAGAAAGCAATGCCTAGAGAGCAGAGCGGCCCCCACGCTAGCTGGGGATGGCGGAGTGCCCCAGGTCTGCAAAGTCGCTGACATTCTCCTCCTTGACTCGGAGCAAAGGATCAACCTTTTCACCACATTACTTTTTTTTTTTTTTTTTTTCTTCAGATGCTCGAACAACAGGAAGAAATCAGGTTAAATCAGTAAGTAAGTAGACAAGAGCGATTCTCTTTGTCACCACCTCCCTCCCAGGGCAATTTTGGAGGAGAAAGAAGAGTGCTGCCTTGCCCATTTTAAAGCTTAGCAAACCCTGCCAACATTTCCACAGGAAGAGCATCATCTTCCTATTTGTTCTCTATTTCAGACAGTGCTCCCAGCCCTGTGTGTCCCCTTCCCAGGGACTTTCAACCCAGACGAAGCTACTTAAGCGGCCTAAACACCTGAACATACCTAAAGGCAAACACTGCCAGGTGCATCTGGAGGTACATCAAACCCATCACATCATTTAGTTGCTCCAGAAGTCTGACTCCAAGACTCCAGATTAGAATTAGGCGTTTGGTTGTGGAGTGATGGGCATGGTTTGCCTTGAGATTGAACCGTTGAGGTCCACCTAAAGCTTAGGAGCAGGGTGAGCTTCACAAACTGCGGGTGGGTTTTCCTCACCAGCCCCAGGCTACCTGGTGCCAGCCCTTGCCCAGCTGCAGAGCCAAAATTCAGCCCTAAGCGCTTGGCAATCCCCAGGTGGCGAGCTGCGGCAAAACCCCGAGCGTTTCCCCTTGGCCGCTTATCCCAGAGATGCCTCAAATGAAGCCAGGAAGGGCCACGCTTTCTGCTCACGAATTAACACGCAGTTATTCAAGCAGCCGGTGAAAATTCCTAAGGAAAGCGGTGGGGTGTGTTGGTGGGAATCGGCCGTTTGCCACTTTGAGATCCTTTTGCCAGAGCAGTGGGATTTCAACAGCCCCCCGCACTTAATGCCGGCGGGGGGCATGGCAGTGCCCATCGGCTCTTCTCCCGGCAGCTCTGCTGGGAAAACCCCAGGAACCCACCACGGAGCATCCTCCATCTCCTCCCAACTTTCCCGGGCGGGTAAATGTGGCCACGGGAGAGCAGAGCTGAGGGACTTAACAGCCTGATCTCGCGCTAGCGTTTAATTTAAGTTAGAAATAACATCTCTCTCTCTCATCTAGATCATATTAGGATTTTGAAAGGGCAGTCACGCAACTTCCCCCGGCAGTTATGGCAGAACCGCGCTCGGAAATGAATGGAGCTCGTGGAAGCATTCAGGACCGAACAATCGGATTTATAATTAGGCCTAAAAAGGGAAGAACGCTGAATAAAAGCAGCACAGCCAATTTTAGAAGAAAAGGAAGTTCTGGATGGAATTCATTGGGGTAGAGCACTGAAGTGGAAATGGAAAGTGTTCAAAGATAAATGAGTTTAGGCCTAAGAGTTTGCTTGACATCTAGAAAATGTACTAGGAACACAGTGTCAAGAAAAGCTAACGTGAATAACAAAGAAACACAAGAAGTGAGAGAAGAGAGGAAAGAGCCATAAAACTTTGGGACAACAAAGAGTTGCAATTATAGAGGGAAATGTAATGAAGTGTAAAAAATCATAATGAAAGCAAAGATAGAGAATGAAAGGATGATTGCATATTTGCTTAATGCACATCGGAGAAGTGTCAAAGACATGGGGAACAAGAGGTCACTAAATGAGAAAATAAAGCCACGGAGGAAAGGCACTGAATTTATTGCTTTAAATACAGATTTATTTGCCTGGGATTTACCACTTGAGGGCCAGCGACAGAGGCAAGCAACAGAAATGGTTTCCTGAAGGAGAGGAAAAATTTCTGAAGGAAACTGAGCTTTTTTTTCTTAGACGACCGACCTGGCAAACGCAGCCTAAGGCACCGGCAAACCGCTGGGATCTAATGGGGCCTCAGAAACAGAGGGAAAATTCGGTCTAACTGGCCCCCAAGTACGAGGGCATTAATGTTTGCTTACCGACACCCTTCGGTGGCACTGGGAGTCCTGTCTCAGGCCACCTGCATCAGGGAGAGGATCAGCCTTGATGGCACTCCCCTCCTTTTGGGGATTTTCCTGATGGGATGCAACTGGTGCCCCAAATACTGACCACATCCCACTTCGCGCTTCCCAACACCCGGCAGCTGCACACAGCAGGTGAATGCTATGGCCCACAAAACCTTCTTCACCTGATCTGGATCAGCAGGACAAAGTGGGATGAAACCCACCCCCGGCTCTCCCGTGGTGTCCCACGGGCTCCGCTGCCTCCAGCACCTCTGCCGTCATTAAACGTCAAACTTAGAGTCTCCCAGCTATAGGGAAAACTGAGCTTTGCTCCTGAATGGAATACGGACAAAACTGTTACCCGAGAATACAGCCCTTCCCCAGCATGAGGCACAGATCTGCATTTACAGATCTGTGGCTGTTTTTTTACTCCAGCAGAAAAAAAAAAAGCTTTTTTTCTTCAGAAAGGTGTCACCAACTGTCCTCTCCCCTACGCTGAGGACTCACAAGGCTTGGAATGCCCATTTCTGCCCTGAAATGGGAGCACCCTCAGCTAGGGTGGTGGGCTGGGGGTCCCACTTCACTGGGGCAACTGGGAGAAGGACGACACCGAGGGAAGGGGCCAGTTCCCAAAACCATGGTGTGGGGCAGGAATCAGAAGCTAATGGAGAATGTGGCTTAGACTGCTCCATCGCAAGCACTGACAAGAAGCACTGGATGAGACACGGGGGATGATAGGGATGAGTCCTCACCTTGTCTGAACATCCCAGTGGTGGAAGCCCAGATGGGTGCTGGATCACCCCAGCTGAGGGGTTGGGTCCCTAAGGAAGCACTGGGAACCCCTAGGCTGTCCCAAACCACGCCCTCTGGAACTGGAGCACCTTTCCTATGAAGAAAGGCTGAGGGATTTGGGTCTCTTCAGTCTGGAAAAAAGACGGCTGAGGGGGGATCTTATCAACGCTTATAAATACTGAAAGGGTGGGTGTCAGGAGGATGGGGCCAGGCTCTTTTCAGTGGGGCCCGGGGACAGGACAAGAGGTAACGGGCACAAACTCGAGCATGGGAAGTTCCACTTCAACATGAGGAGGAACTTCTTTCCTGTGAGGGTGGCAGAGCCCTGGCACAGACTGCCCAGAGAGGTGGTGGAGTCTCCGTCTCTGGAGACATTCCAAACGCGCCTGGAGGCGTTCCTGTGCCACCTGCTGTGGGTGACCCTGCTCTGGCAGGGGGTTGGACTAGATCATCTCCAGAGGTCCCTTCCAACCCCAGCCAGTCTGGGATTCTGTGATTTCCTCCAGGACCTTGTGCCTTCAGGAGCGGGGCCAACCCACAACACCCATGGAAAAAGCAAAAAGGGAGTGGAACGAGGTTGCCAAGTGCATTTTCCCTCGCAAACCCTATAAACAGCAGAATGACACCCAGGAAGCGGGATCCTACTGGTGCATTTATCAACCAAGCGATATCTAGACAATTAGTTGTTTTCTTTAATTTAGAACTAATTTCGTCCCACCAGTTTAAATTAAAGCCCCCAATAGGATAATTTCCTCACAACCATAATTTTGTTACAAGCTTTTCATTAATCCAATCACAACTCCTATAATATTATTTGGCAGCTGATGGAGACTACAGTAACCACAGGGGTTCGGGCGCATTGTCTCATTTCTGATAAAAAAAAAAAAAAAAAGAAAGAAAAAAGTAAAAGGAGCCCAATTAAAAATTCTTTTAGTACTGTCTAATATGTGAAACTCCCCAAAGTCAGGACAGAAACATCATCATTCCAGCCACGCAGCCCGTCTGGGGGTGACAGCAGAAGCTACATGCTAATGTCAAACGTATGTGTCTGTCTGTCTGTCGCGATAATATATTTAAAGCGAATTGCCAGGGTGGAAATAATCATGTTTGGAAATATTTTTCTTTGGCTTAGGGCAATTTTCTCTGGAGTATTTTGGACTGGCCCCAAGTCTCTTTCAGCTCCCTGAAGTCTTCTTATTCGAAGCATCCTGGGCCGTGATGCAAATATTCAGCACACGGCAATTCCCTGCAAATCGCGTATTCATAGCAAGAAACAGAAGAGAGAGAAACCCGGCGGTGAAAAGGCCTTGTGGCAGCAATAACATACACAGCGTTGTCAGATGGGGAAGCTTCAGTGTGGACATGCACTAATTTGGAGGGGAAAAAAAGAAAAAGAAGAGTAGAAAGCAGCGGGGATTTTAAAGCGAACTCAAGTCTTAAAAATTGCACTTTCCTCAAGTCATACACAATCACTCCTGACAGAAATATTTCGGGCACATGGAAGCGTAGAAGGCAGGTGACAGAAATCCCTTGAAATAAACACAACAAAGGAGTCAAAAGAGGAAAAATCAAAATTAATATATAGAAATATTAATTATAATAGAAATATTAAAACGGATGGGATTGGTTTCTTCCTCCTACGTGAGCAAAAGCCCCCAGGTGTGGAGGGGCAGCTGCAGCCTCAGGGGGAGAAGGTTTCCCTCTGCCCTCAGTAAGCAAAGCCGCGTCTCGTGAGCAGCATCGAGGTACCGCACCATGGCCCGGACCGAAGAGGCACAACAGAAAGGGCATTTTTTTCCCCCCAAACAAACAATAAGCGCAATGGCAAAGGGAGGGGGACAGGCATCAACACACTCCTGAATTCG
Source organism: Rissa tridactyla (assembly GCF_028500815.1). Classification (NCBI taxonomy): domain Eukaryota; kingdom Metazoa; phylum Chordata; class Aves; order Charadriiformes; family Laridae; genus Rissa; species Rissa tridactyla. The sequence continues at coordinate 28,635,832 of NC_071474.1, read as the reverse complement.
GGCCAAACATGGCAAGTGTTTCCAGAGGAAAAAAAAAAAAAAAGGTATATTTTAACAAAACAGAAATATTTTACGCGGACATTTCAAAAGCAAAATGCTCCCACTTCCCATTTTAAGGCTGCATTTGCATTTCAAATTGACAGCAGAACAAATGAGAAAAAGGCCAAGGTTTAGAAGACCCCAGGGATGAACCCCAATGCTTGGTTTCTCCTGGATGAAACCCTCTCGTGTTTGCCACACACCCTTTGAGCAGGTCGGGCCAGGCTGCCCGGCAGTGTATTGCTCTCCAAGGAGGTCCCCAGATTAAAAAAAAAAAAAAAATCCTAATTTTTGACCTATTCCCATGTGATGCTGCTGGGAGGAGGAAGGGCGCTCTGCCTTTGCCCCCACACAGCATGGCCGTGCCGTGCCCGGCCCCTCTGCCCGCAGCGTGGGCATGTGGAGTCCCGGCCATGGTCATACTGAAAGAAGTCGCTATCTGCGTCCTTTCATCGCCAGCAAAAGTCTCAATTCCTAATTAAGCTCTCATTAAGAAGCATACCTGCAGTGGCTAGATGCCAGCGCAACAGGCAGGAGCTTTTAATTGATTCCCGGCTTCACCGTGTGGGCAGAAGACAGAATTGAGCAATGCCAGAATTTCTATTCCATGCAATAACTTAACATCTGGAAACGCGCTCTCCCTCCAAGGCGGGGACAAGTCAAGATCCAGAAATTGCCCCAAAATGAACACAAGTAAAAAAAAGTTTCTCTCGAGGCTACCCAACTGCTTCCACAGAGGAGACAGAGCACAGAGAGCTGGTAAAACACGAGCCCACGGGGGTTCCTACCCGTTTTCATTTTCCACATTTTGCTGTCCACGCTCTTAGGGTAATTAATCTGTTTCTGCTAAACAGACTGTCTCTGGCAAATTTGCCTTTTTCCCAGTGAAAACCAATTCTGCCAGAAAACGTGGAGGGTGTGGTGTGAGCTGCAGCCACGTCCCAGCCACGCTCGAGCACGACGGGAAAATCAACATCCCATGTCCTCGCGCTTGAGTATGGCTGCAGAGATAAAGTCTAAGTGGTAGTGTCCTTTCGAGCCCCCTTACCCTGAGCTGATAAGCTCAGGAATGGCAGCTTTTCCACCTCAACAACATGTTTTTCTGGTATCTTTGGTTCTTGTGTCTTTGTTTTGATTAAACACGGCAAGGTTTCCTTGCTCAGAAGTGAACGTTGAGCAACTTCTGCCCTCAGAGAGGGTCAGGAGGGATTACCTTTGCACAGCAACATTGTACCTCTTTCCTGCTACCCAAGCAACCTCAGCAGACCTCTCACCTTGCCCTTACAGCTCTTCCTTTTGCATTATCAGCTAAAAGGAACGAACTTCTACCAGACTTGAAAATGGCAGGAGCAGTTGATAAAGACCATATTGATAATTATGGATTCAGAGGCTTCATGATATGGTACCCATACCTAGAATCAGAGAACGGTTCAGGTTGGAAGGAACATTAAAGATCGCCTAGTTCCACCCCCCTGCCCTGGGCAGGGACACCTCCCACCAGACCACGTTGCTCCAAGCCCCGTCCAGCCTGGCCTTGAACCCCTCCAGGGATGGGGCAGCCACAGCTTCTCTGGGCAACCTGGGCCAGGGGCTCACCACCCTCACAGCAAAGAATTTCTTCCTAATATCCAACCTAAATCTCCCCTCTTTCAGTTGAAAACCATTCCCCCTCATCCTATGGCTCCCCTCCCTGATCCAGAGTCCCTCCCCAGCTTTCCTGGAGCCCCTTTAGGGACTGGAAGGGGCTGGAAGGTCTCCCCGGAGCCTTCTCTTCTCCAGGCTGAACCCCCCCAACTCTCTCAGCCTGTCCTCATAGGAGAGATGCTCTCAGCCAACAAAGATAAGAAATGCCCAAGAAGTGCTGACTTTTTTGCCACGCAAGGAGGCAATCACGCCTCATATGCAAGGAAAGGAGTATGATGGAGATGGGTGGAGAGAAGGGGAAGGCAACAGGAGCAGCGTGCGAGCCAGGCAGCTAGCACCCTTATACAAGGGGCATGGCCACAGCAGGCAGTCACCTTGGTGTGATTTTTCGATCGAGAGGTGCCACTGGGTGCTAGGACACCCTAAGACCTGGGAGAATTTCATCCCAGCTCAAAACACGGGCAGCCACACTGACCTGCACGGAGCCGGGCAGGACCTGGGTGCCGAGAAGAGGCAGCAGAGCTGGAAACGCAGGGTCAGAGCAGTTCAGCCCCGTATTCAGAGGGACTCCAGTCCTAGTCCTTGCTGAAATTAGTCTTTGCATGGGTACGTATAAATAAATCCAGGACACTGCTTGCGTAACAGTAACATTTTGCAGTATCTGGCATTTGCCGCTAGTTGAAGGCTAAGCAAACCATGCTTCAGTGGAGCATAAAATTGCTTTTCCTTTGGAACAAGCAGGGCATTGTAGTAATAGGCAAAACTGTACATTGTGTTAACGGCTGTATTTTCACATTATTGATTTACATTGTGTAATGCCATGCAAGACCTGCTTTCAATGATACGTGCATCTGTCATATCACAATAACTGCAAAAGGCTGGGTGCTGCTCGGAAAATGAAGCGCTGGGGATCCCGGGGCATATTCGCATCCGTGTGCCCATCGTGTGGAGGTGATGATTAGGGGGATGTTGTGGTAATGAGCAGGTCCCAAGTGTGCGCTATGTAAATCAAGGCCACCCGGGTCAGCTTCCACTTACTGCGCACATCCAACTTTTTCAGCCTGCTTGCTCTTCTGACAAGGAGAGCGTATGGAAATGGCTTTCCCTTGGCAGCTCCCCTCAGCTTATACGCGTTTCAAGGCATCCAAGATGGATGGGTTGCCTTTTTTTTTTCCCCGGTTGTTTTTCCCCTCTCCTATCCAACTTTTTTTTTTTCCTACTGGGGCACAGCCCTGGCGTGGGGATGTCTGCGAGGACCACCAGCCGCTGGGTGAGAGCAAGCGGGGCAGGACGAGAGCGAGCTGCTCGAGATCAAACCGGTGGGGTTTGTTACAAGAAATGTCATCGCTAAATACACCTTAAAACAAGAGGACAAACACTCCGCAGATACAGTGTTTTGAATCTAAGGGAATTCACCTCAAATACGCAGTAATAAACCGTTGATATCAGCCTGAAGCTTTTTTTTTGTTCCCTATCTAGTTAACGCAAAGTTTGGTTTTCTATTATCTAGTTATTATCTAGTTAGGTTATCTCTTATCTAGTAAATTAGGTAAGCTTTCATTTATCTGTAATATCTGACTTCATTGCTTACATTGGCTCCAGGTGCTTTGTATTATATCAAGGAATATTAAAATAACACGTTTCTCCCTTTTTATTTGGTTATTTCTAAATAGACCAAATTGTCTCATTGCTTAAAGGAGAAGGACAGTCTGGGACCCAACTTGCCAGACCAAGAATTGAGCCACCAGGCTCCAGTTCCTTCCTCAGCTACCGACTTTCTGGCCTCAGGCAAGACTCTCAGTCTCTTGGTGCATCGTCCCCTCCAGCTGCAAAAGGACTCGGGTCTTCGGAGGATGCTGAGAACATCATAACATCTGGGGCAGACTCAGCCACCCGGAGCTTGCAGGGACACCAGGACAGATAGACCACCCTGAAATCAAACGCCACTTAAATATTTGTCAGATTTAACAATCAGAGGGGTTATTTTGTCGGCAGGTAGTGACAATTTGGAATATTTAAATATTAGTCTAAGAATCGGCTCTTTCTTTTGATGTTTTTAGAGCTGTAGAGATGCCCCAGGTGGGGACTGTCGGGTGCCCAGACCTTCCCGGCCACCTTGATCTTCCATCCACACAGGGACACGTTACGGCTTTAGACACCGGTATGAACCGGCAGCTTTGGATCCGGAATGCAGCGGGGAAGAGCAGCGTACCAACATCCACCAGCCACGCAGGGGCTAAAGGAGAGACGTTTCGCTTCTGCTGGGAACACGTAGGTATCTCTGTGCTGGGATGGATGTGTTGGGTTTTTATTTATTGCCCTCCTCGCTCCTGAAGCGGCTCAGCTCTGTCCCTTTGCCAGCACCTCACAGAGGAGATATAATTCCAGAAAATTACTTGCGACCCCAGCTACCCACAACAAGGCAGACACGTTTTTAAAGCTGAGGAGGATGCGCTGCCTGTCTCGGATTCGATGGGCTTGTACCCACCGTGAGCTTGTCACCTTACTGAAATCAAAACCAGGGTTTAACGGCAGCTCTCCTTTTCAGTTCACCTTTAACTGGAAATTAGGGTTGGTTTTTTTTTTTTCCTTCCTTCCAGGTTTCTTTTTCTTTACTCTCTCACAGTTGTAATCCCTTCTCTTTGTTCCAGTTGAAAAAGTGAGGGATTTTTTACCAAATTCCCATTTTACGTGGTCCAAGATAAAAATCAAAGATACGGCATCACCTTCATCATTACTGCCACAGACCGAGAGAAACAATCTCCTCTAAGGAAAGTTTTCACACTTTTATCGTTGACGTTTTCTTTAGTAATTGCTCTAGCGCATTTGCATTGATTTCTTTGGAGCCTGCTCTATTCTCCAGACCTAAAAGTCATAAATGATGGAGACTTTAAGGCTGTACATCGTTTTAAATGAACAGAAGCAACGCAACTCTGAACATGGGTCTCAGAAGGTAAAAGTCTCTGCAGTTTGTCTTTAAATACTCGGATAAATCCCGTTAGCTTTCTCCACACCATCAAAGCATTTGGAAAGCATAAAGCAACTGAATACATAAAAATGTATCTAAACACCTTGTAAATCCCTACACAGAGCTGTTGCCGACACTACTTTTAACCCTCGGAAAACATTTCCCCAATTACTGATCAAATACAATACAGCTAAATTTCACCGCCAGCACATCATTTTGATAATGGGTATGGAAATTATCCATTCAATAGCTATTCAGAAATAACTTAGAAAGATTGGTTTTCAGATACTTCTGAGAATCCTCGAATAATCCCCCTATAATCACTGTGGTGAGAATCCACCAACATTTTTCCCTTTGAAAAAGGCTGTTTGGGGCGAGAGCGTTGGTGGTCTCTGCCTGTCCTCCGACGGATGCGTTGGAACAATATATCTGAAATCACCAGCACTTTGCGGACAGAGGACCAAGGGGTTTCATACCCTTACAGGACTCGGTCGAGAAAGTTTGCCAGCAAGGGAAGAGACTTTCCCCCTCCCCGATCAGTTTGGCTTCTCAGGCACGCCTCAGCAACCTCTCAATATAAATTTTCTCCCTTTCTCACAAGGCAAATTTGAATCATTTTCTATCCAGAGCCTGCAAGAAAAAAAAAAAAACACAAACCGCCCACAAAACAAAACAAAATAATAAAGTACCTAAAATAAACAATAACTACACCTCGCGCTTCCCTGCTGCTCTGTGCCAGCTGCTAAATGCAACCCAGGAGTATTTTAAAATGTTTCGGTTTCACGATCTTTCTTGTTTCTTGAGACGGAAAGGATTCATTTTTTCTTCTTTTGGGGAAGATGCTATTTTCTGATTTACTTTACTGATTTCATAGACGTAAAATTTGGTCTTTCTTGCCTTGCTAGAGGAGATAAAGCGAGGGGGCTGTGGGATGAGAAATGCTTCCCTTCCCCACACTGGTAGTTGGGCACTGGACGTAAGTGTAACAAAAAAAACCCCAAACCTGGATATTTCTGAAGTTTTCCTTTCCCCTTCAGTAACTCAGCTTTTGCTCCCTTATGAATTTTACACTGCCCAGGTACCGCAGTGTCCTCTAATCCAAGGCGAACTAAGTTTCTTTATAGTTGCATATAAACTCCTCTGGTTTTATATGCCCTTGTGCCCTCCTCGCCGCCCCGCAGCAGAGGCGGAGGTGTCCCTGCTCCCATGTCACCCTGACGGCGGTGGCTGTCCCCCAAAGGGAGACACAACCTGTCAGTCTCAAGCAAAGGGCAGCTACTGGCCAGCAGCGCCTTTTGCCCATCCCAGGGCCAGGCTGCTTATTTCTATGAGTAATTATATTACCCTCATTAAATTCCTATGGTTGTGGCTGCCCCATCCCTGGAGGTGTTCAAGGCCAGGCTGGACGGAGCTTTGAGCAACCTGATCTAGTAGGAAGTGTGGGTTGGAACTGGGTGATCTTTAAGGTCCCTTCCAACTCTAATCATTCTCTGATTATTCAAGGGGTTAATTTTGGGGCATAAAAGCCTCCCCTGGGAAGCCCAATATAAAGGCCGCAGCCCCAGCTTTCATCCAACAGGTGAGGACCCCAAACACACCCGGGGGGCTACCTGAATCACTAGTCTCTGTAGCAATTTGCTGCCATCCCAAATTGGAGGAAAGAGAAATGTGACACCAGCCTCAGGTTTCATACCTCAAAGGGCAGCGCACAGGGGTAAAAAAAAAAGAGTTAATACCACAAAAGACTGGTCTGGAAAAACTCTTTCTGATAACTGCACATTTGCATTCACAAGCGAGTTGACGGAAGGTGAAGAGCAGCCACCAGAGCACGGACACACGCCACAGTGGCCCCGTACCACTCAGCCCCGAACCCCTGCAAACCCAGCAAAGTCAAAACGCCATCACCTGGTTCACAAGCAAAACTGTTTCCTGGTGGCCTGTGAAGTCAATCACACACCAAACCCCCTCACAGACAACGTGCTGAATCCCTGTTGACTGGGGAAGAGACTGACAGTAGCCCAGGACTGTCACACGGTGTCACTGGGCAAGCCTTCAGCTGGCCAAGCCTGTCCCCACATCACTCAAAGCCCAGAGAGGGGCTAATTTGGGTTTCTGTGCGATTTGCTATAGACAGTTGCGGCAGGTCTATGGAAACGGGACCAGGAATGTTTCGGGGGACAGAGGGGGCACATACAGTCAGGCCGAGCCCCAGGACACGTGGCGGAGGAGCTGCCTCCTCCTCTACCTGCCGGGCTGAGCCTTCAGCAGCGTGGGAAGTTGGTTGTGAAGAACATCCGAATCCCCCAAACCTCAGGGAATTCCTCTCACGGGAGGAAGCGTGGACTTTGGCAGCAGCACCTGGGAATCCCGGGCAGCGTTCATAAGCCCTGATCCCAGCCAGGACGTAGGACACGGGGCAACCAGGGAGACCCACCAGCCCCAGTGCTTGGGTAACCCTTCCAGCAGGCTGGGAGCAGCCCCGCTGCAGGGCTTTTTTCTATCAGCTTTACCTTCGAGACAAGATTATTGACCTTTCCAGTCTGGTATTTAACAACCCCCATTCATCCCCACTTTGCTCTTCCCTTCCACTTCGTTCCCTTTGTTGCTGTGTAATAGGAGAGGCAACAGGGCACATATTTCTGCAGAACAAAGCATTATCATCCTAATTATCGTTTCCTGGTGTTTTCTTCACTTTTGCCATTTTATTAAAAACAATTAGCTGAGAAGAACCATCTTTTTTAATCTCTACCCTATTGTTCTCATCTCTCCCTGGATCCAAGGAGGTCTTTTCAGAGGCTATTTTATTCATAATTACATACGTTGGAACAACTGCTCAAAAAGTGACCCCAGAAAGGATTCTGACAATCCTTTCCTAGCAGGCTTGGTCCCGTCGCCTCCGGAGTGTGGAATGCTAATGATTTAATAAAATGTATGCAAAAACAAGGGCTTATTTTCAACAGGCTGTGTAAATGATGGATGCAGCCATGCCATCAGCGTTGGCCTAATGGATTGAGGAGGAGTTGGAGTCACAGCGAAATCTGGAGCCAAAGACTTTTGTTTCACTGCCAGACTTGGCTCCTCTGGCTCCTTTGAGGAGTCTGGGAGGTATAACACAGCAAGGGATGGGGATTTTAGATAAAGATCCAAGCTCCCTCTGTTTGCACTCAAAGCCTGCAGGACTTCATTACCGGTATAAACTGGAGGAAGGTTGGCCCCATGGTCTAGCTTGGCCCTTCTGCTCCAAGCTTGTTTTAAGCGTAGACTACTCTCGCTTGAAAGACGCCTGCTGGATTTTTTGCATATGTATAATTCTTATTCCAAAGCTTTCCCTCCCAATTCTCTCTTTACCCTATAGGCTTTTATTTAAAATAGTACAGACAGAGCACTGCAATTTTCCTTTTGAAAGAGGGTTTGGGGTTTATTTTATTTATTTATTTATTTTATTTTTTACACTGGGGAAAACTTTAAAATGTATCATATTCACTCAGTTGGCTCGTCATGTTTTTTTTTGTTTGTTTGGGTTTTTTTTTGGTTTTGTTTTTTTTTTTTTTCAAGCTTCCCCTCCACCACCTTTGTTAATTACCCGCCATTTGAACAAGGGTCTTCTCCTGCCTTGATCCTGCCGTGAAATCACGATGCTATATTTGTCTTTCTAACATCAAAGTCATTTCCATGGTCACCAACTGTGATGTCATAAACACATTTTTAATGGCTTGTTTACAGCAGGGAACAGAAGGAGAGAGGAGATTATGGGTGGAAGGAAACTCTTATCGATACACAACAGTTTTAGGCACAACTGTGAGGCTGAAGCCTGCAGAAAACTTGAGACCAAAAAAAAAAAAAAGTCCTTGCTGAAATTGTTTCTTTTCTGAAGCTCATCCCAGCACAAAAATCCCTTTTTAAGTTACTAGCAAACAAGCAATCCCAACGAATTGACTGACTATGTCAGTCAGCCCAGAGTTGTGCAAGGTGCTTTCTAAGCTCGGAAGACAGCAAATCCCTGCCCCGATTCATCCAGCTTGTTGTATGGATAAACACATTCTCAGCGACTCCTACGGAAGTGCTTGGGCAGGACACGGTGGGATCTGAGCTCTATTGGCCCACAGAGTTTTATTTGTCTTGGGTCACAGCAAAACTCAGAATTCCCTCAAGAGACACTTCAGTTGGACCAGAAGGTCCTTTTTTGTCCAGAGATGGTTGCGAGACCCCTTAGCTTGTCCTCCCTCTACATGGGGGCTTACCCATATAGACTGCACATGTCAACCGTTCATGATAAAGGTTTCTCTTCTGGCAAAGAAGGGCAAATGCCAGGACCAGCTTGAGCTTTTGGCCACAGAACTAGCAAGGTCCTTCAGGCTGTGTGACCCCCACCGCCCAGCCCAGCTTCCCAACAAGCCCAAAGCAACGTGAACTCCTCTTTGCCAACTCTCTGCTTGCTTTGGTAGCGAGGCTGGGACACAGCCAGCTGAGACAGGGGGGTTGTCCAGGTCCCTCAGTTAAAGTCAAAAAGCAAACCCCACACATCCTGTGTTCCTCTGCCGCATGGCCCAGCACAAAGATGGTCTAACAGGAGTACATCAACACACCTGGTCTCTGTTTCGAGCTCTACTGATGCCACTTCCACGTGTCTTGCCTTTCTTGGTTCCCAGTAGCTCAAAGCCAGCTTTAGCTGTTGGTTCCCAGAGTCTCCCCAAGGCAATCCTACTTAGATGCTGCCCATTCTCTAGAATCTAGAATTAATCAGATAGATTAATTGGGTGGACCCAGGTGGACTCCATGTTGGAGGCTGGCTGAGAACAGGGCCTGGTGCAGCACCTCTTGTCCCACTCCAGGGCAGAAACAAGCTCCTTCAGCCTTAGGTGGTCACAGCCCAAGAGAGGGTTAGGGAAACGAAGTCAGGCATAATTTCTCTTAGAAGCAATCCAGATATTTCCCATGGATCTCCAGAGGCCAATTGCTGGTTCAGGCATTGGCCAAGCATCATCTCTTCAGGTGACAGGATACCAATAAGGAACCCTGCTTCCATCCTGGAGGTCATTTAAGAGACCCTTGGTTGATGATTTTGAGATAGCCCTGGGAGATCCCTGGCAGATGGACATTGCTGTCATCAGCCAAAGAAACCAGCACTGAGCACAGCTCTTCAGTGTAGGGGAAACACGCAACCTCGCTGCCACCTTCTCAGGGCACGTCAGGAATGGCCAGGGAAGGGCTGACACGCTCCTGTGTCAGCAGAGGAACCGCAGTGGTCTCTGCTTGGAAAGGCTTTCCCAGACTGGGGTCCCAGTCAGCTCCAGAGGGTCCCTACTCTTACAGCCGGCTGGGACCAGGACCAGGGCTGTCCCAGTGGTACCCCCGTGGTGAGCCTGGCTCTGCATGACCTGAGGGCTCCCTCCACGCCCAGCCTCTTCCAAGCAAAATCCCCAAGTAAAACTCATCCCGCAGCCTACGGGAGGAAGGATTGGGGGTGCTTGACGATGTGGAGCCATCCCTGGCACTTCACTTGGCTGTCTTAGAGACATCACGATGAGACATCCCCGTACATATGCTCCAAGGAGATTATCTCCCTCCCCTACCCAAAGAGCACAGGGGAAGGGGCGGGGGGTGTGTGTGTGTGTGGAACTCACTGGACGATGAAATTCCTAAATCCTCATCCCATGAGAAGAATTAATGTAGCTCTTTCCTCGCTCTCATACCAGGAGCTCCCCAGTAGGAGATCCTATTGTACGTTACACACTAGCAAGGGTACATCTTTCAGCGTGCTCTTTTCCGGAGCGAGCGCAGTCCCTGGCACGCAGGAGCCGGGATTTCACACCCCTCTATTCATCGCCGAGGTACGGAACAAGCGAACCACCATTTTGCTGCAGTCCCACAGCAGGAATAAAATGGTGGCACAGATGAAAACTGCCAGATCAAACACAAGCCAGTTGTCTGTCACCACCTGCAGCTCTTCCCCGCCTTACATGTAACGCTGAATTCTTAATCAGGTTAATATTTGATTTCTGGGCGCTTAAACAAACAAAAATAAGAAACACCACCACCAAAAAAAAAAAAACAAAACCAAAACAACAACCCACAACAACAACAAAAAAAATCATGCTATAACAGACGGTTAACGTTGCAGCCACAAAGTACCACAATGCAAACTATCTTTGCGATGCTAGAATTTATATTTCTCTCACAAAATGGGCAAGCCCGCAGCTCGGGTGTTTATTTGCAGAGGCGACTGGCTCATCCCAAAAATACGTGCACAACTAACAGCACACATACTTAACATACAAAGGGCTCAATCTCTTTTCCAGCGTCTTCCGAGAAACGTTACATTGCTGCTTAAACACGGGGACCGTTGGGAAGGGGTTCCTGGAGGAGGCAGGGAAGTAGGCATTTCCAGCGAGGACAGTTAATACAGATCAGGCGGGAGAGAGTTTGCGCTTTTGCTTTGTGATTCGCACGTTTCTTCTGCTCACAGACACAGCAAACCTACGCTAAAGCCGAGCCCGAGTGGGCTCCACTCGGACCAAGTGCCAGGTCGGCTCCACTCGGACCAAGTGCAACACCAGACCAAGTGCCAGGTCCCCGGCATGGGGACAGACACACTTCCCTCACGCTTAATGAGAGACCGGTGACAAAATTAAATTCAGTTTTGTCCATGGACAGTCCTGCTCTGTGTTCAGCTTTGAGTTCAAACAATAGTTTCATCTATTTCAAGAAATGGATTTTCCGAAATAACCTTTTCAAGCAAAACCGAAGCAGTGCAACAGCTAACAACAGTTCTTCCCAACAGCATAGATTACCCTTAAAATTAAAGCATATATCATCTCTTTAGAGCACAGACCACACTTAAAATTCCCTATTTATTTCTTTCAAAGCCACTGACTGGGACAAAATATTTCTTGGCTTACACTTTTTAACCAGTTTGATTTGTATAGGCTGGAGATTTGCTGCATTCTGCTCTTCTAACACCACATAGTTCAGTAGTGGAACATATTTTCTGTTAGATTCTGTCTAACAATTGCTTTTTACCTTTATTTCTAAATACCTGAACAATCAAATGTTGCAAAATGAATGGCTGAAGGTTTTGGGGTTTTTTTTTTTTGCCTTTTTTTGTTTTTTAAAGGCGTTTGACTCATTTTTAAGACATTTATTTGCAGCAGCTAGGGATTTCTTGTGCTTTCTTTATCTCGTATATATTTTTACATCTGATAGTTAAACCGTTATTAAAAGTGAAAATAAAAATATCCCAAGACTGCAGAAAGAGCTCAAAACAAGACTGACTGAATGGATGGACAGAAAAAAAAATAAATCCCATCATACTTTTCTTCACTGGAAAACCTTGACTGAGCAGATGAAGCATCCATCGTGCAAGGAGTCACTGTCCTCAGACCACTATTTTATTTCACACCATTAGATATTGCAGATGTCTGGTAACCAGCGCATAAATCTTACACCTTTTCAGCTTCCCATCCAGTAGAAATCACTATATAAAACGCTCAGTAAAAGCAACGGAGCTGATCTTTCTCCCATTTTAATCAAGGGGAGCCCTTTGCCGGGTTCAGTAAGGTCAAAATCAGGCTTTCGAGAACCTCTTTGGATGCTCCAGAAACAGGCGCAGAAAAACCTCCCCTTTCCCCCCCCAAACCCCCAGGCGTGCCCAGCCCCGACACTGTCAGAACGAGCAAAGAAGGGGAGTTTCCATTTGCCAGCGTTGCCAATTTTAGGCTAAAAAAACCGAACTCCCTTAAACACAAGCTTAAAGCCGGGCGGCGGAGGAGGGGGAAAAGTTCAAGTTGGATCATTTCCCAGCATTATCTCCACTGGAGAAGGTACAATGTGAGCTGACGGGGACTTTTCACAGGCGAGAATTAGGAGCGGTGCTTTTTCATTGCTTGATCTCGCAGACTACAAAAGCCCCATCTTGCCAAAGGGCAGGCATTGCGGCCGTATAATGGTCCCAGTTTAGCCTAAAACATAAATGCTGCCTGTACGGCGTTAAAGAGGGAAGCTGGGTCTCATGTATTGTGTCCCTGCTTTTTGCTTTTTCAAAATACAGCAGAAATGGCAAATAAAGCAGTGGATTTGACCAGCTCGTGCCTGCGTAGGAGGCTGGCTTGCAGGTAATCACCATGGATTTCAAGAGCGGGGTAAAATCTGGCTGTAAAGGGAATTTGCGTGAAATAATTTAAAGACACTGATGGAATTTTGTCTTTAGCATTAATCAATGCTAAGGGAAAGAAGCCTCAGTAGAGGTGACCAGCAGCAGGATGGGTGTATGTTAACCAGCAGCAGGGGCTCTTGGAGGGGCTTATGAGGAGGTCCGGGGCCAGCGAAAGACCAGGATGTCCCCAAGCCAGGTGTGACACAGCCACCCCGATGGGGAAACCCACGCTAGGAGAAGACCCCTCATTTCCCTCTCTGGGCTACTGCCTTTGGCTCTCCTTAATTTTTGCTATACATCTTTTACACCATTTTTGTAACTTTCCTAAATGAGCCTGCTGGACTCTTAACATTAACGCAGGCTTCCTGACCCAGCTTTCCTTAAGGATTTTCAGGGTGAAAAAAAGAATGAAAAAGAAAAAAAAGAAAAGAAAAAAAAATCAAACTAAAGGAAATTCTGGTACCAAAGAAAAGATCACACAGTTGGGTTATTGTCCCAAACTCCTTACCTTTAACCCCAGAAACCCGCATGGTGTTTTTGGGAGCAAGTGGGAGCTGCAAGAGGTGCAGGGGAAGGCAGGAGGCACAGCAGTCAGCCAGGAGCAGGGATGGCTGTCCCCGGCCCCATCCAGCAGGCACCCAGGCTTTGCTTCCAGTTTATTTTTTATTTTCGCCCAGTACATCCACATACATCTGCCTGCAAAGCACGGGGGGAAGGACACGCTTTGAGGAGAGATTCAAAGAAGACAACAGTGGTGGAGCGAGGTGGAGGTTGGCCCAGGAGGAGCTTGTCAGTCATTAGACTTCCCCCACAGGTGAAAACAACTGCTCGTCCTGAGCGTCTGCTTCCAAATGCTATGAAGAAATGGGGAAGAAGAGGCGATTCTATTAAAATATTTCACAGCAACATGTTCAAAATAAAGTTTTGGAGCATTCAGTTTATTAAATAGGACATTGGGTTTAATAAAGAGAGGCTAAAGCGTCAGTGGAAGTAAGAAGGGGTGATTAAAATTCTAATATATATTGAGCAGCACCCCAAAACGCCCATCAGCGGGCAGCCGGGCATTTACACCACGCCCCGGAGAGCAATCGGATGGGCAAAACTCGGCAGCAACACCCCGCGGCAAAAAAACCCAAACACCCTCTGATTTCAAAGGCAGAAGGATTAGCCCCTAAGTTATGAAATTAATAGGAACTGCGAGGGGAAATACTGCATGTCTTTGGTTTGGCTCGCTGGGTTTTCCTGAGGAGGCTGCAAAAGGAAATTTGTTGGGGGAAAGAGTTTGTGGTGCTCCTGGAGGCGGCCATCTGGGATGCTGGGATTAGTATTTTAGATTTCTATTATCTGAAACTCCACTGGCAGACTCCGTAAAAAAGAGTTTATAAATTCTGTAGCGGGACTTAAGTAAAACTATTTTATCGAGGGACTAAGAAATAAGTGTAATTACCGTAGGTGGAAAATGCTTTTTCATTGCCATTCACCAAAATGAGTTTACCAGATATTATTCCTAAGAGGTATAATGAAAATCAACATAAAATCCAGAACACAGGGAAAATAAAACATTAGGAGATAATGTCTTTCCAATTACTAGACCAACCCGTCCTCTGCACTGCGGAACAAGCGTGATCGCTCTCCGCTGAGTAGTGTTTGTTTTCCCCATAGGGAGATGCTGTGACCTCCCGGCTCCTCAGGTGTGCTCTTACTTTGCAGCCCGTTGTAAGAAGGCGGTTATTTAATGCTGCTCCGCATTAAACTCCTTCTCTAAAAAGCAAATGAAGGAACTTTACCGACCGCCGGGGTCTCGACAGCCTCTTTGCTCTCTGCGTTATTGCCTAAGCTCCCACCAAAAGCAGACTGGAGGCCTCCAGGGTTTTTTAGGTTCAGATCTGGACCCATGTACCTGTCATTAACTCCTGCCCTGGCAAAATGTCCGGGGATGTACACAGGACTCGTGCCAGGGGGGAAAAAAAAAGCCTGACAAATCCCCCATTGAGCAGCAGGAGGGGCATTTCAGAGCCAGGTACCTGCACCAGATGTTTAATCCTGTTTTCTGCTCGTACAGCAAGACGTAACCTGATGTTAGATGCCACCTCTCATTACGGATGTCTGGCCGCCCTGGTTAATGAAAGACTTTGTTTTCTTTTTGCAAATGTTATTAAGCAAAGAACAAACTGATTGTCTAAATTGATTAAGCAGATTCATTCCAGTGAAAAATTTATTATTTGCCTAGTTCATTTCATCAAATCAATTCAGAGGAAAAAGGCTCCATGAATTAAACTAATCACAAATATATATTTTAAAAGCCAGCCGTTACTGGCAGGATACAGTTAGTGCAGTCAATCACTGGGACAATAACTGAATTTTAAAGCAGCATCCAGCATTGCTTCTCAGAACGTTCTTTGCCTTTTCTTTCAGAAAAATGCTCTTTGGGGGCAAATTCTGCCCCAATTTAGTCCCATACGTTCTCATTAAACTTCTATGGGCGCCCAGGAGTCATTCTCGGGGAAAAAACCCGTAATATTCAACTGGCATTTCCTATAAAATAGCAGTCATACACTAATTAGAAAGCTAACTTTGATAGATTAATCAGAATTTCTGAGTGCTTCAGCACAAGCTCTTGAAAAAACACATATTTTTTAAAAATAAAATGTCATTCATTTATTAGGCTGAACACAGACGTTCATTAGACTTGCTCGCATCGCAGTCAGAGAAGGTTCCTGTATAATCTTTTGCAGGACATGGATGGAAAAGTCAGCCTAGAATGCTAATATTCAATTCAGTTCAAAGGAAAGATCGACCACCGCATTTGTATTTCTCCAGTAAATTATAGATAAGGTTTGAGCTTTCTGTGAATGGACACACACGTATTTCATAGATTATTTTTTTTTTCCCTACACAGATAACTTTTTGAAACCATCATTCCAGAAAACTCTTTTGTTATCGTCTAGATCTTTGCAAACACATTTGTCACGGATGGCTGGCTAAAAGCACCCGGGTCTCACGTAACAGATGATCTAATAAAAATAATTCTCCAACTTTTTCTTCTTTATGCCCGTTGAGCCCCGCGGTGCAGGAGCATCGCTGCCGGGATGCCCTCCCAGCCTGGCCGTGACTCCCGTACCGTTACCAAGGGTTAAGCAAAGACCCCGAGAGTCCGTGGTGTGTGGTACAGCCAGGAAACACCTCCACCACATCCCCATCTCCGTCTCAGGTTGACAATTCAGAACAATATTTTCCCACCAAACGCTTGTATTCGCTCCTCCAGCCCTTTGACGATGCCAGTTTCAAGTATCTCTAAATCGGCCTGTCCTGTGCTGAACCTCCCGAGAGCCATTTGGCCGGCACCCATGCTTCAACACACAAGCGTATCTACGTGAAAAAAAACACTTTATCATTCCAGCTCACTGGTCTCCTCCTCCTTTTTTGGTAGCTTTTCTCTAAAAACAAGGGGAAGTCTTGCCTCTGCCCGTTGTGCCCGCTGAGGGCTGGATCCATGGAGCAGACGCTCGGTGGCACAGCCGATGCCTCGGCACCCACACTTGCTCTCGGGTAGATTTTGGGATCTTAAACAACAACAAAAAAAAGGTTTTACAACAGCGCAGCGTGAGAGCAAAAGCTAGCCACACCGTGGCATGAGCAATAATTTAAGAGCACGTGGCACAAGCAATAACAGCGAAGCTCAAAAAGCTCGTGAGCCTGCTCTCTCGAGAAGCAAATGTTTTGATTAGGGACTTGGGAAAGAAAGCAAGCGATGACAATTGAGAAAAAACAACCCCAAACGCTCCCAATAACAGAGGTTTCCGTCAAAACCCTTGTCTGCCACATGGTGCTAAACACCCACAGTACATATTTACATTGCCACTTTCAAGCGTTTTCCCCATCTGTATAACGGTACCTTGCATTGCATCCCCGTGGGTTTAAAGGTTCCAGAGAAAATCAAACCCCGGGCCAGTTTTTTTCCCTTCTTTTTTTCCTCTCTGTTTCAAGCTTTTTAAGCTATTCCCACAATGTTGCACGCCCCGACTTGTGATTTCAAGGGCAATACCAATTAGCGCTGGGACCAGCACAGCTAGTCATCGAATCATAGAATCGCCCAGGTTGGAAGGGGCCTTTCAGATTATCGAATCCAACCATCAGCCTAACATTGACAAAACCCATCACTAAACCATAGCTCTAAGCGCTATGTCTACCCGTCTTTTAAATACCTCCAGGAATGGTGCCTCAACTACCTCCCTGGGCAGCCTGTTCCAATGCTTGATAACCCTTTTGGTGTAAAAATTTTTCCTAATATCCAATCTAAACCTCCCCTGGCGCAACTTGAGGCCATTTCCTCTTGTCCTATCTCCTGTTCCTTGGGAGAAGAGACCAACCCCCACCTCACTGCACCCTCCTTTATGAAGCCTGATGCCTCCGACTCATGGGTTCAGAGTTAGCAAAGCTGGGGGACTGGGACCAACAAGCAGCTCAGAAGCAAGAACCTCATCTCCTTTGGAATCCAACCTAAAATCTCCCATGGCAAGAGACAACCCACAGAGACCTCCAGACTTCATGGGCTGTTTGTTTTTTAAAATAAACTAGAGGAGGTGGCGAAATCAGAGGCACGTGCCATTCCGTAGAGCGATGGAGACAAGCAGCAGCCACATGCTGGCCCTGGGCTCCCCGGGAACCCGATCTGCAGAGACACATCAGGTCCATCAGACCTGCTCCAAGAAGGGCCACCCGGTGGGCGATGGGCTGGAACTCACCATTCCCACCACCAGAATGGCCACTGCCAGGAGATGGTGGTGGCCGCAACAGACATTTGAGGCAATTCCCTGCGCTCCATCACTTGTAATTCAAATCTGGTCTCAGCAGAGGACAAGCAGATTTATTTGGGAATGTTTAAGTAACTGCCATCCCAGTTACCCAGTGACATCCACGCTTGGCTACTTAACTGCTAGAGCGAAAAAATCTTTACCAGGTCTTTTTATTTAAAAAACTGTATATTTGCCATTCTGATTCTTTTTGGTACCGCAAGGAATAGAAACCACTTTTCAGATCGTGTTTGTCGGCTGAGCCAGCCTCCCCTTCCTTATGGCATTAGGGATTGGGGTGCTGGAAAGGCGGCGAGGCTGGAGTTTCCGGGGGGCTGGAGGCACAGCGTGGGGCAGAGCGGAGCCGCCAAGACGCCAGGTCGGAGATTACAAAGCCTGCTGCCGGCCGGGAAGCCACGCAAATTGGAACTGACAGAGAAATGTGACAAATTCATTATTAATGGCACAACTATTTTTTAATAGGTGGAAGGCTGTACTAGATTAATAAAACCAGGCTTTTATATCCAACAGCAGCGATGGCGTGTGATCTCCAGGAAAACGAGCGGTGCCGATGCCATCCCCGGCTCTGGCTGGCGGGGGGCTGGATTTGGCAGGGTCGGGATTTCTCTCCAGGACACGGCAATTCCTGCCCACTCCAGAAGGTCAGGTCAGGCTGGCTCTGGGGCAGGGGAGGGGGACACTCGCATAAAAGGTCAGCGTGCCGTGGAAACCCACACGCAGCTCCTCCCTGGGGGGCTGTGAGCCTCTCGGTGCTCGGTAGCATCCGCCCGGTTTTACCCCAGCCTGCAGCGGGGTTTTTAAGGGAGCTTGTTTGGGTTTTTTTTTTTTTTCCTAAATAAAGAGCAAGCCGTGGGGTGGATGAGGGACAGAGGGAGTCGCTCACTCCAGCCGACCCATCCACAAATCAAAGCTACGGCAGCAGTGGATTTCTGCCTCTCTCTCTCCACCTACCTGTGCGTGCAAACACTCATCTGCAAATATAGAAGCTCTCAAGCTGTTTATATATGTATACATACATTTATACACATATATCTTTACTTTTATTTTTACTCCGGGTATTTATACTCCAGGTGTACAAATGAAACCCACCAGCACGTAATAGAAATACTTCATTTAACACCTCACCGGCATTTATTCCCTTTCTCTCCGCTATTAAATTTTTTTTCACTTGCTCTCTTCAGAGGCAAGAAAACACAGTGCCAGGGAATAATATTTCAAACAAGTCATGAAAAGGATGAGTAATTAGGCAAAATGCATTCACTCGCTCTCGTTCTTGCCCCTGTTAAATCTCAGTGTAGTTGGGATGCGGGGTCCACTTACACATGACCCTGCACAGTTTCAGAGGGAATATGTGGCCACAGAGAAACACCACCCGTCTTTCCAGATTTTCCTTTTCGAAGAGACGCAGGTTTGTTTCTTTAGAAATAATTATTCTCATAACTGGCTGCTTTTTTTTTTTTTTTTTCAGCCTCCTTAGCATTTTCTTCAACTTTTCTGCATTTACCGGAGGCAGGTGCCATCAGCCCTCACAGCCTGTGGTGTCCAAAGGTCTCAGCATCACCTGGCTGGGATGCAGCATCCTGGCACAGCATCCCGGCACAGCATCCCGGTCCTCCTGACGCTCAGAGGATGAGGCTGGTTTCTACCAACCTGGGTACAGACACACGGCCGCAGCTTCCCAGGACAAAACCAGGGCAGAAAACCACATGTGACACCAGGTTGCAACACATATCATCCGGACATGAAAACGCAGCCGTGCAAACCGGAGCCCAGCTCCCCTCTCCCTGCTCCAAGAAGGGGGAACCCACCCACACGCCAGGATGGCCGCGGGGTGCGCTTGGCCAAGCGCGACGGCTCCTGAGAGCCATCAGAGGCATCCCAGGAGGGACAGGAGCCATAAAGCATGTGGCACGCTGTCACCGCAGGGGGAAAAAGGGGCAACGATGCCTCCTGCGAGAATTGTGGTTCAGGGGATTTGGGGGGGAGTGCCGGGCAAAACCCTGACGGGCCGGCACCGGGGGTGCGAGGGGTGAAGCGTGGGGTGGGAATGAGCCAGCGGTGCATGTTTGTTATGGTTTGAGGAACCCACAGCAATTTATTGTCATTCAGACAATTATTCTCTCACCCAATGAGCCCTCCCCACTTAGGACGGGGAATCGGGAAAAAACAAGGAAACCCAAGGGTTGAAACATAAGCAGATTTAACAGAATAAGACCAGATAATTAACTTTTGTAACACTAAAGAACCAGTATTGATCCTGATATCAATATAAAATACACAAGGACTGTACTCAGCCTGTTCCACCAGCAGAAGCCGTGCACTCCCCGCAGGGACAGCCAGTGTGGGACCCTGCAAGCGCTGCGGCTTCGGGAGGAAGGGAAGGGCTCAGGGCTCCGGCACCGGGGCAAGGAGCTCCCAGGATCCCAGACATTATAAAATAGTGAGCAATCCTCAGGAAACTTTCTAATTTATACTGAATGTGCCGTTCATGGTATGAGGTAACCCTGTTGGCAGCTTGGGGCAAGTGCCCAGGTCTTGCTCCTCCTCATCCCTGCACTTGGGGAGATCAGAAACACTGAGACCTTGAAACCCACATCCAGAGCTGGCAATAAAGTAAATATTGTCACAAATTCTGACAGTAGAGTCTTCTAAAAGTGCAGTTTTCCCAGGCATTAGAAGAGAAATTAGTCCTGTGTCGCCCAGACCAGGACAATGTTGTCACCTGCTGCCCCAGCAGCACCCGATCCCCGAACAGGGGGGAGCGCTCCCACCCCAGGGAGCCCAAGGACGAGCTCATCCTCACAGGGACATGCTCGGAGGCAGGAAAGGACAATTCCCAGAGCCTGCCCTGGGCCATCAGCTTCTGTCACACAATAACCAGCAAATTCTGTACACTCAAAGGAAAAGCTCCCACAGGAAACTATTTCCCTGACTGTTTTAAGCTGGAAGTAACACAAAATAAGAAACGTTTTAGGTGAGGATGGAGTTGCAAGGGCTGGAGGGGAGCGAGAGGCACCTCCATCCCCATGGAGGAGCTAGTTCTTTCTCCCGACTCTTGCCACATGGGTGCCAGCACCTCCTGGAAGGCCTGGCGTGGCCCAAAGCAGCCTGGAAGACCTCATTGCATCTCCAGTTTGCCTTGCCACCACTATCTCCATGGGTTCTTCAAGCTAACCTGGGGGGGGCAGAGTGGTGGTGGTGCATGCTGGGACCGTCCCCTCCAGGCCAGGGCAATCACGGCCAAGATGCTGTACCCAGAGAGAAGGGACCCGCAAACACATCCCAGGAGTGGGCATCAGCCACGCTGCATGGCGAAGGGGCTGGGACAGAGGACCCTCCTTAGTCCTCAGCAGCTGAATTAAAAGCGGAGGGGATGGCAGCGGCCTTGGGATCCTTTGAGTCGGTGGCAGTCGGCTGCTATTAGCACACAAAAGCGATGCTGAGCAGGCGAGCAGGACAAAAGGGGTGTGGGGCAGCCAGACAAGAGAGAGGGAGGGTGGAGCGAGACAAGAATGGGAGAGGAGCCGCGCAGACAAGAAGGAGGGGAGGGAGACACGCAGGCACACAAAAATCAGAGAAAGGGAAAGACAAGGGGATAACAAGGGGGGAAGAGACCACATAGGGAAGGGCATTCCTCACCTGGCCCCCTCTCCTTGCTGGGCCTCTTGATCTTTCCTCGCCCCGCGCGAGGACACCAGAGCATCAGGCCTTTGGATTGAACCCCCATATCCGAGAGGATTTTACCGCTCACCCGCGTTTTGCATCGTGGTCTGCAAAGGGCCCTGGAGTAACCGGGTGTATTTCTCACCAACGTCCATATTCCTCATTCCTGCTCCCCAAAACGCACCTTGGGCAATGCCGCAGCCACTAGCACCCGCCTGCAAGCCCAAGAGCTGGTCCCAATTAACGCCAGCTTATGGACAGGCAGGGATCAGCTGGGATAAACAAGCCAAAATTGAGCCTGGGGAAGACAAGATGCTACCGGACCACTCGTTGTCTCCCCCCTCAGCCCCCAACCTCCTGAAGGAGCCCAACAATTCCCTCTCCACTTGCGTGTTTCTCCTTTACCAGCACCCCACTAAAGCAGGGTGTCTCGGGGGGAGACCCTCTCCTCCCTCCTGCAGCCAAGCGGCTCCGGCAGCCTCACCAGTATTTTTGGAGCAGGGCGGGAGAAGAACAATAAAACTCAGAAGAAGGGAAAGGCCCACATCAGAAGATGCTGTGAAGCTAAAACACACATCAGCTTCAGTTTCCCGGTAACGTCCCTGTAAACAACGGAGTAAAGGACAGAGCAAATGTACAACTCCCTTCGCTCTCGAGGATATTTGAAAAGCTCTCGTGTTTCTAGTGTTTCATAAAACAAGAAAAGTCAGAAATGGAAAACACATTTTTAAAGCATGAACTTGCAGGGAATTCAATAAAAATGCATTTTTTCTGCCTGAAAACATTTCTTTATCTTTAGGAATGAAAACCGACACCGCCGGCTTAAGTGTCCCAGGCTGGCAGCGCTCTCGGCTTCCTCAGCAGACTCTGGTCCCCCTCACACCGCCCCGCGGCCAGCGCTCGCCCCGTGACCCGCTTCTCCCCACAGAGGTCCCATCTGCCTCCCCGATTCTGATTTCAAGACTTTCTTGTTTTTATTAAGATTTTTCTAAATTTAATGTCTTTCTTTTTCCAAAACACCAACTCTCTGGCCTTCTAAAAGAAAAAAAAAATGTCACCGCTTTTCTCTTTCTAATGCCACTGCTGTTCTTTCAGCCTCATTTCTCCCAGTAACCACCACCACCAGCAGAGCTGGTTTCACAGAAAGGCCCATTTTGGGCCTCTATACACTGATTGCAGCAGCACACTATTTCTCAGCTCACACCATCCAAACGAAACCCAGCACCAAACCGGTCCTCCTTGACATCTCCAGAACAAACGAAGTATCTGAGATGACCAAAAACTGGATGAAGGTAACCAAAAGCGAGCGCTGACTTCTCCAATCTTTAAACCTTCCCATACTGGTGAGAAAAAGGTCAATGAAAAAAAGGGAGAGAAAGAGGAAAGACAAAAAAGAAAGGGAAGGGAACTTCTTGGATTGATGAGGAATGACTCACACGCGTGTTCATAACCTAAAACAAGGATCACTGAACAGTTAAACCTTGACTTCATCTACAGCTTAGCTGGAATAAGGATTTCATTTCCAAACGCTAACTCGCACGTGGCTATTTATTTCATAAAGCTGGGGCCATCGTCATCTCTGGCTTTCCAACGGGGCTAAAGCAGACGGTTGGTGGGTATGGGCATTAAAATGTTCACAACACCTTTAAAAATGTTTTTTAAAAAAAGAACCCAGATATAGTTGTTAGGTTTCAAATGTGCAAAGTGTTAACCTCCCCACAAAAGCGACTTGAAAGAAAGATTTTTGATCAGCACCAGTATTGAGAATAATTCAGTTCATATGCGCCGAGATAGCTGTGGGAGACAAAATAGTTTAGAAAACTGTTGCCCGGGATCCTTTACCATTTCAATTTTCTTCTCCTACAGGATTTTGAGGTCTAACCCAAGGATGAGCTGCATAACGTCAGGCAGAAACCGGCAATAGGAACCGAGGGAGACAGCAGAGACCCCACGCGTACATCCACACGCACGTGTGCTGGTGCAACACGTCTCAGGGGGTGGGGAATTCCTCCCGTCAGCACAGATAACTCCATGGGCCTCATAGTTTGCATTTTAATATTTTTATCCTTGCCTTTTGGCTTCCAACACCAAGCACAGTGGGTAATTTGGGAGCTAAAATAAGTGATCTGCTTTGAAATAGGAAAGAAGACTATGTTCAGTTGAATGTAAGAATTGATTAAGGTCAGGGGAGATGGGTTGGGTTTTGGGACAGCAATAAGGGTCTGGTAAATATTCCCTCTGGGCTAATTCCAGCATCTTTTTCCTCCTTGGCGTTCGACCCTCTGCATCTCAGGATAACCTGAAACACACCAACCGGGTTTTCCCCATGCGGAGGCCTCCGGGAAGCGGTTTAGGTGCATGATTTCAGATGCAAAAACTTCCTCCCAGCCCAGGCCACCCCATGGGAGCCAATTCCTGAGCAGTGTGGGGACACCTCAGGCTTCACATCTTTCCCAAACTCTGTCAGGATACCCTGAGTCTTTGTGATCCTACCAAACGTATGTCACGCTTCCTCAAGTTAATAACAGATGTCCCAGGACAGACAGCTCTTGAGGTCAGGGATTTTTTTTTCCCCCTCTTCTTTTTTTTTTTTTTACTGTTGTCTTTTTGCTTCCCATTTGGAAGGGGCGGGGGACTCGGAACACAGCCCCCAGAGCCGCCTGCCCGGCCACCCCTTGCCCACCTCCCCAGCCAGCGGCCCCAGAGCCCTGCAACCACAAGTGCTCTGTTTATCTTACACAAGTGTCCCCTGAATGAGCAAAAATAAATAGAAGAAGCAAACATATGACTCTCCTTAGCACAAAACCTCCCCACCTCCTCCTTGCCCTTTTTTTTTTTTTATTATTATTATTTTTTTTCCTCCTCCTCCTCTGGCGACATAAAAAGAGGCTGCGTCTGCCCCTGTTGAATGTAAATGCCTTTGAAGTGGAACTAATCATTTCAAGGATAGTTTGCGTTGTCCTAACAACGCAGCTGAATTGCGAAGCCTCGCTTTTTGTTGAAGATATGTTTTCTTTCTTTCAGCCCAACCTGATGATGATATACTGCTTTCACGCTCTGTCCTCCCGCATCGTAAATCTCCACTGCCGCCTTCCCGGACCGAAGTCCCCCACGCCAGCGGGGGACCGGCTGCCGGCCCCCTGCCGCCGGCTCCCCTCCCCAGGCCAGGATGGACCGGGTCGAGCCCCGGCCGCGGCACTGCCGGGCAGAGCATCCCTGGGGGCCACACTGCTGAGGGGTCCCTGTGTCCATAAAGGGGGCAGCTCCAAGGAGGGGCAGGACAGACAGCCCGGCACCCCTCCATCCATCCCTCCCTCCATCCCTCAATCCATCCACCCATCCATCCATTCATCCACCCCACCATCCCTCCCTCGATCCATCCCTCTATCCCTCCCTCCATCCCTTGATCCATCCATCCACCCATCCCTCCCTTCATCCCTCCCTCCACCCCTCAATCCATCCATCCGTCCGTCCATCCGTCCGTCCATCCATCCATCCATCCATCCATCCATCCATCCTTTGATCCATCCACCCATCCATCCATCCATCCATCCCTCTATCCCTCCCTTCATCCCTCCCTCCCTCCATCCATCCTTCTATGCCTCCCTTCAACCCTCCCTCCCTCCCTCCATCCATCCATTCATCCCTCCATCCCCCTCCAAGTACCCTTCATCCCCCTGCCCCAGGCATCCCGCATCCCCCTCGGTGCACCCCTCTGAGCATCCCTCCCCGGTCCCTCTGGGCACCCCCTGGGCTGCCACCTCGCCCAGGCCCCACAGCTCCCCTTAATGCCATTAGTGACAGAGGTCGGGTTTCAATCAGGGCTCAGTGACACTGCTGGGGCTGTGGCGGGTGCCTCGGAAATTCAGGTCAAGCTCTGGGGACCTGGGTTTCATGGTCAAGGCTACCAGGAGGCAACCTCGGAAATGTCCCCCTGGATGGAAGGACGGACAGACGGATGAATGGGCACAGCCAGTGGATGGTCAGTAAGTGGGCACCCTGAGGGCCCCCGCCCAGCAGCACAACTTTTCTGAGCCCCTTCCCCACAGCTTTTCTGGACTCAGATGGTTTCCCCACCAGGTCCCGTCCCTGGCCAGGATCTCTGCGGTGGGGCAGGTTCTGGGTTAACTCCCCCGCAGCGGGCATTTGCCGGCTGACAACTCTTTTTTTTTTAAGAACACTGAAACATATTTTATTTACTGCCTCCTATAAATTATTTACTGGCAGGGCTGAGGTAATTCCATTAAAGCCGCATGGTTTGCGTATACCAAATAGTTATCTGGGGACCACTTTTTTTTTTTTTTTTTTTGCCATCATAAAGCCACACAGTTGCCAGAGAGCGGGGAAAGAGGGGGTCAGGAAGAACGGACTGCCGGAGAAATGGGCCTCAGGAAGCAACAGAGGAACAGAAGGGAAAGAAATAGCTTTGCCCCCTCTGTTTACGAGGCTCCCCAAGCAGAGGAATGGCCACCTCCCAGGCGGGAGGCAGCAACGGGGCTGGGACCAGCCCAGCTTCATCCCTCCCTGCCCCTGAGCTGGACTGAAGATGGGGTAGGGGGTGACAACACCGTGCGGTGGCAACCACAAGCCACCCCAGGCTGTGCTGGGGCTTGACAAGACATGCCTGCTCCCCTGGGGGAGCGGTGGGGTACCAGCGGCAAGGCTCCCCGCCGTGCTGGCCTTGGGACTGCTCTGCTGTCACCCTAGGGGGGCTTGTCCCCACATGTGCCCCTCCGCAGAGCCACAGTGGGACACCATAAGGCACCGTGGCCCCCAGCATGGGCTGGTGAAGGGGTCTGGAGGCAGCCCCGAGCTCTCCCCCAACGCTGGTGTCCCCCGAGAACGCGGCAATTCCCGCTCCAGCCCCATCTGCCCACGCGGACACCCAAACCCACGGGCTCGGCAGCTCTGTCCCGTGCTCCCGCAAAGCTCAGCTCTTGGGGACAGGGCGGCTTCAGCACCCGCAGTCCCCACCTTCATGCCCCTCAGGCCTTTCCAAGCAGCCCATGATGTCCCCTCAGAGAAGATAAACGCCCAAACCCGTGTACTCTCCCTGGCGGGGAGAGAAGAGCGATGCAAAAGAGTGAGATAAAGGAGAATATCCCAGGTGAATATCAAGAAACTGTTTACCCCCAGAAAGTTGTATATTAGCAATCACTCCCAGTCCATTAGCATCTTCCCTTTGAAGAAACTCCCAAAGTTTCCCTGTTTGCAAGGGCGTAAAGAAGTTGGAGAGCAAACTGCCAATTCCAAAGAGGCAGCGCTGCCTCTGCTTGAGAGGTGGCATAAATGCGCTACTGACATTTTTATATTTAGGAATAAATACATGGGAATAAATATAAAGGAATAACTCAACCACACACAGGTACCCTTATTGCAACTGAAGTTCTCTGCATTCCCCGACCGTTACCTTCTAGTCCGCAACTCCTCTCAGTCCCCTCGAGCTAACGCGGGGCCTGTGAAGAAAGGAGCAGGAATTGCGGCTCGCTATTTCACCACCAGAAAGATGTAATAACGTTTCTAATCAGTGAGCTTCAATATTTTAAATTTGCTTAAATTCCTTCGAGCAAACACTTCATTTTTCACATGGATTCTGTCACACTTCGTTGGCATTTTCCTGCCCAAATAGTCTTGGCTCGAGAACATTAATATGTTCCTGATACAGCATTTTATATGTAAAGCACGGAAAACCTGTTGCAGTATATATTCAACCAAGGTGTCGCTGATTAGCGTGGATACACCAAGTTCTGGGAGGCCAGGACCCGAATGCTGAAGATCCAGCCCAGATGTGGAGCGGGTGCCCACCAGCCCTCCCCGTGCCGTCCCAGCGCCCCGGTGGTAGACAGGCAGGAGAACGTCCCCTTATGGGGACTGGGGCTTTTCATGATTTCTCTGGGCTTTGCAGTAGCCTCCGAGCAGCTGAGCAGCAGATGCTTCGGCATTTCACCCTGGTAGGCAGATACGCCCCAGCTGTAAGTGCTTCCTGGCTGTGTGTCTCGTCTCACAGAACTTTCCAGTGCTTTTAAAAGTCAGATTTAATAGCGCTATTTATAGAGCAGACGCTGAGGAGGCAGCCTTTCTGTGACAGCTCCTCCAGGTCCTCTCGGACACGAGCTGCCATACTGGGGGCTGAGATTTCCTCTAGAAGACAACCCATGGCAGCAGACCCCATCTTCACGCATCTGCGACAGCCACTGCCTGATGCGCAGGAGAGACCCAGGGGTGCTGGGAGGGGGTGTTTCACGTCTTGGGAACGTAAGTTCACACCTCCTGATTCGTTAAATTAAGCTTCAAAATCACACAGCTCCTTCTGAAGAACGTATTTAGTCCCTTTAAAAGTATTCTGGCTTTTTTGGTTCTCCAAATAATGTTTTTTGACCCTAAAAGCAGAGATTCCAATATATGGCCCAGAATCACAGAATGGTTTGGGTTGGAAGGGACCTTAAAGATCATCCAGTGCCACCCCCTGCCCTGGGCAGGGACACCTCCCACCACACCAGGTTGCTCCAAGCCCCGTCCAGCCTGGCCTTGAACACCTCCAGGGATGGGGCAGCCACAGCTTCTCTGGGCAACCTGGGCCAGGGGCTCACCACCCTCACAGCAAAGAATTTCTTCCTCAGATCTCATCCAAAACTCTCCTCTTCCAGTTTAAAACCATTTCCCTGCATCTTATGGCTCCCTTCCCTGATCCAGAGTCCCTCCCCAGCTTTCCTGGAGCCCCTTTAGGGACTGGAAGGGGCTGGAAGGTCTCCCCGGAGCCTTCTCTTCTCCAGGCTGAACCCCCCCAACTCTCTCAGCCTCTCCTCACAGCAGAGGGGCTCCAGCCTCTGATCATCTTTATGGCCTCCTCTGGACCCGCTTCAACAGGTCCATGCCCTTCTTGTGGTGAGGCTACTACAATGAAGTGCTGAGAACTTCATTGTAACTCCAACAGACCTCAAAGACTGGCAATATCATAACTCATTTCTCAAGTATCATCATAAGACACCAGGTTTCTTTCTTTCGTTGAATGTATTTGTGACATTTGCTGTTGCTGGTGGCAGACAGAAAAAATACATTCAGGATTCGTGACGGTGCAAACCCAAAATATTTGCATTGCTCTAAGGGTTGGATCCAAAGCCCCACAAAATCAGCAGCTCCGGCTGACTCCAGTGGCCTTGGCTGGGCACGTACAACCATTCAGAAGGGTGAGCAGGCTGGTGGGGTTTGCAGGAATGTCCGCATCCTCAGAGGGATGTGCTTGAGACGTGGGTTGGGACACAGAGTTTGAGCCAAGGGACAGGTTTCCCCCTGCTATAAGCGGGTGCGATGCCACGAGCATCCCTGGCTGCAGGGCCCTTGGACCCGCTCGCACCAGATCAAGTCCTAAGCTTCCTGAAATGAAATACTTAAAAACAGAAGTTACCCAGTTCACCTCTGCTTTCATTTAAAAGAAATCTACTTTTTAACATCTTAATAAGTACTTTGATTTCTCTAGCCACGTCTCCTTAGTAACCATGGAAATTGTTTAGGAGAACTGGTAACCCCACTACTCTTTAATAAATGTCATACCCAGTTACAGAACAAGTGCTTTATGATAACAAAAAAATAGTGCGCAGGAGTTGCCAAAGCGTTTGAATATTTCATTTAGCGAATTCCCTCTATGCCTCAAAAATACGCACAAAACAGCCACTTTTATGACACAAAACGCCTATGTAAAATATGCACACATTGGGCAACATGTGCTTTTGTTTTTCCTCTTCCCATATCCTCTTTTCCGAAACTATCCCGCAGGGAGTTTGAAATTCTCACCCAGCCCTTTGCTGAGTCTTAGTTTACTGAGTTAAGACCCAAAAAAAAAAAAATAAAGCAAAAGCCTCAACTTGAAGTGTCCTGGGATAAATTTTAAAAGGTTTGTAAGACAAAAGAGCGCAAACAGCATGTAGCATGAGAAAGGCTTAATGCTCAAAGAAACACCCTTCAAAATTAATATGTCTGTTGGAGCTGCGAAAGCTCCTTTAGTTGCAGCCTGCCCGCATTAATACTTTCGGACAGCCCAGCGCCTCTGAGACTCGACCGAGCAAATATTTCAGATATATCTTCTTTATGATGCTCAGTCTTTACATAGCGTCAAGAGTGGACTGTCTCAAGAAAATACGATGCGACTCCCAAGAAGAAAAATGAAATCCCAAGAAGCAAAATGGAAAAAAAAAAAAGTCTAAATTTAAAAAAAAAAAAAAAAAAAAAAAGGAAATTTGCCTTTTTCCCCCTTTAAATGGGGTGGGATTCTGATCGGTGACAGTGATCCAGGATACAACTCTTCTGGGCATACGATACAGTGAAATATCATTGCGGTGGGCTACGAAGACGTTGCTTGGGTTTGTTTTTTTTTTGTGCTGAAAAAGACTTAACTAGATCTCAGCTCCTACAGAGTGATGCTCATCCTCCCGTTAGAGGAGCTGCCAAACCCCGGTAAAAACATTTGAAGTGCAGAAGGAGAATCCCACCCGATCACAAGCAGACTCCGCTCTGCTGGATAACAAGCATGAAGTGATGATACCACAGACACGGATGCAGCTCCACGCTGGCTCCCCCAATCCCACACCCTCCCCACGCAGCCGTCTGTAGCACCAAGCTCCGGTGAGACACTTGAAATCTCATTCTTAATATTTTTTTTTTTTTTTTTTTTTTTTTATAAATCTCTCCTCATTCAAACAGTCCCAGCTTGAGATAGCTCGGTATATTACTACGCCTGTCAGGGAGATGCTGAGAATAATACGGGCAAAAAGGCCGGGGCTGCTCCTGGTCGGGGCTGTGGCAGGGAGCACAAAAGGGCTGGCGGGGGGCGAGGGGGGCACGGCACGGCGTTTCCCCTCGTCTACCTACCTACGTGTCTAATCGCTGGTGAAAAAGGCTGCAGCAAGGCGGCTCCAGGCTGGACGACACGGGGGAGCTTTGAAGTCCTCTCCATTGGTTCCACCCTACACCTCGAACAAAGCGGGGGGACGCATCCCCCCACAGTACTCTCTGCCTGTGCTGCACCACGGTGACAATGCTGGCACCCACCTCGGCACCAATGTGTATGTCCCCATGCCAGAACCCTGCTGCACCCACCTCGGCACCAATGCACGCACCCACACCGGGCAGGACCATGGCAGGAGAGTCCTTTATGCAGCCACAATGGTCCCCACTTCTCTCCAAGGCTCTCCAAGGCTCTTCCCAGCCCGGTGGTGCTGTGCACCAGTGGGTGAAAGCAGTTGCCAAGCTCTTTCAAAGAGCTGCTGAGGTCTTCTGCACCTTGCACCAGGATGGAGAGATGCACCTTCTGCAGGCTCACCTCCCTGGGGAAGGAGAAGGTCCCGCAGTCACGGATCCTGCCCCATCGGGGTGGTGGGGACAAGGTTTGGGAATCCTACGTGTGTGGGTGAGAGCGTGCTTTGTGGCAGCATTCTAAGGATAAGAGCCAGGACAAGTCTGCAGCAGGGCAAGGAGGACAAACAGCCAAGGGACTGGAGCACCTCTCTCCTGAGGAATGGCTGAGAGCCCTGGGTTTGCTCAGCCTGGAGAAGAGCAGGCTGAGAGGGGATCTCATCAATGCTCATCAAGATCTAATGGGCAGGTGGCAAGAGGATGGGGCCAGGCTCTTTTCAGTGGGACTCGGTGACAGGACAAGGGGCAACGGGCACAAACTCGAACATGGGAAATTCCACCTCAACATGAGGAGGAACTTCTTTCCTGTGAGGGTGGCAGAGCCCTGGCACAGGCTGCCCAGAGAGGTGGTGGAGTCTCCGTCTCTGGAGACATTCCAAACCCACCTGGAGGCGTTCCTGTGCCACCTGCTGCGGGTGACCCTGCTCTGGCAAGGGGTTGGACTGGATCATCTCCAGAGGTCTCTTCCAACCCCTGTGACTCTGTGATACATGGGGTGAGATGGCCGTGCCCCAGAGCTGTGAAAGGGGTCGCTTGGCCTCCAACAGTGGTTGTTGCACAGAGACATTTCCTGTGGAGAAACTGCCTCCCCCACTGGCATCTGCCCTTTCTGAGCCAAAACAGACTGCTCTGCATTTTTCCATACATTTCTCTCCTAATTTAACAGGCCCCGCTGATGTCCTCAACAGCACTACACCACCTTAGTCTCCAAGGCAGCTCCTGGCTATATCCCAGTTTATCCTGAAGCAACCAGGACAACCTACAGCCTTGGGAAAGTACCTCCATGCTAATTAGCCTGAGTGCAAAGTGAGTTGTAAAGGGGTAATCAGGAGAACTGAGCCCAAATACCTCACCCATGGCATATGCAGAAGTTGGCTGCAGTTTCCTTGTTGCTGGGGTTTCTTCTTGCTCACTAAACCACCAAGACGAGAAAGTGATCGTA
The DNA here is from genome assembly GCF_028500815.1 of Rissa tridactyla. Taxonomy (NCBI): domain Eukaryota; kingdom Metazoa; phylum Chordata; class Aves; order Charadriiformes; family Laridae; genus Rissa; species Rissa tridactyla. Next base: position 28,604,201 of record NC_071474.1, on the reverse strand, counting down.
TTTGATTGAGGAAGACCATCCCATTCACTCCTCACACCAACCGCAGTGCTGAGTGCATTGGTACCTGCAGGCCAGGCTGTTCGCCCACCTTCTTCACGTACCTAAGCTCTGCCCTGGATATCTGCTCAGACTTCTCCGAAATCACATTTTTTCACTGGGCATTACAAATTTCCAACAACAGGCAGATGACCGGTCCCTTCCAACCCAAACATGGTGCTGAGGAACATGGTTTAGTGGTGGTTTTGGCAGTATTAGGTTGATGGTTGGACTCAATGATCTTAAAGGTCCCCTCCAACCTAGACAATCCTATGATTCTATGACCCTGGCCAGTGGCGTACAGCCCAGTAACCCAAACCCAGCGCAGAGATCCCTCTTGACTTCTTTGCAAACAAGACGCTTTCATGAAAAATGCTGCGCTCACTCCGAAACCACCGAGCTGAGCTGCTGCGGTCCCACCAGCAGAGAGCCAGGATCAGGCCCCCTCTGCAGCCCTCCTCGTCCCGTCCCTCCTGGGACATGGGGAGGGAAAGAAGGCAGGATCAGGCCATTAACTGTTAGAATTACAGAAAAAGTGTGTTTCAAGCACTTTTGTACCTATCTGAGAGATTACTGCCTGAGTTAACAGAGTAGGTCACCCTGAATGACACCAGAGGACCGTCTGCACAGGATCGCACTGACGTCCTTCCTACTTCCTCATTTCTTCAATTCTCTATCACAAGTCTGCACTACAGAATTTTCCAATTAAGATCATTTACATAGGCAAATGTGGCTTAGTGTAAACAATTAGCATCATGTTATGGCATGAAGATGTGTAATTAATCCACAGATTTTCCCAAAGACTACTGTATTAGGAAAGAACCTGTGGCCGTGCTGGCGCCTGCCCGCGTTTCCTATTTGCGCTGCTGAAATGCGAGTCTCTGCACACTCCATCCTGCCAGCGCACACGCACCCACGTCGCCCTTCGTTCTGCCTAGCTAGACGGTGTTTCACACTCCAGGATTTACCTCCCAGAACAGTAGGCTGAAGGTGAAAAAAAAATAAAATAATAAAACCAACATCACCTCGCTGACTAACCTTTAGCACTGTCAATCTATTTCTTCCTCTTCCAAATCGAAAAAATTACAGGCCAAATTGTATCAAGGTACCCGGCATAAATATTTTCGAAAGGTGAAACAAAGATCAAAGCAATATATAAAACAGCTCCCTAATTTTGCTTTGTTTTATTTGTTTTTCTCAAGCACCAGAGGGGCATCAGGAGGCAGGCTGTGATGATTTTTAATGATTCTGTTGTTCCAATGCTATCCCAAATCTTCCTGTGCATTTTATTTTTAAATGTTTCCTATTACGGGGCAACAAAGAGCTATTCATTCTGCCTAGCACAAACCTTAGTTTTGATTAAGCACTTCTGGTAACCATTTAGGGTGCTAAAATCTATCATTGCATTTAATTATCCTTGGTTTTTTATAGTCGTCTTTATTGCTCATTAAATTACTAAAGATGCTTCTGCGATTTGTTCTTAAGGAAGGATCCAGCAAGCAACATATGCTGGTGAAAGGTTGCTCAGGTTTCCGCAGCATCTGAAGCTGTCAGCATAAATTCACTGATTTTTGTTTTATCAAAGGATAAGCAGCTCTTGTAAAACCCCGGCACTTTGGTCACCAAAGTAATAGTCACATAAAAGAGGCCTTTTAGGTATTAGATTTGGTGAGCAGCATTATTCCAGAGTTCAAAACACGTGGAGAAACGTTTCTATAATTCAAAGCTGAGCAAATCATTTTGGCTATCAACATGGATGTGAAGGTATTTGTTTTCCCTGGGCCAAGCCACCTTGGCATCTTCTGCAACTAACACTACGAGATCCGGAACGCACCCGGGTACGTGATGGGCTCCACCACCCTTCGCAGCTGAGCCCCCACCAAGGCAGCCAGAAGATGCCTGTACCAGTGGGAGACCTTGAGGATGCCAAAGCACTGGAAATACTGGCCACCGTTTCCGTACAACAGGAAAAAATGGTCCCAAAGTAGCCCTGCCACTATCCTGCTGACACCACATCTGCGGATGCCACAAACAAGCATCCCTGGGGCTGGTCCCTGTTGCCAACTGGAGCACCAGTAGTCCCTGGTTTGACCACAACGCATGGTTCTTACCCCAAATCACCGACATGAGTGGTGATCCTTTGGGCAAAAACCCCACTGAAAAAGCACACAGTTAATTTCTATTACTGTTACTCTTTTATAACTTATTTCCCCCTATCCTCCTGATGCTTGTGGCTCGTTACTTCCTCCTGGCTTCCTCGCGCTGGGACTCTGCTGACTTCAACGATGCTGTGGATGGATGCGGATGCGGCCGGGGAGCATTTGCTCCTCCTGGATGTGCCTCCCAGTCCCCCCAGGACGCCACAGCACGGATGGCTGTGTTAGAACGGTGCATCGCTCGGGGAAAGCTGGCACCCAAACAAGGGGGATTTTTCAGTCTCCCAATACATTATAGGGACTTATAGACTGATAGAGCAAAGCCACAAAACTGCAGTAAATTCTTCACTTTTTTCCCTTCGGACCATGTGAAAGGATGCAACGGAGTGTCAAATGAATCCATCATGGGACATGTCTCTGCACCGATGGCCCGTGGGATGCCCTGCCTCAGCCCAAAAGCCACATGCACCAATGAGAGACCAAAAAACTTGGACTTTCCCTCTGAAAACCAGCAGCACACCTTCACCCCTCTCACGTCTCTTCCCTCCTACATAAAATTCAGAAGTTTAAACTCACATTCCCAACCCAGAACACAAAGGCTTCCCCGTACTTCTTCACTGAAGGGGTTGTTTCTTCACCAAAAGGGTTATTTTCTTCACCAAAAAGGTTATCAAGCATTGGAAGAGGCTGTCCAACGAAGTGGTGGAGTCACCATCCCTGGAGGTATTTAAAAGACAGGTAGATGAGGTGCCGAGGGACATGGTTTAGTGGTGGTTTTGGCAGCGTTAGGTTGATGGTTGGACTCGATGATCTTAAAGGTCCCTTCCAGCCTGGACAATCCTATGATTCTAAGACCGACACCAGCAGTATGAAGCATCCTCCCAGCCCCTTCCAGCTGCCCCAAAATCAAGGTGTCTCTCCTGCCCCATCCAAAGCTGGGGTGGCAGCATTTTGGTAGCACAGTGTAGCGTGGGTCATCAGGCTTTGCCTCACATCAGGCTTTGCAGCTTGGTAAGCTTCAAAACCAACATGCACTCCTTTTCTGCCACTTTTTTTATTCCTTCACCTAGTCTGTCAAGTTAGGGAAAAACGGTGATCATAAAGTATGTGGTTATATTAATTCAGTAATATGATTACCAGCCGATGCTAGGACAGAACAGCAGTTTTATCTCTGTTTGGTTATTCTATGTAATATTGAAGCCACATTGGTATTTAAACGTTAAATTACACTGTGTTTTTATAATCTCAAATGAAAGCTATTCAGTTAATTCTCTGAGCTTCATTATGTTCTCAAATTCCCTTTAAACTGTTCTTATTCTGAACTATATTTAGTTAACTATGAAACCGTGAGCAGCTCCCGTGAATATAGCAGGGATTTCCCTTCTTCATGAATTTATGCACTCTACCTTTTATCAGCTTAGCAAATAATATGGCTCAAAGGTTTTACAGGTTTCCGCTTTCCCAGCTGTTACCTTTTGGCATGAGGTTGTCTTAGCTTTCCCTTTAAGCCACCTTCCAGGCACATCCTCAGCCCCAGCCCCAAGAGTTGGCAGTCGCAGCTTCCATGGGGCAGGATCTGCTGCGGCTTTAGGAACTCCACGTGTGTGGACTGGAGCTCTATGTGCCACCAGGGCAGGGAGACACAAGGCTCTCGGGGTGGTGGGTACACGAGATGCCAGGTGTGGTGTTGGCAACATCTCCCCCATGGGTTGTTTTAAGTTTAGCTTTTCAGATGCTGGACCCAACATGGCCAAAACCCTGCCATCCTCACCCAGGCGAAACACTTTCTTTCACTCTGTCTCTTAAATCAGCTGTGCATAAATAATCATATAATATAAATAATCACATAACATAAATAATCATGTAACATAAATAATTATTTTCCCATCTCTGCCATCAAACCCTTTTGACTGAGCAACCAGAACATCATCCGAACTGCAACATCCATCATCTCAGTATTTTGCCACGTGCCGACACATTCCCTTTTACGCTTCCCGCGGGGCAGAGATGTTGTAACCGGGACTGTAGAGAAGCCCACCCTGAGCAGCTGGGCTGAGCTAGGATGAAGCGGGTCCAGAGGGACCGAGCCCCACTGCCTCCAACGCACCTCATTGCAGGGATGCTTAGCTCGTGCTGCAGTGCCCTCCATCACTGCTGGGCACATCTCCCGTGCCAGTGAAACATCAGAAAATAACAAACCCAAGCTGGAAACAGAAGAAAATGGGTGAGGAGACAGGAAAACATCAGGAAATGCCCTACAAAGTTCATCCACGACTTCTCTGTGACTGCAAAACCAAACCCAAGAGTGCTCTGAATGGTCCTGCTCCATTCCTGAGCCACCTTCGGGGCCTGAAAGGCACAACAAAACAATTAGCCACGCTCCATAAAGCTGCCTCCATTCAGCCACCCACGCCTCTTCCCAGCACCTGGAGGACACCAAAAGCTGCATTGGCAGGAGCCCAGCATAGACTGTCCCCACCAGTTGTGGTGGCAAATGTCCACGAGGCAATGGTTCAAGATGACACCTCTGAAGGTTGGAGCACCCGGCAGCCAGAGATTCATCTCTTTAATTAAGGCATCAGCAACCAATCCCAAAACCAGGGACACCGCTGAGCGACCCCAGTCATCCCCCTACCCCGGGTATGGCTGCAGCTCTGGAAGGCGACCCAACACCTCTGCGTTGCGTTCAGGCGTTGCCATCACAGCAAGCAGCACCAGGAAATGAAGACACATTGCTTGAGGGAAGGAGGGGAAGAGGCACAAGAAAGAGGATATTAATTGGCAATTACTGTCAGGACAGCACACACCGGAGAAGTGATCATTGGTCTCTTCTCTAGAAAGCTTTTCCTTCCATCTCCTCTCCTGTTTCCCCCTTGGGAAAACCAGGCAGAGAAGCACAAACCTCCTAAGTGCTGCCCAAGTGGAGCAGCAGAAGCAGGACCCCACCTTCCTCCAGGCTGCCCCCTCTGCCAGCCGCGTCTCCCCTCCCCATGCCCCAGCCCACCCTCCCCGGGGGGCTGCTCTCCTCGGGCTGGGGGTCCCCAAGATCGCAGCAGGAGGGGGACGGCTGCCAGCACAGGTAATGGGGACGTTTGTCCAGAGCTGGTGCTCCAAGAAGAGGTGAGGAGATGAGACCAGGGGTGGTAGAGCTGCACGGTGACGCTGGTGTGCCACCTCCGCAGCCACGCGTGGGCTGAAACAGCACAGCCGCTGCTTGATCGGCTCTTTGTCTTAAACAGCTCTTTCTCCCTTACAATTGCTGGGCAGCATTCCACACTCGGATGGGCAGGAGCAAGGATGTCCAGGCTCCATTTAGCCAAACACAGCCTTGGGAGGACGGGAGGGAGCGTTTTGCAGTGGTGCAGTCGGGGTTCTTAGCGGGGATCGCGGCATTTTAGCAGCTCTTGGGAACTCTCGACTGGAAACATGGCGTAATTGCCGTGGTGCCTCCCTGCTGCAAACAGCCACTCGCCCAGATGGTGGCCCTGGGCAGAGCCGCTGCGTTACTGCATGTTGCATCGCGTGGATTCGGTGGGGTGGGAGCTCCTGGCGCTGTGCCGGGGACACGGTGTGATGGCGGGGGGATGCAATCCCGATGCACCAATGGATGGTAACGCTCAGTGGATGCAGGCAGCACCTGCGAACCACTCGCCCCATCTGGTGTCACCCCCGTGAGCTGTCCCGACCCACCTGAACACCTCCGTGGGCTAGCAGGGTGTCGGGGTTTAGGAGGGTTTCTGATCTCCTCGCTCCTCCTCTGTCTGATCCACCCTCCCCGGTCCATCCGGGCTTCTGATCTCCCAACTACTAATCCAATCTTCCCCCCCCAGCTGCTGCAGGACTCTGATCTCCCCTCCTCAGCTGCTCCCATCTGCACCCACGCTGTCCTCCAGCCACGCACAAAGCCCAAACTGCAAAATAACCTTCTGCCCTGCCCTGTCCTGCCTGTGGGGTGGGTGCTGCCACCACCCAGGGTGCGAGGATAGAGCCACAGCCTGGGCTGGTGACTCCAGACACAGAGCAGGTGCCAGAAGGATGCCCAGCAAACACACACATTTGCATTACATTCACCGTGTAAGGCCGTTTGGGTCCCCATAATCTCCCTGTTGTCTCCCACGGGCCCCACGCATGCACACTTTGGGCCCCGTAACTTATCCCCATGGATGCTGAACCTCATAACTTATCCACATGGATGCTGAACCCCATAACAGGCTGGTAGGTTTGCAGTGGGTGGCAGAGGGAGGACAAGCTCCCCATGGCTCCTCAAGAGAAGCTGCACCCCCACCAGAGCCCTTTACTTGGCTGGCCACTACAAACAGAAAATGAAAACAATTTGCAAAAGATAATCAGTGTTTTCAAGCTTTTTCACCCTCCCCAAGGACTACTCTCCCTTTTTCAATGGAAGTGGGGAGTCTCTCGTGCCTACAGGACTCTGGGAATGGGGCAGAGGGCAAAGCCACAGTGGGTTCACAGCAAAACTCCAAGTGCTGGCATCATTTTAGGAACAAGCAAAGAAAGCAGGCCTCGGGTGTGTAGTGTGTCCTTCTGCACCGGCACCAACCACTGCCATGGCCATAAGCTCTTCTCCACCACGGGCCAGGAGGAGAAGCTGTGTCCAGCTTTGGAGTCCTCAGCACAAGAAGGGCATGGACCTGTTGAAGCGGGTCCAGAGGACGCCACGAAGAGGATTTGAGGGCTGGAGCCCCTCTGCTGTGAGGACAGGCTGAGAGAGTTGGGGGGGTTCAGCCTGGAGAAGAGAAGGCTCCGGGGAGACCTTCCAGCCCCTTCCAGTCCCTAAAGGGGCTCCAGGAAAGCTGGGGAGGGACTCTGGATCAGGGAGGGGAGCCATAGGACGAGGGGGAACGCTTTCAAACTGGAAGAGGGGAGATTTAAATGAGATATTAGGAAGAAATTCTTTGCTGTGAGGGTGGTGAGCCCCTGGCCCAGGTTGCCCAGAGAAGCTGTGGCTGCCCCATCCCTGGAGGGGTTCAAGGCCAGGCTGGACGGGGCTTGGAGCAACCTGGTGTGGTGGGAGGTGTCCCTGCCCAGGGCAGGGGGTGGCACTGGATGGGCTTTAAGGTCCCTTCCAACCCAAACCACTCCATGATCCTATGGCAATGAACTTTTGTGATGTGGACAGAAAGGGAGGAATGTGCCAGGTTGGATGGTGGCCCAAAGCGTTATGCACAGCTCTATGAGAGAAAAGGATTCAGTGCTCCAGACAAGCAAGGACTAAGCGCTGGTATTTTTATTTCCCCCAGTGGCAGCTACGTGGGGGAAGCATTTTTCTGCCCTAAATAAGAATATTTACAAATTATTTAGCTTGGGCAAGAAAAAGTCCCAACAACAAGGGTGCCAATGAAAAGCTGAGAGGGGGGAAGCAGCATCGATGCTGCCAGAGCCGTGTGAGCTCCTCCTGGGATCTGTAAAGGACCTTCCCTGCATCGCTGCCTTCTGCGCCACAGAGACACAAAACTGCACCGCTCTGAGGCCGAATGGTGGGCGAGGAGTAATCTCCCTTCCCAAGAATGTTTGCCCGCTAATCGCAACGCGTTATCAGCTAAAGCAGTTTCATAATGAAGCAATAAGACCCAATGAAGTTGATGTCATCATAGGATAATTGGCCATGTCAGGCAGCCAAATGCCTCAAGGCAAAAGCAAAAGCTGTTTAACGTACCAAGAAGGTCAATCAGCAGATAATGTCCATTTCTTCTGAATTTATTGCCACCGTATTGGCCGTTTCATTGCAGGAGCTTTCAACAATTTCATCCCTGATGGTATGTAAATATACTTGTACTCGTGTTAAAAATGCTCCAGGGTTGTAACAACATCTAAGAAGTTCTCCAGCTTTTAAAAATAAAAAGGCAAGACAGGCTGACTACAGACTCAGAGAAGCCAAGCAGTAATTACTACAGGAGGCACCATCAAATGAGGCTTCTGAATGTCTCCTCTTGATGAAAATTTCAGGTAGCCAATGCATTACTGCAGGGCCAGCCAGCAAAACAAACGCAAGGTGGGCACAGAAACCCGCTGCCAGATGGTCACGGCAAGAGAGAAGTGGCTGCCCCTAATCCAGCGCCCGCCGCGGGGCCACGGGGAGCAAGGGAAAGTGGCCTGGCATCGCCCTCGCCCCATCCCAACATGGGGCTGCCATGGGAGCCTAGAAGATGTGAAATCCCTCTGAAGACAGTGGCTCCCATCCCAGCGAGATGAGCCCATCACCCCTTGCAGGGGACATGGGGACGCCGGACTCGCTGGGCTGAGGTCTGGACTGTACTGCCTGCAGGATCCGCTTTTAGCTCTTGCTAAAAGCATATAACTTATTTGCACTCATTGCCCCACAGCACTTCCCTCCTTCACCTAAATCGATGGTAACTACCACCTGACAAGCCCCTGGGTAAATCGCTCCCATCTCCTGGTCTCCTCCAGCGGGTGGGAAGAGTCGGGGCCACACTTTGCAATTACATGCTCCAGCCCAGAGTGATTCGCTTGGAAATAGGTATTCATGAGAAAGAGAGATGGCACAGCCAAAAACCAGGCGTCGTGTACTCATAGAAGACATCTGAGCAGATTACACAGCTATAACCATTCAGATAAAAGCTGTGCTCCTTCCAACCCAGATAAAAGGGAGGCTGTTCCACTGAATGCCTCCCTGGCACTTTACAGCAAAGAAAATAAGAGCAATAATATCTTTCCACGAGAAGCACAAAGCAGGGCAGGACACAGTCCACAGCCAGCTCTACAAAAAGAAGAAACCAAGGCAGGGAGAAATGAGCTGCAACAGCAGTAGGGAAGATGAGAGCATGTCCCAACCCGCTTCAAAGCTGTCCCTCAATACCGATATCATTGAGCACAGTCACACCCCTCCATAGTACTTAATAGGGCTTATTAATAAAAGTTGGTCATCTGCCTTCTCATCTGCAAATAAAGTGGTATCTCCTGGAGAAGTTCATACACTGGAATAAAGAGGGAAATTTGTATGTTCCTGGAGGCCTTTCTAGTAACCACTGGAGAAGACATGGATAACGTCATGGTAAACCTCTCGAGGCCAAGCCAGACAAGAAAAAGGTGCAAAAGACTAAGGAAGGGTCTATGCTCAGAAGCATGATCATAGCACATGGAGGCTGCTACAGTCCAGAAAAGTAGATGGCCCAACAAGGGTCCCAGGGAACTGAGCAAAGGACCTGGAGCCCAGCACTCCCTCCTTCAGCCGCGGTGCTCAGCACAGGAGAAACCACTGTGGCTTCATGTCTCTCCCACGCAAGAGCTGTGAGCACCCACATTTTAAGAGTCACTTTTTGCTGAACTCTTCTGGTCTTTACAAAGCAGCAGGTTCCGGTGTTTAACGGTCCAAGCCTCTCCAAAAAAATGGCCCAACTTGGCAAATTTTCCCCCCTTTTTAATTTCTTTAAGAGGGAAAACTTCAAGCAGATCAGTTGCTGGGAACTGGCTCCAGCCATGCCCTGCTTCTCAAACCACCCACCCACAAGGTTTGGAGTTCAAGCTTACCGCAGCAAAGATCACCCTATGGTGCCCACCAGTGTCTCACAAGGCTCCCCACACAACGGGCTGCAGGGTGACTCCTATGGGACTCCAAAGATCTCAATTTTCCCTTCTGTGGAGGGGAACGCAAATCGTGACTGCAGATACCAGCAGGGGGTGGCATTTGAAACTACAGCCCAAAGAGAAATCCAGAGGTGGTGATGGACTGAGTCTCTGATGGACATGGAGGCACCTCTCCAAGGCAGCATGCGAGAGCCCTGTGCCAGGATGCTCCACCACAGAGCCACCCTTCGTTAGTGGAGAGGACAGGCTGGGAAGGAATGACAGAGATATGGGGACCAAAAAGGGATGCGAACAAAACAAGCCTGTGGCTCCACAATGGTATTTCCCTACCAGTGAAAGTCAGATTTGGAGAAAAATTTCTGATCAAGCCTATTTGTTTCCTTGGTTTGACTTTCTCTTCTCCTCTCCCAACTGATGACCAACTGCCCCATTGAAAGCACCAGTCCTGGACACGCTGCACTTCCACTGACTACATCACACACATCTGCCTTTAGCCAGACACCCTCAAATCCACCCAACACTTTCCCTGCTACCTCCTTTTAATGCCCACCACCACCTGCAGCCCATGCTCTGGGCCCAAGCACCGTTGGTTCTGGGGTGCTTAGAGCCATCCCCATACATCCCTTTCCCTCCTGCACTCACACGTCTGATCCGGACAAAATCCAGCAAGCCGAGAGTACAAGGCTGCTTCTGTTCTCCTGACCCTACTGGAAGCCCTGGTAGCAATAGCTCCTGTTGGCCTCCGACAGCAATCCTGACCTTGCTCAGGCATCCCCACGAACTCTCTCCGATAAAACGGACACCTGCTACCATGAGGTTGGACAGCCAGTAGCCAAGGGCCAGCTCCAGGCAGCCCCCAAGGAGCCGTGCAAGCCAGAAAGAGGATTTCTCACAGCGGAGGCCAACAAAAGGGCTGCTCCACCCGGCAGACTGATGGACCCCTGCCCCTTTTCCATCCATATACCTTTTTTTTTTCCTTCCTGATATCGACAATCTTGAGCGATCCAGAAATTCCTCAAATAAAGCAGCACAGAAGCTCTAATTCAGCATGGAACGTGGATCTTCTAATTGTATTAGGGATTTATACACCGAGTTAGTAGAATACCATATGGCCCCTGTAATGCAGGCTGGTTTTTCCTCGGCAGGCTGCGTAAGCTGCTAACAGCAGACAAGGTCATCACACGTCTCCTTATCGCTGCTTTATGTTCCTTACCCCGGTCCAGCTTTTACTGCGTGTCATCCCGCAGAGAGATCGGATGTACTTGCTAACCTCTTGTCTTCCCAAAGGATTCCCACCGCCAAGACTCACGGCAGGAGCACAGCCCCTGGGTTGCCTTCAAAGGCATTACTGCATTGTCTGGGTTTAAACCTGCCCGTCAGGCATTGTCCTGGGTGCAAACCATATGCAATATCACTTCCAGCAAGCATGAAGGTCCTCCTTGTAATGGGTGCCCAAGCTCCACAGACCCCAAGGGTGGGAGCTGCATTGAATTGGCCCAATAAAAACAACAAATCAAACTTGTCCACCTTTGTTTTGGGCTCGGTGGTGGCTGGTTTGCCACCCCTGCTCGAGGGCATCTGTGCAGCTGCCCCATCACCTTCCCAGTGGTGGCATGAGCCCATGAACATCTGGCATTTCAGACCGGACACAATTCCTGTGCCATTTCCAACCGCTGCCAGTCAAACCAGATGGAAATCAATAAGGCTCTCCTCTCCTCATTAGTCATTTCTAGCCTGACACAATACACATCAGCCCAGCAAACAACTTAATGCAAGCAACCGGAGCAGAAATCCAAACAGTGCATGCTCTCGCTCAGCCTAAGCAAATCTATTAAATATATCAAATAAATTAGTAAAATGAAGGGGCTGCCCCAAGAAAAGGGAAAGGGCAGGCAAGGGAGGACACCTGCTGTCAACTAAACCTCCAGACCTCTCCACCAGCTCCCCTCCAAGCCTACTTTTGCCCACCGAAGGCCACACAAGGTGGCCCACGGAGGGGACAACACAAGGACTGCAAGCGCAGCCGCCTGCCCCAGAGAGCAGGTTTCCTGCGGAAACTCCTGCTGGCAGCTGGAATGTTGTTGCTCAGCTTGGCTTCAGGAGTTGCCACCATTTCCCAGGAGCAGAGCCCTGCACTCCTCTGAAATTAGTCACCTCCAGGGCTCCCTGCTCAGTGTCACCCCATGACCACGTCCCTCTGAAGGGCAAGATGGGTGTGGGAAATTTTCCAGATTTCCAGGAGAAAGAAGGTGACTCTTTTTTTTTTTTCTTAGGAAAGCAATCAAGTTTCATGGGGTAAAATAAGTCTGAATGTTCGGTCCAGAAGCGGTTTCTCACCAACACGCTCCAAGCACAGAAAATAATGACAAAGGCAGGGAGCAACCATTCTGTCACAGCTGCATTACCGGCTCCCAGCCGGCCCCCTGCGTTAACTACACACATTCACTTTATGAAATCACCGCAGCAAGCTATAAATGATGCATGAAAATTAAATGAGAGAACTCCAACCAAGGCATGAATCCCCGGCCACATGGCTGGGTCGGGCTTGGGGAGGGCGGCAGAGGGGCAGACAAAGCAGAGGCAGACAGAAAGGGAAATCAAAACAACCTCCCTGGCACTCTGCTTTTGGAAGCCAAAGCTGCATTTTAGGAGGTGGCTGAAACAGTTTGAAAGGTATAAATACCCCAGAACAGCTGGAAAGTCAGGCTTTACCCAAGGCACAAGGTGTGTTCAGGGAGAGCCCCTCTAAGTTGAGATTTATTTTAAGGAGAGCTATTTTCCACGGCTATGGGTTCACTTACACATATCAAAAGCCCTGGTGTAGCCACGCAGCAGTGAGCAGAGGTGGCACGCAGGACCCAGAGGGTGGCATACAGGACACCCAAGGGATGGCACACAGGGCCCAAAGGATGACACTCAAGACCCAAGGGATGGCACATAGGACCCAGAGGATGGCACGCAGGACCCAAGGGATGACACTCAAGACCCATGGGATGGCATGAAGGACCCAAGGGATGGCACATAGGACCAGAGGACAGCATGCAGGACCCATGAGATGACACTCAGGACCCTGAGGATGGCATACAGGACCCAAGGGATGGCACATAGGACCCAGAGGACAGCATGCGGGACCCACGAAATGACACTCAAGATCTCAAGGATGGCAGACAGGACCCAAAGGGTGACACACAGCACCAAGCCTGAGCCATGGTCTGCCCCAGACATTGCCTAGTTAAGACTTAATGACCGCACATGGGCTTAGCTTGTCACTCCTCCTTGACAGCCGTAGGCATTTCTACTACAGCACTGCACATAACAGCATGAATGTGGGACATTTCTAGAGGACGGTCATCCTAACTGGTCCGCATCTTACTTATTAGAAATAACCTGGACTTTTAGGGCAACTCTTCCAAAGCTAGGGGTTGCACCTCGAATCCAAGCCAAGGTAGCTCTTGGGAGAGCTGCCTACATCAGGATTTTGGGGCCATCGGCTCCTCAGAATCAGGACCTGCAACTGAAGGGGAGGTCAGAAGAAGAAATGCCAGGAGATGCTCTTCCTGGGTTTGTATTATTTAGCGTTAATGTGCAAATGGCTGGTGAACAACATGCCCTCTCCAGAGACTGGGCAGAAAAGCATAACTCCGATCGAAGACTCTCACATTTGCCCCAAAACCTCAGAAACTCCAGAGGTTTGGCCAGAGAAGGACAATGGCAAGAGATGGGAGCTGCAAATGCTTTGCACACACAGGATTCAAAGAGAAGTCTAAGTAGGGGGCAGAGAAGCGATAAGCTGAATCTTACCCACCAAAGCCTGGGATTCCTTACACAAGCGCAGCTCCAAATGAAGCCAACAGGCTGCTCTCCCGTAACATCTGCAAAACTAAATTGCTCTAATTGCTCTAGATGAAATAGCCAAACCTTAGACCCTAATCTGGCTGCCTAATACTCTTGCTTGGTTGAAAATAACTCTTGTGAAAGCAACCAGCTGGGACAGAGCTTATCAGACAGCAGCACGGAGCAAGACGGGTCTCACCCCACGGCCCGAGCCGGGGGGACCCCGCAGGGACCCCTGTTACAAACAGCGGGGGCTGTTTGTAACTCCCGCTGACCTCCAAAACTCCTCTCCCTGTGGCCATAATGAACTCTCCGAGCTCCCTGCCTGGCCACCTCCTTTTAAAGAGTGATGTTGGACTAATTTCCTTAAAATCTCCACTTCTCTCTGGCCAGCCTGCTGGGGGATGGCCAGTGCGGGGCTGGTCCTGCCGACTCCTCCTGCCCCTCATCTGGCCAAAGGATGAGGGAGGGCGAACCCCTTTTCTCCCCACACATACAAGCCATGCCTGCTCCTTCCAGGCACGACGCTCAGCTGGATCCCTAGAAAATGTCATAACACAAACAATAAATACCCGTCATCGTAATTTAAGATTCCTGCCGACTGCATAACACGGGTGGCAGCCAAGCATCGGCAGCCAAAGTTGCGGTGCCTGGAGTTACACATCCAAATAAAGAGCCGGATTGTTGGGGCCCTGCCTGTGTTGCCTCCCATCAATAACGGGAGCTGGCTATCAACAGAAGACAAAACATGATGAGAAAACGCACACACATCCAAAGAGCGATGCCGAAACACCAACGTGGGTACCAGCTTTAGAAATTTCCTTAAGCCTTTTTGTCGCACACGTTAAATAAACTGACTGCATCCAAAACAGTCACGCATACTTGACATGCAAGAAGACAGCATCATGTATATAAGAGGGGGGAATCGTTAAAAAAAAAAATTCCAGGTGGATATTAGGGTGTTTTTTTTTTTTTTTTATCAATGATACTTTCTACAGAAAACACGTTCTTATGAGAAAAGTATTTAGGAACTATCAAGTATCGTTTTTTTTTAACCCCTAAAATATTTCGTTTTCTGTAAGCATTCCAGGTAATATACTGGAAAATAATCAGTTTATAGTATATATAAAAATAATATATATATAAAAAAAATATATATATAAGAGATATATATATGTAAGAGATAACAATTGAAAGCGATAGCTTTTAAAACTGCTGTTTTAATACTCCATAAAATGTGCTGAGCGGAAAAAAAGCAACCCCAAATCACAAACCAGAGTCTCATCTTGGGAAGTATATTAAAACCAGACGGACAGATACATGCCAGCTTTATTTTTGTGTCCCTCCAAAAATGATTTTTGACTTCCTTCAACTTTCGGAGTGCTCTTTTGCCTCCGTCACAGCCCCCAGGCGGCACACGCGGTCGCATCGGTCACAGCAGCCGCATCGCAAGCCCTAACCCAGCCCATTTGTTCTCAGCTGACACAACACATCCCAACACACAAATGGCTTCAGAAAACATGGTTCGCCTTTAAAAAAAAATATGTTTTCCTCTCATTGAACACAATGCAGCTTTAAAAAGAGAAGATACGCTATATTTTACTGGAGCGTCGGGAGGGAAGAACTCGGAAACACCAGCTGTGCAGGCGCTTTGCCTCCTTTCCGGAGCCTGTGAGCGCTCAGGTTCACTGTCCCAAATGCCACTGCCCCAGCTGTCCCCAGCCTGGCTGCCCGGGGTGCTGTGGGGGCAGGCGAAGTGTTCTGGAAGCAGACTTGGAATTGCCTGGGTGGTATTTCTGAATATCGCTTTGATACAAGAAATTCAATCTATTATTTATTATTTTCATTATCACCATTTCCGTTATTCCTATTCTTTTATTCTTATTCATTGACAACTTGCGGCACTCTCTGCTTACCACTGTCGCCTTGGTCATTGCGAAATCCTAGACGTGAGGCTAGAGGTTTTAACAGGGATCCAGCAACACTAACTTTGCCAAAATTCGAGCTGTCCCAGGGCTCATCCTGCACTCCTAGCACCCATGGAGAGAGCTGGGCCATCCCGGCTGCACTCCCGAAATAAACTTCTAAAGACATTGAGGGAAGGGATGGCGTAGGCAGACCCAGAACTCTACAGAGCTGTCGACAAGTACTGGAATGTCCCTCCCTGCCGCCATACGAGCGCTTCGCTTGGGTGCTGGGCTCCCTGTACAGCGCCTCAGCCCTTTGGGCAGCCCTTAGGTTCCTAAATTAGATCCCAGCGGCCCTTGCAAGGCACCTTCCATACATCTTCGACCACAGGAATAGCTACACCTCCTGCAAACCCCGGAGGTGCAACCCCAGGAGCTCCACGGCATCTGCATGGACCTGACCCCCCACTCAGCACCCTCACCCCCCCGCGGGCACCCCCGGAGCACAAATCCCCTTGTGCGTGTGCCCAGCCGACCCCCCGGGACTTTTTTAAGTGTGTGCCCCCCCCCCCGGCCCTAGTTGCCACCGGGCTGTGAGCCCCGGCAGAGCCCGCGGCCGGGAGAAGCCGCCCCCGCCGTATTAATATGCAAAGCGACGAGTCAGCTAATCACTGCAAATCGTTTGTTTCCCTAATTGCACTCCCGGGGCAAAAGTAGCGGCGGGGGCCGCACGTCGGGGCGGAGGCGGGGGGGGGACAGACCGATCGCGCCCTCGAAAGCGGCGGCCGGACCCGACGGGGCGTCCCCGGCCCCCGCCCGCTGGCAGCCCCGGGGGCGGTGGGGCTGGCGCCGGTCCCCAGGGGCTCCACCGAGCGCTGCCCGCGGGCGGCAGGGCCGGAGGCGTGGGAAGAGGCACCTCTCACCCGCCAGCATCCTCCCACGGGGGGCCGTGTCCAGCCGTGTGCTGCCGTCATGTGCCATGCCATACCATGCCATGCCACGCCATGCCCTGCCATACCATGCCACACCATGCCCTACCATACCATGCCATGCCCTACCATACCATGCCATACTGTGCCACACCATATCATGCCATGCCATGCCCTACCATGCTGTGTCACACCATGCCACACCATGCCCTACCATGCTATGCCATACCATGTTTGCCCTACCATGCCACACCATGCCCTACCATACCATGCCATGCCCTACCATGCCATGTCATACCATGCCACACCATGCCCTACCATACCATGCCATGCCCTACCATGCCATGTCATACCATGCCACACCATGCC
This sequence comes from Rissa tridactyla, assembly GCF_028500815.1. NCBI lineage: Eukaryota > Metazoa > Chordata > Aves > Charadriiformes > Laridae > Rissa > Rissa tridactyla. The sequence continues at coordinate 28,587,404 of NC_071474.1, read as the reverse complement.
CTACCATACCATGCCATGCCCTACCATGCCATGTCATACCATGCCACACCATGCCCTACCATACCATGCCATGCCATACCATGCCATGTCATACCATACCATGCCGTGCCCTCCCATGCCATGCCATACCGTGCCATGCCACACCACACCATGCCATCCATGCCATGCCACGCTATACCATGCCCTACCATACCATGCCATACCACACCATACCATGCCCTACCAAACCATGCCGTGTCATACCACACCCTGCTGTGCCCCACCATGCCATGGCCTACCATGCCATACCATGTCATACCATGCCACACCATGACACGCCCTACTGTGCCATGCCATACCATGCCATACCATGCCACACCATACCATGCTGCGCCATGACATGCCCTACCATACCATGCCATGTCCTACCATGCCGTGTCATACCATGCCACACCATGCCCTACCATACCATACCGTGCCCTACTATACCATGCCCTATCATATCATGCTCTACCATACCATGCCATGTCCTGCCATGCCATACCATGCTGTGCCCTACCATAACATGCCATACCATACCCTACTGTGTCATACCATACCATGCCATGCCCTACCATGTCATGCTTTACCATACCACACTATGCCATGCCATGCATGCCATGCCATACCATCCATGTCATGTGGTGCCACTCAGCCTGCACACGTCTGGGACCCATGCACATGTCTGCCCACGCAGGAAAAGCAGCCTCCCTAAAGCCCAGTTACAGGGATTAACTGCCACTGGAGTGGGGTCGAGGGTGCCCAGGGCAGCAGGGGCAGAGGGATGGCACACCCATCACAGCCCTGCCAGGAGCTTCGTCCCTGAGTGGACAGCAGGGGAAATAAATTGTGCAGAGCTGCATGTGACACAGTGCCAGCACGGGAGGATGAGCAAGGATGGTTTTAGAGGCTGTCTGCTTTCAGAGATTCAAGTCCTTTTTGATCCAGCAGACCCAAGGCTTTTTTCCCTTTCACAGGCACAGCCAGAGCCCATCTGACCACGGGGCCTTTTATCCCATGCGAGGACAGAGACAGGGCTCTCGGGACAGCTCTGGCTGGAGGTGTTGCCTTCCAGGTGACCCTTTTTATTGTAGCAGCTGAGTAGCTGTCCATTTCTGTGCTTTTGGGGGGTCGTTTTTTGGGTTTTTTTCCTTCCAAGGTAGCTTTTGCCAAGAAAATATTAGCAAGCAGGATTTGTTGAGTAAACGCACCTACAGGCTTAAACTGCAGGCATTTAAAAAAGAAATAAATCAAAGCGTAAATATGTTACCATGCATACCTAGGGCCTGATCCTGTGGAGATTTACTCCTGAGAATAATCCTTACCCAGGCAACTGCAGCAGAGCCTTTGAACTCAGCCAGACTACCTGGGAGAGCAGGGAGCATCTCATAAATACGCAATGAGGGGAAGCTCAGACCCTAGGCTGCCTTGGCCAAGGTGTATAGAAATTTGGAGAAGGTATTATCTCTGTGGAGTTCTCATGACTTCTAGGAGTGTCTGTGACTTCTGGTGGTGTCTCAGTCTGCCACCAGACACCACTGGTCCTCAGCCCTGGGCCCACCCACCCAGACACATCCTGCACCAGCAGCTCAGGGGCCGCCTGATTTCCATTCTGTTTTCCATGGCCTTGATGTCTTGCTGCTGCTTTCACTCCGCAGTTCCTCTGTTCATAAAGAAAATAGTTTGGTAGATGGAAAAAAAGCTGCTTTACAGCTTTCCGGTGAGAACAGAAGGATGTTTGTCCCGCACAGTTCCCTGGAGAGTCCCTTCTTAACTGAGATCCTCAACTAGATGGGTGACTCTCAGGCAGGTTGAGGTATATCAGGCATCCCATGACACACCATTGTTCCTGCTATTGCATGCAAATAAAAAAATAGATTTGAGGCTCTCTGACACTCCCTTTTGTGATTCCCACAAGACACATTCAGATCTCGCAGAGACAGGGGGCAGAGATTATGCTGTCCAGAAGAAAGTTTCACAGATTTCTCCTTGCAAATAATCCCAGGTCACCCACCAAGACCTGTCTTCAGCACAATGAAGGACAAAGAGAAGTGGGACTGGTGAGTAAGGAGGCTGTTGCTGGGGTTAGTAGAAACTCCTGATAGCAACAATCTCCAGCCTTAGACATCTCCTGCAAAGCGGAGCCTCTGCCCAACCACACATTAAGGAAGCGATGAAAATGTCCCAGATGCAGTTCCTCTATTCTGGAGCCCATGGTGGGACAGGGCTGTCGGGGGAACTCTGGGTTGCTGTAGCCCTCTCTGTGATTCATCATCAAAGCTCTGGTTGACAAGCTCTTGGGAGAACATGAAGGGCATCTAATCAGGATGATCATTGGCCGGAGCTGTCAGGTCAACCCATGACTGTCAGGTGTTCAATTGATTACGTGAATCAGCCTCCATCAGTCCAGAGATGGACATTTTTCCTTCCACATGAAAAGTCAAGGAGGGCTGGATAACACATCACCTTTATGGACTCAAAAGCCCCAGCCACTGAAGACAGTCAGTGGTACAAGGTTATGGAAAATAAATGAAGTGCTCCAGAAAATAAGTACCCATGTCAGCCTGCTTCCCACAACCAGTTTGCATCCTGGAATTCATTGACACGAAGTTGTGGTCAACCTGCAAAAAAGAGTCTTCGTTCTAACGCTTGCCTCTTTTCTTCCACATTTTGGGCAAAACCTTCCCCCCCACACCTGCGCTGTGGCTCCGTGCTGGCTACCCTGCCGCTGCTGCCCAGGCAGAAGCAGGGACTGGGTCCCCCCACCACAGGGACCCAGTACAGGGTACGTACTGGGGAGCAGTGGGCAGAGGGGAGAAGAGCAACTGTGCCCTGCACCCAAACAACGAGTATTCTGACCTAGAACAGCACCCCTGGGCATAACCCTTATGTTTCTTTGATATTCATTTTTCTTGATCTCAGGAATTCCTTTTTCTGCAGCTTTGGGTTTGATGATGCGTGTGCACTAACTTCTTCTTTGGCTTCCAGGTAGAATTACAAATGTATCTCCTTGCAAAATTATCAAGTCTGGAAACAAGTTTTAGCTTAGCAGGGAAAGATTTCTAGTTATTTTTCTTCTCCCTGGTCCTACCGATGATAATTCTGAGTTTGTTCCAGAGTAAGTAGTTTGCAACCAGGCCCGTTGTCCCTTGGTACAGATTTGCCCTCCACAACAACAACTTCCACTTTGTTCAAGGCGCAGGTTTGTCACCTTCGCTGCAAGCAGTGCGGGCAGGAGAGAGCCCCACTGGGCACGAAGGTGTGCGAAAATAAAAGAAGGAAATAAAAAAAGAAACACTACCCTGACCTCATTCGGAAAGTTTCATTATTAACCGATAATTGGCAATCAGTGACTTAGAAACATCATCGAAAGGCGTGAGAAGTACATCCTGGGAATGGAGCATCGTGGGGCTGGAGGGGTTCAGCGGACCCCAACTCCGCTGCCAGCAGCAGAGCTCAGCCTCAACCCCCAGCCCTTCCCCTGCCCAGAAGCACATCGGCCAGGCATTTTGGACACTCTGGCGTGACCTTTTCTACCTCTCACAGAAAAAGAGCCCAGAGCCCGCGGGTTGCTACGGCAGGGCACGTGCTGAAATCTCCCGTCGGGGTTTTCCAGCGGGTTTGTTTTGGAGCTTCTGACAGGGCTCGGGGTTGGCCAAGAACAGCGAGTCCTTATGTATCGAGTCCCGCTTATGCCCCAGGTTAGTCATAATTTATTTACAACTTGGATTGCCTTCTCCCTGCCCTACAACTACAGGAAAGACAGCGACAGTTTCTATTTAAAAGCCATATGATTTGGCAAGATCAGAATCTCCTGCTTTGTTTTTTAATAGTCCAGTGATTTCACGTCAAACCTGTTGAACTTTTTTCTCTAACAACAAGCGGAAGAAAGCCATATTTTTTCCCTTGCTTGGTCTGAGCCCAGAAAGTGAAGGAGGACATGCAGTACCATCCAAAAGAAAGCCTAATCGTGCACCGGGGAGATGTTCAGCACAGCGAGTTCACAAACATTGCTGCACAACGGCTTCATGCAGGCAGAAATTGGCACCATTTCTGGGCTGAGAAAATGGTGAAATAATAATGTAAGGTTGGTTCACCCTTGCCCATAAAATCCTTTCATGCCAGCAATGTTTCCATAGGCCCAACCTTTGCAAGAGCCAGGAAAAAGAGTTAATTCATTAGGTGGAGCGAGGGCATGGTGCGCACGAGTTTGCCAACATGACCTATTTATGCACTTAAAATTTTTGTCAAGACACAACGCCAAGGCAGTAGACATTGGGAAGTCCTGGAGATGGTTCCTGCACACATAGGAACCCAGCAAGAGTGAACCCAGCAGGGTTCTTGGATCTAACACCCAGGAAGAGTTGAAGCTACTGCACAAAATCTATGCGCAGCAAAGCCCATGGCTGCCCCGGCTCCTTGCACCCGTGGTCCACCCTGCACGCCCACCCATCTCTGCCTGGGAAGTCCTGCATGGGCAGCCCAGCCCTGGAGGTCAACGCAGTTGTAAACTGGAGAAAACACTGCTCATCTGCAAGCGAGGGCAACTGGGCAGTGAATCAGCTTCTGGAGGGGCCACGTGAAGTTATTTGTAACGGTGACTAAGGACCACGTCCCTTTTAAGACAGTGGCTCTTCTCGGAGCCAAAGCTGATGAAGTCTCCTGGGTGAAGCCTGTGCCACGTACCAGACTGGATACTCAAAAGATCCATTCCCAGCCTTAAAAAAACCCTCCTAAAGAAGGCAGACAGAGATGCAACGATACTTTTTACTACCCAAGGCACTTACAAACACCCAATTACCGCATACATTTGGAGGGAGAGAAAATTAAATCCAGATCCCACCTTCAGGTTAGGAACTCTCAAACCGCCAGTCCCTTCTGGCACGCACGATGCCTCTAGGAAGGCTGCAGTGCCCCAACAAGGGGGGAAAAGCTGATGTTTGCTAAAGACCCTGTTCTTCTCTCTGCACCGCATCTCCCTGGGAGGCTGAACTTCCCCGTTGGTTCTTCTTGCCCTTTCCCTCTTATAAGAAACAACCCATGGCCATTTAAGGACCAGAAGTAACACCACCGTGCTTATTTACATGACCAAATGCAACCAAATGAAGGTCACTTTCAAATAATCAGTGTCATTTTGATTTAAGGGGACATCAGTCACCTCAGAGGAATTAAAAAAAAAAGGAAATAGCAGCCTGCTTTTAGGTATCCCAAGAGAAGGAGTGGAACAAACCTCATCAAGTAAATAATACGCTTAGCCTCAGTTTTAATTTAAACCATGTTTCAGTGTCTCAGCATAGCAGGAATTCCATAACATCATTCCAGCTCGCATGGTTGCTACAAATACTTCTGTCCACATTTGACACGCAGCTATGCAGCAGTTGTGGTAGTAACTTCTGTACAAGGAGATGGCTGGAAAAAAAAAGCGTGATTTTCACAAAGTTGTTTCTTCTGACCGTTGCTTCTCAGTGCAAATTCAAGACCTAATGTGGAAATGGCTATCGCAGTCATCAAAATCCTACTTTTCCCAGAAAACTAATAACTAAAGCACAACTATTCACTGGGAATGAAAGGCAAGAAACAACTGTTGAAATCAACGGGCCCAACACAGCAGCAAAAGTCCCGGAGACTGGTGACACGGGTGTACAAAGAAAAATAAGATCACCAAAATATCCAAAAGAGAGAAAGAAAAATATTTTGCAAGATTCACAAGTATTTCAGGCAGAAAGCTTGGCTTTTATCCTAATTTGGGCAAATAAGCAAAAAGCAACGCACCAACCTGCGGCGTGAGCGGGCGCACAGGTCTAGGAGGAATATCAGCATTTTTGGTCAAAACTCCCGAGTTGGAAAGTGGAGCTCCAGAAATGCCCTCTGCAGCATCTTATATCAGAACATTGGTGTACACATGGCGACTTCATGCATGGGGACAGGTCCAACATAGGTACCGGCAGGCAAAGACACCCCCCACAGCAGCTAATAAGCCATGTAAAAGCAATTTAAATCTCAAAGAGGTTGCCCCTACTCATCAGGAAGCACAGGTCACAACGGGGGTTGAAGGAGCAGCACAACAAGGAGCAGAAAGTACAATATGCCCAAAACCGGGCTGGGAGTAAGCACGTGCCACTTCAACTCAATGACATTTCTCCAAAACTCCTCTCCAGCAGGCTTGGAGGTAAATCTCAAGTCACTGGACCACATTAACTGCCCCAGAGAAGAAGAAACACCGTCTGGAAGTTCCTGCGTTGTTTCAGAAGTCTAGATCAATGTCTAGATATCTAGACGTGGCCCAAATTAGGATAATGTAGATATCAATGTCCAACGTTACCTAGCTCTGAGTACACAAAGGCGCTTTGGGAAGTGATGCCCAGCGAAAAATCACTGAAAATTACGGGCAGAGGATAAAGGAAAAAGAGAAACCATTTAATACTCAACTGTCAGGCTGCGAGAGAACAATTCAGGCAGAGATAAAAGAGAAAGGGTTGAAAGCTTTCAAAGTGAAGAGGCAGAACGCGTTATTTGTGTTTAGTTAACTAGATAAAAAGCACACTGGACGTACATATTTGATTTTGAGACCTGACAAACCAGTAAGTCTCAAAGCAAAGGAGAAGCAGACGCGTCACCCCCAGCAGCAGCACGGGCCGGCACCAGCTGCGGCATCGGAGCCAGCCGGGGTGGGAAAGGGGTGCGTGGCCATGGCCAAGCAGAAGGTTGGATTGAGAAGCTGGGGATTGTTTGTCGTGGAATGATTGTGTTCTCATTTGGTTTTTTTTTAATGCTTCTCACCTCTGGAAGCACAGGGATGCCGGCAGCCTCCTGAAGCACTTTGTACGGAAACGGAGCAGCAAACGCAAGGAAGGCATTTCCCTTCCCCCACGGGCATCACTCCATCCTCCACAGAGACGGCTCTCCTCCGGCACCTTCAGCTCTCCAGACGCAAGGCGGCTCCAGTTAGAAGCCACGGTCCCAGTTAAAAGTCATGGTCCTTCCCTAAATGAGAACTTCCTTAACAAAATGTTAGATGCAAAACTGCGAGGGGACCGCGGTATGGGGGATGTGAGCGGGGAATCACCAGCCAGCCCCGCTCCCTGGTTTGCTACGAGATCTAAGTGGAGGTAATTGGAATGCAAGTCGGGTATAATTTGTATATATTTTATATGTCCATTTCATATGTATGATAGAAGTTTTTATATATATATACACACACATATATACACACACACGCATATATATAAAAAATAATATATATATCTTCCAAGCTCATTCTTAATCCATTTCCTTTGTTTGTTTGTTTTAAAGAGACATATAGATTTGTCCTCACAGCAGCGAAAGTCCCTGGATATGTTCAGTTTTCTGCAGCTCAGACAGACAGGCTTTTTAAACTTGTGCGAGATAATTGGCACAGGAGTTTACTTGGCTAAATCAGAGAGAGATTTTTCAAAGGCTGAAATGGCAATGAAGCACCTAACTCCCATCGGTGTTCAGAGACTCGCTCTCCTTAATCACTGCCGTACTTTGGAAAGCAGAAAGCTTTGTCACAGCCGCACTGTGGTCTCCTCTGTACTCTGGGCAATAAAGCACACTACGTTTACGTTCAATCTTAAAAAAAAAAGAAAAAGAAAAAGCCCTTTGAATTTGGGCTGAGGAATGCGGTGTATTTGCCGACTTCCAGAACCCCTCCAATCGTGACCGGGAATGCCAAGGGTTCATCTCTGCTGCCACAGAGCCACGGGGAAAAGCCATGAGAAGTATCTTCTTTGCGAGTAGCCTGGTTTGGAGCTATCATTCTCCCCTGTTTTCCTTTATATTTGAGCCTTGCAAAACCACCGGCCCATCCATTCCTCACCTGAACTTCTAAGTCCTGTTTGGAACTGGCTCCATGACAACCAGCTTCGACAGGAGAAATACAGCACGGGCAGCGCCACTCGGCTCGGATGCGGGGCTTTCCTGCGCGGTTCGGTTTAAAGGCTGGTGGCACCATGGTGCTCTCTTGGAGGAGGCCAAGAGCAGCCCAGCTTGCCCTGGGAGAGGCAGAAATTTAGGCTCACGAAGGCTCTCCCAGCCACACGCAAAAGGCGCGACTTCGGTGGCGTTTGGGCTTGTTCCGTTGCCTGCAGCGGGGAATGCTCAGCTCGGGGCCGGGCCAAAACCCGCCTGTTTTACCTTCACTCTGCAGGCTCTCAGCGAGCAGAAGCACGGAGCGAGATATCCAGAAATCATGGCGTTTCCCAAATTTTCTCACTGTCCTCTCCTGCCGGTCCCACCGCGTTTGCGAGCCGCGACCGCCCAGCCGGCAAGTTGGGGAGCTCTGCGAAGGTGGGAGTCCACGAGGGGGCTGGGGACCGCAGTGGCTCTATAAGTGACGGTGGCTTGGGAGCGGGACTGGGAAAACACAGAGCCAGCTGCCGCACTACAAAACCAGTAGCGATTCAGTGCTGCTCCACCCCAGCAGATGTAAAACCCTTCCGCTTTCCTCCTCGGAAGCGCACGCTCTCCGTTTCACTGAACGCCGGGCGTCCCTCCGTCCTCACATCAGCAGGGGCCAAAAAATTCTGCTTTCAAGGAGCAGTGAAAAATTCCTTCCGAAACAAAAAAAAGAAAGAAAAATATTAACCCGAGGAAGCGCAGGGCAGTTTCACTGAGACCCACTGGAAGGGAGGGGAGGGCTCTCCCCTTAGCCAGGACCTGGGGCCCCCCAACCAGCATGTGCAAAGTGAAGGTCGGGTCCTCCACCAGGGATACCCCCTTTCCGAAGGGCTCTGCCAGCCCCGCAGCTCACGTCGGGATCCCCTTCCAGCCTCCCCAGCATTCCTCCCCAGCTTGCTTTCCCTCTCTTCCTCCCAGCCGCCTTAACCACCAGCTTCCTCTCTATGTTTGGACTTCAGCAAAGCAAGAATTTTCAGTTGAATCGTAAATTCATCAGATACGCGGTTTTGGTCACCCTGAAACTATTAGCTAGTCTGGGTCAGATTTGTCAAATAGTTTGGGCTGGAAACTATGCGTTCAAGGATGGGGAGGGAGGGGGATAGGGTTGCTTCACGTTTGAGGCAAGCGCCCCACAACACACAGATGGAGGCCACGCACTCGGCCCCTCTCGCTCCGAGCCTTTTTTTGAGCTTGAAAAAGTAGAACAGGTCCTGTGGGAGCCCAGGAAGCCAACGGCAGGGTTTCCAGAGAGCCTGAGATCAGGTAAAGGGCAGATCTGTGCATAGCCCACACCTCAGGCAAGGCTGCTCAGCAAGCAGACCTGCGCATTGGAAGATCTCCAGTTGCTACAGACAGCTTTAAGGGCCACGCAGAGAGCGAGAGGAGCAGGACCGTCCCTACATGAGGAGGGCAGGAGTCTGGGAGGTGGGACCGCACACCCCCATCCTTGCTCCAGGGGGTGGTTCATTAGAATCATAGAAACGCCTAGGTTGGAAGGGACCTTTGAGATCATCTAGGTCCCTTACTGACACCAGAGGGGAGGAGAGCCCGAGGAGAGGGCACTTCCCCAGGAGGCCCTTGTCAGGTCGCTCTCAAAACTCAAAGGTACCAAGAGTTGAAGAAAGAGGAACATAAAAGAGCCTGGCTCGGAAGCATGTTGTGAAACTGCGCAAGAAAAGTAGGGTTGGTGGCATCAGGAGCCTCTCATTTTGAATTAGATTTCCCAATTCCAAGAAGATTAATAAGGCCAAGTGATTGGTGACACGAACAAGCCCAGAAGGCATCTGGTGTCCCACATCCCTAGAAAGAGCCTGTAAGTTTGTACTGCCAGCGCGGTCATCAAGAAGCAAAATCATCTGCAAAGAAATCAAAGCCAACACCAAAACTGATGCTTTATCTCCTTCTGCCTCCAGTCTCCACTATTTTCCCATGCACCAGAAAGCACGGCCATTCCCCACACCGCACACCTTGTGGCATGGGTTTTGTGGCCTTCTGAGCTGCCTCAGGGATTGGCAACACACCTCGCACTGCTGCTTAAGCTAGAGAAAATAGTGACTTATCTGAGTGCTTCCCAGGAGAAGGACCTTTAGGACATAGTAAAAGCTATAAGCAGGCAATCCGAGAGCATGGTACACACCCCTGCCCAGCAGCCATCCCAAAAACTCACTGATTTTCAGTACAATATTAGACGCCGATGTGAGGGTGGGTCACAAAACCACCCAGGGTACCCCATGCTATGCGGGCACACAACATGTCGGGGAGTCTGCAGGGAGCAGGGAATATCCCTGTGGATATTGGGCTTGTGCCTTCTGGGGCGCAATAAAACCACTCCCCGTCCCATACCGATTCCATGATTTCCATGGAAAGAGGACTTCCCACAGCGGATAAACTCAGCACCGGGGCGATGTATCCCCAGCGCATCCCACCCTGGAGTGGGAGGACCCACATCAATTTGGCAGCACTGCAACCTTCATGAGATGTGGCTCCAACACAAGGGACTCCAGCGCTCTCCCCGAAAGCCAGTGCTGTGGGGTTACCTGCACAGGGTCTCGCTTTGTTCTCTAAAAGAAAAGAAAAGGGTTAAAATGACCTCCATTGTAAGGAGCAGTAGCACTGTTTCTGACGCGAGAGGAAGATATCCAGGATCCGGCCGATGTCGGTTTTGTTTTGTAAGACCTTGATCTGCTCCTTTTCTGCTGACAGCATCGATGGGAGAGTTTCGTACCACGTATCTGGGCTGCAGGAGTCTGGAAAGTTACTGACTGAGGGGGGAAAAACGCTGAAATCCACAGAAAAGTGAAGGAAAGATGCAGGGAGGAGAGGCACATTTTGCTAATTTGGTTTTTTTTTACATTGCAACAGCTGTGCTTACATGAAAAGGGCCATTAACTGAAGATGCACGGAGTAGCAGCATGTCTACAGAGGCTTTATACAATTTAGGAGATCACTGCAGACTACAATGCAGGATCATTTAAAATTCACAAACAAATCCTATAAAATACCTTTGCAGGTATTTTAACGGTCCAAAACAAGTACCGTGTACCACTCGATAGGAGCAATTTTTCCTTTTTGCTAAATTCCATACGTAAAAATCAATCTGTTCTTTTTAAAAACAGAGACTTTTTATTTTTTTTTTTTACTACGCTATTTTAAAAGAATAAAGACAGCTCCCACTGAGACGTCTGTTTAAAAGTTCAGTACATTCTGCTGCCTTATTTTATCTAGCAATGATGAACTAAAAGAACGCTGAAAATTCAATCATGACGGCAATAATATTTGAAAAGGCTATAAAAAAAAAAAGAATGATTTAGGTGGTAAGAAACCTCTTGCGCTGAAATCCTGAACTCTGTAGTTCTGTTTCATTACACGAAGAATAACACAGGCCCTATGCAGAAAATGTGTTCGCTGTACCACTTTGATGGAAACAAAACAGCCTTTTAAAAGCACGGTGAAATGAAAGGTGATTTTTTTTAAAAAAAAAACAACCCACACAGGTATTTACATAGAGCCATTTACTCAGCGTTCGGCATCGTGCCGTTCCCCCTCTATAGTTTAGTCATCTCCCGGATAGTTTGCATAAGTATGCATTTATTTACTAATCTTCAAAGAGTCCCCATTTTTCCTAGCTTTCCACTGTAGTCATTAGAGGTCACAACCCTGTAGGAAATATGGGCTGCCATGGTAACACAAAATGTCTGCTACAGGCTTAGTGTAATTCCTCCCTAATAGAAAAACAACAGCAGCAAATCCTGCCTTTGATAAACGGGCTTATATGTTGTAAGAAGCCGCTACCTAGAAAGGTGTCTGTCACTTCAAAACGGCTCTAAATGAAATAAACGCCATATATTAAAAAAAAAAAAAAAAAAAGGAAAACAAACCCACACGTTCGACGTGATTAAAAAAAAAAATTAAAATAAATGCTACTAAGGTACACAAAGGGGAATTAATCTGCAACATCTCGTTAAGTAGGGTGGGTGAAGTTCACAAGGCTGCAGCCCCCTCTGCTCGACAACAAGTGTCCGCCGAGCGCTTCCAACGGGGCTCCTGGCAAACCCTTCTCCTCGCAAGGAAAAAGGCCGTGTGCCTGGAACAGCCAAAACTCAGAGGGAGACCCCGTCACCTCTCTGATGGCAATAAGGTAGCCCGGCATTCCCCGCTTGGAAATTCCTGCTGAGCAACTTGCATCTGGTTCCAATAGATAACCGGGGTTTGGGAGGGGGGGAAATGAAAGGGTCTGTTTGATCTGGTGGTCCCTGGGCATGACTGGCATTTCAGGGAAACCCCACCTGGACGAGAGGAAGGGTCCCGGAGAGGCCAGCTGGCCAGGGTGGGGATTTCAGGAGGGCTCCGGCCACCCCTCGCACCTGTGCTCAGCATCACCTCCAGCATCCCGGTCCGGCCCATGGTCTCCCAAAGCTCCCCTCTCCCCTCCCACCGAGCGCACCCAGGAAGGGCTGCTTTTCTTTAGCCAGGGTTTTCCCAATAATATGGGGAGGGTTTATGCCAATTTCTACGCTTCCGCGGTCTTTTTCAAATATTTTTGTGACTGCTGATGGGGTACCCCCCCCAGCTCGCCATCCCGTGCCACCCTCGGGGTGCCGCTGGGAGGGGACACGCCACCCACGCGCCTGCAGCAACGCAGAGCCTCCCTCCACCCAAATCCTGTTTCTCGTTGTCTTTTGTTTACATTCCTCCGGCCAGTTTTCAATCCAGAGAGCAGCAGTCATATCTCCACCAACTCCAGTTAATTTTTCAATTAAGCTATTCCATTACCTCTCCTCCATTCCCCATGCCATTTGCTCTGCTCTTTTATTTATTTTTATTTTTTTAAAAAAAAAGGCTTAATTTTGCCTGATAAAATACGGTTCCTCTAAACACTGGCAATTTATTGTTTCTTCGTATTTACAGTTAGCGCACCCATCTTTTTAGGTACCCTACGCCAAGATGGGCAATTTGAATTCCTCGGGGTTTGCATCACCTTGCAGCAACACGGGGGCTGCCAAATCCCATCCGCCCCTCCGGAGGAGCCTCAAGGAGAGGCTCCTCGTCCCGTTCCCCTCCCTCTGAGGATTCCCGCTGCCGCTCCAGCCAGGGAAGTCGGACCCCGAGAGTCGCTGTAACTGAGTCAAGATATGAACCCCTGCCATGATTTCCCAGCGCTGGGCTCCCCCAAGAGCCCACAGCCGAGGATTCGCTGCCTGCGACAGACGCCTTTCTCACGGAAACGCCATCCACCCCGACAGCGAGTTTCTGGGGCGGTTGGGAAACAGCCCCTCACCTCCTGCAAGCCCGATAATGAGGAACAGCACTTTGGGCGAGGATCTAATCCGCAGCAGAAAGCCAAGCTCCACTTCTCCAGCCTGCTGCTATCCCGTGGCAGCCTTCCGCAGCGTTGTACCAGTTCCATGCACAAAGAGGAAATGCCAAAATATCTCTCTGCCTACACCCTTTCCGATTCCTTCGGTGAAGGCACTGGTGATTTTTACCCTCTTCCTCCTCCACCCCCACTTTGAAGCCATAAGTGCCAGAAGATATTTCGGATTTGCCCCCTCTTTCCTGCCTGCCTGAGTCAGGTTGTGAGATTACAGAATCACGGAATGGTTTGGGTTGGAAGGGACCTTAAAGCCCATCCAGTGCCACCCCCTGCCCTGGGCAGGGACACCTCCCACCAGACCACGTTGCTCCAAGCCCCGTCCAGCCTGGTCTTGAACACCTCCAGGGATGGGGCAGCCACAACCTCCCTGGGCAACCTGTTCCACCGCCTCACCACCCTCACAGGCAAGAATTCCTTCCTGATATCCAATCTAAATCTCCCCTCTTTCAGTTGAAAACCGTTCCCCCTCATCCTATGGCTCCCCTCCCTGATCCAAAGTCCCTCCCCAGCTTTCCTGGAGCCCCTTTAGGGACTGGAAGGGGCTGGAAGGTCTCCCCGGAGCCTTCTCTTCTCCAGGCTGAACCCCCCCCATCTCTCTCAGCCTGTCCTCACAGCAGAGGGGCTCCAGCCCTCTGAAAGCCACTGAAAGCATAATTAATACCTGTGTTAATGCAACTTCCCTTGCATTAGTCCAAAAGGGCAGCTTGGTCTGGAAAGTTCTACTTTGCCTATAATATCATCCCCAGATACGCTGCAAACACCCTAACGCTGGCACTTGAAAAACAAGTCCTTTTCATACCCATCTCCGTATCACCACCACCGCGTCTGGGAGTCAAGACGAATGCTCATCCAAAACCCGCCTCTGACAAGCCATGCTGTAGATGGAAGGTGGCATGTTCTCAGGTGTGGCGGGGACTATCCCACGCCAATCAAAGTGAGCGAGCTGGTTATACCCACAACAGGAATTGAGGGATGTCCCCAGACACGGCTCTACAGGACATGTTTCCATCTCCATGTCCCTGCATCGCCCCCTCACCAGCTGTCTCCAGTTCCTTTCTGCTTCTCCATAGGACGCAAGTCCTCCTTGGTACCAGCTCAGACCATGCCTGGACACAAGTGGCACCTGCAGCATGGCACCGAGCCCCACGTTAGAGCCCACTGCTCCCAGCGCTGCCTTTGGGGACAAATATTTCCCAGCCTTATCCACTTACCAAGAGAAACCCCTTATAGGCACCATGCACGTGGTCACGGTGCACAGCAGGAACCAACCCACAGCACTGCTTTGCTCTAGCAAGTCCTTTGGAAGACCACAGCCATCAGCATCCTCCCCAACCCCTCCAGAAACCCCCGAGAGCAGCATCAACGAGCACCACCAACAGTCCCTCGCCGAGCACGTGAAGCAGCCGGACCATGTTCACAAGACCTCAACGCAACCCCTTTGCTGCCCAGAGAGGCTGAAGGGACATTTGTCCCCACCAGTCCTCGCACAGGCAGTGACCCCAGCACTGTGGTGAGCAGACGAGCAGCACACCATCGCTCAGACCTCCCTCCTGCCCTGGCATCGAAGAGTTCTCACTAGAAGCCTCAATATTTTCTCCTATAGACTTGTGTTGCCCAGCAGCAGCGCAGGAGGGTCCCCCCTCTGCCCCATTGAACAGGAGAGCAGAAGGCACTTGCCACATTGCATCTTGTCTCCTACTACCGCGCCAAGGTCTCCCCTGGGAGGAAACGTAGGACATTTCGGCACTCCGCCCC
Source organism: Rissa tridactyla (assembly GCF_028500815.1). NCBI lineage: Eukaryota > Metazoa > Chordata > Aves > Charadriiformes > Laridae > Rissa > Rissa tridactyla. The sequence continues at coordinate 28,572,337 of NC_071474.1, read as the reverse complement.
ATTTGTTTATGTATTGGAAGGAAGAGCTGGAGCAAATTTCATGAGTATAATTCATTACACACAACTGATGAAAATAAAGGCACTTCTGTGCCACCTCATCTTACAGCCAATGGGGAGCTCCCTGCATCTCCATCCGGCTCCCAGCTGACTCCCGCATCATCTCCAGCAGCCAGAGACGCCACACGGGTCGGGGGCAATCCCGGGGAACCCAAGCTCTGCAAACCAACGAACAAATTACCTTCCTCGACCGGCGGAGTTTGGTTACTCCCGCGGCTGGCATAATATCGGTAACGTCTGAGGAAATACAAGAGAATCCAAATCGCTTCCACAAACCCCCTCCCATGCCAGGGAGCTGCCACGTGGCATCGCACGGCCTCCGCCAGCCCCACCGTCCCACCGCAAGTCCCCGCGCGGCGCAAATTAGCCAGGCAGGCAACCGCCGAATGGGGGAAGGCTGCTGCCTCTCAAAACGTACTCGGGTAATTTATTTTGACAAGTGTAGCTTGGTTTTAATCATCGATAATTCTTCCGAGCAAAGCGTCTTCGGGTAAGTGGGCTGTAGTCTACTTTGTAGAAGTAATGAAGTTGGAGTAATAGGAGGGCTCGCCGCAGCGTTCTGCTACTAATCAGTGCTAATAAATGTGGAAAAAGCGCTGTTTTGTGTATGCAGATTATGGGATTTGCAGATAAGCAAAGTGTAAATGATGGGGGCTTGGTGTAGACGAGGTACTTCTTTGTGCTGAGAACAGATAATAATAGCAAAGTCCCCAACCGGCTTGATTGTCTTTTCCGATCCTAGGTTTGGGACACTTGGGCTCTGCACTTACCACAAAGAGATCTGCTGCTCCCCAGAGAGCGGACACTCTGGTTTGGAGCCACCAAAGGGGTGGGAAGTGGCTGCATTTTGGGGGACCAGGAGGAAGTACCACATACCCCAGCTGTGGTTAAGTCCAGACAAGCCACCTTCACAAGAGCATTGTGACCATCATTTTTTCCATCCATATTTTACCAATGGTGTTTGTTATCAATTGATCTTCAACGCAAGCTGCAGGCAAAGCCTCCTGCGGGGCACGGGGCCACTCACAGTGCAAAACACCACCCAGCAGCTTTGACATACACATAACCCTCCGGGAAGCACGTGGCCATGATGGAGCAGTTGGTGACATGTCTGCAGGACAACCCCCGGACGTGATGAGCACTGTGAGTTTCACTCCTGCACACCGCTATAACCATCCCATAGCTGCAAGAGCAGGAGAGGTGGTGTCCGTCCCCGTCCCACCGCGTGACAGTCCTCCCCAGAACCTCCTGCGCACACACGAAAGCCATGGTTTGTACGAACGAGATGATGCTCTGCCCATGGACTGGTCAAGACAAAGCAGCTCCCTTGCTAGGCACCACCGTCCCCTTCCTCCCACGATCTTACAAAGCTCTGGGCATCCCCAGCATCGCAAGGGGCAAACCTACTCATCAACTCAACTACAGCTATACCAGAGCGGCGGCTCTCCTGGTTTCCGTGCGGGACATGATGAACATCAGTCTTTCCCCGCCTGAGAACCCCTGGCCCTGGTTTTAGGATCACCGTCCACAGCCATGGAGCGAGTGGTAACGCTGGTGTTGAGGCAGGAGGGAATTTCTGCGCCATTTCTTATGAAAAAATACTTTGACTTGGTTTCCCCAGGAGCTGTTGACTTCAAAGAGGCAGTTTTGCTCCCAAGTTTGCTCTGAGGCACCCGAGCCAGGGAGCTGCGGTAACCTCCATGAGAGGGGCTTTGGGTGGCCAACACAAAACAAGAGGAGCATCATTTGGGGCAACCAACATCTCAAAGGCCTGGTGGTGAAACCCTGCCACAAGGGATGTTGCCAAGAGGCCAGGAACATCGCCAAACTGATTGCGACCACTATTTTATTTAGATACTTTAAAATTAAAGCAACCTATTCGACCAACAGGAAGGAAATGTTGCCGTATTTTTATCTGCCGTTTTGAGGGCTGCTGCACCAAATCGTTACTTCACATTTCCGTCTTTGTCAATGCAAAATGTTATTCCATCGGCATCAAAATATCTGGAGAGCACTCGCTGGCATTTCTGCTTGCAAGCGCGTTTGGGGAGCATTTATACGTTTATTTGCCCGGAAGAAACATGGTTTTAAGTGACTCTCGAGTCGCTCGCTTTTCAGAAAGTATTATCAAAACATCGGGCGAGAATCTCAGCACAAAGCTCGGAAGGAAACCAGAGATTTATACTATAGGAACTGGTCTCGTATATCAAATCAGGCCTGCATGTAACAGCCCGAGTCATTGCTCTGCCATTTCTATTTCTTTGCATCTCTTTATTCTTCAGGGAGCGGGGAAGCGGGGGGAGTGAAAAAGGGCCACTTTTTCAAAGAACAATACGCGAGCTCGGCCACAAAAGGCTCCTCCCAATGTAAGTAAGTTATTTCGCCTGGGAAAGCCCTTTTTTTTTTCCGGCAAAGCAGGTTGGAGGGGAGAGGCGGACTCTTCCTCGGGAGAGAAAAGGCCCATCTTGTGCGCGGGCTGCTCCCCGTCGTGCCGCTGCGAGGGTTTACACGGCCGCCGGCGCAGGGCGAGAGCCCCATCTGGCCCTGAGCCCCCCCCAGGTCCCGAGGGGCTGGAGGGACCCAAGGGTGGGGAGACGGAGGCAGAGGGAGCATCTCCAAGGGGGCAGCCCATTCCCTGCGCCCCCCGCCGTCATTTCCGACACAAAAGGGGAAAATAGAGCCTTGCGTCGAGCTCGTTTTCAACCAAAAGAGGTTTTGGTTGGGTTTCTTCAAAATAAAAATTATTATTATTGTTGTTGCTGTTGTTGTCATTATTATTATTATTATCATCATTATTATTACCTTCCAGTCCCTGCAATCACATTTTCCTTCTTAAGGAGGAAAAGTATAATATGTGAAGTTACTTTTTCCTCGCTCTGAGGACCAGCCACCGCGTTTACCAGTTTCACTACACAGAGGGCATTTTCTCGCTCCGAAATCCAACGGGTTTTGCTATGACTACCACTTCCCAGCGCCAAAAAAAGAGGAGGGGGGGTGGGGGAAAGTGCGGAGGGGGGGGAAATCACCTGTAAAGAATTAGGTAACAGAGTGTGAAAGGTCTCTGCCATTCAGGAAATACTTCCCGCTGGATTTAATTACAGATTGCAACTAAACCCCCCCCCCCTTCTTTTTTTTTTTTTTCTTGAACTTCAGACATACAATAACATGACATTTATTGAACGCGCTGGCGTTGCAGCCGCAGCCATGGTTGAAAAGCCCGGAGAACCGGGTTGTTTACAACCAACTTTAAAAATACACTTTATACACCGGATTAATGCGAGTTTTATGAGGAAGGCACGTTTTAGCCCTCCGCTATGGGAATCAGCGATTCCCAAACGAGGAGCCTTCGCCGGCGGTGGTGCTGGGGACCAGCGTTGTCCCCAATGCTCCCCCCAGCCCCGTTTTGGGGACAATTGGCCTCTTGCGTCCCACCACCTCCCTCCCCGCTCAGCAGCTCGCCCAGACACTGCCTTCAGCCAGTCCCTCTCACATTTGGTCTAAATTGGGTATTTTTCCACCCCCCCGCCCCCTGCCCCCGGTATCTCGGCTAAGATGAGCGGTCCCGATACAACAGTATTAAATGTCAAACGAGCGAAAAACAACGTGCAAAGCCAACGCAACTCTGCATTTAATTTAGGCAGCGTCAAAGCAAGGAGCAAGAAAGGAATGGTGGGGTTTGGGTTTGGGTTTTTTTGTTTTTTTTTTTCCTTCGCACATTTTTATAAAACCACCAAATCCAGCTCGTCCTTGAGGCTCCCCCTGTCCTACCTCCCCCCGCAAAAAACCATGTCTTCCCTTCTTCCCTGGCGATAATACAGCGGTAAGCAAAACAATATAACGATATCTGCCTACATTTGAGTCGCTAATTACACGTGGCAACGTTAAAACTGTTCCTCTGTTGAGCATTTCATTTGGCCACTTTTGGGAGGAGACATTTGGGTTTTTATTTCTAAATGTGTTGATTAAATTGTGTCCCTGCTTCCGCAGCCAGAAATACAGCAGCTTCCCTCTAAGCGAAGGCAATGAGGCATCCGACGCCCTGGAATTCATTTAAGAATTTGTATTCCGTCACAATTATCTGCAGTCGTTGTGCGCAATAAAACAATTTGTTATAGATCAAATCCTGTGTGTCGAAGCGGTGTCGAGAGCGTCTCTTAAACTCACAGAAGGGAATAAAACTCGGAGCCGGGGGGAAAAAAAAAATCTGCTCCCTGGAAGGTGTTATCCTGTGGGTGCCACAGGGTAATTTACAGGATCTGCCAACGTTTCGGAGTCTCCCGCTTGACTTTTTTTGGCTTTTATGAGCTGAAGAACAGAAGCGGGGTCATTGGAGAGATTAAGTTTCCTTTTCTGCGCTAACGTTAGGGAGGGAGGGAGAGAGAGAGACGGCACAGGAGTGCTCTGCTGTACCCTGATAATTCACCTACGGCTGGATCGCTGCCCTAGCGATGAGCTCTGCCGGCTCGTCCAGGGTTCGCAGCCTCCCGACGCACCCCCACGGGCGCAGGGAACTCGCACCCTCAGCGTTTCACCCAACGGGGAGTTGGAAATGGTTTGCTTGGCTTTTTGCTCCTTGGTTTGCTTTTTAACAAAGCAAAAAAAAAAAAAAAAAAAAACCAAACCAAAAAAACTACACCAAACCCTGCTCCCGTTCACGCAGAGCACGCAGTGAATCCATCTGCCGGTATATATCCATTGGCAGGGAAGCCGGGGTGAGCGAAATGGCAATGCCCGGAAAGTACCACACAGGCAGATTATTATTTTTTCTTTTTTTTTTTACCCTTTTTCTGGGCTACAAGAAACAGAAATTTGGGTAACAACTCGCTCCGCAGCGCAGCACCCCAAGCAGCAGCACGGGTCCTCCTGTCCCTCGTAACGCACGCGCACACACGTGGGATAAGGAAAAAAAGGCAAAAAAATAAAATCTGAGGCATTTGTTAAGAGTCAATTTTCAAATCTTTTTTTTTTTTTCCTTTTTTTTTCTTTTCCCCCCCCCCCCCCCATAGGTTATAATTGTAAATCAAGGCGGGGAAATCTGTATTTCAAATTCTGCGTGCACATTTTCTCCATCCGCGCTTTCGATTAATCCGAGTTGCACGGGCGCAACAGAGGTAACGTTTACCTCCTCGCCTCTGAAACGAAGAAAGAAAACCTTTTTTCGCAATTATGGCATGATAACGCAGGCAAAACTAAGAATGTGTTGCTTGTTTTTTTTTTTCCCCTTCTCTACTTCCCTGCAAAAAAAAAAAAAAAAAGGCAAAAAAAATATTTCAGTTCGCAAGTCCATTCCAGAGCAAAACTCTCTTCACCGCAGAAAGGGAATTTAACCTGATAAATCAGTTTTCTGCAGATAGCGCTGGAAGCGGTTCACGTTGCCATTTGAATGGGTTTTCTTTACCTACACATTTTTGTTAACTGGTTTAATAAATTATGACAGACCTTTAAAACCCGATCGGAGCTGTACGGGGCAGATTTACGACCAGCCAAACAGCCCAGCGGAAGGGAAAGCCACAATATTTCAGTGCTGTCGGTAGGAGGACCCTTTTTATGATTATTATTAATTGTATCAAAAGAACAGCCGAAGTCTAACACTTTTTAGTGATCGCTTCTCAAAGTAAAATGCAGAAACAGAAGGAAACTGGTTTAAATCCAGCAACTATTTTGAGCCAGTTAGCTGGAGAAGCTGAATTAGAATAACACAGTCAAAACAGACTCAAAGCACGGAGTAATTTAAAACTGCAACAAAACGGAAAGAGGAAAATTAGATATTCAACAAACGACTTTTTCAAGGGAATTACTGAGGCTGGTTCGTGCTATTTCAAGTCTCTCTCCTCCTTTCCACGCTTTCTCGTAAAGCCCTTGCGACCAAAACAGCAACGACTTTTCGTTCCTTGCCAGGCAGCCGGTGGGATCAAAACCGCCGTTTTTTTAAACCACCGAATAAACCCGGGTCCTGCCCGGCAGCGTCGAAGGGGTCATTAATAAACAGTGGGCAGGATGAGACGACCGTATCCCCTTTGCGAGCAAATTGTGAGATACCACATCGACACTCGCTTCTTAAAAACGTCCACTCGCTTATACTTAAAAAGTAAATTGCACAATTTTCCTATAAGTAGTTCTATTTAGGTACCTGCTGCCTTTAACATTCTTGCTGAAATCTAAAACAGATATGTAAGTTGTGTTTTTTCTTTTAAATTGAGATCCATAGAACATGCAAAGTAATTAGCCGCATGTATCAAAATTATTAATGTAACCTCAGCTATCCAGTTGCCTTGCGCTATATAATATACGATCCAATAAATTAGGTAACATAACAAAACTAAAAATAAGGCTTACGTCTCGGTACAAATTAAACTATAAAACATCATATTCGGTGCTTGAAAACACCTCATCTTTCATTTCTAAATTATAATTTCAAAACCAATAAAAGCGGTTCCATAAAATGAGGAAAACAAACTTGTTCCAATTTGGTGGGGGAAAAAAAAATAATTGAATCTGACAATTTTACGAAAGGACTTTGTGGGAGCAGAGCTACAGAGGCGCAAATAAAAACCCCGCGATCACAAAATAGCTATAATCGTCCGACTGGCGTTTTACGTGCGAGGGGCTTGTAAAAAATGGAGATTATAAACATGCACCGCGCACCATAAAACCCCGCGTAGTCGAGAGAAGGGGGAAGAAAAAACCCCCAGCCTGGAAAGCACAATTCCTCCGCGCCCTCCCTGCGTCGCAGCTGTTCCCACCCAGAGGGTTTTTAACCAAATCTGGCGACAGGACGGGGATGGAAAAACACCCAAAATAGATGTTTATTCTGCTCTTTGGTCCCGTTCTCGCGGCGGTGGGAGAAGAGCCACTTGGGGGGCTGCGTTAGCCAGAATTTCTTCCAAGGTCTGTGCCTTGTCCTGAGCACGACGCTGGGCTGAGCGACCCATAAATGAGGCTGTTTGTAATTAAAGCTGCTTTGCCAAGCGGAGAGAGGGGGCTAAACGCTGGCCCTACCTGTGCCCTCCGCTTCATCCCACGGCCGGCTAAGGAGAAACCCTCTTACAGCCAGAAAAGGGGGTAAATGCAGCCAAAAAGAAACAGCAAACTTGTGCTTAAAGGTGGTGGCAGAGGCGATACTGAATATACTCCAGAAAAGGCAAATAGCACTTTAAGATTTATATCATTAAATGAACCTGGTGCTCGTGCTCTAAAAGCATCACTCCTAAATTAAGCAAGCCCCCCCCCAAAGCCCCGCAACAACCCAACCCTACATTTACAAAAACTCTCCAAATCTTAAAAAAAGTAACTGACGAAGAGTAACCAGGAAAAAAAAAAAAAAAAAAAGACCAAAAGAAATCCCCAAAGCAGCCTCCCCAGCTGAATCAGTGTCACATTGGCACAGCGAAAATCCTGGAGATTCGCATAAACTTGGAGGAGATTTTTTTGTTGTTTAGTAACTACGCTGAGAAAGCTACAGGAGAAACCGTCGCAGTTTATATAGGTAAACTACCAAAACCAGCATCACTTTTTTTTTTTTTTTTTTTTTTTTTTTTTAATACCTTGGTGCCCCCTTTTGGTCTGTACAGTTCAAGGCAATTTTTTTTTTTTCCCCCGCTTCAAAACTTAATCATAAAAATCCAGTAACTTTTCACTGGTGAAGTCTTAATCGAGAGCATCATGGCTGTTCCACCTATAGTGACGGGTCCGGTGTCCCCGCTATCGATTTAGCCCCTGGGAACACGCACGAGTAGCGGCGAAGGTCAAAGGAAGGGGTTGATTTCCATTAGAAAAAATTGCCCCAGCGCCAAAATCCTGCTGTATACAGTTATCTTGATAGAGGGGAAGAAGAAAATTAAAAAAAGAAAAAGAAAAAAAAAAAGAAGACCCATTCATTACCTTTGCTACAGCACACTCAGTGGGGGAAGGCTGGTGTGCGGATGACAACTTTGCCTCGCTACATTTGTGCGTGCAACATTGAGGAGTGAAAAAACTCCCGAGCGAGCGGGACCCTTCGCTCAGGTCCAGGTTGTCGGCGGACCGCGTGCGGCTAGCATCGCGCCTCGACCCCGACGATCTTTAGGAAGAGGAAAGCAAAGGTTTGATAACTATCGATTAGACACCCCCCCTCCCCCCCAAAAAAAAAAAAAACAAAAAAAAAACACCAAAAAATTAAACCTCATCCTGATGACTTTCAACTCGCGGCACTAGTAATTATGCCCCAGAAACAAGAGATTTCCACGTTCAACATCACTGTGTGAAGACGAGCTTATTTCCAGCAGGGATATTGAGTCCTGCCATCTGAAGGGCCAATCAAGTGTGAAGTACAGTATAGTTTTAGACTCAATTGAAAGGAAAAAGCTTGACTACTAGTTCATAGCATGACAACTTTCATGGATTAGCTCAGACCCTATTCTACTCCGTGAAAGGGTATCACAGCATGAAGACAGTTTTCAATGCACTAAACTTTAATAGCTGAGTGGGGGAGCCAAAGCTTCCTTTTGGTCTCTATAGAAACAGTATAGCCAAAATTTGAGGCAAAATTGAGATTCTTGGGTCTCAGTCCTGTATTTACCCTCCAAGATCCCTATTCACAAAAAGTCTTCAGACTTTATATACATATACGTATATAATTATATAGATAATTACATACGTGCTTGTGCGTGCCATTTTCCCAGCGGAAGATGAAGGGAGTTAAACCCAATTAACTAATTCCCCAGAGCCCCACCACTGCTTCCCAGTGTCCCCAGAGCCCTGGGAGGAGGCGGTGGGTGCAAAGAGGCACCCAAGGAGGCATCACCAGCGCTCGCAGGTGTTTTCTTCCCTTCCCAGCTGCAAAGCTGTGCATCCTACACATTTCTGTGCCCCCAGAGCCCTCACCCCCTTTAACATCCTCCAGAAAGACAGAGATTTTATTTAGGTGCTGGCTCCCACAGCAAGGCACTGCCAGCATGAAGCATCTCCTTAGGGAACGCCGTGTTGATGCCAGAGGCTGATGGAAACTTAACCTGCAAGGAGCGGTCCAGAGGAGCAACAGCATTCGACCCAGCAGGAGAGGTTCCCCCTTTGCTTTTGGAAGAAAAGCGCTCTCGTGATGAAATCAAACGCCGAGAACGTGGGGAAAAACCCACTCCCGCGACAGGCTGCTCTCCCCCAGCCCGCGCAGAGGCTGCGGGTGGGTTCCTGCAGGCGCTGTGCCCACGGGACCACCCTACGTCACGCTGCGCCTTCACGTCGGGTGCGGAGAAAACAGCGCCAGCTTTTCCAGCATTAACCTCGGCACTTCTTTCACACTTAACCGTGCACCCGCTAACTACAGTTCCCAGCAGACATTACCCCTACACACCGACACGCACGCAAACACGGTTTTCTCTTCCCATCTCCCTCACACACATCCCCTCTTTCCAGTCCTTCCCTCTGTGCCGTGGGGTAGCGGGGCTGGGCATCCCCTGGGATGCAGCCGGGAGGGATGTTACCTGCAGGTACCCACGCCGCGCGTTCCACCCGCTTTATTCAAGTTTGACACCTGCGTCTGAGCAGCGGCGAGGCCGATCTGGCTCCCTCGGCAAACTTGGCCGGGCCACAGATGCCTTTCCCCCTCCTTCTCCCCTCCCTGCACCGCTGGGATGTATGGGTGCCTCCTATGGAGAGTCTACATTTCACTATAATGCTCCTACCCTCCCTTTGTGGAGCACTAATCCTGAGTCACCGGAGCCCGAAACTCGCCTTGCATGGCCAGAGAAGCGATTATTTTTGTTTTTTCTCTTTATTCCCCCCCCCCACCCCTGCTTCTTGGGTTTGGAGTTAATCCAGCCCTGGGCAGGGTCTCCCCGCAGCATCCCCTCCATCGGAGCCATGGATCCCAGCGCAGGCGGTGGGTTTTGAAGGGGGTTCCTCGGGGTGCTGACACCCTGGGCTAGCTCTCCTTGGCCAGGATCAGCCCGAGGCCAAAATCCAAGCCCTTGGCCAGGATTAAACCTGCTGGGCAGGGAGCTGCTGTGGAAGCCCGTGCTTCGCCGCAGGGGTCGCAACTAGTTGCACATGGAGGGGTTGTGCTGCCAAGGCAGCGCTCTGGTCATCCCTCCTGAGGCTCCCTGGCACGCTGTTCCCACCGTAAGGGACGATGGGGGTCCCACAGACCACGGCATCACCCTCCAGGCCGCACCTCAGCAGCACCCCGGCAAGATTCAAGGCTTCCCGCAAGGGTGAGGAAAGCCCAACATCGCCGATCACCTCTCGGACAAGCGTCGTCCAAACCATTCCCCAAACACGGTCCACTGTGTACGTTTGCTAAAGTTGTGCAAAGGCAGATTTTGAGTAAAAAGTGCTCCTGCTCACAAGGAAATAGAGCTTGCCCTTTACCTCATTGACCCAGCGTGGTTCAAAGCTGCCATACGCTCTTTCTCGTTCTCCATCCCGGAGAGAGTCACAGCCACAATGTCCTAGACCGGCAGCTCCACCATACTTGCAGGACACGCTTCTGGAGAGACGCAGAGAGCTGCTCGATGCAGAAAACCCCTCTTCTTCGGGATCCTCCATCCAGCTCTTCCCCGTTGAAGAGTGAGGTCCTGAAGCCACAGAGAGCAGCCAAAATCAATAGACACTTGACGACCTTAATAAATCTGGGTCATAACCACATCCCCCCCATAGGCATGCGTGGACGTCATTTCACAGATTGAGCACATGGGTCCTGTTTTCCAAACATCACATCTGTGTGCTCCAGAAAGTGCTGATGGGCGCCTCGCAGAGGGACAAACACCGGCATACGGGAGAAAAAAGCATCAGCACCATTGCTGTGTCATACACAAACTCACGTCCCCACCTGGAAGAGGCGCCTTTGGAGCAGCCAGGCCTGCTCAGATGCCTGCTGTACGAAAAGGCTATGGTGGCACTTGGGCAGCTGCTGGAAAGCGTGGCAGCGGGTGTGAGCCGGAGGGAGAGATGCCTGGGCGCAACCCTTGTGCTCCAGTGCTGGACCACAGCCTCCGAGGCCACCTCCGGCTGGAGAAGTCTGGACCAGAAGCAGAGGTCTGGTAATCAGGGCCTTTTCTCATCCCCTGGTAAAAAGGGTGAAATCCCTGCAGTGTCGGCACCAGCAAAATCGCCTTTGATGCTCAGACCCACTCACGATTAGAACTGTAAGCAGAAATTAGAGAGACATGCTTATGGTTAAACACGATTTCCTCTGTTGGTTAAACACTACCCACTTCTCTCTCCATTAGACAGAACATCTCCAACGCCCCGGCGGCTCATAACAACCCTGAACAGAGACTTTGTCCTTTGTGCAGCGCTCAGCTATGGAGGGAAACAATTTGCAGTTTAAATTATTTCCTTTCCACAGGTTTGAGACAGCCACGGTGCAGTAATTACACACGCTGGACGGGTCCTGTACCTCACAGTCCCTTCCCGAGGAGCCAAATATTGCTCCAAGGCTCGAATCGGACCCAACGCGTCAAGACCAGTCATTTCGCATGGGCCGGAAAGTCCAAACTTTGGTCCATCGGCACGCACTGACAGCTCAATTGATGGCTGGGCTCCTGCCACTGACAGTCACACGGGAGGACGGATTCAATGGTCCTATTTAAACCTGCTCCCGGAGCCCTCGGACCCTACACGTGTCACCGTGTTAGATGCCATTGATGCCGAGGCAGCTTCTTTGCAGGACGTCAAAGCATAATGGAGCAAACCCCTCATGTGTGAAGGGAAAGCCGGCCTTTTGCACCACGGAATCCTCGCTATTCAGCCCAGCAGACGTTTATGTTTGGAGTCGAACCAGACAAACATCAACACGGCCAAACCCTACCACTGTGGGAGCGAAACAATGGTGACAACCAGCCAGGACACACCACTGCCACCCAGCCCCATCCCCGGGGGGTGTGGGGAGAGAAGGATTTGGGGTTTGGCAGCGGGAGGTGGGTTTGCCTCCCTGCAAGCACCCAAAGGGGAAGGAGCCCACCCAGGCTCATGCAGGATGGGTGAAACCTGTGCCATCCACGGTGTTGGGACGAGGTGTTGGGAAAGCCCAACCTTGCTGCTTCTCCAGGCTGCTCAAAGCAGCTCTGCCACCGCCCTGGTGCAGACAAGACAGCTGAGAGCACAAACCATCCAGCACCGCCCAATTTCTCCTCCCCAAACCAGCCCTGGACGCAGCCTGATGCCAACAGGACAAAGCCCAGGAGCACATGGATCCATCGCTATTTCGGTTGAGTGCCAACTTCCCTTAGGGCAGATTTTCCTAAGGAGATCCAAACTGGCCCATTTGCTATGGGATGATATAATCCTCACCACTCTGCAAGGTCTGGAAAGGTAGTGACCCTGGTGTCCCAGTTTATCCTTCCCACCCCAGGACTTTAAGCCAGGAGCGCGGCTGTGCCCATCGCATCCCCGTGGGCAGCATCCCTTCCCTGGGATGGCAATGGTTACAATGGGGGCTCTGCTTCCCTCGGCCCCAAAGCACTCACTGAAAAAGAAAGATGCGCGGGTATTTGGCTGCGTGTCCGGGAGCACGGGCGAGGCTTTGACGAGCTGTCACTCAGACAAACTTTCTGCTTAGGAGCGGGATAGATCCCCTGCACCAGGGCACAGAGAGCGATTAAGGAGTTGGTGGCTTCTCCTGGTCTCCAGCTTTTTTGCTGAAAAGTCTTCCCATGGCCCTTCTCCACCGTCAAGAAGCCTCGAGGGGATAGGGACAGTCCGGTGACGATGCAAGAGAGATGCTATCATGCTGGAGCAATGCTGCGTTGGATGGGGCTCTTCCCCCACGCTCCCTGTCCCGCTGCGCTGCCATGAAGATGCCACATTTCCAAGTGCAAAGTCACGTTTCTCCGGGGCCGGACCCAGCAGACGAGGGGCACAGGACGGGCTGGAGCAGCCAGTTCCCACACACATTGGAAAAAGCCAAGAACAGCCAATTGCAGCCATGCACCGAGCGGTGTCGGCTACCATGGCGGCAGGAAGGATGCACAAGGGTCCCCGCATCTCCAGGGAACGCGGCGCATCCCGAGCTGATGCCGCGAGACCCGGCGCTGTCTCCCAGGAGAGCTCCACGCCAGACAGAAAACATCGTGGGAAGTCTCACCCGGCTTCAGTTTCTTCTCCTCATTCAGCTGCAGACTCCTAAATGGACACTAGTCTGATAATCCTTTTTTCCAAGGCACATCTGCCTTTCTTTTCTCTCTGTTCAATCTGTAGCTTAGCCTTCCCTCCGGAGGAATCATCTAAAGGATCTCTCATACTTTTTGCTGCCCCGTTTTTGCAGCAGTTGGGGCATAAACTGTTTGATAGACTCTGAAGGGTTGCCTTTGTTTCCCCAAAAAGGTGCTATTTTGTTCACAAACACTCTGAGGAGCTCGGCAGTCTCTTTTCCTACCACTCGCTTTTCATCATTTTAACACAAAAGCCAAAGCTTTTGAAATCCCCGTTTCATGTCGGTACATTAGATATCTGAATTCCTCCCACATTTGAAACCTGAGTCTGAACATGAACTTACCCCCAAAATCTCAAGTTTGCAATTTAAGCAATTTCCTTTGATGCATTATTTAAACATACATTTTAATTATTAATTGAGACAGCTTAGTGCTGTCATTTAATAGCCAAACCCTGCACTGGGCCAGATCCTCACCTGCTGCAAACCCGCGCTGCTCCCGCCCCGGCCCCCCTGCCCTCCACTCCTACCAAAGCACTTCATTAAAGTATTTCAACAAGCTCCTCTAATTCGAGTTCAAAGAATTCGGCTAATGAAGTATTTAAACATTTTTGTACCCCAAATCAATCAATCTACAAAACACCCGGAGAAAACCAAACGACGGTTTTATGCAAAACTCACGCTTCGCAGTGCATCGCTGGAGGGAAAATTAGAATCATCGAATCGCCTAGGCTGGAAGGGACCTTTCAGATCATCGAGTCCAACCATCAGCTGAACGCTGACAAAACCCATCACTAAACCATATCTCTCAGCACTATGTCTACTCATCTTTTAAATACCTCCAGGCATGGTGCCTCAACCCCTTCCCTGGGCAGCCTGTTCCAAAAATTGTGTCCTCTCTGTTCAATTTAACGAGGAAACCATCAACTGTTGCTTTTCTGGCCTTTATGAGAAGTGGGAGATCTCCTCTGCAGATGTTTTACCCTCTCTTCCCCCCCGTATCTCCCAACCTGTTTAGCTGCAGCCCCCGTTCCCCCAAGAGGAATGGGTTTTCTGCTCCCACCCCAGGTGGGTCCATCCCTCCTCGGTGCAATGTGGCACCAGAAGCGGAGCCAAGCCTTATCCATGGCTTCTGCAGTGTGGAGAGGCCTCCAGGCAAGACCCACTTTCTTGCTCCCCTCCTGCCTTACTGGGACTAGAAATTGCTTCTCCTCAAACGTCCTTTCATCAAGGTCCGTGCTTTACCCATGAAGTTTAACAGATGGGTGCAGAGGAGGGGTTTAGATCACTCGGGGCAGGTGGAGAAGGGAACGCACATCCCCTCCTGGTAGCTGGGAAGGGTATTTAGGAACCAGGCTGTGGCTTGGGGTCAGCAGGAGAGGGGAGAGCCCTGGAGAAGCTGTGGGTGGTGGGGTGCAGGCAGGGACTCTCCTGGTGCTGCGTGCGCCTTGCTCTCGGGAAGCCACCCTTGGTCTCCCCACAACCGCAGCTGACAATTTTGACGGCTCAGATTCAGGTTCCATGACGAATTTGGGGTATTGGGCAGGGACTTTCAGAGCGTTGAGTGAACTGCAGTGAAAGCTGGCTGCTGTACCCAGGTGGGTCAGGAGACAGCCCTGCCAGCAGAAGGTGCCCAGTGGTACAGTCACCTCTGCTGAGTGGGATCTCCTACATGTCCCCGCTGCAGCCCTCAAAGGGCAAAATGAGAAAACCAGGTGACCTCCATCCACTCAGCAACACCCCTCTCCATCCTGGCCCCAAAGCCAACCCCCCTTTATCCCAGCAGGAGCCTGGACCAGCCATGCCCGTCCCACATCACCAGATTCACACAACCCCTTCGCATTTCGGGCATCTGCCCAACAAAGAGCTCTGCTGTCCACCTGGGGCTCAGCAGGGATGCCAAAAGTGCCCAGCAAGCATCTCCCTGGCTTTTCCCAAGGTATCCATGTTATCCCTGCCTGTCCACGCACCGAGAGCCAGGAGGGGCTGCCACCTGCACCGTCGGAAGAGCAGGAGCTGCGGGAGCAACAGGCTTCTCTGCTGCAGCATACCCCCAGAAGAGCCGGCGGGTTGATTTATTACTGCTGTGCTTTGGGTCAAAGTCATACGCTCCCCAAACCATAATTAACTGCCATACTAAAAAAAAAAATTTTTTATATATATATAAAAAAAAAAATAAATTACACTAAACAAAAGCACGAGGGCCGCCCCAACGTGATGCGCTTTGTGCGATTGCTCGGACCTCGCGGGCCGGAGACGCTCGCCATGATCAACAGCACCAAATTCACCCACCCCAAATCTCCTGCCCTTTGTTTGAGCTCCCCAGGGGTGTCAACCTCAAGGAGAACCCCGGGAGGCAGGAGGGTGCGACTTCTCCGGGCGATGGAATAAAAAACCCCCATCCTAAGGAGCACGTCCATCGGGGCTCTGTGGCGTTGTGAAGGAGGGTTGCTGTTATTGCTAACTCTTCATCTGCCCTTGGACCCCATCAGCCGCCCGCGTCTGGCGCTGGCCAGATATGATTTACTTACCCTACACACACCCCCCGCTAAAAGTTAAGGCGACAGCAGCAAAGATTTCCCCTCCTGCAACGGAACGTCGGGAAGCCCACGGCACCGGTAAATTAGCTGCACGCAGTAAAACTGTATTTGGCTTCCTCTCCACAAAACCATGAAGATATTTATATATAATTTATCTTTCTAAGTTGTCATGTGGCAAAAGACCTCTCGCTGTGAGGCAAGCTTCTCTTCCTACTTAGAGAGAATTACGTGATTAAATAGAGACCTGAAAAGTTGTGAACAAGCACTGAAGAAGAAAAGGTTTCCTCTTAAAGCCTTAATGAAGTGGGTTCATTCCTCCTCCAACATCAACTTAGCCTTGTGTAGTTTGTTTTCACTCTGGTTAATCACTGACCAAAGCTGTAGTGCGGACCACCAGTTCCCAATAACCCATAAAAGGCAGATCAGAAGCTATTGTTCTTTTCTGTAGGGCTTAGCAGACAACAGCTGAATAAACCTGTTCAAAGTCAGAACAGTCAAGGAGGAACAGAAGCCCGGCCATCGGCTGCGAGGGAATCCTGAAAAGGAAATTCATTTATTATGACATAATTGATAGCGGGCACGCAAAGACGCTCCGCGGACCTGATGCAATCTGGGGTAATTAAATGCGGAGCAATTAACGGGTTGCAGTTAAAGAAAGCGACGTTGTTGCAAAAGGGGGGAATTTGCGCCCGCTTGCTGCCCGTGGACGCTGGCGCCTGGTGGGTGCTCCTGGCATCCCGCGACTGAGATTTTGGGAAAAATCCTCCCACGGGGGAGAAGAGAGGAAAAGGGAAAATCCGCGCGACTGAGTCCTTGGAAATTACACCCTGTAAAACTGTTGGAGCTGAGAGAGACGCAGGGAGGTCTGGAATTTGCTGGGAAGAGGCTTAAGGTGGCTGCCCCCGGAGGAGGCTTTGGGGAAGGAGGAATGCAACCTTCCACAGGAGGCACATTTTGTCTTACTGTTCCATTTGGGTTCGCGGCACTTGCGGACAGGGCACGTAGGGTGCTTTGGCTGTATGAGGGGTCGCTGGTGCCACAGAAACTCAGCCCTCTCCAACCACCATCTACCCAAAATGAAAGGGTTTTTCAAGAACGTAACTACCTTTTGAAATAAAGAGTTACCAAGTAAAGCGTCGAGGTGGTGCTTTTGCCCCAGATTTGCTTCTGCCCCTTCCCAAAGCGGCGAGGCAAAAGCCTCACTGGAGGTGAGGCACCATGGCAATTCACAGCAATGACTCCATCAGCCCTTTCTGCTCCAAGATGCTCCTCATCAAGCTGCTTGCTGAGCGGGGGCCAGGTGAGAAAACAAGCCTACAACAACAAATTTAAAGAAGCGCAAACCAATCCCACAACAAGCCCTGAGCAGCCAGGCTGGCCACAATGTGATGAGGATGGAAGCGTCCCCCATGATAAACCCTGAGCAGCCACGTTGGCGATGATGTGATGAGGATGGACACATCTCTTCCAATGCATGCAGGAAGGTCTAGTTCACTCACTTCTTCCCCTTCCCAGTCTTTGAAGCCTCTTGCAAGTGGCTCACCCCCTCCATCCCTGCCCCAGCGCCTGCTCCCGGGGTGAGCTCTCATGCTCTTATGGTGGGAGAGAAGGTTTCTCATCCCTTCTTTGCTACCTCCTCCTGGCCAGTCCCACCGCCAGGCTCCCTCCATCTGCTCCAGCAGCTCCTTTTCCCCGCTGGGTGTCACTTCTATTCTCCACACCGCTGACAGCTAGCCCTGCCCGAGCGTCGTCCTCCGGTACACCCGGCGTGGAACACGACTTCGCCCGCGCGGCTCAATAGCCACCACGCGTACGCTCAGCCTCTTGTCTTTCAGCCGAGGCAGAACGGGCTCCAGCATCACTGAAAGGCATCCGAAAACAAACAGCAGGACCCATCTCAGCGAGGCTCGAACACCGGGCTCTGCTCTTCCCAATGGATGATGCACCGAGGTTAAGAGGAGATTTACGACACTTGACCACGCAAAACTTGTAGTTGCAGTGAAAATAGTAGCCCCGAGGGGAAAAGCAAGCACCAGTGGGGCTGGGTGAAACCCCCGAGGAGCTACCCCAGGAGCACGTTTTGGAGGTCCCTTGGGAGAGACACGGCGCTGCTTTGATCTCCATGGGGGAAGGAAAGATTCAGGGAAAAGCAGAAGTCGTCGAAGCAGCTTTTCTTCCCTTTTCTCCCCCGAGCGAAAGCAAAATAAATGAATGAAACGTGTTGGTAAAAATCAAGATTAAAGAATAATAAACAGAGGCTGACGAAGAGCAACAAAGTCTTTGGCTGAAACAAGGATTTGTTGTTGCTGCCAGGAGCGGCGGGGGAGGGAGGGGTGGCGGGGGGGAGAGCCACGATTTGGCCGGAGCACCGCAAACTTTTGAGTTTTAGACATCATTTTCTATTTTTCAGCAGTTTATTCCTCTCACCTGCGTGCTCCATGGGGAAACACTGATTGCTTTAATTCTAACATTTGGAGTGGAACCCATTCACGAAACTTTCTGGCTGTGTGATTCAAAAACCCAGCCTTCTCTTTTCCTCTTTTTGTTCTCACAAGAAAATCAATTCACTTGAAGAGCCTCTTAATCCCATTTTTGCAATCAACAATTGCCACTTGTATATCGCTCTAATAGATTAAGAAGTGGGATGATGCGGTTGTCTGGTCTAATTCAACCCTATTCAGGTAACCGCAGCCCGAGGCACTTTGTAGTGCCAAGTGTAGAGCTCTACAGGAAGACTTTTGCTATCATAATTTCCTGTGGAGCTATGCACTGCCCCCACTGAGTAGCCTGAATTACTTTGAATTAGGCCCGACAACCACAGAGAGCAGAAATCCAACAAGCAACAATAACCAAGTCTTTGAGCATGACTTGCATGGGTTATTTTTTTTTTTTTCCTCCCCCCACTCTCCCCCCCCCCTTTCCCCCCCCCCCCCCCCCTTTGCATTCGAACAGAAAGAAGGAATTTCAAAACGCGCATCTATTTAAATGACAGCGACCTGCCATAAATCAAGCGGGAAACAAAAGGGGAAAACAGTTTAAGTGAGGGAGAAGTTGAAGTGGAGGAAAAATTAATCAAAACAGTTTTCCAGAAAAAAAAAAAAAAAAAAACTACAACAAAAAAACTTCATCGTAACAGCCTGTGGAAAAAAAAAAAAAAATTTCGGGCCTACAGCATCTCCATGGCAACAGAGAACAAGCACATGTTGGATACCAAAATCATAAAAGGTTTGTTTTGCAGGGATGAAACAGAAACAGATGGATCCGTGCTTAGTTTTAGTTTAATTTGTTAAAACGTTTCAGGCAATTTATCAGACGGAATGCCCAACTACTAGAGAAACACCTAAAAAAGTATATATAAAACCTGCACAAGCTTCGTCAACAGTTCTGCAACACACCCCCCCAAAAAAGCTGAGAAGCGCCAGAGTAGATTTAAAGCCGTAAATGTAAAGCTTAAAACCCAGGTCGGGCTTGAAAATTAGGCTGACGCTGCATCAGGTAAAGCAGCCTAACGCCGCTTTTCAAACACACGCTTCAATCGTAAAAACCGTCTCTACAAAGGAGCAATTCTGCGGGTAGGGGGGAAAAAAAAAACAAAAAACCAACAAGCCCGGCATATGTTAAGTCGTTGTCTGGTTCCAGAGAGGGAATAAATTGGACAACACAGTTGAAAACGCAGCCTCTTGAGGGCTACAAGTTTAAAATGTTCCGGGTAGCAAAACTCTGATCTCAGAGGGGTGAAAAGAGGATTCTTTCCTTTTCCCTTCCTTTTTTGGCCACCCACCCCCCCTTTTTTTTATTTTTTTATTTGTCATCATCCCTTAATTATTACCAACACGGCCAAAAAAAAAAAAAGAATTAAATCTAAATAAATATCGAAGGTTTCTCTTCTTAAGAGTTTCAATCGCTATTCCTACTCTTTTACCTTTCTGTGTTCAGAAAATAAAGAGAACAAAGCGGGAGCCCTACTGGTTCAAAACTAGCAGAACAGACAAACAACAGAGCACAACTGTTCCCTCATGCATGCCTGGGATTAGGATAAAAGCAGAAAAGACTTCTGAGAAAAAGAAAACAACAAAAGAAACAGGAGTGCTGACAAAACTTTTTTTCTTTCCATTGAGGCAAAAGAGAGAGAAAAAAGGCGGCCTGCTAATAAAAAAAAAAAAAAAAAAAAAAAAAAGAAAGAAAGAAAGAAAGGAAGGGGGGGAAAGAAAGGAGAAAGAAAGATAGAAGAAGAAAGATTAACAAACAGAAGTAAAGGGTTTCACCTCCTGTTTTACTTTTTACATTTAGCCCAATCTGGTCAGGGAAACAAGGCGCGGGAGGAGAGCGGATCCCAGCCCAGGGCGCCCGGAGGAGAGGACGCCGCCGCGCCGCCGCGTCCTCGGCTCCATCCCGGCCCTCCCCGTTCACGCTCGGGTGCTCTAATGCCCCAAACTCTTACATTTTTAAATCAATTATTAAGTTTTTTTTAAATTCCAAAATGCCCAACAGAATTGTTTCGAATGGCCCCAGAGGTCCCAACGGCTAACGGGGCGAGAATTTAAGATCTGACAAGCTATTAAACTCCGATCAGACAGGTTAGTCTTAGTTAAGTTGACCAGCAGCGCGGCTGGAAGGCAGAGCCGCTTCACTGGGAGCTGCAACTCACCCGAGAAACCCCAAACTGGGATGCACAACGCGTTTTGCATTGGGCCAAGGAAGACCAATGAGCTTTCCCTAGAGTTTTTGGGATTTCAGCAAAATTTGCCTGCCGAGGGCCCAAAGTGGTGCCTGGTATCTCAGGGGCATCACAGATGACCGCGGGGCGGCTTGCTCCAGCACTAGCTGCCACCCAGGAAGGGTCAGTACCCTTGGGTGGCGTGTGCCAGCTCGCAAGGGGCTTACCTTCGTCCCAAAATTCTCAAAAATCGGTCCAGATCTTGCAAATGGCAACTTACTGGCAGTCCCGTGACTCGGCCAGATCCCTCGAGCCGTGCAAACCCTCGCTTACGGAACCGCGGTTTCCTCTGCGATACAACCAGGGATGCACCTCTGCATTTATCTACCCATTCGCGAGCAGCAACGAGGAGACCAGCAGCTTTTGAACTGCCAAACGTGCTGGTGGCGGGGGGGGGGAAGCAAAGGCTGCCCTCCCCCATGTGCCCGCCCTGTGGTGGCCCCGGGAGCGGATGCTGCCACCTCCCTGGGAAAGGGACCAAGGCCTGCCCCGAACAGATGGCAAATGCGGAGCAGGAGGATCTCGAGCCCCGCCGGCTCCCACGCAGCCCCAAACTTCTCTCGGGAGGAGAAAGGCTGCAGTAAGGTGGTGTTCTAGACACGGCACCGAGTCCTCGGGGATGCTGCAGCTCCCAGGTGGAGGCAGGCGGTGGGATTTCTGCTTTTCCCGGGATAAAAGCCTTTGGTCAATGGCAGGATCCTCCGCGCACAAAGAGCAAGACAAGCACTTTGGGGTCTAAATGACTACTTTGAGGTTGAAGGGAGGGAAAACCAAAACGAGCAAACAAAGAGTGAACTGAGACTGTGGAGAAGCTGCTCCGAGCCACAGCACAGGCGGGATGCGGCTGCTTCGCCCCTGCCCAAAACCATCGCACTCGCACCAACAGAAAAGGGGTTGATGCTCTTCAAGTTTGAGTCAAAACTGAGCTTTTGGAGAGTAGCTTTGCTCTGGGATGTCCCAGTGTGAAGGCTCCGGTGGGTACATCACTTGGGATGTCCCAGTGCTCATGGACCCTGGTGGGCCAGCACAAAGCAGGCACAGGGAGCCAACATACCGCCTCTGGAGGAGTTTTGCCAGCAGAGTTGGTCACATGTTGGACAAGACCTGACTACGCCTTCTAGTGCAGGACCCACTTGGCCCCAAGGACCCTCACCTCCCCAGAAGGAAGATGCCCCAGGAGAGGCCACCTGAACCAGCATACACTGTAAATCTACAGGATACAAATCTCACCGGGGGCTGATGGAGCTGCTGGGTTACAAACAGACCTTTGGGGAACAGGCATTTGCTGCTTCCCTCCCTCCCTCCTGGGTACACAAAGCAAAGTCTTATATGAGATGTTCAACCACATACCATGAGGTCATGTCCATTTGCAGCACACAGGGATGCAATAAGGAAATAAAGGCTTTGGAGGCGAGCACATCTCGAAATGTATAAGCATCAGAGGCTTAACCTGAGCCCTTCTTACTGAAGCACGGGGGGCATGCTCTGCCCTCAATGACCATTTACACCAAACATTGTCCTCTTACTGTGTTACAGCAGTTGTGTACCTGGCACCGGAAATCCAGCCCAAAACCACTACGCTGACACTTCACCTGTTAGCAGCACAAGATCCCGACCCTGCAGAAGGAAACATCAAAGCCTGCTGCTCTCAGGAGCCTCTCTAGTGGGGTGTCTCCCACCACTCGGGCAGACCTGTGCCACGGTGACCCCAGTCCCCTCTGGGACTGAGCACCCCAGGGTGCCCAGCCCTGGTTTGGAGGGATGGCACTTGTCCCAGATTAGCCCAGCTGGCCACTGGTTGTCACTGTTGCACCATTAAAATTGAGCTACAGCCACTTGATCCCAGCTGTACCTACGGCAATCTTGATGGCAGGAGCTCAAAAGCATTCCTGGGAACATGGTGGCATTTACATGGGTTATTACGATGCTGGATCAGGTGTCTGTGTCTTGAACTGATCCTAACATACAACACCAGAGACACCAATGGGCACAACCTCCGTCTCTCACCATGGTTGCATCCAGCTCCTAAGGTTTCTCCTAACATAAGGAAGTCTCACACGTGTGGTGATAATAGTAAGCTTTACAGAAGTCACCTAAATTTTGCAAGCTACTCCATCCACACAGGCTCCTTTCCCTGCTCCGTTCATCTCCAACACCGTGGCGAGCACTGTCCCCTGTGCGCCTCCTGCTCCATCCTCTTCTCTCCTCTCGCCTTGCTCCGACTCCAGTTCATGCGATAACAATCTCTCATCCAAAACCAGCAAAACCAAAACACCAACCACAAAACCTTCGGTAAGGACCAAATCCATCCCGCTCAGCTCTACATACCCCGCCGCTGACCTGTAGTGCCTGTGCTCATGGTTTCTCACCAGCTTTCTTTATCTTCTGGGCTTTTCCACACCCCCTCTCCTGCCCGCACCTTTCTGATGGGGTAATCGTGTGCGCAGCATCTGTCCCCAAGGCAGGCAGGAACTGTCAGAGGGCCAGCGTCCCTGTGGGATGCACCGAGACGGGCTTGGGTTTTAAAGAGTGGGGAAAGAGTGGAATAACTCTCAGGGATTTAAAACAAGTGAAAATAATTGCTTGCAGTCATCTTTTTAAAGTTTGGTCCCATGGAAGGCTCGGGCTCAGCTCTCCAAAGCGTTGCTGCATCACATCCCGGGTAGGGACATGGTTAAATTCATACCATTTCTACATCAAAATTAACAGTTAGCAGATACCTTCAATAGCAAAACCCATTCTGTGGTTCTGTGAAAATTCAAAGGTGATGATAACGATTAGGACTCGCTATTCCCTCTGCATGGTCCAAAACCTCGGCCTCTTTAGAAACGCTGGTAATTCCTATTCCAATAGCTGCTATGTTCTATCATACTCCACTCGTACGCACTGAACACAGGCATGTGTTTGCTTTTCCAAGGACTCTCTAGAGGCTTTTTCCCCATTCACAGCAGATTCCTATCAGACTCTAGGGGACTTAAGGAGGAGTAACAACTATCCTGCTGTAATTAAAAAAAAAAAAAAAATTAAAAAAATCAGCCTGCCAAGTGATTTTTTTTTTTTTTTTTTTTTACAGGATTTACCTTTTCTTGCAATGTTCTGCTTTGCTGAACAACACACTCTATGATGTTCAAAAAGCAGGTGGGAGAACTAGAGCGATCCCGCTGAAAAGTAAATCTAAGGACCAAACAGCGGGCTTGCCCCCCATTACAACTAGTCCATACAAAAAAATACGTAATAAAAAGGCTATTAAAAAAAAAATATATCAGATGTCAAACACCCCAAGTATGAGATATTAGGTCTCTGAAACGTCTGGGATATGGTCTGCCAGATCCTTAATACACACATCTCGGCTGCTGGAGATGCTCCGGGTTTCCCTGCTGGTGGAGCCCTGGCTGAGCTTGCAGAGACCGACGTTGGTGAGAGAACGTTCCCACAACACCCACCCCATGGGTTGCATCATCCCAGGAGCAGGACCACAGGCTGGTGCTCCCTTGACCAAAAACTCTGTAAGACAGAGAGGGGTGTAGGCAACAATAATGGCAGAGGAAGAGGATGAGACACAAGCTAGGCTGGGAAAAAGAAAAGATGTGGTACTGTAGCGATGGCTGCGCACAGAAGGGTATGTCCCATTAGAGAATCACAGAATGGGTTGGCAGGGACCTCTGGAGATGATCCAGTCCAACCCCCTGCCAGAGCAGGGTCACCCACAGCAGGTGGCACAGGAACGTCTCCAGGTGGGTTTGGAATGTCTCCAGAGACGGAGACTCCACCACCTCTCTGGGCAGCCTGTGCCAGGGCTCTGCCACCCTCACAGGAAAGAAGTTCCTCCTCATGTTGAGGTGGAACTTCCCATGTTCGAGTTTGTGCCCGTTACCCCTTGTCCTGTTGCTGGGCACCACTGAGAAGAGCCTGGCCCCATCCTCCTGACACCCTCCCATTAGATATTGCTGAGCATTGATGAGATCCCCTCTCAGCCTGCTCTTCTCCAGGCTGAACAGCCCCAGGGCTCTCAGCCTTTCCTCAGCAGAGAGGTGCTCCAGTTCCTTCATCATCTTCATAGCCCTCCACTGGACTCTCCAGTAGCCCTTGACCCTTCATAGCCCTCCAGACCCTTTGTAGCCCTCCAGCAGTTGCCTGTCTTTCTTGAACCGGGGAGCCCAGCACTGGACACAGCACTCCAGACGTGGCCTCCCCAGGACAGAGCAGAGGGGGAGGATGACCTCTCTCCACCTGCTGGCCACACTCTTCTTGATGCCCCCCAGGATGCCATTGGCCTTCTTGGCCACAAGGGCACATTGCTGGCTCATGGGTAACTTGTGGTCCACCAGGACTCCCAGGTCCCTCTCTGCAGAGCTGTCATCATTAGGTGATGACACGTTTGAAGAAAATGCGTTGACACGGTGATGCTGGCAATCATTAGTGCATCATTAAAGCCGCTCCTGTTTGTCAGAAGCACAAGGGGCTTAGTTCCCCTCGGTGGCCGGGGTGCTCGAGCACCTGCTGAACTGCTTTGCTGTGTGTGACCTGGACGGTGGGTAGCTCCGGTCCGGGATTTCTGCAGGGAAAGGCCTCCGTCAGCATCCAAGCAGGATAAAATCCTGCAAACTTATCCCACAGCCCGTGCAGATTTTCCTCGGTGGTAAATCCACCTTTTCACCTGGTTTTCCCCGAGAAACCAAATCATCTCAGTGACTTTTTAATCCAGTATTCAAATCACACGCACACAAAATCATGTATAACTATCAAGATTAATTATGTAATCAAGTCTCATTTGGGCAAGATATCATCTTGCTTGTACTAATATTTGATTTCTATTACAAATTCCTCATGCTGCTAAAACCCTCCCCTCCGGACTAGTCCGTAACATTTGCTGCTGAGGATGTACGTAGGATGGAAAACACCAAACCCCCACCGTAGAGGCAAATCTCAGATAATTATTTGGTGCATTTACATAGAGATAGTTCCAGTTTTACAGCGGGCTAAACCACCAGACTGCGCGCAGAATTAATCTGGCATAACGAAGATAATTTTCTGGGCTTGCACGTCTCTTTTACGGGCAGACGCCGAGGACCGGACAGGTTTTCAGATGGCAGCATCGCTGCTTCGGCTGGCAGCTCATTAGCAACCGAGCGCTTGTTTCGGCAATGCTGATGCAGCTACAAGTGTTGCATAAACTCCCCTTAAGTGATCCGGGCTTGATGCCACACACTTCTTTAATAGCAGTTGTGTGGGTTTTTTTGGGCAAACAAATTTTATTCTTTTCATGTTCAAATATGAAACACTTTCATGCCACATAAAATTATGTTAAAATGCCCAAACTTCCACACTGAAGTTTATTTTCACCGGAGAGGCAGCAGACACGTATAGATAAAATGGAAGGATATTTCCGAGTTGTATATTATAAAACGTTCATTGAAGTCAAACAGAGTGGCTTTCACTGACTTCAGCAGACACTGGATGAGATCTTTGAAGATCAAAGGGTGCAATTATATCTTACTTGCTGCTGTGAATCTGAGTCTTAAGCAAATTATTCCGTTGGTCTCACCCCCCCGCCACCCTTCAGAGAATAGCTTGTTTTGAAAAAGAAAAGACAGCTTTGGGATTGGAAGCCTGCAAGAAGCCCCCCCAAAAAAGAGTTGCTGTGCCCCCACCAAAGACATCTGAGATACCTGCCAGGCTCCTTTAGGGTGGGAAAACTTATCTCCAGAGCCACATTGAAGCTGAAAAGCTCCAGGAAAAAATGAGTTTTGCATGGAAGCGTGCCCAGCCCCTCTCCACCAGCAGGGACTTGTGGAATAAGTGGCATCCCTGGCCCCCACACAGCCTGGGGACATCACGGCCACCAGATTCCCACAAGGTGTGAGCGGTTCACCAAGAGCAACAGAGGTTGGAAGTGCAACAAGGCCCATCATCTTCATATCAAACAGTGGATGCTCTTTATTTTTAAAATCCGGGGGTAATCAGAAGGAGGGGTCACTTGCCCTGGGATGGTGCAGGTTACAATTAAGAGCAGCTAGTTTTCCAGACGTCTGGAAGCACCAGGTGACACCAACAACCTGAATGACACCGGGGTCAGATGGAGCCCCGAGGACTCCTCTGCTCTTGCAGCCCACCAGCAGGCAGGGTGGGCCCTTGGTTCCTGCTCATTACCTGAATTACCCACTCATTACGCTCACGTGACGGGAGACTGGCAGTGTGTAATTATTTGGCTCATCAACTAATCCCTTCCCATCCAAGTTTCCACTTGGCTTCATTTATTGTGCAATTTTCTGATGCACCTCACACACAGCCGAGCGTTTCTCCTCTCAAGGACACTGGCCACCACTGGCCTAAAAGCACAGCTCATTTCTCCAGTGGTGGAGAAATTCGGTCTCCTACAGACGGGCTACAGGCTGGGACACGGCGGTTGACGCATCCTCTGCAAACGTAATGACACAGCTGAGGTCGTCGGGCATGGCAAGGCATGGGCTTGTCCGAGTGCCTGGTTTTGTACAGGGCTCTGCTACGATCTAACAGAAAAACCAAAACTGCTTTCGTGCTCTCCAGAGTTCGGATGGCTCCAGACATCCAGACCTGCAGCTGCCGTGGCCAGTCGCCACCTCCTATTTCCATCGTATGACCATCTCTGGGCGGTTGTTTAGTGCATCCCCACAAAAGTCCCTGCAATCAGAGGTCTAAACCAGCCCAGCTCCCCGGGGACATCACTGGAGGTGGGCTGAGGACCTGAGCATCCTCCGGGGCAAGGGGCATTTTTAAACCACTCACCGCAGCATTAGTCTGAACTTTGGCTAGCTTGAGTGTCTGGAGAGTTAGGCAACACTCAGCCGAGCCTCCTGCACTTCATCCCTCCTCCTCACCGGCTTCCTCCCATCCCAACTCAACCTCCTCTCCTCCCATGTCCCAGGCCCTCACCCTTGCCATCCGTCTGTCCATAGCCACTTGCATCCCAGGGATATGGCCCCCCCATCCCGGCGGGGCTGGGACAGGGGCACCGAGCGCTTCGCCCCCCTCGAGAGCCGCAGCGGGTTTTTGCTCAGACGACACTGTCACCAGCAGAGCTAAGCAAGAACTGCAGCTCCAGCTCCAGCAGCAGCCCCGCGGTCCGCAGGGACAAAGCCGGAGGCTTTAAGGAGCTTTCAGTGCTCACACAGAAACTTTCACCCGCCCCGGAGAAGCGAGAGCTGTGCGCAGAGACTGTCCCCCGCTGGGTCCAACGCGGGGACCCAGTGCCACCTCCCCACTGGGCGCCCTGCAAGCCCGAGCCTCTGCACCAGCATCCCAACTGCAGGGCAGGAGCAACCCAGAAATCCCACCTGGGGCGAAGATAGACGTCAGGAACCCAGTATTGTAATAAACCAATATTTCCCCCCCAAAACAAGGACTGCTATCAGGCAATTCCTGGCAGCCAGCCCTGGCCGCTGCTGGCCCTCACCCACGCAGCAGCAACCAAACCTGCCTGGCGAGGATCAAGTTCGAATCGTTGACAAACCGATCAAATTAGGCAGGATTAATTAATTAACATCTGTAAAGGAGTTTGAAGAGGACAAGGATTTGTTGTTGGATTCCAGCGCACCTTCAAGGTCACTCCACGGAAAGCCACCACGCCATCCCCTTCGCCTCCTGCGGATACGAGCCAAGCTGGGGCTGGGAGGGCTCCTGGGGCACAGTGCCACCCCGACGGCTGTTCAAAGCGGAGCAGGGAGAGCAGAGCTCCAGAGACGCTGGTTTTACTCCCCACAATGCTCATCCATCCCCACGCGCCCGCACCCCTCCCCAACCCGGCAACGGCGATTCACCTGCACCCCGGCCAAGGGCAGGCAGAAGGGAATGAAGTCTGCATTTATGTAGCACCAGCATCGCAACGCTTTGATTAAAAAAAAAAAAAAACAAAAAACCAGCAACAAGAAAAACCACAAAAAAACCTACAAGAGCACACAGTAGAGATGAAACCCCGCTGGTAAAAAGCCCTGGCAGCCTCCGCAGCCCCCCCTGCTCCTGGCAGAGCCCTTTGCCTTGGCTTTCCCACACGCCCTCACCTTCCACCTGCGGCTGGAAACGCTTAAAGCCCGGCCTGTGTTGAAATAAAGCCCAAATCCCTCCTTGGACTAGCGACCAAACCGCCAACTAGCAAACCTTCTGGGAGGAGGACAGACAAAAAGTGTTCCTCTAACCGAGGAAGTAGAGTAAATTATTGCGATAACGCAGCACCGCTTGCAGTGGAACACACACACGCACCGCCCCCCCTCAACTCGGACAGCTACGGGGCCAGCTGCCTGTTTGACAGCCAGATTTTAACCAGATAACATGGCAAAGATTAGTATAATTAGCCCCAAAGTAAAGAGCTATCATTTAAGTATGTTTTACTGCCGTGTGTCTGAACATTTTTCCAGACCGAGCTTGAACCTCTCCTTTCCCCCCCGGCAGGAACCCCCCAGTTTGTGTGTATTCATTAAAATCCTGTCCTAATTGCTCCCTCATCAGCTATGAATCTTAAGAAGCTTAACTGCTAAGTGCTTAAATTGTGTTTACTGACAGAAAATAGAATATTTCGCTAATGACGGTGATGACTCAGGACTGTTGCGGGGGTGGGGGGTCTTGCACCTCAGGCTTTGGAGATGAGGCAGGAACGGTTGCGCTGGGATTTTTTTGTCCTTAAAAGATGAAAGACGGGGTTCGACCGGATCGTTCGGCATGAAAACACAACCCTGTGATGCTGCTGGGGTCCCCTCCAGCCAGGGGGTGGGGGGGCTGCAAAGGCGACCTGCCACCCTAAAAGCATCTTCCCGAGGCCCCTCCCTGCCCCATGGGGACCAGGGTCACCCGCAGCTCAACGCGGGGTTGACACCACCTCTCCCATTTCTGGACGATGCGCACTTTGGTGAGCTCAGTTTTCAAGATTTAACCCAATAGAAACTCACTACCAAACACACAAATATTAGCTTTCCCCCCCCCCCCCCCCCTTTTTGAACTCCTATTCCCTGGCTTTTGCTCGGCGGCGGCTGCGGTGGGGCAGCCCTGCGTCGAGTAGTTGAGATATTTATGAAGTCTTAACTTCCAAAAATACTGCCAGCAGCAGGCCATAATTCTCCGACGGCTGACCTAGGGTTTTTAAATACTGACCTGAACAGACTGGCTACTGGGAATAGATGTGTTTTTTTCCTCCTCAAGTTCTCCTCCGAGACATATTTACTGAAATACTTTATTACCTCATCACTGAGCATAATTTAAAACTGCAGTTAAGCACTCAGCGTTTAAGTAAAAGCATGCATCATTCTGACAGCGTTCGGTTGCGAGGGGATAAAAATTTCCCAAACCTTAGCCCCAAAATTTCTTAAAGTTCCCAGTTATTAGCCCTGTAAAAAGGCTCCGGCTTCGGCACGTTCACCGGCGTGCATGTCGAAGCATCAGCCTTCTGCGTTTCAAGGTAACTGTTGTGGATTGGCAAAATGTGTGAATTTAATTAGTGTAATCTAAACAAAAGAAGCATTTCAGGGCTGCTTTAATCCATATGAGACCAATATGTTGATTTGTCAATGTGAATTTAATTAGTGTCTTCGAGTCTAAACTCCAACTCCCCCTCCTTTTATCTAATTATCACATTTATAAAAAACATTATCACATATTCCTTGGCCTAACTGTTTTGCCACGCAGTCAGACTGAAGTCCCGGAGTCAACATGCACTTCTAATAAGCTCAATATGTTTCGAGAGCACCGCGCTGGGCTCAATAGCATCCCGTACAGCATCCCCACGCTTCCTCTCCAGAGGCCAAGGACAACGCCGCCGTCATCGTATCTTTTCCCCATCCTTTGCCATGCAAAGAAAGTGAGATCCTTCTGGTGTAACCGTCGGTGAAATGCATCAATTACGCACCATTCTGGGGAGGGCCACCACGAGGCATTCACTTATATATGACTAATTGAGCAGAGAACAATTGCTATTCATTTCACAAGTGGTTCCCAAGGGCTGCGAGGGGGCAGGGGCGGCGCGGGGGCTGGGGGGGGACCACATCAATTCACCCTTCATCAAGTAAACATTCCAACTCGTAAGCACGACCCAAATCTCTCTGGGGTGGTTAAAGATGTTCTCATCTCCCCCTACAGCCCATATTTGTCAGACGCGGGGAGATGGTTCCCAAGGGTTGTAAGCGGGGTGCCAGCCCCCAGGGGACCAGGGTTGGGGCTAGGCATACACCATGACCTCAGAAAAGCCCTCCCTGTCTGGGGACCTGCAAGGGAACCCCAGAGCGAGGTGCTGTACATCCACCCAGGCCACCCCAGCCAGCGGCTTGGAAGCCTCTTCCGTGCAGAAGGAGATCCCAACCTGGCCACCCTGATGCCCCAAGGATGCTGCACCCATCCTCCGTTTCTCCACGTGCCAATGGGCGCCAGGCTCCAAACAGTCCTTTCCATCACTTGCCAGAAGTCCCCAGCCTTTGGCTTTTAAGAGGAGTCAACAGACTTACATTACAGCAGGCAAAAAACCATGTGGCTGGGGAACCTCATCTGCTGGAGCCATGCAAGGAGTGGGCAACGGTTACGTACCTGCACGAGAAGCAATTAATTCTTTTACCCTGGCTACAACAGCACTGCGATGTGCCTTTCCCTAAAGAAAAGAAACCCCTCTACGGGTTACTCTTCAGGGAGCCCAGCAATGTTGTTCAAGGAGATTAAAGTTTAGGCCCAGATGTTGTTTTTCTTTTAAAGTTAGACAGACTTCCCTAAATGCAACCCGTTGTAGGTCCTCCAAGACAGACCGGCAATCAGCGATCCCAGATCATTTTGTTCCCCTTCACGTTAGAAACGACAAAAGATCCTGAATTTCCCCCTTCCCCCCCCCCACCCCATCATAAGCTAAAATCCAGCGGCAAGGTCAAAGGCTGGATTTCAAGCGGAAAACCAGCCCTCCTCCACGCAGCAGCACTCGGCTCACTCTGCTGCCTGTTCTCCTTCGGCAGGGCAGCGAGATCCACCACAGCAACACAGAATCACAGAATGAGTTGGGTTGAAAGGGACCTTTAAAGGTCATCTAGTCTGAATTACTGCATTTGGAGATAAACTGGCCTTCTCGCTTATTCCATTTGTGATTATCAGGCAGTTTGGCTAAGAGATATTGTCAAGAAACTGAACCACTGAGCTATTGAAGAAAATAGCACGAGGCTTTACAAGGATGAGGTTTCCGCCCAGAAACAGGCAGACAGCTCTGCTAGAAGTGCAAAATCTGTGAAACGCTCTTTACTGCGCTTTAAAAACTGAAATACTGCTTGGATCGGTGTCAGTATGAGGTTCTCGGTTATCTCGCCTGTGCCACCAGCAGGGATTGGATCTGTGCTGGGGAAGAAGAGGAGCTGAGATAGTGAGGAGGGGAACCGCACACCCACCTCGGAAACCAGGTGTTGGAGATCGGACAAGAAAACTTGAGAAAACTGGTCTCGAAAATTATCCAGGCCAAAATTCCCTGGAAGTCTCAACCTGTGGAGGACTGAGGAGGTGTTGCCCTCTAGAGATCTTGCCTCAAGCACATGTTGCGTGTGAACTTGATCTGCTTGAAGTCAGCCTGGGCAAGGGGATAGGACTGAGCAGGGGATTTTTGGGAGCTCACTTCCACCGCTGGTACAAAGAGGAAAAGCCTGGTCTCGCTTTGGACAGAGAAAAAGAGTTAGGGAAGCATCCCAGTGAAGCCAGATTCAACCGATGAACAGCCAAACGACTACAGAGCTTTACAGAAAGCAAGGAAACTCCGGGACAAGGCCAGCGCTAGACGCAGGAGAGCTGTGCAACCAGCCATCTCTTCCACCAACTGAGCTCAAGCTGCCCAACAGCTTCAGGAGCAGGTGTCAGAAATCATAGGAAACGGAGCTAGAAGAGATGCCCTACTCTGTTCCCCCACTTCAAGACAGACTGTGTAAGCCTGCACGTCTGCAAACACACTCACCGTGCTGTTCCCAAACCCTCCGGTGCCACAGGTGCCCTGGGCAACCCCATCCCTGGTGACTCCTTACATCTAGGAAGGGTTTCTGAGCACGAAGCCTACTCATTGCTACTGCAGCCCAAGGTCACAACTTCTTGCCTTAGCCCTAGCAGATACGGGGAACAAATTACTTGCGCTCCCTTGCAGCAGTTTTGGGTATTTGATGGCCACATGTTTCCTCCTGCATGTGTGCGAGGTGGGGTGGCAGGAGAGAGGGATCTCCGCCAGCCAGAGCCAATCTTTGTCATGCAAAAAAAGATGAAACTCTGCTCTTTGGCAAAAGTGAATTTTCATTAATTCCCCCAGCTGGAGGTTCACCATTTTCCAGAGGAATTTGGCCATTTTCCCAGTGTGCAAAGCCTCTGTGGGTTAGCACCAGCAGGGTTTCATTTTCACAAGATCAGCCTCCAAATATGCAATACGGCCTATTGTCTAAATACAGTATGAGCACAGCTCCAGCCACCTGATCGGGGCCTGGGTTCCTGGCATTTACTTTCCCCATCTGTTGGCTTTTAGCATAAATTGAAGCGCGAGTGCCTACTAATGCTAGTCTCGCGTTTGAACGTGCTCGCGAAGCCATAATCAAACATGCAGAGCGTATTGGATCGAGTTCAGCCTGTGTGAAACGCAAGGCACATCCCCAAGACAGAACTGGAATTGCTTTGAGGACGCGTTCTTTGCCCAGACCACTCTCTGCTGCACATGCATCTGCTGGAGACCTCTTTTTGGAAAGAGAGAAGTGCACGTAAATGGGAGCTTCCCTCAGGCTAGCTCTGATCCCGCTTCATTTCTCATCTGACCCCCAGACACGTTCCAAACAAGCTCGGGGAAATCAAGGCCATTAGGGGGAAGACACGGAGTTTTGAATGATGCTGTCCCAAATTTCCTTGCACGTTAACGGCTTGGAGGAGCAAAGGAGTGACGCAGCTCGGCACAGCAGGGTGGCTCCCTGCAAAGCCACGCACCGTCCTAAAGCCAGGCTGGTCTTTCCGAGCTGCCCATGGCTTTTGCAGCCTCCAGGGATCCTCTCTGCCCAAGGGCTGTGGTAAACCTGAGCTTCTGCACCTCTGCTGTGAGGACAGGCTGAGAGAGTTGGGGGGGTTCAGCCTGGAGAAGAGAAGGCTCTGGGGAGACCTTCCAGCCCCTTCCAGTCCCTAAAGGGGCTCCAGGAAAGCTGGGGAGGGACTCTGGATCAGGGAGGGGAGCCATAGGACGAGGGGGGACAGTTTTAAACTGGAAGAGGGGAGATTTAGATGGGATATCAGGAAGAAATTCTTGGCTGTGAGGGTGGTGAGCCCCTGGCCCAGGTTGCCCAGAGAAGCTGTGGCTGCCCCATCCCTGGAGGGGTTCAAGGCCAGGCTGGACGGGGCTTGGAGCAGCCTGGTCTGGTGGGAGGTGTCCCTGCCCAGGGCAGGGGGTGGCACTGGATGGGCTTTAAGGTCCCTTCCAACCCAAACCATTCTGTGATTCTGGACCAGGTAAAAAAGCAACTGATGGGTACAGAAACCAAAGCCGACATTTCGCCGTCAGTCATTTCCAAAGGACCTCTCTAAGCATTGCAGCTCAGCACTGTCTCGGGAAACTGGAACTCTGAGGAGCTGGGGGGTTTGTCTTCTGCCCTTGACCATTTCCTTCACTCTTCTGCCCTGTGTCACAGCCCCATGGAGCAGGGGCCCCTCGCGTGCCACCACGCAGCCTCAGGGATTGCCACGCTCATCCCGGACCCAGGTTTCTAAAGGTCAGTTTCCCCGTAGCCCGGGCAAGGAGGGATCATGCTGATTAGGTGCTGATTTTGGTAAGCTTCTTAGACCCAACCCACGAGGCTTTTCTGGATTTGTGGGCCTGTAATTTCAATAAAGGAGCTTCTTCCATATGTGCACCTTCTCAGCATCCCGGTTTGCCTTTATCTCTTTGATTCATCCTTAAAAACAGCCACAAAGGCTTGCTCCACATTTCATCCTCTATTTCTCAGGACAGAGAAATTTTCCAAGGACGGAGATGCAGCAGCTCCTTGGGGATGGGCAGGGCAGAGCGTGACTGCACTGACGGAGTTGGTACATCCACGTATCTTGACTTGGTGATATGTCTAATATTGCTCCAAGGGCAGCCTCCGGGCCCCGAACATCCAAGCAACAACACTACGCTCTTGGTGGGTCCTGCTCAGGATGTTTTGCTTTGCTTTCTCCACTCCCGAGAAAACATGCCATTTTCTACTTTATATTCCTTGGGAATCCCAGCCCCAAGGCATCACCTACATTCCTGTATGCAGACAGCAGACAAAACTCCCTTCTGAGCCCAAATTTCCATTTGCCGCCTCCTCCTTCTTGCAGTGCCACAGGCCCATTTTGTCCTCCCTCGGTGTTGCACGTACATGAGCAGAAGCCAAGGAGGCACAAGACAAAGGGGCAACGTGGAGCTCAGCGGGAGGGCTGGGAGCAGGGCTGGCACTGCGTGGTCCCAGGAGAGCTGCAGACAGCGATGGGTCTGACCTGGCAGGTCCTCCTGCAGCCCAGCCCCGACCCACTGCCAGCGGAGAAGACAAGCGACTCAAGTCATCTGCCCCCCAGCGCCGTCACGCACCCATCCGACACCCTTCCTTGCTGGGACGGCTGAAAAGTCCAGCTGAAACGGTGCTCTCCTGCCTGTCCCCACCCCTGGCAGCCGCAGGAGGGGTCCCAGCCCCAACAGGTCTCCTGCATCCAGTCCCCACCGCTACTTACTCCTCCTGTGGGACCGCCTGCTCAGCAAAACACCTCTGGAAACACAGGCAAAGGGGGTGTGTCAAGGCACCCGCAGCCTCCCAGGTTTCTGCCAGGAACAGAAATGCCTCTTTTAAAAATTTTATTTATTTCCTCGCCGTGAAGCTGCATCATCGACTGCATAAACCATGAGCTGCCCAGAGCTCCAGCGACAGATCCAGCGCCGTGCGGGGCTGCTGCGGAGGGAAGCCTGCAACACATGGACAGTGGTGGTGGTTGCATCCATAAGCCAGCTCCGTGGTACTCCTGGGGATGGGGAGGATGAAGGAGCTCAAGCGGAGCAGGAGCAATCCAAGATGATAACAAATATCCACCAGAGACCCCTCTCCTCCCTAGGTCCCTGCCCAAAGCCCAGGCATATTTTTTTCCTAGAAGGCATTTCACCCTGAAGCTGGAGCAAAAGGAAAAGACACAGATGCCCCACATCTCCGGAGGCTCTGCCTGGCAGGGAGCAGCACAGGTAGCTGCCTGCTTCTGGCACAGGGCCTCCAGGATGGGGTGTCATTCCTCCAGGGAATGGCGCTTTAGCAGGGATTGTCCCCGTTCCTCCAGAGGAGGAACAAAAGGGCAGGGGTTTGAACGGCGGCACAGACATGTCCATATATAGCTGTGTGTTATGCTCATGGCAGGCAGCCCCTGCCCGTGCTGGCCTGATGTGCCGCAGGAGAGGCACGGGTTCGCCAGGAGCGTGCCACCGGGAGAAAGCTCCATGGGGCCAGGGCTGTTCCCCATGCCCATGCAGGGCTCCTCGCAGATCCCAGCCCTGCTTCCACCAGGAGCTCTGCAAACGTTCACCAAGCGATGCCACGTCCCCAGAGAGCCCCCACGCAAGCATTGCCCCACCAAAGGTTGGGCACAACTTCATAGAATCAAAGAACATGTTGGGTGGGAAGGGACCTCTAAAGGCCATCTAGTCCAACCCCCCTGCAGTCAGCAGGGACATCTTCAACTAGATCAGGTTGCTCAGAGCCTCATACAGCCTGGCCTTGAATGTCTCCAGAGATGGGGCCTCCACCACCTCTCTGGCCAACCTGGGCCAGTGTCTCACCACCCTCATTGTAAAGAACTTCTTCCTAATGTCTCATCTAAACCCTCCCTGCTCTAGTTTAAAACCATTGCCCCTCGTCCTATCACTACATGCCCTTGCCAACAGCCCCTCCCCAGCTTTCTTGTAGGCCCCCTTTAGGGACTGGAAGGGGCTGGAAGGTCTCCCCGGAGCCTTCTCTTCTCCAGGCTGAACCCCCCCAACTCTCTCAGCCTGTCCTCACAGCAGAGGGGCTCCAGCCCTTGGATCATCTTCGTGGTCCTCCCAAGCATCTCTCCATGCACACAGCAAAGGGGTTTTTGACCTCCTCGTGCCCAGGGCAGCTCCCAGCTCCCCCCAGACAGGGTATCAGCTCTCCCCGTCAGCACAGACCACATCTGGAGACAGCCGCTGCTTTGCAGCAGCAGGAGATTCCCCACCCTGGGGAGGTTTGCAAGCTGTGCAAGGCCAACAGCGGGGGCACACACCACTTTTGCCCCTTGCCAAACTCCTCCTTTTAAGAAAAAGAAATAAATTCAACTCTTAAAGAAACAGCAACTGCTACGCAGTCCGTTTAACATCATCATTAATGGAGCCAAAGGGTTCAGTCCATCCTGGGTGAAGAAGAGTCAGGGTATGGCAGAGGGCAAGATTCATTAGCCTTTATGTTATTTGCTTTGTGTTGCACAGCAGAAAAACTCCATAAGTTGTCGATCATTGACTTTGGAAAGTAGTTTTTAACTCTAACAGTTAAGAAACAAAATTATTTTCCAGAAATGAATGGAAGTAGGCTCCATCACCCTCCAGGTGATGCAGACCCAGAGGTGCAACCACCACTTCCATCCATGCTGCCCTGCCGTCAGAGAAGGCCCCATCGCCTGCCCCAGGCATGGGAGGGAATCACTCGTGCACAGCCGAGAGGGAAATCCCAAAGACCCCATGGGCACGGGCTCCTGCAAGGTGGTAAATCGTCCCCCAAAGCCTAAGACCCCAACGTCCTCGTCAAGCTGAGCTTCCTCTCATAATGCTAGGAGAGAGCAAGGGTCTGCTGCTGGATCAGGTCACAGGCTGGGGTGGGACGGGAGCGCAGCCCCAGGGTCTGACCCCAGGTTTGGGGGTGCTGTCGTTCCATCTCACTTACAGAAGGGAGAGGAAGCCATTGCTGACTTGACTTCCCCCCGACAAATGGTTTCAGTTGGAACCTGTCCACGTCCACTACCTTTCTGACAGTGAACCAAACACCAAGTTTTCAGCTGCCAAAGTGGGTTTCTAAAAGGTGAAGCCATAAATTCCCCTCATGCTGCTGCTGGGGTCCACCTCCAAGGAGAGCTCTGTAAGAGCTGCAGCGTTCAAGCCAGAGAGTTCATCAAGCCAAGGAAGAAAGGGTTTGTGATGTAAGATGGGGCGGGGGAAGAGTTCCACATTACACCACCCCAGATCCCCTCAACTAGAAGAAGGCCCCATTGTCACTAACTCATCTCAAGGTAGGTGGTTTCCACTCCACAACCCATTGAGACAGCTATGGGCACCACAGCCCTGTGCCAAGGCGTGCAGATAAACCCCCCCAGACGCAGGAAATTTCCACCTCCAAATCCACCCGCTTGAGTGGGAATCTTCCCACAGGCTACAGAAGGCTCTGGATGATGCTCTGGATGCCAAGAACAGTTGGATTTGGTTGTATCGTCACCTCCAAGTGCTTTTATTAGTTATTTTTACCATGCGGCACTTCACCTGGACAGCCACATGCACATTACTGCGTGCAAGCCCTGGCCCAGGTGGGAGAGTAGCGGCACCATGGCTTAGGAAGCACTTACACCACAGAGGATCCAGCAAAGTATTTATGCTGCAGCGTTGAGTGTAGGTCACATAAGCCTAATATTTCTCAATAAATCCACTCTCTGCCAAAAAGAAAACACTGCGGTAAAGCTGGATTTGCTCCCAGCTCTGTCCTTTCCTACAATAGCTTCTCATGGCTATCAAGGACGCATGCCCTGAAGAGAAACCTCACCAGCACAAAGTCTAAGTAGGAATTCAGGCCAAGCTGGCCACCAGCTCCGGTACTGCTCTCTGCCTCCTCTGTACTCCACCTGCAGCATGGGGTGCCCCTTCTCGCTCCAAACCAGCCCGGGATGTGGCTTTCCCACACCTGGATGTGACTCCACCACCCACCAGACGCGATTCCCACCCCTGCCTAGCACCAGAGAAACAGAGCAAGGCCCAGGCCGGGTTCCAGATGCCACAGCTGTCCCCCATCAGCAGTCCCACACAAAACACACTGCCTAGTTGTCATCTCTGAGGATCCCAAGCACTGGCACAGCCTTGGGAAAGATGCTCTGAGTTTTGGGCAGGTGTTACCCTACTATGGACCCATTGTTCATAGAATCCTAGAATGTGTTGGGTTGGAAGGGACCTCTAAAGGCCATCTAGTCCAACCCCCCGCAGTCAGCAGGGACATCTTCAACTAGATCAGGTTGCTCAGAGCCTCATCCAGCCTGGCCTTGAATGTCTCCAGGGATGGGGCCTCCACCACCTCTCTGGGCAACCTGGGCCAGCATCTCACCACCCTCACTGTAAAGAACTTCTTCCTAATGTCTCATCTAAACCCACCCTGCTCTAGTTTAAAACCATTGCCCCTCGTCCTATCGCTACATGCCCTTGCCAACAGCCCCTCCCCATCCTTCCTGTAGGCCCCTTTCAGGTATTTGGAGTCTGACCTAACAGGGTAGAGCTGTGTCCTCCTCCTAAGCCCCGGTACATATTGCACGCTTTTTTAAATACAAAGCACAGCATCTCGCCCTCAGGTTGGGGTTATCAAAATGGTACAGCATGGTGTGAGCCGGTGTGTGTTACGGACCCGTCATTCAACAATCAAGGCGAAGAGGCTGAAGTCAAATGAGTTGCTGGGAGCACAGGTGAAACAGCAGCGTCTTTCCACGGCTGCAGGGAAAGAGACAGCTGGTGGGCACGGAACCGAGCGACCCCCGTACTCGAGAAAGCGCCTTCGCAGACATAGCGTGCGGAGAACCCCAGCTCCTGGAAAAGCCAGCTTCGGTCTGACAAATCGGACTTATAAACTTGCCTTTTTTTGGGGAGGGGAGAGCGCGAGGAGGGGGCTAACGGCCGCTTTATTGCATTAGAGAGTATCTTCATTAAGGCGGAGAAGAGTAACCGAGGGGAATGCGCACGTAGCGTGACTTCTTTGCTAGAACCCCGCAAACCGCCAACTGGCAGCTCCTTGGCTCCCGGCCACCCAAATCCAAGAGGCCATCTGGCAACTGGTTCAGTTATCCCTCCCCAGTTAACAGATGTACACTAGATGGTGTGGGAACAGCATTTTACAGAAGCAATTAGTTTAATCCTCGGCTAAACAGTTTAAATTCCAAGCGATTTGGAGAAAAGGGGGGAAAAAAAAAAAAAAAAGAAAAGAAAACTGA
The DNA here is from genome assembly GCF_028500815.1 of Rissa tridactyla. Taxonomy (NCBI): domain Eukaryota; kingdom Metazoa; phylum Chordata; class Aves; order Charadriiformes; family Laridae; genus Rissa; species Rissa tridactyla. Next base: position 28,532,712 of record NC_071474.1, on the reverse strand, counting down.
ACCACAAAACCAAAACAACTCGCTTCCAATTTCAATGGGAATAAGTAACGAAAAGCCAATTTTTGCTGGTTTCACCACCGATATGTGCCCCTGGGGCTTGTTCTCACTCTCAACTCCTTGTGCTGGACACCAGAAAACTGCCAGCTTTATTCTGAGGCCGGAACTGGGTGGTCGCCACTCAACTGGCCAAGAAATAGCTGCGCACTCTGTCCCGCAGCCAAAACCCAACTGGGTAGAGGCTGATCTTTGAAATGCAGATCTGTCCCGACTTTGGCTCCTCATCTGACCTTGGCCAAATCATTTATCCTGGTTAAAATGATTTTCCTGGCCCACACGCCTCCAGAAAATGGGGTAAATGATGGGGTTCTGCCGCAGGGAGGGGGAAGGTGGAATCAATTAGGGTTTGTGAAGCTCTTGGAGACTCTTGGCTAGGAGGAACCACAGAAATACAGAACATTGTTATTAATTACACTAACTGATTAATTATTATTAAATTAGGACAATTTTGTCCTCTTGAGAGGGGAAAAGATATGTTTTCCAGCCGTTTCTTTCGCTTACGTCCTTAAGAAGAGTGACTTTCCAACTGGAGAAGACTGAATGAGGAGCTTAACCCAAATAAAATAAATTGCCAGTAATTTCTGGTATCCCCTATGCCATTATTGAACAATTTGCATTTGAATCGGGGCTTTTTCCATCACAATCCAGCTTCACCTGATCCTGCTCTATAATCACCATCCCCATTTATGAAATCCCAGCATGTTGCCGCAGAAATTATGTCATAAATTCATCATTATGACTTCCCCAGCAGGAGCAATTGGAGCTGAAGACTGGCTGTAAAGTTGCCTTTTTACCAGCCCTGCTTTAAAGATATTTTAATTTTTTTTTTTTTTTATTTTTTTTTTAAGGTACAGAAGTGAGATTAGCTACCATGGGGAATTAGGCGAATATGTCATGAATATCCCAGGGATACAAGATTACACCCATGAGTCACAGGAACCATAAAATATGATCAAGAGACTTTATGGAGGATGATCTTTGAAATCAACTCCTAATCTCTGAGCAGTTTACATAAAACAGACTATTAGGGTGGGTTGATTTTTTTTGTTTGTTTGGTTTTTTTTTTTTTTTTTTTTTAAAAAAAGTAATTCAAAATCCAAAAGCGAACCAGACCGATAACACCGAAGTTACATTTCTTTCCATCAGGAAGGCTTATCTCTCAAACCACTCCAAATGCCGAGGCTTACAGGTTTGCACACTCCTTTGATAACATGATAATTAGCCAGGTACCGCGGCAAGAAACATTCAGAGAGTCAACTCCGGAGGTAAATAATGTATATTTCAATATTTTAGACACTTCCCACTAGGCTACGTGTCCCTCTCTGCCGCTTGTCAGAGACTGGCGTGCGTTATATTTCCTGATGGGAAGCCACTGAAGAACTTTGACACTGGGGAAAACCTTAAAACAAAGAGTATTTATGCTCCAAGCAATGCACTTTGCCAGCAATTGTCTTAATATCCCCCTTAATTATTGCAAACACACCACATTGGAATACAACCCTCTTTCTATCACCACTAGAGCTGAGAGAATAATTCAGTGAAAAATTAGAAAGGCCTTATAGAGAGTGTAACGCCTGGTTTGGGGACACACCAATGTGTTTGCACAAGCCTGGGGCCGGGCTGCTGCTGGGGATGCTCTGGCACAGGGCAGCCCCAGGAGTCCTCGTGTTTGGTGAAAGCTCTCTCCGTGCACCACGTTACTGCTCTACTAACCCCTCTCCACTGCTCCGATGGGCACTGGCATCTCCCTGAGACCAGGCAAGCCCTGTGCACGCAGGGTGGCCACCACCATGGTGCCAGCAGCAGTCCTGCCCCCGCCGCCACGCTGACACCCTGCTCCAGTCACCTTGGGACCAGCCCTGCTCCTGTCCCACAGGAACGATGCTCCTGCCCCAGCCTCTGCATCCCTCTGGAGAGGAGCACGATGGAGACTGGGCCGGGTAGAGGGCTCCCAAATATTATTAGCAAGGGAAAGGAGGGGAAACCTCCTGGGTTTTTTTTTTAAATCATGCTCAAACACCCTGGCAACACCCCTACCACCCCTTCCTCGCCTGCCCCTTCCAAACAGCCTGGAGCCATTGACAGCCCCACTCCAGTCATGGGATTTGTCCCACCAGGTTTCAGCAATGGCAACCAGGTCAGAGCTTTCTAGCAGCACGGTGGCTTCCAGCTTCTCCCGTTTGTTGCCCATGCTGTAGCACCTCAGCCAGGCCATCGGGCACATCACCTTCTTAGAGGAACATCCCTTAATTCCTTTGGGATGTTTCACTGGTGTATCCCTCTTGGCTCCTATCACCTCAGGAGTAATTCTCATCTAGCTTTGTGGCTACCTAGCCCATGGCCTCCTGCAGATAGAGATGTTCTGCAGTTTGAAGGTAGGAACTCAGCACACCAGTACTCTCAGCATCATCATGATGCCTGGTGGCATGGCCCATCACACCTTAGTAGGCAATACTGTCCTTGGCTGTTTTATCAGTACTTGGAGGAGCAGCATGAGATGACATTAGGAAGAAGTTCTTTACAATGAGGGTGGTGAGACACTGGAAGAGGTTGCCCAGAGAGATGGTGGAGGCCCCATCCCTGGAGACATTCAAGGCCAGGCTGGATGAGGCTCTGAGCAACCTGATCTGGTTAAAGATGTCCCTGCTGACTGCAGGGGGGTTGGACTAGACGGCCTTTAGAGGTCCCTTCCAACCCAACACATTCTGTGATTCTGTGTTTAAGGCTGGACACAGCGCAGACAGGGTTTGGGGTGCCCTGACAAGCGGAGGAGCAAGGCGTTGGAAAGGGGGAACAAAGAGAGAAATCCAAATTTCCTCCCAGCCATCCCAGACATGGGCTCGGCTCTGCTCCCACAGCGCTGCCCAGCTCCCAGCCCTCTCCAGGGCCTGTCCCCATCCATTGGCATCTTCCCCCTTTCTCCCAGGCATCCACGCCTTCCTCCGGGTTTCGGCGGACGAGCCTGGGTGGTTTGAGAAGCAGCAGCTCCCGCGGCAGAGGAGATCAAAGCCAGCATGTGCCAGCTCCTCACTGCATCGGCTATTAACTCCAACTGCCATCAATTCTCATTTGCGCTAACACAAACTACGGCAGCTGGAAAATTACCCAGCCGTAAATCACCGCCGCTCAGTTGCCAACCATCAATCCTCCAGTTGGACGCGCGGATCCCTCCTCTTTTCCCCACCAGCTTTCCACCTTTTCTAAATTAAAAACGAGCGAAGTCAGCGGCAGATACGTCCCGTATTTAGTTACAAGAAATCTTTTTGTAATGTTGTTCAGCAATCTGGCAGGTTAATTAGTTCTTTGATATTTCCTAGAGCGCAAGGTTGGACTGGTGAGGGAGACGCCATCCGTTTTAAACCAACTGAAAACGTTCAGGATGAGCAAGAAGCCACAAGAATTTGCCAAAAAAAAAAAAAAAAAGGTGTAACACAGACAAGGGGGCTCAGCCCTTCCCAAGTCCCCAGAAGACCGACGCGACAAGCAGCAAGTAACCACCAGCCCTCAGGTCCCCGTAGCTGTAAACAGGAGTTATTTAGCACCAGTAAGCCTGTTACATCGCAATTGTGCCCTTCCACTTCTCAGCAGCAACAGGCAATAATTAACTAGTAGCAAAGACTCTAATGGCTATTTCATCCTACTCCAGCAATTAGACTCTTTCAAGCGAGAGGTCTGTCCCGGCACAGCGCAACTCATTAAGGGAAAAAGCAGGAGGAAACTTGGGAGTCATTCAGAGCTGGAAGAAGGGGGGAATAAAGAGGCCCGGTCCCATGCGCCCCACGGCAAGGGCCCAAGGAGCTGGTTAATGAGATCGCTATCGGCGTGGGATGTCGTAGAAGGCGAGCACGTTTCTGAAGCCTGGACACCTCTAGTTACTACTAAAGAGAAGTACACACAGTATGCAGGAACGGCGGTTTAAATTTACTGATGATGCAGTGCATGGGAAGGCACCTGCGCTTCCCGAAGGATACCTGCGTGGCTGCTCCTGCAAAGCACAAGCCACAAGATCTGCCATGGGAGGAGGGAGCTGGAGATAACAGCCACCCGCTGGGTGGCTACAGACCTCTTCCAGGTCCTCAAAGGGACCTTCTCACAGCCTGCTTTGGGGTGGAGTCAGAAGTTTGGGAGGTAAAAGGTACCCTCCTCCCCGCATCTCCCAACACAACATTGTCCTACAAAGCCTGTAGGAGTTCTCCATGCCCACAAAGTGCAAGCCCTAAACACGTTACAGACATATCTCACCCGCCACAGCACAGACCTATAGTCCCAGAGACCCAAGCACAGGTCCCAAGCATGACACATGTCCTGAGGGCCCCTCCTGTGCAACCAAAGACTGGTGCCACCTGCAATATTCAGCCACCCACGGCAGGGACAGCCTGTCCTGCCATCTGAGAGCCAAGCACCTTCTCCCATTGCCACCACACGACAAGCGTCATCCTCCTAGTTTCGTACCTAAGGCACAGAAACACCCCAGCCGGCAGAGGACACTTGCAGGGTTTCACTCCCTGCTCTAAATTTCTTATTTTGGACACTTCTCTAAGTAGCCATTTGTTCTTGGCTGAGCCCAGGACAATCCTTTTGCCCCCCCACAGGTCCTGCAGCACCAGGGCCCTGCTGTTTTCCAGAAAGCACGTGTTTGCCAGCTCCTGGGGAGGTACCTGGCCTGGGGGTCCCCAGGCTTGCTCTGACAGTGGCACTGCAGCCCGAGGACACCCTGCTGGGTGGGACACACCACAGCGCAGCCACCCCTCCCACCCAGGGACTCTCCCCGCTCCCAGAGAGCCTCAGAAACCAGCTCCCACCTCCCAGCTGACCACGCAGCCCACTTCTGCCCAGGAAACCCCCAGCCCAAGGCAACATCACCACAGCTACTGCCACGAACGCCCCTTTTCCCCCCACAATTCCCTTCAGAAAGAGAAAATTCAACAACTATGGTTTGTTTAGCTCACCTCTCGTCCTGCTGCTTGGGCTGAGGACCAGCAGAAACTCCAACCCAACACCCCCATCCTTCCCCAACTCCACCCCCCCACACCTGAGAGCCCAAACCACTTCAGAAGGTCACGGGGTCTTGTGGGTGTTGCCACTTAACCACCCTCAGCTGCCCAGTTAACACCAGTTCACCACTTGCCTCTCCAATGCTGGAGCTAGCTCAGCTCCCCCAGCCCGCTCCTGCACAAAGGAGCCCCCCAAGACTCCCGTGAGACCGTTTTACCTGCTTTTCCTCTGTTTGGCTTCCTTAATTCCCAGGGGACTTCATCCTGCAGCACGAGCTCCCACCTTGCAACACAGGAAGGATGATGGGCAGCTGTTTCAGCTGAAGCATCTGCCTTTTTTTTTTTTTTTTTTTCCTCTCTCCTTCCCCCTTAACCGAAGCTCCCTAGCTGATGCAGCCTCCAAAGGTGGTGTTTGGAGAGCAGAGATGGGAGAAAGCTGGAAGCCAGCTGAGCCTGTGTGGAGCCTGAAGGACTCGCGGCCGCCTCCGTGACCCCACATTCCCCCAGCCTGGCTGGGGGCTCCCCACTGCCACCCCACCCACACCCAGTGACCACACACAGCCACTTCACCCTGCTTGCCCCCCACAGGGCCCACCCGACACTAACAACCCTTCTCTTTCTGCTCACAGACCAGGGAGAAACCCAGAGGGTGGCTCCTGCTGCTGTCTGGGGGCATCAGGGAACATCTACTCAATGCACCCCACGTGTCCACGGCAAACAGGAGACTGGCCAAGACAGACCAGGAGCTGAGTAGCTCCAGCAGGCAGGATGGGGATCATCCCGAGGTGCCCGGTGCCAGCATCAGTAGGAAATTAGTTGGGAAAATGCACCCCATCCTAACCTGCCAGAGAAACTACACACTGGCCACTGCCAATCTGATGGATTTTCTCTTAATCTGGATTAAGTTTGACCCCAAGCGTGTGGCTGGGCTGTAGAAAGCAAGGACCTGCCAATGTAAAGGCACGAGCAGCATCTGCCGGATGAGCCGAGCTCATTGCAGCCACAGCTTCTGCGCAGTTTGGGGAAACCACTTTCTCTCTGCTGGTCACGGCACCTCCAAGGTGCCAAATTCCCAAAAACCCTTCCCAAACACCCAGGTACAACTCACATCGGTATCACAGAAGCCCCCCTGAGGGAGAGGCAGGGCCGTTGCAGCCATGGTGGTCTCGGGATAGCGGTCCAGGCAGAGGGAATATCTTATTAAACCCATTAATAGAGCCAGAACACCCGGCTGCGGGCTGCCCCCACAGCCCCGCTCCGCTGGCTGGGCTGCTGAGGATGCTGCGGTGGCCACAGCCATCGCCACTGACACCAGGCAGTGCAGGGCTGGGACCTGCCAAGCTACCTGAAATGTGTCTTTATAGAATTATGGAATGGTTTGGGTTGGAAGGGACCTTAAAGACCATCTAGTTGCATCCCCCTGCCCTGGGCAGGGACACCTCCCACCACACCAGGCTGCTCCAAGCCCCGTCCAGCCTGGCCTTGAACACCTCCAGGGATGGGGCAGCCACAGCTTCTCTGGGCAACCTGGGCCAGGGGCTCACCACCCTCACAGCCAAGAATTTCTTCCTCATATCCCATCTAAATCTCCCCTCTTCCAGTTTAAAACTGTCCCCCCTCGTCCTATGGCTCCCCTCCCTGATCCAGAGTCCCTCCCCAGCTTTCCTGGAGCCCCTTTAGGGACTGGAAGGGGCTCGAAGGTCTCCCCGGAGCCTTCTCTTCTCCAGGCTGAACCCCCCCAGCTCTCTCAGCCTGTCCTCACAGCAGAGGGGCTCCAGCCTTCTGATCATCTTCATGGCTTCCCCTGGCCCCGCTCCAACAGGTCCATGTCCTTCTTATGCTGAGGACTCCAAAGCTGGAGGCAGCACTCCAAGTGGGATCTCCCCAGAGCGGAGCAGAGAGGCAGAACCCCCACCTTCGCCCTGCTGCCTACACTGCTGGGCATGCAGCCCGGGATGCAGTTTAGTGTCTCTTTTTTTCTTCCTGCAGCCATCATCCTTTGGGATGAGCGGTTTTGAGGTGCTGAGGTCACACACAGCCTGGGAGCATTGGTTCCCGATCCACCCACCGACCGTGCCACCAGGATTCTCTTCTCCAGGAGGAGTTACAGCTTCACTGAGAGCTCGGATGCATACGTCTCTTCTCTATTAATGGTATCTCAAGAGGGAGATAAACGTCCTCTGGATGCACAAATATAATCCTCATCCTGTCGAGTCCAAAGGACTTTTGCCAGGGCTCCCACGCCTTTTCATCTGCTGCAGAGCCTGTCATGGAGCAGCACAGGAGGGAAACGAAACCAAAAAATATGGGATGCACATGTGCACGTCTGCTTAACCCCACTTTTTATGATAAACAAAGCACCTCAAGGGCCCTGTTCTCTCTGCCCCTGTAATAAATCTCCTGGTTTTACTGTTTTATGATGTCAAACATCTAAGAGTTTTCCCCCAAGTTGCAAACAGAACGTAAATTACCTTGGGTAAACTCCGCAGTCGCTAATGTTATCTGTAAAAATCCTGGCGCTAATAACTTCACAGAAAAGTCGAAGGGCTTCCCGGTTTGTACGAGCAAAGCTAATTAGTGTGTGTAGCCCGTAACTAAGAGGCATCTAGATTAGGAAGATAAAGTACCATTCTCTGAACTCTCTAAATTAGTTACTTTGGATACCAAAATAGACGGTGACCCTGACCTGAAGTTTTGGGTACAGGCTTGCAGCATCTCAACACAACATGAAAGACTTCCATCCTGCTTTTATCCCAGAGAAGTCAAAGACATCCCACCCGGAGGTAAAGAAACCGTGCTAAGAAGGATGCAGCGTGACTCCTGGAGAGGTGCATCGCTGGTTATTACCCTAGGGGAAGGCCTAGGCTGTTGTTAAGCCTTTTCCCACCCGCTCTTCACCATAAAAAGTCCATTCTCCACCAGGGAATCACAACATGGTCAGGACTTTGGTCTTAATGAAGAGACTAAAACAGTCTGATCTCATGTCCATGGGCGCTCAGGACACCCTCCAGGCCTCCGTCACTGCAGGGGTGCACTGGAAAGCTCTGGGAAATGGGGCCAGCCCCTCTTTTTCTCCACTGCTCTGGCAGGAGGAGCTCTGCTCAGGGCAAACTGATGGCCCCAGACATGAAAGAGGAAAGGGGAAAAGATGGCCACATGACCCAAAGCCACCCACACCACCCCCACTGCCTTTTCTAAAAATAACGAATGGTTAGTGCACGCAGTTTGTATTTAATAAAAACGGGACTATTGAAACGACTCAGCTCCATGACATGAGTTTAGGAGACACTGGTTTTAAGGCTCAGATCTAGGTTTAGTTGAATTAAAGAAGTCCTAGTTGTAGGTGAAGAGCACAACATCTCATCCTTCTGTTCTCAAGTCTGGAAACACCAGCAGCTGTTCTGGAGAAAAGAACTGATTTCATTCCTGCTTCCAAGTGAAAAACACAAAGTAATGGAAGAGTGGTCAGAGAAATGGTGACAGCTGAGTATTTTATTTCCATTAGCTCATGGGAAGGGAACTGGACATCTGAACATCTGGTGTAAGACCATAGACTTACAGATCTCTATCAGGAACTCACACTCTAAGAGACATCCCCTCCTTACAGTTCCTGACCAGCAGGACCCAGCCGTTCTCCATCCACTTCAGCAGCCATTCCCCTTGTCCCCAATTTTTATCATGCAAAATGCCTAATATTCCTTCTTTTGTGCGTGATTTTCAGAGCTGGACCTTCATGTGGTGATTGTTGCTGAAGATCTCAGCCACGGGTTCCAGAAGAGAGCCCATGCCTGCACTAGCATTTAACTGCAGCCAAAGTTTGGTTTACATTTCCTCTCCCCCAGCCCTTTGCGATAGATCTCGAGTTATGGGAGTGGCAGACCTAATTTTAAATATGAACTTGGAATGTGTTATGAAATGCAAAAGCACAACAGCTATAAGGAACATTAAGCAGCTTCCCCTCAGCAGCACCGCAGACACACCGCATCCGTCTCCCACCCTCCCAATCCATCAGCATTTACATCCACAAATTAAGGTGAGGCTGTATCTGTTCAACTCCACTCAAGCAAGCGGAATGAAATGTAAAACATCAGCACCAAAATGCCTCCTTCCTTTGAGGTTCTGTTGTAACTTGTCAAGTTTTTACTTAAAATGTGACAAACGTGACATTCTACAAAGTCTGCTGGGTTGGGGTGGTTGTTACAAGAAGTCTTACATGGGAGATGCTTTATTTCGTCTGCTGTGAGTCCATTACCAGCAGCATCATGAAAATGAAATGTAGACGCCTATACACGCACTTCAAAAAAGCTAAACAGCCTCATTTTTTTCTTTTTTAAAGAGCAGAGGAAGGTTTCAGTAACTGCAACAGAACAGGGTATGTTTTACTAAGCCCATTGCTGTAATGAGAGCAGATGAATAATGGTTATTTCCACGCAACAGCTATAATTTGTAAGTTAATATAAAATGGGTTAGAGATCAGACAGCAGTTACTGGTCATCTAAGGACTCAAAACATCCGTGTCCCCATACTGACCATTTCACCTTCAAAACCCATGGCTTTGAAGCCATGAGTGGACAAGATCTTCCCCTACAGTTTAAAAACCTCCCAAAGAGCCCTGTGAGTCACTGGAAAACCACAATAAAATTAAAACAATTAAACCCAAGTATTTTGTCACCTACTTTCTGGCTAGGGCTTATACCACCTTTAAACCGATACACGCTCATAACAATTTGTATTTAACTTACAGCCTGGTGGCTTTCTCTAGAAGTGCAAAGCCAAAAGACAGCTTGCAGCTTTTCCTTAGTCAAAAAAATAACACGGCAGAAAATGCTTTCCAAGAGCTTACGTCCAGATTCTCTGCAAACAGCACAAATCTCAGATCTGGGGCCAGCAAAAATGTTTCGATGTAGAAGACTTCAGAGATGAGCCGGGTAGTTGGCTCTTAGGGAAGTGCAGCAGCAGCAAATCTCACAGGTGCCCACGGATGGGAAAACAACCACAGCCAAACTGTTTTCAAACCACCACTCGGGTATGAAGTCAGGCAGGATACTGCCCACCCGGGCTCGTTCCCGTAGCATGTAAATAAAGCGCATCCTTAAAATTCACTTTATTTATACTCAAACGTACAGCCCATGACAGCCCACGACAGCCCACGATAATTGCCTTTGCCATGACAGCATCCACCTATTTTGAAGAAACGAGACCAAAACTCAAGCTGCCTTGTTTTAGGTAGGAAACGCTATGCAGCAATAGAGTGCATCCACCACAAAGACTTGAATTAGGAATGATACCAAATTTGAACGAATGGGGCCTATTACAAAAACCAAACCAAGTTCTCTGATGGTAAGTGCACGAGAATGACTGGTTTTACTTCTATGGCTTTGGCTCTAGACTACGGACAAGCTTCAGAAACTTGCTTAACCCAGATGCTACTTTTTAGCTCACTAATAGTCACAGTAAAAGCAGAGAACACACAGTAAATACAATTTTACAACTCATTTTACTTTGCCTCTTGTGAAAGGCATATTTATTTATCTGGCAAATTTTCCTGCTGGGAATTTTATGCCAATTGTAGCTCCAAATTCTCTCAGGAATTCGTTTCCCTTTGAACATGTAAAATTCAAAAGCAGTTTCAGCCAACAGTTCTCTTTTATTTAAAGCATCCCATAAAAAATCCCAAACTTTAAATGTAAGATTTAATAGGAAGAACTCTTAAACAGAGCAGCACCAATTTCAATATGAGCATGAAATCTGGTGCTCTTGAGCCAGCAGATAACAAGTCACAAGCTGGTTTCTCTAATGGCAGTTCTGTAGTTTCCTCCCTCTGGGAAGGAACAGAAAGAAAATGAGTATTTTGGTGGCAGGAGGGGAAAACATCTGGGAGGCTGAGTTGCCATCAAGAGCATACCTGAACCTCACTTGAAACAAACTTTAGTGTAGCCAGCTCCTCCTGGTACACTAATGCTTGTCTCTTTTTATTATTAAAGTTGTGTAAAGCCTCATTTTTATGCCACAGGCGCTGTGCAAAAGCTGTCGCCCGGTACTCATCCCAGCTCAGCCAGGCGATCTGTCCCACACTTCAGTAACCTGGAAGGAACAACTACACGTAGAGGTGAGACTTTAAATCCTCAGACCAAAGATTACATTTTGGAAAGGATATTAAACGTTAACTACAATTACCTGGTATCTGTATGACTGCAAAAAGATATGGAGTCATTTTAGATCTTGTTAAATTGCAGGCTTAGACATTGAAAAGCAGCTTCCAGTGATGAATGTTTCCATATGCCAGTTAATAAGCTTTGAGTATTTCACCCATTAATCTGAGCAAACATCCCTTACTCATTTCCAGCAGGGTCAGTAGCGCGGCCATTTGAATGAGGTGGCTGCAGGGACTCTCTGCTCAGCTTCAAGCGCAAGTCAAGATTTTGGGGAGCTTCTTTAAAACCTTGACATTCCCGAGAGAAGAATGGCTGCAAGCTTATAACTGAAGAGGCTGTTAAAATCCTCCATCTCATGTAATCCAGCATTTAAGCCCAAACTCTGCAGAGCAGGAAGAAAGGCTTCACCTTGAAGAATCACCCATCCCCAAGCCCAGCAGATTCACAGCTAAACTCCCCAACAAGCTGCACGTGATCTTCAAGGGATGGAGAACAATGAGATGTGTGTTTCAGAGGGCTAAAAGAAGGAAAAGGTTTTCATAGAATGTTAATGGGTTTTTTTTTTTCTTTGATAGAAAGTAATGGTTTGCCCAGCAAAAAATATTTTGGGGAAAGTTAGAGTAAGCGCAGAGCTGAGGCACAGGTAATGGCTTCAGAAACCCCTGTCCATCCTACAGCCATGGATTCGTGTGACCTACCAGTCCTTCTGCTCGCATAAGCCATCTGCGGCCAGAGTCACAGCCAAACTGCTTATAAACAATATAAAACTTGAGAGTTATCAACTGGTCAAACTAATGTGATCTGCATCCAAGTAGAGAAGGCCTAATTAACAAGAAAGGAAACAAATGAGCTCGAGTTGTGCAGTTTTATTTGAACAAAAACCAGTGTCGATATTTTTAATAAAGTCTACATTACACTAAATGCATGTACATTTGTAAGAAGAAATCTTAGTTGTAAAGAAGGTGCAGGATAATATGTACAATCATAGTTAAGTTAAAAAAATTCACATTTTATATAGATTTACTTGACAGTCCTATGCTTTCGTGGTATATAAATGGTAACCAAAAGGGGTAACAAAAAAATATAATCACAAAGAATTTCAGCTGGAGGACCGTATAATGCACTCATTTTTCATATAAACTAGTTCACAGAATTTTTATTTGTCCTAAATCAAATTTTGGATATAATTTTTGCATTATTAGAATCAGCATGTTCAATGAGTATACTGATGTAAACATTTTTCCAATGGTGCCATTTCCTTCCATTAAAAAAAACCCAAAAAAACCTGTATTTTATGCTGTAATCTGCTCTTCAGCTTTTACAAATTGGAATAATTACACAGGATGTTTTTCAATACATGGTAAAAATTATCAAACAGCAAGGGAGATATGTTCAAAAGACACTTTGAAGCTTTTCAGTCCACTTTCACAACACTGTAAATCTTACTTACAAACCAGAAGCAGGCAAAAAATCCAATAGTCCCTAAAATGAGAAAGTGAAAATGGTTAGTTTATCTTCCAGTTTGCTCCGAGAGAAAAATCTAACGAGTACTTCCCAGCAGGACAGAATATAACATTGTAATCCAGCTAACTATCCAGAATAACAGCACTTGTTAAATTTAACACCACACATTCATCCCTGGGCTAAGTTATTGATTTAGAGCAAAGATGACTTTTAGGACTACGTTGCTTGATGTACATTTAAACTGCTGAAGGTGATGCTACTGACACCACTAGCAGGCACACAAGCACCATTTAAGAAACTGTTATACACACAAAAAGTCAACACCTACCTGGCTTTTTTAGGTCTACAATAGTTCCCAGCCACCTATGAATTATGCCACAAAACAAGGCCTTGGGAAGAACCACCTGGCCCAGTTTTCTGTACATCATGCTCTATTTATACTCAAGAACAGGGAACTTCTTCCTCTCTCTATCCCATTACTTTCTTTCGCTAAAGCAACGCTGTGAGCGCTATAGCAGTTGGGAGCAAGCATCAAATGGAACTAGCAGTGACACAAACCAAAACACATCGTTTTGTGTAACGTGTATTCAAGCTGCGGATTTTCTTGTCACAGGTCACTACAGATAATAAAAACAGACACTAGTTTGGGCAACTGAACAGATTCATGAACAAAGAAATCTAAAGGCTATTAATCACACAGACACCGTCTCAAGTGCTAAAAAAAGCCCCTGAGCCACAGCTGATGGGAGGTTGGGAGAAAATACCAGTATGTGCTTGCCCTGTTCACATCCCCCTTCCTGGGAGTACTGCCTTTAGGGTGCGTAGGTAGCAGACCTGTGTCTGGTTGGGTATAGCCTTCCTCATTTTCTTACCAATCCAGTTCTTTAGTCATCCAACCCAACAGTAGTAGGAAAAAAAGCCCAAAACCAAACACCAGAAGTACCTTCTGGAGGCACTCTGGACCACTCATCAAGTCCTGTGGCTCGAGTTAGCCCAGAGCAGAGTAAGACAATAGAGAGAGGAGATTACACCGGATGAGATTAGTCTATAGCAATTTTCTGGTTTTAAGCTGAAGAACAGATCTGTAATTTTCACCTCACAGTCAGTATTATGGGGCAACTGCAAAGACATTGCCATCACATTTATTTTTAAGTTATTTAAGAACTTAGTATGCAAGGAGACATTGAGACTCATACAATTAGTTAAGTCTTAAGACTCCAAGAGAAGCGATGCATTGTTCTTCGTGCTTTTACCCAGAAGTAAACTGCCATATGGATGTTAAGTCTTACCAACTGAAAAAAGGGAAGGTCTCATTTTCAGTTGAATTCGCTCTCAAAGACCCAGCAACACGCCAGCCCTGTGCCAGCCACACTACAGGCACTTGCAAGATCACGCACTCAGCTCCTCTGGTGTTCCATTCATCCTTTTCTGCTTGTACAGCCCATGTTTAACCTCAGCTCCCATTTTTTTTCCACCATTTCATTGTGAGTGGTTTACTAACAAGAAGGTTCTTTATTAAGCACTTGTCTTTTCTACATTCATCCCATTTCTGTCTTGCAGCCCACATCTACGCATTTGATAAGTGAGGAACCCGTCTTTGGCTGCTTATTATCTATATGCCAATTCTTGTGTTCTTTGTGCTACCATGTATATTTGCAGTTAAAGGCTTTTTGACAGCCTACTATTATATGCCACAGATTACCCCTTCCCTCCAAGTTTGCAGTTATCATCCTCTGAAACAGTAGGAGATGGCAGATTTACTGCAGTTGATAAGAGATCAGACACCAACCACAGAAGGAATTTAATTCCTTTGTAGGCTTGACATCGCTAAGTCTTTGCGGCTTATGGTCAATTCTCACTCCTTCCTACTGTGTCCAATACTCCAAGATCAGCATTGTTACTCTAAGTCTTACTCTCATGGTTTTTTCCTAATAATGGTTCTCAGCATCTTCTTTCTAGTTGTTTTTATAATGTAGCCCACTTTGAGCCTTTTATGGCCTTGGAAGCGATGTTTCTTCCAAATGTTTAACAGATGAGATAACTTAAAAAAAAAAAAACAAACAAAACAAAACCTATCTGCTGTTCTAGAACAAAATTGTAACATCATAACAAAAACATATAACTTTAGCACAAGAATGAGATTTTCCACAGTTTTCTGAACATGCCATAACTTAATATGGGAACATACTCTAAATCCCCAGTATTTTCCTCCAATCCTTGTCACTGAATCTTTCTGATACACTAGCTTTCTATAAAACATGGCCTCATTCAGAGTAGAATCTGAAGACTTCACACTGTGAACAAGCATTTCATCTATAAACAGATTTTCACAGGTTTCTGTAACATCGATTTTCAACTTCCCTCCTAAAAAAAAGTCTGTTTAGCAAATCAAAGACCAAGTACCCCCTGCTCCTTTTTTAAACTTTATCAGAAATCTTGCCAATGTACTGGAACTAGAGTAAGATTATGTTTTCTAAGACAAGCAGTAACTGGTAATGTTTGTCAGACACCAGGTTTTAACCATGAACTTAGAAGCTCAGGAGAGAAAGGCTAGACTCATCGCCAAGATACTGATAATCAGGCCTTACCGGTACTGTAATTTCTTCTTCTCTCCCATGAATACATTTATACTACAAATTCCAGGTGTGGATAGCTCTATGGACCAGAAACTTCAAATAAGAACATCAAACTAAGGACCTCATCATCTGTCAAAATTACCTCTTCCAAATAGTACACTTGACACTCAAAGATCAGAATGGTTTAAAGGTGCTGGCAGAACCACAACTAGGTTGAAAATCCACCTCAAGAATCCAGCTGCAGATTAAAACTGAGAATTAATCACAGCAAATCAATCAGGCGTTTTTTGTGCTCTCATTTATTATTATTTTTTTTTAAGTAACATGGGCCAAACACTCAAGACTAGGAACTTCCAATAGCTCAGGTCGGGACAGAGTTGTGTTGATATTACGAAGTCAGTATTAACAGACAGAAATGAATGTAAGTTAAGGGCACGTTACTTATAAGCTGCTTTAATTGTACAGTTGGTTTACCTACAGGATTGCTTAGGGTACTGCAGCAAAAACCTTTAGGTTTTTTTTGAAGAACGTAATCAATACAGTGCTTGGTTCCACTGAACTCAGCGGTTTTTCCACCTCAGACCTGGGCGTGCCTGTGATTCCACGAACCACTAAGAAGCCCACAAAAGGTAATTCAGTCAAAAAGCTTCCCATTTTCTATACAGGAGTAAATAACCCAACCAGAACGGGATCTGCAAAGGAATAACGACTGGGGAAGAATAACAACTCTGAACTAGTTTGGCTTGTTTGAAAATTCTAGCTAGAATATGTTTTCTACATTTCAGCCCATTTCACAACTTTGTCACTTGTTCCAAATTTTAGCACTTTATCCAGAAAAGCATCAACATACTGGATCTTTCCGCCAGTGCTGACAAGTATAACAGGTCCTCAGATTCCCCTTTCAAGTACTTTGACTAAAGCCAATCTTAAAATACAGATAAGTGCATCATCAGTTTTCTGTAACTGTAGTTCTACCCAGTAAAATTGCCATTATTAGTTGCACTAGTTAAAATACAACCTTGCCACCTCAAGTAGCATGGCTTGAAATGTATTTTCTTTAAAAGCATACTCAGCTTTTCAATCTTTAGCATTTTTCTAAGCTCATCTTGCACCACAATGACAATCATCCCTTACATAAAATATGCTTCTCATTAGAACAGTAGGACTATTTAGGTAAGCTTTAGATAAGACCACCCCGGGATCTGGCTTATATTTGTTTCTTTCAAAACACGTTCAAACTGAAACCAAAGTTTTGCAGCGCTGTCTAGAAGGAGCACTCCTCCTCCGCTTACTGCTTTGCTGACAGACGTCAATGAACACAATGTGACAGGATACGGACAACTGATTTTTTTTTAAACCGTTAAAAAAAATAATCTAACAGTACTTAAGTACTAAGTACTTAAAAAAAAAAAAAAAAAAAATCCACAAAACCTCAAAACCCCCCAAAAACTTACCCCCTCCACTAGTTCAAATAGTTGAGACCTCTAAAATTGTTTTCCAATTGACCTAAACTCCTTTCCATTGTAAGTTTTATTTTACAGCTTTTATATGCACATCTCTATCAAACAACACAGCACAAAGATACCAAGCCTGACACCAATTCCTCCGATGAGACTGGAAAATCCGTTTGTTTGTTTTAATCAAATTTTATAGACTAGTTTTGTGGCTAATGTTTACTTTAACCAATCCTAACCACTCACCAGCTTAAATGAAATGAAAAATCATCTGAACTGCACGCATTTCAGAACTTACTCTTGTGGAGTAGACCTTTAATTTTCTTTAAGTGGATAATCTTCATATTTTAAGATTCTGCCTTTCTAATAAGCCCTACTAGTCTAGGAAACTGATGCCACCCTAGTGCACCGCAGCCCACTGTACATCCCTGATCATCCCAGGGAGCTACAGCTAAAAGATGATTTTTGTGGGAGCTGTTTAAAATTCAAGAGCCCAGTTGTGAAGACGTCTCAAGTCATTTCTCTAGCCAAGCACCAAAATATGTCCGATGTATCCATTTATACTTACTAGGGAGACACTGACACTACAGTTTTTTATCTTTTTGTCTTCCAGTTTATATACTGTGGAATACTCTGGCCTGCAATATATATGCTACCACTCGCTAACACTCAGCAACTGCTGTCTTATACACAGAAAGAAGATCTTAGACACAGAAAGCTAGCATCCAATTGGGTAAGGGAAAGTTATTAGTAAACTAGTTTAAATTCAAAATTAAAAACAAGGATTATTGCACAGAATAATACCAAAATACGTTAAGCTGACTGTTGTGCTCAATGCGTTTCTTCTAGCTTTATTGTTTAATGAAGAAAAAAGAATTCAAAGCACGAACAGATTGTAAGAAAGCAAATAGAAAAGCACTCTGCACTTGGCTGATACTTCTTATGTACCTTAAAAGCTCTCTGTATCATACTGGTTTCAATCACCGCACAGTGGTGGGTGCTTCAGAATCTCGGATTCTAAACACAATCTACCCAGAAGATCAAAACTCAATTTTGAAAATGGCATTAATTCACAAGTGAAAATGATGTTCAAAAATAGAGGTCACTGTAAAGCAACATGCTTTGACTACGTTCAGAATTTTTTCGTCTCCCAGCATAAAATGCATGTAATCACGTAGCTACCCCCATTCAACCACACTTATTATTTCTTGAAAGATTAGCTACACTTTGTACCTTAAAATAAAATTGTCTGGTTTGGGTGTGCACATTAATTGTTAGATTTCACCGATCAGATTATATTAGTCGTTGTTGCCATACAAGCATTCAGTTCCTATTTACTTATTCATTATGATCTCTTTTGTGATGCCCACAGTAACACAACACACACCACGTAGGAGGTATTAGCGCTGCCCTTTATATTTCTGTCACAGCTGCTGAGACCTAATAAGCAAGAACAGAGAAAACCAAAATACCTAGTGCTAACTTAAGTGGAAGAGATCAAGGTCCCATTTTGGGTACACACATACAGGAAGGCGGCTACTAATGCAAACAGTGTGGAAAGTTAGGTTAGCAAAACCCTTCACCTCCATAAACTTCTGAAGGACCGAACTCTTATTTTCCAAAGCAAGCGCTGTAACGTAGTATTTTACAAAACAAAGCAAAGTTAGGTGTCTTCTGCTTGAGTCATCTATCTAGAACAGCTTACATTTCAGCCCAAATATCAAACTAATTACGGAAAAGAAATTTATCACAGCATTTTATATTAGCAAGGATTTATTACACACTCCATATACTTATTATACCCATTACCTGTCTAGTGACTAGCTCTTCTATTAAACTTTAAAAAAAAAAAAAAAACACCAACCAAACCAAAAAAAGGACCATATAGTAGCTTTCCTCATGAGCTATAAATGCACCACAGCAATCACTATTGTGGTTCTATTTCAAAAAGAAAAGGAAAAAAAAAGGAAAAAAAGACTGCAAAAGTAACAGCAGCACAGTTTATTATTGTACTTTTGGGGCCTCACTGGCCTCCACATCAAGAACTCCAGGATCAGCACATCTGAAGCTTTTAATACGATTTCAGCAGCTGCCATGACAATTTCAATTATCATTCTATATATGAAAGGGATATTTTTAATTCTACCAATTTGCATCTTGTAAGTGAAATTGAAATTGGCAGAATAGCAACTAACCTATGCTAAAACCCAGACACACATTAACATATTGCTTCAGTTTAAAAGTAATTAAAACAATTTAGATTATAGTTTGGGTTTTGGGTTTTTTTTTTTAAATATATATATAGATATATATTATAGCGAAAATATGGAGCTTGTCTGTTTTGCCAGGATTTAAGCAGGGATTTAACTGGCAATATGCCAACTTTTTTGTTTGCCTTCTAATAATTAAAAATTAGAAGAATTAAATCCTCCTTTTTTTTTTTACTCCTTTTTAAATTATTTTTTACTTTCTTTTGAAGAGACAGGTCTAAATAACAAACAACAATAAAAATCTAGCAATAAGTGACAGTTAATGTTACTAAATATAATTTCTACAGAGTAATTGCTTTGTTCAAACACATACAGTATTTTTTTTCCAGTGTTTTATTATGAGCAGTGCTTTTTTTGCCTTGTATCAACCAGTATTAGAGGCAATAAAGATGAAAGAGGTCCTTCTCACTGCTGAACTGACAAACTTCAAGTCTGATGCTAAGACTTACTTTCTTATTTTACTTATTAACACTTACTTATTTTAGACACTCTTTTTTTAACCGCATCAAGGGAGTCTAGTGATGCATTTCATAAGGCCAACACAAAGTAATTACAGCAGGTCTCAATAATCAAGCAGAAATTGTCAAGAAGTAATAATACGAACCATCATGCCATCCACCAATGCCATGCCATTACAAATCTTTGGAATGAATGTAAAGGTTGGTTTGATGAACAACCCATTATACATGAACTAGCATTTTCTCCAGTTCTACCACTCTAGTACTTCACGATGCTAAGCAGAGTGGGACATAAAAGATCTGACTTCATGTGTTAAAACTACATACACAACAGCAGCAGTACGATGAACACCAATATAAAATGCTCCTGGCTATTTTTAAGGGCCAGTACCCTTCAAAGAACTTCTAATTTCACCTAACGCACGGTAAATCTGGCACAGATTTCTCACCAAATCAACCCTGAAATTATAGTTTGAGTCAAGTGATTATGAACATTAGAGGAATCCTGTGGAAGACACTTAGTCTGCACAAGTAACACGAGAAAAGCTGGACTACTGAAAATGGAGAGCCATATTTCAAATAGGTTCCTCCAGTTGAGGTAGATTCTTGTCATTAAGAAGTGGTGCTTAATGAGCAGGTAAGACCACCTCTAACAGTACTCAAACTCTCTATTGTCAACATTCACTTCCTTCCCAGCATCAACCTGCTTCACTTGCTAATAGTGAAAGCGGAAAACATCTTTTATTCTCCGTACACAGAGCGTAATTATCTCTGACTATAGAACTTCTAGAACCAATTACGAAATCCAAAATCAAGTTAAACACCTGACATCAAAGTGAACATGAATGGCACTTCAAAAATATAATGGTTTGAACTCACTGATAATACAATATACAATAAAGGAAAACTAATTATCCTATAAAATGTAATTTCAAGTCAGGAAAAAATCCCTAAAGAATACCTTACTGTGATGTGTGGTGTCACAAACCATAGAAGTAACACTGCCTAAAGAGTCATAAACTGTATTTAATGTTTCAGATAGTCTAAGTTTCACCTAATGTTTCTCATTTCAAAAATGGAAACCCCTGCATTCATTTTAGTTTGAAGACTGTACTTACCTGTGAAAAGGAAAAAAATCAAGACCATGATCATTGTGTAACCGAAGTATAAAATGGTGCTAGCGGTTCCTGTTATCTGGAGTTTAGAGAAGAAGTAATGAACTGCATAGATAAAGAGATAAACTGCTGTAAAGCTGCTGGTCAGGAATGATCGCCACCACCAATGATAATCCTGAAAGAACAAATAAACCATTCAGGAAGAGATACCACATAGACAAAAGAATATAAATAAGCTGGTTAAAAAAATAACATTGTCTTAGGAAATACATTTAATTCTCCAAAATTTATCTCAAAAAAAAGAAAAATTCCAACATATTACATAGCTTTTTTCTTTCTCAAAGTCAGCTGTATTGCTTCCACTATGAACATGAAATTATTCTAAGATTATGGCTGTTTATTTTTGCTTATCTGCTGCAAATGGTGGATATTGAAGCAAAAGGCACATTCCAGAAGAGTGGCTGAGATAGGCATGCCAAGGGCTGACAATACAATCCATTCGTAGCGTCTAGCACATCACAGTATATTGAATACCACAACTCTATTTCTAACATCTTCCAGCTAAAAGTGGTATCTACATCAAAACTCTGCTCTTTACCTCTGCGCACAGATGGAAGTAGCACAGCAAAACCGTAGCTTCCGAACACGTAATTAGAAGAATTATAAAAACTAGGAACAGGAATCCAAACATGTAATACATCTGGTGAGACCTAAAATAAAAATAAAAAATAAAAACAAGAGTCTCATTTTTGGTTGAAGTTCTCAGTTAATGTACAGCGTCACACTGCCAGATGCCAAGCAAATCAGGAAAAACAAACAACAAAAAAACCCCAAACCGAAAAACCCCACACTACTGGGGTAACTTTGTCTATACCACTATTGGCCAATTCATAAGAAGTTTTATTTACATGAATGTAGTCTATAAATATGCATTCATTTAAGCTAGCAGTAATAAAACCACTGCTTTACAGAGCAATGCTCAAAGTCTTCAATTATGCTTCCCCTGAAATTAGCATCTATAAACCTTCACAGAGAACCTTTATGCACAATTTCCACCAGATTTTATCACTTCACGTCTCCGTTGAGAGGACCTTTAGCTTCCCTGACTCCCGCCTCACCTGTACTCTTCCCTAGTTACAATACCCACTTCCCTCCTCCCACTGCAGCCAAGTTTTCCAGGAGTCTGCATCTCCTCGCTACACCCAACCAGATGCTCTTCACTCCCAGACCAAACCTGACTCCAAGCCAAAGGCTCAGCAAACACAAAAACACTCACGGAAATAAATGCAAGGGAAATAATGTTGTTTACTTTTAATCTGGTGTCTTTCAGATAAGGAAAGTAACCAAATCAAGTTTATAAAGTGATGGCGACAAATAATGCAGTATAAGATTTGACAGAGGGAGCACCGCTTGCACATTCCCTCCGTGCTTCCCTTCCGTAGGATAAACAATTCAGGAATTCAGTAATTTCAACTACAAAAGCCCAGAGCATACCTGTTTGTCAGCCAACTATGTTTTTCAGCATAGCTACATTACATGGTTTCTACTTTCGTTGAGGACTAACGTGAAAGGGTAACGTATCTAATATATTTGCATTAAAGAATTGATTTAGAAAACTGTTCTGTAAGAAAACTCAACATAAACAGAGGATACCTTATAAACCTGGCACCTTCAGATTAATCTTTTCCATTAGACAACAATATATTACACGTTTCATGTTTACATTGTGAAAGCTAAGAAAGATTGCACTGCTTTAATTTTCCATGCACCTGCTTGACTAGGTTTTGACAAGATTTAGGAGTGGTGTGGATGTTTCACCGGGCGTGGAGCCTTTGTTTTGCAGAAAGTGGAATCTCAAAATCTTGACCTGATTCTGATTTAACAGCTGAAACTGCTAGATCATATTAGTTTCATAAATCATAATATAGTTACCCAAGGGATTAAGCTCCACCTAACCACAACAGCATGAAAACAAGTTTGTGCTGTTCAGAGCCAGAAAGATAAAACAAGAAAACCAGACTCTAATTTTACACTTTGCAGTTGTCACGAAGAACAACTCGGTTTTTTAAATTCTAAGCACAGGAATAAACATACAGCTTCTGGAAATTCCACAAAAGTCTGCAAGAAGATAAAAATTTTTAAAAATTGGTTTATTCCTTATATATTCCTTACATTAATTGGTTTGGGATGTTCAAACTTACTGTGTGTTTATTATCAAACCACCATAAATAGAACAACAGCAACAAAAATTATACTCACCAAATGCTATTCAGAATGAAAAAAAGCTGAATAAAAATACAGCCAAAGGGCAAGATACCACCCATTATGATACCGGGCAACGGCTTTGTGAAAAAGGACTGTTCTGGAATTTGGCGAGGAATCTGGTTTGTACGAACTGGATGTTCAATAGGCTTTGGAAGAAATTAATATAATTAAAAGATAAGTTGTTACATCATAAATAAGATTACTTTTCCATAATATTAGCATCTAAAGATTTGAGGAGTATAACTTTATTTTCATCCATAAGCCATCACAAGTTACCAAACCAAAAAACTACAAACTTGATACCCATTCTTAGGAAAAAACCACACATGCTTTAGGCATTCCCACTATTGGTCAGTAAGCAAGTCACAACATGACGGAAAGAAATCTGTTCGGTTCTTAATAACCAGCGCCCCCCAACCCCGCCCCCGCCCCCCAAAAAAAAAAAAAACCAAACAATCACCTTTTTCTCAATTGTCTGGCATTTTTTCAAACTAGTAAAGTACAAATTGCAGTACTTCTGAAGTACTGCTTCAAAAATGAAACTGCTAAGGTATTGCTGCCATGCAAAAGGCAAGCAAGACCTCCAAGAGCACTATTAAATTTTCATTCTAATGAATGGACAGGAAAAAAAAAAAGTTTAGCATGACATTACAAACATATATTCAATTTCAAAAATCACAAAACATCAGTTTACTGTCACAGGGCCAGAGATGTTTCAATCCAACCAGAGTTTGTATGCTTAGGGATTCAGTGACTCAACTACAGAGGAGCGGTGTGTTTCAAACCTGTATTCAGTGAGCCCTACCTTCTCTTTGAAGCCAAAATATGCACCAACAAAGGTTAGTGGGACTGAAATTCCAAACCACATAGCTAGGATAGCAACCAAGGTGCCAAAAGGGATGGCGGCTGAGGATCCTTTCACCCACAGAATGAGATTCATAATGAAGAAATCAGCAAAGACAATTCTGAAAAAGAGATCAGAAAAGATACTAAAATATTCAGGAAAGAATAAATACCAATTAGAATTAAAAACCATAAACCAGTTAAAAGTCTGTATCAGAAAAAATATCTTATCTTCTTGCAATCTTTCATTCCTTAACAGCCCTAGTTACTTTCAGGAATAGTGCAGTTAATGTAAAAATGCTTGCAACATCCAACGCTTCTAACGCAAGCATCTATGGTAGAGACATTGAAATAAAGACTCTGGCACATAAAACCAAAGAGTAACAGAAATATTCCATTGTAAAAATCTATACAAAGAATGCAAAAAGATAAAATGAATGAAAAACTCCTCTTATCTGAATCACCACTCCTATTATTTGCCATTTGCCAAATGGCAAAAGGTATTGCCATTTAATACCTTTATTTAGGTCCTTTATAATCAGTAAATTCCCTCTGAAAAAACTGCGACAGCAAAATCTCCTGTTTAGGAAGCCAGACAACAAACGTAGACCCTGCTGCAGCACGTGTCACTGCAACATGGCAGAAGGGTAGATTAAAGGGGGCTCTTCCCTACAACAAGAATCTTTGTATTAACAACCTCATGGAGTTACAGAGTCAAGTTGCCCACACCTTCAGAGAATTTAAATAAAGACTGCATCAGTCATGTCTCCAGACCTGCTCTTCCCCCCCCTCAGTTGAGCGCATCTGCCTGATGTTGTAAACATCCTGGGAAAACACTAGAAAACAACTCCGAGACATACAATGAAGATTTCAAACATCACATTCTGAAAGCAAAGCAAAACATACTGCAAAGGAATCCCATACAAAAGCCTGCTTCAGTTGCCGTTATTCATGGATTCAGAGATGCATCCCGGAAAATTCAGCCTCAGGAAGGGCCCCTGCCAAGTGCAACATTGTCTGTGTTTTGTTAAAAAAGTGCTCCTAAGGCAGAATTTAAACTGCCCTGAAGTGGACATGCATCCTCCACTGTATTTAATCTAAAAAGGAGGGAGGATGACAGCAATAGACAGGCTCAATTTTTCCTAGGAGAGGCCTTACACTTGCCAAAACTGTTTGGGGGAAGACACTTATTAAGTAAGCACACCCAAGCAAGCCTTGGTGCGAGCACCTTGTTGAACGAAAAATAGAAATCAAATCCATATTAGAAGTCTTGCTAATCTTTATCATCTGCCCAAGCTCATAACACAGACCCCACTTACCCGCTCCAAAGTTAGAAAAACATACTGCAAATAAGAACTCCCATCAGTCTACCGAGACTATGACGGCCTCAGGCTGTTTATGATATTATGCAAATTCACCAAACTAGCATAGCATAATCGAGACATCTGTTCCTATTCTACCATCCCCAATCATTTTACTTCCTCTGCGAAACTTAATTTATTTGGGAGTTTAAATGATCAGCACGATATTTCTTCCACCGATAAATATTTTCTTCTCTCTCAAGATAGTATCTAAATGACAGCAGGGAAACTGAAGCACATTCTGTTTAGAAATAACATTTCCTCGTAGAAACACTACACTCAGTTGCTATCGAATGCATTACATTTCATTTGATGAAATTCTACTATACTCAAAACCAAATCATGTTTATTCGTTCTAGGCTTTTTTAGGGGGGGAAATACCCTAAGAAATTATTTATAACCTTTTCCTCAACCTTTGCCAGGACATTTGTCAAAGGGTAGCAACTAAGAAATAAGCAAGACTTGCAGTTTTATTCCCTTTCTTCGTTGACCTCATTCTCACGGAAGGTCTTGAGAGCTATGAGAAAAGGAAAGGCAGGAGAGCCATCACCCTTCCCAAGCATGACAGCATCGGCCATAGTATGGTGCATGCTACAGCCATACCTGAAACCGGACGCTACCCACATTTATATAAAAATTATAATCCATTTAAGAGAATCTCTGCATTATTCTCACCCAGAAGCATACTAAACATCTACTGTTTAGTATAGCAGTATATAGCTATTTGCTGAAAGAAAAAATTTCTAAATTATATTTCCTGTGTCCTTTCCAGTAACACGGTTAGAAGACAACACTGAGCCTCTAATTAAGGTAAGAGAGGCTCTGCCTAAAGGGCTGTCTCCCCCTGTTTACAGAAGAGCACTACAGACACTTCAAAGTTACCACAAACGCACGTACTTCCTAACAAAATGACTATTACCAGTTAAGACAGGATTACCTGGAACACACTGAATGCTGTGGTACCAAATTGGAGTTACCCCACCACTGTGCCTCATGTTCTGGAGCAGTGATTCTCAAAGGCTGTGACACTACCTTGCAGAAAAGTCACATCATTCCTCCTGTCCTCTCAAGCTGATTACAAAACTAGATGCTACGGAGCTGTGTTCTAGAGCACTAGGCTCCAGCTCCTCAGAATTCACTATTCTTTATATTCAGACAGGCAACATACAAAAGAAACCACAACTGGGAGAACAAAGAAAATGATCTCACAAACAAGCATCATAACAATTAACTTTTTCCCCCCACACTCCTTCCCACCTCAGATTCATTTATACTTAAAAATAAAGGAAAGAATGAGGAGAAATGCTACTAACCCAGGGCAAAGCAGAGCTGTAAGCAAAACATTCGTCTTCCACTTCTCGCCTCTAAATGCTGATGGGGAAAAAACGAAAAACAATTTCAAGTTCAAGACTTTTTCCAACTGTTTTGCAGTATGGCAGCAAGAAGCAGATTTGTTGGTTGAGACACCAGCTCCAGTCTGAGGTTTATATTAAGCCCAGCAATTCTTGAATTTAACCTGCTGTGTCACATTAAATAAAAGCATGTACTTACTTTTGTACATTCTAGCAGACACGTAACCAGCTGGAGTTCCCAGTAAGACCCACAATACAACCGCACAGGTCATCAAAGCACCACGGTTGGCAGGAGAAAGAAAACCAAGACAAGCTAGGACTAAAGAGACAAAAAGATTTAGTCATTTGTGGACACGTGTCAAAATTCCCCTGCAACACATATCACTGTACAGGTTTATCCCTTTCACTACGAGATATTAAAATGAAGACTATGTGCATAAGCTCTCACATATCCTCATCACATGATCATAGCCCTAACGTCACCGTTTCAATTCATGATAATGCATTATTTCCACCTCATCTTTTAAATAAAAAGTTTCTCGTAGCCAAAAGACTGAAAAATAAAATGCCACGAAGAGACAAACAATGAACCTGAACCAAATTTCAGGTTGAAAATGTCCGCTTCCAAAATCCTATAGTTCTCCTGCAAACACACATGGACAATACTTACACATTCCAAGTAAGAAGGGACATCTAATATGTGGCATAAGGGACAACTGAGAACAGCAGGTCTGGAGAAGCCGAAAACTTTAACAGAGCTAAGGGTTTTTTGTTGGGGAGGAAGTCGTCGGGATTTTTAGGTTTGGTTTTGGTGCTGTTGTTTTTTTTTTTAAAGGCAGAATTAAGTGCGAAGACAGAAGATCACTTGCTTGAAATTCCACAAAAGGCTCTTAGCCACCAGGATGAACAACACTGTATGCAAGAATGTGCTATCTTAAAAATAAGCCTCTTTAATAGAAGACGGCTGCCTGTGTCCCAACTAATTGCAGAGGCCAACCCAGAGATATTCTCAGAAAGGGAGTCTGTCAGTGATCTCCAGTGGGAAGTTTTGTTTTTAAACAGAAAAAGGATTTTTTTCCCCCCAACAATTTTTTTTCTACACTACACTAGTTGCACAGGAAATTATTGCAGTTAAGTAAGTTACAAAGAGCTGTGATCAACACTGAAAGACAAGCCCACCAAAAAAATTCTATTAATATTATAGCATCACGTAATAAACAGAAAGAAAGCAGCTCCTCTATGAAAAATAAAAAAAAAAACCTGAATCAAACCTGGAAAGCAGAATTTAAAAAATATCTTCTGTAATAAATATCAGTAGACTTCCCAATTCTACTGTACCGTAAGAAAAGGAATGGTGATATACTTTACAGATAATGTATAATAAAACACCAACTCATGACAGGTTACAGCATCACACGTGTATACAGCTATTTATGGTAGGCTCTCATTATCTCAGCGTTGTGTCAGTATTATTTCACTGGCATGCATTCTTGCTCTTATTTCTGCATGGCTGCAGGCTGTTGTGTCAAACGTATTAGATAGAAAGTGTTCTGAGAACATTAAAGCTTTGATTACATGTCTTTGAACTTGCATTACTGGATCCTTGGATAATTTACACCACGACAAACTGTTTTTGTTTGGGGTTTTTTTTGTTTGTTTGTTTGTTTTTTTTTAAAAATAAACTTGTAACAAGGAAGCTTCATTTCTGCAATCACGAAGAATCTGAATTAGTCCAGATACCACAACGCTTTGAACAACTCTGCTTACAACAGCATTACTGAAGATATTTAGATTATTATTATGAAACAGCATTATTTTATTTTACTAAAGGACGGACTTCATTTCCAAAAGACGACTTCTATCATTTGTTTAATAATATTGCATCTCTCAGACTACTGCACTACAAATACATCACCTTAATAAAGTTACTTACATAAAGTAATAAATGTCATAATGAAGATTTGCGTTCCTTGGCCCAAGAAGACAGACAGTAACATTCCCTTCCTTGGGGGTCTAAACACATCTCCATGAACCAGCTTCCAGCCAAATTCCTCTTGGGCATCTTCCTGTATAAAATCAACAATGTCTTTAGCAAAGATACATAATGCATCAGTGAATTAACACAAACAAGATGCAAAATACGTATTTAAAGTTTGATTAACTTCCAGTTTAGATCCAAAGACAGACTAATTGCATCTGATTCATCACTCATTGATTTTATAACCCCCTAATGGTTCAGTGAAAGAAGAAGGCAGGATTTATCAAGAAAATCCTCATCTCTCAAAGCAAGAAAAAACAAAACATAATTATCCAAACCACATAACTTCATTTGAAATTTAAACTAAAACAAAGCATTCTATTTAATTTAACTTGGATTATAGCATTTCAGTCTAGTTCACGCATTTATCTTTTCTTGCTTCCATTACAAAGCACATCCCTCTCAATGACAATACTGGAAGAGAATGAAATGGTCCCTGAACTCCAGAAGAAAACCTGCTCCCTAGAATTACTAGGGGCAAGTACCAACACTCTTTGTCCCTCTGTCAGAGGTGAATGGATGGGTGGATGGATGGATGGCACAGGGGGGGGAACCACAAAAATCCAACCCCTGAAGAAGACCACTCTCGTCTTCACAAAGTTAAAAGCTACAGGTTTCATTCAACCCAGGAATACCGAGTTTAGTTCAACGGACTGCTTACCACTAGAATTGTAGCACACACAAAATAGGGTAAGAAAATATACAGACCAAACTGGCAAATGACACAGAGAACCTTAACTTGTGACAGATTATGTAGTTATATTTTTTTTTGCTGAAAGATTATCTTTGTCTTTCCCATACTAATACCTCTACTTGCATTTGTTGGCTAGAAATTACTCTCAGAAGTCTGATATACAAAAATTGAAAACTATTAAACACAAGATAACACTTGGATAAAAAAAAGAAAAAAAAAATCCCAAAAAAACCACAACACAAAGCCATGCCTGCAAAGAAAATGATTCCAGGTATCTAAGTATAATTCCAATGTATCAGTGCTCTGTACAGAAAGGTTTGTTTGGCTAAAGAAGGACGAAGACCACACTTTCTTATAAGTTGTCACAATTAGTTCAAGTTCAGATGATAAGAAACTTCTTGAGGTACGACAGAAGAGAGACTTTTCCCAGGTAGCCGTAAGTAAGGAATGAAACTATTGAAAAGGTTTTTGCAAATCGTTACCTGTTTTCAAAATGGTGAACACCAAGCAGAAATAAATGCTTAGTACTTTAGTTCCTGACAGAACAAGGAAAATGTGCAAATTTGGAATGGCTGTTTTTAGATTTCTTATCAAAACCTAATCTGGCAAACACACTCAGAAGACCCCCTCTGGTTTTAATACAAGTTTTAAAACATACAGCTACATGGTAAATATCTTGGTTTAAGAAAAATAAAAAGAAACCAAGCTTGGCAGATTGAGTCCCCTGATTTATATCTTGTATGGGCCTACAGGCCAGAGTGTTCACCTCAAAGCGTGATTTTTAATAAAAACTTTCCCTTACAAGCCACTTAGTTATGAGTCAGAGTATTTTCCAGACTTTTCTTTAAAGAATTCAGCAGTATTTTACATTGCTAACCTTTACCATTCAAAGATGAAAATAAGAATTGTACAATTAATCAAAGTAGGAAGCTACACTTTATAGTTATAAAAAAAATAATTCAGGAAAATCTACAAAGATACTTTTGAATCTTGGCCAACATGCTAAAAATTACTGTAAGATTTTAAAAAAGTTTATAAACAAAGCCTCAAACCTCCAGTTTCATTTATGTGCCTGTAAGACCCAAGACAGGATTCCAAGATCTTTTATATGAATAAAGCATATTCTGTGGCAGAAGTAGGTGATACTGAATATGCTTCTTTTACATCATTCTGTCTTCAGGCTTCACCTTGGCTCTCACTACCAGCTAGGCAAATAAATAATACCATTTTGTAAACATGAACACAGAGACAACCTCACACATGCTCCTTAAAGATGTAACTGTAACACAACAAAAGTTCTGCTAATGCTTTTTTAAAGAATGTCAATTTTCACAGGGGTAACATGATCAATGCAACATTTATAATGAAAGCCTTGTAAGTATAAGTACCAAATTGTATGAATTTACCAGTGTTGCGTAATTCTCAAAGAAAAGTATGTTACACATTTGTTACCAAACCCCAACTACCTAGTAATTACTGCACACCTGTAGTAATCCTCATCTGATCCATTCATTTCGTCTGTTTCTCAAAATACTCGTAACACAGATGCAAGTCCCCTACACTCAAGCAGACATGATCAAATAGATTTTTAAAAAAAAAAAAAAAAAGAGACAAGAGTTTTGCCTCTCACTGTTGAAAAGATATTGACACGAATTCTCTTAAGTTCAGCTCAGGAATTTTCTCATAATCACAAGACGCTAAAAGTAATCTAATGATTTCTAAACACTCCATTAATGCATGTCTCACTAAATCTACACCACACTAAAAGCCAGTTGGTATTAGCTGAATATTAAATGCGCACACGAAGACCACAATCACTGGCTTGTGCATCTGTTTCTCTTCCAGTAGAATCACCAGCATTCTCTAAGAGTGAGATACTAATTTACTTCACCGCAGCTTCTTCAGCCCAGGTCCTCTTTTGCACAATTATTTCACACCTTTTTAAATCGGCTCCTTGAACTGCAACAGATCTTTAAGTCTCTTACAACTGGCAAGAAAATAAAAAATTGTGCTTTTTTTGAAAGTCACACCTATCCCTGCTGTTATGCATAAAAACCAGTCAAGCTTCTACAAGTCTTGCTCTTTATCACATTAGGAATGACCAACTAATAAAGACAAGACAGTATAAGATATTGAACATAATTTAATTGAGAGATCAAACAGGAGCTTCACAAAAACAATCAGTTAAAGGATGTGAAAAATTCTTCCACTTTAATTACTGTCTGGATTTGCATTAACAGAAGATATTAAATATCAAAAACACAAAGAAGAATAAAAGTACTTTCAGATGTTTTAGTTAAAATATGAAACATTTTTGTGCATTTTGAAGTATTTCTTTATCCAGACAGACAGCACCAACAGTGAAAATGCAAACCTTTGTAGTATCTGACATTATTTCTCATCTTTGACGTGCAGATACCACTTTTACCAATGAGAAAGAGAAATTTTTACTCAGCCTTTCACTCACAATCAACTGGTCGTCTTTTTAACTTACAATCAGTTACATTCTCTTCCACCAAGACTCGCTACCCACTATAGGGACCTGCTCCTTTCCCATTTTAAGGAGTACATACTTCAAAAGAACTCACAACAGGTTCAGTTGAACGGCAACCAGCTCCAGTCACTACATTAAGTCAGACAAACCAGCCTCAGATTGACACAGTGATCATCAGGAGAATTAAAATAAATAAGTAGATCATTTATACACACACCAAGTAGTTCTAACATATCTAGAGATCAGAAGTTGTGTTGCACATGAATTGCAATATTATGATTTCCTAACTGGAGACAAAGTACACAATTCTACCACACTTTCTAGCCACAGACAAAAGGCAACATCCATTTGCATTAGTCTATGTTAATCAGAATCCCTACCATAACATTTAGCATGACAACTACTGAACCTCAAACTAATTTCACTCCATTTTGATGCTTTTTGCAATAATCATCTGATACAGGGTTGTTTTGTTTTTTTTTAAATACTCTGCTTTATGAAGTTGCATAGCATCACACTTCTCATGAAATTCAGACCACAAATTTTCCAAACTTCCCAAGTCACATGCAAGCACACTTGCTTTCTGGCCAAGCTATACTACAAACTACTATAAAGACATACGACCTTGGAAGTGGAAAAGTTACAGCAATTGAGCTTCCTAAAGCAGCTTCATTACAACGGGGACAATACTTGGCTGCAGTGGTTTTAAGCCTGATCTCTTCAAGAGGGGAGAAAACCATTATCAACAAAAGTACACAAGTTTGGTTGTTCAGGCTATAAAACATGTTTTTAGTGAGAAAATACGCCAGAGTGGGTCGCAAAGTCTTTGCTTCTGTGCTACAGATGCCTCTGCAACAGATACAGCGCAGGTCCCGTGCTAAGGCCACATAATGTGACTTAAAACAGGGCTGCATTGACAAAGGTATCTTATATATAATCCCAGGTTGCTGGAGTCAAAGAATCCCTCAATGGTTGATGCCAGAAGGGACATCTGGAGGTCCTCTTGTCCAAACCTCCTGCTCAAGCAGGGCCACCTAAAGCAGGCTACCCAGAACCACGTTGAGATGGCTTTTTAATATCTCCAAGGATGGAGATTTCATAAATAACACATCAGCTGCTTAGACCAGTGTCATACCACCAGCTACACATCCCGAATGAGTCCATAATACAACCACAAGACTCAGGAGCAACAGCCACATCTTGATGGTGAATCAACGCCAGAACACTTTTCAATGTCTGCACCACGTCTTGTGGTTGTTGGTATATCATGAAAGCATTTATTAGAAAAAAAAAAAAAAAAAAAAAGAGAGGCTTTCCTTGGTCCCTTGAACAAAGGGACTTATAGTTCAGATTTGAGTTTGCTCACTACCAAAAAGTTTCTGTGAATCACTCCACATACTTCTAAAACCTAAAGCTGTCCTTGCATATTACAAGTTCACCAAATGATGCTAGAAAAGTAAGACCATCACATCTGCCCTTGTATTCCTGCTGTCAGAAAAGATGAAATAGCAATAAAGCTATTTTTAACCCCCAGATACTTTACCATGTATCAAATTCCTGGTAGTTATACACCTCTTTAGACTGTATTCAAAACTAATCAATAGACATCACTATGGCCAGAATAACATGCTCATGTAAAAACTGTAAATCTTACTCACAGAAGAGTCCATCTGGTTGTATCTTGCAATATCTTTATGAAGAGTCCTCAGGATGATCATAGCCACCATGCCAGATAAGAAGAGAACAATTACGAGGGAATTCATTATACTGTAGATAAAGAAAAAGTCAAACTTTCAATCCATTTATTCAGGTTTCAGGACATGCACTCCAACTCATACCACATGTACAGCTCAACTCCGAGGAACAGCCTTAGATATTCAGACCTTTTAGTATTTTCCCACCCACAGAAGATAAACTGTTTTAAGTTGTGTACCTTTATGATTTCTTAGGAGACAGAAGTGAGAAGAATAATATTTTATGATATATCGTTAATTCTCAAGACGGTTACAGATTGCTTTTCTTTATTTTCCTCCTTATATAGCTTAGAAGTAATTTCCCTAGTGAAACAGCTTTTAAAGCAGACTATCAACCAATGAAATCTACATGCCATTTAATATTTTGTAGAGACACATTTAATCAGATTAGCCTTTTCAAACACTTCATGCTGCAAAACATTAACATTCCAACATAAATTATGTAATTACTTGATATCATTTGCGTGGCACAGAGGGAAGAGCTTTTAATATACATCTTTTACTCATAAAAAAAAGCTGCTCTTTTTACTGTAAGCAGCTGCTGAGTACAAAACATGCAGTACACATGTACCTCTCGCTTGGCTGTTAGAGAAAGCCAGACAGTAACCATAAGAACACTGCAGAGCAGCAACATCTCATAAATTCTAGAGAATACAGATGATAAAGTGAAATGATGGAAGCTGCTTTCCTTTCGGATGCTAACGGTGCATACCTTTGGTGAAATGCAATACTACAGTTGCTCCCAAGAGATGGAAGACTGATAAAAGTTACTTCACATATGAAAACAAGGAAGTTTTCTTGCCTGAAAACTAACAGACTTTGTTCTACCCACAGCAGAAGTCATATATCCCTAGAAGCACAAATAAGAACTCTTTGTACTCACCTGCGAGGTTATTCACTGAATAAATGCAAATCTTACCTAAACCACTGGATGTTTGTATGTGGCATGGACTCCAAAATATAGTCCCATCTGGAAGCCCACTTAATATTATTCTTTTCCTATAAAGAAATTAAATAGCAATTAATAGAAACAAGTACACATTTGTCGCAGTCTCCGAGAAGAAATAAAGCACAGCAAATCTCTCCCATAAACCTTCCATTCAGCATTAATACCTAAGCTTGGTATCAACCCTGGATGTAAGACCTCCCTCTTGCATTAATTCTTTTTCTCTCTTGAGCCTCTCAAAGAATATCTTGTTTATTGAAATCTGCTATATCCACATCTTCTACCTTCAACTGAAGCTTCACTAAGCCTCATCTTTCCATGATTCAGTATGTAGCTGCCTGCAGCTCCCAAATGCATGCTGAAAAAATAATCATGCCATCAGTACAAGATACTCCCAGCAGAGCACACTGATCTTGAAACTTAAACTTTGTTAAACATACTCTGTGTTTCTAGCTTCCCCTGGAATTTTTCTCTCTCATCATCTTTAATGTATTTAGCACGGGCTTCCTCGCTCCCTGCCATAATGCTGCCTGATACAGGCTATTTTCCACTCTGATTCCTGGCAGACAACTTTCATTTCCAGACATCCCCGTAAAGGATTTAAAAAAGAGAAATCATTCAGCAACTTCCACCTTTGAAAGATGCTTCCATTCTCTTTATGTCCTTCTCTAAACGCCTCGTGTGAGAGCTGTACAAGTGATGATTCTTTCTGACCCCAAAGCCTTGTCCTCTACAGCTTGTCTCATGCCACGTACGTCTGCTGTCCTGCTGCTAAATTCTACCTCCCAACTGGCATGAAGCTCTGCTGAACTTTTTCATTTATCCACCAGGTGGTAAGTTTGTACAATTAATTCTCAAAATTTAGACTATGTTTCCAGCCTAGAATTTTCAAGTTCCGATTCATGTTCTGGATGAAGAACATGTAACAATGAAGACCCGCACCAACACAACAAAGCAGCTGAAATGGCCCTAAGCTGCTCTTTATCAGCCCCATCAGTACTTGATCACAGTAGTTCACAGCTGATTGGGACAGAGTTTCAGAAGCTGGTTCTAAAGTGTGGTACTTGCGTACCAAACTGCTCACATTTTTGTATGCTTGTGTATTACACATTAGAGGCACGATTGTGTATACTTTTCATACACAGAGCTAAATACCTCGCCCATTTCAATCAATTAAAGCAGAGACCATAGCTTTCTCATCAGAAGTCACCTGCCATATTAGAAAGGACCATAAAACAGTTACACATTTTACTAGTTTATGTATTCAGGCTTATTGAAACTAATGTTCTCCTATTTAAAGATACTTTACCCTGATTAATACTCCCCATTTAAGTTATTTTGAAACTACCGATAAGAAATACAATGCATCAGGTATTATTTCAAATCAAGGCTAACAAATAAGCGAGAAAATAAGTAGTTTGGAAGCGTCTGGCAATTGAGACGTGCCGAGTGCCATCTGCTGGAAGCGCTCCGACACAGGGCAGCTAAGCCTCACCTGCTCCATGCCTGAGAAAAAAGGAGTAGGTAACCCAAATGTGTAACACATTGCGTGAATAACCAAAGCTCACATTGCAATTCTAAATTGCCATTTATCATCAAGATTTAAACACAAATGTTAATAGACAGGAGGCTCATTCATGTAGTAAAATTAGAGAGTCTAAGGAGGACTGGGTGTCTCAGGGGAAAAGTAACAGGATACAGAGCCTTGCACCTCAAGGTCACCAGTTCAAATCAAATTCAATTTGGTAGGATGAAAGCTGTTACCATATGACGGCTGCTTGACTGCCTGCACAACATAAGCTGGTGGTCTCAAGCCAAATCTTGTAAGATTGGTGCCTTCCACCAGAAAAACAACCATGCTTTTGGGACAGACTGGAACCAAGGTACCAAGGTTTGAAGCAGCCTGAATCAACTTATTCTCACCCCTACAGGGGGCTCACTTTCTGTGCTGGGGTAAAGACACAGTTGCAAGAAAGCCTAATTTCCTCCTGTAAGTCATAACAGGCTGAATAAAGCATTAAAGTAAACAAAGATAAATGGCCACCTACTCAAAAAAGCTGGTGAATAAAATAAAAGCAATACGAAATCAGACAAAACCTGCAACTTCACTAGAAAAAACAGCTTTACTGTATGCTAAAATTACCGTTTAACATAGAAGCGTCTCCAAATATAATATAAACATTTCTTCAACATGAGACTCAGTACCCTGACTGAACTCTGAAAAAAGCAGAGCATACCTCAAGGAAAACAACTCTTGTAGTTATTCAACCTACTACTTTTCTATTGGCAATAAAACAGGGCAAAAAAGACTTTATTTATACGTTCCAAGTGTCACTTACACTACAGTAATGGAAAAGTAGTAGGTTTTGGGAAAACTGCTTCACACGACCATCCTTACAGAATTTACACTGCTTTAAGCCAGTTATGGCTGTTAGCAAATTATCCAGGTCTTTTAATTTCATCCTTTGGGCCAATTACCTATCCATGTAACAGATTCAATACTTACTTCAAATGTCACAGAGTAAGTGTAGATCAAATTCAGTTTACTGGTGAATTCTCCAGGAATCTCCATCGGTGGCCCTTCACAACTTAAGTTGTTCTCATCTGTATGTTTGTAGCTAATGGGAAAAAAAAATAATAAAGTTGCATATGACCTACAGGATGAATTTTCACAAATTTTTTTCTAAGGTAATGAAAACAAGTTTTTATTTAAAAAAAAAAAACAACAAACAACCAAGGAGAGCTATGTGTATCATTTTGTACCAGCTATTCAACTTCTCTGAGAACCTGCTTTTCTGTTCTTCTACCAACAAAGGTCGAAGATCTTAAAATATATTATTATTTATGTTTGTAGATAGAGAAAACATGAGAAAAATAAAATCGCATACATAGTTAGATGTTATTATTCAGAACTTGGATCTTGGATCACTACCCTACATTCAGCCAATATTTGTTCACACTTCTAGGCGTTTGAGAACATTGTAAACAAAGTTGTTTGCTAAGCACGTGGGAGACGAGAACTGCAGAACTCTGAAAGGTCATGAGATGTGGTTTTACCCCACCCAC
The DNA here is from genome assembly GCF_028500815.1 of Rissa tridactyla. Taxonomy (NCBI): domain Eukaryota; kingdom Metazoa; phylum Chordata; class Aves; order Charadriiformes; family Laridae; genus Rissa; species Rissa tridactyla. The sequence continues at coordinate 28,495,356 of NC_071474.1, read as the reverse complement.
TTTTCTGCCATGATCAGAATGAAGTCCTAGTCCTAACCTAAAATACTGCTTGGTTAACAGGGCTGCAAAGTCTGGAAATCTATGCCTGGTAAGATGCTAAGTTTTAACACAAAATACCCTTTCTCTGCCATCATGCCTCCCCTCCACATTTAAACAAGACTGCATTACTGGTGAGGGACTCACCCTCAGCGTGCGCTCGTCAGTAAGGAAGACAGAGAATTTCTTCGCAATTTCCCAGGGGTTCTCGCCTACCCTCAAGTTTCATAAGGGTGCATACTTTATTTTTTTTTTGGTGGATTTGGGAGTGTCTTTTTTTTTTATTACTTTTTTTTCTTTTTTTTTTTTTTTTTTTTTTTTTTTACGCTGGGACAAAAGAAGTGGCTGTGGGAACCTTTCCATTCCTATACAACTAGTCTAATTTCACCTCTTGTCAGTCTCGTGTACTCTGAAAAATATAGAGCAGCTCAAAACAACATTCTAAAGTCCAAATACGCAAACCCTTCCCCGCAGTACCTTAGAAATACTGCAGCTATAGAAGCACCAAGTCAAAGAAACCTTAAGGTTTGCTTGAATTCACTCCTGTGAACCTCTTCTAACACTGGAAAATAGCTTCCCTCTCACACCCTCTTGGGCAAGTTGTATTTATCCAATTTAGATATGTAATTCCACCTTATATGTATTATTATACATCAACAACTAAGTCAAGCCACAAGATAATAAAAACTTTCATGAAAGGCCTAGGGTGCTCCAACCACAATTACCCCCCAACAGGAGAACTTCAAGGTTGAAGCAAACCACCCAGCAAATAACCAGGTCAGAGAATGACACAATTAAGGTTATGTGCAACCTAACTGTGCCCCCTTGTGGTCTGCGTTACTGGTGAAAAGGCAAATTCTCATTTTTCAACCATTTAGGATGGAACTGATAAAGCTTTAATCAAAAATGGAGAAGCTTGGTAGAATCTTCTTGCTACCATATCAGAGTAGAGGTAAGTGGAAGGAATAAACTTGCATTGCAAGTATAATTCACTAAAAATACACTACACCATTGCAACAGAAAAAACAAATATACACAAGTCCTGTTGTACCATACATGTCTATATGTCTTGAGAAACTGTGGTAGCACAATTTAAGAATGTGCTTAATCTCTGCAGAAAAGAAGGAAGAGTTTAGCTAAAAAGAAGCAACCTACTTTGTAATTTTATAAATGGACTGCAGTTTTCAAATATAGATAAGCATGAACTGTGCATGAACAGACTGAAAAGAGGCCAAAGTAATTGCTTCAGTCTGTTTCTGACCTCTGAATTGCTGCGTGTCCTCTCTGGTCAACACAGAAACACAGAAGCTACTGTTTAAGAAAATAAGTTTGTCTTAGAAAATTAGTTATCGTATTCTGCTGTTCTGAATACCAGTATTAACCTAATATTTCACCTATACCTCAGTGTCCAGACTAACACAGGAAAAAGTACACCTGTACAAATACTCTACATTCACACAAATTACATTTGGGAGGCAACACAGCAACAATAAGAAACATGACATGGGCAACTGTTACTCAGTTAAAGGATGTTTCTCCGTGTATCTGAAAACGTGTCTTTTAAAAGAAAGTAATGCACACACAGATGCAAATCAATAAAAACATGAGAAAACTTTAACTGCTTGTGTCAGGTTCTAAGAGCCTGCATAAGCAATTTTTCCATCAGGAGGGACTCTGGAGAACATTTTAAAAGCAAAGTTAAATGACATTTACAGTCGTGGAACTCCTCTTTGTAAATATAGTTCCAGCCATGAACCAGTATACTGAAAGGTTTATCAGAACTCAAAATAACCAGTTCCTCAGAACTTACTGATACCAAATATCATTTCTAAGTTTGCAACTACTGTTAGGACTCCCTAGCACTAAAACTTGGTGCTTTAATGCACAATTACCTTTGCGGTCTCAGTCTTGCCATCACCAGTCTTGCACCAGGCCAGTTTTCATCCTTCCCACTATGGTACATGATTGTTATGTCAACGTGGTTGAAGAGGTAGAAAGTGTTCTTCTTGTTAAACTCGGACTACAAAATATCATCAAGAGATTGAGAAACTTCTCCAACACGAGAGGGCGCAAGCAGTCAAGAACTTTAAAATGAGACTACTGTCCCATAAAGGAGCAAGGAAGAAAGGGAAATACTTCAACATTAACTTTTTTTAATATACCTGTATAAAATATTTATGTTTTTCTATATATAATATTGTATTATATAAATACGACCTACATAATAAAGCATCACATCTGTGCTACTAGTAAAATTTAAACGTATTTGGCACCATTTTTGTATTTATCACAAAAAGCTGCCAAAACAAGGTCAAAGATGTACTTATTTGAGGTACAAGTAATTCAGATTCACCGTTCCACCCTCCCCTGCCCCGCGGCCCAGTCTTCCTGGTAGACACTCTAGCTACCGAAGCTTACAAACCAGGTTCTGCTTCAAAAACCTACCTTTCACTTTCAGTAGCTATTCTGCTTTCAGTAGCTATTCTATCCTTTGAGAATCTGGAATTATAAAGAACTATATAAAGCTCAGATGATACCAGAGTCAACTAAGTTGACCTGGATTTCCTTTTCTCCTCAACACTGTCATTGTTTAAAAAACTTTAATTTGAATTAGGGGACCAGGTTGTCAGACTTGCTAGTTGAATTTCCAAGTAAGAAAAATTGTTTATTATTTATTTATTGTGTATGGCAATTGGAAAATTGGCTAATATACAACTTCTGGCCCCACCCAGCAAAATATGAAGGTGCCTCACATTAAATTTATCTGGATTCCTCTTTCACTATAATCAAGGTTCCCATCAGGAGAAGACTAGAATCATACCTGTGTCATACTATAACCCCACCTTTAGGTAACTCTTTCCTCTATTTCCAAAGTAACAGCTGAAGTAATAATATAGCTCCTCAACTGCATAAATGCAAGGATGAACCATGCTGTGCCACTGCATGATAACAACCCCTTTCCTGCACCCATTTTTAAAGAGATAATTACGTCTGCTGGAATAGGTATTTGGGTATACTTCTAAAAGATCATGACATTCCCCAACTCGGCCCCAACCCAGGTTATAGTCATATCCATGGTGCTACATACTTATTTCCCCATGTAACAATCACCCTGCTAGTGCTATGCCATGCAACATTCTCATCACAATTAGAATCTACAGACTAAAACTGACACTGGGTGTGACAGGTACATTGGCAGAGCATCCACACCACAGCCAGCACACAGGATTTGCACAGCACTTCATGGATACACACTACAAGCTCCCTAAGCACTAGGAAATTCAACATTGCTGGCTATGTACGGTGGCCCCCGCCTAAAAAAAAAAAAAAAAAACCACCAACCAACTTTTCATCCAAGCTGCTGATTTTGCTACAACAGTCTTCTGTGTACCAGACAGCTTCCAACTCAACTTACATCAGTATCAATTTAACATAAAACCAACCTCGCATACAAAGTAATAAAGCTGGACAACTAACTGGAACAAGTAATTTAATTCACAGACCTAGACTACTATTTTCAATAGTCTAGGGAGTAACCGAGTTGGAAGGTGACTGCAGACAGAGTAAACTCAATGTTCAGGATAAATGCATCACTTCCAAGTAGCATCAGACCTGCTGAACACAAATAAAGTGACTGCACTGCATACAAGCAGTAAGTCACACTGCAGAGCAGAGAGCGCTCTCCTCACTGAGAGGAGTGTGGTCCTTCACCCCAGGAGGGATAAAATTGTCTTACTATTATCTGTTACTGTACTAGTTCACCATGGAACTCCCAGGATAACTGACACATTTCAAATTGTTGTCAATATAATACTTTCCGTGTCACAGCTGTGTTTGTTATCTTCCGGCCATCTGGGAAAATCCTGACACATTTAACTTGTAAACTGTGCTAGACATAACTTTTGCAACTAGAACATACCGCTCATTTCTAGGTATTCACTAGAAAGCTTCTATCCGAAATCGATAAAAGAAGGTCTTGCACACAAATACAACACGGACAAAAAATGAATGAGTAAAAGGATGGATACACACGAAGTTTTGGAACAAAACCATCAGTTTTCCACGGCTTTTAGACACCAATACAATTGTTTCATAGCTTTATATTGGTCAAAAGCTCTATATGAACATTTTTTTTGGACAACTGTACCAGTGAGATACTGCATACAGAAGCAGCATTCAGCTTTGTCAGTGCCCACATTCTGAACATTAACGGCGTTTACAAGGGCATCTGTTCTTTCTCAGGAAAAAAAAAGATTAAAAATAAAACTGTAAATGAAATTACAACTGGTATATCAAAGAAAAAAGTTCAACCACTTACATTTATAACACAAGCATCTTTAACTCTACCATCTGGAGTAACAAAACATCCTATTGGAAATCCTGGATTACAGTACTTTTGTCCATCTTCCACATCATAGCACCACGTTACAGGCATGTTATCGATAATCCTAGACAGAAATCATCAAAGAACATGTCCTCAGAAAGGGATGCACCTTATTTCACACTGACATTTAACATTCATGTAATGCACATCGTTTTCAGTAGCACATACAAGATGCACAGTAGAAGACAACCATCACATCGAAGAATGAAGAAAGCAACCACTTAGAATATAGATAAAAATATAAAAAGCTAGCAAAAAAAACCCAAAAAAACCAGCCTCAAGCACTCATCTCAGCTTACCAGTGATGCTGATAATTCAACTGCATTCCTTTCTTCAAAAAAGCCAGTTTGCTTTTATCAGCACTGTTTCCTGGGTCATATGATCTTGTACAAACCTTCTTGCATGTTTCTTGCTTTTTAAAAGTGAACTGTTAAAAAAAGCACACAGAAGAGTAATTTCAGTTTTTCTTCAAAAATCTTTTAGTCTTTTTTTCACGTAAACCTGACTTTGAGATACTTCACTTCCTTGCTCTAAGTTTCTAAAGCCAGAATTTCCCATACAACAGCTTTAACTTAAATGCCAAGATTTATGTATACCCAGCACCAGTAATGCCCTTTCACATTGCTAAAAAACTCTTCAATAGCCCAGATAAACTACCTCCACATAAACCTTGAGGATTGAAGCAGAAAAGGTATTGCTTTTTTCTTTTAGCAGTTTGTTTTATCGTCTCATTATCATTTCATCATCTGCTAAACCAGACTTTAAACTACACTTTTTTTTTTAATGTTTCATTTTAATTTTAGCTATGCTTCCCCCCATGGCAACTACGTTTTAAGACAAGGCTGGCAAAAATGCAACAAGCTGCACAGCATCTATGCTTCAAGTGCAGACACCACCTAACACAAACATGCTCACATTTGTATATCAAACTTTTATTCCAACACAGTTCAGATTTACCTGTAAGCTAATGTACCTAAAACATGACTGAAAATTCTAACATTATCAAGGCCTGAGTGTTAACCAACAGCAGAGTATTTTCTAATTACTGCAGTGCGCAGTCATTTCAAACTAGTAATTATTATAATACTTTATCTATTCAATGGATATCCAGCGCAAATGACCCATCATGCTAGTTTCTTGTAGCCAGCGGTTGTAACACTTAAAATTATGTTATCTCAGAGAGTCAAAGAAAGAGACTTCTAGGAGCAGTTTACACAAGGGAGGTAGCATCACCTCCTCAAAACTACTATGAAAAGATGTGACTAGGTCCTGAATGACTGAGCAGCAGACTCAAACTCTGCTGCCTCTTTTTCTCACTGGGATTTGGATTATTTAGCAACCCTCACACACAAACATAGCCCAGGTTTCAGTTTCACCAGCAAATCCCAGTCTGGAAATTGCACTTGAACAGCATAGAGCTTTCAAGCATTACGAGCCAGTGTTTGACCACATCTCCTTAATTACTAATCATTTTCCCAAGTTGACTGGGCAGCTTTTTAGAGATGCTACATTTGGTCATTGCTAATGCAGGGCGTGAGACAGAAAAACATTACATACCTAATCTACAAAATACTTCCATACATTTATTTTACAGAAGATTTCAAGCAACATGCACCAACAATGAAAAACGCGGGTTTAGACAACAGATGTTAAGTGTGTACAAGCAGGGAAAAGATGACGGTCAGCTCCAACTTGGCTTCCCCTTCCCACTCTGGAAGTTGCTCAATAGTACAATCAAGTATATGAAACAGTTCCTGAACCTGGGGAAGGGAGTGGGAGGGTTTTTGTTTTTCTTACATAAACAGTACAAAGATTATACTAAAAAATAAATAAATAAAAATATTCACGCAATCATCAAGTCTTCAGCTAGGTCGATAGATTACAGCCATCAGAATGACAGCTATCAAATTTAAACAGGAACAACTTCAAGGGATAAAATAACCTTATACGGAGACGATGCTATTCTCTCCCCAAACAGCACTTGTCCAAGATTTTCTGATGGTCTTTTCTCTTCTGTATCTTGACAGAAGTCAAAACTGGAAAAAAAAGTGGAAAAGATAAAGATTACCTTTAATTTTTAATTAACATGTAACTGCAAATATCAGCCTAAAACAATTTCTTAAGTTATGTCCTTAACATGGTAGTTTTCATGCTTCTTCTGGTGGGTCAGCTACTGTTAGTAAAAATTTGAGTGCCTTTGCAAAGAAATTTGGCAGGGATTATATAGAAACATTGCTATTTTGGTATCAATTTCAACCAAGATATATCACAGCTGAAGCATCTTTAACAAAATGCACGATGCCTAGTCCAAGCACCCTTTCCAAATGGCAATTTAAACAAACAATAGAACGTTTCATATTAAGAAAAAGAGGATGCTACAGACTGTCCATTTCTCTTGTAAAAAAGTTTCAGAAAAATAACTACACCCCTTCCCTAAATGAGTCTTTACAAATAGTATTTAATGTGAAACATGTTCCAAAGAAGCTCAGTGGTTTTAATATTAATGTGCCACACTGCCAGATGGCATTCACCAATTCTTTTCAATTACATACAGTCTGAAACAGCTCAATATGGGAGAGAGAATGTAACTATTCCGGATCTTTGTTATTTAAACACAGGTAGCAGTATGTTATAAAAAAAAAAAAAAAAATCACTTATCTTCAGTAAATAACAGCAGTCCTAAACTAACTGGATTCCATAAAGTTTAATGCAAATAGAGACACTGTGGGTGTTTCAAGCTAGTCTCTGCTCTTGCTGCTAGTGTTGCACTGTACAGGGTAAGACCTGCAACACCTGCAAGTTTCTCTTTTCTGCATGCCCAACAGCAAGACTGCAAATCATATCGTGTATTATTGCTTAGTAGGCCTATAAATATCTGCAAAAGCAGGTAATGCTTTTCACAGACAAGAATCAAAATGAAAAATCAAGAATTAGATACAGAGCTTCACTGGAAAAAGGAAAAACAACAGTGACGCTTCTTCCAATTTCTTTTAGTTGCCAGAAACAAGAAACACAAAGCTCTCGTCTTCCTAGTTTTGACTAACAGGAAGAACTTTCAAACATATCAAAGTCAACACTAAATCGAGTACTCAGCTCAAAAAAATGCACCCATTAGAAAGCCAGCAGCCTTGTCTTCAACAATAACTGAGGACAGTCAGGAGGCACAGGTGTGGCCTTCATCCTTTCCACCCTCGTGTATTTCATTCCTGTTGCTGGGCACTGGATTTACTCTTCCATCTCTACATCCAAAATACTGCTTAAGAGAAACACACTACCCTATCAGGAGCAGCATCACTGCACTGAGAACAGAAAACAGGCTTCCCAGACGCTCCCAGAAGTCTGCTGCCATGTACTTACGCATCATACTCGTACGGCAGAACCGATTCCACTGAGTCCAGTCTGTTCACGAAGAGCTCGATGAGTGACTGAAACAGGCAAGGGCAGGGGGAGGAAAAGGATGAAAATACAGACTTGCAAAACCAAACGTGCGGCCGACACGAACCGCATGGCTAGCTGGCGAGGGCTGTCACAAGTCTGGGAGCTTGCTACCCCACGGGTGAGTTACCACAGACTTCTGACAGGCCCCGACCGCCGCCGCGGCGCTGGGCCACGCCGGGGCCGCCCTCCCTCGCCAGCGCCGCCGCCACAGGAGGCTGCAGCGAGGAACCAAGCACCGGCGAAGGACCCTCCCGGCGCTGACTGGAAAGTCCAGCGTGGAAAAGGGGGGGTTTCGCCATAATAAAACACCGGGCGCACCAAGGGAAGAGAGCCGGGGGTGGCTGACTTCCCGGAGCAAAGGCGGCCGCCTGAGGGAGACCGCCCGGGGCCCGCCCGGAGCGGGCCGGGGGACACTCGGCTGTGCCCCCCCGCCCCGCCGCCGGGCTCCCCCCGCTGGGGGTTTCCGCGGTGAGGAAAGCGGGGGGGGGAGACCGTCCGCGTCGGGCCCTCCCGTGAGGGCTCTCACCTTGCAGCCCTCGGTCTCCTCGCCCTCCTCACAGAAGCTAACGGGCGCCAAGCCGGGCAGGTAGAAGGCAGTGCAGAGAGGTACCACCAGCAAGAGACCGGCCGTCAGCAGCCTCATCTTCCAGCCTGAAGAGGCGAAGGCACCATGAGCCCAGGAAGCAACCGCAACTCCCCAGACCAGCGCCTTGCGGAGACGGCCTCGGCCCAGCAGCGGCGGCAGCGTCACACCCGCCCCGGGGCCGCGGCGCCTGCGCGGTGAGGGGGTGAAGCGCTGGGCGCCATCTTGAGGCAGGGCACGCTGAGGCCGACGGCGCTTCTCCTCACGGAGGCCGCCGCTGGCTACAGGAGGTTTGGGCGGGCCGTCGCCTCCCTCTCGGCGGGGAGGTGCTTTCTCTTCTTGCCTTCCACGTTCACCTCAGACCTTTTTCCCAAAGTCCCCTGTGATGACTCATACCATAACCTCTTTTCAGGCCCTGTCCCCCAGCAGAGAAAGACTTAAATTAGATTTTACTAGCTCAGAAATTAGGGGTGGAAATCCAAGATTTTGTATTGCAACCTTTATTTGCAATCCCATGACTTTCAAGAATTCTATTTGACGATTTTTTGATGGCTGGTTCAGCAGCTTGTGATGTTTGCAGCCAACAATGGTGGGATGCGCACCAGTCCATGGTGTCCCGTGGCTCCTTGCCACCACAAGGCAGCCACAGCGGTGCAACAAATGTGATGCCAAGCTCCAGGCTCGCTTGTTCAGGTGGCAATGGCGGGAGCAGCACTCAGGGACAGCTGCAAAACCTGTCTGAGAAGCAGGGTAAGTACAAGTGATGGCTGCAAGCCAAGCTCTGTGCTACCATGGCAAGACAGATACTGCTGCCTAAGGCGTTGTACTAAAGCCGTTGCTGTCAGTACTGGGTAGACACCACCTCCATCTTCCTCTCTGTATTTCCCGTTCACGCAAGCTGTTGCTACTCTGGTTTCCAACCTGTGACGTTACATTTGTATTACCCCTGCAAAACCCCCATGTCCAACAATTTTACCTAACTCATCAATCAGTAGTGAGTTGTCCTTACCGTAGGACAGCACCAGGGAAAAGGAGAAAGAACAAAGGGTGCGTAATAGTTGCTTGTCTTGTGTCTTTTCAGCTGAGCCTGGAAAATGTGAGTTGTCATTTCAGGCAGCTATAGCTATGTCTTAGGGACCTGCGATCCACTTTGTATTGCTAAACTGAAAGGAGACACAATTAGATCCCAAATAGGTGATTTGGGAAAAGCATGTTACGGAGTTCCAGTTTAGAAAGGCTGACAAAGTCAGTGCCAGAAACAATTGTTTTGTGCTGCTTTTATCCACTGTAGTCTGAGTTTTACAGAGGAAAAATGCTGAATTTCTATAAATACCTATCAAGTGACAGCTGCCTAGAAAATTGCTCTTTGTCATGAAAGTATTAAACTGATCTTTTCAGTTATTAGTTTTTGACTATGCATCTAAAGGGAATTACATTCCTTTTTTATTCATTCTGAATGAGTCTTATGTGATCAGGTTATTTATGTATTCATTAGTCCTTATCCCCCAGCTCTCCTGAACCCTTTATCCAGTTTAAACCCGAAGTATGATGAACTTGGTAAAAGGCCAATATGTTTGATGAAAATACGCAGCGTGGTACAAAGGGGATTCAAAGTACTGCCCTGTGTATGAACAGGCTTGTAGTATAAATTCAACTACATTGTTAAACATTGGAGGATCCACTCAAAAGAGTGACATTTTAGGTGAAAGCTACAAAAATTTTTTCATAAAATATTACCATCATGGAATGTTGTCCACCTGTCCCATCTAGTAGGCTCGTTTTTATGGTTATTGGTGAAAAGGCACAAAGTGATGAGTTTGTATCTATGCAGGTTTGTAAGTAATGTAATTAATTGCATTTCTTCTGCTTTTAAAAACGTAAGGAAAATTTTCTAAACTGTGATAATGCAAGGGCAGGTATATCTATGCTAATTACATAGAAACTGTCTTCTGTGTAAAGGTTGGTGGAGTTTTCCTCCTGTTTGTTTCCCCATTTATCCCATCTAAGTCTGTTTCCTATTATGTAGGTGCCAGTATTAGGACTTCTTGTTACTATCTAAATTTCCTATCAGAAAATTCAAAGTTGAGAGATCATTTGCAAAAGATACTGTCATGGCTATTCAGCCTTGAACTTCCTACTGAATGAAGCATAGGAGGGATTCTTTTCCATTCAGACTGCAGTTTCTTCCCTGAAGTCTTCTGTTGTTTTTCTACAAAAATTCAAACTTACAAAAAAGAAAAAAAAATGAGAGGAAGGGGAAGAATTACATATCCTCTAGTCCTCTAGGAAAAAGGTCTGACTTACTGAACTTGGAGCAAGACCATACATAAACTATGTAGTGGAATATAGTAAAATGCTGTTCCAGTTTGCAATGTAGACAGAATGCACGTTTTGATAAGAAGCCTGATCATATCTTCTAGGACAAAGGATAGAAGAATTTGGCCCTAATACAATTACAGCAGTTATGTTCAACCACTGTTTCAAATGTAATTATGTTCATGCTAATGCCACCTAGCTACACATACAGTACGTGTTAACAGAATGTTAATAAAATGAAGCCTGGAGTTACCAATAAAATATTATACTCTTCTAATCAGAGGAGCAAAAAGGGACTTTCGTTTCTATTTGCTTATCTTTCCAATTATCTGGGAGGCAGTCAGCAAATATACTACTATAGATCATAGAAGCACACAGAGACTTCGCATGTAGACGGAGACTATTTTAGCATGTTTCTTACAGGACTAACAATTCGCTTTAGTTTTGCCTATCTGTTCCAGGGAAGACTCTGAGGTTGAAATTCTTCTGCACTGAAACTAGAAATGGAACCTTTTTTTCATATGATAATTGGATGAGTGTCTAGCTATGCCATTCTCCAGCAACCGCATTGTTATCATATGCAGTGCCCTCCCACTTCGTTACCCTTTTCCCATGCACAGTAACAGCATCCAGGAACTCTTAGCATCTACGCTGGAAAGGTGATCATCTTTAAATACGTACTACAGTCTAGAGAAGTGTTTGAGAGCTACCTTCTTTTGTGTTCTCAATAGATCTGTGAGGTAGTCTGAAGCAATGTTGCCTTCTGCTTTCCCTAACACAAAGAACAGTTGAATATCAGTATCTGAGCAGAGGAGGCTGAAAAACTGAAGATAAGAGTTTGATGTTCTCTTATCAGGATGCGGCAGTTATGCAGCTCTTGTGACTGTAATGGCACTGGGCAGTACCAGGAGAGTCCATAGACTCTGTGTCACCTCTCAGAAATAAAGGTCTGTAGAATACCGCAAGGGAGAAGTCACAGAGGAGCTGAGCAACATCCATCCCATGTGTTAGGAAAGTGGATAAAGCAATATGCTGGAGGACCATATTGTCTCCTGCGACTCTGACAAGACAACACAGTCTGGGAAATTACAACGCTGTTTCCGATTGCTTCAACCCCATGCATCCCCTCCTCCTCCATGCAGTCGGCACAACTAACGGTGTGGGAGGAAGTCGGGAGGGCAGTAGATGCAGACGGGAAAGAGCGTTTTTTTTTTCCTTTCGCTCCCAGCAGGTTCATTGTGGGGCCCCCCCAGCTCTAGGGACATCTCAAGGAAGACACACTGTGGTATCTGTAAGGAAAAGGACCTTGGTATGTACAAGCAAGAGCCCGAAGAGGTACCAGGCACGTCTGCCTACCACATGGCATGGATACCTTCTGAAAAGCCCTAGGAAAAACCACCTGATGACCTGCCACGGCTGAGGCAGGTGCAGTACAGGAACACGGAGTGGCTCTGGAGACCAGCTCCTCAGGCCAGACAGGCATCCCTCGGCACCGCAGAGCCCCAGGAGTGCGCAGGGCTGGCCCTGCATGGGGGGCTTCGCTTGAGGTTCTGTTCTAAATCCTCTGTTTAATCCTAGTGGGATTTCAGCCTGGAAACCAGGTGTATTAGATAATTTGCCTTGATACATCTTGGCACTGTTCCCTCACTGCACAAGGATGAGTCAGGAGCGATACGAAATCCTAAAACATGCAAGGAACCTGCAATTCCTTAGCTTTTGCATCTTGTATAAATCAACTTACTTTCTTCAAGGAGCAGGAAAGGGCGTTAGTTACAGGCCCTGGCTACCAGTTTCAGTGACCATGTGCACCGTGCCTCTGGAATTTTTATAAAAGGTAAGGGCTGGAGACAGACAGACTTGCAAAATAGCCATCCTGTTTGAAAACCACACAGAATACATAGTCAGACAGCTTCCCTTTTGGGTTTGTTACTTAAGTAGGTTAAAGAAAAATCCATTTTTGTTTCTGAATTAAAAGACTGGTAATTAGACTGCGGGACTCTTAAGAAAACAGGCCTTGTTGAGTGGTTTAGGTAAGCTAAAAGTTCAAATTATGAAAACGTAGCTAATTCCTGTGTGCACAGGCTTCCTCCTAAACTTTTCAGCTACCAGGCTTAGTCAGCAAAATAAAAGAGAATCACAGAATGGTTTGGGTTGGAAGGGACCTTAAAGCTCATCCAGTGCCACCCCCTGCCCTGGGCAGGGTCACCTCCCACCACACCAGGTTGCTCCAAGCCCCGTCCAGCCTGGCCTTGAACCCCTCCAGGGATGGGGCAGCCACAGCTTCTCTGGGCAACCTGGGCCAGGGGCTCACCACCCTCACAGCCAAGAATTTCTTCCTAATATCTAAATCTCCCCTCTTTCAGTTTAAAGTAATTCCCCCTCGTCCTATGGCTCCCCTCCCTGATCCAGAGTCCCTCCCCAGCTTTCCTGGAGCCCCTTGAGGGACTGGAAGGGGCTCTAAGGTCTCCCTGGAGCCTTCTCTTCTCCAGGCACCCCAATTGAACCAGCACAAAAACTTTGTGTTATCAACAGCATATTTCATTTTAAACTGCACTTATTTAAGTCTCCGAGGAAGGAGCACTGACATGCACATATATTAATTAACTAAAATCACCTTGAGACTGTTGTAGCTGGCCAGATTTAACCTCCCGCACAGACACTTCCGCAAGTTAAACTGACCCCATGGCAAGCGATTTCGCTTCCAAACTACTGACGCAGCCACTACTTCGGGGATCCCACTAAGGAGCGGGACCGGGAGCAGACAAAGCGGTAACGGCCACCCGCCGGGCGGACCCGGCCGCGCTCCCTCATGGCGGCTCACGGCCCCCGCCCCACCCCCGGCCGGTGTAAGCCCGGTCCCCGGGCAGGACGGGGATCTCCGGGCCCGCGCCCCGGGCAGGACGGGGAGCTCCGATCCCCGTCCCGTCGAGCCGCCATCCCCCACCCCCCGGCCGGTCCCGCCACCGCGGCGCGCCGCTGCCTCCCCCTGCCGGCCTCGCCGCCGCCTGCATCCGGGGCCCCGGCCGGACGGTGACGTCAGCGGTATAAAGGCCTGCAGCGCCTTTGTTCGCCCTCATTGCGCAGTTGCAGGCCGGTGTGAGCGGAGGTGAGCGCCGCCCGGCGAGCTGGGCAGGCCCCAGGGCTGTGGGGAGGGGGGAGCTGGGCCCTGCGGGGCGCGGGTGGGCCGCGGCAGGTGGTGGCGCGGCGGAGGGCCCGGCCCGCGGGTGAGGGAGCTGTGCTGCACACGGCCGCCGCTACGGGCCTGAGGCGAGGCGCGGTGGAACCGGGCCTGCCGCCCCGTCTGTCTGGCCCCGCGGAGGGTGGGGGGAGCGGCGCGGCTGTGGTGGAGCGAGCGGAGGGGGGTCCCAACCGCGTGAGGCGCGCTGGCCGCCATTTTAGGTGCGGGGGGTTTTGCGCGGGGTCCCACCGCGTGGGCCTCCGTATCCTCGAGGAGGGCGAAGGGAGGACGGCGGCCGCGCCTGGAAGGTCGGACGGATAGTTCAAAATGGGGGTTGAGGTGCGTGGCTGGCTTAGCGCTGAGGCGGTCGTTCGGCGGCGGGAGGGAGAGGAGTCCCTGCCAAAGGTGGCCGCCATTTTGTGGAGGTGCCTGGAGACCGCGGTGGGTCTGACGCCCCCCTACTCCCCCCACTCCGGTTCCCCGCTGCGGCCTTTTCTGTGGCCCGGCCCTCGCCGCCCGGGGCGGGGGGGCGGCTTTGTCCCGGTTCTGCTGGTGTGGCGGGGCAGCTGCGCAGGCCCGCCTTGCGCGCTGCTGCGGGCTTTCCCGCCATTGGGCTGGAGGGAGGCATGCGGGTAACGTTTGTCCACAGGCGCCAGGCGTTTTGCCAGGCATTTCGAGCTTTTGCTTTGTCTTTGTGTCTGGCTCTTCTTTCTTTAGTCCTGCTCCCCGCCCCCTTGCCTTGGCCGCGGCCTTGCTGTGTCGAACTGCAGTGATGGTCTGGTGTCCGTTCAGGCTGACACGTTGTTTAGGCCAGGACTTTGGCGTGGTGTTATTGTTCTTTGAATAATTTAAAGAATAAGCGTAATTTACAATACTGTCTCAAGCTCACTTTAAAGTTAATATTTTGTTATTATTTTGACACACTAAGTAAATTTCTTGAAACATCTGTGGCAGGATTTAGGGGGAGGGAGTGCTAGGATTACCATCAAGGGCAAAAAGACGGTAATCCTGAAAGACTTATTGTGTTAACCTACACTGCTTGATCTTCCAAGAGTTCTCATCAGTGCTTTGTTCCACTTTTTAAAGTTAATCTATTTGAAATAGACAATATAATACAAAGCATTAACTGAAGGCAGTACTGTTAGTTGCTTCAGTCTAAAAATTTTTTTAATATTTTTTATACTTTATATGTCTTAATTGACATCTTGCTCAAGAAAATGCGCTTGTACTTTTGAGGAAGGTCGTCACTTATAAATCATGAGGCGGTATGGAAGTCTGTTGCAGTCTGATGTTAATAACAGCCTTATGCTTCTAATAGGTCATTTGCAGAATCAAAATGGTTGAAGCAGATCGTCCTGGGAAACTGTTCATTGGGGGCCTGAACACAGAGACTAATGAAAAAGCCCTCGAGGCTGTATTCGGCAAATATGGACGCATTGTGGAAGGTAAAAAGCAAAAACCCATGCTATTTTAAGATGCTAAAAAATAAAAAGCAACAACATAGCTGTGATGACTTTTTTAGCATTGATCATTTGAAATGATGGTGCTTTCGTGTCCTCTAAGAAGTTCTGAGCTTAAAAGGTTAAATAAAGGTTAAGTGTTGTTGCCTAATTACAGAAAAGGGTAACATGGCTTTATTTCTGCAGTGCTTTTGATGAAAGATCGTGAAACCAACAAGTCCAGAGGATTTGCATTTGTCACATTTGAGAGTCCAGCAGATGCAAAAGATGCTGCCAGAGATATGAATGGAAAGGTAGGAATTAAGACCAGTTACATGTCACCGTTGTTACTGACCAGCAGTATCGATATTTGGGGTAAATAAACTAGTAATAAAGTTGGAAAGACAATGAGTTAGAGGATCCTGGAGACAAGTCATAACTTTAAATTTGGCAAAATGTCTCTGTGTCCCTGAATCTGGAATCACTTTCTCATGATTCTGGATTTGACAGTAGAAAGTGAAGTCTGGCTATCAGTCAGTTATACTCACTGTTTTTCTTTCTTTTTTGATTGGTGATGGAGGGCTTTCTAATTGTCAGCTCTTCATTTTTGCATGTCTCCTGTAATGTTTTTGTTTTATCATATTTGAATGCAGTACTGTGTAAACTACACTTGAGGGAAGCGACTTACCTGAAAACTATTAATGTTTCCCTTAACATGGGTTTCATGTGACTTCCCAACTGTGCCGGAGTGCTGATGCGCTAACTGGTAATTTGTAGATATCCTTGTATATTTGTGAGTTGTATCATCAGTCTACCTGCCATGTTTGAGGAACATCTTGACAGTTTACGTGAAATAGCTTTGCAGTTAGCCAGCAATTGAATTTTCTTATGTATACCATACAATGCAATGGTATAACTTTAAGAGGAAATAAAAATTTAATGTGTATGTAATGTCTTTAAAAACCTGAGAATTTAGAGTAAAAGTTGTGAGATAAATACCAAGATAGTTTGTGATAGGATTGTAGGCTATTGTGATCTGTGTCTGTTACAGGATGTGTTTGAAAAGCTAGGTGCAAGTGTGCAACTTAATTGTCAACAGCTGCTTATCTTCAGAGAGGTGCTGTCTCTTTAGGCAGTGAAAGCTGTTGTCTTGGTTAACTTGAATTTCACTCTGGTCTTTTCATGCATAATCTGAACAGTTGGGTTAAGGTCATGCTGCATTGGCCTTTTTTCTAAGCAGTGTCTCTGAGATGTTATTCATGTAAGGTGAAGAAGCCTCTACTGATCCTGATTAACACTTGAGACTGATAGCTGTTTGTCTTCTTTAGTATAAGACATAGAAGTGGAAGAAGAATGTTAGTCATTGCAGTCAATAAGTAAAACATAATGGGTATGTGCACTTTAATAAGAAAATGAGCTTGCTGTAGTGTTCACAGTGAACACAAATAGTAAAACTTCCTTGTTTTGTGTTATAGCAGGCTTTCGGCTATGTGTACTTAGTTTCTGGGTGCTTCAGGACAACCTCATGATAACTAGTGTTATTTTCTTTTAAATAAGTTAGTGGTTTGTGTCAAGGCAGACAGTGACAAGTCAGATAATGTCCTTTCTGTACCAGCCTAAACATCCTTAAAGGTGCTCCTTAATTTATTTATCCATTGTGTAGTTTGCTACAGTTATGAGGACTTGTTTACTGCAGTTCTTAAACACTGATTTCCTCTGAAGTAGTCATTACATTGAACCTCACCTAAGGTAACTTCAAGCACCAACAGCTAATTGTCAGGCTGAAAGGAGTTCAAGTCACTAATCCTGAGTGTGTGTGGAGTGCAGCTTTCAAATGAAAATCCCTCTGAAAACAGTCACCAGCTGTTCTAAATCTTGAATGTTGTGGCATGTGTTTGGTCACATTGGAAACATTCAGAAAAGTAATGCTTAGTAAAGTAACTAAATGAGATTGAATGTTTGTGGCTGAGGTAATGTCTACGTGTTCTGGAATGCACCATCTGCATCGCTGTCAAGAAATGCTACAAAGTACTGCCTTGTGTGTCATCAGTCTTACAGTTTATGTCTTCCACACTACGAATCTAAAAACACCTTCACCTGCTTTGGCATTTGAACATCAAATAGTGTGTGAAAAGAACATCCTCACTGAGGATTTGGCCTAGAATGATGTTTTTAACATAAACCTGTAGGTGCTGCTGTGTATAGTTCCAGTTCTATACTGGTCTATCTTGGTTTGACCATGGATATGAAAAATGTAGATGATGTTCATGAGGTAGTCTCTCCTCATCTTCAGAAAGCCTTCTGGACAATAAGTACTGCTTGTACCTCAAAAAGACTCCGCATTCTGGATTGGAGGAGGAGCGATGTTTGAGGCATGCTGTGCGAAGAGATCATTACAATAAATGGGAACTTGAAGTTTTTCTGTCCATTTGGAAGTGATGGATTTGGAGTGCTCATGAGAATTTCAAGCACTTAAGAAGGAGCAGCAGAAGCCCTGTGCAGACAATAGCTCAAGCAGTCTGTAAGGAGTTAGCTGACCTGTCTAGCCAGGGGGAAGAGTTGTGCACTGCTGGTGTGTTGCTCATTCTGTCATTACAAAGGAATTCAAAGTTGCAGCCAGTAGAAGAGGCTGACTTAGATTTCTGCAAGAGTAAATTTGTATTTGATTTTTTGCTTTGCAAATGTTCATGAAAAGCAAATATCCAATGTTTGCTTCTTTATGGGTGGGGGGAAGGAAGAGGGTTAATTATATTTCATGCTAAAATGGGACAAGCAGAGACTAGTCTAAGCTTGCTTGTTGAAGATTAATTTCCTTCCTGCAGAAAGAGGTCAGGAGATAATGGTTTTGGAGTGGGGGTGGAGATTTTTCACTTAAATTACTTTCCCTGCCGAATTGGATCAATGTTAGCATGTCTGAGCAGCACTGAAGAAATGTTAGAAGTACTTTATCATAGTAAATTATTAGCCTTCTTTAAGAAGAGAGTTAATTGCATGCTATTCAGGTCTACATCCTAATGTCACAAAATGCACATGCTTATCTGGACACAAGTGTGAATACTCCCAAGTCTGTAGTGGACATTCTGTGCAATAAGCTGTTCGCATGACCTTCTGGTTTTAAGTCCTGAAGACAAAATGGATAATTAAAGAGAGAATATGACCTTAGAGGAAACATCTGGGACAAGCCAAAGACTTAATTCCAGTGTAGACTTGCCAAGCCAGCTGGATTGTGTTAATATGTTGGAAGCAAATACTGCAACCCAAACAATAGTCTAAACTGTACTCAGCGCTACGGAAGGCTGTCTTCCTCTAATCAACAGAAAGTGTTGCCAGTTCTTCTGGTGAAGAAACAATACATTATGTAGAAGCTCAGCCTGATAAGAAATGATCTTCAGTTCTTGAATATATTTGGTGAAAGGAAGCCCACTTGATGTGCCATCAAGGAATATGCAGAAATGGTGGAGTCACTGCAGCATCAACAATAAAATGATCCATTGGAAAGGAAAGGCCTATGCGATGTCAGGTTGCAGTTTCATGCAAGTTTCTGTAACAGTTTCTTGGGAATACTTGATTTCTGCCCCAGTCCCAAAACTTAGCAAATTTCATTCATCTTTTCTGTTGGAACATGGAACAGTTTGCAGGACAGTTCTCTAATTCTGTTTGTTTAAGGTTCCTCACCTCACCTTACAAAGCTGTATAGCTTGTTCATTCCACGTATAGGAATTTTTATGATTGCCAATCTGTTACTATTCTTAGATGACTCATACCTTAAATGAATTTCCTGCTTTTTAGCACCAAGGTGACTCCACTTTATGGTGCCCATATGATATTAAAATGCTACTGTTAACACTCTGAACCAAGGTTAAAACACCAGTTAATGAGTGTTTGTGTTGGCAGCTGATGCTTTGGGCTCATGGAAAAAAAATTCCTTACTCTGAGATGGCTTGTGTGAATTCTGTCTGTTCAGTGAGATGAAACCTTTCTTCTTTGGCCTAAGAACCTATAAAATGAAGTTGTCCCCCTCTGCTTTAAAATAGGACAAACTTTGACAAATACCTTCTGGTTAACAACAACAACAAAAATTTTCTTGGACCTAATAAAAAGGTCTTTTTGGACCTTGGGCGTAGCTTTTAAGACTGCTTGCATAAAGCAATTTTGGAAGAAACATATCTTTTGCCTGGGTAAGATGCATGAGTGCAAGGCAGAAGGAAATAGGAGGAGAAATTATAAGGAAAAATTACCTCCTACATATAAAAAACAAAGAACTTGGATGCATGCAGGTTTTCAGAACCCGTGCTAGCAGAAGGGGATGGTATTTGATTTCCAAACTTCAAATAGGCTGTTGGGAATCTACCATGAAGTTGAGGACAGCAGTGGTCATGATGGCAAAGCTTGAGGCTTCAAGCCCACTGTTCCTGTTTTGAGAAGGATGACTGAGACAGAGGAAGGACAATGGCAAAATAACGAGATACAAACTGAGAAGGTCCAGATGCAGTAATGCTCCCACCTGGAATGTTTCAGCTTGTCATGCCAAAAGGCTTTTTGAGAAACATTCCATAAGTAAAATATTTTTATTGAGTCAAAGCCAAGACCAATATGATTTTGCTAGTATTTCTTAACTTTTTTTCCTAACAATGGATCAAGTTGGACCTGTGGATATACACATGGGTTTTTCAAACAACTACATATGGTGGCAGAATACATGAGATGCTAAAGAGGATGATTTCAGAGAGGGCTAGATTTCAGCAGAGAACAAAAAAGATGCAGGATCTCAGTAAACAACTATCACCAATTCAGAGTAAGACATTAATGGCAGTCATGTTCTTGTTCATTTATTGCAGCAAAGAAGTGCAATAAACAACAGTTCCTGCCTGTATAATTCATCAGTCATCATAGCAGAGTTAAGTATTTAACTGCTAAAAAAGGCAAATAAGCTGTGTTTGCCAGGGTAGATGTGCAGTAACCTAAGGTCAGTAGAGCTTGTGATACTAGCTCTGCTATAATTACCAAATGCGTGGTGTCTGAAAGATTATACAGAAATTTGATTAATTAGGTTAACTTACTCAATATGTCTTACCACCTGCTCATGTTTGAGGTGTAATAGTTGGCTGCAGAGCTTCTGTTATTGCAGATCTATATTCAAAGAAAGCGTCCACTTTTTTCCCCCACAAAGTTCCCAAACAAAAAAAACACCCAAAGCACCTCCACTCTGGAAAAGCAAGTAATAGAGTAAATCATGACAGTTAACCTTTCTTGAAACCCCAGCTTGAAACAGTAGAAAAGAGGGGTGAATTATCATATTCAGTCTGCTTTGTAGATGCTGAAATTACTTCTAAATACTTCAGCGATCATCGTTTTATCAGGACATCAAGAAAATGTACTAAACGGCCTCCCCATTGCCAGAAATCCCAACTGAAGCTAAGATACCTTCAGCTTAATCCTGTAACTACTGATGCAGTCCTAGTTTGGTACAAAAGTCCGTGGCAATTGGAAGTAAATTGGAGATCATAAATGGTGTTTCATTTACAGAATAAATGACATGGGGCTGCCGTAATCATTGGACACTTGTATTTTTGCTGAAAGTCCTTTCTGATGCTGCTCTGTTTTTGTTTTTTTCATCAATACCACAAGAATGAAGTACTGTAGAAATTAGGCCCAACATGCTGCTGAGTACATGGGGACTAATACTGAAGACTGAAATCAGTTCTAGAGTTGCTCTAACTGTATAAAATGGAAGCCCTATAATAGCGAAGCAAGAGGGGCTTAATTTAAGAAATACAAACGTGACTGAGCAGTAAGTAAAGCAGCTTCTTCTTTAGTCATTAGATGGGAAAGCAATTAAAGTGGAACAAGCAACCAAGCCATCCTTTGAAAGTGGTGGTAGGCGTGGGCCGCCACCCCCTCCACGAAGCAGAGGTCCTCCCAGGGGCCTTAGAGGTGGAAGAGGCGGAAGTGGCGCGAGAGGACCACCTTCAAGAGGGAGTCACTTGGGTATGTATTTACCTCTCTCATTATATACTTGGACAACATACAAGACAATCCCATTGGAAGATGACAATAATCCTACTGGAAAAAAAAAAAGTCAAACAGCCGAATAGTGCACTCCTTGTTCTTTGCTAAAATGATGAAATATGGTCTCAGCAGTTTAGTCAAATTTTTGATTAGGCAAGTACACCTTAAGAAAAAGCTTTCAAATATGAAGATTCCCTTCTACAACTAACACTCCACTTGACTTTTGGCTATGAAAGAAAAGCAAAACTCCTGCCCTGCACGTGAGGAAGGAAGCTTTCTGATACTCAAGTTGAAAAAGCGATTCTCTTCCACCAGGGAAAGGGAACTGCCTTTCATTCTTACTAGCGAGAGGTCTAAACTTATTAAATTTTAGGACTGATCCTTCCAGATCGTAGTGGGAGTTAGGGAAGCGAAGCCTTGTTTGTTGTTAGAAAATAGTAGTGTGTTGAGTTGAAGCTTTCTGAAGTGGAAGGATAGTACATTACTTGATACTGGATATTCTTTAACTTTAGATATAGATATTTATTCAGAGACTTTTCAGTATCAAAACAAAACTGTTGCTTAAAAGAAAAAGCAAGCAGCACCTGAGGTAAAAAAGTAAAAGCTGTAATGTGGAAAAAAATCCCTGCAAATAGTGAAAACTGCTGTCTTGATGAGTCTGTGTAGTAGGTTCTACAGACTCTGTAGTGCCTCTGTTCCCTCTCTATGTAGGATCTTCTCTAGTATGTCTTCCCAGGTGGCTCTTGTCTTCTGAGAACAGTAACTTGTTGAGCACTTAAGCTGTGACTGATTACAGGTATCAGCTGTCTTTCTCCCTTGTGTCACACCCTGTGGCTTTTGAATAAGTTCTAAAAGACAGTTCTTGGCAGGAATTTAGGCTGTGGAAAAGTTAACTTGGTGGGCTCTCATTTCTGCCAATAGCATCTAGTAGTGGCCAAAACACAAAGGAAGGCTTTGAGGTCTAATTTTAAGGATTTACTGTTGCTCATGTAGTGGTAATAACAGTGTCTAGGTTATTATAGTTCAGGCTTTAGGGCCATACAGGTGAGTATCACAGAAATAACAAGTTGGTTCATGGCTTATCCTTCTAGGCTCTTCGAGGGGGCCACTTCCCATGAAGAGGGGTCCACCTCCACGAAGTGGAGGCCCTCCACCTAAGAGATCCGCACCTTCAGGACCAGTGCGTAGCAGTAGTATGGGAGGAAGAGGTAAGGACTTCCTGAATTATTTTGTTGCTTAGTCAGCTGTGGCACCTTAGTCTTTCTTCAGAAACTGTTGCAAATCATTGATTCTAATTTAAATCTGCAGTGCAGTAGTGCATTGTTTTTCTAATCTATTGGTTCTCTTCATACCAATATAATTTTGTAGCTGTGTATAACGATTTGGTATGACTTCATGGGCATGTTCCTTGCAGTGCTGCTTTAAAACTGTACAAATAGAAATGTAATGCATTATAAGCGTAGGCTACAGAGATGCTTTGAAATCATTATAAACAGTCTGCTATACTTACTTGCCTTGAGAGTTCTTTGTGTGGCTAAATGCTAATTAGGTTAAAAAATGTGGACTATTTCTCTTAAGCTCCTGTGTCACGTGGAAGAGACAGTTATGGTGGTCCTCCACGCAGAGAACCAATGCCGTCACGAAGAGATGTCTATATGTCTCCGAGAGATGATGGCTATAGCACTAAAGACGGGTAAGTTCTTTTACTAATTTAATTGACTTTTGATCCTGACCTTTTGAGATGTAACTTAGAGCTAACATCTCAATTCTTGTTTTTGTAGTTATTCAAGCAGAGATTATCCCAGTTCCAGGGATACACGGGACTATGCGCCACCTCCACGAGACTACGCATATCGTGATTATGGTCATTCCAGTTCACGTGATGAATACCCCTCTAGGGGATATAGGTACCTACTGTTGGATTTTTCTCCCTTTCATTTTATTCTTGCTGTGATCTTACTGATTTGTACTAAGTCTTAGTAGTCTTTCCTCCTATAGCGATCGTGATGGATACGGTGGTGGACGTGACAGGGACTACTCAGATCATCCAAGTGGAGGCTCCTACAGAGATTCATATGAGAGTTATGGTAAGAATTCATTTTGAGGATTATGTAGTAATCTGTGTCATAAAACTAACTGACTAGGCTGTCGTGTTTTAGGGGGAAGTGGCACACTTTCCCCCACACACACAGTGAAAGTGCAATTGTTGGTTATTGTTTGATCATCTTGTTAAATAAGCTATAAGCTAAAGAAGCAAAGTCTACAGTTCAGAATTGCAACTGTCTCTGGAAAATATGGCTGAGTTTCTTCTCTAAAATAACAAGCTGTTCTGGAATACCCAGTAAAGAGCCTGCCTGAATAAACACCGTCTTCATTCCTTCAGAGTCTTTAAATCCACTCACTGCCTGATATGCAATCCCCACTTTAAATACCATTAACGTGGCAGATTATAGTAAGAACACCCCAATACATACAAAAGAGTAGCAGTAAACATTTAAATACAGCAATTCTGTAAATTCAGATTGAAATTGTTATATATAACTTATGGTGTTGCCATATTACCTGACCATTGACCCTGCAGGTAACTCACGTAGTGCTCCACCTGCACGAGGGCCCCCGCCATCTTATGGTGGAAGCAGTCGATATGATGATTACGGCAGCACACGAGATGGATATGGAAGCCGAGAAAGTTACTCAAGCAGCAGAAGTGATGTCTACTCAAGTGGCCGTGATCGTGTTGGAAGACAAGACAGGGGTCTTCCCCCATCCATGGAAAGGGGCTATCCACCTCCTCGTGATTCTTACAGTAGTTCAAGCCGCGGAGCACCCAGAGGTGGTGGCCGTGGTGGAAGCAGATCCGATAGAGGTGGAGGCAGAAGCAGATACTAAAAACACTCTTAAACTTTTGGACCAAGACAGATTACTTCTCAAAACAAACAAAAAAAGCAGCAAAGTGGAAGCTGTTCTATCTTTACTACCAGAGGACTACTAAAAGGAAAAGTTGTTTTTACCTTTTTTTATTGTTGCCTGTTAAGTTTTCCCCTCCATGACTTTTATGGTTTTGTGAGGAAAAGTTAAACCAATGTTTAATTTCATTATAAAATTGTTAACATTTCTTTCAAAAAGCAGATGTTAAATGTATAAAACTTGAGCTGTGTACTAGTGTTGTAATTTTCAAAGTAAAGTTTCCCTGAAATGCCACACTTCCCATCTGATTTTCCTCATGAATGGAACAAGCAGTTCTTAAGATCTTCCACACAACATCCAGCCATCTAACATGGAGATGGATTGTTCTACATGTTCAGCATCTCATTCTTAAACAACATATTGCTTGTGATTTGGAGGGTGGTGGGGATATTCCACACAAAGTTCAGTTTTGCCTAGAGTTTGAAGTCACAGTGTTCCCAGTACAAAATGTCTTCTGATCCATGTGTAAAGAAAAATAGAGGATATCATTCACTTAACCTGAAAGAGCAAGTGGATAATACTATTTTCTGCCTTCCTACTGATTAATGGGGAGTTTGAAAAGATCTCCTCTCCAAATAAATCATGTACGTGTAAGTCAGCTACAGAATACTGTAAAAATAAAAAAAAAATTGACCAATTCCATCAAAGAAGCTGCAAAACGATGCTTACTCATACTGTTTCAAATTTTTGCAACTCTGTAGTGTTTCACTTTTAAAGGAACATCTTTGATTCCAAAGGAGAAAATAAGATAAGCAAAGTCGTCTTTCTCTCCAACTTCTCAAAGGCTTATGGCTTCATATAAACAAGTGAATCTTTCAGCATTCCACAGCTGATTTAAAGCATCAAATGCCTGTGAAACAGCAAAGATGGTAAGCAAAGCAAACTAGTTTTTCAGTCTAAGTCAAAATTGAACCAAGTTACCTTCTGCTAGTACAGTAAGACAAGCTGCACGTCATGGCAATGGAAGTGCTGTCTAGACTTTTTAAAAAAAAAAAAAAGGAAATGCTTCAATACATTAGAAGTTCTCCAAATTCAACATTTCTTCTTGGATAAAAGCAATTTATGTCACCAATTTTGAAACTAAAGACAATGCAGCTCACTGTAGACAGAATATTGCAAAGTAGGGTTGGGAGGGGGTGTTTTGTGCCCAGTATCTTCCAGTGAAGATGCTTTAAAAGGCTGCGTATCCTATATTTTAATGAAATTAAAGCCTTGTCAAATCAGGAATTGGTTTAGATTGACAAATAGCAGCTCGGCAATTGGGAGTTTGAAGCAAGCCATTGCAAACTTGACGTTTAGTTGGATGCCTGACTCTGTTTAGTTTGACACTGCATTAACAGGGATATCTGGTACGTGTGGCAGAACCTGTGGCAAGTTCTTACGACTCAGGTAAAGCCATGAAGTTCAAAAGATGCTCTTGAATATAGTAGACATGAAGACCTCCAACTAAAAAAAAAAAAATCACAAACCCAAAAGCTTTGTACTACTGTTTAGTCCTCAGTAAATTTTGTCGTTCAACTTATGGATTTAACATGGCAGTGCACCATTGAAAAGGAATGAGAATCCATAAGCCATGCAACCTGTCACTAAGCCATTCCAGTCCATTCCAAGCCAGTGAATCCTCCACCACTTAAAAGAGAAGTAGTAAAACTTGCAACAGAATAATCTGCAAACCCAAGCTTGTGACTTTTTTTTAAATGGGGGGGAAGGACTATAGTTTGACTTAGTCTGTAAAATGTACTTTTCTCAATTTGTTGTATCTTCTCTTGGTTGCAGGGTGATAACTTCTAGAAGATGCCCGTGAAGTAATGCTGGTTCATCTGTGTTGATGGCAGAGATGAGTGGTGCCTGTACCAATACGTAAGGTAAATATTATACTCGTGTAGTATCTGGAAGGAAGATTTCTGGTTGTTCTGTTTATAGATTTGGATGGACGTTCTTGGTGGCCAAATAATATTTTCAAGTTTCTGTTTGAATTTTGGAGGAGGAGGTTCAAATAGGTCTTTTAAGCCTACCAAGTTAGGAATGGCAGAGAGAGACTTCTCATCTGCAGAAATTGGTCCAATTTGAGTATGGTTGAACATAAAATAGGATTAAAAATGCGCTTTAAATCACGCTGTAGAGAGTACTTGGTTTAGGAATCTTCATAAGACCAGACCATAAAAATCTGAATTGCAATAATAAATGTCAGTATATACATTTTAATCAGTCTTGTTAAATGTCCAGAACATGCAATTTAGTGGTTATACAGAGTATAGTCTTTGATTAGTAATTAAGCTCTGTGGAAGTCCTTGGATTAAATTGCAGACTTCCAGGCATCTCTAGAAGGGTTTAAGACGTAGGTCTGCTGTGTTTCATGACTTTGAAGCCTACCCTGTTAAAACAATTTTTCAAGTAGATGTAGGAGCAACTGTCTTCAGACTTTATGTGGAAGAGTGATTGCGTCTTCTCTTTCTCTGATAACTCAGAGAAAAAAAAAAGTGGTAGTGGCTGTCATACTAATACAGCTTTTTGGAAAACTTCTACTAAATAATTGTTATTAAAAAAAAAAGGAATAACTTTTAATGTGTGCAAAATCTGTTAAAATCTAGTCTATAGTGAAGGATAAGGATACATCCCTTTTTTAGGGGAAGTAAGCGTGTAAGGAGCGCGTGTACTTTTTATGTAACTTTTTGATTAGTTTTCAAAGTACTCTGTAAATGTGAGAACATATTTTGCTGTTAGTTTCAAATATTGCTTTTAAGAAACAACTTTGAAGTGGTGAAAAGAAAAAACTGTGGTTGGTACAGTGTTTTTCGTCTAACACATGGTCACCGATTTCAGAGAAGTTCCATTTTGTGTGAAGGACAGGCTGTGTTGCATACTGTCTGATGTTTGTTATCTCATTTGGCTTAGTTACTCTTTTTAGAGTCTCAGCAACACCAACTAAATACTGGTGCAATGCGTTTGTCAGAATATGCAGTAATATTTTGTAAATACTGCTGATAAATTGCTCGTGTTACTTCAGTAAAAAAGAAAACATACGCTTTTATTTCAGGGTGATGGATTGTGTTTCAGATCAAATACAGAATGATTGTGGGTATTTTCTGTTCCTAGTTATATATGCATATAGTTACATAAAATAAAAGATGCTGTCTGACCATCTTCTTATTTTTCTGTCACTTGATAAAATTTCCACCAACAAAAAAAGTGTTGTTTTCCTTATCTTCATGTGATTGTTGAAGTATAAGTCACACTTAGATAAGTGTGGCTGTTGAAATATTTAAACCACAAATCCTCCTGGAAAGGACACCATTTGAACTGTAGGCATCTTTTTAAAGATAAAAAAACTAACCTGTTTTCATTCAAAAATCACTTTTCATTTAAAAAATCACTGGTGTCAGTAGTATGGTACCAAAGTAAGTGGGTTAGGGAAATATGTCTAGAAGTAAGCTCTTCTCCTTTGCTCCCCCACCAACCTGCAAAAATTTAGCAAGAGTAATTTTTTAAATTTGCAGTTTGAGGCTGATACATACACATCATGAATTCTCTAATAAAGAGATGGAATACTGTCTTTAGTAGGCAACTTTAAAAGGTTTTGCCACATCATCATGTAAGTGTCGTCAGAATGTGTTCAACTTTTTTATACATGTGTGCTGTGTTAGCTTTAATTCTCTGTATTAGCTGGGAAGCTGAAGGTTAATTACTCCTGGGAAGTGAAAAAGCTTCTCTCTTTTGGGAAAATTAAGTGCTTTTTTTTCTCCATTCACTAGATGTGTTTTGTCACTTACTGGTGGTAGTGGGCCATGTTGTAATTAATAAAGATATTAAAGGCACGCTTCTTCAGCCTACTCTGCAGCTTATAAACATTTCTAAATTCTTAACAGGCGTGGTGCCAAAGTTAGTTCAGGGAGCAGTACATAGAACTTAACTGACTACGTGGCAGGACAGGTAATACTAATTTTGTAAAAAAACAAGGATGTAATTATACTAATTGAGCAAGCTGTTCACCTTTTCTTGATCACAAGTTTTATTTAATTTGTAGCGGATCATTATTTACAGATAAGTACCAGTGTGTATACCAGTTTATTATAGGATTCCTGTGTATCGTGCTGAGATGGTCAAGAGCTAGTGGGGTTTTGTGGCAGGCAGAGTTTGGAGGGGCATACACACAGGAATTAGAGGGATTTATTTAGTACTTGCTCTGGAGACAATGTCGTACAAGAAGTGTGCGTTAACGTAAGGAGTCCTGGGATGGTTTTGATTGTTGTGGTTAGCTATTGATGTATTTTCATGCTGTTGTGACAAATTGAGTATAACCCAAATGTATGCATTGTGTATATAAAAACAATCAAATATGATTTAGCTTTTTTGTGTTTTGGTTTCTGAGAGTGTGCTAACTTGCATTTCCTTTTTTCAGTTATGGTGACGGAGGCGGCAGTGCAGCAGTGGATATGCGTTGGAAAATCAAAGGATAACAAACTGCAACTGATAAAGCTTGGCTTTTGAGCGTGGTGTTACACACTGTTTGTTTCAGAGGGTTGTGTTACCATTCAGGAATTGGTCTCTGAAAGGAGCACTACTAATCTCTTGGATATAAAAAAAAAATTCTCAGGTGAAAGTCAGTTGCTGTCTGCCGTAGCTAACATCTTCCAAGAGTCAGGAGTGAGCCTTTTTTTTGAGTGCATCAGTAGATTCTGCAGCAGAAAAATATTCCAGGATTGCCCTTTACAGAGGGTGCTTTCTGTTTATGTGAAAAAAAGAGCAAGTTACATAGAAGTGAGTTTACTCCTCTAAAATACAGAGGACTAAATTGTCACAAATTCTTTTTCACCAAGAAGCCGTGAAGAGTTTTACTATATTCTTACATCAACAGTTTTATAATTGTCCAGGCCTTCTGGACGAGAGGAAGGAAGTGTTGATGTACTGAGACAATATTAGTGATAAATCCCCAGAATAATTAGTGTTCTTGTATGTACTAGCTTCTCGCAAAACTCCAGACCAGACCAGCATCTCTTGCAACCAGATGCTTTCCCCAAAACTTTGTCTTGGTTTTGGTGCATTTTTAGCTTACATATGTGTTGATGAGCCAATGTATAAGAGAGAAGTCCTTGGGCACCAGTATTTCATGTAGAAAACTGAACTTCTAATTGACTGAAAACAGTCATGGCTAATAAAGTTTATATTGGCTTATTCTGTGGTAGACATAAAATGATGTCATTTAAACAACTAACAGTTTATAATGAGGGGTTTCAAACAAGCTTTGGGTTTGGGAGTAAGAATATCACTTTAATCTTCAGTTGTGGACTGCAGATTCTAGGAGTGAGTCTGCCTGTATGTAGCAGATGGGTAGAATTGCAGTATTCCCAGAGCCAATAAATTTCCTGTTAAACAAAAGCATTCCGGGTTTTGGGTTTTTTTTTAAATTAAAAAACCTGTTACTCAGTGCCACCTGGCATGGTAGAAAAGATAACTAGTGTTACATACTGATGGAGGTTTATTGTTACAAAGTGGTCTCAGTGTATGGTGTGCAAGAAAGAATAATATGCTGGAAGATTAAGAGACTCATTTTTAAGCAGTATCTTACAGTCTGGGTACTGCTGTTTAGGCTAAACCAACTCATCCTAACTAAAATGTAATGCCAGCATGCGAGCTATCATATCAAAAAAGATGGTTACCTGCCTAAAATGCTAAATAACTTAAATAATTTGTGTTAGCTCATGCATGGACTCAGACTTCATCACTGAAAGTCAGTAGTTTAAAGCATCGGTAGATTCAGCAGCAGAAAAATGCTGCAGAGTTGCTCTTTGTATTGGGTGTTTTCCCTCTATGCTGGAAAAAGAGCAAGTTACATAAAAGTGAGTGAGAAAAGTATTTTGAAAACAATTACTCTAGAATGTTACCTGAATGCTGTTCTTCACTTGCTCCTGTTACCATGCTGTTTCTGATGTATCGGAGTCCTTTGTTAATTGGGTATAGACTACCACCACCACCCCTTTTTTCTTTTTTTTTTTTTTTAACTACTGGATTAAATTATTGATGTAAATCAGACTGTAAATAAAAGTGTATTTGTAAGTTGGGGGTGGAGATTGACTGTGCAAGAGATGACTGATAATTCATTTGATTTGTCACTGTCAGCAAATAACCAGAGTTTTCCAGAGACCAGACCAGAAACTTCCTGGCTTGGTGGCTATACCTTCATACCCTGGCTTCTGCCCCAGAATTCATTTTACTGTGGGGGTGGGTGAACAAGCTGCAACGTTTCTAGGTGGGTCCTGATGTTCTTCTGAAAGATGGCCTTGAGGTGGCTGATGAGAAATCCCTTAATTTTGGGGGCTTTCTGAATATGCCTCTGTCTCTAGGTCAGTCTTTCAAGCAGCCGGTAACTGTTGAAGATGTGGGAAGTATTTTTATTTAATTGTAGTTGCAACCGTTACCATGTGCTTGGGTGCAACAGCTGCATGTGAAATAGTGGTGAAACTAAACCTGCCTGTCTGCACAAAATTAAGTTTGCTTTAGAGGAGGGAGTGGATGAAGTACTCTTTGGTGTTCAGGTTCGTAACACTGAGTATTTAATGAATCTGGTAGCATGTAATTTTCCTGATGTTGAAATACTTCTCTTGCTCTTTGCATCAGAAACGGGTATGTTCTGATGAGCTGGCTGCAGTGGATGTCTGCCATATACAAACGGTTGTTCCCAGCAGATGAATGAGCATTACCAATGGCCTTGCCTACTACAGATTTGGAAAAAGAAAAAGCAAGCTACGAAAGCGGAGACTGCAAGTACTCGCTTCTACAAAATAGTAGTGCTCATGAGAACTGGAAAAAGGAAAAAAAACCACTAAAGTTCTTGTAATTAGTCATGAATTTGACATGTTTTGCACACATATGGGTAGTTGTAGATGTATTTCACCAGATGGCAGGGAGTTTTGTGATTTGGCTTCAGCCAGTGTTGCCGTTCGCACTGGCTGCAGCGCTGTGTTGCTAGTATTTCCACACAGCAGAGGACTGGAGCTCATCCCCACGTCCTTGTAAAGGTCAAAAGCCTGTCTAACCCTGAAAGGGCAATTCTGATTTCTTACTGGTGGCTGTTAGAAATGGTCCTTATGTCGGTCCTACTACCAACCATAAGATGTGGAAAGTGGAGACACAAACCCATGCATATTTATTGTTTGTAATTACTCCTTTTGCTGTTCTGTTTCTCCCTACCCTTTTAAGTAGCCAAAGTAGTTTGAGAGCACTGATGTCTTGGAAACAATTGCATCAAGTACCAGGGTTAGGAATTGGCTCAGAATATTGTCACTGAGAAATCCTGGTCTCTAGGGTAATCTGTTCCTATTTTACTGCTTCAGTCCATGATCTCTAGTTAAACTTGGGTGTCGTCAACTGAGAAAATTGCTTTGGTTTCCATCTGTTATGGGCAAAGGACAACTGGAAAGGATAAGAAAATTTGCAAGGTGACTGGAGCTTTCTAAATTAATACGACTAATAGCAATGGATAATACTGTCCCAGAGCAGGGTGAAAAATTAATAACTACTACGTCTTCATACAGTGGATCCTGAAGAGCTGGTGGAAAAGGACATTTTTATAGGACAAATGAAGTAGTTGGGCAGTTTCGTTATCAGCTTTGGATGACTTAAATTTATGAACTTTCCAAAGTTACACAGGATGTTTGTTTTCAGAGATTATAATCTCCCAAAAATCCATTTTGGATTGTGTACTTCTATAAAACAGTTGAAAAAGGGAGGTAAGATATTGTTGGTGGAATAGCTATCCACATAAACTATTTCTATTTTCAATAATGTTGAAAACATGTAGTTAAAGGTCTGCTTTCACCATCTCTTAAAGTGGAGTGCTAGAAACTTTTATTGAAAAAGTTTCTTCCCTTAGAGTAACAGAACTTCTGGTTCTTAAGATTTGGTGAGTTTCTGTGCCGAGCAAAGAAAAAAAAAAAAAAGTAGTTTCACAGTTGAGCTCTGCAGCAGCAGAGGCAGGAAGATGTAATCACGGATGTGGGTTCCAGCAAGCTGCTGCACAGAACTGCGCTGGCGGCAGAACTCGCCGCGATGAATCCCGAAGAGCAAATTGTAACGTGGCTTATTTCATTAGGAGTTTTAAATTCCCCTAAGAAAATCGTAGATGATCCGGAGGAGTTCCTGAAAGCTTCTCTGAGAGATGGAACGGTGCTTTGTAAACTCATTAATCGGCTTCTTCCGGGATCTGCAGAGAAGGTAACTCGTTGAGATGTATTTTGCTAAATACTGCCCTGGTTGGTTTGAGGTATGGTTTTCTTTGGTACGATGAGCAAGGATGAGTGTTCAGAGGTGGAATGTTTTGCACTTCGGTTACTGGTTGTATCTAACTGAGGGCAAAGTACGATTGTAGCTTTAGCTCTTCGATTTTGTCTCTACATCCAGAAAAGCCCTGAAAGGTTGCAGTTGGGTGAGTTACGCGTGTTCATGCAGTGGCAGGAAATACCAGGCCTACCAGAAATGAAAGTATCTTGGTTTTTGAATAGAAGGATATGCAGTTGGGCTGTATTTACGTAAATATCATTAATTACGGCTGTAAATATATTCGCTCTTACAGAACTCTTGCTGTAAAATGCTTTCTTAGTCAGGAAACACACTAGAAAGGCAGGTGAGGTTACGAATAAAGGGTAAACCTTGCATCCCCGCCGTCTTGAACTGCCCCAAGGCCAGCAGATCCGCTGGTACTGAAGCCGTTTCAGCCATGCGAGTGCCTCCCGTTACAGTTTTGCGAGGCAGATATTCAGACAGCCCAAAAGTGCGATAAGTAACTGCAGGAGAAAAAAAGGGAAGGAGTCCAAGGAGAGATAGGAAATGGCAACACAGAAAAGAGGCGGTTTAATTAAAAAAAAAAAACAAAACCACAAACGCGTTCTCTACCCTGGAGAACAAGGAGCCTTTATTATGCAAAAATCACTTTTGCTAGCTCCTTATCTCTTCCTTCTGTGTGATGGTTGGGGGCAAGCGTGTTCTTAAAGGTCATGGGTTTCCCACTGTCCCGAGGGCAGTGTCATATGTTGACATTCAGAAGGAGATGCCGACCATGGCGCTGTGTGCATCACTTCCTCCACTGGCTCGCTCTTCCTGCTTTGACAGCTTGCCTGCCGCCCCCATCCGCCCCTGTAAGAAGCTTCCCTAATTCAGTATAAAACGCACATGTCAATATTCATGCAGGCCTTCTGAATAGAGGCTATACGGAAGGTAGTGCAATGAGCTCAGTGGATTTTCTTTCTTTAGTATTGCCTGGAACCTAAAAATGAAGCCGATTGCATCGGTAATATTCAAGAGTTCCTGAAAGGCTGTGCACCCCTTAAAGTGGAGGTAAGTCAACTCGCGTCCTTTCTCTTATTGTTGTAACATTGCTTTTGAAATCAGCCTTCCAAAAGGCAGCCAGATACCAGAGGGACGAAATCCCTCGTGTTTTGTATTAACAACATAAATGAGAGCCTGGGTAATTTGGTGTTCTGTCTGGAGAGTTTGGAAACGGGAATGTATTGACTGTGAGCTTAACAGATTCCTTATCTCCTTCTGAGACGAGCCCCGGGCAGAAATGCGTGCAGCAGTGGCAGGAGGTCCGTCTAAACGGAGTCAAGCAGCATGGACCCGTTCACATATTTTTTTAATTATTAGCAGGGATTGCAGGTTTTAGCTTGCTTTACTATGAAGCTGAAATATTCTTAATGCTGCAGTGTTTTTCATCCCCTCGCAACTGTTGCGTGACATTCTGCCAAAAACGTAATATTAAATTGATCCTTGCATATAAAAATACTCCTAATGATGACAAAAGACACCTTTTCAGTGGCTATTCCTGATCCTATCTATGTGCTGGTTCTTATCACAGATAAGATGTTTTAGCATATGCTTTAGCATAGCTCAGATTTGCAAGATCAGAGTCTAAATGAATCCCTTAAGAGTTCAGCTAATTTTTGCCTTCAGATTTTTTACTAGAGTGCATATGGATTTTAAATGTAAAGACTTCCGTATCACAGGAAAAAAGAAACCTGTGAGTAAGAGCCATCACTCTCGTTTGAAATATGATCGACATGGTGAAAAAAATACATATTCTGAAGACAAATTCTGCCAGAAACGGGGACATTGGGCATTACACAGCACCCAAGGGCATCCTTTGGCATTACAGAGAATATTCATGCACCGCGGTGAGGGAAGTCCAACCCGTGGTAGCTCTGCTCCTGCGCTTTTCCTTTGAAGGTCTAAACAAACGAAAGAGCCTTTCTTCTCCTCGGAGCTCTTTAGCTAACCAGCAGGAAAATCTGCTCGTTCCAGAGCTGTTTCTCTAGCCTGTTGTTTCCCCGGAATGCGTTTCTCGGAGCCTGCTGCCGCAGCCCGCTTTTCAGAGCAGATATATATAGACTCACTGAAGGCCTATCGGATCAGACATCGCTTGTGCTGACCATGTGATTCCCTCCGTTTTTCAGAGAGTTTCTATTTGAAAACTAAATCATAGTGGTTGTGGTGGAAAATATTAAAAAATAGGAGTCTTAAACAGCTAAAAGAAGGGACAAGGGAACAGTCAATGGTTGTGCTTTAACATCTCGCAGTTTTGGAAGCCAGTTCTGCAATATTGCAGTCGGACTCCACGATTTTCAGATGATAGGAACTAGCGACAATGTGTGTGCCCAGCTCTACATGTTGCTCCGATCCTCCCTGGCCCTTTTCTTCCTTGGTTTTAATTTAAGAAAAGGTTTCTGACTCCTTTTTTTCTTCTAATTTATAACCCACTTAATCTTTGATGTATTCTGATCCTTCAGTAACTCCCCTGGTGCTTGTGTGGTTGCCCCCGTCTTGGTTGCTGTGAAAGGAGACCTCAAAAGCTGAATAAAAGCTCGAATCTCTCAAGCTCGAGTTTAAATTTTGCAGTGAAATGAAAATGATTTCTTTTTCTAAATGATTTTTCCAATCATGATCATTCCAAAAATGATTTTTTTTTTTCCAAATTATTAAGTCATATTACAACGCCAAATAAAGACAGGAATTTTGCTTCTTCCTGGCTCCTCTCTTTAGGCTCGGGCAGAGGAACGCCTGAGGTAGGACAGCTGAGATGGTGGCCAAGGCATGGCCCAAGTCAGAGTGCTCATGCTTCCCCCTGGCTCTTCACCTCCCCTATTCCCAGCTTTTCCAAGCGCTCTGAAGGCAAAGCCAGAGGAGACATGAAAACCCTCTGCCGTCTGTTCCTTCTCAATGCTGCCCTGTTTGGACCCTCTTGGCAACGAGACTCGAAGAAGCCTACCTAGAGGTGGTCCTCCCTCATGTCTGGTGCTTGGTTTGCCTTGGGAAGGGCCACTGCCCTTCAGAGGGGGTTTCTCTGCAGCACATTTACTCCAAAAGCATGTTTGGAGTATCAGAACAGGCAGGGAACTTTCTGGTTCCAAGATCCGTCAGCAGTGACGTTGCAGTGACCTGGTCTTGGTCTAAGGAAGATGAGCATAGGGTAGCAAATGTGCTCTGCTCCAGCATGCTGGCTTGAGAAAGGGGTAGTGTGAGGAAAGCTCTTGGCTTAATCAGTTTGGATTCCCTGATGGCCATCCTGCTGCTTGCCCACACTTTGGGTTTGACAATAAAACCCTAGTGCTTCTGTCAAATTCTGCCCTCCTCCAAGTGCCACAGAGAAACTCTTGTTCCTTAACATGCAGAAGTAGCCTGGGACTGCCTCTGAGCCACTTCTCCTGTCTTGCGACCGACGAGTGCGTGTTAAGGTCAGAGATTCTGTTCCTGTTGCAGATGTGAGCAAAAGAGGATGTTCTGAGGAAATTCAGAGCTCACAACTTCTACTCTGGATACTCACTTGTACGAAAGGCCTCGTCCTGGGAACTCAAGTGTGACAAACTTCACACGTGACATTAAACATCCCGTCCCAGCATCCCGTCCCAACATCCCATGGCTTCCTCGTGCTTTGCCAAGGCAGTGGCCACCCTCGTACTGTGCTCTATACTTGGTTCTTGTTTCTGCGGCAGAGGTTTGCGCAGCAGGAGCTGAGTACATCCCTGAGCGTTGCTAGCGTGCAGGGCAGGTGGTCGCTGTGGAAGGCAGGGTTTCCAACAGCATTGGGCTGAAACCCAGGTCCCACTTTCCACTGAGCGGGCGCTCCTTCCCGATCTCTTCCAGCGGGAAGAGCATGCGAAGAGGTTACTCCTGCAGAGCTGCACGTACAGGCTTCCCTCCCACCCTTCTTTGTTGTCCTGGTAACTCAGTCTTAGGAAGTGGAAGAAAGACACAGCAAGGCAAACGGCACCTTCTTCCCTCTAACGGGAACAGTGAAAGATTTGGACATACTGGAAGGGAGGGAGAAGGACACTCCGTGACCTTCCTGCTTTGAGGTGGCTCTGTTAATTGCAGCAGCTCTACAGGCTAAGTTTGAGCTGGAGGGGTCCATCTTGTTGCAGGGTATAAATACCCAAACTCTTCCTTAGCTTCAGCCCAGGACTGAAGCCTGCAAAGATTCGCTGCTTCAAATGCGTTAGTCCTAAAAAAAGAAGGCAAGCAGGGGAATAAACACCTCCTTCTAACTAGTCAAGTGCTGTCATTAGGTGAAACAATAAGACTGTGTCTGAAATCTTCTGACTGCTTTTCAGCGCTAGAATTTCACCCAAGTCATAAGAACATCTGTGAGCCCAGCTCTGCTGAGACAGAGGATTGGGCAGAGGACGTGGGCACCTCTTTGGAGCTGAACTGTCCTTGGGGGTGGTTCTTTGGTGGTTTGGACTGAGGAACGGTGCAGATGACCTGACTGTGCTTCATTTATGCTGTGGCTTCAAGCTCTGAGCTGCCTGTGTGACCCAAGATCTGGCCCAGTGAGTGAGGACCGGTGAGGCAGTGGCAAGAGGGCTGAGGTGGAAAGCGGAAGGCAAAGAAGTTCAGGCCTGGTGATCAGGTAGACTCTAGTTTAGAAGATACAGGGAAAAGACGACATGATAGAGAGCAGGCCTGCAGAAAAGGACTTGGGGGTACTGGTGGGTGAAAGCTGGACATGAGCCAACAGTGTGCGCTTGTAACCCAGAAGACCAATCGCATCCTGGGCTGCATCAAAAGAAGCATGGCCAGCAGATCCAGAGAGGGGATTTTGCCCCTCTGCTCTGCTCTGGTGAGACCCCACCTGAGTACTGTGTCCAGCTCTGGAGCCCTCAGCACAAGAAGGACATGGACCTGTTGGAGCGGGGCCAGGGATGATCTGAGGGCTGGAGCCCCTCTCCTATGAAGACAGGCTGAGAGAGCTGGGGGTGTTCAGCCTGGAGAAGAGAAGGCTCCGGGGAGACCTTCGAGCCCCTTCCAGTCCCTGAAGGGGGCCTACACGAAAGCCGGGGAGGGGCTGTTGGCAAGGGCATGTAGCGACAGGACGAGGGGCAATGGTTTTAAACTAGAGCAGGGTGGGTTTAGATGAGACATTAGGAAGAAGTTCTTTACAGTGAGGGTGGTGAGACACTGGCCCAGGTTGCCCAGAGAGGTGGTGGAGGCCCCATCCCTGGAGACATTCAAGGCCAGGCTGGATGAGGCTCTGAGCAACCTGATCTAGTTGAAGACGTCCCTGCTGACTGCAGCGGGGTTGGACTAGATGGCCTTTAGAGGTCCCTTCCAACCCAACACATTCTATGATTGTATGGTCATGAGTAACGAGAAAAATCAGGTAGAAAGCTCCTGGCCTAGCTTGTTAGTCTTTGCTTTTACTGTTGACACCACTGTGCATGTAGCAACAGCAGCTCGATAGCTGAGCATCATTTACTGCTGAAGAAGCACAAGACTTTCATTCAGCAGCAGCATTTTATTGCTAATGTGACCACAAAACTTCTGGCAAGGGGCTGAATTTTGTGAACTAAGAATGGTATCTGCAAGATACATCAATAGCTGGATTAAACCTGACTGTCCAGAAGGATCCTAGAGCACGCAGCGTGCCGTTGCCATCGTGGGCAGAACTGAAGCCCTTTCTGCAGTTGGAGGTGTTTGTGGCCTTCACCGATCTGTTTGTACTTGGATGGAGGTCTTGAAGGCAAATGAAAAATCATCACCCCCTTGGCTCCCCATCCATGTTCTCCCAAAGCACACATTGGCTTCTCTCCTGGTTTCCTTGCTGGGTCATGTCAAAAGTGGAAGCCCCAGCCCAGCACTGACCAGTGCAGGCACTAGTGAACAGTCACGTCTGCATTCAGAGTGACCCAGTGTCCCAGGTGTGGGGGTCTCTGACACCCCTGTGTCCCTGTGTGGGGCCGGGACCTACAGCCGGGTGTCACCCTGGGTGCCAGTGCCATGCTTCCTTCCCTTTCCAGACTGCAGCCTGCTGTTGCGCCGAGGTGTCCGTGGATTTCTGCGCTCCCCGCAGCTGAGTGTTCCCCGAACAGATGGGCACAGGCAGCAGCGGCGCCGTGCTGGCCATGGCGGGGACATGCCGTCTCTGAGAATCCACTGCCTCCACCCAACTGTGCCTCAGCTGCAGGCCCTTCTGCAGCCTTTCTCTTCAGTGCTGCAGAAACGCTGCAATTACCACTTCAACAGCCTGGATTTTCCTTTCTTTTCCTACCTTTTCCCCCTCATTTGTCCTATATTTTTTCCTGTTCTTTTTCCTTTCCCTTTCTTTTTCCTTTCATTTCTTTTCTTTCATTTTTTTCCTTTCCCCCTTCATTTTCACCTTACCCCTCTTTCTTGATTCACTTTTTCTCTGTCCCTTCCCTCTTCCCTTCCCCCTTCCTTTTTCCCTTTCCCTATCCTTTCTTCCTCCCCATCCCTTTTCCCTTCCCTGTCCTTTTTCCTTTCCTCTTTTTTCCTTTCCCCATCCTTTCCCCTTCCCCCTTTCCTTTTTTCCTTTCCCCCTTCCCTTCCCTTTCATCTTACCCCTCTTTTCTGATTCACTTTTTCTCCTTCCCTTCCCTCTTCCCTTTCCCCATTCTTTCTCCTTCCCCCTTTTTATTTTCCTTCCCCCTTTTTATTTTCCTTCCCCCTTTTTATTTTCCTTCCCCCTTTTTATTTTCCTTCCCCCTTCCTTTTTTCATTTCCCCTTTCCTTTTTTCCCCTTTCCCCTTCCCTTGCCTTTCATCTTACCCCTCTTTCCTGATTCACTTTTTCTCCTTCCTTTCCCCTTCCCCCTTTTTTCCTTCCCCCTTCCTTTTTCCTTCCCCTTTTTTCCATTCTTCTTTCCTTTTTTTCCATTCTCCTTTCTTTTTTTCCATTCTTTCCTTTTTTTCCTTTCCCCCTTCCCTTTCATCTTACCCCTCTTTCCTGATTCACTTTTTCTCCTTCCTTTCCCCTTCCCCTTTTTTTTCCTTCCCCCCTTTTTTCCTTCCCCCCTTTTTTTTCTTCCCCCCTTTTTTTCCCTACCCCCTTTTTTTCTTCCCTCTTCCTTTTTTCCTTCCCCCTTTCCTTTTTTCCTTTTCCCTTTTTCCTTCCCCCTTGCCCTTTTTCCTTCCCGCTTCCCCTTACCCCTCTTTCCTCCTTCACTTTCTCCCTTTCCCCCTCCCCTTTCCCCATTCTCCATCCCTCTCCCCCCGGGGGCCCTCCCCGCTCCTCCCATCCCTCAGCGGCCGGCGGGGCGGAGCGGGGGCGGTGGCGGCGGCGGCGGCGGCGCCGCCTGTCACTTCCCCTTCCCTTTCCCCTTCCCTTCCCCTTCCCCGCTCCGCGATTCGGCTCCGGGTCAGAGCCGCAAGCGGCCGCCCCGCACCACCGCCATGCCCCGGGGCTGCGCTCCCTCCCGCTCGCCACCGTGAGTACCCACCGGCACCCCGCGACACGCACACCGCGACCCCAGCTGCCCGGCGACACCCCCCGAGGACCGGCTGGGGACACCCGCGGGGTGTTACCCTCCCCGCGCCGGGTGCGGGGGGCTGGATGCTGCCCTCGTTTTGCGGCTCTGTGCGTGTG
The DNA here is from genome assembly GCF_028500815.1 of Rissa tridactyla. Lineage (NCBI taxonomy): Eukaryota > Metazoa > Chordata > Aves > Charadriiformes > Laridae > Rissa > Rissa tridactyla. Next base: position 28,455,136 of record NC_071474.1, on the reverse strand, counting down.
TGTATTTGGGTGCGAAAGCCCCACCGTGGGGTGGGGGGTGTCCTTCCCCTCTCTCTGTCCCCAGGGCAAAGCTCTCCGTGCTCCCGCAGCCCGGTTTTCACCGGGAAACGCCGGCACCCGTGGGATCGCGCGGCTCCAGCCCCTCACGCTCGGGTTTGGGGGAAAAGAGTCGCGATCGCCCCCGTTTCTGGGCTCGGAGGTTCGCCGGGGGTTTTGTCTAACCGCGTTTTGTGCCGATAAAACATCTCAGGCTCGAAAACACAACGCGGCTTCCCCTAACTTTTCTCCACCTCCCATCCCGGCGCTGGGAATTTGGGTGCTGGGTGACTTGCTAGATGCCCCCCCCCCACACACAAAGGTTTTGATTTCGGCGTCCTTCCCGAAAAGCCGGCTGCTTCGTCTGGTCTGTGCCCCGGAGAGCACCGGCCTCTCCTCACCTTCTGGCTGTCTCTGGAGGAGGATCCGCGGTGCAGCAGTGCAGGTTTTCTCTCTCCTGGTGCGATGCCCGGCGGAGCAGCCGGAATCCTTCCCCACGGAGAGCCGCCGTCTCTGCTTCTGGAAGGAGGAAAAGCATTTTAATGGAGACCCTCTGATGACAGCCTTGGGTTTTACTTGCGTCTTCCATGAGCTAAGAGTGAAAAAGCCTTCCCCCCCCTCTGTTTTTCATCTAGCCTTGCATCTTGTCTTTTAGTTAAGAATGGAATTCTGGATGGATTGCACTGGGAAAAGTAATTTTTAGCTTGTAAATGAGGACTTTTCTTTATGACGAGTTTATTCTGGAACAAGCTGCGGAGTACATTTACGTTACAGTAGCTGATCCAAAAGAATTTTCCACGCAGCCGTTGCTCCACAGTAGCAATTCCAGGCAATTTCGCCATGAAGAAAAGCCCTGAAAGGTTATTGCTTGCTTTTGTGATAGTTTTTTGGGGTTTTTTTTGCATCTCCCTCCTGCCACCCATTCCTCTGGGCTTCCTCAGTCTGATGACTCTGAGCTTACAGCATTATTCTGTGCATTGAAGGATCAGGGATGTATTTTGCTGCTTTGGTCCTTTAAAAAAAGAAAAAAAGAAAAAAAAAAAAAAGAGAGATGCCGTTCATTCAAGGCAGGACTTGTTTTTCTGGACTTGCTGAGGTGGAAGGAAAAGGGTATGGCTGAGAAAATGACACACCAGGGAGATGCACGCAGACGTCCCAGCCTCGCTGTTTACTTTCCCCTTCTGCGTGGCGGGAGGGTGAAGGCGGGTTGCTGCAGCCTCGCCTCCTCCAGTGGCTGCCAACGGGGTCAGCGCTCGCCCGGGCTCTCCCGTGCTGTCTCCCTTTCCACGGAGACGCTCACGTCGCTGCCGAGGGCTGGAGGCGACGCTCAGATAGCACCGGCTGCCGTCGCAGGGCAGGAAAACTAGTTCACGCACCAGTTGGCAGAAGGGATGGGGGCCGCGTGGTCCAGAGGAGCAAACCCAAGAGGGCGCGGGTGGTAGATCGGCGTGGAAACAGCCCCAGGTAGGTGGGGACGTCCCCAAAATGCGTAGATGGGATCGGAGCTGCGGAGCTACTGGTTTTAATACTTGTAATGACATCAGGCTGGCTGTTCCCCCTCTCAGTGTGGATTAAATTTCTTTAGGGCAAAACCTTTCTCCCAGTATGGAGCGGCTGAGGCGAGTTTTTTAAAGATATTCTCAGCAAAGAGCAGCCTTTGTGCTGCCCCTTTTGGACTTGGTGGCTTGCGCTGATGTGTGGGGAGGGAGAGATGCCGCGAGCATCCCGGGCTGCGGAAGGGGCTGTCCCCCTTCCTATTTGCAAAATGCCAAGCGTACCCAAGGAGCAATACGCGGAAAGCAAGAAAGGGCCGTTTTAAAGGGCAGTTCTACCCTGAAGGTAATTAACGCTCGCGTACTTATTTAGCAGGATGCGCTCCAGTCCGTCAGAAGTGTTTAAGTAGACAGCGTCTGCCAGGAGAGCCTTAAAATCATCTTTCCTGTTCTTTGGATTTGCGGATCTGTGGTCTCCATCTGCAAGACAACGTGTCTTTGAGGACCGGCAGATGGTGCCTCGGTGGTACCAATAACGGGGGCTTTTTTGTGTCGCTTGTCTTTGCTTCGTTAATGGTAGGATTTGTACAGCCTGCATGAAGCGGAGGGCGTTTCTCGTGTGTTAGAGGGGATCGCAGTGTTTTGGAAACTCAAATTGCCCCCTCATTGTGCTGGGGGCGATTTCGGAAGGGCTGGGCGTACAAGGTCCCGGTTACCAGTCAGAGAAAATAAGCCCTTGCTAACGATGTATATCTGTCCTTGCTGTTGAGGTTTAGGAGCTCGAAATTCTTTAGAGTGGAGTCTTTGCACACGAAATAACCGGTTTTGGCTTCCTGTGAAAAAATGCAAATGCCGTATCGCAAGAGCAGAAAATTCTGTGTGTTTGTTTCTTCTGCTGCGGAAAATATGTGTGTGTGTGTGTGTGTTTTCAATAACAAAAATAGCAGCAAAATCTTTCCTTCCCTGGAGGCAAGCAGTAACCTTCGCTGTGATTTTGAGGAGTCCCTTCCCTGCCGACAGCACTGATTTCTCCCAAGTGCCGCCGGGTCCCCCTGCCCTTCCCACGCCGCCTGCCACCGGGAATTCCCTTGTTGTAAAGGAAAACGGGATTCGCCAGCCCTGAACAAACACCCTTTCCCTGCGGAGACAGGCAGGCCGCTCCGTCCTCCCTGTCTCCCACTCCCTGGGCTGCTCAGGTGGCTGGAGCGAGACCTTTCGCCCCCGACTCACCAAATTTGTCTTCCGCAGGTGTTTGATCCACATGATTTGTACACCGGAGAACGCTTCTCCAAGGTCCTGAGTACATTAACAGCTGTAAATAAAGCTACTGAAGGTAAGAAAAAAATGGGTTTTTTTCCATCTCGTATGTATGCTGGGGTGGGTTGGTTGGGTTTTTTTTGTAATTCTGAGTTTATGGTGATTTCAGGAGGCTCGGCAAACTGTGCTGCCGGCAGCGATGCCTGATGCCGGATGGCGGAATTGTCATTTCATGCTTCTTTCTGCCAGCTCTGGGCTTAGACGTGGCGTTTCGGGAGTCGCCGTGCGCGCTTTGCGGCGCTCGATTGTCGCTTTTACGCGAAGGGACCTCTGCTCGGTTCTGACAGCGTTGAGGGAGCGTGAAGTAGGTCACCGTAAAGGAGCCTCCATGTAAATGAGCCTGCACCTCCCCAAATGCAAATAGCGGATTTTAAGTAGTGCGTTTTAAAGCCGAAGAGGAAAAACAGATCCATCTGCATAATATCTTTACAGAATGTCAAAACAAACGTCCTTGCCAGATGCTCGGTCAATTGTATTGATGTTTCGCTCCCTCCTCTCCCCGGGTCCCTGGAGCAGGCTCCTGGATTTGGGAATCCAGCTGATGGCTTCTCCTGCCTCCTGGGGTGCGGGAGCCGAAACAAAGCAAATCACCTCCTCTCCTTTCCATCCCAAAAGTGTAGCGGCTCCCTACAAGACTGCTTTAAACTGATACATGGTCACGCAGGGCTGTGGAAGAAGTGCAGCTGGGAGGGCGACGGCCGCATGGTGCTCGGGGGGGTGAGAGGAGCAGGGTCTCAATCAGAGAGGCGAGGAGCAGGTCTGCGCAGAGCCAGAAGGGGCTTTTGGGATGGAAAAGTGTTTAACGGCCCCCCTGTCACACATGCAGATTGGCACAGAGAGTCCTGCGCACCCCCCAGCGTCCAGCACCAGGAGGAGAGTTTGGTTTCCCTGTTGCGGGTTGCGTTTTGGGCAATTAAAAGGAGAAAAATTCAAACCCCAAACCCACGATTTTCCTTTCATGGGGAGATTTTTCTGTCGACTTAATGCGTTTTGCCTAGGTTTGGGTTGCGGTGGTTTTCTCACTTGTTTCACTTCTCTTTCAACCGAGTTTTTGCTTTTGGATTCTCTTCTGCCAGTAGAGAAGCTGCTCGGGTGCTTGACGAAACAACCTCTTTGCTGGGGCTGGACCCTCTCCTCCCTTTTTCCTCTTTTTTGGTTCTGCCCTGATGCAAAGTTTTATAAAATCATATATATAGATATATATAAAATATATATACACTATATTTATACATTATATAAACTATTGTATGAATTGTGTATATATTATATAAACAGCAGCATATACATAATAATATAATAATATATGATGTATAGTGATATATATAATGTAGTATAATAATAATGGTACATATATGTGCACAAACACACATATATATGTGTGTGTACAGGCGTATGATGCTGATCTGAAGAAATACAGGTTCTTAGGCTGTCTTTGTGCCACCAGCTCTCTCCCTACAAGCCAGCGATGGTAATTCGGGCTCGGCACATCTCCTTACAGCCTCCTACCTCCCGGTGCCATGGCGGCACCCGGTGACCCCGCATAGAAAGCTGCCACGGTTCAATACGATGGGGGGGTACAAAATGCAGGTTACCTAGAGCATCCTTTGCAAAATGCTGTCGTTACGATTGACGTTACCTTCGTTATTCCGAAAGCAAAAGGAACGAGAAGCTTCCCTGCCTCTGCGCTTGCCCGTTCCTGGACCGGAGGGGTGTGATGGGGTGTGTGTCAGCGGGGCGGCGAGGCCGCGGTGCCGTCTTCACAACGGTCCCCTTCTTCACAGCCCCAGCTCGATTCTTGCAGCCGCCCATGTCCCTGCGTGGTCCCTGGGGGAGGCTCGGGACGGGGCTTTGCTGGGGAATAGTTTCTATCAGACGTTACTGATGGGGCTATAGGGAAGCTGGGATCCACTTGGTTTCATGGCAAACATCTGTTCGAACATATGCTTTCTTGGTTTAAACGTTAAAAAGCGCAACGCCTGCGACATAATTAGCTGCTCAGGCAGAGAGAACCCTTGGGAAAAGCACAGGGTAAAATAAATATATGTCTGAAATGTTTGCTTTTTGGTGGCTTGGCCATGTTCCTGAGAAGCAAGAGCCTGTGTCCTCCAAACTGCCGCTGCAGATGGTCCGGTTTGTCCGTCTCGCCAGAGGCCAAGGGCTGGCTGGAGCATTGGGACAAGCCTGGGACCGGCTACTGCAGTTCCTGCCGTGGCCAGGGCTCTGGCACGCCACCGCATCCCGACGCCCGCAGAGCTGCTGCATCCCGCCAGCCTTGCCGGAGTCAGAGGGAAGTAGGTGACAGCTAAGGAAACACCGTGGGAATGTGTTTCTGAGCATCCATTTGAAGTCCAAATCCTCGCGTCTCCGTGGATCTTGTTATGCAAATAGCCAGCGGCATCGTTCGTAGCGGATAAACTCAGGGTTCAGCAGCCGTCCGTCAAATAAGAGCAGTACGGAGCATGGTGCTTTTATCTGAAAGAGAGGGCAGGGGAGGAAAACCAGCTGTGCTGGCTCAGACGGGGCTCGGCTGCCAAAAATAGTGTAGGAATGTGAGCAGAAAACACAGTTATTTTAACCATAGTTTAAGCAACATATGGCGGCGGCGTTCCGTGCTGGACCAGGCATAAAATAGGACGCTGTCATGATGCAACATAAATGATACGCTTGCCTGCCAAACTGTCAAAGTCAGTTTTACATTTGTTTCTAGGTTGCTGCAGATATTTATAAAAGCTTTGGAAGATCGGGAGGGGCAGGGAGAAGCATAAAATCTACAGTAACCGAGTCATTTCCGTGGGACTGTTGCCGATGGCTTGAATCAGCGGAGAAGTCTGGGCTCGCGGTTTACGCCCTCCCTTTTTAGAAGGAATCAGGGCAAGAACATCTCGCGCTGGCAGTCAGCCACCCTTCCTGGCCCGGGAGTCGCCGGGAGCAGCCGAAACCGCTCCTGCTCAAATATCGGGATGCTGCAGAACCAAAAAAAAAAAAAAAAAAAAAAAAAGGAAAAAGACAACAACAAAACCCCCACAAAACCCCACCCCAGTCTGTGTTTGCAAAGTGGGTTTTCCACGCGGGGGGGGGAGCTGGGAATTCACCGTGCGGTCGTCAGGCAGTGAGTGGCGTGGCGAGCAGGGCGAGGGAGGAAACGGACTCCCTGGCGGCACAGGAGATGTAATGTGAACGTCGTCCGTTGCTGGAGCGTGGAGCGGTGCGTGGGGACGGCGTGGTTGGGGGGTTTGGAAGGCAGCGGCGCCTGGAAGTCGTAGTCACGGACCTGGTCCCCATTGTGCCAGGCGTTGGAGGGAAGGCAAAGCAAATCTATGCTCTGAGAGCTCACAGTCTGTGTTGCTCCAGGTCCAGTCTAAGGATGAGGTGTTTTCCTATTCAAACAAAAATCCTCTGGGGAGAATAAAAGCCCAGCTGAGTTCCTGTAACTCCCACCAGACTTCCCCTTTGGAATGATTTTTCCATGTTGACATTCAGACAGGAGGAGAATGGGGGAACGGCAGGCTTAGACATCGTGTTTCCCGATTCCTGTGCACGCTTGGTGGCTTCCTCGCCCTCTTGCAGCGTTTTCAAAGAAGAACCCCAGACGTTGAGCAGGGGACTTGCACACCCAGCGCGGTGATGCCTGCGGATCCCTCTTCCCTGTCCTCCTTTTGGGGTCCATGGACATGCTGGGTCCACACCGCAGGTGGGAAACAGCAGCTCTGGAATACAGAAACGTTCTTAAAACTAAAAAGAAACTACGAGGCAAGTTGTAAAAGTATTTCACAGTTTACGGAAATGATGGCATCTGCTGTTGCTTCATTTGAGCAGCATGGCACTTAGAAGGGAGGTGATATGAGTCGGTTGGTATGAAGTACAGCAGCAGAGAAGTACTGGGAGTTACTGGGTGGCTTCAATCCCATGTTTTTACAGCATCCAAGCAGGATTCTGGGGCTGAGCACTGCCGGGTCCTGCAGGAGCTGGGACTGCTCTTGGTGACAAGGCCACTGACTCAACCTCAACACAGGGCAGTTGTGACCAGGAAACTTTTTGCCCTCTGGCAAGTTTGTCGGTATTAGTAGAGAAAGAAATCACTAATTGTGAAAAATAGGTGTGTGTCAGAGCAGCAGCGTTATTTCCAGCGTGGGGCAGGTGGTGGCAGGAACAAGCCCAGAGACTAGTTTGCAAAGTGAGGAGCTTTGAGGGTGCGAAGGAGGCAACTCCAAGAGCTGCTGGGACCATCTGAGCCTTTCCGTGGGCTGTCCATCTCCTGGGGGTGACACTCCTGTCCTTCCTCGGCGCCGTCTGAATCCCTCTCTCACATGGTTAGTGGCAGTGGTCCACGAGCAGTCATCAAAATTGTGCCCAGCCTCTTCCAGCTGTATAATGAACCCAGAAGGACTTATCTAAATAGAGAAGCGATTGTGTTGACCAGCTGTTCGGCATTCTTCCCCACTCGGCGGGGGAGCCCACGCTGCAGCTGCGGAGGTGACCTAAGTGCACTCGCTTGCGAGCTAGACTTTGAAACACCTTCAACAGTGCTTACTCGGATCCCAGAAACATTCCCAGTTGAGCAGCGGTGGGTTGAGTATTGTTCTGGTTTTCAGTTTTAAGGAGGATTTCAAAAAAATGCTGTGATCGGATGCGTGGCTGCAGAGCTGGCATAACCTGGGGGTGCCTCGGGATCACAGAATCCCAGACTGGCAGGGGTTGGCAGGGACCTCTGGAGACGATCCAGTCCAACCCCCTACCAGAGCAGGGTCACCCACAGCAGGTGGCACAGGAACGCCTCCAGGCGGGTTTGGAATGTCTCCAGAGACGGAGACTCCACCACCTCTCTGGGCAGCCTGTGCCAGGGCTCTGCCACCCTCACAGGAAAGAAGTTCCTCCTCATGTTGAGGTGGAACTTCCCATGGTCAAGTTTGTGCCCGTTACCTCTTGTCCTGTCGCTGGGCACCACTGAGAAGAGCCTGGCCCCATCCTCCTGACACCCACCCTTTCAGTATTTATAAGCGTTGATAATATCCCCCCTCAGTCATCTTTTTTCCAGACTGAAGAGACCCATGTAGTTCAACTTCTTCCACCATGGAAGGGTTGACCCAGCCCAACAAACCCGTCCTCACTGTTGACTCGGAGTACCCACGCTGGAGATGCAGTGCGCTTGCTGCCTTGCTCTGATAGATGCTCTTTCACCTGCTGTGCCCTGTTCTTGCGTTCTTTACAGGCTTTACTCTTTGCTTTGCCATGGTGCAGAGGGAGTGTGGACAGTTGGGTAAAACTCAGGTGTCGTTTTTGCTTCACCAGATCAGCCGTCGAAAGGGCCATGTTCGCATCTGTCGTCTCTTAGCTCTGCAGCTGGAGGTCCCCACACCGACTCCAACGGCACAGCTTCACAGTCAGCGAGGGTGTTAAGGAGGCAGTCCAAGCCCGTGGTATCCTTCATTTAACATCTCATCAAGGGTTTGGTGGCTGCGGGGGTGGAGGGGGATGTGTTGTACCTCTGGGTCGAGCACGCCGGAGGGCTTTTTTCTCCCCTGATCTCCATCATGGCTTTGCTGCCCTGGCTGGAGAGAGTCTCGTGGCTTCTCCAAAACTCCTCCGTGAAATGAGACCAGCCATTCTGATCCGTCCTCCGTTGCACTGGGAAACTAAATTAATGCTTGGGAGGGACCTTGTGGTCCTCTGGCAGAAGTGCTTACACAAAAACAAGACGTTATTTGCTGTTATAAAGAGCTATACTGAAAAAAACAGCTGTCACAACAAAGAAGAACAATAGCTTTTCCCAGTGGCTTCTGCTTTTTTGGACTATTTACTGATGTTTTTCCATGTTTCTTTCCTTAGGAGATGACCGAGAATGGCAGTCATCAGCTGGTGGTAAAGGCCAGGTTCAATTTTAAGCAGACCAATGAGGATGAACTCTCCGTTAACAAAGGAGACATTATTTATGTCACTCGGGTTGAAGAAGGAGGCTGGTGGGAAGGGACCTTGAATGGAAAAACCGGCTGGTTCCCAAGCAACTACGTCAGAGAAATCAAATCCACCGGTAAGCAAATTGCTTTCAAGGGCTGATTGAATGACAGGGGTATAATGCAGTGTGGATCCTCGTGCCTTTGGGAAATTGCTGCTATTTATGAAGGGCCGTTTGCGTCCTTAAAGCAGCAGGGCTAATGGAAAGACGAACGAGGCCAGGCGGGTAAAGCCTAGTCTTTCGCATGAGTTGTTTGAGAGCTTCTTCCCCCTCTTCCCCAGCGCGTCGTGCCTTTCTCTTGCTCCGGGAGCGGGGACGTTGCCGGAGGATGCGTGAGACCCCTTTGTTGTGGGGAGCTGCCGGGTCATTCCAGTGTCTGAGCACGGAATTAGCTTTTTGTTAGAGACCTCGGTCAGGCCACGTGTTTGCCTTTGGTCCTGCTGTTCCTGGCAGTGGTGGAATGGACGCTCACGGTTGCAGTGAGGAAACCAACAACTCTGTGGCCACAGGGGACGGTCCCCTGGTTTTGTCCACAGCGATGGCTGGTTTCACATTTCCCCCCAGACGTTTCTTCTGCTGTGGTATTGAGAAAGGAAGAGGGAGGGGACGATCCATCTGACGACATCTGCCTTTAATGAGCTTTGTCTTGAGTGTCCTTAACGTTTTCTGGGATGTGATTTTAACCAGATGCGGGGTGGTGATGACATGAAGCGTGTCCTTGGCCAACTGCCCTGTAGCGTTACATATCCGTTCAAGCAGGTTGCCCCGTTGTGCTTCCGAGGCCATCGTGTGACAGTAAACTTGTTTTGTTTTGTTTTGTTTTTTACAAAATCTAACTTTAATTCCTTAACGTGCCTTGAGGGCTTACCCCAGACGGAGACCTGGTGTGCGCTGGCTGCTGGTTTTATGGCTCGGGATCAGCCCTGGCCCCAAACACTGGGGGTCTGCAAAATGTCCAACCCCCGTTGGACATCCTTGCTCCCACGCTCACAAGCAAAAAAGCAAAGAATAAAATTAATGAGCGAGTGCTCAGAGTTAGGCCAGTTTTTATTTCATTCTAAATGAAAAAAAAAAATCATTGTTAGGATAGCTCCTCTCCCACTGTTTCCCCCGGGGAAATGGTGTCTGAGCTGGAGCAGGGCGTTGGAGCAGAGACTGAAGGCTTGTCTGGCGCAACCTGGGAATCGCTAATTAAGTCAGCGAGTGGAGGAGAGAAATGCTTTAAAAAAAGGGAGGGCAAACTTCAGTCCTGCAGGGAAAATCAGATGGGGGTCGCATGAAATAACGGCACCGCATCGAAGCGAAGGACAAGCCTCCTGTTGATGCTGATGTAGGAGCCCATCCGATGTTTTTTTTATCTGCCGAGCTTTTCCCTCCAGCACCCGTTTTGTATGGGAGGAGGGTTCGTTCCCTTGTTCTCCGCTTGCTCAGGATGGGTGGTTGTGTTGCAAATGACGGATGCGGGGACCATCAGCGAACCCTCTCCTGCCCCGTGACAGCTGCCTGGGGGCTGTAGTCCAGGGAAAACCCTCGCTCCAAGCCAGCAGGAGCTGCTTTCCTTGCCTCCGAAGTGTGAGCTACTTGTTTTTCAGCAGTGTCTGTACCTCCGCTGTGTCCGAAGCCTGCCCTTTGGGTGGAAATAACTAGCTGTGTGGAGCAAAGCTTTGAATGAGGCACGGAGCTCCCGGCTGGAAGTGACAGGAAGCTCTCCGAGGGCAATAATTAGACAATACGTCAAGCTGCGGTTTCCAGGGGCTAAATTTATCAAATCTCGAGCTTCTCCCCCGCTATCGGTGCGAAAGTAATTGCCTTCTGTGAGCGATTGCAGGGAGAAAGGAGAGAGAGCGGCTGCTCCGCATGGCACAGGGGTGTTGCCGACCTGTTCCACTCCGGAGGGATAACGGTGCCATGCCCAGAGAGCTGGCATTGCCGTGGGGCAGGGAAGGGACTTCCCTAGGGCAGGAAAAACGGCGCAGGGACTTGTGGCTGTGCCTGTGTGTACCACGCCGGAGGCATCCGCAGGGGTTTAGGAGACGCAGGAGGAGATGGGAATTGACCCCCAGGTTTGCGTGAGCTTTCTATTTGTTCGGAGAAGGGTTTTGCATCACAAACGGCTGCAGGGGTCGGGGTTCGGCATGACGAGTGGCCTTGGCTTCCAGTGCCTCGCGAATCACCTGGAGCAAAACGCTCTATCCGGCATTTCCGATGAGACACCCAGTTTTACAACCCAAGTTTTGTGGGCCGGGAGAAGGCACGCCGTCGCTCCCAACGGTGCCAGACGCTGGGCTGCTGCCAGGGATTTCAGAGGGAACCTGTGAGTTAGTTGGCAGGGGCTGCGCGGTGCCTTCCCTCCCCTGCGTGCCTTCCCTTCGCTCCCGGCGTCTCTGAAGCCGGCAAACAAACCCCGCAGCTGCAGTTTTGTGTTCGCAGGGGTGAAGCTGCGTTTGCTGGACATGACGCAGTAGTGACTTTTCCCACTGGAAAGCCGTGTGCTGGAATTTATTGATGGTTTTTGTTGTTTTTTTTTTTTTTGTACAGATAAACCACTCTCTCCCAAAGCATTAAAAGGACTTGAAAGCACTCAGCTGACAAAGAATTATTACCCTGTGGTAAGTTTTAAAGCGCTGATCATACATTTTAATAAGTAGCATATTATTAATCTTCCAAACTGACTCCTTCCCTTAGAAATCATTGAAGCAGTTTATAACAATTGGGGATGCAACTCTGTGTTTAAACGCAGCTGTTGCCGTTTCCTTCTTGATTCAGGGCTGTCGAGGCAATAATAAACCACAAATGGAAACTTGCTGCAAGGTGTCAAAGGGAGAGAGTCAAAGTAAGCGACGGAGATAACGTAGCAGAGGTGGCGGCGTTGGGATCAGTGCTGGGGAATAAGGCACGATGTCTCTGGTCCGGTCCTTGCCATCGGCTGCAGGCTGTCTCCCGTTGATAAAGATGGGGAAATAAGGTCACGGCGTGAAGCAAGCCAAATTTAGGGCTGTCATCCGAGATCCCTTTCTTGAGTTTGGCTGGAGATGTGACAGCCCTGTGCCTCTGCCCTCGGCGAAGGGGCAGCGGCCGCAGCTCACAGCCTGGCGCGTTGGTGTGGCTTTGGGGCAGGTCAGCCTGCCAGACTCTGAGCTGCGGGTGGAAAAGCATCACCTCCTCCGCCGTCCGGCTGCTGGAGCGGTGATGTCTGGCAAAGTGGGGCTGGCCCCTTCCTGCCGTGTCCAGGCTCGAGCGAGCCCTGCGATGTGGGAGAGTTAAAACGCCCGCATGTGAACGGCCCTGCCTCTCGGCGCCGGGGGCGAAACATGCACATCAGCACGTCTAAAATATATTTCAGGCAAAGCAAAGCAGAAACAGTATGTCCAGAGAGCTGGAAAACCACCTCCACTGTCTCCAAAGCTCTTCTACATGGAGAAACCGTAGCGCTGACGGGGAGCGTGCAGGCGGTGGGTTTGCCTACCCGGCTGCCAGAGACAAACTGGCTGCTGAGATGGATTAGCAGGACCAAACCCAACCCGGCACATCCTGGAAGTGGCGAGTGAGCTGTGCCCTGGCTCGAGCTGCGGCAGGAGCCCTCCTTGGTCCGGCCACCCTTGCGTTGAAGTTGTCGCCTGCCTGGGTGCGAGTGGTGCTGCCGGGCTGCATGCTCAGATGGTGTGTTTGCCTACCTCGCATGCAGGGTCAGGCACGAGCCTCTCGGAGGCCAGACACTCAACTCCAGTCCGAGCTGACGTTGTCCTCATGCTTTGCCAGAGAAGAAGGAGCAGCCCTTAACACCCGCTTTCCAGGCCTCCCCCAGTTTGCAAAGTAAAACCCTGAAATTGCACCCCCCAGGGCTTTCCTGAGCGTTCTGGGTTCTGCATGAAGGAATGTAATTTGTGGACTTAAAATACACTTCCATGCTTTTCCACACTTGGAAGCTGATGTCATGTTCCTTTGACTAGTCGCTAGTGCTAAGATCTACTCAGTGCTCTGTCTCTCACCCTAGGTGTTGCAAAATATTCTGGAAACAGAACGAGATTATGCGAAGGAACTACAGTCACTTCTGGGAACTTACTTAAGACCCCTCCAGTCTTATGATAAGTAAGATATAAGGGCGTCTGAGGTGGAGACAACCCTGTAAAATCGACCATAGTTCGTTACTTTCCTGCTTTTGAATGTTTAGGGACTGTTGCTGCTCTTCTTGTAGAGCCTCTGTGAACCAGAAAAAAAACCCCACGTTGTACGGGTTTCTGCTCTTTCCTCTTCCCCAGTGGTTGTGCAGGCGTTGGGCTGTGTTAGAGCTGGGCGTTTCCATCTGCTGGCCGGTACAACCCATCTGCGAGCTGGTGTGCGGCTCTCCCGGCGTGCATGTTTCCCGGCGCTGTGCCTTGCATGGCTTCTTCCCTTGTAATTTGCCTTGTTGTGACTTCTCAGCCCCGAGCGGCGTCTCGTCCTCACCTCTTCATTTCACACGCGGCGCCACATATTCTCTGCGCTTGGACTGCCTCTCGCTACATCCAGGCTGCTGCTGAGCCAGGAGCGACACCCCTGTCTCCCCGGCTGCGCAGCCACTGGCTTAAAGTACCTCTGTGCTTGGGAAGAGCGATGCCGGGGCAACCGGGGGGCTTTGGCAGGGCTTACCTGTGGAAATAAGCTGATGTATTTGCCATCCGTGCCAGGGAGTGATGCACAGGCAGCACACGCCATCCTGTCCCTTGCCCAGGCAGCGACGGCATCGCGCCGGTGCCTCTTGGCATATTTCCGGCGATAGTTTCACCCGGTGTAAAAGACCCGGCGCAGTTGGCTTCACCTCCCGCTTATTGCTTTGCCTTTACAGCCATCTCTTCTGAATGCCGCCAGCTCGGCGACCCTGTCCTTGCAGCTGCGTTTGGGGCCAGGGTCATAGAATCATAGAATCAGAATGGTTCGGGTTGGAAGGACCTTAAAGACCATCTAGTTCCACCCCCCTGCCCTGGGTCCCTCTGGCTGAGGATGCTGCAGGAGGACCGGGCAGCCCTGGGGCACCACGGGCGGAGGGCAGATGTTTAGACATTGTCCGGAGAGATGTGGGAAAGTGATGTCTTAAAGCCTTTGTATTTAAATCTCTCCTTCCTTCCCCAAATCTTCACGTGGGATGTATTTAGCTGTGGAAATTTCATGTGCTCGCAGCCTTGTAGGCGGCAAAGGGCTTAAATGAGGGCGGTGCGAGAGTGACTGGGAGGATGGCAGGAGCCAGGCACGTTAACTTTGGCTAGGAAAAATCCAACCTCGCTCAAGGAACAAAGCAACCCCTTCCGGAGGGTGCTGCTCGGTGGGACCCTCCTCCCGCAGGGAAACCCACAGCATGGATCCCTGAAGACAAAGCTGCCTCTGTGTCTGTGCACACACCTCCCTCCCCACCCCTGGCTCACATCCCATCTGTCTGTGTCTATTAAACAGCTAAACATCTGAGAAGATTAGCGTGATTAAGTGATTAAAATCCAATTAAGATAATCCTTGACAGCAGACATCTTCTCGGGGAAGCTGTGGTCTGTAGCTCGCAGGTCATGAATTTTGTGTTTTCCCATGTGCGATGGGTGGTGTATCTGGGGAAAGAGAAATTCCTGGGCCTTTTTGGAAGGACTGCTTACAGATACTATGAGGGTACTGCTAAAAGCAGCATCTCTTTGATGATAATTGGTGATTTGACTCTTCTAGGCTCAGCGCCGTGGACATCGCGTCGTTGCTGGGAAACGTGGAAGAAATCTCTGCATTTCAGCAAACGCTGAACCAAGCCTTGGAAGAAGTTGCAAAGTAAGCTCGTGCCGTAGCACTGAGGGTGTTAAACCGTTAAACTGCAGCTAAAAATAATCGAGAGACCCATTCATTAATGTTCCTCCTGGCTGCTCTCTTCGACTTGTTAAATATAGAAGAAAATAACAGGATTGAAGAAAGGCAGCAGGTAGTGCTTTGTCGGGAGGGAAGGTAGAAGAAATTCTGACATTTCTACTGTTAAGGCATCTGCTGAATGGAAGCGTCACTAGACCTGACACGGAGGTGTCACTAGACCAAAGATGCAGACACGTGTAGGGTGGGAGATCTGGTGGGCGTGAAGACGGGGATTGCCAGGAAGCAAAGAGCAAATTATTAGAGGTGATGGTTTCCCTGGGGGAGGTCCTCGAGGAGGACACGTTCAGCCTTAGGCCAGCCTCTCCTTTGGAAGGGCTGAAAAGAGGTGGGGAAGAGACTGAATATTGGAAATATATTCAGGCTGTGGCTTCCCTGTCTCTCTCCACCTCCTCTCTCATATTCATGGGCAGCCCAGACGGTGGGACCACCCCTGCATTGCACCCAGCGCTTCCCACAGCATCCCAGCTGTGGGTCTGCTGGTGGGACAGGACATGCTGGGCACACCCTATCCCAGGCCGATAATGGGTTGTGATACTCACTGTCTGCACCGCAGAAACCCAGTCCCAGCTGAGGACCTCCTTCCTCCTCCTCCTCCTCCCCAAGCGGCAGGTGTGGGTGTTTTGTTTGGGTGACCTGGGAATGTCCCTGTGCAGCGGGTGGTTCCTGGGCACGTACCTGAGGGTACCGTAGCTGCAGGGTGCGGATCAGGAGGCTGAACATTGTGGCTGGTGTGTTGGCGTCCGTAGGCTCCCCGAGAACCAGCAGCGCGTGGGAGGCTGTTTCATGAACCTGATGCCCCAGTTCCGCTCCCTGTACCTGACGTACTGTGCTAACCACCCCTCCGCAGTCAACGTCCTCACGCAGCACAGGTGAGTGACAGAGGAGGAGGTCCAGACTGAAGCCCCTCCTTCAAAAAGTTGCTTTGATTATTAATGCTTGGCTTGGCATGGCTTTTTGACCTGGACTTTTGACAACAGGGCAAGTGGGATAACGTGCACTTGGGCCACAACAACCCCATGCATCGCTACAGGCTTGGGGAAGTGTGGCTGGAGAGCTGCCTGGCAGAAAAGGACCTGGGGGTTCTAATTGACAAGCGGCTGAACATGAGCCAGCAGTGTGCCCAGGTGGCCAAGAAAGCCGATGGTATCCTGGCTTGTATTAGAAATAGTGTGACCAGCAGAAGTAGGGAGGTGACTGTCCCCCTGTACTCAGCACTGGTGAGGCCACACCTTGAGCATTGTGTCCAGTTCTGGGCACCTCAATACGAGAGAGATATCGAGGTGCTGGAGCGAGTGCAGAGGAGGGCAACGAACCTCGTGAAGGGCCTGGAGAATAAATCTCATGAGGAGCGATTGAAGGAGCTGGGACTGTTTAGTTTGAGGAAGAGGAGGCTGAGGGGAGACCTCATCACTCTCTACAACTACTGGAAAGGACATTGTAGAGAGGTTGGTGCTGGTCTCTTCTCACAGGTAGTTAGCAATAGAACAAGAGGGAATGGCTTTAAGCTGCAGCAGGGTAGGTTTAGGCTGGACATTAGGAAAAAATTTTTCACAGAAAGAGTGGTCAGACACTGGAATAGGCTGCCCAGGGAGGTGGTGGAGTCACCATCCCTGAATGTGTTTAAGAGTAGTTTAGATGTGGTGTTGGGGGATATGGTGTCGGGGAGAACTTTGTAGAGTGGAGTTGATGGTCGGACTCGATGATCCCAAGGGTCTTTTCCAGCCTGAATGATTCAATCATTCTATGGGATCCTGCTGCTGGGAAAACTGCTGGGGCTTTGGGCTCTTCAATGTAGCCTCAGCTCCAGCATGGAGACAACTCGTGCTGCTTGTCTTCGGAGTGGTCTCACAGGTCCTGTCCCAGGTTGATAGTTGGACTGGATGATCTGAAAGCTCCCTTCCAACCTAGGCGATTCTATGATTCTATGACTCTCTTACCTTGGGTAAAACAGAGGTGACTTCAGCCCTTGCAGTAGCATCTCCTGTGACTGTTACTTGCTAAAGGACCCAGATGCCGTGTCAGGCCCACTGTTGCAGTGCTTGCACGCTGGCAGAAGGGACAATGTTCCCCTGTGGCACTACGGTGCGGGGCACCTTGTTGCAAAACTAGGGTGGTCATCAAGTCACCCGGAATTACCCACTTTAACAGTTGAGCTGCTGTTCAAGCAAATGGTTGATTTGCAGGGTCGTTGGTGGATCGCAGTAATAACAGCTTCCTTCAACATGTCCCACTTGAGCAGACACTTGAATTCATATAATGTCATGCTAAAGAGCCTGCCAAGCCAAAAGGCTACAGCTGTGTCATCCCTAATGCAGCTTAGCTGTCCTCCCTGCAGCGATGGGAAAGCAGGACCCCGGCCACACCGTTTAGGTCTTCCCATTCTGTACTGGGAACTCGCAATATATTTACTTACCTGCTGAAATCCAGCTTTAATTCAGCCTAATGAAAAGCCCGACTCCTGTAAATGACTCATTCATGTGCTTCCTCCGTCTGACCCCTTTTCTTAAATCAGTCAAACAACCAGCTTTGGCAGATGTGCTGACAGGCACGAGCCATGTTTTCCAGAGCGATGTATGAGCTTGCAGCGGCGTCACGGCTCCCAGCAGGGTCCCTCCACCACGGCACAAGCCTCTGAAGCCCCCCTGGTGTCCACCAGACGCCTGTCCCTGTGCCACCTCACCGTGCCAGGGCACCGGTGTACCCCAGAGGCTGTGCACACTGACACCCGCCACCGTGCAGCATCCTCCCTGGGGAGCGGGGTTGAGTCTGGCTGGAGGCTGGCAGCTCCCTGCCCACGCTGCTGGCTTTGCGGTGGGGGGTGCTCAGAGGGGAAGCTGGACCGCCTTTAGAAAGGCACAGCTCGGAGCAGAGCCCCGGCCATCAGGAGAGCGTGGGAGGCAGCAAAACACAGCCCTCGGCGGTTGCGAGCCCTCCTCCTTCTTCTTGTTGTTGTTGTCTCTATTTATAGCGATGAGCTGGAGAAGTTCATGGAGAGCCAGGGTGCGGCCAACCCCGGCATTCTCATCTTAACCACGAGCCTCAGCAAACCCTTCCTGAGGCTGGATAAATACGTGACGCTGCTGCAGGAGCTGGAGCGGCACATGGAGGTAGGTGGGACGTGGGGCTGCCGGGCAGGCCGTCTGCCCCTCCATGCTGCCAGAGCAGCCCCCCAGCTCCCTGAGCTGCAAAAGGAACCTCTGCCCCTTGGTATTGGAGCACCACCTTGCTAAGAGCACTTTTATCACCCCTCCAAGGAGGTGTCCTACCTCTGTGGGACATTATCTACCTTTCAGGTTAAAAGTGGGGAAGCGGTGGAGTCGGGGATGCTGTGGGAAGGCATTGCCTGCCCTTCACCCCAGCCCTTCCTCAAGTCAAAACGCAGTTCAGGGTCAGGCTACAGCTGGTATTCATTTGCACAGCAGGCAGTAAATCAGTGTTTTTATCATCGTTTTATGAGATTCCTATCCCCGGCTGCTCGCTCCTGCAGCTCGCAGGCATGTCCCCACCCCAGGCAGGGGTGACATCGATGTGGCAGCAGACACGGGGGTGGAGGAGCCGGTGCCTGGGAGCAGGGAGAGCAGCAAAGGGGGACGCAGGCTTCCTCGGCGGGCGGCAGATCTGCTTTAGGACATTTCCCCCCCCACTCCAGGGACTCTAGAGCTCTCTGCCGCTGGAGCTCTGCTGCTCGCCCGCTGGCACGCTCCAGCCGCAGGGATGCAAACCTCAGGGGTGGTACCAGGAACTGAAGAAAACAGGAGCAACAGTCTATTTTTAACCGGGTTTGCTTTTTCCCCCCCTTCTTCCAGTATTAATTACCAGTTAATTACTCAGCCCGCTTAGGCATGATCATCCAAATCTGCATCCCAGCCAGAGGATTAAAACCTCTGTGCTTGAGCTGGGGGTTTTTCTGCCTAGGAGAGGGTGTAAGAGACTGTACTGCAGACACCGTGGTGTCTGGAGGGACACGACAGACCTGTCCTGTCCTGCTCTCGCCTGGCTGGGCTGGGCTGGGCTGCAGGGACTGGGCTGGGCTTGGCCGGAGCTGCCGTGCCTGTAGAGAGACAGCGTAGGTCCCCCAGCAGGATGCTGTATGGGGGTCGGTGGTGGCCCTGGGGACACACACATTGCCTGTTTCTCTTAGCCGAGTGTGGGGGTTTTGTTGCATGAACCAGTAGGGTTGCGGCTTAAGCTGCGATGCCGTGGGAAGAGTATGGGTGCGCGCAATATAGCTGTGTGGAATATAGATGTATGCGGTGTGCAGGTATAGCGTCGCATTCCCTGCGCTGCTGCAGGTCTCTCCAGGGCAGCCCTCCTCCCAGATTCAGATGTGAGCGATCCCAGGCAGCCTCTGGCAGCTCCATCCCAACCTAGACACCTTAGGATTTGCTTGGCATGAGGTCTGGATGGTGAAGGTCTTACGTAGGGCCTTAGATGCCCAGGAGAAGGTGCTGGGAGAGCGCTAGCATGCGGCTGCAGTCGGAGGTAAGGGGCAGCATCCTGCTTCCCCCTCCCTGGCCCAGGAGCTCTCTGCTCAGACCCGCTCCTCCCTTAAACCTGGAGGTGAAGCTCCCATTGATCCTCATGGAAGTGGCACCCTCCGTGGGGCAATGGCTGGAATACCTTGCGTGCCGATGGAAGTTGCCTTCCTGCAGGTGAAACCAGAAATCCACCCTGTGCCTCTGCCTGTTTTGGATCGATTTTCTTTGCGAGCCGAGGTTGTTGGAAGTAAACTCCTACCTGCTCCTGCTCTGGCCCACTTTAACACTCCTTAAATCGGCATCAATGGTTTTGCGTAGCTGCTTGAAACCACATCACCTTGAACTGGGTGGTGGGGAAGGTCCCTGGGGGGGCTTTGTCCCCCTCCTGCAGCCCTGGGTGCCGTGCTGGGGCAGTGGGTGCTGCTGCTGGTTCCCTGAGGGATTTTTCTCTCCCTTCACTAGGAGGCGCATGCGGATCACGAAGAGGTTCTGAAAGCCGTCACATCCTTCAAGTCCCTTGTGGTAGGTGGCGATTCTTAAAATAGAGCGCTCGCTCCATTTCAGGGCTGCGTTTCGCGAAGAGTGAGTCAAGCCTGACATTTGGCTCCTCATTAGCAAAAAAAAAAAAAAAATGGTCTTTTGGAATGGAAAAGATGGGTTATAAAGAATCTTAAATTTCAAGTTTCAAGCCTAGAGCTGCCCCTCTGGCTGCGTGTTTCAGCAATTCGTGCCGGCTCCGTGGTCCCGGGCAGCAGAGACGGAGCATCTCTGACTTTCTCCTCTGCTGCAGAAAGCCGCGTGTGGGTGGTGCTGGTGGTGGGGTCCCTTTCATCTCCTTTTGCCTCCATACCCTAGTCGTTTGCCACCTGAAACTAGACGGCCCCTTGCTCACGGAGATGAGCCGTGAAAGGTTAACGCGGGTGTCTGACTCAACAGGAAGGTTCCCTCCGAGCCCATTGAGCGACCCTTGGTTTGGTTGAGGTTTGCTCCACGGGCATCGGGAGGCTTTGACCGTATTACAGATAATTTGTGGCTCCGGGTGCCGTGGCCGTTGGTGGGGAGCAGAGCAAGTGGCAGCAAAGGGATGAATCAGGGATGATAAACCTATTTCTGTGAGCTGTGTCACCTAACACCCCTCAAAGTCCCACTGCATCGAGATGAAAAAGAGGGGGCAAAGCCATCTGCGTGCACAAAGGTTTTACCTGGCAGAGCTTTTTTTGGTTATTAAAAAAGCGATAGTCTCTCTCGCTTTGTAGCCACTGAATACCTTTCACTACAACCACTCCAGATGTGGTCCAACTTCCTTCCTTAGTAGAGCAGACGTGAGTTTTTGGTGCTTTGCAGTGCAGATAAAAGATGGGGAGGAGAAAGTTCATAGAAAACAGGAAAGGGCGATCATGTTACATTTACTTAGAAACTCAGCTCCCTTTCCATCTATTCTAGTAGATAATAGGGGAATAATTCGGTTAAATTACCCGGTGTCATTAATCTTTAGGAATGCTCGTAAGTGATGGACAGGTTTACTTGAAATGTGTGCTTGGGTGCTGAGTAGTTTAATGTAATTATGATACGACTCGAGAGGTTCAGTGTGGATTTGAGGTTAGACGGGCAGAGATGCCCCTCGCGACAGATGCGTGGTTCCATGGTAGGACCAGGGAGGGACCGCAGAGCCGCTGTGATTTGCCATAGTGCCTCTGCACACACCGGGGTGGATTGCTGTGGATTTTCTATGGATTCGTATCCAGGGAACATGGGATTCGGACACTCGGGGAGCCATCAAAGCACACAACAGTTGCAAAACCAGAGGAAGCCCTGGAAGTTTGGTTCAAATTTGTGTGTTTTCAGACTAGACCCCATGCAGCCTCTCTCTTTGAAGATCTGGATAGTCAAAGTGTTTGCAGGACAGGAGGAAAATCTCTGTCAGAAACAGGGGTTTGGAAAAAAACCCAAGCAGCTGGTGAAAACTGAGCCCGGGTTTATCTTTGCAGCAGTTTTCCCTGTTGGTAGAAGGGTCAATTAAAGCAAATCTTGTTTGGATCTGCAGGGCTGTCTTTGTCCAGTAGGTGTTGTCCTCTGCTTGGTGAAAGCTGCTGTAGGACTGGATGCTCCTTGGAGCTCTACCAGTCCCCAGCTGCCGAGCATCGGCGCAGTTTTTTAGTTATGGCACCTTCAAAAGCTTCTTTTTGTGCTCCTCTGCTGCACCGCTGAAATATCACGCCACGTCCTGCTTTTGGGTTTGCAGATTTGGGTTAGAAGATATCCACCCATCTGATTCATGGGGGCTTTGCGTTGCTGCAAGTATAACTCTCTCTGCTATTTGGCCCAAAACTCAATGGGCAAAATCTCTCTAAGCAGCAGCAAAATTAGAGACATTTAACTCTGCAGCTGTCTTGGTTTGGAAAATGTGACCCTATACTCCCCGAGGTAGGACTGGTTTGGAAAGAAAACCTTGCTCAGTGCAGTTTGTAATTTCTTTGACATTTTAATGTATTCATTACTTCATAAATTGCTAGGGTATGATTTTTTTTTCAAACAAGCTTTGTGTAATAGAGCCAAAGCAGGCTTTCCTGACCCCTTGATGTGACCAGCCCTGAGCCCGTGGGGCTGTTGGGAGCATTGCGGGTGAAACCGTCTTCGTTGGGATGGTTTGGGTTTGCGCCTGCCCTTTGGCTAATGAAGCGCCCCGCTGTGATTCCCAGTCGCAATGCCAAGAGCTGAGGAAGAGGAAACAACTGGAACTGCAGATCCTTTCGGAATCCATCCAGCGCTGGGAAGGAGAGGACATAAAAACGATGGGAAACATCATCTACATGTCCCAGGTTATGGTACAGTGTGGGGGAAGTGAGGTGAGTGCAGTGATCCTTCTCCTGGCTAAAGACATGTTGTCCAAATACCCCCTTGCTCATGGGGTCAGTGATGGAAGGTGGCACCTACTCTCGCTCCAGGCCAGCAAAGTCCTGACAAATGGGGCCTACTGGAAGGATGGGGAGGGACTTTTTACAAGGGCATGTAGTGATAGGATGAGGGGTGACGGCTTCAGGCTGGAAGAGGGGAGATTTAGGTGAGATATTAGGAAGAAATTGCTTGCTGTGAGGGTGGTGAGCCCCTGGCCCAGGTTGCCCAGAGAAGCTGTGGCTGCCCCATCCCTGGAGGGGTTCAAGGCCAGGCTGGACGGGGCTTGGAGCAACCTGTTCTGGTGGGAGGTGTCCCTGCCCAGGGCAGGGGGTGGCACTGGGTGGGCTTTAAGGTCCCTCCCAACCCAACCCAATCTATGATTCTATGAAATAATGCTGATAAATACTTTTACCTGGAGAGGAGCTGTGCAAAGGGATTGTGCACGTCTTTGGAGTCAGGCCCCCCAGGGGCTTAGCTTCAGCCCTTTGGTGACACATTTTTCAAGCAAAAGAAGTATCTTGGTGTCATATAGCACATTAATTTCCCTCTTTTCCCCCTGTGACTTACTCTGAGAAATGAGAGTGACCTGAAAGTGTGCATTAGCGTAACCATTCTGCCACATCCTGTGCACAGCGCGGTGGCTGCTGTGATGTCCCGCTCCAGAGCCAACTGCGCTTTGGAAATAACTGGAGGGATTCCTGTGCCACTGGTCCTAAAGCATCGCACCAGTGCTTGCTACAGACCTTCACCCAAGGTGTTAAAGCCATGGTTGGTGTTTGCTGTGTGGGAAAGTGCCTGCTGTAGCAACTTTTCCATGGGAAGGGAAGACAAAGCCCTGTAGAGTCTCATCCCCAATTCTTTGGGTGCTGAAGTGCTGGGGAACATAAGGTCTTAGTCTTTGGAGGCACTCAAATCTTTGGAAGAGGACGTCAGTCATATCGTCAGGATTAGCAGGATGCAGACAAAACACATGCAGGAAAAGCTTGTACAGAAATGAGCTGCTGAAAATGGAAAAAGCCAAAATAATTGGCTTGGGGGTGGTCTCTGGAAGGCTGCGACTCCAGCTGAAACAGGTTCAGTTTGCTGGAGGAAAGTACTTGTGATGCATTCCAAAGTGGCCTGAGCTAAATTCTCATCCCCGCAGGAGAAAGAAGAGCGATATTTCTTGTTGTTTTCGAACGTTTTGCTGATGCTGTCTGCAAGCCCACGGATGAGTGGGTTCATCTATCAGGTAGGCATGCTCAAATTGAAGTTGCAAGGCGTTAGGTGTGAAAAAGGAAATCAGATAGCTCTTATCAAATTCAGAGCCTCTGCTTCCTTAAACCTCTCTGTTGTGATGCAAATGCCCCAGGGCTTGGTTTTACCATGCAATGCCAGGACACTTAGTGCCTTTGTCCTGCCAGCTGGTTAAACAGCATTTGGTAAGTGTGAATGCAGTGAAATTAGAAAAAAAACCCAACCCTCGGAGCACAGTTGTCATACGTGTTCTCAAGAACCTTGTGTGTGTGTGTATAAGGTGTCCTGACCCAGCTGTAGGGTTTTGCCCCACATGACCAGCCAGCCGGCTCTTGGGCTTGGGCCATCTCTGGAAAATACTTCACCACTGCAAAGAGCCCCAAATTCCCACTCCGTGATGCCCCCCCCAAAACACTGCATTTCTTGTGTTTTGCCGTTTGAAAGGCTGCAATCAGGCTGGTGGGAGCTTGGCTTTTCTCCAGTTGCCTGAAACCATCCATCCCCTCCAGGAAAAGGATGCTCTCCTCTTGTGTCATTTGTCCTATGCAAGGGTGATGAAGGACACAGGGGTGATGAGGGACAGGAAAGATTCGGGAAGGATTTTGGCTGGTTTTTTTTTAGACTTAAGGTGAGCAGGCGGTTCATCATGCAAAACAGAGGGAAAGGGAAGGCTGTCAGAAAAACCAGGGGAAGTTCATCCTCCTGAGTTGGTTGTAGCAAGGGTTTGCACCTAGTGAAGGGAAAGGGCGGCGGATAAGCCAGGGATGACTCAGTCATCATGGGAGCCTCTTCTCTGAGGCTTGACCTAGTTGTGCAGGGAAATCTAGATCCATACATTAAAGGAGACTCTTCCCACAGCCTGAAGCCTTCGCAAATTAGTTTTTAATGAGAATTCCCAAAGAGAATGGGATCAGCAGAAACAAGCAGAACAACGCCTGCCTGGAAGTGGGTGCAGACACTGACGACTCCTCAATTTTCCTAGGGAAAGCTGCCTTTGACGGGAATGACGCTGACAAAGCTGGAGGATGCCGAAGGGAACGAGCACGTGTTTGAAATCGCAGGTCAGTGTGGCCCCTGCCTGGGGACATCCTCCCAGTCTGAACAGCAGCTGCCACTGGATATGCTGGTCCTCCTCCCTCCACCCACTGCTCCACACTCTTCTTTTTGCTGTTTTACCATGCATGGTCGGAGTTGCTGAGCATCTCCCTCTGGGTTGAGGCAACCACCTCCCAGTGCCCTTCAGCTCTGTCTCTGGGCTGCTTTCAGAGACCGTAATGTTTGACAAGGGACAAATCTCCTGCCAGGGCTGGTTGTGGCTCCAGTAGCACTGCTGTGTGCCATGCATTCCCTGTCTGCGCCTGGGGTCCATCCCATGCAGCTGTGAGCACCTTGTTTATTGACAGATTAATGGCTCTGGTCATCAGATAGCTTTCCTAATGTTCCTCACAATTTTGCCCTTCGATTTCTCTCATTGCTTGTCGCTATACACAGTCGTCATGCACAGTGACTTGGCTGCAGTGCAGCTATTTGCGCTGGTGGCATTTGGTGTCGGGGTCCTGTCCATCATGGAAATGTTGCATTTGCTTCCTTTTAACATTAAATAATTCCTCACACATTCAGCTTGCCAGTTCCCTTGGCTTTTCAGTGCTGCTCCCACACTGGCAGGAACGGGCAGTCACGAAGAATCACATCTTGGCCATGGCCTTTTTGCAGCCACTGGACTTTTCAAATTGAGGAGCCACTTGCCGCTGTGCCGAGTTGAGCTTCACCCTGTGTTTCCTCCCGGCTCTCTGCCAGCTTGCTAAAGATGGTTGTTTAACCCTCTGCCGCAGGGAACATGACAGAGCGGATCACTGTCTCCTGCAGCACCAGCCAGGACTTGCAGGAATGGCTGGACCACTTGCAAAGGCTGACCAAAGGGACCTGCAACACCGTACCCAAGACGCAGTCCTGGAGCGCTCACTCGGTAAATCTCCCCCTCCCCGGCCCCTCTGCTGCCTGGGGTTCCTCCGCCCTGCCCCATCTCGCTTTTTTTGGCAATGCAACTCGATATTGAGGTAACGTGCAGAGCTGTATAAGACACAATCTGCAGTTTTGCTTGTAACCTTGGCATGCTTATGCCATTTTACAGGTATCCTGCCCTATTTTTGCTGCCTCGTAGATGTCTCGAAGGGGTTGACA
The DNA here is from genome assembly GCF_028500815.1 of Rissa tridactyla. Classification (NCBI taxonomy): domain Eukaryota; kingdom Metazoa; phylum Chordata; class Aves; order Charadriiformes; family Laridae; genus Rissa; species Rissa tridactyla. Next base: position 28,429,670 of record NC_071474.1, on the reverse strand, counting down.
GTGAACCCATGTCCATCGCCCTCTGCTACTCTACGTTGTTTGGTAGCTCACAGTCTCCATTTGCTTCCCCTCTATTTTCTCAGGCATTTAGTTCAGCCGGACAGATCCGTGGCCCTCTGGAACCTCCGAAAATCCTCAAGCCCTGGAGCTTGAGCTGCCTCCGTCCTGCTCCTCCGCTCAGACCCTCGGCTGCGCTGAGTTACAAAGAGGTAATTGTCCCACTTGCCCGCAGAGCACCGGGGTTCCACGGCAATCTCTGGTTCTTGTCTCCACATTTCTTATCCCACAGCGAGGGCACAGAAGTTTAGGTTAACGGGGAGGTGGAGAGAAATGGCTCGGCAAAGTTTTGTCCCAGTCCTGGCGATGGATGCTTGTCGCCGCGGCTGGCAGGGGAAGCAGGAGCACGTGTGTTTGCAGGCTCAGCCCCGTTCCCCGTGTTTGCTCTGGGCTGTTGGATGTCACCGGTCCCACAGCAGCCTGTCCCTGCAGCCTTGCATGTCCCATCAAGCGCTCTCCTTCAGCAGTGCCGTGGTGGAGCTGCCTCCCCACCTCCTCCTCCTCCTCCTCCTCCTCCTGCCTTGGTCTGAGCCATGGGTGGGAGTTGGGACGTGCTCCAGCTCCAGCATCCCCCAAGCTGCAGGATGGAGCAGCAACGCTGCACCAAGAGGAAGCGGAAAAAGGCCTGTTGGTGTTTCTTGTGTCTTCCGCCCCGTGTTTCGGTGGCTGGAGCAGGGCTCCCTGTGGCAGCCGTGGGACTTGACCCTCCTCCACCACCCACCCCGGTGTTTTACACACCCAGACCCTGCCGGGAGGCGGCACCCGAGGGATCGCTTCCCCCGCAGAAACCCCGAGCCTGGGAGGGAGGGGGCGGCGTGGGGAAACCCAAAATACAACCCAGCTCCGATTCTCACCCCCCGCTGTAACTGCAGTGCTCTCCTTCCCTACCTCACATTAAACTTTTGGGATTACTCACCAGTACCTTGGGTAACGTTCCTCTTACTGAATGAGCACTCCGGTTCTGAGTCAGACGCCTTTCTTGGTACAGCAGCCCTGGGAGCGTCACTGCCCGGGCTCCCAGTGGGGATGGGGACGGGGAGGGAGGCTCGGACCCCCTCAGCCCCCCCAGCCCTCAGGGATGGAGAGCCCGGCAGCCGGGGGGGCTGGGGGTCCGCTGCTCCAGGTAGAGATTTTGGGTAGCCTCATGGCATTTTGCAACATTCATTTCTTAAAATTTGTTAAACGGCGCATTCCAGTTTGGGAATGAAGTTGTTCAAAAACCAGCCAAGCAGACTGGAAACCACCCTTAATCTTTGCATGGTTCAAGTCCCTAACGTAGACTAAACCCTTTCTTGCTTGCCTGGTGAATTAAAATATAGGAAGAGGCTTTGAATTAGAGGAGAAAATTTTTCTGCGTGAAAGTGCAGGGCTGACACTTGTTTATAAGGTAGGCCAAACCCACAGATTGAGTGATATCATTAATAACCACAGTCCTGCGCAGTTTTTCAGTTGTCCCCTGCCTGCTGCGCGGGGCAGGAGTCAAACTCGCTGTGTTGAAACCAGGCGAGAGGTTTTTGCTGCGGAGGCCGAGCAGGGGGGGAGCCCCGGGGACCCACAGCGTGGTTTTCATGGGAACTTGGCCACCTCGGTGGAAACCCAAAGGCGCAGGGGTCCACCGGAGCTGGAGCACAGCCTGGTACGCAGTGGGTCCAGCCTGAGCCTGGGGGCAGCTCCCCGCTCGGGGAGGGACTTGTGGACGCCACCCTGCGATGACAAATGTGGAATAAGTTCAGTTGTTATCCCCAGCACAACTGCGTCCACCTCATCCCTCCCTCCGGAGTGCTCAGTCACTAAGCAGAACTCCTCTTTCACTGTATTTTTATTTTAATGTAAATTAGGGCACAAAATAAACTATGCTAACAGCTCGATTACCTTCCTTTGGTAGTAGGAAAGCTGCAAGTCACCTTCCTATGCTGAAGATATAACGAAGGGATACAAGTCTCAAAGGTTATTGGCAGGGAGTGGGGGAGTTTGATTAAAAGATTAGAGAATTTCAGACATCCAGTGTCACTTTAATTGGCTTCTAGCAGTGTAGGACGGGATGGCACAGTCTTGTGCATTTCCTCGTACCTAGCTGTGCTCAGGAAACCCCAGAACCTGCGTGCGTACCGCACAGCGCTCTTGTTATTTCCATCGAAATTGGGTCATTTTTCCTGTTGTGTTTCCAGTAATCATTTGAAATGACAGAGCAGGTGCTGTGGGTAAAGCATTGTGTCCGGATTCGGGTTAGCAAAGTGAAAAAGATTTACGGACGACTTCTTTTTCTTCTTCTTTTTTTTTTTTTTTTTTTTTAAGTGGCCTGCTTTGCATTAGGAGATGGGTTTATAACGTCAGGATTCGGGATTCTGCAGGAGAGCCGTGCGGCTCCCTGTGCCGAGCATCCCAGGGATGGGGACCCGCAGGACGCGCCGGCAGAGCAGGGGGATGCCATTGCCTCCTGTGAAGGATGGCAGGTGCCCTCTGGGAGTGTGCCCTTGGGGAAGATGGGGTTCTGGGGGATTGTCAGCAGGGTGGGCAGAGTATCCCAGAGCCGGGTCGGGTCAGAGGGCGCAGGACTGAGCGCAGGAGCAGCCCCCCAGCTGCCTCCCAGGGCTCGGATGCAGCCGGGCGCGCGGGGCGGCTGCAGCATCGCCTGGCACCAAGGGGTGCTGCTGTTTTTGAGCACCGTTCTCTTAGGCAGCCAACATCTCCAGGAAGCTGCTACTAACCAAGGAGGCATGTTCTCTATTTCGATGTGTCCGGAGCGTATTAATGCCCACTTGCCATGTATTTCACATGTAATTTTTTTCAAGTTCTGCATGACACCGTGCTCCTTTGCATGTTGATAGCGCTCTAAAACCAGGTCAGAGGGTGTGCCACATTAATCGCAAAACTAACATTTATGTGTGTTTTAGAATTGTGGATTTAATGGACTTGGTCAATAAAAATCATCAGTCTCTCACACTCATCTTCTCTTTCTTTGCATATTCATTGTAGAGGATGTCTTATATCTTAAAGGTAAGGGTAGATACATCTCTTTGGCTTATTGCAGCAAAGAACGCTCGTTCCTGTTCACGCTTCTTGTGCTTGCATGACCCTAATTTTGCCTGGCTGTATCAGTAAGTTATCACGAGAGTCCGTGGTGACTGGCAAATATATTTTGAGATGACTCTCAAGAAGGATTTTAGTATTATAAAATTCCTGGCATGCCTCTTCTGCCGCTTACAATCCGTATTGCATGTAACCTACTAATAAACTAATTCTCTCAAAATCAGCAAGACTTGTAACTCAGTGAAGGAGGTAAAAGCTTGTGTTTCTTACCTGTGGAGTCATAGCCAACACTAACTTTGTGTGTATTTGTTCGTTGTCTGTGTTTGTCTGTGGGGGATTTGTACTCTCAAACAAAATCATTTGGAAACAGTGTCATTTGCCAACCATTTTATATTAGAAATCAAATCGAGTCAAGGCAATAAACAACATTATAGGGTTCCCTGACAAAGACCCCGGAGCTGGTAAGCAGACTAAAAGTGCTGTGAATGTCTTTGAATTCTTTGGCTAAAGCATCTTAGCCGAGAGTTGAATCCGCTAAAGGAGCTTGTCTTGTCCCAGACCTGGAGTTACAATTCCCAGGGCTGTTCCAGGGCCACAGCTAGCCCATGGGAAAGGCAAAAAGCATCATTTCCCCCAACTTTGTCATTGTCTGCTTTGTAGTTCTCTAATGTGTTGTGTGTAACACGGGTAGCTGCGTTCAGCTGCGCTGCTCCGCTCTTCGAGCTGCCTTTGGTTCTGGTTAAACACAAGAGTCTGTTTCTCTATAGGATTCCAGCAAAAGTCCAAAAACAATGAAGAAGTTTCTTCCGAAAAGGAAAACTGAAAGAAAACCGTCTGATGAAGAGTTTGTTATTCGGAAAAGTAAGTGTTGGGTTTTTTTTTCTCTTCTTTTTGGAGGTTTGTGTGTACTCGGTGATCTCCGCGGGACGTTGAGAGCAGCCTTTCTTATGGCGCGGGATGCGCCAGGATGCTTGTGTTGTGAGCAAGCCTACATGCTGCCGAGCACAGGAGGCTTCTGGAAGCGCCCCGCTCCTCAGCCTCTGTCACATCCCCTGCCAGTGACGACGGCCAGGAGTCCTGCCACCTCCTCGTGATCCTCTGGTTGTGGGTGGTCTTGTTCTGGCTGCGAAGCCAAGGAGCTACTTCCAAGGGGTTAAAAGCTGCATCAAAACTGCACATCAATGGGCATCAAAATGTGTCGGAGAGCTGGGACAAACCCTTAGCTGGCTGTGCCAGCAGCTCCTGGAGCAGTTTTCGTGGGGGACCAGGGAACAAAAAAGGACCCCATCCTTGCAGGGGGTGTTCACCTGCAAAGAGGGATGTTATGACAGCTCCCTGAAGTCCCCTTGGGACACTCCTTGGGGGTTTTACATGAAAGGCCCTGGTCACCCAGCGGTGAGCTGCTGCAGTGCACAGCCTGAGGGTCAGTCGTCTCCCTTGAGAAGACAGTGCTGAGCTAGGGCTGGACATGAAGGCTTCATGTTGCCAAGTCCCGCTCTGATGCGGCTGTGCTGGACCCCCCCCTCGCAGGGCTGCTCTGCTGCCCCATCTCCTGGTCATCCCTACCCCCAAACTCGGGTGAGGGGGGGGTTTTGCTGAGTTTTTGCTGAGTTTTTGCTGAGCTGAGCAGCGAGAAGTGCATTTTCACACCATTTCATCACGGTACTCGATGCCACGGGATGGTGCAAAGGCCAGAAAATATAAAGGACCTCAAAAAGGAATTAGGCAAAGTCCCAGAGACGGTGTCAGTCAAGGAAACAACAGGCTCTTCTCTTCGGGGACTTGGGAGCAAGATGATGCCAAAAGAACTGTGCTTTTTGTGATAGCTGTTGTCTGCGGTGTTTTACAGGTACAGCTGCGCTGGAAGAAGATGCTCAGATCCTGAAGGTGATCGAGGCATACTGTACCGGGGCAGGCTTCCAGCAAGCTCTCAGCTCAGGTGGGCGCACAACCAGATTTAATTTAATTCTTAAGACTCTGCCTGCAACGCTGATAACCCCTCTGGGAAAAAAAAAAACCAGCTGGTTGCATCATACAGCAACGCGACTCATGCTAGGAAACTGTGCGGTGTTCAATCTTCAAGATAAGGGAGCTTCATCTGCCTAGTGGTTTAGTTGCCATTGTTTTTCTTCTAAACACAGAGGATGAAGCAGGTAGGAGGGCAGATGAGACACAGCTATTTCACCAGCGCTTGTTAGGAATTAAGCAAACCTAGTCCGTGGTTGTCAGCACTGAAAACCTGATGGTAATCTCGGGTTGCATATAGCTTTAGAAAGGAAGCATGAATATTATCTCTCAATCAGCTGCGTGTTTAAGAACAAGCTGCTTCATGAGAACCTATGTAACATCTTCAACTCTGGAAATATAACTATTTGTCATTGCTGGTGAGATGTCAAATTAAATCACTGAGCTATCAAATAATGGTACATTTGAAAAAAGAGAGGCCGCGTTTCTTCTGAGAGCTCTTGACCCTAATCGAGTGATTTCATTTATAAGTCATGATCATAGAATCATCTAATGGTTTGGATTGGAAGGGACCTTAAAGCCCACCCAGTGCCACCCCTTGCCCTGGGCAGGGACACCTCCCACCACACCAGGTTGCTCCAAGCCCCGTCCAGCCTGGCCTTGAACCCCTCCATGGATGGGGCAGCCACAGCTTCTCTGGGCAACCTGGGCCAGGGGCTCACCACCCTCACAGCCAAGAATTTCTTCCTGATATCCAATCTAAATCTACCCTCCTTTAGCTTGAAACCGTTACCCCATGTCCTGTCACTACACTCCCTGATCCAGAGTCCCTCCCCAGCCTTCCTGTAGGCCCCCTTCAGGGACTGGAAGGCCGCTATAAGGTCTCCCTGGAGCCTTCCCTTCTCCAGGCTAACAGAGCTCTAGTCGCAGTGAGCCCTCTTGGAAAACTTTCCACTTGCTGCTTTGGCTCCCGGTTGGTGGGACGTGGAAGCCCATGTTTAACCATGGCAGGTCACTGGTGGCTGCTCGAGCCCCCGCGTCCCTGGTCTGCCCCAGGCTCCCAGAGGGCCGCTGGCTACCTGGTGGCATGGGCATGCGAGGAAGTCTCCCTCCTTCTCCCTGATGAGTAATTCTCCTACACAGGCTCCCGTAAAGACTCCATCCCCCAAGTCCTTCTTCCCGAGGAAGAGAAAATCATCGTAGAGGAAACACGAAGCAATGGCCAGACCGTCACGGAGGAGAAGTAAGCGCGGCTGCTCTCCGCTTGCACATCCCCTTACTGCTTCTTGGAAAGATGTTAAAAATGAATGCCCTCTCCTTCTGCATCCCTGCAGAGGGGCCAGGCTGATGTCACCGGCTGCTGCCTTAGGGCTGGCGAGAACCACTGGGCTATTTCGGTGGCTATTTTGTCCCTTTTTAAGAACGGATCCGCCTTCCCAGCGGCTCTGACGTGGCCATAGCCCTCTGGGAGTCTGTGTGCCGGGTCCTGAGAGTCACGGAGCTTTTCCGGATGCAGCTAATGGGGGCAGGGAGGACAGAACCAAACAAGTGGCTTTTTTTTTTTTTTTTTTCTTTTTAACTCCTGACATACCGGGCTGCTACCCCTGGGGACGCCCCCGACAGCCAGGGGATGCTGTCTGCGAGTGCCCCCAGTACCTTCAGCATCTGGGTGACCCCCTTGATCCGCTCCTTTCCAAACCCAGACAGGGCATTCCTTTCATGCTCGCTTTTCTGGCAGCATGACTTCAAGGAATCAAGGCCCTTTTACAAAAGATTGCTCAGGCGTTTCCAGATGTAAAGTCATTGTTATTTATTGCAGTAGCACAAACAAGGAAGCCAAAGCCACAGATCTTTGTTGATAAGTTGGAGATAGCAGAACAAGATATTTTTTCTTGAGTTTTGAGAAGAGAGCCCTGAATTTTGGACCGGTGGCCTATAAATGCCCTTGGGCATTTCCAGAGTCTCCTCACGGGCAGCAGCCATAGCTGCAACCTGAGGTTTGCAAGGCAGAAGCTGGAAGCACCTTCCCCATCAACGCCTCGCTCACAAAAGCTCCCGTGCTGTTGCTGTTTTGTTGCCTTCCAGCTCTTTTTATTTCCTTTTTATTTCCTTTTGGGTTTTTTTGCATCTCTTTTCGCAGGAGCCTTGTTGACACGGTTTATGCACTGAAAGATGAAGTCAAAGAACTGAAGCAGGTAATTCCAGTGGGATTGTTTGTGCTGGCTGCACTGGGGAGTTGTCTTTGACTGGTCAGTGCCCAGGAAAAGTCTTGCCAATGCTGGAGCAAGCCTGCAGCTCCCTGCATCCGTGTTTTCTTCTGGTTTAGCCCCCTCAATCAGCTCACCACGTCACCATGCGGTCCCTTGAGCACCAGAGCCAGCAGGAGGGAAGGAGTAGTTGGTCTTTGTGGTAATGTGAAACTTTCCCCCTACTCTAAAAGCTGTTTTCAACTTGACTGGTGAACGTGGATGGTTTCCAGGAGGATGCTTCTGCCTGCGGAAAGTCACTTGGACTTCCATGCAGGTCTGTAGGGTAGTAAGGGTCTACCTGGGCAGATCGGACCTGTTGTTCATAGAATCATAGAATGTGTTGGGTTGGAAGTGACCCCAAAAGGCCGTCTAGTCCAACCCCCCTGCAGTCAGCAGGGACATCTTCAACTAGATCAGATTGCTCAGAGCCTCATCCAGCCTGGCCTTGAATGTCTCCAGGGATGGGGCCTCCACCACCTCTCTGGGCAACCTGGGCCAGTGTCTCACCACCCTCACTGTAAAGAGCTTCTTCCTCATGTCTCATCTGAACCCACCCTGCTCTAGTTTAAAACCATTGCCCCTCGTCCTATCGCTACATGCCCTTGCCAACAGCCCCTCCCCATCCTTCCTGTAGGCCCCCTTCAGGGACTGGAAGGGGCTCCAAGGTCTCCCCAGAGCCTTCTCTTCTCCAGGCTGAACCCCCCCAACTCTCTCAGCCTGTCTTCATAGGAGAGGGGCTCCAGCCCTCAAATCATCCCTGGCCCCGCTCCAACAGGTCCATGTCCTTCTTGTGCTGAGGGCTGCAGAGCTGGACACAGTACTCCAGGTGGGGTCTCACCAGAGCAGAGCAGAGGGGCAGAATCCCCTCTCTGGATCTGCTGGCCACGCTTCTTTTGATGCAGCCCAGGATGCGATTGGCCTTCTGGGCTGCGAGCACACACATTGTTGGCTCATGTCCAGCTTTTCACCCACCAGTGCCCCCAAGTCCTTTTCCGCAGGGCTGCCCTCTATCACGTCATCCACCAGCCTGTATTGATAATGAGGATTGTCCCGACCCAAGCGCAGGACCTTGCACTTGGCCTTGTTGAACTTCATGAGGTTTGCTCGGGCCCACCTGTCCAGCTCATCCATGTCCCTCTGGGTGACATCCCGTCCCTCTGGCCTGTCGGACCTCACCACTCAGCTTGGTGTCATCCTCACAAGCCAGCAGTGACCTGTTGTCCACGGGATGTCATCACCTCTGAGCCACCAGGCAGCCAGGCGCACGGAAGTACCTCATTGTACAAAGCATGTGGGCATTAATTGCATCTTCGTTCCTTTCTTTTTCTCCTCGCAGGAGAACAAAAGGATGAAACAGTGTTTGGAGGAAGAGCTGAAATCCAGGAAGGACTTGGAGAAGCTGGTTAGAAGGCTGCTGAAGCAGACGGACGAGTGTGGCAGGGAGGACACGGGGCGCAAGTCGTCCCTGATCGCTTGAATTCGGGGAGAAGCTGCTGGCAGTGGTGTGTGACCTCAGGTGTTTTTTTTTGGGGAAGCGGAACTGGATCCTTTGCCTCTTCTTGCTCCTTATTTTGTTGGGTTTGGGAATTTTGTTACCAAAAAAAAAAAAAAGTCATAGAGGAAAAAAAAAATAGTTTTTCTTCCATCCAATAAGGAAATAAAGCAGAAACAATCCATCACAACTAAACCAGTAAGCAAGCGGTCCATGATTCACAATTCATCTGCAGCAACTAATACCTCATCGTACCTGCTACTGGGAGCAAATACAAACTCTGCTAACGATTGCCGCTCACCGAGGGGTTGGTAGCAGTTTCCTAGAGGAAGCTTAAGCACTTTTTAATGCTTTCATTCTTTTCAAAAGCACCGGTACCTATTTATTGAATGAAAACATTATCGAGGTGGCATTGAGCAGAAACCAAAAAGCACCATGCTCCTCTTTTCAGATAATCACAACTGGGGAAGCTTTTTCCCATCCACCTTCTTTTTTTCCCCATTAGTTGACTGTAGCGAACTAGAGCCCAGCAATACTGTGGTTCCCGTGTGTGGCCTTGATACTGATTAAAATGTGCAATTAACACGAAGACGTTTGAAGTCCTTGGGGAAGCCAGATCTGGAGCACCTGTCAGAGCGCATGGGAAGGTGTGTTGCACCCTACTGCCTCCTAACAGCTCGTGATTAGCGCAACAGGTAATTGCTGTTCTGCCCTCCCCCCCTCCCCGCCCCATCCCTTTCCTTATGCATGACCTACAACTCCCAGCCCCTGCTTTGTTTTCACATGGAGTGTCCAGGTATCGTATGAGTTTAGAGTTCCGCTGTGCTTCCCCTTGCAGCACAACATGCTTTTCTCTGTATGAAATGTAAACGCTGCTTGACGACAAAACCCAAGCCCCAAACGTGCTGGCTCCCCGCTCCCTTCTGCCCGCCTTAGGCTCTCCGTCGCTCCTTCCCAAAGGCTGGCAACGGAGCCAACGGCCACTTGTCGTCCCCGCCATCGCCCCCAAAGGGGCTTTCGGCTAGGAAAAAAGCACTGTCTCTTGGGCTAGGAAAGATATTTCTGTTTATGCTTTGACAAGAGCTGGAACGCTCCTGGGGCAAGGACGTGCGATGCCCTTCCAGATCCCAGCACAGCTCCTCGAACACAGTGCACAGGCAACATGCATATGTATCGGCTGTCTTCATCTTACTCGGTGTTACTCCCTAGTTTAGAACGGACGTTTTCCTTCCTTCCTTAGCAGCATTATAAAAGTAACCTTCTGGTAAAGTTAAGGCTAAGTCGTACGTGTATCCCAGGGCAGCGTGGTCCCCGGGTGTGCGGACACACCGCAGCTCGCTGCAGTCGTAGCGTTACACGGGTCATGAAGGACAGAAGAGAGGCAATAATTACAACTCCCTCCTTGCAATTAACATTTAGCCAGAACATAGCAAATGGTGTTTGAGGAGAGCTGGACTCCAAAACATCACAAGGAGTGTAAAAAGAAAAACCCTCTTTAAATCTAAGCTGTTTCTAGGATAAAACAGGGGTCTTTTTTGCGCTGGCTGCATTTGCTGTCTCTGGAGCATCCCAGCTGGATGGCAGCTCCCTGCATCCCCACGCAGGCACACAGATGAGCGGTTTGCTCAGCAGTCAAGCCCTCCTGTGCTGATTAATTGTTTTCCAGGATAACGAGCTTGGCCGTACACTGAGCAGCTCACGCTGCTGTTGTGGGGGGGCCATGCCCAGACACCCCGGCACTCTCTGCTCCCACTGCCCGCCTGAGGCTGGGCTGGGGACCAGGCTGGGGACCGGCTGGGGACCAGCACAGCCAGCACAAGGAGGCAAACCCAGGGCCATTTACACTCCGAGGAGAGGGTAGAAATAATTCCTCGCTGCCCCTCCCTGGTTTAGTTGAAACCCATGCTGTGTACATATGCATGTTTGTAAGATGTAATGTGACGGAGGGCGCACTGGGACTTTTTGGATCAAGCGTTTGTCAAGAGCTAGAAGCCAAAAAAGACAAGAAAATAAAATTAAAAGGAAAAGAAGCCATGCCGGATGGACAGCAATGTTTCCATATTTACTTTGTTTACAGTGCTTTGTAAATAGGTTCCAGTGAGTCTGTCTTTAGATGGATGTTGTGTCAGCTGCCTTCCAGTTTATCTTTGTCATGTAGGTTTATTTACTGTAACTACTTATGCAAGTTCAACTTTTCTAACATGTTTTTATTTTGAACAGTTTTTTAATTGACATTTTCAACAAATAAAGAAGGATAAAAATCGCTTCTTAGCTCTCGGGGCTGTTTCCTTTGTTTCCACCACGAAAGCAAAGCCCGTGCTTGCTGTGGGCATCCCTGATTTGCCCGAAATGCTCATTGCTGCATCATCCTCCCTCCCATTTACCGGCTGCTGCCAGGGATACTGGTGCGAATGGTGATGCTGGCGGCCGGACTGTGGCTCCCACCATCACCCAGAGCTGCGGCAGGGAAGGGCGCCTGGTCCCAGGGGAAGGAGACACGTTTTCATCCCTCAAGCCCCACCTGAGCTCTGCTGACAAGGATGCTTCATGGAGAACTAGCTGCTCCCCTCTGCACCGGCAGCTTGCTGTAGATAAGTGACTTCCTGCCCCTTTGAGATTATTTTTTTAATTTTATTTTATTTTTTAAGTTAGTGTGTGTCTTTTTTTTTTTTTCCTGGAGATTAGGTGTGGTGACAGGATTTCCTTTGGTCTACCGCTTGGACAAGACCTCTCCTGCATGCTGGTATTTTTAACTCTTTGGTAGAGATGGGCTGTGCTCTCAGCCTGCAGCCGAAGTGGGAGGATGAAGGGCAGGAGGGAGGGACCCTGCTCTCCCTCTCCAAACACAGCAGTCAGAGCGGGAGAAAGACCAGGCAAAAAAGAAACATTGGCCTTGGGTGCATCATGGAAAAACACCGGAGCCTGCCAGGGAGCCCACTTGAACCCCAGTGGTACAGAATCCCAGACTGGCTGGGGTTGGAAGGGACCTCTGGAGACGATCCAGTCCAACCCCCTGCCAGAGCAGGGTCACCCACAGCAGGTGGCACAGGAACGCCTCCAGGCGGGTTTGGAATGTCTCCAGAGACGGAGACTCCACCACCCCTCTGGGCAGCCTGTGCCAGGGCTCTGCCACCCTCACAGGAAAGAAGTTCCTCCTCATGTTGAGGTGGAACTTCCCATGGTCAAGTTTGTGCCTGTTACCTCTTGTCCTGTCACTGGGCACCACTGAGAAGAGCCTGGCCCCATCCCCCTGACACCCACCCTTTCAGTATTTATAAGCGTCGATAAGATCCCCCCTCAGTCGTCTTTTTTCCAGACTGAAGAGACCCAGATCCCTCAGCCTTTCTCCATGAGAGAGGTGTTCCAGTCCCCTCAGCATCTTGGTAGCCCTTTGCTGTCCCCTCTCCAGCAGTTCCCTGTCCTTCTGGAACCAGGGAGCCCAGCACGTTGGGGAGTTGTTGCAGAGACAGAGCGGGGCCACGTCCGGACCCGAGCACCTCAAAGCCTGCACTGGGCAGAAGAGCAAGGAGGAGGCATCCCCAGGCTCACTTTGGAGGGGGCATCTCCACTCCCGGGTCCCCGTGAGGCCAGATCCAGACCAGAGACCCTCCATCTTGCTCTCCTGCTGAAGACAGGGTCCCTCTGGCCCCTTCTCGTACACCAGCTCCCAAACAGCCCCTTTGCACAACCCAACTCCAACACAGGCAATGCCAGCATCCTCCGAGCAGCGGGGTTTGGCTCCAAAAGACCATTGATGTGAAAAAAAACAGAAGAAAAACCCCAACAGCTTAATCTGTGCAGCCCAAACCACAGCCACAGCTGGGGATGCCCTCCCTGATGGTCCCCATTTGTGGTGGGCTGCTCCCACCACCCGTCCCAGTGCGGCACCACTCCACAGCACAAGTAATCCCGAGCCCAAACTTACATGGGGGGAGAAGTGTCCCTCGCCCCCACGCGCAGGTGAGTGCAACGGGTTTGGCCTCCTAGAAGAGATGGAGACCCTGCCAACAGGGACCCTGGCCGAACAGGGGAAAGGGCTGTCACCAAGCAAGGGGTGACAAGGTAAGGCTGCCACCCAGGCACCCAGTGCCTACCTGGGAAGGGGGATAAAAAAATAAAAAGACCCCAAAGTAGCGCACAGGGATGCTAGGAGGGGCTTGTCACCTGGTTGTTGGCCACCGTGCAGAGCCACGTGGCATGTGGACAGCCACCCTCAGGGCAGCCCTGAGGTCAGTGCCACGAGCTGGAGAGACCCCACTTGGAAACTGGCATCCCAGCCTTTTTTAAGGAAAAAAAAAAACCAAACCAAAACCAAACCCCAAAATCTGATTTCCTATACAAAACTTAAAAAAATTACGTTTCCCAATGAGCTCAGTGTGTCTTGAGCCGCGCAAGCACCTCTCCCAGCAGATGACCATGCTGCTGCGTGCTGCTGCCCCAGCTCATCCAGGCCTACCCCCCACGCCAGCCCTGCTGATGTGCCCCAGGTACTCATCACCTTCTCATCCCCCTCTCCCTCCCTTACTCAGACAGAAGAACGAAAATCAGTTCAGAAACTGTAAAATCCACAGCCCGAGGAGTGACAGAGGCGCCCCACATCACGGGAAAAGTCAATGTATTGACGACCTTCAAACTTTCCATGGGGAGAGGAAACCTGCACCCGCCGTGGCACGGGGCAGGGACCGGGGAGGAGAACAAAGCTCGGGAGAAGGCCACGGCTGGATGGCAGCAATCGCATCTCCTCCCCTCCCACGCGCTGCCTCGCGTCTGAATCCCACGGGCTATTTTTGGCAAGTGAAGAAACAGAGGCAAGAAACAAAAGCCCCAGGAGAGGCAACGGTGTGGGCAGGGGGGGGCGGCGGTTGGCATCTGTCATCCATTTGATGGTTGGACTCGATCATCTGAAAGGTCCCTTCCAACCAAATTGTATGATTCTACCTTCTGCTCTTGCTGCAGAAGTTATTGAGCTGGTTTATGCCTCTTTGTTTGCTTGTTTTCTTCTCCCCTCTTTAATTGTTTCCCCCAGTCGCGCAGGAAAATCTATTTCTCCATGCGATTTGCAGCTCCCGGATCCTCTCTCACTGATTCAGGCTGGCGATCGCAGACTGCCTCAAACCCTCTGGCGGGTGCTCCCAGCCCCTGAAGCTGGGGGGCCGCGGGGGGCGGTTTGGAGGCTGTGCACTGATGGCGATTTCCCCTCCCTCGTGACAAACAGCGTTTCTGCTCCTGAAGGTTTTGGGCACCCGAGAATGGCCGCGCACATGCTCCTGGCGGCTCTCACCCTCTGCTCGCTCCCAGTCAGCTTTTTCCCCTTTCCCAGTCCGTGCCAGTTTGCAGGGGCTCTGGTTTCTCCAGTGGCTCCCACCTGTATTCCCACTGGGGCCAGGCACCTCCAGTTCCCCACGGAGGGCCGGGGGTCTCCAGCCGCCCCAGCGTTGTGTCCGTCAGCCCATCCCACAGGGGCTGGATGGGTTTTGGCAGCGGTGGGGACGTGGTGGGAGCCAGGAGGTGGCCGCCCAGCCCCTGCCGCCCCACACACAGCGGCTGCAGGATCCCACCTCGTGCAGCATCCATCCCTCCGCTCCAAAGTGGAGACATCCCTGTGGGCAGCATGACCTGGCAGGTGGGAATAGTCCTTTTCCAGCCAGGTGTCCTAAATCCCCTTAAATTAGCACCAGCCCTGGTGCCTCCCCAGGGCAGGGGGGGTCCCTGCTCCCTCTTCCAGCCAAAATGCCCCCGGTGCTGCCTGGCCCTGGCACCCCAACATTCCCCCAGGAACGGGGTGGGATGGCTGCCCCGGGAGGCCGTTGGAAATGTCCCCGCTGCCCTCTCGGTCCCCAGACCCCAGGTAGGACGCAGTGAAATCCCAGTGTGTCCCAGTCTGGGGTTGAGAAGGGTGAGCAGCGTCTAAAGCATACAAAGCACCCGATCTCTTAATTCGGGAATTGTATTATTTGCCACAGTTGACGAAACCCCAGACTCAGGAAGGGGGAACTGGGAATGTCAAAATATGCTGCAAAACATGGCTATGGCCACACACAGTTCACAAATATAGTTTTACAGTTTTAGTTAAATAAATAGTTTTTATACATGGTGTCAGACAAGAGTGGTCCATTCCCTGGTGAAGTTAGGTAATTTTGGAGAACAGTCAAAAAAATACATGTTAAATTATAGTAAAACCAGACCGTCTCTGAGCTCTTCTCTGCTGGCTTTGGGAGGGGCCCGTGCCGGACACCCGGCAGGGCAATGAGCTGTGCAAAGACTGCCCCGTCCGTCCCCGCAGTGGTGGCACTCGGGCACTGTGTTAGGACCAGATCTGCAGCCTCCAGCCAAGTAAAACCTAAGAGCTGCCCAAATCTGAAAGCTCTTCTGCTTGCAAATCTACTGGCTTCCGGGAGTGCTGCCCAACCTTTGCGCTCTGAGAAGTGTGACCTGTACAGCCAAGTGGCTTGCCACCTTTGGCATCTTTAGATGTTTTTAAAAAATGCAACATAGAATCATCAAATGGTTTGGGTTGGAACGGACCTTGAAGATCATCTCATTCCAACCCCCCTGCCCTGGGCAGGGACACCTCCCACCAGACCAGGTTGCTCCAAGCCCCATCCAGCCTGGCCTTGAACCCCTCCAGGGATGGGGCAGCCACAGCTTCTCTGGGCAACCTGGGCCAGGGGCTCACCACCCTCACAGTGAAAAATTTCTTCCCGATATCTAATCTAAATCTCCCCTCTTCCAGTTTGAAGCCGTCACCCCTCATCCTATTATCCCACTCCCTGATCCAGAGTCCCTTCCCAGCTTTCCTGGAGCCCCTTTAGGGACTGGAAGGGGCTCTAAGGTCTCCCCGGAGCCTTCTCTTCACCAGGCTGACCACCCCCAATTCTCTCAGCCTGTCCTCACAGAACAGGAAAGGTGCTGCTGTGGACACATTCTCACTGAGGACAGCCAGAAGATGCTCTGCACATACATCTCGAAGGCCTTGGAAAGAAGCAGTCGGTCCTGCCACTCCTGGACTTTCCCAGTCCTCCCCAGGGGAGGAGAGGTCTCAGAAGAGGAGACAGGTCCAAATTTGACAGTGGTGGCCAATGTCCCTTCCACAGGCTAGTGAAACAGTCCACAGGCAGAGTGTCCCCTACCTGCAGCAGTGGGAGGAGGACAGTCGCGCAAGCAGATTTGGTTCACCAAGAACAGAGCACCACCAGCACCTTACCAGTGCTCTGGGCTGAAATCAGTGACCACCCCTCTGATGCAGAGCGGTGAGCCTGGCCAAGACAGTGTCACCCTAAGCAAGAAGGCTGCTTGAGTTTCATAGCTAGGCACGGGTGGAAAAAAGGGGGTTCTGGAGATAAAGCAGGCAGTTAGGGTGGCAACAATGCATCACCAGCAGCTACCACGTAAGGACAGCACTTGGCTGATTAATTCCTTTAGGGGAGACGTTCCTAAGCCGTTTAATGTTTTTCCGTTGATGTTTTGTAAGCAGATTGGTACAGGAGATACGCATGAACCTAGCTTGGCTGGAGCACCCTGAGCCATCCTACATTCTTAGGAAAGAAACGTTGATGGTAGAATTTGCTAAATAAAGCTCTCATGACATAACGGGGACATCCACCCTGCCAGGTGTGTGGGGCATGGTGGACCCAGACACACAACACCAGCATGTACCAAACCGTTGGCAATGAAAGAAAAAAGCAAAGTGCAAACAACAACAGCTTCATACTTTGTTCCATTTGTGTTCTTAGGGCCCCTTGGCCCTCATTAATAAATAACAAAATATACAAATTAAGAAACAAGAAAACCAAAGAGGCAGAGGAACATAAATACGGGAAACAGGGAAAGCCACTTTGCTCAACAAAGTGGGGCTGGACCCCCAGCTCGGGGCAGCCCCCTCCTCACTACAGCTTGAAGATGCCAAAGTAGGTGCTGCCATGGTTGTAGTTCACTCGCGTTGAGTCTGTCACGTTGACAAAGACCATGTCGCCTTCCCGGAGCTTGAAGACACCTCCCTCCCGGATGGACTGGAGGTCGCAGAAAGATGTGGAGGTGCTGTGTGTGTTTAGTCCCTTCAGCAAGAGCCGGTCCTCTTCCATGGGGAGATACAAATAAATATAGAGGGTGAAGGGTGCCGAAGTGGCCGCCTTGGTGCAGAAGCTGACTTGGGAGTAGATGTAGTAGAGCCCTGCTTCCTTCACCTTCAGTTTCCCCTCCTGGTAGGATATCGAGTTGTTGTTCATGGGGCCATATATCGTCGTCTTCCACTCTAGCACTGTAGGGGGAAAGCGTGGCAGGTGAGTTGGGAGAAGGAGATTTTGGCAGGCTGATTTTGGGGGCAGACCCCACAGATATTTGGCATCACGGCCTCTGTCTGCTGCAGGGTGTGGGGGTGGGTCCTGCCCACCCCAGGACACATCCCCAGCCCCGCAGGGTCCCCTTCCCCGAGGTCAGGACATGTTTAACTTGAGTTTCTGATCTTAACACCCTTGAATCGATTATGCAAGCAGAGAAGCATTTTGCTTCCTTCCTCCAACCAAGAGGAAACGCTTAGGTTAGAAGATTGCACACAGTTGCCACCATGGGCCAAACACCCCCCGTGTCCGCCCCTGTAGGTTTGCTATCTCCACGGCTTTCGGTGGCACAGCCTCCAAGCCCTCAGAGCACCGACAAAACACACTGCAGCTCCTGTCTTCACAGGCACCCATCCCAGGGCACATAGTTTTTCCGAACTAGGTGCTGCCTTTCTTCCAAAGTCCTTCCTCCACTTGGCCTTTGGAGAAGGCAAGACTTTGCCAAGGAAAATAAATGTCTCACACTTTCAGTCCCTGGAGGGTGCAGAGCTGGAAGGGTTCTGCATGGCAAGGTCTGTCTCCCATCGCCGGGACCACTACCCACACAGACCTGCTACTGGCGTGGCTTTTGGGGAACTATCGGTGTCACCATGAACACGCACTCCCGCTACAGTCGGTGCAGATAAGCCAGCAGAGACCAGGAAGCCATGGCCATAGGGGCTGAGCTCAGCTACGACCTGCGGGAGGGATTTTTGGACCTCCACCTTCCCCATCCTACTGAGACACCTGCGAGAGCACCAGGGGTGAGCACCCCAGCTCCATGGGGAATAACGGACCGTCCCAGCCCAGACTCCCAATCCCTGTGGTGGGGTGGCACGGGTGGTCCTGGGGGAACCATGCAAGCCCGTGGTCCATCCCCATGGATCCCGCAGGGATGGTCCCTCTGCTCTCCAGCGCCAAGATGCAGAGCCGAACTCCAGGCAACTGCTGCTCTCGGCGCAATTTCAGCCTGCTTTATAGGCTCACCAAGTGCTTAAGCCGGGAGCTTTAAAACACAGCGAGTTTCTCACTTCTTTGATCTTATCTAACACTAAGCTTTCCACAGGTAGACTGAGCCCTGGGTGAAATGCTGCGTCAGAGATGGAAAGAGCAGTTGCCGATTACTGGCAGTTACTCCAGAATTAAATCAAACGTGCTCAGATTGCGAAATCCTTGCCAGATAGAGCAACTGACTGACCTTGCAGACTCTTACTTGCTTCGGTCATCCTTGCTCTTGCAGGATGTCCCTTAGCTCGGGCTACGCTGGGGGACGGAGCTGCGAGAGCAGCCACCATCCGTGCAAAGGGATGCACAAACGCAAACGGACTCATGCCTTTCTCAAACCTTAAACGGCGGCCGTGGCTGTGAATAAGTGCAGTTTAAGTGCTGTGAATAGAACAGGTTGGACCTATTCGTGGTGTGTCTGTAAAGCCACCAGCCAGCCCGTATTGCTGCCGGGACCAATGGTTAAATCAGCAGGTACAATATGCCAGAATACGGCACGATATGCGGCAGCCACCCCGGCAAGGCACGGCCAGGAGGGCAAAAGCCTTGCGTTTTGAGTCCCAAAGAAATGTGAGAGGTTGGCTTCCTTAAATATGAAGGAAATAGTTTTTCCCCTCATAAAAAACACCATAAAGATGAAGCCATTGTGGCGCATTTCTAGGAAGGCATACATAAGGCTACTGAGGATGCCCGGAGCCCGTGTGGCGCAGGTACACGTGGTGACATGACCACTGGGAGGTCCACTGTGCTTTGGCGACACGCTCTGGTGATGGAGTTGTGCTGTCCCTGTCCCAGCCCCTCCAGACCCCCGGGGCAGGAATGCCAGGTCCATCCCGGGACCACACTGCCGTGCCCCACTGGCTCCCTGGCCAAGGCGGTGCCGAACCCGTCTGTCTTACCTGAGACGGACTTGCTGCTCTTCTGACCTGCCAGGTGGGCTGCGACCGGCTGCCTCTTCTCCCCTGCAATTCCGAAAGGCCGGTGTTATCGATGGCTTGGCACCCACTGTCCCCCCGCCCGGCCCCGGGCAGCACAGCTCCTCTGTAGGGACCGTGGCACCTCCCACCCTTAGGATTTCTCTCTGGGCCAAATCCAGCTCAGAAGCACAGTCTCCAAAGTCCCTCCCACAGCAGGATCTGGCCTCTGCTCAGCAAAGACACTCAGTCACCTTCGAGGGATAAAGCCCGCGGAGGTGACCGTGCCACCTTGCCAACCGTGGGAACAGGAGCTGGATGCTCCTGCTGCTTACCTGCCACAGCCGTCTCGTTCTTGTGCATCAGACGGGGATGCTCATGGCCTGCAATGAGAAAAGGCTATGGATTTAGTTTTGGATTCATTTTCATCGGCTTCAGGCAACGTGGTGCCCAGAGCCGCCCGCCCCGGGGAGACAGCCATGCCCAGTGCCAGCCCCATGCCATGCCCAGTCCTACCCCCCGGGGAATGCTCCAAACCCTGACCCCTTCCCCTGCCTCTCTGCTGTGTCCTGGGGCACCAGCGGGTGTTGCAGGGTGAAGGAAACCCCTTCCCAAGCCAAGCTGCTACTCCTGCCCCCAGCAAGCCACCTGGGAACTCACCTCTCTGCATTTCAAACTTGGGCTGCCCCTTGCTGGCTCCCCCGTCCTGCAACAACAGCAAAAATATATGCTTTTTTTAAAAAAGATGTACAAATCAAGGATTTTGAAAGCCTCTGTGTGAAGGATGCTCTGGCCATGGCGCAGGTTGGTGCTCTTTGGCCCCAAGAGGTCTCAGCGGAGGGTACCCAGACACACAAAGCCCCTCCAGCACCTTCCCCAGCATCACACGCGGCCGCGGGCTGAGCTGCTGTTTGCAGCAGCAGGGCTTACGATCTTAGGTTTTATGATCTTAGGTTTTATGCAATGCAAATGATGAGATGGGGAAAGTTTATTTAAAAAAAATAAAATAAAATAAACAAATAACCATCTCCTTTTCATGTAAAACCATGCCGGAGAGCCATGCTGTAGATGCTGCCCAGCAAACTGGGTACATCCCTGCCCCTACAAGAGGGAATTTTCAGGACTGCAGAGCACGGTCCATCTCAGACACAATTTTCTGTTGCCCATTGGGTGCTGATGCAAACCTAAAGGTTTAGCTGAGGCATTGGATGTCACCAGGCTGCCACAATGAGGAAGAAATGTCCCTCTCCTGCTTTCTGTGGCCAGCACAGCCCCTCCTAAAGCACGAATTCAAGGGCCGAGCAGGCTGAGAGCACCCCATCCCTGGCTGGGCTGCTCCAGGAGGACATTGCAGTGCAGGTTGGATCTTTTGCACAGCATCCTCCTCCTCCTCCTCCTCACTGGCTGCCAGGACCCATGCCACGTGGCCCGAGCCTTGCGCTGTCATCGACAGCTGGGCAAAGCGGGCCAAAAAGTGGTCCCAGCGGCAGGTGGCCACAAGCATCTTCCCAGCCACCCGGCGTGGGATCGGAGCAAGGTGCCAGACTGCAGAAAAATCATTGTTTTTCAGACCGGGATCAGAGCGCAGAGCCCGAGTGGCTGCAGATCCACCCCTCCCACTGCAAAGCCCTGAGCACCCCTCGGCCACAGCTGGACGTGCTCAGACCAAGACAGTTTTGAGAAAAAAGAATGGGTGAGATTTTTCAATGCTATCAATATAGTGTGAAAAATACAGTGTAAAAAGAACATAGTGTAGAAAAAGGGCGTGTGCTATGCAGCCCCAAGGTACAGGGCACCCATGGTTTTCAAAGAAAAGCTTGGGGTGAAGCTGTGTGTGTGCCTGGGAGCCCCCCTCTGCCTTCAACGGGGTCTTTGTCTGCCCAACAGCAACGTACCTTGCACTGGAGGTTCTGGAAGCCCTTTAAAACCTTTTCACAGTCCAATAATGTCGACTTCTGACCTTCTGCCGTCTGACATTTCTGTACTTTCCTCAGGAAGATGTAATCTTCATTTAAGCTCAACACGTCTTCCATCTGCCAGTGAGGGGAGAGAAGAGAGGGGGGAATGGGATGTTAGTGGGAAACCTGCAAGGGCTGGCAGCGGAGCCACCATAAATCACAGCCTGGAAAGCTCAAAGTCGGTGGTTCAGCATCGGGATGAGCCGGGCAGAGACACTGCCAGTACCAAACGCTCCCACCGACATCTGCATCCACCGGGAATTGCACCCATGGGGCTGCCCCTGCTTGGCTGGGTGAGCGGAGGATTGCTCAGGATCCCTTCCTATTTTCTATCACCTTGATCACGAATATAAATTTCCCACTCTGCCTTTTCCAAAGGGCAGCTGGCAAATATCCACCCGCTTGCACCTGCAGACAGCGGCGCGGAAATCTCAGCGAGCGGCTTCTTGCTGCTCCTGCCCCAGCAGCCCCAGCAGGCAACTGGGATGCCCAGTCAGCCCTGCCATGCCCTGCATGGGCAGGGTGGCTTGTCATTTTTTCAACTAACTTATTGGCTAAAAGAGCTGCCGGGAGATCAAAAACGACTTGTGGGTTGGGGCTGAGTCCTGCCGAGAGCTTCAGGTTGAAAAAATCAGGTTAAAAATATCAGAAAGACAAAAAAAGAACAAATATATATATATATCTGTATGTGTGTATTTATATATATATACATATACACACACACTGATTTTTGAAATTACACCTGTTTTTTGTAAAAACCTAAGGTTCGATTAAGTGGTATAAAGACCTCCAGATGGGCATGAGGACACACAGCCTGGCAGAGCGCTCAGGGCAGGCACCGCTGGGGTGCAGAAGGTCGGGTTTGAAGCCCTGTCCCGACCTCTGAAGGCAGCTGAAATCCTCCTGCCACCCTCGACTGCGTCTCGGCTGCCTCTGATCCTCCTCCATGACCCCAGAAAGCCCCGTTTCACTCCTCCGGGGACCCTCTGCTCCCCTCTGGCTGCAACCCCCCTGCAGCAAAGTCCTCTTCCAGGTCCCTGCCTTTGTAGTCCCTCGAGCTCAGGATTGCTCCCCACCCTTGAAAATCAGCAGACACCCCCCTAAAATGTCAATATAAGTTGAGACAACACATTTAAAAATCAATAATGACGATCTTAGCGTTGCATCCGGTAAGGAGAAGTCATTCTGGGTTTTAGATGCATCATTTCTTTAGCTGGTAGTTTTTTCTGGTTGGGAGGAAAGTAGCTTCAGTTTGGGGATTTTAAGCATTGTGCAGTGCGGCGGCGGTCATGGCAATCTCGAAAATAGCTTTTCAGCTTTCAATTTTGTTAGTAAATATTGTCCCACGTACGGGACAGGATCACTGACACTGTGCTGCTTCAAAAAAGAAGACCGGGTACTGAGATCCACTCTTTTCTTCCCTAAGCAGAAAGGCAGCATCTGAAGTGAGATTTTGGTAAAATTCACACATGCAAATACTGAATTTCTGGACCCCTCCCATCCTCACCATTAGAGTCACAGTGCTGCCAAGGGCTACGGCACCAGAAAAGCCACCAAGGAGCCTAAAATAGCTACTTGTGTGTTTAAGCCACAGTCTCCTCTCCCCAGCCTGGCCATCGGCTGCCAGGTTTGCCATTAACAGCTCTTCTTGATTGATCCATTATTGTTGTGTTAATGAAGGGAACAGATCTCTTCCTCAGCGTACAACTTAGCGGCAAATTAAAGCAGAAATGAGAACAGGGGTGTAATAAATGCCCCTCCCGCATCCATCCAGTGGCCAGCATCGTCTTCTGCCATGTTCATCCTTTGGGCGAGCACATCGCTCCGCGGCTGAAGGCAAATCGCGTTAGCGATCCAGCAGAGACAACCTGATTTCTCTACTTACCTTATCCATCTTCATGTGAAGATACAAACAGAAGAGTACGGTCCCAATCGTCTGTGCTACAATAAATACAGCAAGGAAGCCCATGAACATTTTCATGGTGCCGGGCGAGGTGCTGCCGATGGGTCGGGGCGTCGCAGGGCTGTAGGGTTCGTTCATCCTCTGTGCACGTTGCCGGGGCTCCTTCAAATGCGCTGCTTGCAAGTAGCATGAGAACTGTTGTGTGAGCGCCCGCTGCTCAAGGATACAGGTTGCAGCAACCTACACTTCCTGGAAAAAACTCTTCGTAGTGGGTAGGTTTGTTCACTACCGTCTCCCACAACAAAAAAAAAAAAAAAAAGGGTTGCTTAGACTTTCTTCTCTGGTGCACTTCCATGCTTTTTCCTACCATTCTACCAGAAGCAGAGAGAGTTTCTTATTCCATATATTCATTTTTGCCCTCAAAACACTCCAGACAATGCCCGTGTTTTTTTCCTGCTGTGGATGAAAATTTTGTAGCAATGTGTCTTCAAAGAAATGAAGACCATGAACATATGGGCAGAGCTACTGAACAGCCCTGTGGGTTGCCAGGGGCTAGGAAGCACTTAGGAAATCAGTTGTTTCCCAAAAAGAGAAGAAAGGTTTTTTGCCCTCAGTTTCCTTCATGAGGAGGATGACTTTGCAGTGAAGATGCTTGACTGAGGCAGGCGGGTTGTGCCGGTCTCTGGCCTTCCCTTGTGCTCCCCATGGATGAAGTCTCTGCAGGGGTAGTCTGGATAATCCTGGAGAAAGGAGTATCTCTATGGGCACCGCGACCCTGGGGTGGGCACAGCTTTCATGCTCAGACAAGTGAGAATTTGGGTCTTGGTTCTTGGCCATCATTTTGGAGACCTAACTTTTAAGCAGCTTTCTTGGTATCCTAGTGAGGTGCTCACCCTCCACCCAAGGGCACAAGCCACCTCAGACCCTGTCCCTGCTTACCCGTGTTACCTGTATCTATATATTTGGGCATGAAAAGGGCATCTGGGGATGCTGGGCACTCCTGGAAGCTGCTGACCTGCCAGCATCACCCCATGCAACTTTGGGCAACCCATGTCTCCTCTATGCCCTCATGCCTCTTGAGCCGGCAGCAGGGAGGCGAGATCCTGTCCCCAAGCTCTCCAGTCATCTGACGCTCATGTGGCCATGGACACTGATAAAATAATTCAGGGTAAATGCAGAGGGATCCTCACTGCTTGCAACAGGAGACAGACCACCTTTTCTCCATGTAAAAAAGGAAAAATCTGGGTTTCTGCTGGGCGACAGAGGAGGAGGGCTGGTTGCTGGTTTGAAGGCAGTCGTCAAGCCGTCATGTAAAGTTGTTTTGAAAGAAGCATGCTAAAGGCGAGGTTCTTATCAGATGTGCACGCAGCAAATAAAGGGTTGGATCCTGCTAGAAGCAGCGAGGCGCTGAGCAGGGACTCCTCTGGGAGTGGAGGGTTCTCAGCACCTTCTTGGGGCTGCTCAGAGCCTCGCAGGATGGAGTCCAGCATTCGCTTTTGCTACCTACCCTCTCTCTCGCATCCTGTCCTGTGTGGTTAGGGCGCTGTGAGCTGCAGATGCAAAAGCTGGTAACAAAGCACAAACATCTCTGCAGCCAAGTCGGAGTTTGACCTCGGCAGGTCACCGTGTTCCTAAATATAGCGTCCAAATCGCAAGTGTGGGATGGCACCAGGGTCTTCGTGGGCTGCAATTCAGTGGCTGGGCAGAGGACAGCCCGTGACCGAGGCCCTGGCTGGTTCTCTGGAGTCATGTCACCGTCCTGGGGACTGTGTACTCCTCCGTGCTGGGGATGTCCAACTCACATGCTCAACATGCTTGCTGCCCAGCCCCATCAGGAGCATCCTCCCAGCAGCAGCTGGGAGGTGACCCAGCTGTGATGGGGATGCACCGTGTTGGGTCACAAAAGGGGATGGAGACCCTTGACATTGCTAGGATTTGGACCTTGGGCTTGCAGCCCTGCTGTGCGCGGGACCAAGCCACTGCTTTTAGTCCTTTCTATCTTAAAATTGGCATTATCTTTGGAAAGAGCAGCCCTGGCCTCCTCACAGGGCTCTGGTCTGACACCGCGTTCCTACACAGTGTCCCTGCCATGGTGAGCTTGCCACAGACAAAAAGCCATTTCATGGTGGACATCCCCAAGGACACCCCCCACAGCTGAGGGCCACGAGGCCATGGTGGGGAGCAGCTGCCCAGAGTCCTCGCCCCATGCCTCAGCCCCGTGGCGCTCACCATCATTTTCCAGGGCTCTTCAGAGTTTCCTCTAAATTTAACACTCATGTTTGGGGGAAGTCTCAACATGAGAAACCAAATGACATGAGAATTCATCACTTAATACTTTCCCCGAATCCTGAGTATCGGGACTGAGGCAGCTGATAACGTGTGAAACCACAGCAACGAGCGGTGCAGAGCGCAGCAAGTGAGGTTTTGCACAGCTATTCCTGAGCCCTGGCTGTCCCCGGCAGACAAAACTTTTTCAAAGCCGTTTCTGGATAGCCACCTGTCACTGTTTCGCCGAAATGAGAAGAACCTGTAGGTAACGACGGAAACCCCGAGCGCATCATCGGCTCCATCACACACACCTTGATGGGGAGGACGGAGCTGGCAACAGCCTCAGAAGGGCACCCGGGTTTGGCAAGGAGGATGGGGAAATGCTCCAGTTTTGGGTACCCAGCACAAAACATCACCAGAGGGTTGGCCAGCTTGTGCTGTAAACCAGGAAATTGAGAGTCGCTAGTCACCGGCACCCTGACGGGAGAAACCGGGTGGAAAATATGACAGCGGGGATCCTGGCAGAGGTTCGTCAGTGGGGAGGACAGGCTGGCAGTTCCTCTTCAGGAAACCATTGCTCCATGTCAGCAATCCAGCCCCTCGTCACCCCGGCTGGTGGGGAGAAGGCCCTCGGGAGCCACCTCCTCTACCTTGCACCACCAGGTCCTGCAGCTGCTCCGGCTGGAGCCCGGAGTCAATGCCAGTAGCACCAGATCTACCAGGGGGTGCCAAACAAGGTCTGGGGAAGGTAGAGCCCCATCAGGCCATCCCACCACCATCACTCTTCAGATCCAGGCAAGACAGAGCTGCCACATGGCGTGCGGTGCTGTTGGTCCCTGGGGACATGGTCTGTTGCTACCTTACTGCTTCACATGGATGGTAGGGATGGGGGAGGAAGACTCAAAGTCCTCAAAGCCCATGTTATCCCATGTCAGGGCCAGGTAGCAGCATGGTTGCACATCCTTGAACATTTCACCGCTGTAGGAACGTGGTGGGGGGTGTCACAGAGGGGGGACACAGCCTTGGGGAAAGAGGGAAGTGGTCCAGAGGGATGATGGGTAACGGATAGAGGACCCAACACCTGAGGGAAGAGTCTGCCTGCATGGGATAACTCCAGAGAAGGTGAAGTCCCACCTTTACCTGGTGATGAGCCCACCACCAAGAAACCAATGGGGTTTTCTTTCACCCCCAAAACCCTCTGAATGTGACCATACCCATCCACTCGTGAACCCCAACTGGCACAGTTCCTCCAGCCAGACAACCCCCGGGTGAGACAATGGGAAAATGTGATCCATCGCTTGCATTCCTATTGACCTAGTTGCGGTATTTCCGCTGATCAGCACATTGTCTCCACTTGTACTCGGCGCTCAGGGTTTTGTTTACCGAGAAAATATCCGGTTGCCTACCCCGGTGATCTGTCAAAGGCTGGGAGCATGTCTGAATTCAGCAAGGTGAAAGCTGATGAGAAGAGAGGGATTTTTTATTTTTTTTTTTGGGTGCCCGCTGCGGTTTCGTGACTAGCTCTTTAAAATGTGCTGCTCACGCCACATGCTCTTGACAATTAACAAAAGCTGGGCCCTGTGCAGTACTAAGAACAATACATTCAAAAAGAAGATTTTATTCTGAGTCACAAAAGGAGTTTGCCTGCGATGCTGTGGGAGTGATGCAGAAGGGAACCTATGAGAGAAATCTAAATTAGCTCCTTCAGCACACAGACCATGGGCAGAAGGGAAATTTGAGCTTTTCCACCATTTGCTTTATCGCTTCTTTAGATGTTTCCCTCTCCTGCATCCTTTGAGCTCTTGTGTCTCCAGGACAACCCTGTCACCGGAGAGGAAAAGGGAACAGACATAGCCAGACCACCACCGAAAACATCACCAGCATCCGGAGAAGGAAAGGTTGCGTTGCAGTTTCCGTTCATTTTTTACCTTGGTATGAATGAGAGAAAGCTCTTGGAGCCCAGAGCAGCAATAGGCAGCCTCAGGAATAGGAGGAGGCTTCAATCCTTGTGATGGTCACGTCTCTCTGTGGAAGCGAAGAGCAGAAGATGGTGGTTGTAGCCACTACGGTGGTAATGGCAGGCTGCAGCCCCATTGCTTGCTGTGGCCCTCAGCCGTGGAGACACCCATGTGGAGGTTCAGCAAAAAGTTCCAAGTTCCAGCAGACGTGAACACGAGCTGTCCCAGGCTCCTGCTGCCCAGCAGGTAGATCAGAGCAGGGTGTGGAGCACCATCTCTGCTGCATTGTCCCCAGAGATGTGAGGGGACATCTGCCCCTTCTCTACCACCCTCCAGAGCAGCAAAGAGCAATGGGAAAGAGCTGCAGGGGATGGCACTGGGGTGGTGCTGTCCCTCTGAGCCGCCCTGCTCCAAGGGCCATCATCCCCTGTGCCCTCCATCCCTCCTCACCACCCATAGATGCACCCCAAACCGGCTTTTCCCAAGGGGACCGAGGTGGATGAAGAGCAGGGAAGGCAGAGAAACAAGCCCCAGTGACTCCGTGGAGGATGGAGGGCCCCGAAGGGCACGTGGCTCTCCTGCCACCTCTGGGCAGCAATGCCAGCCTTGCTGTGCTGAGCCACGGAGAGCACCCGGCCTCTAAACTGCTGATGCTAAGCCTTCACCGAAGCCGTGAAACCACAAATTGCACTAGAAACTTCTTGCTGTGACGGGCTGCACCTACTTCTCCTGGCTTCCTAAAAATAGAGCCTGGTGCGGGGAGCCCCCGCGGCCCCGGCCCTGCCAAACAAGCCCCTGCTGCCTGAGTCACAGCGGAAGGCAGCGGGAGCATCCCGTGCGTCCCCTCCGCGCTCCAACCAGTGCCGAAAGCAGCTCTCCCCGGCACGGGGCGCGGGGGCCCACGACCATCAAAGCCGCAGTGAAACACCCTGGCGAGGCTCTGCCCTTTCATGTTGCGAAAGGAGAGAGTAGGAGCGGGGGAAAAGCAAAACCCGCGGGAGGCTGCGGGGCTGCCGACGCCAGCGGTTGCCTCCCACGGCACAGCGCCAGGGGGTGGGTGGGGAGGGTCCCGCCATCGCCTCTGCATTGCCCCTTCCTCCCACACCCGCCCCCTCGAGACAGGACCGAAAGGCAGCCAGGAACGTGTCTTCTGCATCCATGTGGGACTCACAAACAAAGCAAAACCCTCTGGAGGAGAAGGGGGACACTGCCATTCCTCCCCACCCTGTGGGGCTGAGCCCCCCGGCAGCTGCTGCTGCAGCCGGCTCCAAGCATTTGCCAGGCTCCACGGGGCCAAACCCAGCCTTGCCAAGGCAAAGTCACCCAGCCTCGCCTCCCACCGCCCCACGAAGGTCCCCGGCCACACCGGTGGAACATGCCCATGGGCCAGGAGTTGCATTGTGCCCTAAGGAAGGTTTCACAGCTCTTGGCCAGAGTTCAGGAGGTGATGCCACGTACAGCATTGGGATGGGTGTGACCCCAAGGATTTTGGGTGGATTTTGTCATGGGAGGTGGGTGAGACACAACCCAGATCACCTGCTGTCTTGCACAGCTTTTACCTCCAGGGATCAGTCTCTTCTCCCAAGTAACAAGTGATAGGACAAGAGGAAACGGCCCCAAGTTGCACCAGGGGATGTTTAGGATGGATATTAGGAAAGATTTCTTCACCAAAAGGGTTATCAACCATTGGAACATGCTGCCCAGGGCAGTGGTTGAGGCACCATCCCTGGAGGTATTGAAAAGACGGGTAGACATAGTGCTTAGAGATATGGTTTAGTGATGGGTTTTTATCAGAGTTAGGTTGATGGTTGGACTTGATGATCCGAAAGGTCCCTTCCAACCTGGGCGATTCTATGATTCGATGATTCCGTAGCCGGAGGTTTGCAGTGAGCTCTCAGGCTGGCCGTGCCTGGTTACCCCTGCGGGGCTGCACAGCACCGACACATCTTACAGAACATCATCTGGATCCTGATTGGAAATTATTGAGAGATGTGCAATCTCCCAGGGCTGATTTGGCAGCCACTAATTTAATCTCCTGCATTAAACCACAAACCCTCTACCAAGGCAATATTAATGCAAATTACTCATCTTTTTCAAAACGTCACATGCAGCGACCTCCGTAAGGCTCTCACCAAAGGGCTTCCTTCGCCACTGTGAGGATCAGCTCAATGGCTCTTCACTGTGTCCCCTCTCAGCCTGCACTGTCATTTCTCCCCTCGCCCTGCGTTGACCTTTGAATCCTCTGGGAGGTTGTGCTCGTCCCTCAGGATCACTGGGATCCTCTTGGGGTCATGGAGAGCCCCAAGGTGGGCAAGAGAGGGGTTGGACTAGATGATCTCCAGAGGTCCCTTCCAACCCCTATCATTCTGTGATGCTGTTGATGATGACAGGAGACGAGCCAGCAAGGGTGACGGGCAGCCAAGGAGCAGTGCTCTGACCTTTGGGGAGGAAAGCCTCAGCCCCTGCCTGGGAGTAACCATCCCCATGGGGAAGGTGGCGCCTGGGGGCAGGAGGGAGCCGTGCTGGGGTGGAAACCCGCTGGCAGCCACGCTGTCTAGTAACGCTCAGTCTGAGAACCCAACCAAGACGATCCGCACACGGTCGGCGGCAGCAAACCCGATCTCGAATCCCTTGCAAAGCAACGCAGAGGCAGAGCAGCGTCGCCTGCACTGGCATGCAATAGATACTGCAATGGTAACCCACAGCCCTTTCCTCTCGGCGCTGCAAGCTGTGGTGCTCCGCGCCAGGCACGTGGGCGTCGCGAGGAGCCTTCTCCCTGCAGGGTGGCAGCCCCGCTGCTGCTGCAGCAGGGTGGTGGGAATGCTCGCCCCAGGGACAGCTTTGTCCTAGGCTCAAGCCTGCAATGGCTCGAGCTTTGGGCCGTCATTTTGCTGACAAATCCATCATAAAAATCCCTGGGAGCCTGCAAGAGACACGGCAGAGAGCAGATGCTAAAACAACTCTGCCATCTACTGACTTCTCCGGTTCCCCTCCCTGCCCGGTCTGTCCCTCCATCCCTGCTGCAAACAGACACCTGGAAAGATGATGTTAAAAATAAAGGGCCTCCATGCGGGGCCGTGGTGCCGCAGGTGACGCTGGAGGAGCCCTGCAGCCAAGCAGGCGTGTGTCTCGCCTGCCGTGCGCCCCGGGTACACGGGCACGGCTCAGGATAGTCCTCAGGCTGCAGAGCAACCGGCTTCGTGGGGAGAAGAGCAAACTGAAGCTGCAAAAGCTGCTGCCAACAAAATCAAAGAATGGTTTGGGTTGGAAGGGACCTTAAAGCCCACCCAGTGCCACCCCCTGCCCTGGGCAGGGACACCTCCCACCAGACCAGGTTGCTCCAAGCCCCATCCAGCCTGGCCTTGAACCCCTCCAGGGATGGGGCAGCCGCAGCTTCTCTGGACAACCTGGGCCAGGGGCTCACTACCCTCACAGCCAAGAATTTCTTCCTCAGGTCTCATCTAAATCTACCCTAACATAATAATGGTCTTGGTGCTCAGGCCAGGGACAAGACCTGCTTAAAGAGGAGAGCAAGTGCAACTTCCTATAAAGCAATGATGTTTCAGGAATTTCTCCATCTGAACAGACCTCAGGGGCAGGTTTTCCTCTGCCTGTCCGTGGGAGCAGTGCTTGGTGGCTGGCACTTGTCTCCTGCAGGTCCAGCCACTTCTGCTGTCCCCGCAGCCCCTGGAAGCCGGGCCAGAGCAGAGCCCAGGGCTGGCCTGGTGTGTGCTCAGCCAAAGCGCTGGCAGCCGCCGTGGGGAAGAGCAAGTGACAGCCCCAAGCCAGGCTGGTAGCCCCGATGCTGTGACCAGAGGAGGTGCAAAGCCTGCCCTGGGCTGAGCTCCGACCCTAGGCAGGGTGGACCGCACGCCTTTTGTAGGAGCCGTGCACAGAAACCTGAGCAGCAAGATCAGCTCGGCGCCACCTCGCTAAGTAAAATTAAAAGGAAAAAACACACCCAGAAGTGAAACTAGAAGAACATCCCTGGTGCTATGGAAACCATCCTGCCAGCGTGGGAAGGTTCCTCCTGGGCTAAATCCCGGCCACTGGGTGCTGCTCCCTATTTCCAGTGCTGCAAAGCAAAGGAGCTTCAGCTGCAGAGATCAGGGGAGACACACGGCCATAAGGACAGGGACATCACCACCCCCAGCCTGCACCTTAGGGAGTGCATGCCTGAGCAGTGCAGAGGCAGCTGTGTGTGATACGTGGGAGTGTTTAAACACACCAGGAATTAATTTTCTCTTTTGCTTTCCTCCTAGCAGAGTCCCGGTGTGCACCACGCGTGCAGGACCTCTACGGCTGGAGGTGGCTGGTGGACCAGCACACCACGCTGCTGGGAGCACCATCGCCTCAGCCCCAAATGCCCGGCCCCACACCAGTGGTCCCAGCGGCTTGGGGCGGCTTCTGCAGGGGAAAATGGTGGCAGCACAATGACAAACGTCGAGCTTGCATCTTGGCAGCCAAGGACTGCCTCTCCCTGCAGTCCCTGCTTCTCTGAGGAGGAGTATGGAGACTTCCCATGGCGATGCTGCTGCAGCAGGATGGTACTACCAGAAGCATCGACATGAGGGTCTTTAAGATGTTTCTCTTTCCAAACAGTGAGAAAGTTAAAACCATGGTCGCTGTGCAGCCGAGCTCTCCCACCAAGACTTTATTTTCCCAAGGGAGATATTTCCTTTTCAACGCAGGTACTAGAAGCAAAAGGCTGTGTTGCAGCTCGAGCTCTCCTGCCCACTGTCACACCATGTCTACCATGGCCAGACACACTCATCACCAGGAAGACCTGCTTTGAATTTTTTTGGGTCACTGCCCAGAGAGATGCAGGTCTCCAAACACCCTGCTGAGCCGTCTGTCCTCTGCATCCTTCCTGCAAAGGGTGCTGCGTGCTTGAAAATAAGCAATGAGGTCAACAGATGTGTCCACGCATCACGCCTGGGGACGGTACAGCATTGGATATGCCAGCTCCAGCATCCCCCTCTGTCCTTTCCAGCCCGGAGGAGAGGCATTTCCAAGAAGTGGCTCCAGCCTGGATGAAACACAGCCCCAATGCGCAAGCACGACATCTCCCTCTCCCGTCCTTCCAGGAATGTGACAGCGGAAGATGCTGCAGCCCCAGCCCCTGTGTCCCGCTGACGCTGGGAGCAAATCCGCTGCAGTTTCTAGGTAGAAGTCACTCTTACCAGCAGACACAAGGCGCTTCTCAGAGCTTGCAGCCTGCAGCCTGTTTGCAGAGGGCTGAGAGACCTCAGCTCATCTCACTTTTACCACAGGGGCCAGGCGTGCACCCAGGTGGCTCCGGCAGAGCCCCATACCCGGCCCCGGCCCCTCTCGCTTGGCGATGTGGGACCTCTACTCTGGCTCCCGACCCTCCACACTAGGACCATGATGGGCTGGAAACCCCCTGGGAAGCACTCTGAGTGTGTCGGCTGTCTTCATCCTTCCCAGGGGTTTCCCCTAAGGTGTGGACCAAGTTCCTGTACAGCTACAGTGGCTTGGCTCAAGCACTCCATTTTAGGAGGGGATGGGGCTAAAAAACTAGAATTAAGCTGATCATCCATGTGCAGGTCCCCCAGGACCAAGTCACACCAGAGGAACAAGCTTCATCTGGAGAAGATTCCTCCAGACATCTCTCACGTGTAACACTTGGGAGACAGAGCTACGTGCCCCATGGCTGGGTGCTGGTTATGGGTTCAGGGGAGACATCCCAACGTCAAATTGCAGAGCTGCAGGAATTCAGCTCCCCTGGTGGTGCCCAGGCTCAGCACATCCCCACCTCCCCTCACATGCCACTGTGCCACCATGTCAGCTGGTGAAAGTGGGCCTGGGGACACGCAAACCCTGCTCAGGGTACACCTTTTTCTTTCCAGAGCAGGTCCTCATAAGCCCAGGCTGGGGGAGACCCTTCTCCTCTCTCGCTTGAATGAGTCACCAAACCCCAGAGACTGTAATTCCCTCTTAGGAGAAAAGCAACTCTCATTTTAAAGCGGAAAATCTTTGGCCCAAAAACCCCCTGCATGCCTGGAGGGAACTATTACACAGAGGTGATGCAGTCAGAGAGGTTTGCACACCAAAATGGCCGCTTGCTGCAAAAAGTGAAAGAAAAACCCCGAACACCCTCTTCAAGGAAACCACCCAAATGGCACGAACCATAGGGACAGAAAAAAGGACCGTTTCCCCCCCGCCAGTATTCAAGGAGGGGAAGAAGAATGTGCAGATGTCAAGAAACTATCACCATTTTGCTGAGCCACAAGAAAATCTATTCACGTAAGCATTGATTGTTGTCAGTCCTGTGACAGTAAGCTGGGGGAACCGCAAGGGAAACCAGGCTAAGTGGTTGAAGAGAAAGGAAAGTAAACCCAGAGCACATCCCAGCCCGTTCCCTCAGCATCCAGCCTCCCTATGCCCTGCCTCAGGCCAGGAGCCACCAGGATGCAGATCCTGTTGGCCTTCACCACCTGAGCATCTAGGTGGAGAGATCTAGAAGGCAGGACACCGGCTTTCTCTTGCTGCCCCTGCCCGGTTGTTTACGACAACTTATCTAAGTCAACTGGTCTCAGTTTCATCACTGGTGAAACAAGGCAGCTCCGTTGCTGGGAAGAGTGAAGCTGCAGAGATGGAAATAGCCAAATGTATTCAGTGGAGACAGAAATAAAAAATAAAACCACTGTGACATCTCTAATCTTCAGAGCAATGTTATTTCAGAGCCGATTGTATCCCGAGGTGGGGCCACAGGATCTGCAGATCCCTTTTTCCCCAGGTCAAGTCTCTTTTGCCTGTGACAGTAACCGGTGCGTGATCTCCCCGTCCTTACCTCGACCCGTGAGCATCTCTTACCTCCTCCCCGGGTCTCGCTGAGCAGGGGGAGTGAGGGAGCAGCTGGATGGGCGCCTGGCAGCCAGCCAAGGTCAACCCACCGCAAGGTCCCAGCCCTCCCACAGCCCTGTTCGCTTCCCACGATGCAGTGCACTTGAGGACGAGCACCGCTGCCCTTCCTGCCTTCCTGACCAGCGAATTCACCCTAATTCTCAAAGAGCTGAGCTGAATCGCTACCGCTAATAATTACATAGTGCTGTATTGAGTTCCAGCTCTGCCACACATCCATCCCCCCCCATCTCTACTAACCAGCCCCCCAGATCGTGAAGGTGGCTGTGGCAGTGCCACACGGCGCAGGGACAGTTTCTCAGTGACAGCCTGGATTCGGGGCAGGAAGGCGAATTCCCCCCGATTCCCTCCTGCGGTGCGTGAAATAACAGCAGAGCGCGCAGGCTCTAGGGTGGTCGTCAGCATCTTGGCAAAGGGGACTCAGGTATTTTTTTCTTTCATTTTGCAAGGCAAGAACATCAATGGAACTGAAAGTAGGTTCACACCACAGTGCCCACCAGTGCAAAACTATAACAAACCACAAAACCAGGCAATTACACAACCTTTTTTAGTGTTTACCAGGTTCATTTTCCAAGCACCGGCTGCTACTGAAAACAGCCTCAGAATACTTTAGTGGTAGAAATGACCTCTTGGTCTGCAATTGCTGGAAAAACCACTGAGCTTGTCCTAGAGGGCAGAAGCACACGATTCAGGTCTCTAAGAATGAGCCCCGGTCTTCAAATAATCCTGCAAATGCTCAAAACACTTTTGGTACAAACCCAGAGCTCTCATATCACCTTTCCTCACATACCTGAGCTCAACGAGAGAAAACGTGAAGCAAGTTTTCCTCCTGGCATGGCAAGGATGGACAGGCATCTCCCAGGAGTTTGGAGCTTGAGGTCCACGGTGCCTTGAGGACCACATGGAAAGGTCATATCTGGATTAACACCAGAAAATGTAAATCTCTTAGACCCAACTATGTCCCTTTAGCCCATTTCAGGAGCTGTCAAACACTGTCCACACCAAAATCCAGACCAGGTTCTCCAGGTTCTCTTTGGTCGCAGCCAAAGGCAGTATCACACATGGCATCTGGCAGAGGATAGCACGGGTAACCACAGAGACCACCACAACGTCTATGTGATGTTCCCTCTTCTACAAACCTGCTAAAATAACTAGCTACTTCTATTAAAAATCTCACTGAAGTGAAGAAGGTAAGAAGCACGTTGCAGTACTCTTTCCGAATAACAGGCTGTGGGAGCCCACCTGGACATGTCGGCGTGCAAGCCATCCCATCTGTGCCATGGGATCTGGAGCAGAAATCATCTCTATCCATAAAGAATGGTTGAGGCCAAGGCTGTGTGTACACGGAGGTGTGCAAGCCAAAACCTCACTGCGCACAAACCTTGTGGACCTGTGCCAGCTCCGGACACAGTGCCCACCTTGACGCAGGGACACTTTTCCAGGTCAGAATAGGGATAAGACAAAAGAGCTCTGCAGTGACCAATTCCTTCCTCTGAGCAGATTTCCCTCTCCAGCTGCATGTAAGGACTCAGGAGGAAGCACAACTTACAAGCCCTTCGCGCAGGTGGGGACGTGCCCACCCCTTTCATGGCACAGGAGCATGGCCTGGAGGATCGCATGGCATCCACAGCTTCTGCTCCCACGTCCTCACAGCCTGTGGATAACTGGTGTTCATGGGATGGGTCAGCTTTCTCCTCCTTCCCAGAAGGAGAAGTAAATTTCTTCCCTAAAGGGCGCCACTACAATCCTTTGCAACGTGGTGGCTTCTGTTGGGTGGCAAGGCGCCAGCGAGTCATTCATAAAATTATGCCTCAGGTAAGAAAAAGGCCGGAGCTCTGCATGGGAAATGAAATGCTCTTGAAATTACGCAGCTGCCCTGGGGATATTAACATGCAAAATTAATGAAGAGCCCTGGAGTGTTTCATTCATCGGCCAAGCGTACAGCCTCAGTGAACACCAAGTCCCAATGCTCAGCAGCTCTGGGACTTGATTAAGGCCAAGGAGGCACTCAGCGGAAGTGACTCCTGAACTGCCGTGTCCCTACGGGTTTGGTAGTGGCAGGGCAGAAAGTCTCACCTAGATTGGCAGCACATTGACCGGCAGTTTTGGATCCCCCACACAGCGTTAGAGGATGCGGGATGGGGTTCCATGATGCCACCATTACATGGGTCCAGGGCTGGATGACAACAGCAGAGCAGTCCAGCTGCAGCTCAGGAGACTCCAGGCATAAAAACCATCCTACATTAAAATCCAAGATCCAGTGCTCACCTCCAGGAGTAGCTGATAACCGAGGAAAATAAAGACCCACCTTGTGCCCATCAAAGTTTGTGACTTCCTACACTGGGGGTGCATCCAGAGAGCTGCGTTTAGGAGACACCTGTGCATACGGCTGCCCCTGTTGTGCCCCTGAGCTGGGAGCACCACGGCTTGGTTACACGCTGTGACAGAAACATTTGCTTTCCCTTGTTTCACCTGTCTGGTTGATCCAAGCCGCTCCACAGTTTTCATTTCCTTAGCAGTGGGAATTCACCAGTTTTGCTGATGCAATACAGTCGAGTAGCACTGGAGAAGAGAAGGCTCTGGAGAGACCTTTGAGCCCCTTTCAGTCCCTAAAGGGGACACAGGAAAGCTGGGGAGGGACTCTGGATCAGGGAGGGGAGCCATGGGACAAGGGGGAACAGTTTTAAACTGGAAGAGGGGAGATTTAGATGGGATATCGGGAAGAAATTTTTCACTGTGAGGGCGGTGAGCCCCTGGCCCAGGTTGCCCAGAGAAGCTGTGGCTGCCCCATCCCTGGAGGGGTTCAAGGCCAGGCTGGACGGGGCTTGGAGCAACGTGGTCTGGTGGGAGGTGTCCCTGCCCAGGGCAGGGGGTGGCACTGGGTGGTCTTTAATGTCCCTTCCAACCCAAACCATTCTGTGATTCTACGATTCTTAAAGCTAAACCTGGTAGGAAATTTGCTTCCCACACTGCGCCGTTTGACGGCAGCTCTGGGACATGGCAAGGCTCCCCAGGAAGCAGCGAGAGCTGTGGGAGGCAGGACCTTTGGGAGAATATCTGGCTGGCATGCAGTCTGTTACCGGCTCCTTTTGAGGACCACGGCATGGAGCATGCATGAGCTTTGCATTATCCCTCTTCCACTGGGCATTGCAGGTGGCTTTTCCAAATATCTTCTTGTTTTATCATCAGGCAAAAAGGTAGTATTTGCATTCCTTGCCTCAATCCGTTTCTTATTCTTGTCTTCTGCTGTCTGCACAACAAATGTAATGTTCAAAGGCTGCAGCAGCAGCAGCAGCAGAGCGTGGCAAATGTTCAAGTTTTTGGGATCAGTGAGCATCTTTTCATTCTGGGCTTCCACGCAGCAGATGAGCCTTGTCCTGATGGAGCCTCCTGGAATTACCACACGAGCATCATGACGTGCCATTTGTCACCCAAGAGCTGCACCGCGTATCTATTGCAATCGCCAGCAGCACGATGAATCCGCCCACAAACGAGTGACAAACTTAATTGCACGGGTGCTAACACATTGCATGTCCTCGGGGGTGCAAAGTACCGTTAATAGCACTAATAATCCCAAAGTGCTACGATACGCAAAAGCAGCCAGAGGTGCCCCTTGCTCTTTGCTCCCACTCTCCTTCTGCCGCAGCTGCGGAAGCAGCACTGGGCAGGACATGAGGAGCAGGGAGTTGGGCACGATGATCCTTATGGATCCCTTCCAACTCGAGATATTCCATGATAAGAGAAACACCCTGCAAAAGGGAAGAGACACGCGCAGCGTTTGCATGGCACAAAGGCATGGAGGACTACGCACACGTGGTGAAAACCGGCTGCAGCTGAAAATATACATCTAACGAGGCCAGGCCAAGCGTCCTTCCTGACTGAGCCGTATCGACACAGCTGGGTTTCCCAGTGTAGGAAGAAACGAGTGCACACCCCAGGAAGAAGAGGCAGCCATCCCCTGATCCTGCCACCCAAGTCCAACGCACAAGCTCCGCACAGGCTGGAGCGTCCCTGCGGACCGAGTGGTCCCAAACAGCAAAATCACCAATATGATGGTTTTTTTCAAAAACAGCAGAGCTAGGAATATATATATTTTTTTTAAAAAAAAGAGATTTCGGGACGTCTAAGCTCTGAACCAGGCCTTGAAAAGAAACAAAGAAGAATGGATCATGTTTATCCAAGGAGTAAACGGCAGCACTGAGCGTTGAGGAAATGCAAGACCAGACTAATTTCCTACATGGGAAAGAACAATACCTTCTTTCATGCCACAAAGACTTGAGGCTTTCAGTATTTTTACTGCACACCGGATGACCGAAATAGAGCTACTTGAGTTTAGAGCCACCAAAGAACCAGCCTGAAGTTACTGCAGCTTTGGCTGAGGTTTGAGAAGGTGCTCTTGGAGAAGCGCAGAAACAAACCAAACCCAAACGCAGCCTCGCCAGAAGGGCTCTTAGTTTCACGTCAAACCACGTTTGGTCACTGAAAAACCAACCACCGACAGTTTATCAGCTGCACGATTTACCCAAACCTACCTCTGAATAATGGTAAATCATAAAAGTAGCTGTCAGTGGAGAGGCAGCCTCAGGAACACGCATCAGGAACCAACATAAGAGCTTAACAAATCCTGCAAATGAATAGAATGATTTGACTCATTTAATTGCTTAAATCAAGCCAAAATCCAATTTAATAACACCCTTATCCACAAAGAATATGTCACAAATAACGCATCAACAGAAATACGTGTTTAACACAAAGAAGTCAAACTGGTTCTGCGGCAGATGCTCGTTTACATATGTATTGATTTAATTACAGATTTCTCTCCCTCCTTTCAAGACGGCTAAAAAAGATCCAGAACACAACCCCAGAACCGCTCGAGCTGAGCCAGCCTGACTAGATGCACTAATTTTTTTCCTTTCGGCGTGCCTGCAGAGATGGGCAACACTTCTGCTCTTATTGACACAAACAAAGTCAGCGGCAAGGGCAGGGCTGCCGCGGCTTACGCTCCTCGTGCACCCAGCGAGCGCGCGTCGGGCTTCGCAAGCAGAAAAGCCAGAATCAGGCCAGAAGATCCTCGGGTTTTTGGTCTGCATTCAAGCAAACGCTGCAGCTGTGCGTATGAGAGCCGAGGGGGATGGGTATGCCCAGGGGAATAAACCTGGCTCTGGGTTCCCGCGCTCCCCAGTCTGCAAAGCCACGGAAAGCATTTTTCCCAAGCAAGGAGGAGGGGTAGAAAAGGCTCTTATTCCCCTGAAACCCCTCCCTTCCCAAGCATTCGTGTGTGGAGACGGGCAGCAATTCTCATTAGTCACTCTTATATGGTTGTTTTGTGCCCTACAGCGTGTCAGCGCGGGAAATCTGCCCAGAATAAGGCCAGCCTGGGCAGTGCCAGTGCCCTGCGGGATCATCCCACAGCTGCTTCCCAAACTGGTATTTCCAGACTGCTTTTCTGTGTAAGGAAGGAAAAATTAAAAAAAAAAAAAACAAACCAAGCTAGTTTTTGGGATACCAGTACACAACTTGCGGGCAGCCAATGTGTTTCTATGTGGGGGGGGTCACCGCTCGTGCCCGTGCGGGGAGGATGCTGCATGGGGACGCCTCACGGGATGCTGATGCACGGTGCATCCCTCGACCCACCGCCTGCCCGTGAGATCCTGCCTGGCTTTGCCTCCTGTGGTGGTCGCGAGATACACATCAGCTTTATGGGTGTGGATGCTCTTGTGTCCATCGGTGCACGTGTAGGACCTAAAAGCGGCACCTTTCGGCTCGCTAGCATTACCTGCTATTAAGAAATTCCCGATCGGAGACCTGTATGTGTGTGTATGCGTGCGCTTCTATGCTTTACTTAGATAAATATATAAAAAAAAGCATTAATTTGTGATTTGTACCTTTACTCATATGTATATGCATTGATTTGGGATACCTTCTAGTAGGTTAGTGTGAATTTTGTCACCTTCAAAACTGTAATTAAGTCACCATTCAGTTATTTTGTTTACTCGCTTTGCAAACCCCTGAACCGGTTAATGATTAAGCGCTGTTAAATTCAACCTCTCGATCTGCCTTGCCTCACGAACAAAGTTTGAATAGCTGTTAAATCATAAGCGTGTCAAATATCTCATCGGCGACGCCTCCTCCCCTCCCTCAGCATCACACCGTCCCGTGGGTGTTCCTGGCGAGACAGGCGGTCCGGAACAGCGTGGTTGGAGTGACAGACCTCAAAAACCCCTCATCAGACCCGGGTTATCCTCCAGCCCTGCCCAGGTGGGGACAGGCGTGAGTCACGCACCGACCAGCTGTGCTTGTGCCACCTTATAGACCACGCGTATGGATTTTACGCCCCAAAACCATCTAAAAAACTCAATCCTCTGTAATATATGTATTTTTTTTTTTGGCAAGAAATGGGATAAAGGGTTCAGCGGTGATCCTCATCCTGCATATTTGGACAAAGCCAGAAAAGCAGTTCCAAACCACCCAGGGCAGGCGTTGGGCAATCGTTTCGCACTCTGTTGGCAAACAGAGAGGTCAAGGAGAGGGTGCTCAGATCCTGCGTGGAGCAGAGTGGTAACACCCCCCCGCCCCTCCTGCCCCAGCCCTTTTACTCACAGTAAATCACTCATCTCCCTGCTCCCCGCGACACGGCGCAGCCCTGGATGCTGCTGTTCTAGCGAAGCACCTTTATGATTCACGAGCCAAATCATAGAATCCTAGAATGTGTTGGGTTGGAAGAGACCTCTAAAGGCCATCTAGTCCAACCCCCCTGCAGTCAGCAGGGACATCTTCAACTAGATCAGGTTGCTCAGAGCCTCATCCAGCCTGGCCTTGGGTGTCTCCAGGGATGGGGCCTCCACCACCTGTCTGGGCAACCTGGGCCAGTGTCTCACCACCCTCACTGTAAAGAACTTCTAGTCATGCCTGGCTGCTCTTTTCACACTTACGATCAGCAGTTACTGGTGCAACCTTAGGCAGGGGAAAGAGAGCATTGCGAATGCTAATCTTTTCTTAAAACATGGCACAAACCCAGCCCCAACAAACAACGTGTGGTAGGTGGAACTGTGATAGTATCACACGTCTCAGATGTCTTAGTTCTGTGACAGCTTGACTAAAGCGGGGAGATTTTCCTTAAAATCTACTTATTCTAACGTCAAAAAAACCTCACAACTCCTTTATGCGTCAAAAAGTCCAGCTGGAGAACTTTCCTAATTGCCCATCATTTCTAATTAGCCCTTGTGTTTCTCTCTGGAGTGATGTGAGTACATACCCAGATTGTACACAGCGTTCCTCACACGGGTGAGCTGCACATGGCGACTTCTGTTAAATATCATGTATCCGGAACGCACTTGAGACTTGACAATATTTGAGCAGTTCACAAGAAGCAATAGCCTTCCTCCCTGCCCTCCTGAGAACCTGGCTTTTCCGCATTAGCCCACACTGCTCTACGACCTACCCAAATCCAGATGTCCTGGTTTCCAGAGCCACAACCAGACCCAGTCAGACGTGGGAGCCACTCCATGGGGCCAGGAGCTGGATGGGATCCACAAAACTATGAGACAAACAGACTTTCAAGGCTTTCATGGTCCTCAGCACAAGAAGAACATGGATCTGTTTGAGCAGGGCCAGAGGAGGCCACGGAGATGCTGGGAGGGCTGGAGCCCCTCTGCTGTGAGGACAGGCTGAGAGAGCTGGGGGGGATTCAGCCTGGAGAAGAGAAGGCTCCGGGGAGACCTTCCAGCCCCTTCCAGTATGTGAAGGGGGCCTACAGGAAGGATGGGGAGGGACTCTGGATCAGGGAGGGGAGCCATGGGACAAGGGGGAACAGTTTTAAACTGGAAGAGGGGAGATTTAGATATTAGGAAGAAATTCTTTGCTGTGAGGGTGGTGAGCCCCTGGCCCAGGTTGCCCAGAGAAGCTGTGGCTGCCCCATCCCTGGAGGGGTTCAAGGCCAGGCTGGACGGGGCTTGGAGCAACCTGGTCTGGTGGGAGGTGTCCCTGCCCAGGGCAGGGGGTGGCACTGGATGGGCTTTGAGGTCCCTTCCAACCCAAACCATTCCATGATTCTGCAAGACCAAATCAAAGCGTTGTCCCTTGACCGCATCACTCAGTGGTATCTGCAGGACTTGGGTCATCCCTGAGCCTATGGACAAGGGGTAAGAGATGAAGCCCATGTCGGGGTGCTTCTCCACTGCCGATGGAGTCCCTTGCAGCCATCCAGGCACGGGGAGACAGCACGTGACAGGCAGCCAGTGCAGGATTATTTTAGGCTGTGCTCAGTTACGAGATGCCCTTTGCGTGTTCAGTACATTCAGTTTCCTTCCATCCGCTCAATTTGTTTTTCCGTTTGGCAGCGGGATTTACCTAAAGCGACACTTCTCTCTGGTAAATGTAGAGTATTGGGAGCTAATGGGAGTGAGTCAGAATGCTGAGCATAGAAACTTTTTATTTGTGGGAGAGAGCTGCTACTTTATCCCTATCTCAGGTGGAAAGGCGGTAAGGAGGAGATGAAATGCTGTTGTATTTCAGTATGAAAAACTGCTTGGTAATATTTATATAGCCCTGTACCGGACCGAGCATCTGCCAGGTGGAGAAAAAGGCGATGGGGAAAACACAAATTGCTCTGCTCAGGCTCAAACCTGGACCCTGCAGAGCCCAGATGGGGGCACAGGGGGGAGGATGGAGGCTGGAAGAAGCCACCAGCTTTCGGGGTGCTGCACCCAGCTTCAGCCAGCTGGCCGAGGCGCTGGGAGCAGTGGGAACCCACAGCGTGGGTGCTGGTGAGCTCAGAGGGGAGGCAGGGGCTCTCGCTGGGCTGCGTTTAGAGCAGCACCACCTTTCAGTTGGGGTCAGCCAGCCCCGTTACGGCTCCAGCCACCCAAAAGCATCATCCTCGGTGGCCCAGAG
Source organism: Rissa tridactyla (assembly GCF_028500815.1). NCBI lineage: Eukaryota > Metazoa > Chordata > Aves > Charadriiformes > Laridae > Rissa > Rissa tridactyla. The sequence goes on along the minus strand of NC_071474.1, from coordinate 28,386,779 downwards.
AGCCCCATGCTGCAGCCCGGCCGCTGACTTGTCCCCTCCTCAGCTGCCTTTGCACCCTCTCGGCAAAGAAATTGCGATGGGGGTGATGTGACCGCAGCAGAGGCGCTTGCACAGCAGTTTTGCCAGTGCGGTGACACGCAGCCCTCCGACACGGGGCGCGATACTGAAACAAGGAGAGCATCCTCCTCCCAGCAGCCCAGGCACCAAAACCACCAGTTTGCACCCTTTTGCTGCTGAAATCCTCCCAGTGTAACTCGATGTGATAACTCAGAGGGTACTAACAAGGGCTCAGGGGATCAGCAGCTAAGCGGATTAGAGCCCTGAGCCCAAAACGTGCAGTGTTTCAAACCCGACAGTACAGGAAAACAGATCACAAAACAGAGTGGGGCGACGACGCTTTTACCTTTCCCAGGAAATCACCTCTTCCAGTTATTTGTTTGCCTTTATTTCTACCAAGGCCACACAGACACTTAGTCATAAATCTGCCCACAGGGAAAATAACCCCAAATACACACACGGGGTGGGGGGGGGGTGGGGGAAGACCTAGTAAGGAGCATTTTTCCTGACCCAGCTTTGGAAAAGGCTCACAGAGCAGCGTGCTCTCCGCGCGGAGGCACTGATGGGGTGGGCAGGTTTGGCTCCGGTCCCCCTCCTTATCGCAGCGCCCTGCACCCAGCGGCTCCCCAGGCTGCTGGGACACGAAGCGAGCAGAACCAGCCCTTCGGACAGTGATGGAAAAGGCTCGGCTGCTATTTTCCTGGGGGGATTTGGGAGCCCACCTACCCAGGAGCAAGGAGCCGTCGCATTCCCGAGTGAAGGTGAGAGCCTCTCTGCTCGGATGGCAAGCTCTTTCCCACCCACGCTTCTGCTCTTCTGTAGGGGGAAGGATGCCATGAATCCACTCTTCTCACCCAAACCCACTAGCTTTCTTCAATGCTTTGAGAACTTTCCCACATGAACCACCTTTGAGATTATTTTTTATTTTAAAAATAAAAAAAAAAGGAATTTTGACGCTATTTCCTGACCTTCGCAGCATTGCGCAGGGCACAGATCACAGAGTTCAGACAACTGCCCTGCTCTGGCCAGATCTCCGCCTTGCCGTGCCACTCCGAGCCGCTCAGCAGGAGCAGGACTGTCCCACTTGGCAGAGCCTACCAGAAAAGAGGGTTAAAAACCACAAGACGGTCAAAAATTCCAGTGATGAGCGAGTGTTTACCAAGGGCTGCGTGCCATGGGGGTTGACAAGGTGTCCCCTTCTCACGGTGACGGGGCAAATCTTTACTGATGGGTTTTGTCAGTGTGAGGTTGATGGTTGGACTAGATGATCTGAAAGGTCCCTCCCAACCTAGGCGATTCTGTGATTCTATGAAATTAATTGACACCTGAACAAAAAGAAAAGCAACAACCGCTTGGGTTCCCTGCTCCGAAAGGGATGAGGGACATCAGCTCCAGGGTAAGGGCCACCAGCCGTGACCATTTTCCCAGGCGGCATCGCTGTTGGCATCACCGCCAGCTGGTGGTTGTCCCCTGGGCTGGGGCCGGCCAGCCCTCTCCCAGGGACTGCCCAGCTCCCCAGCAAAGGGCCGCCACCTCCAGCCCGAGTGAGCACGGGAGAATTTCTGTTTCTTTCAGCTCCTCATCCAAAATTAGGAATAAGAAATGCAAACAGACCGTCACACCTCCGTCACGCTTCTGGGACATTTTGGAACTAGACTGGCGTCAAGTAAAATGCTTAGGCTGATGGGGAAGAGAGGCAACGAACGCTCAGAAGAGGCCATAGAAACTGTGGTTGAGTTACCCTGTAGCATTCTTGCCTTCCCGCCTGCCTTTTTTTTTTTTTTTTTTTTTAAACCCTTAGGTTTTTCTTTAATGGCAAAAGAATCTCTCTTGTTTGTCCTTGCAGTCCGGGACTATTTTTAACGCTGCTAATGAATGACTAAAATGGGGTGGAGCGGCTAAGCCAGCTCCGCTGCTGCTCCCAGCCACCCACGAGCTTTATCTGCCCATCAGAGGAGGAGCTGGACCAGGGCCACCCCGTGCGAGAGGGCACGGAAGAAAATGCCTGTGTCCGAGAGGTGCCCGGTGCAACATGTACAACGGTTCCTACAGCCTATTAAAAAAAAAAAGAAAAGAAGCCCCAACCTCCTCCCAGGGCAGGTATGCCAAGCACTTGTGTGTTTTTCTCTGCCTAAATCTCCGCACGGGGCTCTTTGCATCTCATCTGCCCATCAGAAAAAGCCGAGAGAAAAACCACCCGTGCAAAGAAGTTATTCCTGCGCTAAAGCTTTAGAAATGGCACCCAAACGAAGGCAAACAGCATTTTCCCACAGGGTCAGTAAATTACCAGAAAATGTAACACCTGGCCCACGTTTGTCCTTCTGTCCTTCGGAGCGGTCTCCGCAGAGGTGCGCTAGCACCGGGGGAGGCGGAAGCTGTTGAAACAGGTCCATCCCGCATCCCTTCTCCTCCCGTCACCACCGTGATTGCTGCATTCAGAGGAGGAACCGAAAATAACCGTGGGAAGTACCAGATGGCAGCTGCTGAATGCCGGGCGCCGTCTGCCAAGTCCTTCCGAGCGAGGGAGCGCACGTCCTGCATGGGAATGAAGGCGCCGGCACCGGAGCGTGACGGCAGCATCAGGAACGCGGCATTAGCCTGAGTGGGAAAGCAAGAAACGCTCCACTCTGGACAAACAATATGTAGAGGAATAGATATATGTGTATATATTTCTTATATATATATAAAAGCCTTCCTAATGCAGGGAACTGCTGTGCAATGCTCACGCCTCTATTCATACTAAGTGATTAAAGGCAAATTGCGCTGCTGGGTTAACTGCATTGATTATTAAGATGCCCACAAAGCCAGGCACGCTCCGGTCGGGTGGTGTGAGACCAAACGGCAGAGCAGCAGAGCCTCTGTCCCCAGCCCTGCACCCCGGGGCCATCGTCCTCCCCGCAGTCGGGGAGGGGAACATGCACCCATCTGCCCAGGAGAAGGGGGACGGGGGTAAGACACCCTCCCTCAGGCTGCCCCAGTGCTTGCTCCTTTTCCCCAGGTCAGATGGTGAGGACATGGCCTTGCCAAACCTTGCAGTGGCTCAAAGCGTTACCGTGTCAAGGCAGTTCCACCTTGTGTCCTTCCATTAAGTGACATGCATTTAAAAACGAGGTGTTTTCCTCCCCCGGCACTGTCCGACCCCACTTGGTTGATTCACCAGAAACACGGGCTTTATAAGTCACCTTGAATATTCCCAGCTGTGACACGCACTGGACCAAACTGTTCCAAGAAACACTACCTTTTAAGAGCATTTAAATATACTGTCACACACATTTTCTGACCTTAGACAGAATTATTTAAGCATTTTCTTTTAGGAGGGAGGTCAGAGGGAGAGAAAAGTAGTATTTCACTATTCTGAAGCAATAACTTCACTGGAATTACAACACACGCCAGTAAGACACATGTACGGAGCACAGCTTGGAAATTTCTGCTTCAGCCCATGAAGGAAGGCAGATTATATTACCACGTGGTCTTAAAAATCAGGGAATTAAGTGATTTGGGACGACAGAAGAAAAGTACTTGGGTAAGTATTCCTAAAGCTGAAAGAGCAGAAAGGCAGTTGTGTAGAAATAGTAAAAATGAGTGATTTGTCAGTGCTCGTCTATCAAGAGACAGGATGTTGGTCTACCCTTTATTAATTTAGTTAAAACAGTTCCCCTCGCATGTGATCTCAGGTTGGTCTAACCCATGTATATGGCTAGAGCAGACTTCTATCATACAAACCGGGATTTTTTTTTTTTTAATTTTTCTTTTTGAATCAGTAGCATAAACATCGAAAGTTGCTGAACTCAAATTACTTATAAAATTATGCAGGATGTCCTAACTGAAGGAGATTCAGTGGCAGCATAGATACGTGGCACAAACAGAGCCGCAAACACTTTATACCAGCTGAGGATTTCTCCTACAAAATCACAAGCTCTAGGAGCAAAAACGGTCAAATTTCCTTCAGCAAATGCATAAAGCTGCCAGGAAATTAATCGTGCTCCTTTATATTAAATTAATGTATAGCTAATGAAGAAGGAAAACATAAACACAAATCTTTTTTATCCTCGGGGTTGACACTAAAGGCTAAGCAGTCTCTCTTGCTGCAGGGATTACATACACGAACCTCAACACCAGCCACAGGAGGTTTTACCCGCAGAAGCTTCAGGAATTCTATTTGCCCCGGGTGAGTGGTGAAGCGAGGGGGGATCTGACTGCACCGTACCAATGGCCGGTTCACAGCTGCCGTTCTGCTGCGGGGAGGAGCATCGGGACCACCCACCCCCGGTTCAGCCGCTCTCCGTCTGTGGGATGCAGCTGCCATGGAGGGATTGGTTTTCGCTTGTTCAGGTGGCCAAGTCCTTCAAGCTCAATCATTTAAAATCCATCCCCACAGGGTTTATTTAGAAAAAGAACCTTTTACGCCCGCAGAGAGGCTGGGAAAATATACCATCGCCACCTCCGCCTTTCTGCTCAATGGTATTTTAATTGCATCCAACGAGGATGCAGATTTCCTCCCAGATCTAGTGTTAGTTCACTGTTTTCGAAAGGATGATTATACATTACGGGAGGGCAAAACAGAGCCTTCGGGCATATGCATATTATATGGCTTCTGAAGGATGTCCCTGTGAATTGCAAGTATGGTTACAAATTACTGTACTTCCAAAACATAAATACGATAACGTGCTTTGCTGACCCGTGCTTGTCTTGAAGCCTCTTGCCCACGGTCTAAGACTATTTTGAACAATATGGAGATATCAAATCAAGCTAAGAAGCTGCAGCGCTGAATTTATGCTAACTGCATCCCTGCATTTATCAGTTATCAACTGTGTTGATAAGAATCGTGCTTCTTACCAAGAGATAACTAATAAATGAATAAACACAGAAAGATTAAAAAAGTGCTGGGTCCTTTCAAGAGGGCTCCATGAAACGCCTTAAGTAGACAGTATTTCTTCACAACAAACATACTCTCAGGTTTAATACCGCAGCTATTAGAAATTATTTACTGAATAGAAAAAGATGATTTTTCATTCCCCAAGTAGCACATCTATTCTTCCAGCTGAGAGAAAAAGCACAGAATATCTGCAGTTCATGTCTTCCTGATTCACAGTTCCAAATAATAAAAAGTTCACGGCTGGAACTTTCTCTTTCAGAATAAAGTAGAAACATCCAGTTGCTAAAAGTACAAATCTCGTCTTCTGTCGTGAATCTGAATACCTGAAAGACACAGCAGCATCAGGACCGTCAAACAGCATAGTCCATGCAATCTCCTAAGACGTTGTGCAAACAGAATTGCACCTTTGGGTCTGATGCAAGAGGGCCCTTACTAGAATAACCTGAATGACCCCTCCAAAGCATCCCCAAAATATTGCACATCGAAGAACCAACATCAGGGTGTGACGCAGTCTCAAGAGGCTAACAAAAATACGGAAGCCTGAATACTTTGGGAATAATTTCTTAGAATGATGCCGCTAGCAGCGTGGTGGGTTTGTCGGTGAGAACTGCAGCGACATGAGCACACAGGTCCCACGGGGACCTCAGCCTGAAGCCGGGTGCTTGAGCTACAAAGCAAGGGGTGTCCTATCTTTCCGGGATCTGAAATTTAGACAGCCAGCCCAAAATAGGCATTGCAAAGCGGCAAGCTGATGGTAGGACCACAAAACCCAAGGCAGACGGAGTGAAAAGATCACATATCTCATTTTACCCTCTTCTCTGTTAACGTAGTTATGGGAGATGGCGCGTATATCTGGGGGAAAAGCAAGCTTTTGAAATACAGTCTGGAAGCAAGCAAGAAAGCATCTTTAATTCTGCGTGCATAAGCAAGGCAGCTATCCTTCATACGTGACTATTAATTCGGTCCAAACCTGCTGGTTTCATTACTCACCTGCAGCGGCATGGCTTACGCTGGGATTTTCTGAGCCTTGGTAAGAGCTTGCTTTCCTCTCTTAAAAAAAAAAAAAAAAATACCGGAGATGAGCAGAGATTCAACATAAAGCTAAAAGTAGTCAGCAGTTCCTAAAGAAACCTTGTGCTTTTGCAGCCCAGCTTATAGCACAGGTGCTGGGGAGCTCTGTGCTGTCTGGCACAGCAATATATACTTCCATAAATATAAATATCAGCTGTTCTTAAACATGACACAGCGCAACGAGAAGTATATTTAACAGATAGCGCCAAGAAACGGGGACTCCCACAGCCAGCCTAGATGCACACATCCTAGGGACTTGCCAAACACTCCCTGTGAACACGGGCCAGTCATTTCTTATCTCTTCTTTTTTGGGTTGCTTGATAAGCACATGCACAGCGTTACACATGGGGTGTTACGAGGCTCCCCGAATATTCAGAGAGGCCCTGTAAACATCCTGAAAGAAAAAGCTTTAATTTGCGGTAGTTGGGGAACATCGAGCTGTTTAATTTCCTCTTCAGTTTTCCCCCCAGTCATTTTCTTTCTGAAATTTTGAGCAGAAGTCGTTAGCGCTGCTTCCCTTTTTCGATCCCAAGGCTAGTTTCATGAAACATCTCCTTTTTTGGAGGCGTCGGTTCCTTGGGCTCCCAAGCCTTGCTAGGCTGACATTGCCCCCTTGGGGGAAGAGGGCACCTAACCTTGTTCTTAAGTTAAATCCTAGAAGTGCAGACACAGTCTTCAAAGTAATTAGACCGTCGTTTACTAGCTGCAAAAAGTCTAGGGTGCAATTCATACTTGTGGTCGCAGCTACATCCATCTATTATATCAGGAGCAGGAGGTCTATATTCCAGCTAAAAACATACACACTCTCCCTTTTCCATACACAGAAAGCATTGAACGCTCTAGCAAGAAAAAGTTAGCAAAACACCTACAGCTGGGGTCCTCATAACAACATAGCTCTGGTGTAGCCTCCAAAAAGGATAACGCTGCAGATATAACCAGCAGTTTTAGCCCAATGTTCTGCCAAATTCCTGCGGACGCAGATTAGGAACTGGGTAACCAGTAGGTATTTCACAGCTGGTTATTTTTGAAAACCTAAGGCTCAAGATCACTTCTTCACACGCCCGGTCCTTTTTATCTAGAAGCACCAGGTAGGACGTGCTCTATTTTTCCAGCAGACTCCCTAAACAATTTCACAACCCATTTTTCTTGGAGGCCAGTGCCAAGCTGACGATGCAGGTGACGCCCAAGAATGGCAACGAAGGCGTACCCCAACAGCGCACCAGGGCCAGGCAGCCTGACCCCAGAGAGCTGCTCAAGGCAGCAATTACTCACAAGGGAGCAATTTCATCCAGCAGTCCCAGATGCTGTAGGGATGTCACCTCCCAGGAAATGGACTTCAGTCACCAGCCATCGTTCTCCGTGTGCTGGCAGTACGTAGGACTGGGATTCCTACTAATCGTTAATAATAAATAAGCAACAATCGTCGCTCCTGCGTGGATTGCATTAGGGATTGCAGAGCAATCGCAGCCTTCCACACGCAGGGCAGCAGTGCTTCGTGGAAGGCAGGAATTAGCTGGGAGATAAGGCGAGGCTGGCCTGCCAGCCCCTTCCGACTAGTCCTCCCAGCTACAGACAGAGACTGGGGAGGGAAAGAAATCCCTGGCCTTTCTGGTAAGGGCTGCAGTTTCCCCACCCTTTATTCAGAGTATCATTAACACAGCAAGATAGGGCGCTCAGGGCTCTTTCCTGGCCACCCTCTTCTGGTCATAGTACAGGAGCATCTGCTCTACCTACTACCTATAAGGAGCATCTGCTCATACCTACTACCTGTAAGGTAGAGATCCTGATGGCACTGTGGATAATGTTTATATTCACTTAAAATAATCCCCTAGTGTCAGCCAGAAGGTAAAATATTGTGCAAGTGGGCAACGCGTAGTTTTGATTAAGCCATACTAGCTAGCTAACCAATCCCAAGTACCACGGTATGGATCAACTATTGAAGAAAACTTCTATGAGCTGGGCTGAAGATGGCTCCAATTCAAGAACCTTAGGAACAAGCTGTATTATTTTGTCTCTTTACATAAGATGCCATCAAAGGATAAAGTGATAGTAAATATTTCCTTACCTCCCCCAGGAGCTGAACTTTGGCTTATATTTTGTAACATAGCAGGTCCAGTCATACAAGCAGAACTTGAGTGTTGCTTCACGGTACATTCTTGCATGGATGTCAGGCACCTTTCCTGTTGCAGAAGACCAAGAAGAGAACCGTATTTCCTGTCAGAGATCGGTTCATCTACCGCATGCAGGTCAGGCAAGGCATGATGATATACCGAACTGGTAAGACTGGGAGTCCCGATGGAAGGGAAGGGCCATAAATCTGCAGGCTGAGTTGGATGACTCCGTGGAGCTGATGGCTGGTATTGGCCTGCCATACCAGCAGCAGAAAAATTCAGACCAGAATTTGACATGCTTGTAGCAGAAGATGATGGATATGGTTTGGAGCAATGTGAAGAGAAATTCCACTGATGGGGAGACATGCTATCTACTTAAAAAGAGAAAGAAAGCATCTGAAGTCTCACCAATTCTTATTTTTTTCCAAGGCAAATTCCAACGGACTTCTAAGGTAATGCTACTGGATTGCATACTCATTTTTAAAGACATAGATACTTGCTTTGGTACTGCTTATTGTAAAAATCAACAACAAATTCATACTAAAAGTGGACTACACCACCACCACCAATACTTTCAAATAAATATTACACAGGCTTTCTTACAGGCCACTAGCACAGGCACGGTTTTAACAATTGCAAGGTTAGACAAATATATTTTTGCAAAGACAACAAATTAAGACATAATGCACTTAATGCATCATCTGACAGTGATGGAGGCTCACGGTTGGGAAATGAGGACCCGGTCCTGCCAACAGGCCCATGGAGAGCTTGGGAAGCATCCCAGCAAGCACAGGGATTTACCCTGGAAGTCCCAGCTACGTTATCCAGGGCTTTACAAGTGTGATTTTCTTGCTTTCTGTTTGCTCACAATTCCAAATTTAAGTACGCTGCATCTTACATTCCTTAGTGAAAGCTAGTCACCCCTGTCTACCACCACGCTCAGGCATAGAAAGCGGCTCACCGTTCTTCAGGACAACAGTCTCGCCCTTGTGCTTTGTGCTCAGGTCTTGTGGGTTCTTGGCATTGCTCAGAGCTCTAGAAAAATGCTCATCTACCACGCTGTTAATATCCCCTTGGAAATACGTAAATACAACACTCTGAGACCCCCATTCTGTTTTCACGGGTTCTTTGCTTTTACACGGCTTTGGAGAGAGCTTACTGGTGTCTTCCATTTTCAATAACCAACAGCCCCTGCCAAAAAAAACCCAAAACCCAGATTGGTCAAAGAAATACTATTCCACTTAAAGTGCACAGGGAGTGGTGGGCCCATCTTCCTCCTGAAACTGGTAGGGCCAGAAGAACTGTTATGATTAGATTTTTTATCTGGATTTCTGCTTCTTCCATGGCCCGTTTCTTTTCAGATTTCCTTAGTAGATATAAAACAAAAAGAGAAAACTTTCAATAAACATGCATTGCATTTCTCAGAATGTGATGGGAGCCCCTTTCTCCCAAGCAGACAAATTGAGTCCTATTTATCTTTAACTCCTTCACAGCAGTATCTTTTGCCGGAGAACTCTAAGTTTGATATAACCGTACAATATGCGACATTAGTAAGGGATATTGCATCTTTAAAGCTGTGAATGGCTCAAAAAGGCTCTGATGGATACCGACCTTGTATGAGATACCTGTCAATGCCATCGCATCGGCTCTACTGAAAAATAAAAGGGGCACATCTATTCACCAGCTGTCATTTCTCACTTTGCCCTCATCCGTCTCCATAACCCTGGGCGTAGGGCCCAGCGCTGTGCAAACGTGCCCCGAGGATGGAACTGTGCTAAAAGAACTGAAGCACTGGGACAAATAATCCAGAGGTGGCATTAGCCCTGGATAAAGTTCAGGGTGAACTTATCGAAATGCTTTGTCCAATTCTGGTTTTTGCATTGTTCCAAACCCACACTGATAGAGTGAAAAAACAAATCAAAGAAAAACCTCACTGGAACTTAAAATAATAACAACATTCGATAAGGTGAAGTTCAAAGTACCTTGGTCACTGTCAGCACAGACCTCCACAAGAAAAAGACTTCTGAGAGTAATTAGTTGTTTCACCTGTTAGAAAAAGACACTCAGATTAAATTATTGGAAATTCATATTATGGCAAATTCAAATAAAAAAACCCACCAAACAAAACAACTTTTTTTGGTTGAAACAACTTACCTAGAACGTGATGGGCCTGCCAGTTGCTTAAAGCTTTGGTAGCAAGACTGCTAAAACACACACTGTAGCTCAACCAGAAGTTACAGATTTAAGGCCGGAATAACTCTAAAATAGTTTGCAGGAAGTCAACAGAAGACTGTAAGACTCCTTTTTGTTCTCCTTAAAAATCTCTGCTGCCAGATATGGTAAGAGTAGGACAAGGAATGTCACTGCTTGCCCTGGTGAAGCGTCGTTTTTATGCATTTGTGCAGTTTCTGGCCGCAGGGGAGCTAGTTCTACAACCAGAGCTCATATTTTCTGCTGTAATCAAAATCAGATTTAGCAATGCTCAGGCTGCAAATGCAGTGAGAAGGTCCTGCTGGTTCTATTCAATTTTCCAGTCTCACTGTCAGCTCATCACACCGCACAGCATAATTGATTTACCTTGGTAGCAAAAAGAAGGCTGTTATTTTTCAGAGAGCGGGGAATCCTTCGGCCGATAGCCAGTTGTATCATGCAAAACGTAATGAATCATTAGATTTGCGTTTCCATCCAACTAACCCTGCAATACACAGCGTTGCTTAAGCTATTCCAATACATTTATCTGATTTCTTTTCTAATCATAAACCCTCCAATGCTGAGAAGCTTCCCAATAACCATTGCATTCATCTGTGTCTCGAAGGGTATTCTGAAGTATCTGCAAAGGCTGCCTCCAAACGGTCCCTGTTTCTTACACAGGAAAAGACTGTTCAGGCTGCAAAGCCAAGTATTCAGACATTAAGAAATATGAGGATTAAGGTTATCCAGCCATAATCCATCTCCCTTTTTAATCTTAAGCCTTCATTTACAAAATTCTTGTCCATGTTTATCATCTGCTTCTACATCTAGTTTTGCTTGTTAGCTCTACCTGTTTCTCTGTTGCGTTCTCTCTTCATGACCCCTCGCTCAGCTAGCCCTAGTCCCCTGTCATCAACTACCAATTTATGTTCAAACTCAAGAGTTCCTCCGTCCTCGTTTTAGCATTTCTATTGCTTTGTCCTTCTTGCATTCTTTCCCCAGCTCCAACCTCTGGCCCACCTCATCACAGCGGTGGGGATGGGACAGGTACAGGTTGGTCACCAGTTAGGAAATTCAAGGGGATGCTCTGTAACAGCCATCTGATTCAGAAGACCGTCTTTCAGAACTTTAAAACTGACCAAACTTTCCCAAACGCTGAAACTTAAACCAAAAACCCCTTCCCTCCTGGATTTACAGGCACCTTCCCAAGGCAGATGAGGGGAGCAGGAACCAGCACATCACAGCGAAACAACTGAAAGAACTTCAAGCCCAGGAAGAGACACTACTTTTGCCCACTCTTGTTTCAGAAAGCACCCTGCTGTTTAGCTTAAGAAACTTTCTGGTTGCTCAGCTGGAGGCCAACGCTTGCCATGGAAAATTCAAAGCAGGTAGTGAAAACTCGGCTTTCTCAGTGACCGTATGGCCTGAGAAAGGACTACATCGGGCCATCTCAACAGCAAGCCAGCCCTTCCCACTCTGCTCCACCACTGCACAGCAACATACAATTTCCAAAGCATTAGCTCTGGCCCAGAGGTCTATTTTTCCTGTGCCTTGCTCAGTGCAAGCCAGCCATTGCGTCTTTGTACCGCTTTATTAACACGCTTAACTTGCTCGTGACATTAATTGTAAGCTCCTTTAGCACTGTTTATTGGGGTGAGAGACAAGGTGGTTGACTGCGAGCCACAAGAGACAATACTTTATAACATTTTTCACATTCCCCACCCTCGCTAGTAGTATTAATTTCCCATTACTGTAGCATCAGACAGGGAACTCTTTGTTCTCTATTTCACACAGCCCAAATAAAGAAAATAAAAATAAATAAAATTTAAAATTTTCCACTTCCCAAGTATTAGGCAATGATTTAACAAGCAGGCATTCTCTTTCACCGAGTATCTTTCAAATCAGGGAACATTTGAGAAAGCCAGTGAGCACAGGTTGAAATTCTCAGGGAATTCTCCTACCTTAACTCACTGTCACGAGTGGTGTCACTCCAGTAAGATTTTCCAAGGTCATGCTGCGTCCAGCAGCTCGGGATCCTTCCCCCGGCAGGCCGTGTGCGCTCTGCAGCGACTGCAGGAGGAGACAAGCAGCGTTCATGAACTCCCTACATGCTTTCTAGCCTCTAGCTGCCAGTGAACTAGGCGTTTCCTTCAGCCCATCTGCTAAGAATGCATGAAATGCACTCCAACAAGTCAACCAGGTTAGGAGGTTTCAGGAATGAGGAAAATAAGATTGTAAGTAGGGTTTGGGTTTTGCCTTTTTTTTTTTTTTATGACAATGTGTACATAATAAAGACAACAGCGTCTGGACTTCAGAAGACTTCAGGGGAAGATGATAAACAAGTTATGGCAGAGAACCAAACTCGGCCAGGATCAGAAAGGACTTTCCTACACCAGGTTACAGCATTTTCAGTACTAAGTGGGTAACTACAAACATCTACAAGAAGGAAAACATCACCTGTCTCCAGTCCAGATAAACAGGATAACCGATTTTCCTCTCTCTTCTTTGCTGGATCTGTTTAAATGCTCACAGAAATCTTCAAAAAATAAAAATATTATTCTTGTCCTGTAAGGGCTGTAGCAAGGAACAGGTAGCTTGGGGTTCTTTTGTAGTAAGTCAACCAAAATTACCAAATTGCAGCCATTCCAGAAATGCTGAAACGGGGTCAAATTTGCCAGTCTCAGTTGGAAAAAATACACCGGGGAACTAGAGTCACCAGACTGGTGGCATTATGTCTTTTATTGCAGTAGCTTAAGAGTTTGTTTACTCACCCAGAAAGTAGGAGAGCACAATCCAATTCCCTCTGCCTAAAGAGGTAAGAATCCACCCTCTGCCATCTCCCAGAACAACTTAACTACCAGGCTGTAACATTTCCCAGGAAGGTGCTTAGTCTTTTATTGACACACTCTTTGCATAAACACAATTTCATTGTGAGACGGACCGGATTCCAGTCTGTCAGCAAGGCAAGTGCCCTCAACATCTCCATCAGTCCTTCTTTGACACCCTTTTTTAAAACTCTCATACAGCAGAGATTTCTTCCGCTAGGGCTTTTCAAGACACATTCGAGAACTTCCTCTCAGGCTGGGCACTTAAAGCACTCGTAAAGTTGTTAGTTGGCATGAGTTTAAAGCTCCTAGGTGAACACCTCAAAGTACTGGGTTAAAATGGGTTTATCAGCCCTGTCCCTGTGTTGTATAGGAATCGAAACAACTTGTTTCCAGGGATTTTTAAGCATTCAAAGCGTCAAGCTTTGAAGAAAATAAAATAATAATAAAAGCATTATCTTCATTTCTAAGAATAAAAATTTAAATTCTGGTTTGTCCTTAACAAACACACACACCACACACCCCCCCCCCAATCTCAATTACAGCTACGGTGTCTGCAGTCACTCCTGCCCCTTTTCCCTTCGCACAGGGCCCATTAACACACTGAGCCAGAACCAAGTCCGAAACCAAACCCAAGGAGGGAACAAATACCAATGTCCCACTGGGAACACTTACAGTTCCAGCAACACGTACAGCGGATTCCAGCTGGAACACACAGGCTTTATAAATTGAAGTCACTGGGCACCAAACGCTACCGTGTCTTTTACTGGGGAAAAAAAGTAAGACAAATACATTATCTCAAAACTAACCAGAAAAGACTTGTTTTGTTCACGAGTTTGTTTATTAAAAAGGTAGTATAAAACACAACCCCTTTAAGAAACAAAATTGAAGACAAATCAAGGGATTCCCAGATGCCATCACAGGTCTAGATATTATTCAAATATGATTTTTTTTTTTAATGTTGGTTTTCTAAAGGATAAATGAAAACGATCGATTTATCTTATCGAAATAAAATAACCTGGCAGAAAAGTTCCAAGTCAACTTATTGAAAAGTTTAATCTAACAATATACTTTCGTATTACAGAATGAGCAAAAAACAATTTGCTGCAAAAGATTTCATAATTCTATAAATATTTTACAGAACTTTCAGAGTATCCTGACAGTAAGACTTCAAGCCTTGTATAATGAGCACTAAAATACACACAAGTTAAATCAACACAAGCACACAACTTCCATAATTCATTTATCATACTGCAGTATGTTTCCTCAAATTCAGAAATAAAAGTGAGAATTTAAAATCCAATTAAAATCTATAGGTATGTTTGTTTGTGTTTAAGAATGTAGTTAGGTTATACAGCTCAAGAATTCAGGGTATGGATATCGATTTTACCGGAAAATTTAAAGGCAGGGTTGGGTTTCTATGAAGCATCCAATACCTTTAAGTTTTCTCAAGCGAATTAAGTTAAGTATTTGTAATTGTAAATAGATCAACCTTAACTGAATAATGTCTAGGACATGTTTTAGCCAAAATGCACTGCATTTAACATACTAATGATTTTAAGTGAATTGCAATCCTTATACAAAATGTAAGTTGTACGAGGGACTGAAATTCAATTAAAAAAAGTAATTAAAAAAAGTCAGCAGGAGAAACAGATAAACATTTTGATGCAAAATGAAACTAATTCTCTCTTTACAGCTGTATATGAACATTCGAGAACCTGCTACCACCTCTGTGCCTTTTCTTTTGGGGCTTTTTGTTTCCAGATGTCTACCTTGGCCACGCTCCTCAAACCATGTCATCTCTGATGAATGCTTCTACCTCCACACAATGACTTTGCCAGCAAACCACTAAGTAGCATTTCATTGTAAAGCAAACTACCAATATATCTTAAAGCTAAGCAACTGATTTTATATTGCATGGTTAAGAAAGTGATTATCTATGCCGAATTATGCTGAAATACCAGTTAATACTCTTTCCCTGCTGTTATATTTAAGTGGCTTCACATCCATTTTGTTACACTCTGCGAATGAGCAAAATCAGCTATTTCTCTAGTTCAAAATTGAGCAGCAATGATTATCCACAAATTGTTTCAACGTGCTGCTAGTTGTTGTTTTCACAATATACGGCGGGAAGGAGACAGCTTTTCTTAAAACGAACCTCTCGCCAAAAGCCTAGGGACGAAGGAACACGCAGTATACTGCAACACTGGAATGGAACCTAAGAAAAAGAAGAAACTGAGCAAAAAGTTTGATTTTGTCACTTCTAATGAGCAAGACAAGTCATCAGAAAGCACTATTAATTAGAGAACAAATATAGTGAAAATTCCATTGGGGTTTTAACTTCTTACCAATTTATGATGCTGTTCAGTCAGAAAAAAATCCAAGTTTAAAAATCAATCAGCTTGTTCAGCTTCTGATTGGTTAAAATTTGGTATTCAACATTACTGCTCTATACTACAAGATTTTCATCATCGTACGTCAAAATAGTAATTTTAACTTTTGTGAAAAATTTTAATTTATGTTCAGATTAATTTATAAAAATTTTCATCATTTAAAAGAGGAAAACATCAGAAGAATTCGGTCGCAATGAAAATCTGAAAAGAAAGTTACAGCTGCATTAACCTCTCCAAAGACTATTAAATGCCTCAATAACTCAAGGAATAGTTTATAAAAATATATTTTTACATTTTACTGGGGAGTAACAGAGGTAGACAAAAGGAAAATACCAGTCTGAGTGTAATGCCGCACTTAGAACCACGTATTTGCATGGAAAAACAGCTTTTATTTTTGCAAGAATCCTAGTTAATAGGAAAGCCAGAAAAGCGTTTGGTCTTTGTTGGTGCTCTACTTCACTGTGAAGTCTAGAGGAAAAGGTGGAAAGACTTAACATCATGTCTCATTTTTGAAGGAAGCCAATCAAATTTGTACATCAATTGGAGAGAGGAAGGTTACTGCACATATAATGATTCTTTATTTTTCAGTCTTTTTTCAAACACTAACACTAACCTTGTTTTTTATATCTGATACCATGATAAGGCTTCATAGAACTGTACAATATTTATACATTTGTCAACAGTTTCCCTATATTGTTGCAATTCCACTGTAAAACAGGCGATTTAACTGCGTAGAGTGTTATATCACTAGGCTCTCTTAAAAAACGAAAAAGCTAACAAAACACAATAGTCTAACAGATCTAAAGCCTGGAGTCTAGAAGCTGGAAGCAAAGGAGCACTGAAAGCAATACCCACCACACTAAATTACACTCTTCGTATGCCCAAACCTTCAGCCCTCAAAGGTCCGTGGTGCTTATTACCAATAAAAATAACTAAGGCAGAACCAACACAACCCGGAGATGTCATCTGAATATACCCCTACGTGCAGCTAGGCACCAGGCAGCATTTCAGATTCCCTGAACACCTGCTTTGCTGAAACGTACAATTCGCACACTTGCAAAGATGAGAAAATGGTCTTTCTTGGCTGGCAATACAGCTCTTTTTGTAATGCAACTCAAAACGGGAAATTAGTCGTGCCAGCTTAAAATGAACCCCCCCAACTTTTAAACCCCGAATTCAAATATCCCCTCTGTTGTAAGACCAAACATTTTGTCACAAAAAGACATAATTTATAACCACAGTGGCAAGTGTTAACTTAGATGCTCTGGTTGGCATAGCTACTCATACATACCAATTTAAAAAAAAAAAAAACAAACAAAAAAAACCAAATTTAGAGTACCACACAGACTTCTGGAAAAAAATATAGATGGTAACCTCAGAGCACAAAGTTGGAAAATACCGATTTTCAGAGCATTCTGAATACTTCAGGATGGAAATATAAGAATTAGCATTTACAGTTTCTTGCAATCCAATATGAATTAAAAAATTCAAAAGATCCTCCTTACAAATGTGCGCTAGTAACCATCCACATGAACAGCGTGCTATGAATTTAGCACCAGTATTTTAATTGCTTAGTGCCTAAGTCTGTATCCTTCTTGCTTAGTGCCTAAGTCTGTATTCTTCTATCCTTAGGTATCAAAATAATGGGATTCTAAGTTAACAATGACTACACCCAAAACAGCTCCCCAAAAGTTATTTTTGAAAGCCTGCCACTTATTAAGATATGTAAAGTTAGAAGGTCTTCTAAAGCCTTGCTTTTGGAAATATTTCTAAGAGGGCTAGCATTTCCTTTTTTCCATATAAAAGAATATTATTTGAAAGCATAATTTCAAGTATTCTAACTTTTGCACAACAAATTGTAGTTCAAGTTGCCAAAAGCCTTTAAATTTTATGAAATATGGGAGATCCTTGCACCTTCAAAGAGCACAAAAATCTAAACTAAAACGTTGAAGAGAACTCACACTCATCATCTAACAAAGTTAAACAAAAATGTTTACTCTAATATTAAAGCAAAAACTAAACAAAGCCAACACATCAATCAAAAGCCTATTTTGCATACCTAGTGCATACAGACCATGAGACTTTAAGATCAGTCTTAATTCATTATGGCCTAGAATGTGTGTGCTCATGCATTTCTAGTCTCCTTGACATAATCCCAGCCTCAACAGAAGATCTAAGCATCAAGAAAAGATCTAAACAGGGGAAGAAAAAATAATTAACTGAATGCTGTGATTTAATAATCTACCTTCACTCAGTTTGCCTCATCTTGGCTCTGGCAACCTTGTTTGTTTTCCACTTCCTTCAAGTTTGCGACTTGGTACTGCTCTTATCATTTGCCACTTAATGCACAGCAACATATCCAAATGCATTCACCCTTTATGCATCACAGCATCTGTTCCATAAAATGATCCAAAGCACTCAGGACAAGAATCATTTTTAAGGATGAGATACCTAGCTCCAAGGGGTACAGGAAAATTAACAGGAAAATCCACAAATCTTGTAATAGCTTTGCATTACTTAAGTTACATACAGTTACATAAACTTAAGGGTTGGAACATATTTCACACTTACATAATGAAACACTGACAAGCATAGTTAGAACAAAAGAAGCCTGATGAGTTTTACTGCATTCTTGGCAACTTGAGTTACTTTACCTGAACAGCCAATTAATACAAACTTTTAGAATCTCATTAAATACTGCTTTTAATGAAAACTTCAAAGCACACAGCTGATGACATTCTAATATGCATATATTCATACGAACATTGTCTGCAGTCACCCTGAAGAAAGGGATAAACTCAAACATCACCCTAAAACCCATGCTTTCGTAAAGCATTAAAGACGTTATGTATCTGCTTCCACATCGCTGCCTGCAAGGCTGCTGTCTGTAGATGGAGCACCATCTTCATTAATGCCCTCACCATTATTCTCCCTCTTATGGGCTTCATCATTTACATCCTTAGATGTCTCATTAACTTTTGAAGGTTGTTTGCCTTCAGGCAGTTTAACGCTACTTGTTGCGGCATCTGAATCAGATGTAGGTTGCTGCTCCTTTGCATCAGGATCCTCTAGAAATGATCCCCACACCTTGAGCCTTTCTTCCCTTTCTCTCGCAGTCTCCTCCACCTAATAAAGATACGTTTATACGCATCATTACAGTCATGCTTGTAGAAATGAATACTTACACAGATAAAATTAAGCAAACTAATATCTCAAGACTTCAACAGGCTCTGTTGACTGTGGACTAACAATCTGTACATCCAGTGACTAATCCTCTAAGTTGACAACTCCAACACACAATTTTTAACATCAAGCAGGTCCTTTAAATTTTTGCTAAGTTGAATAATTAAGCATGATTTTTTTTTTTGAGACATCCTTGCAGTTTTTGACAAGAAGCAAGATGGGGCGGGGGTGGGAAGGGGATGGGAACACCAAGCATTTCTCAAATTAAAACAGATTTTCAGTTTGGAAGAAATATTTGATGAAATAGGACCACAAAAGGCTACCTGATAATCGGTTACACCATCCCATGTTTCAGCACTGAGCTGACGGCCACCAAACCACCTTCCATTTAGAGTTAGCTTGCACAGATCGGCTTCTGTTGCTTCTTTAAATGACACAGAAGCCACGCCATCAGGGTGCCGCTGTAAGGAGAGACAACTTTCATTTAATACTTTTCTAAACAGTGTATTCCAAGATGTTTTAGATTGTCTTACAAAAATCCATCAGGATATAGCTCCATTCTGATCATACGCAATCGGGTTCGAAAAACTCAATTTGCAAGGTTACACATTTTATTCTATTGGTACACAGAATAGACATTTTGAACACAAAAGACATATTTCAGCCAGTTTAGCTATAAATGAATGTATTTATAAACTCTCAAACTTGTAATACGTATCCAATTTATTGAGAACAGTTAGAGTTTGCCTTCACATCAGCTAAGTAGACAGGTGCTTATAAATTAATTTCCAAAACAGCCAATTTTAAAATAGTGGAAGATGAGGTCAAGTTTCCATAAAGTAAACACACAAAACCAAATAAATGCTCCACTCATAAATGTTTTGCATAGTTGCACATTACATCAATTCTGCCAAAGCAACCTGCAAAGAATACCTACATCAAATATGAGAACCTTCTTTACTTGACCAAACTTTTCACATTCTGTCCGCAGATCTTCTCTGATCTCATTTAGCACTAAGGGATCCTCCTGCAATGCAATCACAGAGATTAAACAGAAGCACTTTCTTCCCAGCTTTATTTTTGCTCAATCACCAATGGAACACACCTGCCAATCTACTAAGAGTTTAGAAATTAAGTGTTGTTACGCTGCGCTTTCAAAGCCACTTGGGAGTTGACAGACAGCCCTTATTTGGATTTAATAAATACTACTTATTAATAAGGCTTTTGCGCTGGCTTCTCTATTCTAAAACAAGACTTACTGCCTACTCTTTCTATCCCAAAAAGGAATATTGTCAGGA
This sequence comes from Rissa tridactyla, assembly GCF_028500815.1. Classification (NCBI taxonomy): domain Eukaryota; kingdom Metazoa; phylum Chordata; class Aves; order Charadriiformes; family Laridae; genus Rissa; species Rissa tridactyla. The sequence continues at coordinate 28,366,775 of NC_071474.1, read as the reverse complement.
TACACACAGTGAAAATGACAATTTGGAAAAATACATATCTTTGATGTCTTGTTTTTTTGGAAATAACTGAATAAATTTTAAACATACTTGGCACAGGAAAAAAAAAACCCGCCCAAACAGTAAGTTTAATGCTGTTCTCATCTGCCTACAATTTTGCTAAAATTCTAACAGCAGAAAGTGCAGACAATAACAGCACAATCAACAGTAGCAAACTGCATCCACCTACCTCAAAGTCCTTTGGGTGAAACATATTCCTGATAATAACGATGCGTTCATGTCGCATTCGAGTTGCGCCATCTTTCTTCTCAGGCCTCCAATCCAGCTGTCTAATGAAATGAAGCAACAGTAAGAAGATATTGTTGCGGCTCTCTTCAGTTTCTACAAGTATTTGTTGAAAAAAAATCATTAATTCGGCATTTTTTGCAATACATCAACCAAAACATGTATTTTGACACAAAGAGTTAACTTGCTCTTCTAAAAAATGCAATCATCATCCAGTTTTACCATTTCTCCTACAAAGCAGTTGAGATTTTAAGGTACTTAAATGCTATTAGAGGGACTATAAATTATCTTAAGAATCAAAGCATTTTCTTAAACACTGAAAAAATAATCTTCAAGTTTTACTTCCTTCTTAATTATCAGCTCAGATACAGGAACCAGTTGCTGCCAAGTATGATAAAAATGTCAGTATTTCACAATTTTTTCCTAACTTACTTTGTAAAAGAGGAGATCCACTATTCCCTTTGGTAAAATTTAACTACTTTTATTTAAATAAACAGGTAAGAACACCTTCAGTCTTACACAGGCATTGCTGCAAGATGGATTTTGTTCCACAGTGTACAGAGCCACTGCCACAAACTAGCAATGTAACTCTGGGCATCTCTTCTATGACTTCTGGTAGAAATGCCTACTTCACATCCTATTACAAAAAAAGGACATGTTCACTTACACTTCTAAATCTCAAAGTACTATATTTGGGGGGAAAAAGTCTTAAGGTCCTTCTTGTATCTGCTACTTCAGCTGAAGACGACTTGGATTTCCAATGAAGGTAGCAGCAATTAAGTTATGCTCTTCAACTCAAAAGGAACGCCAACTGAAGTTAGTTTATTCACACAAATTGCTGTCAAACGCAAGTTAATTATTTTCACACCTCTCTCCACACCAGAGACATCTTACAGCAAGAACTAGCAATGTATCTCTGAAGTAGATACATTTCAAGTGGCTTTTATTTTTAATTGATAAGATGCCAAGTAGACTTCATTCCCTTTAACTCTGGCAAAATACTTTTTTGCATTACTATTTAAAATGTTTAGTGGAATGCTCCTTTCGTTAAAATATTAAGCATCCTATATACTTTATTTTTTTTTTTCTTCTTTAATCTGCATCTTCTTGGCTCCGAAAGGCAGAAAAACAGTTTTTAAGTGACAAAAGCAATGAATCTGGGTACAATTAAAAAACCAGCATATCTTAGACCGGAGAGAGGGGTCTGGGGGAATCTACAGAGGTATTTTAGTATTTCCTCCTATAGAAGCTAGCATCTCTTGCCCTTTGCAGCAAGTAAAGTATGGTACAAACAATATGTCCGTACAGCCAGAGTGTTAGTACCTTAAAAAAGTAAGCCTAAGATAGGACTTGCACACTCGCACACTGAGAAAAAAAAAAACCGAAGTCTTTTATCTCCCAAAAGTTGTAATATTTTCTTCTATAACTGAAAGGACCATGGTTCCCCTTGTGTCCTGGTTTGAGATAGAACCACACCACCTATGTATTATTTTAATGTGTCAATGATGAAGAAGTTCATTATGTCAACATTTAATTTAGAAGTTCCTCCCCTCCAAATATGTGATATTTAAGCTATTTCACTGTCAGATAAGACTTCAACTTTTGCATAACTCATAGCATTGCATTTGAAAGCAGCGCTTTACTAACAGCACTTAGAATTCAAGCAATATTTTACTGAAATAAAAAATACAAACTTCTGCTGTTGAGACAGCTTCTTCTTGTAGTCTTTACATTTCTTCTTCTTTTTGCTTGCATCATACTCCCCCTTCAGTTGAAACTTTGCAACTTCAACATGCAATTTATAGCCTCTAATTTCTGCCTCATCCAGAAGTCTCAATGCAAGTTGAACTGATTCTCTCTATTTGGAGATAAAACAGAACACAAGCTTTAAAGCACATGGCACAGTCAAATTATTCCAGTACCATTTAGTTAAGCATATCGTGGCTAAGAATCAATTCCTTGTCACTGAAAAACATAATGCCACATCTCCTCGAGTCTCTTGACACAGAGTTAGCAATGCTTTCTTTTTTGAAACCCAGTATTTCTTCACCACTATTATAGTGGAGTAATGCTCCCAAAAGCAACTGCACACATTTCATTCATTATGTCATAAAAACTAATCTGCAATGGCCAAGTAAGCTGATGAACTTAAAAGCGAGAATAACAAAATTTCAGGGGGATGATTTTCTATAAAGCTTGTATCACGTTTCCAAGAACGGCAGACTTTGAGGCTCTTAAGTAATTTTTAATGTTTTCCTAAAAGCCCTTTAGAGCACAGACTGTCTTCATACTTGTGCACTAAACAGCCCTAACTACCAAAATTACAAAAATAGCATAGACTACAATGAAGTTAATTTAGTACTGCCTGGTGCTTCTTGCAGAATTAAAGCAGATTGCACTTGCAAGCACTAACTTTCCAAATGCTTCACAAGTGAGAACCACGAAGGAAATCGTATTGCAGCCTTAACTTTTATAGGCTAATACAGAATGCAAGAACAGTTCTGAACCTAACCAGCTGTCAATTAAACGTTGTAAATACAGCACTACAGTATGTTCCTTCCTGTCTTGCTATTTCTGTATTCTTGGCCACATAGTAGCATACTTTGAAAGTAAAAGGTGAAAAAGTTCCCCATTTCACCCCATAATCAGTGGCACCCAAGACAGGAACACGTAGAGACATGTCCAGCAGGTATTACAGATATTTTCAGGGGGAGGGTGGGGGTGGTTAAGAGGAAACGAATGAGGTGCACAAGCAGATACGTGGGCAGTTCTGGAATAAAACAGACACCTTTTAAGTTTTCCTTTAGACCCATTTTAAGTTATACTTTAGATATTTCAAGACTCTTCTGAATGTGATTCTGAAACAGTGCCCACAAGTATCTTCAATGGGAAGGAAATCTGCATTTCATTGCACCACTGACCTTTAGATAGCAACAGAGCCCATCTCCTTTAAGATTTCCTTCCTTATCTTTGTAAAGTTTGATTTTGTGTTCTTCTGTCTGTGGATCTCGCATGATGATGCCACATTTTGACATGACTTGTACAAATTCATCTTTAGTAATATCTGGTGGCAAACCTGCAAAATAAATTAAAACAGAAGGCTTGAGGATGTTCAATTTTTTTTAAAACCTCATTAGAACAAAAACCTCTCAATGTTTCTTTAAATGAAACATATCAAAATTAAGGACGATATTTTACATACCACCCTTGGGACCAATATTTTCGATATTACCTTTTAAGCATTACTTCATACTAGCACTTTGAAAATTCTTTTACTTTTTAATAGGTGTAGCGTACAGCAACATCTTTGTGCTCCCTAATATGCAGGCCTAGAGCTTTAGCGCTATACATGATACCGACGGTGCAGTGGACACAATGGCCTACACAAACATAACTATCCTGCCTAAGTTTTAAGTTCCACTGCACCTCTAGTGATCGGAGACAAAAAAAATTACCCCAATCTATAAACAGACAACTATTTTATCCATCCACAAATTCGACAAAAAAAAGCAACTGATAACATATGGAGTTTTCAAAGTCTGAACTTTGAATTAAGAAAAAAAAAAAAAACAAACACAAAACGGAGGGAGAAAATTATGTGAATGTTCCATGCTAGTTTGGCCTGGATAAACATTTCTGAGAATTCAACTGTGTGCATTTCTGTGACTGCTCAGAACCACCAAATGTACCTTTGTGTATGCACCTAAAGATAGCACCCCAACATCCAAAATAAAATTTCATAATAAATGCACAGATAGTTTCATTTGAACTTCCCTGTTACTTGCTCATTCAATTTCTAGGGTTTTTTTTGTACTTACTGTTTCCTCCTTCTTATCCAGTAATTGAATTATGTATTTATAAAATCAAAGAAAAATTAGAGATTAAAACATTAAGTGATATATATAGTCAATATTCTTTAGGACTTTGCAAAGATTATGTTTCTTTGCTGTAGCTTACTTAAAAAAATAGTAAATCAGTGACTTGGCTGACACAGCTCACAGAATATCACATTTAAAAGATAAAAACATGGAATATGTCCCTTATATTACCTTCACACATCTGCAATTTAAAGGTCACAAAGACATTATGCAGTCAGGAAAATAACATTAAGTAGCTTGCAAGTGGCAAACTGAATAGGTAATGTTAGAAGCCAGTGAGACATATATGAGTCTCTTTTACCATCCTTAGCTCAAACGAGAGAAATAAACGCTACTACTTACCAGTCACGTAAACATTTGTGTTTCTGTCTTCTTCAACATGAAACCACCCTAAAAAACAGAGTTTTAATTCAGTTGTGCCAATATATTAAACATGGGAGCACGCACTAACGTTCACATTCCATTAGATTTCTAAGAATTTTTGCTTGCCCACAGGAAAAGCTCTGAACACACCTTAATTTGCTTTTTTTCCACCCTGTACATGGACTTAAAAGGATATCTATGAAGTACCATAGAATTCTAAAATTATTCTGGAAATTTTCAGAACAACCTACATCTTTGCTGTACATGATGACACTGAACAGTTGTCAGGTTCCACTCAGTATTATGCAGGTTGCAGCCTACACAGAGGGAAACCCTTAGGCACTTACCTGGCTCAAGCTTCCGTTTTTCTGCTTTTTGTTTGGGATCTGTTTGTTTTGGTCCTTTCTCGTTTGCTGATGGTTGCGTTCCTGATGTCTTAGAAGTTACTGGTTGCTTACTTTCAGTTGCTGTGCCAGAAGCAGATGAACTGTCTGTATCATCTCCATGGAAGCCATAGTTGGCATGATACGTTGCCAGGAAATCTTCTGTTATCTGAAAAGAAATTAGGAAAGTTAATCCAAAATTCCAAAGGTCTATAAATTCAGGTTTGTAAGCATTTTAACGTTAGTGCGCTGATCATGGTCATTTTCTAATCTGGCAAGATAGAAAATAACAGTTTTTTAAAACTGTTTTTAAATCATCTTTGTAAAGCTATGCGCACAACAAAAACAATCAGTGTAGGCATCACCTGAACTAGACTAACATGCTAATTTCATACAGCACGTGAAGTTTCTTAACAAATATTTCAGAAGTTCTGCCTTTTTTCCCCACGCAAAGCCTTCTGCTTTCAACCTAAATTGGATTTGCCTGAAGGGCAAAAACCCTGACCACATTGAAGAGATAAAGTGACACTGAAGGTAAGCCAACAACTTATTCACAGATGATGAACGACTGACATTTGTAGGCATCTGCCTTTTCATAGAAACATTTTCAGAGACAACATATGTTTGTGTTGACAGACAGTAAATATTGCACTTAGAGATGGATCTTAACACACTGTTTATAAGGCCGAATACTCTACTTTATATCCTACCAATAGATAAATAATTAGCTCACTCTTTTCTAGAGAGAGACTGTATTTGGATAAAATATAACATTGGCTAGCGTCTATCTTTTAAAGACCAAACCAAAACCACCCTACAAATTACACGCAGTATTTCCAGCCAGGAAAATTTTAATACTAGCCACTAGCAATTACACGCAAAGACATGTTACACATGCAGGTTATTCCATGTTTATAACATCCATCATAGTTGATTTTGCTAGCATCACTGCACTATGAAGCATCTTCTGAAGATACGCACTCTGAAATGATTTATTCCCAAAGCTGAGCCTTAACGTTTGAAAACTTTATCTGACTGGGACTTGTGCTGCACTTGCTTCATCTGTATTCAAAAGGGAACAAAACTTAATGTCGTTAAGCTATTGTAAGAAAGCGGCACAACAGACTGTGGTAAGTGTCAATGTTAACAATGCCATCTCATATCTTCCCTAGCGATTTGAAGCTTGATGGTTCAACTCTAAGCTTTTTTTACGACAAATCAAAATAGCAGAACTGACAGTTAACAGGATTGTCATGAGTAACACAAGAGACTGTGGAGCCCTATATAACTTGAAAGTTTAGCATGAAATAGCTCCTGTGTTAAACAAGACTTGCAACACACCTCAATCAGGAATGTAAGTGGCTGCTCTCACAGACATGACTTAACGCAATGTCAAGACAAAGGAAGAAAAAATACTGTGTTCTAATAAGGTTCATTATATTTGACACTAGCAATCTTAGCAAACCCTTAGTTTCACAGTTGATGAAATCCAGAGAATTAAGCTTTTAAACTTTCTGGTGAACAATATTATTAATTTTCATCAGAGAAACTACTGATAAATTAGTAATTAAACCTGCAACAACTAGCCACCTTCCTGCAGCAGTATTATTTGTCAACTTCAGGTGGAGCCGCATTCTCATGTAAAGCTAAATTTATTCTTAGCAAATTACCTACCATGGACTGTCAAATTTTGCCAGTCAAAAACAAAGATTTTTTTTTTCCTCTTTATATGCTATCATCCTACCATATATACAATTGCAACTACTTCCTTTTAAAATGCATTTTTGCAGGCATAAAGGAATTTATACAAGTATAAAGGCTTTTATTGGAACTTAGGTCATTCCATGCCTGCGTGGAAAACAAGCGCTCACAGAATTCCTTACTTGGGGCTTCAATCCAGTTCTGGTGGAGAACATCACAGAAAGAGATCAGTTCTATCTCCATACCCACACAGTTGTACAGTTTGAGGCAATTAAGCTTATAGAAAAAGAAATACAATACTACAGGACATGCTAGCATCTAATTAACTACGGGTCACACTGAAATGGAAAGAAATAGATTAACCAAATGAAGAACAGATACTCTACGCTCACAAAGACATCCAACGCCTGTTTTTTCATAGTAAGTGATGAAGGAAGGCAGATGAATTCAACATGTGATTTTGTGCTATGTTTATGGAGGACTATAAAAAGTTAGCATCCTTCAATATAGTACCATTGAAAGAAAAATAATTAAATAATACATAAAGTTGCAATCACTTTTATTAAATACTTGACTTTTCCAAATTTTTCTGAGGAACGTTGACAGTTAATATCATTAACTTTTTGCACTGCTTTCAAATACGCTTTAGAAGAAGTTCAGCAGCTACTCTATTCCCAACGTAGAGCAGCAGTGCAATACTAGTCTGTAGATGATGATTACTTAATCTTTTGCCAGAGAACACAGATAAGGAATTTTATTAGCGTTCATGGAGCAGAGGAAGAACTACAATTTCTGGCTCCCGTGGTCTCTTAAATCTATTTTGATAAAACACTCTGTTGAATAATCATCATCAAAATTAAGTAACCAGAGATACTGTGATATTGAGCTCAGTGACCTATCTATAACACAGAGTTTCACAACAATTCTTTACCAACTTCTACTATACATCATATTTACTAAGGAACTTTGCTGTTCCTATATAATCTGCCCAACTCTTAATGTTGTCTCCTTTCCAAGGTAGATATTTGAGGCATTTAGGAAAGACCAACGCTCCCAGTAGAAATAAAAAAAAATAATAATGAAAAAAGAACCCTTTTAAAAGTTACCGTGCTTACTGGATATAGCACTCCACTGGGAGCCGGGAGTACTAAGCTCTCCACTCACTTCGCGAGTCTGGATTTTTCACATGTTTTTATCCCTCCGTAAGCCCTCTGCTACACGGACCTTACCAGGTTTACACACATATAAACTTGGCACTACAGGCTTCATTCTCACTCAGATTCTCTGAATTGCAATGAATTCAGAGCCGCAAATAAGAACTGGCACACTACATTTATGAAGTACATGCTATAAAATGTCGTAATATTTCTAAATTAAGTAACTGCCCTCATTCATTGTCACATAGTAATGAAACTACTATTTCACTTGCAGATCATAGAATGGTTTGGGTTGGAAGGGACCTTAAAGATCATCTAGTTCCACCCCCCTGCCCTGGGCAGGGACACCTCCCACCAGACCAGGTTGCTCCAAGCCCCGTCCAGCCTGGCCTTGAACACCTCCAGGGATGGGGCAGCCACAGCTTCTCTGGGCAACCTGGGCCAGGGGCTCACCACCCTCACAGTCAAGAATTTCTTCCTAACATCTTATCTAAATCTCCCCTCTTCCAGTTTGAAACCACTACCCTTCATCCTACCACTACAAGCCCTTGTAATAATCCCTCTCCAGCTTTCTTGTAGGCCCAGTTCAGATACTGGAAGGCCACTGTAAGGTCTCCCCGGAGCCTTCTCTACAGATCAGCACGTTAAATCTATGTTCCTTCTCACCTTGAAGAACCACGTTGTTATAACAAGTTGGCTTTTTATACTTAAAATATTTGATTAAAAAAAAAAAACACAAGAGGAAAAACTGTAACACGTTTCCATTCTGTGGAATGCCTCTAAGCCAAATACACTTAATTTTCAAGTGCACTTCTAAGATCTAATAAGAAGGAAAGCATCTTTACACATGCCTTATTTTCAGATAATAACAGAAGAGGGACATGCTAGTCCATTTTCATCTAGGTCTCTCAACAAAGTAGTTCACTTCTTCACTCCCAACAGAAAAATACAGATAACCTCAGCTCCCATGACAAAGAAACCTACACATGTCAACGTCAGTAACGATTTGTTAGTATCCACAAATATAACTGTGACTTCATGCCGGGCCTGAGCAATTGTAGATTCGCAGCCAAGGAGAAAAGCCAACCTACGGCTCTTCACAACAAAAGAGCAGAATGCAGCCGGCTGGGTTACAGACGGAGGCAACGCCAGCTGCCGTGGTTTTGCCTGTAAAACAAGAGTGTTTCAGTGCCACAGGGACTTTGCACTGGATTCGGCCGCATCCAGACAAGCGAGACAACCCGGTGCTGAAGAGCCCCAACAACATCAACTGTTCTTTTTTCTCACCCCTCCGCGGGGGGAACCTGGGCACGCCGCCGGCCCCCCACCAGGCTCTCCCACAGAAGGCCGCAGCTAGGCGAGGAGGCCGCTCCTCACACCGGGCAGGGGGCACCGGGCCGGCCCGCCCGCCCCTCAGGGAGCGCGGCGGCGGCCTCCGCACCCACCTTGGGGAACCAGGCCTTCTTCTCCCGGTCCCACTCGTAGGCGGCCCCATCGGCCGGGTCCACGTAGGTGAAGGGGTCGGCCTCCCCCTCGCCGCCGGGCTCGGCCTCGTACTGCTGCTGGAGCTGCAGCTGCCGGTAGAACTCCTCGTTCCCGTCCTCGCCGCTCATCCTGGCCCGTTCGGCGGGGAAGGGGGAGCGGAGACGCCCGCACCGGGCCTAGGCACCCGCCGCCGCCGCCGCCTGAGGCGCCCGCTGGCCCTGCCCCTCTCGGCGGCGGGGCCGGGGCAGCGCCCGCGAGCGCGAGCACGCGCAGCCGGAAGCGGCGGGCGGGCGGGCCGTCACGGGGCCTCTCCGCCTCACGCGGCCGGTGACCGTCCCAGCACCCCCGCAGGGCGCAGGAGCGGAAGTGGCGCACACCCCCCCCCCCCGCCCTCTAAGAACCCCGCAGCCACTGAGCCGCCGGCTGGCTGATCACGTGAGGAAGGCGGAGCCAATGGGGAGGAGGGGGGCCGTTCCCGGAGAGGGCAGGGGGCGGGAGTTCCCTTCCCGCCTCTGTGCGGGCTGAGGCCTGTAATGATGGCGCAGTGTCTGGTGGCTACGCGCTGCTCGGGGCTGTCGGGGCTCCTTTCCCTCAGGCTGCAGAGCTGTTTCACTGCAGGCAGCGGCTCGGCAGGAGGCCCCTTCTGGCTCTGAGGCCCCTTCTGGGCCTGCGGACCTACCTGGGCCTGCTGTGTGTATGCAGCCCTGACTACATGGGCCTTGCGTGGAGACTGTTGAGGTTTTATTTACGTAAAATAAAAGCCTGCTAAGGGGCGTGAAGCACTGCAAGTACTTTCTTCTGCACTAGTTGTCCCTACTGTGCCTTGGGACAGCACTGTGCAGTCAAGTTGCTGCTGTCAGTTGAGGTGCCGCGCAGCCAGCTGGCCGTCGTCTGTCACTGAGGCAGAAAGTGTTTTCATATCCTACTAGAGGCAAAGACAAAACCCAAAGGAGGGAGATAACACTTAAATGGCATGCTAAATGTCAAAAAATCACACTGGTTCTTGCTCCTCCCTTGGCACAGGTTGCTGGTGCCAATAGTTTGACCAATTAAGCTTCCTGGGCAGGAGGAGCAGTTGCTGGGGTCTGCCTGGGTGGCACAAGCACCTGCTTTCTGCAGGACAGGGGTGTGACAGGCTGATGGCCTCCAGCTACGGCTGTTGCTCTCCCTTGCTGAAGGGTTGGTACAATGCAAGGGATGAGGTCTTCAAAATTTTGAATTGGTTTGCATTGATGAAGCCTGCAATTAGCTGTCCATCAGTTTAGTGCTCTACCTGTGGATAGTGAAATACTTTAAATAAAATTTTCTTACTCCAATCAGTTCTTTTAAAAGACCTTCATTCAGTGCCATCTAGTGGTTTTCACATCAAAAGCAAATTTAACTGCTGAATTATGTATTTAGAAGTATTTATTTAGAGGATAACGAAGCACACTGTTCAGGTTTTGTTTTTCAAAATCTAACCTAGAACCCCAGGTATTAAAAGAGTGCATGTGTTTTAAATAAAAATTTAGCTGAACAATCCCACCAAGGCTGTTGGTGGTTGGTTGCCAGCGGCAAAGCAGTCTTTCCACTTAGCAATGAAAATAATATTCAGGACAGAAGTTTGCTGAAAGTGAGTATTCCAGGAACAAATATATCTTTACTGTGATACAGACTGGAACGATAATAAAATCAAAGACACGATCCTGAGCTTGTGAAGCTCTGCAGGGAGAGAGCGACATCAGCTAACTGGCTGGTCAACAGACCGTCAGATGAAATTGCTGAGGATATAAATATACACTTCTAGTAACCTTTGGCTGTTACACAAAGAACATCCAGCCTGGTTAATGACATCTTTCATGCTTCAAGAATTTTCTCTTGGCAGGGCTATTACGATAGTTGTCCAAAGATTGTTTCCTCACCACTTATAAACTGACAGCTTAAGAGACATTTGTATTAGCTCTCAAATAGGTATTCGCTTTTGGTGAGGAGCATGGGAGTCTTCACGTGAACTGTGCTTACTTATAAAAATTGGAATTGGGTGTGTGTTTAGAAGCAAGATAATCATAGCCTTAATCATTTTAAGAGCAATACAATTTACGTCTTAAACTGCTTATTTGATTTTGGCAGTTTTTTACATTCATAACCTGACTAAATGTAGTTGCTGTCAGTTGAGGTGCCATGTAGCCAGCTGGCCGTTTTCTGTCACTGAGGCAGAAGGCGTTTTCATATCCTACTAGAGGCAAAGACAAAACCCAAAAGAGGTAGATAACACTTAAATGGTGTGCTAAATGTCAAAAAATCACACTGGGTCTTGCTCCTCCCTTGGCACAGGCTGCTGGTGCCAATAGTTTCACCAATTAAGCTTCCTGGGCAGGAGGAGCACGGTACGGATTTCCCTAGCGTGCAGATCTACCTACAGCAAGTCACTGGGGCGCTGTCCTGGGGAGCAGGAGAGCCAAGTTTCATCTCAGTCCCATGGAAGTGAGATCATGCTTGCGTGCAGCAGGGTTAGTGCCTGGTAAATCTGATCTGCACACTTTAATGTAGCTATGAGGACAAACTACCTCAAATTCCCTCACACTTTCCACAGATAACAGCATGTGTGACGACAGCTCCCGTGTCGCAGCTTCTTACTGTGTCGCCACCGTCTGTTCTCTTCCTCTTCAGTAAAGACAGTGCAGTGAGCCAGCTCAGGAAACTGATTCGACTGGAAGCTCATCGATTTTTGGGGTCAAGACAGCTTTCCTCTCAATCACATCCTTGAAAAGATACAATTCATGGCTGCACAAGCACTGCTGCAGCAAGCTGCATGTTCTGGGGATGGTGCGAAGGGCTTGAGTGTTACACAGATCAGGTCAGTCTGAGCTATCAAGAAATGGCGTTTTAAATCCTGACAGAATGTCCCAAAGTACATATTAAAAGGAGGCATTAGCATGATGATTTTGTATCTCTGTCTGACTCTTCCTGTGTGATAAAAGGCAATTTTGGTTCATCAGAGCTGATTGTTGGTCTAGAGATACCACCTAGCAAAAGTACTGAAATCTTGGTTTTCTTAAAGTGGTGTTTTGTTGTCTATTAGAGAGGAACCAGCAAATCACTAGCTAATACTTAATTAGGTAAAGAGTTAACACTCTTTTCTTAAAATGCTTTGTTATGTTAAATCAAGGAGGCAGGAACTAGCGATTAAGTGCAGAGAGGTTACTCCTCTTTGGGTTTTCCATGGGGCTGGAGCCTGTAGCTGTTACACAGAGGAGTGAGCGTGGAGTCTTCACAGGGCAAAAAATGACAGGACCAGATCCAGATGTGCTAAAATTTCCATACCCTTTCCTATGCCAACAAAGGAAATTCCACAAAACAGTTCGCCTTGCACCGAGGGGACCATCAGTGTCAGAGCCCATAACTAAACGCTGGTTAGAGCCTGTATTTTTTAAAAAATTATAAGTACCACTGACTGAAATGTGTAAGTGCTGTAGCTGTGTGTAACTTTAGCTTATTCTTTAATTGTAATATTCTTAGCAGAAACACATGAGTGTCAGCGGGCAGCCTATATTTAACTATGTAAAATAAAAATACTTTCGATGAAAACAGGAGGATGAGCTTTAAAATGGCTATAATTTCATAACTGACTAATATTCTGTGCCATTTGCTGGAGGTGCACATGCAGTCTGTTACGCTGTATCCATGCTTTGACATCGTTTCCTTCATTTTTGTGGCTTTTTTTCTTAACTAAACCAGCATCTGGTAGTGGCAGCACAAATTAGAGTACTGAGGCTAAGCCTGTTGCTGAGGTGAACAATAGTTGTTACATTTATATGTATCAAAGCTGTTAATGTGTACATCTCATTCACAAAACAAACTATAATCAAGGTACATCCTAGAAATCATATTTACTTTCTCAGAAAGACTCCCCATGAACAAGACCTTTCATGGAGTCTTGCCTTTCAGTATTTTGTGCCTTTTTTCTACCTATTCTTTCATTGTGGATATAAATAGTAAACTCCTAATTCCTCATGCCAGTTTTTTGCTAAATAACACTCAATGTTTCTGTAAATAGACATTATTCCCATATGCTCTTATAGAATTACACTTGTATTATCTAGGGGTGAAAGAACTGGATTTTGGAATACTGAGCAAAGATGCAAACGAAACATCCCCTTTTCCCTAAATCCAGTTATGTTAATGTGGAGACATTTTATGGATAATTATATTGGGGGAATAGATGGAATGAATCTCATTGGATTGTTTAGATAAAAATAAAAGTTGACCAATGTATCACTCCAATACAACATGTCATGAAGATTTGAAAGCACAGAGTTATAAAAGCATAAAGTACACAGAATAGTTAAATTATGGCTTGAAATATTGCCAGTCTTTAACCAAAACATGTACAGCATACAGCAAAAATACCAATTTTGTAACAGGATATATTAGCAATAGATAGACTATCCAGTGAGAGGAGTAGTTACACAAGCAAAAAGTAGCTGCATGCAAAGCAAGAAAAATGGAGAATTAGGAAACCGTGGGTTTTAAGGGCTGCTGTGGGGGGTAGACAAGGATTTTGCAGTGGGAAATTTGGTCCCCAATAGAGACAAATTGTGAAGTCCAGAAACACGTGGCAGATTTGTTTTCCAAAGGCTTTAATAAACTAGAATAAAGAATGATGTAAAGAACTGTAATGTTCATTGATTTGTCTTTTGTTTTGAATTCCCTGTAGTAACATCCAGGAAAATAAAAGTACGCTCATAAGTGTGTAGGTTTATTTACCTATTTCAGTCTCACCCTGCAGCTCCATTGAAGAAAAAAAAGAAGGGGAAAATATCAGTGCAATATGTTTGTTCTATTTGTATGTAGCTCACTACCAGGGAGTGTGTTATATTAAGACAAAGAGAGTAAAATAAGGTCTCTGGAGTCTGGTTTGCCATAAATTGCATTTATGTGCTGTTATATTTCCATTGGTTTCAGTGATCCTATCCTGGTCTGCAAATGGTACAATAAAAGGGAGAATCCATTTGACAATTAGTGTTTATAGCCTTGCAGCATGTAACATGAAGAGTGCAGTAAAATAAGGCCAGGCTTGATGGGATTAAAATGGGCTATCATTAAACCGGTTTAAGATGACAGAGGTTGTATTCCAATGCCCTTGGGATTTATAGTTTGGTTTTATTATTCTGATTAGGGCAGTCAACAGAGAGAGACTGCAAATAGATTTTCTCGTCTTGTAATGAACTCAAATAGTGGTGCATGGATGGGTGGGTTTCCAGCCATGTGTTTTAGGGGCTCTGTGGAGCTGGAGGGGTGTTATATCTTCAAGGGTTAGTTAAAATTGAAACTTCTGTGACTGACAGCACGATTTTCTTTAATTCATATATTGCAACCTCTCTTCTATACTTTAATGCACAAATTCGTTTTTGAGCTAGAAGTCCCTTAGTTTAAGCGATGGAAAATCTACTGTGTTTTCTGTCGCCCACTCCCACAGAACACAGTTTTGGTGCAGGGTACACAAAGTTCATAAAAATAAGTGTCATTCAACATTTTTGTAACGTGGGGTGGGAAGACTTGCTTCCTGTATTTCCCGATGGGAAGCGAGTCCCCACCAGCAGTTTTTAGGGATGCGCAGGCTGCCCATGATAGGCTGTCCCTGACTTGCCTCTCCATGCAGAGTCATAAAATCAGTGGATTTGAGATTAGAAGGCCTATCTCATAAAGACAGTATATCCCAATATTAAAAAGGGATATTACCTGAATAACTTGAAGAAGAGAAAATTAGTACAATAGAGAAATCCAGCTCTCCCAGCATGGTTGAAAATGTGCGGCCCACTGAGATATGACCACGTACACTACAGCAGGAGTGGATCCGTGGAGGGAAATGGTTAATCTGA
This sequence comes from Rissa tridactyla, assembly GCF_028500815.1. Lineage (NCBI taxonomy): Eukaryota > Metazoa > Chordata > Aves > Charadriiformes > Laridae > Rissa > Rissa tridactyla. The sequence continues at coordinate 28,351,665 of NC_071474.1, read as the reverse complement.
CCGCCCCCGCCATACACTTTTGGGGGCTTTATTCAAACTTGGTCTAGTCTAGTTCTGTGGATTGGCTGTGCGGTTTAATCTGAGAGGAATCCAGGCTGTGCACTCACAGCACTCTGGGAGACAGAGCAAAGTAAGGCAGGAGGGGACGTACGAGCAATTCACTTCAAAAGTGCACCGCAAATCACAACCAGCACTCTGATACACGCCCACCCCAATTTCTTCATGTTAAATCACTATAACAATACAGAACTCTGCACCGTTGAGATGTTTTCCCCCATAGATTGCAAAGAATTTTACAAGCGTGGTTGAAGATGGTTATAGATTTTGAAGAGAGATGATGACCTGCTGGTTCCCTTGGCTTCCTTAGCAACTGTGAAAGGCACCCCTTCACCCAGCCATCAGCTCTTACTGAGAGTTTCAAAGTCACCGGCAGAGCAAAGCCTGGTGTGGATCTGGCCCATAATGCTTTTTCTTTTTTACTACACCGTACTACAGACCTTAGCTTGCTTTAATTTTAGCACGCTTTCTGATGGGCTTACCAATTTTTAACAATAGGGGCAAGAAAAGAAATAACTGAAAGATCTGCCTGTTTGATCGTGTTATGAAGATAGGTGGCTCTGCTTGCTTGCTGCAGAGGCGAGTGTTTGACAGAGGGAGCTCTCAGTCACAAGTCAAAGAACGAGTCACCAAGAACTAAACCATCCTCAACGCCAGTTCTCGCAGCAACTCTGCTGACTCCTGTCCTGCCCAGTCCAGGAATTCCAGCTAGGGATCCATGTTCGTTCTTGGGAACGTGAACAATCCCTTTGAGCTTATGCTGGAAAGTTCAGCTGTTGCAGCTTCTCCCGCACAGTTTGATTTCCTTATTGTATATTTAAAAAAAAAGAGGAGCTCCCGATGAAAATGCTTTCACAGACAGGGCAAGGCATGGTGCCTTTTTCCAGGCTCCCGCTAGCAGTGGCTTGATTGCAAAGGCTCAGTTTCTGTCCTTCTTCATCCCAGACAGACTAAACGCTTTCCTCTTCTTTTGTGATGCTGTAATCTGTTAGCAGTGTAACACTGATTTCTGAGCCGTGCGTGCTGCCCGTGACGGACAGGGCTCTGGTGGGTGTATTACTGTGGGTACCACTGGGAGGCTTCCTTCCAAGTTTTGCCTTGCAGCACGAGACTTGCTTTTTAAAATGTTGCCGGAAACTTTTACTCAGCCAATAAAGAGCGAAAGGATTGACGCAGGAATTGCTGAAGGCCAAGGCACGGGAGAAAATAGTGGCTATCAGATGAAAGGTGGAAGCGTCTACAGAAGCGTGGTATGTAAAAGAGCGGTACAGGTAGAGGATGTGGTTAGGCAGCCAGCAAAAGGCAAACAAAGCAACAAGCACCAGCACTGTTTTTGCAACTCTCTTGCGGGATTCGATCTATGAGAAAATAATGCATATTTGGTATTAATAGCAATTAGTAACACGTGTTTATGTAGTTGGTGCTGATTTTCAAAGGGGTCTAAATGCATTAGTGACCAAAAAAGCAAAATGGAAAAAAATCAAACCCAAAACCAATAGAAAAAGAAATCTATTTCCTGTGATTCTGTAATTGTTTTACCAAAGTATTTCCAGTGCAGAGCACATTCCCTTTCCATTATAAATCACATGGCAATCTCATCTAAATTAGGATATAAAAGTACAATAGTTAAATGTGTCAGCTCACACGGATGAGGTCTCTGTTTACAAGTCAACGTTGTAACTCCTGAGTTCAATAAGTTCATAATTACGCAAAACAAAACCCCATCGCTCTTTAGGAAAGAGGGTACACTCACAATTAAATTAATGAGTCATAAACATGTGCTTAAGTGCATAGCTGAATTTGGATTGCTAATATTGGCTGAGTTTATGGAGCTTTTTACTCTATTACCAGGTAAAGGTTTTGTGCTCAAGTATTCAGACTTAATCAGCATGATTGATAGATTTTGGAAAACTGGACACATTAGCGCTTGATCACAGCTTACCTGCTTACGGGCATGACCATGTTCTTCTGCTGGCATGTTGGATGTACTTTTATATAAAGTTCTGGCGATAAGAAAATAGTAGACAGAAATGACAGCTAAGGGTACAATATAGAACACTAAGAAGCAAACCAGGGAGTGAGCTTCCTGCAGGATCTTCTCAGATACAGGATAGGGGGCACATGCCTCAAAAGTTACGTTTTTCTCAGGATTGCTGAAAGAATACAAATCTGAAAAAACAGCCTCTGGGATAGCAAATATCATGGAGACGATCCACACACAGCCGGCTTTACAGCAGGTCTTCAGGAGCGCATCCGAAGTCTGCAGTTCCAAGGGCTTAACGATGGCTCTGTACCTAAAACCAACCAACATCACTGTCAGAATGAATGCGGAAACACTGCAGGCACTGACAATGCAAACTTCTTGGGGATAAAGCCATCCCAGTTCTCACTAAACAGAGAGTGGTAAGATCATCTTGGAAATGAAAAACAGATACTAGCTCTTTGTAATGATGATGGAAATGTAAAAGTTAATTTTAAGCATGTATTTTAATGAATTGGCTGGCAGGGCTTGTCATTTAAAGCCTTCCTAAGTAAAGATGAATTCTACTGTTTGGATTAGGATCCGTGAGGGGAATCGTCTCTCCTATTTTTATGGCACTGCCTAGAAAGGTAAATGAGGGAATTAGTATGAAAAACTGGCAAAGGTATGAAACAGGTTAACTATTTTATAAATACATGAAACCAAGCATATACACCCCTCCTTTCTCCCATGTTCTTCAGATCCCAGCTGAGTGCAGTGCTCCGGTATTCATTCATGCTAATAAACCAGGAGCTAGCACTGCTGTTGATTCCCAGCTGTGATTCTGCAGCACGTGGACTGAGTCAGACAAGTGAGAAAATCTGGGTAAATCTATAGATGGGTGAAAATCTGTGTGAAATGGGACTGGGAAAAAGGACCGACTGCCATGAAGGTGGATGGAGCACAATACACCCTGCTCCCCAAGTATCAGGGAGTCTCCATGATGCAGAAAGAAGAGATCCCTCCAGGGGGTACAAGACTGGCATGAAAGGAAAGGCAGTGAAAAAGGATTCAGAGGATAAGGCAGCTTAATTGTACCGTTTTTCACGAGCTGAGGATCTGGTCTTTTTCTCCTCTAGGCAAATTTAATTAGCAAACTGCAAGCTGGACTGCTCTTTATCAAATAAATACCAGTTTTATTGACTTTGAGCTCTTCTAGCATACTGGAACGTGATAGTCTGGCATTGTGCACATGACTGAGCTTTCTGAGCTTTCTCAGTTACGTTTACCCTGTGAAAATGTAGCATGGAGTATTTACGTAGCAGCTACCACGAAGAATCAAATACAAAAGCAAGTGTCAAGATTATAGATTCTGAATTGACTTCATACAGGACAAAGACTTTGGAGCTGTGATAGATAGGATAGTTCAGTGAAAACATCAGCTTAATACTCAGCAGTAGTAAAAAAAAAACCCAACTAACACCAAACCCCAGAAAAACAACAAAAAAGAAAAATGTTAGGGATTATTAGGAAAACAATGGAGAGCAAAAAAGGCTGTTATGCAATTACCTGTATCTCGTTCATGCAACTCTTGAACAACATGTGCTGCTCTGCACACCTTATTTCAAAAAAAAAAAAGCATACCAAGGATGGAAATAACATGAATATCCTGGAGAGATGGACAGGGATCACTGTCTGCTGGCACAAGAGCCAGGGCCATCAACTGAAGCCACGTGCAGAGCCAAAACAAGGAGTTGTTTGTGCAACAGGCAGCGAAAGTCATTGCTAAACAAGTTCAAGAAGAGGCGGAACAAGGGTCTAGGAGAGAAATCCCTTGAGGTTATTAAATAGAGAGAAACCGCATCTGCTCAGGAGGTCATCTGAAGACTTAGGATATAAGTTGGATAGTGGTTTTTGTTCTTCCTATGTGTCTTTTCTTGTCCTTATGCTACAGCTCCATGGACCCTTGATCTGACCCAGTGTGGCCATTCATGTGTTGGCTTGGATTTTTTTGGAGTACAGTAACAGTATCATTGCTTAAATTCTGCACACATGAACTACTTGCTGTCACATACAATCCCTAATTGCTGGCATACAAGATGAAAATCTTTTGCTTTCTTAATACTAAAATTCCTGTTGGGTTTTTCTGCTCCTTTTTCATGCTTATGCTGATTGAACTGAAATCTCATCTTAGTTTTGTTCATTCAGAAAAGAAGTGCCGATTGTTCAGCAGCTCCTGAGAGCAGTCAGATGGGAGCACTCATCCTGGTGCTTTCATTGTAACCTGAGTTTAACTTCAGGACCGCTGGGCTAAAATAGCTCTGGAAAAGATGTTAAGAACTATAAGATAAAATATTCAAATTGCGCCATATTATCTCACACTGACAATTACTATAGTATTGCCGTAACCATCAAAATATGAGAGTCACTAATTTTTCCCCCAGTCTGTTCTGTGTTTATTTTTGGCTTTTTACCCCACATGTCAATCTTTTTTATGTTCTGGGATTTTAGAGCCTCGCCGAGCGCAAAGGACAAAGGATTTCCACTCAGTCGTTTTCACAGTTTTATTTTTCATCTTCCCCGACTACTTTAGTGCACCACTAGATAGCACCAATATACTGCCTTTTCCCTGCCTTAAGCAATTTCCCTTTTCTGTGCAATTGAGAAAAAAACCCTGTACTGTACTTCAAGCTAATAAAAGGTCAAAAGACTTTAAGAGTCTTTCTCACTTCACTCCATTGAAAAGAACTGCTCCAATTTTTCTAACACACATTTTAAAATCAAATGGGAGAGCGTTCTTTTTTTTGGTTTGGTTTTTTTTTTTTTTAGTCTATTACAATGTGCTGTTTAATCTTGTGCAAAATCGTCATTTCAGCTCTTTTATTCATTTCTAGCTTCACACCTGCGGCATCTCCTGGCAAAGCAGTCACATCAGACCCACCTGTCAGCACTGAGAACAGTCAGGGTAAACACTGAGACTCCAACTGAGGTTAACTGGATAAAAGACAGCAGCTTGCACCCAATTCTTCCGAAGACCCAGGTATCCACAATGTACCGCGTTGCATCTACAGGCACGCAAGTTAATAAAAGCAGGAGGTCTCCAAATGCCAGGCTGGTGATGAAGATGTTTGGAACCGTCTGCATTGATTTAATCTTGAAAAAGACTTTGATGAGTATAGCATTTCCAAGGAGACCCACTGAAATGATCACAGCGTATGTAATATAAATTGTGCACAGTATTTCTAATCCTGGAAAGGAGTCTTCGGTCCATTTTTCGTTTGTGGTTTCATTATCAAGGATTGATTTCAGTTCTGTACCATTTGTAGATGCACACAAAGTCTGATTAGCTGAATGCAAGTATACTTGAGACATTTCTTTAACTGTTTCTTCTCCCCAGGCTGGACTTAAATTGATCAAAAAATTGTTTAATATTTATCTTGCAGCATATCAGCAAGGTCAATAGAAAAGTACAGATCTGTGCCTGAAATTGAGATTCCCGGTGCGCATTAACTACTTTCATCCCCTTCTGGGTCTCAAAACATGCCTAGGAGAAATGCACACAGATCTTGTTCTGAACTGTGTAGGAGGTGGAGAATTTTTTTATTGGCTTTTCAGCTAGTGGAGCAGAGAGGGAGGAGGAAAAAAGAGAAAAGGGGTTTCTTTAAAGATATTAGCCAAAATGATGGTTGTTTTTTTTTTTTCTTTGAAGTATCTGGCAAATAAATACTGTATTGTAATTACTGTAGTACTAGGGTTTGCGTGTTATCTAGAAAATGTTGAATGTTTTTCAAAATGTTCTAAAAAGGAAATAAAATGAAAACCTGAAATAGTTTTCTCACTACTACAGGTAAGCGTAGGACATTCTAATTTAACATAAAACTCTACAGTGTACCTTAATGGCAGATAAAATACCTCAAAATATATATAGTATTTGTTGAAGAAGCCGTAGAGACAGCCTGTGCTTGTCTATGCTCGGATTAGCATTGCCATCACAGAAATGCAGTGACCTTCCAAAAGGCAACATAAAATAGAAATTTATGGCCAGAATCCTGCTAACCCTTACATTAAACTTTAGGTTTGTCCCTTGTAACAGTCCCATTGCCATCAAAATGGCAAATTTTTGCCATTTTGCCCAATTTATGCTGAAGTTTGATCAGGTTTATAGATAGTCGCTGTATGGAAGCCTGTTCTCTTGCAATAATCCATGTAGGTATTGGCTTTGGGTGGTACAACTCGTGATTCAAGTCTTCTGGGAGAAAAATAACTTTTTATGATGCTACCTCATCAAACATGTTAGTACTATGGGTTTTCTTATCTTTAGATTAGTCAACAGTCAAATATGAAACTGCTCCATGATGAACCCTTGACTAACTTTAATGTAAATTAAGGTACAAGGAATGTGATCTACCAGGTTAAATCTCCTGAAATGAAGAAACCCAAGATCTCATTTCTAAATAACGGAAGTGGAAAGGATGTCAAAGGTCTGAACTTTATGCCTTGAAAATGAAGATCAGTAGCTGGAGTATTTTTTTCCTCCCAATTGTTCTTCAGCTGCAACGTTCGAGTGGAGAAGGTACCCTGCTCAAATCACAAAAGCAATCTTATACCCAAGTCCCTTTATCTTTAGCTGCACACACACAGACACTCAGACACATAAAATCGAGTTTGTTTCATTTACTTAAAAAAGCTCCTCTAAGTACTACTCATGAAAAGTCTAACTTTCCCTCTCTCAGTCCCAACCCTTGCAATCACAGCTATGCCATAGGTGGCGGGTGGTGAAAGACCAGATGGTAGATCGGATGGAAGACCAATACTGTGGCCAGGTGGAAGAAGGAGTCCCAGAAACAAAAAGGATGCATGAGTTAAAAATTCCAGTTACATTTTTTGAAAGTGCTTTTAGAAGAGAAGTTCTTGTCACGATCAACCATAAAATGTCCTTTTATGCAGGCGCAGTATGTAGGTTGCTCACAGATTTAGGTGCCTTTGAGGATGCCCGATTATGTTGTCCACCCACACTGGCGTAGTACTGTGCATTATATTTAATATAAAGTTCGTCAACTGTAGCAGATTGTGACAGCTTAATGTCAGATAGTTACATAAAATGTTTAGATTTCCTGTATAGGAGAAGTAGGGTGTCGCCAAACATTGGGAACTCATTGCTATCCACCAAGTGCTGAATACTCAAAGGTGGCATCTGAATGAAACATCAGGTGTTTAGCTGAAGTTGGAATTTACTGAACTCATTACTTGCCTTGAATTGCTCTAGAGGTTGGTTGATGCACCGAAGTTCAGCTGGCAGCATAGATCCAACCCCTTACAGTCCCAGAGCTTTCGGAGCCATCTGAGAGATTAGAGTTGACAGCGTGAATTCTAAGGCTTGGTTTGTTCTGTCTCTCCATCATTTCATACGGCAGGATAGAGGACCTGAACTGACACCCTGCTGTGTCAGATAATCCAGAGGACTGGAGAGTCTTGAGCTACGAGATGCTCCCAACGCTTCGTTTGGGGGGTGACTCAGGTATGAAGGGAAAGGTGACAGACCTCCCAACCTGTATTTAATGCTCTTGAGGACACCAACGTGTGCCATAGATGAAAGCCAACGCAGAAAGCGGCAAGGGCTTAAAATTCTGTTTACTCCTGGTACTTCGTGTGCTGTTTATTCCAAACTGGACCCGAATTTATGTATCTGAGCCTGGATGCTCAGTTGATGCTTCACACTTCAGAAGCCCGCATTACCTGCAAACACAGACACATTTTCCCTGCTCTCTCCTGAATGAACCACAGTAAATATGTCTAACCCAGCTCACAGCAACATGAAATTCTACTTGGTTGTCTCTTTCTACTGAGAGATTGTATTTTTCCCAGCTTTCTGCCTCCTTGGGGGAATCTGGCAGAAGGAAGCTCCTTCGTTTCTCACAATTCTTCCTACAGTCCTTGCGTTACTGCAGGTTTCAGCTAGCTGGCCAGGTTCTCTCCCCATGGAGCATAAGATGTTGTCTTAGTCGATCCTGAGAAGATGAAAAATATTATTTTGAAAAAGCACACAAAATAATATTCTCTAGTCCCAACAAAAGCCTGAAGGACAGATAGTAAACATCAAATAAGCAATTTACTTATGGTGGTAGAATTTCAGTGTTGCTGTCCTCAATTTTGTCTGCTCTTCACAGGTAAAAACGAGGCAGGAGAAAACACACCATGATTTTAAGAGAGATTCCGGTAGCTTTCAGTTGTGCAAATCCAGCTGAAAAGGAAGAGAATGGCTTCATTATCCCAAACAGTAAACAACTCCTTTAGAGCTCTGTCTTCTGGTGAAAAGCAATTTGGGTAATTCTGGCTATTGTTTAAAATACCAGAAAACGCACAAAACCTTCACAGAAAATGAATGTTCCTTTTGAACTCTGTGCTGCAAAAAAAACCCAAAACAACAAAAAACCCCAAGTAAAATACTCAAGAGTATATCATTTAGCTGTATTTTTAATGCAAATTTTCTGTTTTAATGCAGTGTGACTGCTGACTTAAGTCATTTCCATGTGCTGCCTAGTGTCACCCACTCAGAAAAATCTCTTTCGGAACCATTTGCTCTGCACCAAGCCAACATATGGTGAAAACAGCCAAAATCTTCACTCCCATTAAAGAAATTGATTTTCCAAAATTGTGATTACTTGGGGTAGCGCCTTTTTATTATTTCAGTGTACATTGGTCATGCAGAATTGATTAGTATTTATACAAATACGTCAAAATGCTTTGTAGCTAGAGTGCTAGAACACAAAACCGATACACAGTGAACTACAGCTATATTAGCCAGCCTGGGGTTTTTTTTTAGGATTATTTTAACTCACTTTCTTAGGGTATTGTTTGTGTCATTTCTACATAGAACTATTTAGTTGTCTTAATTCTTCTTTTATGCCTCAAACTCATTTTCGACCCTTGCTTTAATTGTCTCTCCTAGCAATTTCACCATCTGTTTATTGCTGGCTGATGCATCTCTCTGTCTCTCCGCTGAGCGAACTGACGTTTATGTTCTTGGGGTGTTAACGGCAGAGAGATATGGAACAGCTTGGCTATTCCGGTCCTGAATTTGGGTAGACTCTGTTGTGGCATCCTCTCTTATAAAAGGCTTTTTTCCGACTAAGATCTCTTCTACAGACGAGCCTGATTGATTGCTGTCCCCGTGCCCAGAGCAGGACTCTGCCGTGGGGTCACCAACCACAGGCACATTTCTCTTCTTCCTCCCTGGAGGTGGAAAATTGATCTGAAGTCTAGCAGTCTGCCCAGATCAGGGTAAATCTTTCCCTTCCAGCAAATCTCAGTAGCCTTCCGCTTTTGGGTTGTCTTCTTTTGACATAAAGGTGAAGGAGGGCTTTTTGCTGCTCCATCAAGAAGTCCTAACCCAGAGTCCTTTGACAGCTCTCGCTTCTGAGCTAGACTCTGCAGTTCTAACTAGAATCATGTTATCTGAAATACCTTGTTCTTCCTGCTGTTTTCTGAACTGGCTTTGCCACCTTTGTGTTGGGAAGAGTCGTCCCTGCTCTAGAGACGACAGTCTCTGGGACGGGGGTGTGTCATTGCCCTGTTCCTGACTTGCATTGGTGTTGCAGTTTTAGTGTCTTCTCCGGAAATTGAAATTGCCAATAGCGTGACAAGTGACGGCAAGACAAGGGGACAAAGAGTATCATAACTCACATCAATAGTAAGAATGAAGGTTTTATCTGCCAGCCATTTGATGGGCTGCATGACTTGTGTGACTCTTTCCAATCGATTTTCTAGTGTTCAGGCAGGCAAGTATTAAACAGGAAAGCCTGGATGCAGACCCGGAGCGAGCGCCAATGTCAGAGACAGCGGTCCATGGTTAGAGCAAATTAGTACTACATCCAGGGCTGCTTCCAGTTCTGCTCTGTCCTACTGCGAGAACGGGGATGAGTCATTTCCGTGCGCTCCATCTGAGTCCCGAACAGAGAGGACGTCACCTCCCCACCTGGCCGGGCATCCCTTTCGGAGCGACCAGCGTCAGAAAATGGGGAGGGAGGTGGAGTGACGCACTGCCCGTGCTGGATTTCTTCACTTGTGAGTGCAAAAGCTTGGTTCCAGTGTCTGCCACTCTGATGTTTTTCACCACTAAGTGGGAACATCTTCTCCATCCCGTATTTTGATTTTTTTTACCATTGCCCAATGTCCTCAGCAGTTGGAGACAAAACAACTACTGAGCTATTAAAAGGGAAAATATCTTTTTCGGACACTTTCATGACAGTTTCCTTGGCTGTGTCACATTCGTAGCAGAGCGTAAGCGTTCGTTGTCAAAGACTAGCCATTTAGGAGAAAAATACATTGGTTTATTCCTGGGTGTGTCTCGCTGTCACCTGTGTGATTCTGCAGCAAGGGCAGAGGGAGCTGTGCAGGCACCAGGACTCAGGGCATCAAATCCTGCAGCAATGTTTAATTGGAACTGTGGCCCTGTTTTTTGGAACTGAAGATGACTCTCCAGTTACACTGTCAAATACCACAAGACTTAGTGTGTCCATGAGAAAAATAACAGCACGCCAGCCCTCAGGGTAACGCGGATGAGACGGAAGGTCAGTTCGGATGAGCTGTCAGGAGCAGCATTCGGTGACACAGCAACAAGATGGGTATCTTCTTGGATAAAAGCTAAGAAAACAACTTCTGGTTTTGTTACAATGATTTTGTTAAAATCCAGACTCTTCAGTGGAGTTAGTGGGACTCAGTCTGCCTGTGGCGGGGTCTCAAACGCTGCCATTAATCAATGGCTCCAAATACTTTTTATCCTGTTCCTCCATTCTTGCATCCCTCCCAGCCTCCTTTTCCAGGGGTTCCCTCAGCCAGCTTCACTATGGGAATGGCTGGTGAAATACTGGTGTCATTCCTCAGAAGACAGAGAAGAATAAACATTGGAATGTATCCTTGAATTTCTTCCATTACAGGAACAATCAGGCAATGAAATAATAAAGCAAGCATAATTCTTTTGGGCACCCTTGAAACGCTCAACGATACATTTAATTTAGAACCATTAAAGTGCCATTACATGCTAAATACTTTCTGGTGCCTAAAAGCAGAGAGTACTGTGCATTAAGACTTAACAATCATCTTATGCAATAGGTAATTATCTTCCCAGTATTTTGATTTTTAATCTCAAATCCCTACCCATAATGCCGTTTCTTTCGTTGTCCCAATAATAACTGCCTGCTAAATTTAGAAAGAATGATACATCTTGGGCGGAAGTATTGCTAACCTGTGTTGCTAACCACTGCTGTAGCTTCATAAACTGTCAGAAGAAAAACAAGCTGCACTGACCTTTAACTGGCATCCTTTGTAATATTTGTCCATCACTTGGTTATCAAAGCGCTGCGCATACATCCAGCTAGAATCATAGAGTCATAGAATCTTCATGGTTGGAAAGGACCTTTGAGATCATCAAGTCCAACCATACACACACAAAAAACCCCTACAGTCCCTGCCATTAAGACAGCTTTAGCCACTTGTCCATGCGGAGACATGAAGAGTCTCCGGGGACCCTTGATTGAGCTGCCTTGACCTTGGATCTGCATCCGCTGACTGACTCGGTACGATGGTGGTGGAGTTTTGTGCCGGTCTAAATAGCAAGATGGGAACGGAGAGGGTTTTGCCCAAGTCACCACAGCTGGCGCAGTGTTTTTACTATCGTTTTTTATGTCTTTCGCATCGTCTAACCTACTGTTAACAACCCACTGAGATCTGACACGAAATAATTGTCTTCATAGATAAATATACTTTCAGAAATACTTCTTTCATTGGTTTAAAATAGAGCATGCATTTTCTGGTGTATGCATCGCCAAGAATAAGCAATCTAGGAGTAAATGAGAATGACTTAGAAATCAAAGGAGCTTTTAGATGGCTGTTTTCTCGGGGAGCAAGCAGAGTCAAGGGATTGGGGAGGAGGATGCGCTTGTCCCGGTAACGCGCTGCTGCCCATCAGGTCACATTCACGCCAAAGCTGCTGAATCGTTTAAAATTATCAGGCTGTGAATCACAAGCACGTCGCAATTTTTTATTAGATTTGTCTTTGTGCACGTCCTCTCCCTGTGCAAACCATCAACGCTCAATTCTGTGACAGAATGTCGGCGGAGATACGTCGGAGAAGAGCAAATGTAATGGTGCCGGGGCGGAAGATATTATTTCAGCCCAAAGAAAATTACACGTCTTCATTCCGACTGACAACCTAAACAATGCGATGCTTGAAACATAAATGATACACTGTTTGGCTGGAAAAGACCTGAGGCATATCATGGAGAGTGGAAGTGAGCTAACCGCCTTCCCAGAACAAATAGCGCTCAGCATTTTGCATAAGCAAGTTGACAGGTTTTTAAAAATTTACTTCCAGATTTTGCTTTTTGAATAGAAAAAAAACCAAAACCACAATCAATAGGAAGGAAGGAGACCAGACATTGCTCCACGCCGTGCAGCTTGCTCTTCTGCCTGCTGTTACACCTCCAAAGCAGGAAACATGCTGATGGATCTGCCCAAAAAATGGCTTTTCCAGCCATTTCTTGGCAGCCTGAGAAGTCTTAAGTATTCTAGCAATTTTCTCACTCCTTGTCCAGCTTTTGTCCAACTCGTTGTTGCTCCTAACAATTTAATAATGTTATGAGGGCATTTAGCAAAAACTTGAGAAAATCAAGGTACATTTTGTCTTTTATCAGGAATGTAATATAACAATTACAGTTTGCAGGAGACAAGGCCAGTCTCATGTTGCTCTCGTATTGATCCTCTTTTGCTGCCTTTTTATTTTAGATTACAGGAATAGAAAATAGAGTTGGGAGGGCTTTCAACAGGTCTTCCAGTCCATCCTTTGCCCTAAGGCAAAATCAACTTTACTTATTCTGGCGGATATTTGTCTTATCACTCTGAGTGGTTTTTTAAGACCTGCAATGATGGCAATTCCATCTGCACTCTAGACCACTTATTCCTTAAAATTAGAAATGGTTACCTAATGTCTAGTCTAGATTTAAGCCTATTGCCTTCTGTCCTATAAAAGTGTACGCAGCAAGAATTACTGTGGGAAGGAGGACAGTGAGGGTCAAAGCAGGAGGCAGAGGAGGAAGCAGGGTCAGACCATCCATCCCCATAGACTTACTGGTATCGTAGCAGAGACAAGCGGACGGAAAAGGGACTCGGGGGAGGACTGAAGCTCTGGTTCCTCCCCAGACCTCCCTCCTTGCCCTGGCAGCCCCCTGGGTGTGCAGCAGCCGGGTGGGGGGGGCAGGGGGAGTCAGGCACAGCTCTGGCACCCAGCGCCGTGGCCCAGCGCATCCCGCATCTCATCCCAAAGCAGGAAAGCTCATACTCAGCCACAGATTGTGGGACAAGGAGTTTGCTAATGAAAATAAAGAACACAAGCAGAGGATGATAGTTCAAGGGTCCAACATATCAAACTGTACTTTATACTCAATTTCTTTCTCATTGAAAGCAATTTCACGTTGTAAACAAGTGGGTGAAAGGTGGAACTTGTTTGCACGTTTTGAATGCGAACATTTCTCCCAGAAAGCCAAGGAACCGAAGGTGATCTGTCTAATTTCAAGTAGGCTGGCTGTAGCTACTGTACATTGAAATACTCATCTTTTTCCACTAATTGCTGTGTGGGAGTTATTCGCAGAATGAAAGAGCCTTTTGTATTTGCTATCATACACACCGGCTCTAAGACATCACTCGGTTATATTTTTTTTGCTTCTCTGTCATCGGTACAGGTTACTATTTTACTATATTAGCAAGCATCAAAAAATCTTTACTTGAATGATACGGAGAAAGGCATTCAAAACTGAAACTAGGATTCGATTGAGCAGGCAAGTTACTGGTTCAAACACATTTGTTGAAAAATAAAGCCCCTGTTCAGTGAGAGAGGAAAGTTAAGTCTCTCTTGTGATGTTATGAAATGGAGTTTACCTCCTGCTGTATTCACAGCAAAGTATTACTAAAGGGCAGACACCTGCAAAGATGGTAGGGTTTTATCTGCTCTTGGTCTGGTTTATTTGCAGGACAGGTGATCTGAAAACTTTATTGTACACATGGATACCCTTTAGAGGTGGGAGTTTCAATTTTCCTTGTTTCCGCATTCCATTTGAAGGTACTGGACAACGTTGTCAGACATCTAAACACACATTGACATCTCTTTAGAGATCTAAGTCCAAGACAGCAGTGCCAGCACGTCGGAAAATAAAAACACACAACTGAAAGGAACATCTTGGAAAGCTGAGTCCAGTTTCCTAATGTGTAACTTGATCAAAGTCCATCTCGGAAAAAGTAAGGAAAGATACTGATTGAGGAGCCTAGATATCCATGCCAACAGGCTCAAAAATATGACTTGAAACTCAGCAGTATGGGTGGTAGGTTCTGAGGAGAAGTATCAGATGCAGAAGAGAGCAGAGGGATCGCAGGAGGGTGTAAAGAGAAATAAAGAGGACAGAGAAGGGCTAACGATGAGGAATGGAATGTTAATCTCACAAACACGGGGGGACCAAATCCTTATGTGGTCAGTACTGTCACTCCACCAAAGTCCAGAGAGTTGAGTCATGGGACATTTTAGCTCTATAATTGTGTTCAGAGTGATAACTGTACACGAAAAGCAATTATTTAGTTCAATGTTTATTTCTACATGCCGCAAAAGAGAATCATCATCAGATAATCAGAAGAAAACAAATTCAGTATCAGTGAAAAAATCTTGCTCTCTGTGGATAGTGCGGTCTGTATCCATGGGTAGTATTCTTCGTGAACAAGGCTGTTTGGTCGCACCGTCGTCTGGAGGTACAGCGCTCGGGTTGTAATGAACTTCAGCTACGGAAAAAAGAATGAGGGAAAATTTGCCATGATTATAATTTGGTTTAATTTCTTTCAAAATAAACCTGTCTATGCAGAACTCACTGGTTTAATGTCTTCGGAGAAATAACAGAAATCAGTGTGTTTCCAAAAACAACCAGGAATGTTTGGTGCTCAGGTCAGAATTCCTATAAAGGCATCCCTTTTGCAGAATATGGGTCTGCAACAATTTCTCCACCCTGGAAGGCAAAACCTCCTGCTGGGATTCTTCTGGGATTCTTCTGGATTAAACAGGCTCACAGCAGGTCCTGTTCAGCTTTCTGTAGTCCCCAAAATCTTTGCTCTTTTGGGAACACATGAGGTAGGCTCTAGTGCTCTCCTGTGAGAATGCCAGCCAGCTGGCACAGGGCAGAACATCTCTTCGGTGCCTAAGGTGGAGGCTGAGCAGAGACTTCCCATCCTTTTGGAGAAGAGCCATACCCAGATCTTAAGGGCTTTTTTACTTTCCTTAGTACAGCAACAGCCATCTGTAGCACAGCCGTTAGCCCCCAGATTAGGTCTGGCAGAGACAAAGCAGGGAAAGGTTTCCTATTTATTTCCGTTGGTTGGGATTTGACAGTCACCACAGGGAACCTCTTGCAGTCTAGTCTATGTAACGCATGCTGTTTTTCTTACCAATCCTAGAATTTCCATCCGGAGAAGTCTTGGGAAGGAAATTTGAACCATTGAAAGTTGTACTTGTTCCATTAGAATTTAGACTCCACAAACGCTGGGAGGGTGAGGTGTGGTTTAAATGCCTTGGTATAGATCCAGCAGTTCCACCTGACCCACTGCAGTCTGAAATCAGAGAGTGGAAGGCACAAGAATAAAATTCCATACAGGTGTCACATCTCAAACTACTAGAGAGCAGGGAGGAGAAAGGTCTGCGCTTGCTTCTTCTGCCATCCTTGGACCTGCCCTGAAGCTCTGCCACACAATGTGCAATTCCTGATGTTAATTTTTACACGAGCTCTGTCACACTTGTGCAGGTGGGGCTGGATAACAGCAATTCAGTCTTCTATTTCCCCTTTGGGGACCCAAATCTAGTAATTTGGATAAGATCATACCGAAGAAGACAGGAGGCACGCAGAGGAAAGGAACGGCAGCTTTATCCTTATTGTATCGTACAGCATCGTGCCCAAGGGAGAACGCTCCGTGTGCTGCTTCGAGCTGAATTCCCCCTTTGCAAATGGAAAGCTACATATTCCTCAGCAGCACACAGTGCACAGGACTACTCTGTACAGGAGATACGTGCTTGTACAGAATTTTTAGTCTGGTTTCCTGAAAAAACTAAACCAATTGATTTAGCTTCTCCTGTGTTATACCCATGCATAATATCAACTAATTCTGGTAGATACACAGAGGTACTGCAGTTACTAAATTCTTCCACATTTCTGTGAAAAATCAACATCACTGGGGTAGCCCAGAATAAGCCACAGCACATGTTATTTCTTGCTGAGCTGGTAGATACAAGCATCTTAGAATAATTTCAGTTGGAAGGAACTGGATCAGGTTGGTCAGGCACCAGTCCAGCCGAATTTTGACACTCCAAGGAAAGAGACTCTCTCCATCACCTCTCTGGGTCCATGTCACCTATTTAACTACCCTCACTATGAAGAACGTGTTTCCTTATGCATAATGGGAATTCTCCTAGCTGCCACTTGTGTCCATTGCCTCTTGTCTTCTTGCTGTCAATCTCTGAAAAAGAGTCTGCCTCTTCTCTATAACCACCCCTCTGATAGCCAAAGACAGCAATTATATCTCCCTTCTCCCTCCCAGGCTGAGCAAACCCAGCTCCTGCACATAAAAAATAGCTACTAGTATGTCCAATATCGTGCATATGTTTCTGAATCTCAGCTTTATGAAGACTGGAAAGCCACCAAAAACACTACTTACATAAAGGGACACTGAATGGCATGTGAGAGCAGAATCAGAGACCAAGCTGAAATCTTTTTCGGAAATCTACGTTTTTTACTACATGCTGTCACCCCATCATCATATCCTATAGGCAGGTAATGGAAGAGGATAAAGACCTATTAAAGAACAATTATCCAATGCAATGCAGAAAGACTATTGAGGGGAGCCTTATTTCTTGATGTAGAAGGAATGAGACACCAGTAGCCGGCAAAGACTTACGAGTTAAGCTAAAGAAAACCCCTCAATGCTTACCAGAATAATTATTCAGGTGACATCTTCCCCAGCAAAAGTGTACTCGGCATTGCTTCACTACTTCTTCCTTCATTAGGCAGTGAAAGACAAAGATAAAGAACCCTAAAGAAGTAAGAGGACAAATTCACAGGTTTTCAGGCGGATTCTCCATCCTGCTGTCCCTTTTCTAAACTTTTTGTATGCCACTCAGTTACCAGTACGTTATGGATGGGCACAGAGGTGGTCCCTGGGCCAACATCATCTTGGCCCAGAATTGCACCGAGAGTCCTTTGTGCATGTGAAAGGGCTTTCTGCAGATTTGGTATAAGAATAATCTGCAAATCACTGTAGATTCTATCAACCGTTTTTATGCCCAGATGAAAAGGATTGTGCCAGCTGCTGAAAAGACGCATTTATTGGGACCCATGTTTCAAAGGCATGAATTTGTGCCTTTAATAGTATATCTATCACAGCAGTGCTATCTAAACATCACTCTCATCCCACTGCAAGGGAGCTTTCCCATTAAAATAGCTGAACGCTCTGACACAAAAGCTATAAGAGCACTCCTCTTCCCCTGTGCTTGAATGACATGATGTTACAAATTTATTTCTATTCTGCAGCCCTAAACTGTTGTATTTATAGAAGTACTTCCTTCAGAAATTACCTTGCAAGGTGTTAAAAATGCTGAAGAGATACAAGAAAAATATCCTCACTGCTCCCCAGGCAAAAAAGACAAAGCCCCAAGTTAAGCCCAAAAGGAACATCAAGCTGAAAGCGCTTTTGAGGTCTTGGAGAAAACCCCGTTTCCAGATTCTGGATCTCTTTTGTGTCCTTGATTTCACGGAGTGGATTTGAAGGAGAACAGTGATGAACATGGCGGTATTCGTCAAAAAGATTACAAAGACATAGGCCACAACGGAGATGTAAAACACTATGTTCTCTTGAATCCAGCAACTGCAAGAAAGGGAAGTATGTATTTAATAAGGAGTTTGGTGAGCAGGGAAACTAATGAATCCTGGTATCCAAAATAAGTCTCCCGTATGGTCCTCCAATACCTAGTAAGGGGCATTCCCTAATGCCAGTTACTTTCTCCCAGTAAGGACATTCAGAGAATCCCTCTGCTTGCCTTTTTTATGGATGTTATAGAAATTCAATAACTTTGAGACTTTAATATTTCTGTCAAATTCAAATAAACCTGACAATTGTTTCACAACTTAATAATGTACACACACAAAGACACACTGCCTTAGGAAAATCAAGTTAAATATGACTTAATTAGGAGTCTAAATAATAGTATAGCACAGAGATGCGCACTGGTTAGCTTTCCTTCAGACATAAATTATTGAGTTTTAACTGCCTTTTTGCTAAAGATGGGTAACAATTTTCCCTCTGAGGTGTCATGGAGGTGCTTTGCCTCTCTGGTGAGGCAAAGATATTCCAGGTAATCTTCACCAACAAGTGATCAGAAAGCAGGCAAAAAAAAAAGGAAACATTCTTTGCTATAAAACTCTTTAAAAAAAGGAAGGAAGAAAGAAAGCAGTGTTTTCCCACTGGAAAAGAGAGGAGGTTGAGATGATTTAAATAAAAGAATCTGAAATGCTGAAGAGACAGTGATGTGAATTGACATTAAAAAAACAGAAGCAAACGTGTAAAATACTAGAGCGATTATTCTGCCTTTGGGTTTTACCAGAAATCTAGAACAGGCAGGAGCATATATGAATGTTCCATCAGTCTGAGTTAATGGCATGTAAAGAAAGAGCTTTTCCAGCCAGTAAAACTGGAGTTGACTGGCAGAAGATCCCCTCCCTGTCCTCAAGCCCAGTCCACTGATGTGAGAGTTACTCCAGGTAGTGCCACAGAGTCCAAAATGATCCACCAAACCAGAACCACTAAAAGGAGAGGGTTAAGATGGGGGAGGAAAGACAAAAGACAAAAGTTGTTGCCTTCTGGTTATTTCTTCTACCTTTAAAATACTCTGTTGACCATCAAAAAGCTGAAAGTATTATACTTACAAATTACTGAATGGGTTGCCCTCCGAATGTGATCCATTGCCGTAGAAGTCTTTATTTATAATCAGCACAATAGTAATTACAATAGCCGGTATCCCTAATACGGAAGGCAAGAGAAAACGAGATACTTAGATGAAAAAGAAAATAATGGAGAATAAGAAAAGATGTCAGATAATCTCTGATGAGTAATTACAGCAGACATGTACATCTTGGGATCACGCTCTACCCCTAAAGACCCTTCCAAAATGAGTGTAATTAAGTGTGTGGCATAGCAGGTTTAATCTCCTTATTTATGTAAATTACAAATGATTAGGCCTAAAAATATCTGTGTTTGCAAAATGTTTGTGAGTGTTCAAACGTCTCCAGAAGGGATCCAATCTGGTAAAATAAAACCAGCTGATTATTACAAAATCAGAGTGTCAAAAGATAAGCAGACCACAGCGTTTTGCATTAAGATCTCATAGAGGCAGACATTTTCCAGACAGCGTTTTTATTATCGGTCTTCCCTTCCACTCCTTTCCCATTTCCCATATTTCTTTCAGTTCTGGCTTTTCTGTTGAGAACGGCTGTTTCCAACACCACCATCATGGACGGCAGCCCCTGAGGACAGTTACGTGTGACACCAGTCCTAAGGACAGAGATGATGATACGCTGCACACTATTCAAAACCCTAAAAACAACCTTTAAAACTGTATCTAATGGCGACCCAAAAAACACAGACCAAATTCTGCTCTGGGTCAGTGCCTCTGCTAATCCCTTTACTAACAGCTGAGCCAGCATTTTGGGTCCTTTTTGCTATGTTTCTCCCAAACAACTTGCTGATGCTCAGTGCTTGGAGGAAAGGTGAATCGGTGAAGTCCTCAGGAGAGCTAGAAATGAAAGCCAAATCCACCTCCTGGTGGGGAATCATGCCTCGAACGGCAGGTGAGGACACGAGGCCTGGAGAAGGAGATCAACATCGCCTCTGAGCATCACCAACGCAGGGGTGAAGGCTGTGGGCAGCTCGTACTGCCTCAGGCACACCACTGACACGAGGTACCGTGATAAGTCATTCCTGTAAAGAGCAGGAGGGGTAGGGAAAGCAGCTCCTTACACCCATTTTTGCCTTTTCTTGCTTATATCTCTCTACAGGGAGCTACAGGCACTTTCTGCTAATGTCTCCCTGGGCAGAAGAAACTTAATCTGAACCTGCCTGGGGGAAGAAATCCATCCTTACGGCTTCAGGTGTGCATCACATTCTACTACTAGCTCAGTACTTCTGCAAATACGTCCCTATCTTAGAGAAGTTAACGAGCACAGAAGTGGAGAAGAAATCTCTTTACTTACCCCAGCCAGCAACACAGCATTTGAGGATGTACTTTGGGACATAAACATTGAAAACTTTGACAAGAGCCAAGTAAAAGTGAACAGACTCCAGGCACATCCACGTGAAAGCCGCAAGAAGGAAATAGTGAAGCAGCACGGCCACGGTGATACAGAGACCGGGCTGGTTGAAGGAGGACAGCCAGGAATTGGTGAGGAAGACCATGTTGAGCATCAGCAGTGCGGCACAGAGATTGAGCAGGATTTTTGAAGGGTTGTCTCTCCGCAGCTTTCTAGAAAGAAGGGTGTCGTGGGTTAAGCGACACAGGACTAATTTCTCTTCTAATGCTGGGGAAAACTCCACTTCTGGAAGACTCTAGTGTCTGAATTCGTGAAAATATTTACTTTATAGCCAGCTAGGCTGTGTGGGATTCAGGGTCTCAGTGTTTTCAAGCCTTGCCAGGTGCAGGGATGAGGAGGAGCGAGGCCTGGGCATTTGACCCGGGCTGGCCAACAGGATTATTTCGTACCATGAACATCACATTCAATATAAATTAGAAAGTTTGCTGTGTAGTCTCTCTCTCCCTTGATGGTGGTGGTCCAGAGAACTCCTTGCCCCAGTGCCGGAGCCCTGAGCACTTCCCTTCCTCCCGAAGCTGCAGCACTCACAGTGTCCAGCATTTATTGTCCACTGCTGGGGGTGCACAGCTTCCTACTGATAGAATTGGCTGAGTACAATTCTTGTATATCTTACATTAGTATCGGGATTAATACTGGTTCTTTAGTATTGCTGTTAATTATTTAGTCTTATCCTATTAAATCTATTTATATTTCAACCCTCATGTTTCCTTGCTTTCCCCGATTCCCCTTCCCGGGTGGGGAGGGCTCATTGGGTGAGAGAATAATTGTCTAAATGACAATAAATTGTTATGGGTTTTCTCAAACCACAACAAAGGGGAAAGTCACAAAGTTATGGCATGAGTTGCGCTGGGTATATTCCCTAATGCAAAGCAGCACAAATGTCTATTCAGCATATTACAAATTGGATTCCTGTGGTGTCAGTTGTGTCTACCGTAGTGTTTTATATCAAATCACTAGTGTGTTTTTGAAGCAGATCTCCCAGCCTGAAAAAGCAGAGCTTCTATATACATGGACATCCGCTAGGTTTTTCACACTTGGTGGAGGGGAGAGAGACGTAATATCATCTTTTTACTACTGCATCAAATATTATTGTCATTGTAATATTACTGGATTATGAAAGCACCCCCTGTTACCTAAGTCTGGGGTCCCATCGTGCCAGGAGCTACTGGCACACACAGTATAACACAAAACCTGTCCCAAAGGACAAAACACAAGAAAGACCCAGAGCAAGAGAAGAGAAAGGTTTCCCTATTTTACTGTTGATATTATCCGATGTACAGTCTGTATACAGGGAATATTCCAGGTTCTTGACATGGTATCTTAGCCATGTCCATGGGTAAATTTAGGAAATGACAGCAATTTAGGAACATAGAAGTTGCTGAACAGTTCAGACCAGTGCTTGTATTGAAGCATAAGGATTTGAATCCCTCTTATTTCATCAGAGTTACAGGTCAAAATAAGGCAATATTTATACTGTCAGCTCTCAGTCTTCCCTCCTATGCATGACAGCATCAAATATTACCAAATGTTCTGATAGTTGCTGAAAATTGCTGAAATATTAAAAGCAATGTGAGAAAAAGGATCAGACTTACTCCAAGGCTAGATACGTCACCAGCGTTATACCCAAAAACAGGGAAGAAGCACCGCATCCTGCATAGCTTAGCAGAGTTAATATACGATCGTGTGTGATATCTGTCTGTGTCCGGGACAAGTCCTGTTTACAAGATAAAGAATCCCAGTTGTTTGCCGTAACAGATAAAGAAAACTGCTTCCCACATTTTCACATTGATGAAGAAATCAATGTCTATTCTGCTTACTGCTACTTTTCCATTAATATTTTTATGTTTCATGTCATATAGTCCTACAGAATATCCAAACTAGTAAAAATAGGCAGTATTTAAAGTATCCACTAATAAGTTGCGAAGCTAGAAAAGCTGTACTTCAGAAATCACAAATCACAAGGATTCCAGGATGTTGCCAAAATTATTCCCCTGGGAGCTGTCTTTGTAGGAGAAACTCTTCTCTGTTTCAATGGCAGCTGCCAGGCTTGGGAGCCGCACAAACCTGCGAAATGTCTCGGAACGTGGGAGGACCCTCCATCGCCAGAAAGTATCACTCTGCAAAAATCAGTGGGGAGGCTGGCCCTGCTCCTCCACAGCCGCTGCCGGCAGCGATGGTGAGAGGATTTTGTTGTTCCCTGCCACAGTTTCTCTTCTGCCTGGTGGAACTTTGAACCTCAAACTGGGAACCCACACCTCCAGTGTACAAGTGACTTTGGGGTTGGAACTAGATGATCTTTAAGGTCCCTTCCAACCCTAACAATTCTATGATACTATAAATAACTCTGCTGATTGCTAACACGGCAGTGCGGGAGAGGCGTGATCTTAAAATCAAACTGAATTCTCTTCGCTTGAATAGAAACCTTAGCAAGTTGTCTGAAATCTGAAACATCTAAATTCCTTCCCATAGAATTCTCATTTTTACTACCAGGGAGGGTTTTCCTGCCCCTTTTGGAGCAGGGTAGTGCTGAGCGCTGGGGAAATCTGGGCAAGCATCCGAAAAGGGATGGGCTTACCCCATTGCAGAGGTTGTATCCTACTGGGATCAGACAATTTTAATCTACTCGGTTCGCTTTGAATTTGCCTAACACTTTGCATTTGTTGCAGCCCATTCTCAGGCAGTCATCTCATTTTGTGACATTCAGCTTTTAGAGGCAGTTTTGTCTGTATTGCAGAGAAATAAGAGCCGATAGTTAATGGCATCTCCCATATTTACATTAAGCTTCCCTTTCTGATGGAGTGTAGGCCAACTTATTTTTTCCATTAAGATGTAATGTCATTAGTTGCCACTGACAGGTAATAAATTTAACACACTATTTCCAACACAGCAAATAACACATTAACGTTGATTAAGTTACATCGCAAAGAAGTACAAACTACATCTGTAAAATGAATTTGCCTTGAAGCAAGTGACATTTAGAGGACTTTATACCATAAAAATTATTATAACTGTTCTGTTTTTTATTATTGATTTTGGCAAAAATTGCAGATATCTAACAGCTTGTATAGATATAAATCTCCCATCTCTCCACAAAACTAGCGACGACTTTGTTTAGTGCCACAGGACTTTTTTGGAGATGATTCACGGAGTACTTACCAGTAGGACTCCAAAATGGGTAAGATGGTTACAAAAACAGATTGTGTAATTCATATCTGTATATTCCATTTCACACCCCGATGTATTCCAACCACCCAGTCCATCTGTGTAATAGAGAAAAAGGGATTTTTAAGCAGAGTTAGTCATGCTCAGTCATTTATAGCTCTGCCGCGCGCAGAATGTGTGAATATGAGCTCAAGTTAGTACAGATTGCAGGGTCATTTAGCAGCACACAAGTGAGATTTCACACAGGAACACAGCTTCCATAGTTGCCTGAGAACCTCAAAACTTGGATGAAAGCCTTTGGTGGAACGAAGAAATATTTGAAGTCATTTACATGCTTGCACACAGAGAAAGCAGGAAGGTAAGGAAAAACGTGCTGGATTAGATCACACTGCAGGGTGTGGAAACACAGAAGGCAAGAAATATTTACAGGGCAGAGGATTTGTTTAGGCAGAGTGTAGCATTGAAAAAGCCTGATCCAAGGGCTGGAGCCCCTCTGCTGTGAGGACAGGCTGAGAGAGTTGGGGGTGTTCAGCCTGGAGAAGAGAAGGCTCCGGGGAGACTTCAGAGCCCCTTCCAATACCTGAAAGGTGCCTATGAGAAAGCTGGGGAGGGACTTTTTACAAGGGCATGTAGCGATAGGATGAGGGGTAATGGCTTTAAACTGGAAGAGGGGAGATTGAGGTTAGATATCAGGAAGAAATTCTTTGCTGTGAGGGCGGTGAGCCCCTGGCCCAGGTTGCCCAGAGAAGCTGTGGCTGCCCCATCCCTGGAGGGGTTCAAGGCCAGGTTGGACGGGGCTTGGAGCAACCTGGTCTGGTGGAAGGTGTCGCTGCCCAGGGCAGGGGGTGGCACTGGGTGGGCTTTAAGGTCCCTTCCAACCCAAACCGTTCTATTATTCCCTGGTAAGATTAAATTTATGACCCTATTAATGTGGCATGCATGACATATTCAGAAGCAAAGCTTCTGATTTAAAAAATATGGGTATTCTAACACCAATAATTGCAGAGAAAACCTCTCTCAGGTGTTCTCAGTTACCCTAATACACAGTTATCTTTCTGTGTCTGTTGACCAGCTGAGCCATATCCAAGACGTGACCACAGCAAATCACCCTCTGACCCCCCTGAAGTGACTGTGAGAAGTCATCTGACATTTCATTGCATTTCTGCTTTTTTCTTAGACTAAAATCTTCTTATTTGTGTAGATGCACTCCTGTACAATGCTGGACACGTATCCCCTAGTAGTAACACTTATTGCTGAGGTATCAATGTCAATGGAAATCAGCAACACAGACTCATCAAGGCAGCCTCAGTGTTTCCAGCTGCCGTGTCGAGGAGCCAAAGTCTCTGTGAGGCTGGTGACAGCACATGCATGGCAGCTCCGTAAATAATACTTACTGTTCTTCTCAAAGTCCCAAAAGACGCAGTGCACTGCTGCATTATCCTGAAAGCAGAGAAAAAGGAGGCTGTGACATCCATTCCGGACGTCTGTACACCACCTGTGCTTGCAGACATCTTGCCTGTAATCAGGGTTTATCACTAAGGCAGTTTGATTTGATTTCCTCTGTGCCCCTCAAGAAGAAAGCCATTATTTGCAGGGTGGTGTTGCGTAGGGTCTGTAGGTCGCTGGAGATGCCAGCAGTTCAGGGCTGCGGGACACTCGGTCATTGGGAACCGTGGCATCTCATCTGTGGCACTGAAAACCAGCAGAAGGTCCTAATTTTTGCCTTCCCCTTTACCAAGGGAAGTTCTGGGAGTCAGTGATTTTCCCAGTTTCACCAGTCTTTCTGTGTCTTCTAGTCTTTTAAGGACAGCAGAAAATCTGATAAATTGTCCAGCTTAGATCAATTCCTATGTCTATTCTCATGTGGTACCTGAGATGTCACACCGAAATACTGCTGAAATTCAAAAGCTATGACCAACGCTTACAAAAACAACCTGAGATTTTATACAATAATAATAAAAAAATAATTCTCAGCACAAGAAAACCTTTATTTTAGAATTTCAGTGTTTCCTCTCTCTCTGAAACAAGGCAGGGAAGACACCTAAGAGGAAATAAAACTTGCCTGTGTATTGCAAACAGCTGAACAGATTTAAATGGGTATTCAATGCAATGTTTTCTCTTGGGGACATTCTAGTTTATTACTCATAATGCTGCAGTAAACTTTCCCAAGGCACAGATTCATTTTATTTTATTATTAATAAAGTTTAATAAAGCACAGAGTTTACAGGAAGGCACCCTAACAGATAAGCTGTTGTGTGATCTGTAGACTGTCAAATACAATTAGGCAGAGAGCCAAAGACGTAGGTTAGGATGATATCTCATTAAATATTTAATTAGGATATTTTTAAAAGGTCGAGGAAAAAAATCTGAGAGGTGCCAGATGGCCTGGTGGAGTAAAAATGACGGAAGAGAGGGGATATCTAGATGAAATTTCTGGGTATATGTTATTTGCTGGAACTGAATGGAAAGAGCATATTGCCATAAAAGCAGCATTTTCATGCTCTCATTAACATGAACTTTAATCAAATTAATCTTATTGAATAATTTTGTTCTGCCCTGGGTTTGCAGTATATGCATGTGGAGGCTGGACCATAAACATCGGCAACAAAAATTCTGAGGTGGAACTCAGTCAACAGTTTCAACCATGGCCATTTGAAAATAATTAGGATAGTTTTTAGTTTTGAAACATCAATTTTGAAACCAAACAAAGCAAATTATTATCAAAAACATCCATGCAATGTTTTGATTTTTTTGAAATTTACCTCTTTTGGTGACTAAACCAATTTGCTGAATTCAGAGCAACTACAAATCTTTTCAGTCAACTCCAAAACCTGCCATTTTTTAGCAGATAAACTATTCCTTGAAAAAAATTGTCCAGGTCAAAACAAGGAAACGATAAAAACATCCCTTGCTGCTAAGCATGGATTTCGAGAGGAGACACAAGCTGTGCTAACCTGCAGGAATTAAAACACCAAGATCTGTGTGGTCTGTCAATGTTTTGGTTGATATATCATGGAGAGGTCAGGCAGCAAAATGTTTTAAGCTTATTTTTCCTGTTGCCAGTTTATTGTGAGTCTAAGTGAAACAGGCTCTACTTCAACACGTCTCTGATGAAATGAACGCATCCTACCGTATTTCGGTCTACGTGCTGAAGAGTAATAGTCACGGGCTCATTAAGGTTCTGAATTGATGCGTGTTCAATGCTGGCGCCCACAACGTAAGTATTCAGCCTCTCCTTCTTTAAACTGTCATCCTGCAGGGGAAAAATACAGGCATGCAAAAAATTCCAAGTCATTTCAGTCACCGGCAATCCTGCTCTTCTCTGCTTCCGTTTGTTAAAAATTGTGTTTCTTGAAACACCATGGGATGCTTGATGCAAGTTAGCTACTTGCTACTTCATTAGCAAATGTAGTTAGTTGCAAATTCAGGGCCAGTCTCCACATCAGCTGAAGCAGAACAGAGTTTCAGATGCATCAGCTGGATTGAGAAAGCTGTCTAATCGTTTCAGTATATCAAAACATCCAGTTGTACATCATTAAGCTCATTAGACAGTAGACACAATCGTGAATGCTGCTGCTGTGTGAAAAGCATTGCTCAGCACACTGTATGCTCCGTCCTACCAAAAGAAATGTCTCCCTTTGTAATTACACTCGCCCACCACCCTGGCATTGAGAAACGACAGCAAATGCTAGAATAGTCCCAAATTCTGCGTATCAGTGCTGCTATGGTTTTAATGGAGACCCAAATCTTGCAATTATTCTCACAATCTTTGACATGTACTATGCACGTTCCTTAAGCAAGAGCTTACTACCAGAGGAAGATTAGGCTATGTTCTTTTGCTGCAGAAGAGCAATATTGGAATAAAACATCATCTACAGAAAATGAACAAAAAGTCTAAGGTCTACAGACACCTCTCAGACCATCATTGCTACAACGAAGGCTTTGATGCCTGGGCACGTTTTCCCCGCACATTTCTTAGTGCTCCATCACTCTGATGCTAAATGTGCCCAGAACAGATGATGCGATTGGGACCTTTCTTTTGTACACACTAAGACCAGCTGAACCCATTACTGCCATGTGAGCATTTGTTAGGACTCATAGTTACTGCAAAGAGTGAAGTCATGCCAAAAAACTTAAACTGGATCTTCGAATGCTTGTCTGGATCGGAGTGCTCAATCCCTAAGAATTTCTTCAGTGATTTTGGCAAAAACACCGAGGCCAGGGCGTTTTTGAAAGGGTTTTCTTGAACATCGATCTGCCAAGAGAGAGAGATGACATGCTCAGAGCTGCCTTCCTCAGGCCAAATACACAGCGGTACAAAAGAACGGGATTGTCTGGTTTACTCAGTGGTCACTGAGGGGTTACTTTGCTCTCACCTTGAGGTCCATGCCTCTGTTGTAGGAGGTCACGCCAAAGGCCAACCCTCCAAACACAATGGGGTCCGGACTTGTCACCAGCAAAGCCAAGGAAGTGGTTATCACCAACGTATTTCTTTCTGTGTAAGTCACCTTATAGCCTATCTCTTCCGTTGTCCCCAGGATACTTTACCAAGCGCAACAGCAAGGGGAAAAAAGAAGAAGAAAAAGATACGTGTCTTGAAATGTTCTCCTGGCTTCATAACACACGGTCAGGAGACAATTGGCTAAAAACATCAACTCTTATTTATGATCACAAGGAGCAATCTCTAGAGCAGGACAGGTCCATTTTGGGGTAGGTGGCATTTCATCAGGCACAGGGTCAGGTGATGGCAAGCAATTAAGTTAGTGAATGAGTTCCACTCTAGCAGATGGAAGATACTGTCCTGTAGGGACAACATGAGGTGGTTCTGGGAAGACCTGAGTCAAAATTCACACCCAGTCAAATACTACATTTCATCTGGAAGGCAGTCACTTGTGAAACCTGCCAATTTGATTATTTGCAATCATCTACATGAGTGTTAAGTTAGATCTGACTTGCAAGTCAGTTTTCAAATTTGGGCAAACTAATACCATTTTTAGCTACTTAAATGGAAAATATGAGGAGGAACATCATCAGGTAAAAGATCAGAGCCAGCATAATTTAGTCTGCAAGGGAGCTCTAGAGGTCTGTCCTCCAAGTCCCACCTCCCCATGGCAGGGCACACTTTAAAGGGAGGTCAGCTTGCTCAGGATCTTCTCCAGTAAAGCTGTTTTCTAAGTAGAGAGGCTGGTTTCCAAAGGAAGCAGCAAATTAGGGGTGTTTAATGCTCATGGGTGTTAAAAGAGTCAGAGACAGCTCCACATCTTGTTTGGCTTGCCTTAAGGCTATTCAGCAGGGTGCACAAAGCGATAATATTCTATGGAAAATGCCTATGACAGCTGGCCCCGGCATACTAGAGGAAAACCTTCCTGTCCTTCTTTGCTCTGGTGTTCATGCATCATTGGTGCCAGACACACAAAGACCCCTGTGGGATCCTTTCAGCCACAGCTGCCCTCGTGCTGCAAGGTCTGCAGTTCAACTTCCTCAAAATATCCGGGATCCAAAATTTCTACCGAGGCCCAAAGGAAGGAGCATAATAGCTCTTGTGAGGATAGCATGCTGGCACTCCTCAGGTATCATCACAGTGGCTGTCCTCTTCTGAGCTCTGATTTATGGAAAAATTAAAATACCTAAGATTCTTCCATCCATAAAAACTGTAAAGACATTTTTATTACAACTTGAACATACCAAGTCCATCTCCATTAAGGATCAGGAATCCAGGGCCTGTTAGAATATCATCCTTGTCCCTAAAACCTTACATTTCACGGGAGAAGAATTCAAAGTAATGGATATTTCACTTAAAAAACCCCACAGCCTATTTGAGAAGGCAGAGGTGTTGAGTGCTGGCAGCTATCACAGCCCCCACTCCGCACACTGCAGGAGACTTTGAAGGGAGAGCATACAGCCGAAAGGATCACGATGCTACTCAATGCTTTCTTTCCAGCAGATTTTCTAAGCTGTTTTTGGCTACTCCTCGCGGACTCCTGAGTTGGAAAAGGCAAAGCAGAGTTGTCCAGTACGAACCACCGGGCTGCTGCGTGGTCTATGCCCTGCTTAGAACTTAAGTGGAAAGTTCATTTTTTGAAAATTGCAGGTAGGCACAGTCTTTAAAATGAGAGATGCTGAAAGACTTTTTTAATATGCCGAACACCGCATCTCTTGCACTGTTGGTTAGCATTGGATTTGCCAGTGCAAAGCAGGGTAGTCTTTCCTATTTGGAGGTTCGGGCCATGCAGTAAGAAGCGAGTAAGCTGTCTTGCCCAAATCAGAAATGAGTAAACTCTGCATACTTGCATTCGCCTTTGTAAAGGCTGGTGGTAGTTTTCTGAACAGCTCAACAACAGAAGCCAGACATTTCAGAAACAGGTACTTGAGTTACCTGTAAGATCTCAAAGGAGAGAGATATTTGGAAAGTTATCTAGCAACCTCGATTTTAGCATGTGTGAGAATCACATAATGGAAGCAGAATCCTAAATGTAGATTCGGAAGTCTAACACTGAATAGCTAGGTTTGAAAAATCTTTATCAGCACAGGTACAGCACTCCAGCCTGGTGTGCTGGTGGAACAGATATGTGTCTCCAGGCTGACCTGCCACCAACAGACCTCACTGCTGAGCTGTAAAGATCACCTCTGAGATGAGATGAGATGAGATGAGATGAGATGAGATGAGATGAGATGAGATGGCAGCTAGGCAGCCTCCCTCATCTGCCTCCAGGCTGATGAACATACAGAGATGATGAACATAGAGAACAGCTCTGTGATGGTGACTTCTGCAGAACTGCTTCTGGTAAAAGCACTTTTGACAACACAATAACCGATTTCTACTGCTAAGAACCACAAACATGTTTAAGATCCATTGCTAACTCTTGCCGTGGTATTTTAATAGCCTGAATTAATTACTCCATGGTGCCATTTTAGCTTAGGAAGCCATTTCTGCACAAGTTATCTTACTTACCTATTGGTCATTTTTCTAATGTTCTGATCTTCTATTTCTTGCAGCAAAATATAGTTTAGTATAGACAATATAGTCTCTGCAAGTGTCACAGTCATATCTGCAACCCCTACAATATCAGAAATTTTACTTGTAATGATTTCTAATTCTTCCATATGCAGTGTTGCATCTGGCAAGAGGTATAAAATATGCTGTACAACATCTTGTGCATTGTCTGAAAAAAAATGAAAGTACAGATGATTTATGTGGCATAGCTATATGTCTAGCTATATAGCTACATGTCTCTGTGGTAAAGCAAGGAGTTAGGCTGCTTCTCCTCTCTTTCCATATGGCCATAATCATAGAATCATAGAATGGTTTGGGTTGGAAGGGACCTTAAAGCTCATCCAGTGCCACCCCCTGCCCTGGGCAGCGACACCTTCCACCAGACCAGGTTGCTCCAAGCCCCGTCCAGCCTGGCCTTGAACACCTCCAGGGATGGGGCAGCCACAGCTTCTCTGGGCAACCTGGGCCAGGGGCTCACCGCCCTCACAGCAAAGAATTTCTTCCTCAGATCTCATCTAAATCTCCCCTCTTTCAATTTGAAACTGTTCCCCCTCGTCCCATGGCTCCCTTCCCTGATCCAGAGTCCCTCCCCAGCTTTCCTGGAGCCCCTTTAGGGACTGGAAAGGTCTCTATAGTCTCCCCGGAGCCTTCTCTTCTCCAGGCTGAATGCCCCCAACTCTCTCAGTTTGTCTTCATAATAATAATGCTTCTTATCTATTAAAAATGATGTCCTAAGAATAAGTCAATAAGCCCTCAACACCTCAATGAAACTGGCAAAAACTTCCGAGTAAAATTTGGATGTCTCAGGTTGAATTTTAAAGCAAGAAAACAATGTACTTTTCATAAGAATATTATCACCAACTTTTGGATTATAAAGATTATCTGTAAATAGTATTTAGTTTTAACTTCAGTCACATTTACAAGCATTTGTGAGTTCAAAATTACACAAGATCCATCCTTCTCCCCAAACGCTGCTTAACTGGTATAGCAGCAGAAGCAAATTCTGAATGGTATAGTCTGAAAAGTTGTATTTGCCATTCATCGTCTCATCACCCTTCTATAATTTTTTTATAGAAGCAGAGTTTTACACCCTGGGAGTCAGACAGACTGTATGCAACGGCAGATATCTTTCAATGATCTATTATATTTGATGCTGCTGCTGAGTAGGTGGCTAAGCAATGGAATTGGTTTTGTTCACCATTCAGACAACTGGCACTGTTTGTCGTAGCTTAAAAAGAGATATAATCGGTGGTAAAGGTCATCTTACAGCTTGCATGAATTACAGCACAGACTTTGCAGTTCCATACACTGATTTGTGCTTCTTTGTGTGAGACATTATGAACTACTTGGATGTGGTAACAGGGAGAGTACAGACAGGCAAAACCTGTCACATTATTCATGGGCTATTTCACAGAATCATAGAATCATAGGGATGGAAGTGACCTTTGGAGATCATCTAGTCCAACCCCCTGCCAGAGCAGGGTCACCCACAGCAGGTGGCACAGGAACGCCTCCAGGCGGGTTTGGAATGTCTCCAGAGACGGAGACTCCACCACCCCTCTGGGCAGCCTGTGCCAGGGCTCTGCCACCCTCACAGGAAAGAAGTTCCTCCTCATGTTGAGGTGGAACTTCCCATGGTCAAGTTTGTGCCCGTTACCTCTTGTCCTGTCCCCGGGCACCACTGAAAAGAGCCTGGCCCCATCCTCCTGACACCCACCCTTTCAGTATTTATAAGCGTTGATAAGATCCCCCCTCAGTCGTCTTTTTTCCAGACTGGAGACCCGAATCCCTCAGCCTTTCTCCATGAGAGAGGTGTTCCAGTCCCCTCAGCATCTTGGTAGCCCTTTGCTGTCCCCTCTCCAGCAGTTCCCTGTCTAAATCTAAGGGTATGATTTGAGACGAGTCTTCAAAGTGCTGGCTAGAGAATTTTGAAGCACCTGCAAAATTCGTCTACACTAAAAACACTTTAAGATGACCAGGTGAGTAGGATGCACAGAAAACAACCTTATCACTTCAGCTCTTCAGATGTCCAACGTAAGTTATCTGAGTATTTTCACTTTGATTCACTGAAGTACCTGGCGTCTCACCTTCTGTTATCGTGATATTATGAAGGTCTAAAATATTATTTGGAAGTTCTTCCAGTAATTTACATTCAGTCATATTTGGTTTCTTCCAGAAAGCTTGCTCAAGTTCAATACTAATTGCACTGAAAAATGAAAACAGTGTATATTGTTACAAGAAAAAATATATAATAATTGATGTTCCTTATATTTCCCATATAAGTAACTGAAAATGTAATTAATTAGCCCGATTTTGAAAACTGACTTGCAAGTCAGATCTGACTTAGCACTCATTTATCAGAGTGGGAGCAGAGCCCAAATGCCAGAGCAATTTGGAGTGCATCTAGAGGTATTGGAGGGCAGAGAGCCATGGATGGGTGGCACAAAATGCTACAGTGCATCTCTTTCCCCTCCCTGCTCAAGCAGAAACTCAGCTCCCTGGTCTGCTGGCTTGCAGGGGCTGCAGGGGATGGAAATTTTCCAAGACCGGCCCTGTATACTTTGATCTTCCTTGGCATGGCGCTGTTGTGTGCCGTGACAGACCACCACCTGGATCCCCATGGCACCAAGTCTGGCCCTCCCTCCTGGTTCCCATGGAAGACCCAAACTGAGATGCTCTCGTGGCTCACCAGCTCCTCTGAGCAGACTGCAGAGGGTTTTTCCTGCAGCTGACCTCTGCTTCTGTAGCCGGACTTGTTAGCGGCCAGGAATAATTCCCCTTGTAGGTTGTATGTGAAAAACTTTGTGGACAATCCATTAGTGCTGAGGAAGAAATACATAAAAGCTCTTCAAAAAGATTTAATAGTCAAAAAGAAGACACCCCCCCCCGACACCCAGGGACCCAGTTGTTCTCTGGACCTCCTCTCCTGATGGGAATAAGCTGTAATTTGCAGACTGGATAGGAGCATTTTACAAGTTTACCGGCTGCAAGAAAACATTTTGCTAAAATATTTCATCTGTTCTTCTACAGTCTTTTTCTCTTGTGTTTGACAAGGTCAGTTCTCAGGTAAAGTGTTAGTTTCCCAGCATCACAAACCGTATCTAATGACAGTACATCCTGCAGGCTTCTCTCATCTATCTGCAGGTGCTTTCACACTGCCCCTCATTATCCCATCAACATCTTTCCTCCAGGCTTGTCGTTTTATTGTCTGCAACTGATCTTCTGTAAGTCTTTAGTATAAAATGTGGGTTTGAATTTCAGGTACAGTCTGTTAGCTCTTATCTTTGGCTTACTTCTGTATTTTAAGGAGCAATGGAGATTGTAACCAAACCAACAAAGAGATTATTTGCCATCTGAGGCTTGATCCAATACACACTGGCATTAAGAGAATGCCAGCAACGGGTTTGTTTTCGGTGTGTGGCTGCGTCTCCGGGAGCTCTGAGCAGGAGCCCCTGGGTCTGCAGCTGCATCAGCCTGACCTCCCCTTCATTGGAGGTGCTCAGACCTGCCCCAGCACCAGGATTCAAGTTCTAGCTTACCTCCCTTCATCTGGAGTCCACGTCTTTGATCTTCCTGTCATTGCATGACGTTCTACAGCTCGTGCATGGGATGAGCTCAGTCTGGCTACTTGTAGGGATGTTTTCTAGCCCTAACCTCTCCATGAAGTTTCAGTTAGATAACATACTTGTAGCCAGAGTTACAAAGCATAGGATTTCAATGAGGTTTTAATGAAATATTACCTATTGGCTTGACAGCCACATCTTCAGGTTTCACATATAAGGATAATGGTCCCTCTTCATAAGTGTCATTCAGCAACTGTTCGATCCGGAGACTCAGGACTTCTTGCATTTCAAGTGATGTGGCCTTTACAATGGCCTTACAGACGTAGCTACAGATATAATACACAAACAGAGGGACCACACTGGTAACACTTCGCAATTATAAGTGGCTACAGAATGAAGGAGTAACTCAGAAAACTATATTGTATTGGATAATTTATGGATGTGTTTTTTTCACTATAAGTGCAGTCCTATGGCAAATGTCACCAAACACCGCTTCTTATGTACGCTAGTACCTTATCGCTAGAAATGCTTTCTAAAGTACAAATTATTGGGACTACAGGTACAAGAATCTATTTATAGTTTCATGGTAAATACCTCAAAAGGTTTCCTAATCACATTATCTTGGCAAAGGAATATCTCTGTCACATGCAAACATTTTCCAAACATGTTTAAAGTCATAAAACTATGCGGTACTTGAGCACCTCTGTGTCCAAACAGAGGTGGCAAACTCCGAGGCTCCCTGGAAAACTGAGATTTAACTAAGTGCTTTCAGTGGCTCCACTGGATTCTGGCTTTTTTCTCCTCAAAGCAGTTACTCTCATGGATAAGTACTTTGCTGACCTTAGGTTTGGAAAGACTGTATCTCAGTCTTTGAGTGGCTTCAGACGTGGCAGAAAGAAGCAAAAAGCCAGCTCTCAGCTGTGGGTGGATGACCTCAATGGACCTCTAATTTAACTGGGGGCTGACGAATGAGATTTCCTTAGGACTGTGATGTTTTAAGGGTTTCCAGCTCACTCCTGTTTCTACACAGTTGTTCCCCACTCTGCACAGCCTTTGTAAACCATTTGCAACCCCCTGAAGGGGATGGGAACCCAGCTCTCCTGTCTCTTCTGGCCTGAGCTCAGAAGGCAATTAGGATTTTTCTGTAGAAGAGGTGCAGGATTCATCCTGGCAGACTTCTTGGTCACTGTCGACTCACTGTTCTGGCCCCAGGGAAGGACACTGCTCACAGCCGGCTCTTACATTGAGTGCAAACCTCCCCACTGGCCATGGAAGCACTTTGAGCCTCTCAAGATATGGGGTATGAAAGGGAGGCCTGGGATGTTCAAATACATTTCCCCAGGTCAAGCATTACTGTGGTTCTTACTCCACATGTGCTTTTGGGTTTTAGACAACTAAAGGTTCCACAGTTACTTTGAAACTAAAATAGCTGAGAAGGGGTACAATTTCTCCTCACCCTAAAAATGAAATCAATATGAATTATGGAAACCCAGCTGACAGCCATGCGTCTTACCTTTGTGACATCTGCTTTACCTTCATCGTCAGATCGCATAGAAGGACACAAAAAGTTAGAAGCTGGTTAAAATCAACTGTTGCAAGTTGGATTTTAAGGAAAGCAAACATCAGAAACTCAGTGTGCTCATTAAAATAGAGCCTATTACTTTAAACATTAGGACCTGGCTCTCTAGAGTAGCCTTTGTTTGACAGTACTTCTAGAGGTACATCAGGATAAAACACAACATGCTGCCTCGTGCAGAGAGCAGAGTGAATCTATATACACCTACCAGATTGAAGGTCAATATTAAATAATTTCAGCAAAACACAATAGTATCAGCATTTAGACCATGCAACTACTATATCCTCTATGCAGAGATAAGAGAGAGTAGTTTTTAAATCAGAAAATAGCACATTACATACATGAACCCTCTTATAGACACTGCTTTGCGGATAATTACCCCTGCAAGCAAGAGAGAGTAGAATAATTATTTCATAGTAAGCATATAAATATAACATGCCCCATTCTGCTATCGTCTAAAAAAAAAATACCATCTTGCAACCACAATGAGCCAGACCTTGCAGCAGAGAAGTCATCTTAAATTCAGCACAGGTATATCTACCAAAATCGCCAAGATCAAGTGCTGTATCAGATATTCATCCTGACAAAAAATGCTACTTCCAGAACGGCACCCACTCTTTTCTTACGGTTTTCTGAATTGGATTCACCCCATGTAAACAGTGCAGTGTGTTACTGTATTGTCATTTGTAAAGCAAGCAGTAACTGTGGAAGTCAGAGAAGAAAGTAGGAAGTCGAAATACGTATAAAATGCTAAAACTCCATGTCTGTACAAGTGGTACTTCTATGAATTACTAAATATCCCTCTCAGCTGCTCACAGTTCGGATATGAATACAGCTGGATTGGGCTAAAAGGTGTGAAATAGAGGAGTCTTGTACAACGAACTGTTGTTTCTGAGCAGGGTTTTGGAGCTATAATACCCTTTCATTAGACACTGCCACGCAAGAGCCAGCGTGTACCTGCTTACACAGCCCTCGGGGGGCTGTGACCCTCACTCTGCAGAGGGATGTGACCCCTAAACTCCTTTGCACTCACATGCAGTCGCTGAAAGAGGGCTTCAGGGGTACCAACATGAATGAACCCTGCAAGTACCAGCGCCCTGCCCCACCTTCCATCTCCCACAAGTACCAATTTCTGCCCTTTTTGCATTGCCAGGATGGCACACCAGCTACATCAGCCCACAGGATGCATCGCTCACACACTGCAGAGGCAGCAAAGGTTTCATCTTCATCAGCAGCCAAGTTATATGGCCAAAGATGAAGTCTCAGCTTGGCAGCAGCTACTTGCCTTTCCTTAGGCAGGAGATGTATTTTCAGGTGAATGAGCCCAGTAAACAAAATGTGGGTGTTCCACGCAATAGCAGTTGCACAGATCTGAGGGTTTGGTTTACACCCTTTGTCACAGGACTGGTCAGTTGTGAAATGGGTATCTGGAACCTGGCTGCAATTTCGCTCAAAGGACAGAGGGTCAAGGGGACACCACTACGCAGCCAGAGGCTTACCTGACTTTAAAGTTTGTCACAACAAATTCTTCTCCAGTAAATATGATACTAAACTGGAAAGAAAACAGTAACATTTTTATTAACTTGATTTATCGGTTCTTTATCTAGACCTGCTGGTAAATTTAGAACTCTCATCAAAATTCTAAATCCTGATGAAAATGGCTAAAAATTTTTGCAAAATGTCAACACTTTTCCCTTCCTTCTGAATTTAATTTTATCCTGTTAAAAATGTATTGGATAACATGATTCTGAAACGCCACAATATTGTCACATGGCTATTCATTTCTGTGTTGTCCCATAAGTTTGCATTCTGTACCAGCTGTCCTCATTGCCTGATACTTGCTAGAAATAGGTGAGAATGAGAAAAGGAAGCAACTCACCCAGTTTTCAAGAAGCTTCCTTGCGTCGTAGTAATCGGGAGCTCTCTCAGTTTTGTAGAAAAGAGAGAAGTTCATGTGAATGTTGAAGAAGCTGACTGTAAGAAGAGAACATAAGTGAGATGCAGGCTGGAGTTTGCACAGAAGGGTGCCTGTGCCCCTTCCCACCTCCTCACCCCTCCGTTCAATGTTTCCCCTTCCCACAGCCACCGAGGCTCTTTGGGACATCCCATGCTCCAAGTGTCCAACTCCAGACTACTGCTGTGTTGCTAGAAATTTCACTAAAGAGCCTGAGGGCCCAAACACACGGTCAAGCTGTCACAGCTTAACAAACAAGTCGTGGTTTGTACTCGTGGGTGCTCTAACTTGGCTTTTACTGCCTGCCAAGAATACATAGGAAGAGATAGTAGGATCTGCTGACGTACAATGCCTTGCTCAGCAGCAATAGCTGGAACATGTGACCGAGTCTTAAATTGTCCCGTGTATGGTGTCAAGCAGTGTCAGCGATGGCCACGTCAGCATTTAAAATGGCCTCGTTCAGCACTTACGTGGGATGGTACCATTGGTACTACTGGTTGGAGTTAGTGGGGGCAGCGCAGGAGCCCTTGTTGACGATGCTTCACTGGACCCTGCTGAAAGGAAGATTAAAAGGTCTAAGAATCCACAGTGGCAAAAGTGTTAGGCAGGGCATGGTCCAGGTGTGAGAGCGGTGTGAGTCCGTCAGCGACGGACACCATAACAAAGAGCTGCTGTTGTCCTACAGAGCTCTGCAGGGGAAAGGCAAAGGGGAAATACACCTACGTGTGTGGGGTTTTTTATTTCTCCAGAGGTAACTACAGCATAACAAGGGAGGAAACAGGATTTGCAAAGTTTAGATCACAAGAAAGACCAGAGTTTATCTTTTTTCATTGCTTCTGTTGAAGAGGAGTTATCTCTCCATTCCCTTCTTGCTTGTGTAACCTGTCCCAGCCTTCCGGAAACGGTATCTGTCAAACACAGAGTGCTAACGGGTTAACATGCAGCAACGAATGTGAGATGAACATTGATGTTCACGGTCTCTGGTTTAATGATAACCTGGCATTAGGATTCCCATTATAAATGCCGTCCATCCTGCCTGTTGTTTTCAAAGTAAAGAATTCCGAGAATTCATTGGTAGCTAATTTTCCTTGAAGTGAATCACCTTGTCAAGCCAGATAGGATTTTTGCATTTCACATGCAATCTGCCACATCACCAGGCAGACAGGGATAAAACGGGTGATGCTTGTCACATGTAATACAGAAAATTGCAGTGAACCAAATCATCATATGACATTACAGGCCTCGGTGATGAAAGAAAAGCAGGATCACAACATTTTGCTCTAGAAGTACCGTTTCCTTGCTATGCTGGTAATTTGTATTTTTTTCTTCACTCTCGTGACTCTCAGAGACTTGACATTCTAGCTCTGACTAAGAGAAATAAACTTAACATATGAATACAAAGCCAAACGTCTATGAATAAGGAGTGTGGTCGGAAATAAGTAGGATAAGACCCTGCTTCACAAAACATTGTTGTCTCTACCATAGTTGGAGGTAAGGAGAATCACCCACGCTTAAAGTATAACAGCCCATCTCTGACCCATTCAAATCAATGGCAACACATCCATGGATAAGAACAGAAACAGGGGCTGTTAACAAGTTGAAGCCTCCTATTTTTATCCTAAATAGCTTCAAATTATTTTGTGAAGTTGAAAGGACAGCTGAAGTCAAAAGCCCCTCTGAACAGGTGTGCTACAGTACACAAGCTTCTGCTTCTTAGATGAACAAGTAATTTTACCCTTTGCCTTAAGTCACAGGCTGTGTGCTCAGCACAAAGTCAAACTGGAGCAATTTCTAACTTCATGGACAAATAAGAGGACAATAAAGCTATGGAAGTCCAGCTCCAAGTTGTCTCTCCAAGGTTGGCTCTTGCAGACCAAGCTCAGACCCTTCGATCTTTGGCTCAGACCTTCAGCCTCCAAATGCTCCTCGTGTCACCAAAACCCATAATGAAACCGTCACTCTCTAAACCAGGTTTGTAGTTTAGAAAGCCAACATTAGTTCATTTGCAGCGCCAGGTGCATGGGGGATTTCTCCTCCTATCATGCACACTCATCAGAACTCTCCACGCAATTTTTATACACATTTTACAACATTATTATAATAGTAGTACCTCCTACCTATATTTGATTGGTTTGTAATTTACATACGATTACACCATCAAGTTATAGCTACCACACATGCTCAAGGGAGGGGTCTTCACCTGGGCAAGGGTCGTCTTGACCTATAGGCATGATTTTTAGTATTAGCATGAAGGTAGTTCAGCTTAGGACACTAAGAATTTTCACTTTCCTGCCAAGTTGGCTAAACTTCTCAAAACGTGTAGATTAGTACCATCCTCAAGGTCCTTATGCTCGTTGTGCTTCCTCGAGAATGATACAATACTCGCCTCCCTTGGTTAGGAGTTCTTTTCATCAGACCATGCCTGATACATCGAGGATAGAATCTTCATTATTCGTGAGAATACACATGAGGCCTTTCAACAGTAGTTACTAATAACATCTCAGGAATATACTTTGATAACACTCGGAGGTGCCAGTCTGTGTTTTGGTGTCATCTCACAGCCTCAGAACCAGGGGTTTCAGCCCCAGTGGTATCATGGGCAGAGGCTCAGAGCTGGCAGAGAGCAGAGCCAGGAGGCTCCTCCGCCCCCGGAGGCAGCGGGATGGGGAGCGGGAAAGATGCGCGGGCTGTTCCAAAGATCAAACCGCCCAGCAACCTGCTGTTGCAGAGCTCTTCGTAGCACAGCCCCTGCTGCTCCCAGAGGGCACAGGAAGCTGGCAAAACAGCAAGCCTGCTTGTCCCATGGTGCTTGATGAGTCTTAGCTTTTCATCTGTACACCTCTCCTCTTTACTCCGGCCTTTTGCTGCTGAGATAGTACTAAACTGTTTGGAAATAAGAGGACTAATTACTCTGCTTTACTTTTCTGCTAAATCGCCAGCAAGTCCAGGAGCAAGCTGCCACATTGCCATTTCAAATACGTCGCCTGCAGTAGGTCAAAAACATGACCTGATGTAACGGCTATTTGCTTATTCTTTATCTGGAAAAAATCCGCAGGTTTAGATCATCTAGCTGCAAGACAGACCTAGATACTCAGTATACAGACCTCCTACCAATAGCCACTAACGTGGTTTGACATACACAAGAATAAGCAGAAAACAAGAAACCAGAAGTATCTATGAAATTAAAAGCAAACTCCTAGACACAAATGGAATCAACTCCTCTAAAGAAAATGCAAGGAGCTGAGATTAAGGGGCTGCACTTGTTCCTCCAGCACCCATGCACACCAAGACCTCCGCATCCTCCCAACCCTTCCGCCCTGGGAATACAGAGAGCAAAACCCAGAGTGCTGGGGAGAGGCGGACGCTCCAGCAGCCCCAGTGACTTTAATCATAGAATCACAGAATGGTTTGGGTTGGAAGGGAACTTAAAGCCCATCCAGTGCCACCCCCTGCCCTGGGCAGGGACACCTCCCACCAGACCAGGTTGCTCCAAGCCCCGTCCAGCCTGGCCTTGAACCCCTCCAGGGATGGGGCAGCCACAGCTTCTCTGGGCAACCTGGGCCAGGGGCTCACCACCCGCACAGCAAAGAATCCCACAGCTTAAACTCCGAGTGGAAACCTGCATGCCTTCCCGCAGCTTGAAGCTGCAGAGGTGGCTTCTCTGAGCCCCAGTGTGATTCCACAACTCGTTAGTCCCTGGTTTCAAGCTGACGGAAAACGAGTGTCTTGTTATAAGCTTCTCCAAGACCTGCTGTCGCATAGGAAGTGTGATAAGAATGCAGAAGGGCCAATGCTGTGCAGACACGCCCTACCACTGGAATAAATTCTTTTTTCTTTTCTGATGGAAATATAGCCATGATATTAGGCTATGATTTATCAAGCCATAAGCCAAACGGTTTGTATACCTGGGGTTTAACTTGTCCCCCTGCTGCAGATCCTCTCCAGACAGGGGGAATCTACATATCGCTGGGTGATTACAGGCTCCACTCTGTTCCTGTTGTTATCGATGTAATGTTTAAAAAAACATTGCCTCAGGGGTGATGTATGATATCACCCAGTGTCAGCCAGGATGAGTCAGAAAAAATCTGCTAGGGAAAAAATAAAATAAAATAGAGAAATGGCCAAACAAAACCCAAACCCATTCCAATCCGGAATGTAACTCACAATGCCATTCTCATCTCCTGACAAATGAGGTATAATTACAACTTCACAGATTCTAATTTATTTCTTTCTCTTTCTCTTTCTCATTATCACCTGAAGAAAAAAAATATCTGTTTATTCTGACATGTCAAGGATCATTACTAGCAGGCAGGTGTGGGACCAGCCACCTGCATCCTGGAACTTCATTTGCTTTAATTAACATGCATGTAATTTCGTTCACGAAGTGAGGGCTAAGGAGTGGTGACAGATGAGATCTGAAGCTAGAAAAATACTGTACCACTGACGTTTTTAAAGCCCTAGTCATGGATTTTGGTTTGCTAATTTAACAAATGGCTCATTTGGCATCCTGTAAATAGGTATGGTTTCCAATAGAACAACAGCAAAAATTAGACCAACCAATAAGAGATCTGTGATAAATATGTATTTTATATTATTATCAGTCATTTTCAGATAT
The DNA here is from genome assembly GCF_028500815.1 of Rissa tridactyla. NCBI lineage: Eukaryota > Metazoa > Chordata > Aves > Charadriiformes > Laridae > Rissa > Rissa tridactyla. The sequence goes on along the minus strand of NC_071474.1, from coordinate 28,309,344 downwards.
TGTATATTCATCCCTCTCCCAGATTATTTAAAATTAAGAAGAAAATCAGAAATCAGCGTGTGGGTGAGGCAGGGGGAGGAAGAGATGAAGACTGTGAGTCAGTGAGAGGATGAGAACACACGCTTTTACTTCTGCACTTTTAGCAAAGGCCCAGCTGAGCTGGAAAAGTAAAGGATCATCTTCAAGAACTCTGGGAAAAAAGCAAAGGCAGAACAATAACTTCACTCCTGCTATCAAGCAAAGCCAGTGCAATCACTATAATTATATCACTTATAAAAAGTCAACACTCCTTCTTAAGGCTGCTTCTGCTACATTCATATGAGAAGTTTCACTCACTTTGCCTAAATTCTTTCTTATATACATATTCCATATGTTCCTTATGTTCTCATGTAGACTCGATATGTATGACCCCATATAGACAACCCACACAAACTATGGCCTGGTGCAGCTTCCCCTGCCTGACAGACAGGACATAAATCTCAGTATGTATTTACACCACTTGCTGTTATTCCTACCTAGTGGATCATCAGTACGTCTCTGTGCGATAGCTAGCTCATGAATTTCAGTTAATTAAAGTAAGGAGAAGATTTATAGTGGAAGCAAAGGTCTTGCCAAGATCTTGACATTCTCAAACATCATTAAATTTTATGAACGTCTCTATAACTAGGACTTCACAACAGTCATCTTAGTTATTGCTCTTGGGAAAATACTAGACTCCAATAACCCTTCTCCCAGTGTGGATCCAGTGGCTTACAGCACTGGATCCTGTTGGTGTAGGTCATCACTGGTGAGTCACACTGATGCTTCTTCTTGCTGATAACCCTTGAATATTTGGGCCAACATTTTCCAGACGGAATGTCCAATTCAGGCTGCACCGGAGAATCCCAGCTAGGGGAAATCACCTGGTTCCTGGGGACTGCTTTAGAGGGAAAAAAATGCTTTGACCATTGAAAGCCTCTCTCTGATGTGCTTTGTCTCATTAAAAGCTGCTCAAATTCATCCAGGTTATTGTTTTTGAAAAAAAATCAAAGTCCAAGAACACTGAGTGGAGACTTTGATTTTAAGTGCTAAACTTTTCATCAGCGAACATGACTAAGCTGCTCACAAGTCCTTGCCAAGCCAAGCACACACCTTTCCCACAGAGCGAATGGGCCCAGGGGCAAAGGTGTTAATTGGAAAAGGGAAACTGAGCCTTCCTCCTCCTTCCTCATCAGATCACATCCCTCCTCCCAGTCAGGGTCGGGAGTGAGGAGACAGCTCTGGCAACAGGCAGTGCAGAAAGAGGCCCGCCTGGTTAAAGGCAGTGGGGCAGGGAGCCAAGAGACAGATGGGAAGGTTGTAATTTCCAGCAATTGTTATTAGCGTCGGCGTTGGTCGGTGCGGAGTGAGGGGGTGTGCAGTGAGGGAGGTGGGGGAAATCCCTCTGAGCACAGGTTTCAGCAGCAGTCGGTGATTTCCTGATGCTCTTCTCGATACCTTGGCCCCCGGTCTGATGAAACCTGGAGTGGGAGGTGGGAAAGTGCAGCGAAAACTGCAGTGAAGGCAGCGGGTGCTGCACTCAATGGAGATGTGCTGTCTGATGGGACACTCCTTGGAATCTAAAACCGGACACCAAAAATGACCATTTACCTCAGACTGTGCCTCTGCTTTCCCTGTGAAGCCATCATCTTAGAGAGGATTAGTAAAGATGCATTTACTACTATTGTGGAGCTCCTAAATATCCTGGCATGTCATTAGCTTTATGGAAGTTAGTTAATCAATCAGTCAATTCATCAGTCTCGGTCCTGTTTTAATACTGTGCAGTTTAAATACCATGTAGTACATACAGACATGAGGATGGAACGATGAGATAACACAAACACTGCTAAAGAGTGTTTTTCAGTGAAGCAACATCCATCTAGGGCACACAACAGCCAGGAGTCTTGTGGAAAAGTGATTACCATCATCTAACTAATGGCTCTAGTTTAATATTGTTAAACATGTTGGCAGAAAACTTCTGTGTCCAGCCTACCCCGCTCAGTGCCAGGCCAGATGAGTAGCAGGTTGGTGCCCCAGCAGAAGGATGAACCACTAAAAGGTTCATCTCAAAGATGCCACCTGCCAGCAGCCTCCAGGGGACTTTGGTGGCAGAGCCTGCCCCTGCCAATCTTTCCCTCATCCACAACCTCCGTGTCTGCTTCAAGAAGAGCCTGTGTGGGTGGGTGAGCAGGCAATGTCATACGCATGGCTACAGCTCTCTCCACTCTTAGTCTCAGCCACAGCAGCAGTGACTTGGACAATCTATTAGAATGTCTTACGGTGACTATGAGACAATCCCAGTTGTTCTAAGCTGGACACAAGCCCTCAGAAGAGAAAATATTGCAGAGACTCACCACAGCGTAGGTGACGGTCCACAACGGGAAGGATGCTGCTGAAGTTCCAGTACCCTTCCGTCCAGCTGACAGTATTGCCCATGGCGCAGTCCAGCAGCTCTTCCCGACCCATCACACGGTCCCACATTTGGAAGTAGTACAAGCTGCCAATGAAGCTGTTGCTTATCCGCACAATGAAGCCATCCTTCCTTTTGTGCAGGTGGCCCAGCACCAGGCTCCCGTTTGGTTTCAGGCACTCGGTGCTGCCAATGGTTTCAGAATGCACGAGCTCACCATTGCAGTAGACCTCCAGCAGTTGTTTCCCAGTGTCCCACAAGCAGCACACGCTGTACCACACAAAAAGGGCCAGATCGATCTTAATGTCTCGTCTGGTGCCAAAAAGATATAGTCTCAACTGCTTGTTTTCTCCTGAGAGTCCGAGCTCTATGTCATTTATGTCAGTGGAGGTGTTGTTAGTGTCGTAGGAAAACGCTGCCCAAGAGCTGACGTTGGCCGTTCGGTTTAGGTCAACGCACACTGTGAACCGACATAGCTGAGGGATGCTGTGGTTGATCAGGGACACATACTTGTCATTCCTTCCCAGTAAATCCAGTCTTTCTCCATGCAGAGAATGTGTTTCTGTAAGGGAAAAGCATTAGGAGAGAGGGTTAAAGAAGGGACATAAAGTGTCACTTTCAAAGAAAAAGCTGCAATATGACCTCATTCGGGTACTTCCCTGAATAATGATTAAAAAAATTAAGTTTCTTTTATTTTTAGTTTCTGCTGCTTTTGCAACTGAATTCTGAGACCACCCACACCGCCAGTAAAGAGAAGATGAGTTTAATTCTGCAAAGAAAAAGTTAAAGTCCTCAAGACATGCTAAATAGGAATCAACACAGAATTCAGGTCTAGGTTACACATAATCCAGTATCAGTATGGGTGTCCAGTGCAAAGGTCTTGGTTCAGCACTCTGAGAAATGAGTTGCTTGCAGGTTTCACTCCCAGGCGACATATCACACCCCAGACTTTCAGGTTTTGGGTCAAAGTTTCTGCTAAAAATAAAAATCATAAGGATTGTCCTTTTCTCAGGCTGCAGAGAGTCTGGGCATCTTTTTTCTTCATTAAATTATCTCATTATATCTTTACAGCCTACTCAAAAGGTTTTGCTGACAGAGGCAACCTCCCTGAGTACTACTGACCGCAGAGCTGCACAGGCAGTGAGTAACTTCCCACACATGGCCCCAGCTCTGACTGCAGAGTGGGAGCTGCAATGGCTCTAACTGCCACCCTTGGTCCCTGGAGCAGTCTGGCAGGGACACCAGCAAGCTGGAGGGTCTTTCACTCTGCTTATCCGGGTTTTTCACTCCACATTAAGTGTCTTGTTTTACATTTGGGCAGAAGGCAGCCTGGTGTTCTTAGCATTCTGATTCCTGGATTTGCCATGGTGTCCTACTGAGCAGGTCCCACTGCCATCACCATCAGCCACGATAAAGTCCCTTCCCAGGCTTGAATCTCTGTGGACCTGCACAAAGCCACGGAGCAGCACCGGTCCACAGGGAACACGGTTAGACAGCAGAACATGGTCACCAAAGGCAGGAGACAACCTTTCCACCAGCTCCATCTGCCACCAACAAAGTGCTTCTGTAGGGGGCAAGGTGGCCGCATGTACACCATCAGAGTGGTAAAATTTAATCAGACTAGATGAGATCTGAGGAAGAAATTCTTTGCTGTGAGGGTGGTGAGCCCCTGGCCCAGGTTGCCCAGAGAAGCTGTGGCTGCCCCATCCCTGGAGGTGTTCAAGGCCAGGTTGGACAGGGCTTGGAGCAACCTGGTCTGGTGGGAGGTGTCCCTGCCCAGGGCAGGGGGTGGCACTGGATGGTCTTTAAGGCCCCTTCCAACCTAAACCATTCTATGATTCCATGATTCCAATTGTAACGCAGGCCCCTCCTGTGCAGGTGATCTGCGTCTTTAACTTGCCGTTACACTCACATGTTTACATATGCTTCAATAATTCAGGATATATTTCTTCTATATAAGAACTGCCATTATGCTGAGTCTTTTATAGCTACATCTAGGGGCTGTTTTTACAGCATTTTGCTCAAATGAATTTAAATTTTTCCGAAACCTGGTTGCCAGCCATGCAAATCAAGTTATTATAAATCCCTCAAGTCTAACCTGACCGAGAAATCTCCAGTGACTATTTGCACTTGTAATAAAGGTTATGCACATCAGGGACAGCAAAAGTAGCTGGCACTTCTCCCCATCTACTCCACAGGCTTCAAACTGGAGGCAAGTAGGAAACGATTCATCTGTGGAGCAATCAGAAGTGGTGCATTGCTGTGTTAGCATAACCTCGTGCAGCTGAGGAGTAAAGAGAATATTTCTATTACACCTGCTATCTTTCATGTCTGTCTCAGCTCTTAAATCAGCTCTGCCGAGCACCTCGGTGTGTTGTGGAGCATGCACCCACATCCTGGTCTCGCTTCCAGCACCGCAACTCCACTATGATGGTGGTTTGCACCCAAGAGAATGATTTTCCCCTTGAGTGGGAGCACGCAGGACTCAGAACGGCAGTGTATGGCACCCATTCGGTGGAGGCCCCTGGCTGGGTCAGGAGTTCAGCATGTCTCCACTAGCACACCAGCCTCTGCCTTAGTGGGAGCAAGCACATAAAATCACGTGGTGTGACAGTGTGCTCCACTGCCAACCTGACCTTTATGGCTTTATCTAACCTTATCTTTATCAAGCGATAACCACCCGTGGTGGTCATGATGGGTACATCTAGTCATGATGGCTGCATCCGGCTCAACGTGGTTTTGGGGAGACAGGAGGCAGGCAACAACACAATAACCAAGGGTTAACTTGAGCAATGTGCCCACCTGACCACAATAGTGGTACTGTGGTCGATATGCAAATATGACTGTAAGTCAATCATCTTACCCCCATAAATAGCAAACAGCCCAAGAGCCCTTTGACTTCTCCTGCACAGCTGCGGGCTGCATGCCAGCATCTCCCCTTGAGCAGGGACACCTCTCAAGGTTACTCCTCAAGGTTTAGAAATTCCTTGCCACAACAGATTCTCAGTAAGTGACTAATGGCATGCTAAACTTTGAAATCTTAGCTAAGTGGTATACAGGATTGATTGCACATATATCATCGTTTAGACATAAACCATTGACCAAGTCTGGGACTGGGATTGGAGCCAGCCGCACCCAGACTCCTCTCTGAGAAGTTTAGAAAGCCAAAGGGTCCTCTCTGAACCTCGACTTAATGGGAAGGTCTCCCTGACAGCTCTGTCTGACCCTGTCCTCTCTGCAGTAAATAATCAAGTGTGCCTTTCCATCGAATCTTGTTAAAACAGTGTCGCATTTACTACCAAACTTTGGTAAATCCCTGTTTATATCAATAAATGTATCGCTGCTTCTCTCTACAAGTGACGGACATCACTCCATCCATGACACACGGCCAATGCCAGGACTGCAGGAGGAGATCTGTCGTGGAGCTTCAGGGGATGCAGAGAGGTGGGTGTAGCTACTCAATTACAGCTCAAGCAGTGAGTAATTAATTACAGCACAAGAAAACGCAGCAGCCATCTTCAGCCGTACTTTCCAGCAGCTGCAGCACCCAAGAAGGTAAGAAGCCAGTTCCCATGGGTTTGTCCAAGAGACTGGAATCCCTGTGGGATGTACAACTGGGAGAACTGGCAATCATCCCACGACTGACCAGAGCACCAGAGTCTTATAGCAGATACACAGGAGCCTCTGGCTGAAGCTGGGTAAATTTGGCAAGACCTAGGCATTAATTCAGTCTTTTTATTACAGAGGTTTTACTTGGAAAAAGCTCATTTTTCCCTCGACTGCACCATGCGCTGGAAGTGACCCCAGTGCAACAGGGTGCATTTTAGAAGCATGGATTATCTCTGTGCTCTGCATTGTTCTTGAGGAGAACTCAAAGAAAGAAAGAAATACAAAAACCAACATAGAACTAATTACTGTTTTGCTGGGATTTATGGTGGAGCAAAAGGGTGCTGAGTGTGTTAATGAAGCACAGCTTACTGTGTTTGTCTCAGGGCCTGAATTATTACTGGGGAATTTAGTTCTGCCAGTAGCTTCATGCTGTTCTCAGACCACCATGAAGCAAGTAAATGCATGGCTTTTATTTTACAGTGACCAAAGTAAAACTAAAAAAAAAAACCACACAGAAAGGCAGGAAGACACCCAGGAAGGAAAGAAGTGAATAATCACAAAACCAAGAGGCTTTTCACCTCCAAACGTGGGCAACAGTTGTGATGCAACCAAAACCTGACATTTCACTCCTTGCCATATTTTCTCATTTGTACTGACTCATCTGCGGCCCAGACTGAACCAGCATCCCCGGAGAGGGTGTGCATCATGCCCAGACCTGTAGGTCTGCAGGCCAGTGTATGCTCAGGGAAGTCTAACAGACGATAGTCAAGGACCCCAGCAGCAGCTGCAGTGAGAAGGGAGAGGTCCAGAGCAAGAGTAACCACTGCATGGGGCAGAACAAGATGAAAGTGGGATCCTATATAGATATATTGTGTGTGCACAAACCAGGAACCTGGCAGACATCCCCCGGGCCGGGGGATGCTCAGAGCCCATTGGTAGCACCATCCCTATGGTTAATCCCAAGGGGAATTACTGTACCTGCCAGGAAGAAAAGATGAGCAGCGACCATCAAGATGCCAAGAGCCTTGTGAGAAGAGTGCTGTTCAGGGCCACACGTCAACCTCTTCATTCTTCAGGCATGTTCTGAAAGAAAGTTGTCGATGATCATCTGAGAAATTCAGACTGCTTTCTATAGTTTGCTGAAATGGCATTCACAGCCCAGAAGCCCAGAAGTCCTCGCTCCCCATGACCGAGCTGAATCACTAGATCAGCAGTCACTGTAAAGGTCACAGTTCTGCAAACCCCCTGGTTTCTGCTGGTTTCTGAAAGAGATGAGGTTTACGCAATTACACTATGCATGTTTTGTCCCTCTGTCACAAGTCTGCAAACCTGTTAGCAACTTGGAATGTGCTTTGACAGAAGGAGTCCACGTCTGAAGTGGTGAAGGTCCTACAAATGTGGGGAAAACAAGAAGAGAAAGCCCTAGTGGTGAGGTTAAGCTGGATGTGCTGACCCACAGTGACACCCCACAGACTCTGCTGGGATGGGAGACTGGGATGGGAGACCAGAGAGCGGCAGACAGGGCAAGAGGCAGATGGAGAAGCAGGACACCAGGCTGCTCACAGCCAGCACAGTCAAATACCGTATTAATTCGCACCGCTGGGCTTTGTCTACCAACAAACTTTCATCAGTTTAATTGAGCCCTGGGAACACACTTGTAATTGGGGAAAGCCTCATTCCAGCATACACTGAACGCTTAAAGAAAAATCCACCCTAAATTGGAAAGAGTTTTCTTCTATTTTGTGCTTCAGTTTGATTAAATTTCCTTCAAATATGACTGTAGTTAAACCAGAGCAACAGAGAGGGCAGCCAGCCTCGATGGCCGAGCGCTCCAGACTCCCTCCTACTGCCCTGCACGCCCCCCTGCAGTGCTCCACTTTCTTTACTCGCATCACTCGGCATCAAAGGCAAGGGCTTATTCTTGGTCTAGGACCACACTGGATTAAATCTTCAACTAATAATGTTGTATAAAAAGTGGCCATAAGGGATGGACCGGATCCTTGAGGAGACTGCCTACGGTGGCCAGGCTCCATTCAGTGGACTCTCCTGGCTTCACATCAGACACAGCCCTTGCCTGGGGCTCCCCGCTAAGGGCTGCTGCACTCTGACCACTGGCAACATGGAAATTGCCCCTTTGTGTCCAGACATGTAAAATAAACATTAGAAAATTAAATAAAAACTGAGCTAATGACAACTCTCTCAATTTCCTTTTAAAACTGCACTTTACAAGACTTACAAAGTTACGAAATTTCATCCGGTTTTCCATTTACTGCTGTTACAACAAATCTCTCCTCCCAACCTTTTTCTTTATTAGTCCAGCCGTGATTTGCTGACTTTTGCAGTAACATTTAAGGAACAAATCATTATGCTCCCAGCCTCTGGTACCTAAACAGGACTTCTTACATATTTCAGGTGATTCATGCTTTCTCCTAAAAACACCAATGTCATTAAAATGTGCTGCTCAAAAACTCACCTCCCCACGTTGCACAGAAATCCTGGTAGATTTTTGCTACTCCACACTGTTTCTTTCGTCAGATGCCAAAACACTGATGAAGAGAAATATGAAGAAAAAATCAGGTGGGATGTTGTGATGTTTTCAGTGGGTCAGGCAATGAAGAGCAAGGGATTTCTGTTCTGAAACCACATTTCTTCGGTACTGGAAAACCTGCTGTGACAACAAATCTCTGCTTCTAACCTTCTCCTTTATTACTCCAGCAGTGATCTGTTGACTTTTGCAATAACATTTAAGAAACAAATCATTATGCTCCCAGGCTGTGGCACGTCACAGGGTTGTATTAAGTTTTGCCCAGAGCAAAGTCCAGAACACGGAGCGTTATAAAACACAAATTAGAAAGAAACAACTGAACTGAAGTGTTCCCCTCGTTTCTGATTCAAAAGTGACTGCGGTAAAGAACATTAGTTGCAGTTTTCCCCCAGCAGCTGTCTAGCCTGTCTTTGTAGTATATAGCACTATAATGGAAAGCTCAACCAGTATCTTTCTTCCCTCCTGCAAGATACTAATCGGTCGTTGCTAAGTAAAAAAAATACTAAATATTGCTCGCTACTGAGAAAGACTTTGTGAGTTGAGACCGAGGAAGGAGTGGCACCAGGGACGGACAGTCCTGCGCGACTGTCACTTTGGCTAGCTAGAAGTTAAGTCTTGAATTTTGTGAGTTAGCTCTGGAGGGAGGAAAAGGTTCGCACAAGGCCCTGGAGGGCTTGTTCCCATCTCCTGTGTGAGCTTCAGTGTTTCGGCAGTGGCTCACAGCAGTTCAGCTCCTTGCCTGGATCTGGTTAGGGATCTAAGAGGGACTGGGAACCTCCCAAGGCTGCTTAACACTGCAGATCACCCTGCTCCTCCAGACACTCCAGTCTCCAAACAGGGTGGAAGTGTCCCTCTCTTCTGCTCTGCTAAATAATCTAGTCATCCATCTTCACCTTCTTCCTGACAAATATGTCTCCTCCTCTCTGTTACTACCGTATAAAGACCCTGGACTTCAGGTTTCCCCCCAAAGGATTCCTACAGCATCCCTTAGCCAAACTGTTCCATGTCTCAGGAACTCTTCTCCTGCCGTGTCTTCTCCCTGTGCACCAGCATGGACCCTCGCACAGCGGCCGAGCACCCTCCTGCCACCCACCAGCCTCAGCCAGCAGGTTTTGCTCTCTTTCTCTCATGGCTGGAACATATTAATGGAAATTGCTAGGCATGCGCTGTTTGTCTCGCCAAGTCCATGCTGCACAGTTTCGAGCGTTCACATAAACTCGCATGGGGAGGCTTTTTTCAAGCATGGGACTGGAGTTTTTAAGGGTGGGTGCTTAAGAAGTCATCTTTTTGTACTCGTCAACTTTTTGTACCCGTTAAACCAGTATCACGGCATCATGGTATGGAAGGAGTTTTTACTGCAACCCCAGAGCAGCTATTGAGAAGGTCTAGCTATCCCCTTCTGCCCCTTCCTCCATCTTCTCCCTGTCTCTCTGTTTTTCAGTTTAGTTTAGTGGATTTAATTCTTCAACACAAGTTGTTTATCATCTTCCCTAGAGATTATTGCCAAGGGTCTGGACGGCCATGTGGGGGCATCTCCTCTTTAATGCTACAGGCAGGGCCTGATCTAATAACCAGCATCCTGCATCCATTTCTGGTCAAAACTTCCCTGGGAAATTTTAGGAGACACTTAGGACCCAGAGCAGAAACAACCCTGTGATTACGGAGTACAGTGAAATGAAGAGAAGCAGAAAATGAAGATGGAACACATTCAGACTCACTGGGGCCGTTCAGATAAAAAGGAATTTTGCTTTACTTTGGATGTGCGAAGATTTTTGCCAGGAGGTTGCTATGGTGACTTTTCAGCTCTCCCAAACCTCCTCATACTGTAATTACATCTCAAAGCCTGTGAGCTGGGAATCTTCGATTCTTTGGAGGAAGAATGTGGGTGGCTGACTCTTCAGGACGTTTTTCAACTAGCCATTTTTATTCTAAAACAAAACAAAGGGATTCATATACTTGTGCCTTTAACAGCTGCTTACAGTTTCTGTGAAACCTTCTGGCCTTGCTGGCTGCCATCCTCCCGAGACCTTCTGGAATAATTTTTAACTAAAAGGCTGCCTTTTCAGCACACCTCACTCCTGCATTATGCATCAGTGCAGGTTATTTAGAGGATGTTTAGCTCGTGTTTGGACTGAGCTTTCTCTGTACCGCTGGATGTTATAATTTGGTCCCTAAGCTAAAACGTGCATAACGAGGGGAGCATTTTTGCATACCTTTAGCTTTTGCTATTTAATTCAGTTGTCACTGAGCGATTGTGGAAAGCACAGAGACTGTGCAAATATCCTCCACATTTTCTAGTCAACACACCTGCCCAGTTCTGCGCAGCTCCCCCTGGGATAATGCGCCCTTAAAGAAGAGTTAAGGCCCAAAATACATGTCCTATGAATCAGAACCACCATCAGACCACTCTTGTTCAAAATAAAAGGTATAAAATATTTAACAGCAAAGGGACCTGGTGTTAAGTTTCAGCAAGCAATTGTTATCCTTTTGCTTCCCCACAGAAGCATCGGGGCTCCTTGCGCGGAGCCCCAGTGGTGGCGGAGCAGAGGGAGGGCTGGAACCGCCCTCCGGACACTGAGCTGTAAATAACATCCTTGACCATAAACCATAAATCCTGCACATTTTAGTGTAAAAGATTAGATTAGTTCACTAAAGAAGGTCAGGAAAATATTAGCAGGGTGTTAATCTTCTCTTTCAAAAACCTTGAAGGATGTAAATAGTCCAGAGCGTTTTCTGAGAGAGCTGACAGCTCATACAAACTTATAGGTTACAAAATGGTTTTAATACAAAATTGACTTTTTCCATTCCTTTTTAATTTCAAAGCTAGGAGAAAATCTTTTGACAACGAGTAATTGAATCGTGTAGCACGTATTTTAGAAACCTGGGTAAAGTCCTCATGAAGTTGTAGGCATTCAAGAAATACAACTTAAAGAATACAACCACACCTTCAGATTTACTTGTCTCCTTTCCTACAGGCTGATTCTAGAATGGCATACGTTTTGTTCTGTCAAAATATCCCAAGCAGGTATTTCTAGAAGAAAAAAAATCATCACATTTTCTGTATTCATTTTTTATCTTAAAAGATTTATACTTTTAAAATTCAAATTGGAACAAGTGACCCAGAATGTGTTCTGAAACATGTTTCCCTTTTTCTTTCTTCATTATGTTTCAACATGAGAGGCAGTAGAAATTCTAATGAAAACAAAATCCTGTTCCCCGCCAGAGCAGTTATCAACGGTTCCTGAAAGAAACCTAGTGTCAGCAAACATTCTGCACCTTTTTTCTGGCAATCTGCTGTGCCGTCACCTCACATCGCCATTTTACGTGGCAGAAACACTGGGTGAACATCCAGAATATGATGCTCAACAGGATCATGGACACTCTCCCACTTCCCGCTGTGCCACAGCTCTGCTGTTTCGGCAGAGTTTCCTGGGCATGGGCTTTTGAATGTCCATCTGTGCAGCTCTCACCGGGGAAAATATGCCCCAGACGTTTACCCGCTTGCATCCAGCTCATTGCCAAGCCATTGCTGAGATGCTCCTGTCACTTCACTCACTAGGTATCACAGCGGGAGGGCTGCTGCCTACATACCCTGTCTCGTAACCACACCTGAGCACCATCTCTTCACTCTTAGCAGCCCTAAAGCTGCTCTTAGCAGCCCTTAATTTTTTCTCCGTGACCACAAATGACATAACTGTAAAAAGTGCATCTGGACATCTGTTTTATGGTTGTAAGGACCAGATTGTTGGCCTTGCTCCATCTCTGAAGTCCTCACCAGTCCCCCAGCCCAGGGGATCCCCAGCTGGTGTCCAGGCACCGAGCCCAGGGCTGTTCCTCTCCCCTCAGCCAAGCACCTTTCCAGGCATCAGCGCCAGGAGTGTGGCCACAGCACCCTGCATCTCATGTGAAGTTCAGTGTCTCTGCCCTGGCCTTTCACCTGTCAAAAATCACAGAATCACAGAATGGTTTGGGTTGGAACGGACCTTAAAGTTCATCCAATCCCACCCCCCTGCCCTGGGCAGGGACACCTCCCACCAGACCAGGTTGCTCCAAGCCCCGTCCAGCCTGGCCTTGAACACCTCCAGGGATGGGGCACCCACAATATTGCATTACCCCCAAGGCTCAAGCATCACCAACCTTTCTCACAGCAAATTAAGCGGAGAACCTTCTGCCTGACCCAATGGATCTCTCTGCAGCACCCAGCAGGCGGTTCATCGATCCAGTCGGCTGCTGCTGTCACAGCCACAGCACAGAATTGCAGGGATGGAAAGTGCTACTTCCACACAACACACCTACACTCCACTCCCTGGCTTAATGGCCCCAGAGCGACTGCAGCACGGAGACAGACACAAATTACAATGTCAACCTCATAAGTGATTTTATTAGTAGTGTCGCCTCATAGTCCTCTGGAATTATGGATTATGAAAATTGCCTTGAAAGTAATTTGATGTCAGGAGACTTTGGCACAGAACCTTTATGGCTTGAGTGCTTAATATTGTATTAGACTCACGTTGTGGAACATTTAAGTAAGGAAAGAGGGAAGAGAAGGAAAGGTGAGGTAGACATGCGTGGCTGTGGTGGGAGTTCAAAAGATTGAGATAGATTGGTAGCAAAACTTGTGTGAAATGAAAAGACAGATTCTAAAATGACCTGTTTAAACCTGGCTTGTCTCCACAACATGGTGCGATTAAAGACACCTGGTCTGCTCGGGAAGAGCCAGCTCAAACGCACTGCTCTGCACAAGCTGATTTACCACGCTCCTGTCTGGGGCACAGGACAGGTCACAAGTCCCAGGCATGGCCAAAAGAGTCCCTATTAGGGACCCTGATCAACCCCCCCACCTCTGCCGCAGCAGTCTTCACCACTGTGAAGTGCTTGATTGCATTTGGCTGCCCTTGATGAAGCACCTTTGCCTTCGGTGCTCCCCCACCTCCCCAGGAGAAGGGGACGCTTGTAGGCTCTGGCACAGCTTGGCCTGGGGATCGACGCGCACAGGGCTTGGGCCTTGGTGAGATGGAGGGAATATTCCCCACTTTCCCTCACTTCTTCAGTTTTCCCCACCGGAATATCAATCCCAGGCGTCTGCCTACTGAGCGATAAGAAGCAGCAGTGGTTCTTTCTGCTGCAAAAGAAACTTTATTAAATACATCCCAAGACACTTTTTGCCTGCAGAACTCTGTGCCTTTAAACTTCGGCTTGAGAAGAATGAAGAGTGGATCATTAGAGTAAGGGTTCAGCCTAACTAGACCTCCTGCTAATTGAGCATAGCAAAAATACACAACAAATAGCAGAAGGACCTGCAGCCACATGCCATAATGATTATGCAGATAAGCCACCAACACAGCTTTTATTTTTTAAGGTATTCATGACACACAGGAGGAAATATTTCTTACGGAATTTCATTTATATCTTATTCTGAGCAAGTTCTTGTCCTTCCTTTGTCAGAGGTGTAATCACGCTACAGCCAGGACAAGGAGTGCAAAGGTCTTAATTACACTGGGTGAAATTTAGAGAACTTAATATAATGACTCTATTACGGAAGTAACAAACATCCATTGACTTGAGTGGGGACCCAGCTTAGTCATCACGCAGTAAGAGCCGAACCCCGGCAGACCGGTGCCTGCAGATGTTTGCAGACCATGGGCTGACTGGGGACCACTGGATGTCACTGTTGCCCCACACAAGTCGTGCTGATGGGCCTTTCCCTGGGCACACAGCAGGTGGCTCCTGCGAAGAAAACGCTGTCATTGAAGCAAGAGGAAAAGTGGCATAAAAAGAAGCAAGCTGCTTATTTTTCAAAAAGCAGGATTAAAAAGAAAGAGTAGAACTGCAAGGAAAAGGGAGTGAATTTTGCTCGAGGGTCATCGCTGACCTCCAAGGACGAGGTGAGCTCATCTCCATGGGGTTTGCAGCAGTGGGAGCTTGGAGTCCAGCCAGGCATTCACCCACAGCCTCGCAGAAGGCAACATGTGCCAAGCTGACATATGCTGGAAGGAGACATGGATTGTGTCCATCAGCCACACGTTACTGCCTAATGTATGAGCCCCGGAGACTGAAAAGGCCATTAAGCACGGCTCTCGGGACACAGTAATCCAGCTGCAGGACAGGAAAGCCGACCTGCAGCATCGCTGAGTCCCTCTGCTTCGCCTCCAGCTCCTTCATAAACATCCTCCTGTCCAGACCCTGAGCGCAGGTACAGTGCAGGAACAAAACCAGAAAAACAAACATGAGACAAGAGCACTGTCCAGCCGTTAATAATTTCCACTGTCATCCTTCCACAAGCCAGAAACACCTTCTGTAAGGAAAGTAAGAACTGTAAGCTGGGCTCAGATGTTTCTTAAGGTTACCTTTAAAGTCATTTGTGTCAGTGAGACAGAGTCCTTCTTACACAAGACCACCAAAATTACAAACCAGAGATTCGGCCTTTAATCTGTGCCAGGTTACACTTTAAGGCCTCCTTTCCCTGGTAAAATCTTAGTGATATTCATACAAATATGATGGAGTAATGATTCTCCTCTGGGATGAACACCACTGTCCAGGCAGGAGTTCAGAAAGATGGGGACCTCCATAATAGTCTGAGGGGTAACGGTTTTAAAGTGGAAGTGGGGAGATTTAGATGAGGTATCAGGAAGAAATTCTTTGCTGTGAGGGCAGTGAGCCCCTGGCCCAGGTTGCCCAAAGAAGCTGTGGCTGCCCCATCCCTGGAGGGGTTCAAGGCCAGGCTGGATGGGGCTTGGAGCAACCTGGTCTGGTGGGAGGTGTCCCTGCCCAGGGCAGGGGGTGGCACTGGATGAGCTTTAAGGTCCCTTCCAACCCAAACCATTCTGTGATTCTATGATTCCTTCAACTTACTGAGGGCTGATTCTTCTCTTTGACTTTTTCATGCCTGGTGGTTGTAGTTTCAGGAAAAATGATCCCCTGCTCTGAATTTTGCGTTGGACTCTTTGCATTGGAAACATGCCCTGGACCCACTCTCTGCCTGTTCCTCCCCATGAGCAATGGGACTTTCCCTCCTGCCCTTTCCGTTCCATCTGCTCCATCAACCGCACAAAAGGGCGTTTCTGATCAGTGATGTTCCCAAATCAGCTTCCTGATGGGATTCCTAAATTTTCCCACATTTACGGCTTCCATCAAGGTATGTTGAATGGAGGAAAATCCTGATCCCAAGTTATATGGGCACCTACATTTAGAAGTTATTTAAAGGCTGGAAACTTACTGATCATAACCCAAGGATTTCTGCATGGCTATAATGCTGCTAGTCAAAAATATGAAAGCTCCAGTTACTCTGAGAGCCACCAAAACTGTGTGGTTCGGTGGTGATAACAGACTAAATATTTCAGACATTCTGCTGACAAAACCAGACAAAAGCAATAGGAAGAAATCTTGTTCCATAATAGCCCACGGACACGCAGCTGCAGATGTGGAAGGGAGCGTGGCACACCAGTGGCAGGATTCCCTCGGTAGCCCCTGCATCCAGCTGGGGAGTCGGAGCCACCCAAACTATCTATCTGAACTATTCTGCTAGGAAAATACAGATGACACAGAAACTCAAATAAGATAAGTGTCATAGCCGAGATTTTTTCCACAGCCTGAATTCAACATGTCACATCACCGCTGCTTTTCTCATTCCCTGTGGCTGGGGAATTTCTTAAAGTGATAAGAACATTTTCACTAGACAAGAACTAAAACCGTGTAAAAGCTTTGCAGTTACACATAATAGGGTGAGATTCATATCTCACGTAAGAGGATATAAATTTCTCCCTCTGCTTACACTAGACCTGGTTGTGCAGTCAGGGTCCCAAAACACAGGGGCTGTTACCAGCTCACGGGACAGCACTCTGTCACATCAGCCCTTGGTTCCCCCAGGACAGACTGCGCTGCTACGAGGCAACATTCCTTCTCTGTAACGTGTCTTATAGGGTAGGATTTATTATTAGATTTTATTTTATTACCGAGCAATGCCGGGAGTCTTTTTACTTACTCTCTTGCTTACCAGAGAGAAGTGTATTTTGCCCATTAATTATGGCTACGAGATGTGAGCGGGAGGAAGAGCTTTTGTTTTCTCTCCGTTCTAGTTAGTTAACCGCATGTATCTGGTGAGAAGGAAAAACAGTCATGCAGAGGTAGAGTCTGGTAGATGGAAACGTTGCTTCATGGCCTGCCTTGAAGTTGCTGGTGGTTTTGGTGCACCTCTCATGCAGATGGTGCGTGTCAAACATGCAAGCTCTGCCTGCAGATCCCAGTAACTCCCCATTTCACCAGCTGACAAAACCAGCCATACCTGTCCTTTCCCACCAGAAGTTCCTCCAGGCTGGGGTTGCAAGTGGTCTGCAAAGGGAGAGAAGGAAGATGGTACCCTGTTGTAGGATGGATGGCTGAAGGCCAGAGGGGTTGGATGTTGTTCAACTACACTACATCTCAACCCACCCCCACCTTCACACAGGGGAAGGGGCCAGGAGGTGGTCAGCAGGAGGGCTGAAGTCCTGGTGGCCAGAGGGCTTCCTTCCCTGCCCGCAATGGCCAGACCACGGTCACAACAGTGCCCACATCGCCGCTGTTTGCTGAGGGTAGCCATGGGTTTGTCCTGTGGCTTCCGACTCCTGTCCGTGACTGTGGCTGAGTGTCTGTTTTAGCTCTGCCAGCACAGGGCAAACCTCAGGCAATCCAGTGGTTTGATCCAGAGGCATTTATTCTAAGTGCATCCTCATGCCATCTGCACTCTGCTCAGAAAATTTTGATTAGGAATTTCATAAGACACCCCTTTAACTCTTTTAATTCCTCTGTAAATAGGCAACTGCCTTTACTTAGCAACTGCCTGACTCATTTCCTCTCTGAGCAATCCCCTGGGCTCACTCTGCAGTACTTCCTCTTCGCATTTTCTACATCTTCTGATATTTTTCCTTTTTTAGCTGAGGCAGGCCGTTAAAAATAGCAACAGGATTGCTCTGTGTGTTTGTAAAATCAATACTACCACCCCAAAGATCCTCTCAAACCCTTTCTCAGAATCATTCCATTTTCAGTTGTATAATTACTGTTAAGTCTTGAGGCAAGAGAAAGGATGTGTTTTAGTAGTCCTAAAAAAAAATAAATCTTGATGAACATGTAAACTTCTTCAACATAACTCATATTTATGTTTTGAAATACTTCTGAAATAATATTGCCATTAACAATCTCACCAGAGTAGGACAAGCAGACTTAAGGGATGAAAGTTTTTGCCACCTTTGTATTTTCAGCAGATGCCTGGAGGACATACTGTTCTTCGATGCCCTCTTCTACATGAGTTTTCAATACTTATCACCTAGAACTGTCCTAATACAGAGATAATTTTTTGCTGTAAAGAGACACCAACATTCTAATACATGAAAGCCCAAACCCTTTAACGACTCTGTGGAACAAGCTGTGCTGTGCCAATCAAGATGATTTCATCAAAAAAATTAGTCCTGCTTTTAGGTAAAGAAGGAGTTTCAGCTGCACCAGCTGCAGTAGCATTGCTTGAAGAAAACTGAAAATAGCCATTATTTTTTCAGTGCGATTCTGTTTACCACAGACGTGTCAGCGTGCCGGGTGCCCTATGCTCACACTGCACGTATGTACGGCAGATGACGTACCTGTCCTGTCCCCTGTCCCCTTTCGGGGCAAGAGCCTTGCTCAGGCCGTGGAGAGTAAGGCTTAAACCCGAGACTTCCCTGCACAACCAGTCAAATGTCCTTTCTGAAACCAGAAAAGTCACGACCGGCAGCTGGTGATATTTCTGCGAATGCCACCCATGGCGGCAGGATCCCAGCGTCCGCCGCTCCTGGGTCTGACCCGTCCTAGGGGATGGAGCACTTCATTCAGCCTGGGCAGAAATGAGCCAAAACTGGTTCTAGAACTCCTAAGCCCAGGAGATCCTTAAATCTAAACCTGAGCGTGAACTCTGCCGAAGGGATGTACCTTTGCAGCCCCTCAGAATGTTCCATCTGCTCTGCTTGGGGCGTTTGGGAGCCAGAGATAGCTTTTAATTGCCCTCTCCTGGCTCACTTCCAATTGAATTTTGCTTTAATGTTTGTACATGAGAAGGAGGGATAATTGAAGGGGAGGGGACTCTGCTTGAGTCAGAAGTGTGTATGTTCAGCTGATTTATAGCAGGTAATAACCAGGATCTCACTGGATTGGTCCCATTGGGAAGACGGTCTGAAAACAAGAGTTAGATTTACTCAGTATTTACAATACTGAGCCTTGCTTCGTTGGGCACAGAAGAAGAAAACCAAGCAGGGCTTCTCCTATTCCCAGTTTCCAATCAGGGTCATCAGCATGGCCTATGCCCAAGGCAGCCTGTCCTTCTGTTATTTCAGGAGGCCATTAGATGACTCCTTTTCTCACTGACACACAAACCATCCAGCTTGCCTCAAATCCTCTAGCCTTTACCTCTGGAAGAACAAGCTTTGACATGCAGCCCATTGCTTTGGCTGGGAAACCAAAGAGAAACATCACCCTTTAGCTGTCATTACAGAAATAGGTGGTAATTAGTTTTTCTATTCAGTTTCCAAGAGCACAGTGGTAAGTGAACACCAGCTTTAACCAAGTCTGCAGTTGATGCACCCTCCACCACACATGAAGCATTCATAATTCCTGATTTATTCTGTTCTGCCCCAGCCTGCTGGAGATAAATTCTAGATCAGATGCTACGTAGCATCCTTCTGTGCTGTATCCTACATTTAGTCACTCCACGCAGGCACGCACCTTATTTCATTTCTTGTGTTAAATAGTGCAGTGTGTTCAAGTGAATGGTTTCTTAAGGACTGCACTGCGTCAAAGGCTTTTAAGGCAAATTGTCCCATGGAAGCGGGATGAAATGTGAATGCAGAATGCAGCTTTGTGCTGGTACCACTTCTCTCTGGAAATGAGGTGTTCGTCAGAAAAGCAGCCAACAGGCATGAGTAGTTCTCTCTTTAGTTCTGCAGGTGGCACCAAGCATTTAGTTGTGAGACATATTTGTTCTTTTAAAGCTAGTTTGAATATCTACCAACCCTTCCCATATCACAACCTATATACTAGAATGGTGTGTAGACAAAGCAATCAGGTCTGTTTTGACCCTCATCCCTAGATGGTGGTGACATAATCTACATCTCGCGGTGGTGATGCAGCACTTCTTCCACCAGCTGAGTCCCATCTCTCTGTTCTGTGCCAGTCTCCACTCCTATCTGCAGGATTATTTTTTTCACAACCTCATAAGCCTCATTTAATTTTTCAAAATCTTAATTTTTTCTTAGTTTCAGGCCCCTGTTCCTCTGCTCCGCTCCTGTGAGCTGATCTCCATGAGAAGTATTCCTTGACCGATGAACACCACAGCCAGGCACAGCTGGGATGCGTCAGTCAGCTGGTGGACAAGTCTCATGTTGCCACAGCTTCTCCATCCAGAGTGAAGGGGTTCAAAACATCACATTTACATTAGCCGAGGAGAGGAATGAAGGGCACAGAGGGAGGAAAGATGAAACTCGGCAGCCTTCCCCCTGTGCAATAAAAGGCACAGAAATAGAGGTAGAGAAGCCACATTATATAGACATTTAGAAGCAAGACTGTTGTGCTGCACTGTGCAGAGCCTCTTGCAGTGAAATATCTTGTAGATATTTCTCTTGCAGCCAAATATCTTGCAGATATTTCTCTTGCAGCCAAATATCCTGCTCATCTGCAGACCCTGGTCTCTCTCCAGCTGGTCGGTGGTTCACCCATCAATCCTTGCTGTCCCTGGGACTGTGGTGGGAACCGAGGTGTGAGGCATAGATAGCCCCAGCTGGGGGAAGACTGGAGAGAAGCCAGTGGCAGGAGTGTGGGATTACAGCTGAGGCCAGCCACCAGCTTGCTGCACCCAGGGAGGGGGGTCACTATCCAGCCCCCATCCCTATCCCTGCAGTCCTACCCACGCCTCGCACCCTCCACCCGGCCTTGCCCAAGCTGCTGTGGGAGGCTGTGACCCCAGACCCCTTCCACAGGGGCCAGTTTTCTGCCGATTTAATCCCGCAGAGACAGGGAAGGGCTGGTACTGCACGGCCAGGGCACCCTTTCCACCACACCAGAGCACCCTGCTCCATGCCAGCTCTGGCTGACCCGCACGCCCACGCTGGTTTGGTGAGCCAGGGAAAGACCCAGGACTAAAAGTGGACCCTGGTTGAGAAATATAAACTAAATGTCCTCATTCCTAACCACTTGCCATCACTATAAAACTTCAGTGCCACAGCCACAACTCTCTCAAATTTGCAAATCGCGAGCTGCCTCCCAGCTAGGCCGGGTGCTTTGAGTTTTCGAGGCTCAGTTGGGGATTATTGGCCTCTGCCAGTTCCCTTTTTGGGTGCTCCTTCACACAGATGGCCCAGCCGGCTGCATTGTGTCAGAACCAGATTGCATTTCACTGCAGCCTTTCGGAGCTGTTACTCTATCCCCAGGCTAACATATCTCCCATACTCACGTGCGAAACAGGGAGAGACAGCTTAGTGGCCCGAGCCCAAAAACGTTATGACTTATTAATTTAGCAACGCGTTTTATTAACCACTGGCAGCACTGGCTGAAGAGCAAAATGAGGAAGTCGGATTCATCCTTGACTCCCGTGTTTCAAAATAAACGAACCCGTCTATAGCTCTGCGCAGTCATGCTCAGAGCAACCGTGAGCTCCTGAGCTGGACATGGAAGGAAATAATTGGAAATAGAAGATGCTATACCTGTCCCGTCCTCCTCTGCTCCCACTCAACCAAGCACTCTGCTCTCTGGCTGGATTGCACGGAGGTTCTGCTCTGCACCCACATTTGGCAGCTAGTTGTGCTGTGCTTTATTTTCTTAGCTGGGATAACCATGCTCACAAGGTACGTACACTGTACATTTAGAACTGGTGAAGATTTTCCTTCATTTCCTTATGTTACAGGGACAAAAAATCCCAGATTATTTCACTGAGGAAGCATTTCTGGCCTACAGCCGAGTGTGCTGCTTTGTACTGAGGCATGTACTTGTTACAATATGTTATAGAAATATTATAATACTTAAAAAGTAGATAGCGTCTTATAATTTCAAAGCACTGTATAACCACTAACTAATTGAGGTTCATGGCATCGCCTCTAAGCAGATAAGGAACTACCACTGAAAAGTAAGTAGCAGCCAACACTTATTACCCTGAGGTCTGAACTACAATAGTTATTTTTCCAGGTGTGGAACAGCAGAATAATTGAGCTAAATCAGATGCCACTGTACAGTAATAACTGGCAAACGTCAGCATTTAAATGGAAACTTCATATGGAAACCCCCCACCCCCATCCACTCTTCCACCCACCAGCCAGCAGGGGTTGCACAGCTGAATGATACCATCGCAGGATTTGTCACAACTTCTTTTCACACCAGTTACACAGCCCTGACACCGCCAGGAGTCAGTGGGGTGCAGGCGGGCTGAAAATCATGCCCCCAGGAATCCCCCGAGAAAAGACAAGGCTACAAACCTGGTAGTCTGAGCAGGCTGTTGTCATGCTAAGAAGAAAAACCAGTATTGCTGGTGGAAAGCAAACACCTCCTGCTCAGACCTACCCAGGTTCTTTATCATTTCCTACAGCAGAGCAAGCTTCGAAAGCCCTCTGTGTGAGCCCCCTGCTTTGATCCAGTACTAAAATACCTCGAAATTTGGAATCTCAGGTACAGCAGGTGCTGTATCACCACAGTAAGGCAAAGGAGAATCTCCAGGACACTTGAAACTTCTCTCCCTTTTTAGTACTTCGCTGGACAAACTATGCAACCTCAACAACACGCTCGCAGCCGAGTTTATACACATAGGGGTATTATTGCAATGTCTTCACAGTAATTTATACTAGGCCACTTACCACAGGATTTCAAATCCCTTCGGGCTCACCAGTGTTGACTTGAGACAGAAACCTTCAAATGTGAAAGCAGAAGTCACGGCAAATAAACTAGTAGAAACTCTATTAGCAAGTCTGGGACTTGTGCTAATTGCAGTCATACCGAAAGCTATGAACTCCCAGAAAACAAGAGCCCTGTTAGCAGGGCAAGAAGGTTAGAGACTACCAAAACCGAAGGGTTTGCCTTGAAAAGCTCCCTAGAGTATGTGCTCGATGCTTTACCCAAGCTGTTTGTCTGGCTACTGGGCGTCGAGCTGGTTGGTGGCTGTTGAGCATGGTTAGCTGTGTGGGGATGGGAGAGCATTAGTGGGTGCTCTGAAGGGTGCTCCTGGAGTTAATATCACTTATATGTTTACCCAGCATCACCACAACATGTTCCCAAAGGATTCCCACATGCTATTCCCATGTCATATTTATTTCAGAAATATTTAAGTATCTTGCTAGTTTGGCCCTTAATCTTTTCAAAGAAAGGAATGGGGCTGTGCTTTGCAAAGATGTAAATAAATGCGAAGCTGGAAGGTAAGAGACTGGATGGAGTGGATTTCTTGGGGGGCTACAATCCTGCAATTTGCTGAATCCGTTACCCACAGCATCAATTTACTCATCATGGTGCACTTACCTACTATTTGACACACAATGCTTCGAAGAACTGAGGCAGTGCTCATTACAGACAGCTACCCAGGAGGCCTAATTGCGGAGTACATCACTGATTACATTAGAGGGGGGTGTAATAACCGATTGGCTGTGCATGCAAAGTGGAACTGGCGTACTTCTAGCATCTGCATGATTTGTATCTCTGGCTTAGAAAACCCTAGTTTTTATAAACAGGCCTCACATATACCACCTTTACACAGTCCAGCTGGGGACATCTTGTTACCTGCCTGGTAAAACTCATCATTTTATAAAAGAAATTTTCATTAATTAATTTGCTTTTTCATAAATGGAGCACATGTCCTTTTTCTGTGGTGGAAAGCCTACTTCTGTTCCAGCTCCAGTATTTTGAAACTGTGTTCTGCTAGGAAAACTCTGTGCTCGGTGATCTCCCCAAAGAGCAAAGCACTCCTTGCTTTATTGCTCTGAAGCTAAAATGCTTTCTTTAGATTTTAATCTTGAAGGCTTCCCAAAACTGACATTAAATAAAAATGTGAAGCCAAAGGAATCGTGGCATGGTTAACTTTTGAGGGAGAGACAGTTAGAAAATGCTCAAGGAGAAACATATGGCCTTTCTCTTCCTGCTCCATGCCACCATTCAGGGCTTTAACCGAAGAGGAATCCAAACGCGAAAGCATGAAACCTGCTTAGGACAGATGCTAGCGATTTGTTATGGCTGTTCCTGCAATGCAATCCACAGTTTCGAGAATAAATGGCACTGCTGTGATTCTGTAACAACAACTTCACAAACCAACCCTACCACGCAGGGAAACCAGCCACAGATGGGCTGATGCTTGTGTTTTAAGGCTCTCAGCTCCAAATCTAACTGCTTATCGCTACTTCCAGAGTCTGAGGTCCTCGTGTTTACTAAGAGCTGTCTAATGGGTCCAAAACTGACTTTTGGGTTAAATTCAGGGAGGAAAAAAAAGTGTAAAAAGAGAGTTTTGTTTGTGTAAAATGAGCAGAAGCCTGAGCAGAATCTGCCCCTGCGTCTCTCGCTATGTGTGCATGGATGTGTGGGTGCAGGGAGGCAGAGGAAATATGTGAGAGAAGTCATAAAAGCTCCTAGATAATGGCTCTAAAGTATTTCTAAATCATTGCACAAGTAACAATATACAGAGACTTAAATTCAGACACAAGGGATCTATTTTACGTGGACAGAAGAATACTCATGTGGAATACGCTTACAAAGAAGCTTCTTTAGGCAAAACAAACAAACAAACACTAGAGTCATTTATCTCCATGCCCTCTTTTTGAGCTGGAATACAGGAGCTTCACAGTGTTAGAGCTTAAAACCGTGGCAGGGGCCTCCCGCTGTCCCTGGCGAGTCGATATGCAGAATCCCACTTCAGTTCCTTCAGCTGGTCAGGAGCAGAGGGCCCGTTTCATGGGAGGACAAGGTAGGGTCTATGGCAGAACAGCCTGCGAGACCAGGGGCTTTCCATGCCGGGTAAGAAGCCAGCGGGAATTGCCAAAGCAGCAATCTCCAAGCCAAAACAGGAAGGAACACCGTAGGTTTCAGGAACAACTATACTGTTAAGCCTCTCCTCTAAATACTTTTCTTACCAAAAAGAACTACTCCGTGTTTGCCCAAGCGTTATTTCAATATGAAATTGGTCTTTAAAAGCTGATTAAGGAATCCACAGGCTAAAATCTTTCTTGATACTGCTGAATAGGACCCGCAGCTTTTACCCCATATTGAACTTGGTACGGTTGGATTAATTCAATGGGGAGAGGCAAGTTCTGCAGCAGAATTAACAGATTGTAACTCCCCGACAAGAAACGGAACCACAGCGTCTCAACACTGTGACTGCAGCCAGCACCTCTCTGTGCCAGACACACATAGTCTTTTATTGTGCCATTCCTAACAGCATCCATCTCACACCACGAGTATCTTTGGCCTCTGGCAGAGAGGAAAACAAATTGGACACAGTCGTCCTAAAACACAACTTGTCTGTGCCCATTCCCATGTGTAGGGGAAGGGTCCCCGTACAAGCTGCTTGGAACAGCAGCTAGGTGGCATTGGGATAAAGGAGGGATTTTCAGGTAGGTAAATCCCAAAATACTGCAGGAAGATGAAATTTGGATTAAATTAGCTCCAGCTCTATTAAGTGTGTTAGTAAAATCATTATCGGGTGTTTGAGGCTTTGTGGGTTTTTGCTGTTCCTTCTCTCCCGCTCGGTGAGCAGGGCAGTGGAACCGTCCCTGCTGGGGTTTGCCTTGGCTGGGGTTCCCTTTCCTTTGGCATAGGAATAGCTGGGAAAAAGGCTGCACATTGCCTGTACTGAAGTTGCACAGGGAATCAAGGCAAATATAATGAGGCTATTAAATCAAGACCTGCCGAGAAATCTAGGAAGAGCAGGTGGCAATATGATGCAAAAGGTCTACAAGCAGCTTGGGAAATGGGAGCTGCTCCTGACAAATCTCGTTCTTACTGCGGACGGAGCCACTCTCCAAACTCCAAGCAAATATCTTACAGCAACTTAGGAAAGCAAAGACTTCAAAGCTTCTATCCTTCCCCCTCATCACTACAATCTGCTCTTTATTTTTGCTTTTTCCAAAAGCAGTGAGGCAGTTTTCAGGGACTCTCCTCTGCTCTGCCAAGGAGCTCTGCACGTAATAAAATTAGCATGACTGACTGCTCTTCCCTTCTGTCCAAGGAGGCTGCTTTGGAAACTGATCTTTCAAAAGAAGCCACCTTTGAGCTGTCAGAAAGCAAAACATCTAAGCAGTGTTGAGTTACTGAGAAATATTGTCACGCTCAGATAACTGAAAAATTATTCTGTATTCTCCAATTTCCTGTAAGTACTCACTTCTAGGCAGGGATCAATCAGAAGGATTATAGATCATTACACAGATTTGAGGAGTCATCTAAGAGTCTTCCCAAAAATGCCCTCTCAGTCAGTTGTGCAGCACTGTTAGCATAATACTGTAACTCTCCACAATGGTGTTCTATCTCAACACCGCTTGGAACAATACAATATTCATAAAAAGCCACTGCTGGAATATATTATCTCATCAGCACATGATGATAAGATTAAATTGTTTGGTGTTAGAAGTGATAAGGATTACGATATCAGTGTTTAGCTTGTTGATATTGTATGACTTAGTGCCATTGACAGTAATCACATCAAAATTCTGGATAATTTCGAAAGATTCAGTAATAATTACCAGATTGTGCTGTAGGCAAAGGGAAATGCTGGGATCTGCAGAGCCCGTGCAGCATTTGTACAATGACTCAGTGGGATGGGATTTGTACCTAAAGAAAACTAACTGAGCTAATTCCCCTTAATCTTTTTCTTTGGGAAACGTACTCCTCCAAATCAGAGCAGGACAAGACAGAAACAAGTAAGAAAACTATTTAAAAAATTAGCCAGCTGCTCCACAGATCATGCAACAAATTCTGGACCACATTTAGGTTCTTTGGGGCACAGAGTAGCCTACTGCTGTCTCTGGCTGCTATCACTGCAGGCTCCTAAACACTGTGGCAATACAAATGAATGGCTAGTGATGAGAGCATTAGGTGTCTACACATGCAGCGAGCAGGTGAGCACAGAGCATCTCAGTTTAGTTGAACAGATGTAGCTTTTACACATGCTGTTTAGGCAGTCACTTTCACAAAATTAGCCCAAGAGCTAAACTTGCTATTATTTACCATTATTTTTTGCTATCTTCAGTGTGCTCAACCTACCAGACACACACATACATATAAACACACATACACACATCTAAATACAGTAACTGACAACCTCAGAGACACCTTCTGCCTGATGGAAAACCATAAAATAAATAGGTAGGTACATAAATGCTGAAAAGATAAGGTATGTTAACCCCAGTAATAATTAAAATTTGGATTTCAAAGGGAATACGTATGCTAAGGCAACGCACAGGTGTTATTCTATGAAATGAGAAGTGGTGGGCATGCAGAGGATTACAGACAGGAAAAGAGTGGACCGGTTTCCACATGTATTATGTGTGCACTTTCTTTCTCAATTTATTCCTTTCTGTATAAATTGGTGTCCTGTCCTTACAAAACTATTATACAGCAAAGGATGACCCAAGATACAGAACTGGTGTCACGCACTGAAGTGTCAAACCTTTTCTGCTACCCAAGGTAGACACACGATCATGGTGTCTTCACTTGAACTCATTTATTTATTTATTTTACGTCACCGCTTATTATGCTCTATCTAAATTTAGAAGGCAGTTCTGCAACCCTTGCATTGAATAATACTTGTTCTGGCCAATATTCCCCAAACACACACGCAGGAATTTTAGACTCACAAAAACTCAAGAGCTGGAGAAGACCTCAAGAGGTCACGCAGTCCCTCCTCCTGCCCTCCCATCAGACCTGCCTTTTTGGGCTCATCCAGCGACAGATCTCCTGTGTTGGAGCTTTACCACTTCCCCAGCAATCTATCACACCTGATAATGTTTTCCTTAAACTGAACCATTCATCTTCCCTGATTAAAATCAAGTCTATTGCCTTTTATTCTCTCTGCTTCGGTCAAAGCAAGCAGATTATCACCCTTATTTGTCTCTTCTTTGGACTAAAAAAAGAAAAATCCCAATTCTTTCACTTTCCTCATCTATCTTCTCATTGTTTTTGTTGACTTCCTCCAGATCTTCTCCAATTGTATATTTCCACAAGAGTAGTCCTGCAATGTCTTCCCATTGCTGAGCTGCGCGGAGGACCGCTGTGTGTCCAGGAGGTGACCCTTTCTGTCCGTGCTCGCAGGCAGGCGCTTCCCTTTTCACAATACCATGGCTCTGTTGACTCATGCCTAGCTTGTGACAGTCCAGATTATTTTCTGCTCTATCTGCTATTTAGCAAGCTGTTCTCTGCCTTGTCGTTCTGCAATTAATTATTCCTCTCTAAATGTTCTATCTTGCATCAGTACGTATTTCTCCTCATTTTCTTCTGGACTGTAATTCTAACTTTCAAGATAATCTTGAATTCTAAGCTTGTCCTCTACCATATCAGCAGTGCTTATCCATTCTGTCATCCAGGTAACTAATAAACATACCGGGCCAAGGACAAACTAAGGGTTTGATTCTGTATCTCTATATGAAGCAATATTGGCTGATAACTTTACATCTAAGGGATTATTCACCCGGATAAATACAAGTCAACTTGAGCCAAGACTGAGAAACGAGGTCCTTAGAGTACAGAGGTATTAGCAACACAGATTGTTGCAGGTACTTGTCCCAGCAGGGCAGTAATGAAGAAGAATGTGCAGTTAAAGCCCATTTGGAAAGAAGGTTGGACAGCTACAGTCATTTTCATGCCACCAATTTTCTTTCTATCGGCCATGGCAGTTACATTCGCCACAGGAAACCCACTATAATCCGTCACAATATGTGCCTTGTGCTTTTGCATTTAGAACATTTTGAAATACTTTTTCATAATTTTTCAAAATCCTATGCACAGATATAAATATACAGATACAGCGAGACTCCGACATAAATGAAGTTGGACGCACATGAACGTTTTACTATTAGAGACTTCAGTGTTCACAGCGGTTAGGATCTGCAGGCTCACAGGAAATCTGGGGGCTGGTTTTTTGAACTAGAATATAAAAACTGTTATACCAGATTTCAGACTAAGTCCAGTCAAGCACAACTGTGTAACACCAGATACTTTGGAGAACAGGGTAAGAAATAGATTCATGGGTGGGTTCTTCTTCCTCTAACACCCTCCCGGATCTACCAGTGCCTCAAGCATTTTCTGAGCAAGCATTTTATTTTTATTTTGCATTTGGGTCATCACATGTGCAAGCTTCTACTTGACTAATAGCAGCTACTATCACTTTGACTAATTTTGGTATTTCTTAAACTGAAATGGATCATATCCAATATCATATCCAATCCCTGGAATCTCAAATTGCATGCAGTGCCAGGGCTCCATTGATTTTCATCTCATAATGCCAATATGCACCCATCAGTGATTTGGCCTGAAATATTTTTGAAAGATTTGTCAGAAGCTATCACATGAAAACTAAAAGGACAGAAGAAATGACTGTAAAATTAAATTATTCACTTTTCCACGGGGACAATGGAAAAAAAGGGCAGCCTTTAAAGGATTAGAATAAATCAGCTACTGCAATCAAATCTGCAAATGCTGCAAAATTGAAAGATGATTGCAAGCTCTGCTGAAGCCAAGCAAGGTCAAAATTTTAATGAAGTTCCACTAAAAATGCATAAGCAGTAATTGCATGACTGAACTAAAAATCTGAGAAACAAGGTTAAACAGGAAAGAAGTTGGGAGTTACAGTTACAGTTGCTGAAACATTAGCTCAAACATTCCTAAACTGCTCACCAGAGAAAAACATAACACATTTTCCACATTGGGGCAGATTTTCTCAGCTCGGTTCCTGTGCGCCTAAAGATAAAAGATATGCACATCAAGCAGTATGGATATGTATGGAGAGCAGGAGGGGACAATGCCCCACTTCTACCTCAAGAAGCCTTTTATCTCTCATGAATTTGTATGTGCTTGGCCCTTTTAAGTTTACAGCCTCCACTGTCCCACCACAAATATCCTGAGTGTGCAGCAGTCAGTTTATTTCCCTTCCTGTAATTTATACCTTCTACTCTGAAGCTTTGCATGTGCAGAATATCAGACGGGTTAAATTGCAAGCGCTGAGGCCACTTGTATATGTGTCTGTTGAAATGGAAAGAACAGAAAATACCATCTCATTTGAAAATTAATTTTAGCTGCCTGTTCCATTTGTAAGCGTTCCCTTCAGCAGAGTGATTTCTCCCATGTCAATTGTCTCAGGAACAAAAATGGATAAATAGACACCGGCTCCTTTTGTTGCACGGTGTGTTAAAGAAATTCTGTAAGCTAAGGAAAATATATGTAACCTAATCAAAATTCAAAGACATCCCTTTATTCTTACAGATATGGAAAGTACAGCCTCATAACTACACATTACTTATGGAGCTTGCGAAAACATAAAAATTACATTCTATCAGGTAGTTTAACCATTTTTTGGTACCACACCTATTGTACTTTATGCTGTAGAGAATCAATATAAACCATTTTGATGCTATTTTCTGATAGTTGTTGATGAAAGAAAGATGGGAAAAGACATGGATACAGAACAAGGAGTCAAGAAATCTGGGCTGGGTTTTTTTTGCTGAGCTGCTTTGTTCATGACATACCTAGAGACTTTGATTTCAGTGACTCAGTTTTCTCATCTGTAAAATGTGGATAACATCTCAATGTCTCTCTGTGGAATGGCGAAATTTAATTTCAGCATGTGTACAAAGCACACTGAGACTGCTAAGTGGCAAGGTATTATTAGTACATATTATAAACACAAACTTGGGAAATTTGGCACAGAATATTTGGGGTTTTTTCCCCTTTATCTGACCTTTTGTTTTAAATAATAATAATTGCCATTCTATTAACACTGAGAGGAAACAACCGACAAAGGATTCTCTGTACACACATGCTAAAGCGGGGAAAGCCAACATAACAAACAAGAAACAAAGAACAGGGCAAGTCTGTGGTCTGAATATTCTAACATAGAGCCCTGCTCTGAATTTTTGTAAGGTTCCTTTTTATTCTCTTGAAACACTACGTGATCTCACTGCTACTTTTTCTGCATTCTTCCCATTTATGGCAAACCTCTGACAGGTAAACTTTCCATTTATGACTTCAAGGGGAGTTTTCTGCACAAGGCCCTAAGAAACTACCCTTTAATATGGCCACGGATGCCGTTTTATTCTCACTCTTCCCAGAGCTTAAACCCAGAGGCAAAATGAGAAGAGACTATTCCAGAATTCATTGATAACCAAGTAGGCAGCAAAATTCAATCCATTGACAACCAAGTAGGCAGGTGACAAATTCAAGTTAACACAGAATGATACCTGGGAGTTCCTTCAACGAGGCTTGAGTGATGTTTTTCCTGACTGGCAGGACCTTACTCCACTCTTCTTTTGGAAACACGTACAAAACCAGTGGTGCTTGAAACACAGGACTTAACCCTGTCACGAGCCAGCGAGCACTTGGTTATGCAGCAGGTACAACCCAACTTGTACATTTGTGGCTGTTTCTTGGGAATCCAGTGAACCTAAACTTCCATAGGACTGACAAATTCCAGGATGCGCTTCACCTTTAGACCATGGGCCACTCGAACTTAGCAAATTATCCGCAGCACCGGGCAGCCTCAACCCTTGCAAGTTTGTCCAGCCATGCACATTTTCCATTGCTTCAAGTCAACACTGCACGTGCTGTGACAAGGTGACTCCACTGAGCCATCTCTTAACTCCCACCCATCTGAAGCTGAGCCTAAAACTTGGTGAAGTGCCAGAAAGCTCAGCCCACTTCCCCTTGGCTGGAGCCTCTTTGTTGGAAAAGTGAGTTTACAGCCGGACCGTTTATAACGGCTCATTACCCCGGACAGCTGGCCGAGAGGTCTCCCTCTGCCAGAGCTCCCTGTCGGAGGGTGATGCATCGTCGTTAATGCCGGGGGTAAATTTGCAGTTGTGGGGGCAGAAGTCACCGCCATTGGCCGGCCTGTCGGGCAGTTGGCGAGTAGGCCCCGTACCGCTCTGAGGTGGCCTGGGCTGCCGGGCCGGGCCCCGTGGAGCAGCCGTTTCCAACGGCTCCTTCACCGCGGGATGGAGCAAAGGGGAGGCCCATCAGGCCGCCGGAGCCGGGGGCAGCCCCGTGGGACGGGGTGGGGGCGGTTCGCTACACCCCGGCGTGGCAAGTCCCGAGCGGGGTCTGTGAGGTGAGGGGCCGGGCGGCCGGTGCGAGGGGCCGGGTTCGAGCGGGATCTCTGAGGGGCCGGGTCAGGCGCCGGGCGGGCGCTGAGGCGAGGCGCGGCCCGTCGCGGCCCTGCCCTGCCCTCCCCGGCGGCGGCGCTGGCGGGCGGCGCGGAGCCTGCGCACTGCGCTCCCGCGTCCCCCTTCTGCCCGGCCGGCAGTCGCGCGTCCCGGCGCTGAAGATGGCGGAGGGCGGCGGTGCGGCGCCCCCCTCCTGCTCTTCCTCCTCCTCCTCCTCTTTGAAGGGGCTGCGGGAGCAGATGGGTGAGAGCGGGCAGCGCGGCCGCGGGGGGGAAGAATAATGGAGGGGGGGGTCTAGGGACCCGCGTTCCGGCGGCCCAGGGCCGGGTGTCCCGTCCCCCCGCCCCCCCCCCACTCGCCTTCCGCCCCGCAGGACGCCCGGCCCCCTTCCCGGGGCGTGGGGGGAAGAAGAAGGGGCAGCGGGATGTGGGGCCGTCGGGCTTTGTGTCCGGCTGGCGGCGGGCTGAGGGGGGGGCCTCCCGCCGCCGGGGCTGCCCGGCCCCGCTCCCTCAGTCTGCGGGGCTGAGGAGCCTCCTCTCGCCCCACCCCGCCCCGAGGTGTTCGTTGCTGGCCGGGGACCTCTGGCAGCAGCCGGGGCGGCTGCAGGACACCTTCGTGACACGGAATCGCCCGGTTTTCACCGCTTCTGGGCGGGCTGAACTTGGTGGCTCTGGTGGCTGTCGCGGGCGGGCTGGCGGCTCTGGCAGGCGGGTCGTCCCAGCGGTGTGTCCGTGCAGGAGGCAGGGACAGGCACTGGCATTGATTCCTAACCAAACACTCGATAACACTTTAATTAATTATTTTTTACCTTTTTGAACCGGCGTCTTAGGAGATCTAAAGGAAACTCTGCTTTGGTTTTGTCCTCGAGTGTGCTTATGTGCCTATTTATACTGAAGGTCCTTAATAATACCATACTCTGCAGTGGGTATTGTGCAGGCACGGTGTATGTTCCGAGCATAATTTCATGGTGCATCTCCACATGTTAGCTTTGTGGGCGAGACATAAGAAAAGGTAAACGTTTTCTTATCCCAGACTAAAAATAAGGAAAGGGCTTCGTGGTTTGATCTGAGCTAAATAACCTGGACTATGTACAAAAACTACTCTGACAGCCTCTGGTTTGATTGTTTTCATGTACCTGTGTAATTACATAAAGAAGAGTGCTGGTACAAGGTCCTGAATGCACAACTCTCATCTGGCAGTCTTTCTTCAGTGTGTTGTGTGTCAGAAATATTATTTAATTACTTTTTATTTTGCTTTCAAAATTAAGACAGTCTAGTGCTCCAGAAGGATAACAATCTGCCAAAAGATAGTGCTTCTCACCTGCACAGACCATGTCTATTTGATCCTTATCCTCTTGGCTAGAACTGCTGAGTTTTCTTTTGTGTATTGGATGCACTTATACTGTGGCTGCTAAGTTTTTTCTAAAAACGGGCACCCACATCTGCTGACAGCTGTCATGACCTAGATTTTGTCCCAAAACCAGAGGTGAAATGTTCCTTGAACCAGGCAGCTCCATCTACCTTTAGATATGCACGTGTTCTAATATACACATCCTGTTTAAAAAAAAAAAAAACAACACAAAAACAAAACAAAACAAAAAAAAAACAGAAAAAAACCAAAACCCCTCACTGGATCCTGGAAAGGCTAGACCTTGATTATTTTTTTTTTCCTGAGGGGGCAGAAGTCATTGAACCAGAATCTGAACTTCAATTTACATTGAGTGCGTTTCTAGCAGTTCCCTGTTAGAAGATGAACTCATTGCTGATGTGAACTGAAGCAATACTGTCTGCGAGCGTGCACGCCACTGCAGTTCTGCTCCTGCCTTCTTGTCAGTAGCACTCCCTCGCTCTCTGGGGAAAGCAAATGATGTTTAGAAATCATCCTTGCAATCCGGTGGTTAACAGTGGAACCGGCAAGATAATTGCCACTGTATTTGCTGCTGTTTGGAGAAGTTGTGAGCAGCAACCGAGTCTGATACCGCAGCTGTTTGGAGAAGATGTAGAAAAATAAGACAGCAGGAGGAACCTCGTTCGGTCCCACACTACCGTTCAGCAGGTTTGGAGGGGAACGTAACTTTCTGGCTTTCTAAGCTTCGGTTGGCTGCGTGGAGAGCTTCTCGGTTCCAACATACCTGCTAAGTAGAATACTTGCACCCAGTTTCTGCTGGTCTGTGGGCAATTATGTACTTTGCCATCTTAATCAACCTGGAGAACAAACATCTCTGCAAAACAAGTATAGTGCTGTGCGCCTTCAGTCATTTGCCAGTGAACTTCTGGTTGGGAATCTCATGCTTAAAGACAATAAATACAAATTTACAGCATCTTGCTGAGAAACCACAGCCCTTTCTGGTAGTCTGACTGGGCGGTGTGTACATATACCTCCTGTGTAGTTACCTTTTGCATAGGTTCCTTTTGTGGGTCCTAATTACAAGACACTGCTCGGTTCTCGTTCCCTGCTTCCGCTCTCTTTTACCGGCCTCTTGATGCTGGTTTGGTCTGTGGCTGATTGGTGCTTGTTAATTATTTTAGGCCTTGAAAGTGTAGAGTCCTGTGGTGCCACTTGTTACTAACTTCCATACCAATGTGGTAAGTTTAAAGAGAAGCTTTTTCTTGCCAATTCAAGCTAGTATTGAGGTGAGGAAAAGGTGCTTCTCTTTCTTTTAGTATCAACTGTAAGATTCTGCAGGCCAGATCATGCCTGCTCTGTCAGTTCTGCTATTCCTTTGTAATAATTTTCTGCCCTTATTCTCTTGTCCAATCTTATTTCCTTTAGGTGAAGGACAAAAAGCAGCATTTGCTACTACAACTAGAAGCTGGTTAACATTTCTGTCAGTGATGCGTGATCATCGCCTAACATTAGAAATGAATTGTGATTGTACGCTGGTGTGTAAATGGCAGTTTCTTACGCCATTCTTATCATCCGTTCTTGCTGCTGTCATCCTTCAGGGATGAAGAGGAATTTTTTTCTCATATTCTAATACCATAAGCACTGCTGAGCTTGTTAAGATTTGAGAAGAGGGGAATAGTCAGTTACTTGTGGTTTAGCCAGCAAGTGAGGTTTTTCTTGAGTAGTATGGGTAATCAGAATAAAAATACTTATAATTTAAGCTGTTGTGGCCTACATTTATCGTTTTAGCTTCATTTTCACTGAAGTACTAAAGTCTTCTGTCTTTTCTAGTATCAGTGGTAGAGAGTGTGTATTTGCTTTTTGTCAGAGCCTGGCTTGACTGTTGCTAGGATTTCTATTAGTGTATTGAATCACTGATGTGAAGGTTGTTAAAAGCAGTATATTAAAATGCTATATGTATGTTTTTCTTTTCCAAGATCTAGATGATCTTTAGGAAAGGTGTCTCAGGACACGGGACAAAAATTAAGTGCCTTTTTCAACAAATCTAGCTGCAGGCATAATTCTCATGACCTGCATGGCCAAGCCCAGTTTGGTTGGAAGTCGTCTAATAAAATAACAGCTTCATTCCGTCTAATCAGTTGTTTCTCCCTGTGTAAGTGACACTGTCTGGCTTTGTCTGTCTTGCCTGGAGCACATTTCCTTGCGACTTCTTTACCAAATGCACATATATAGAATTGGCATGAAAAGAAGGCTGGATGGATAACTCATAGTGAAACTTCATTGCTCAAGCGAGTAGTCGGGAACACACACAGAATTGTCTGGTCTCTAGGTAATAGTTATAAAACGTAACTTACGAACAAGTTTGTACCAACACCCATGGAAGTACTAGTGACCTCCTTGGCAGAGTCTTGGTGACAAAGTCCCACAAGAGAAACTGGTGAGAGCGCTCTAGAGAAAATGCTTTGGGATCCAGAAGCATCTGTCAGTTGAAAACTGATGAATTGACCTCTGCATCAGAGCTGCTTGCTGGAAGAGAGAAAGAATTTACTTTTGAATTTGGATCCTTAAAAGCCTTTGGGTTTTACACAGTAGTTGTGAGTAGAGGTGGGCTTCAAAACTTGTCTGGGAAGCTGCAGGACAAGGAAACTATTCCTTTGCCAGGTTTCTGATAGCATGGGGCTGCTACAGCAAAAGCATCTTCAGCATTCAGTTGTTGTTTTACTTGGTGGTGTTTGTACCAATGACTTGTACGTGTGCCATCTGCGGAGCAAGGTGGCACAGTGACCAGGGCATTCAGCTGCTGTTCACTAGGCCTGGCTTCAGTTTCTTGTTTGGTCAAACTCGTAATGACTTTGGAGAAAGTCTTTAAGGTTTTTCTGTGCTTCATCTTTTTTCCCTGCATGGAAGTAGTAGTTATGCTGCTTTACAGAGTGCCCAGGTGATAAATGCAAAGAACTGCACATAAATTGGATTTCACGTAGATCCCAGGGGTGAGAGAGAACATTCCCAAGTCAGGCTGAGAACTTAATGTAATTGTAGTGGTTATGGGCTTTAACTTCGTTTTCTTCTTGTTCACGGAAATGCAGTAGTACAGAGTAGGGATAATGTCATGCTGATTCATAAAGATATATGCAATGTGCTTAGCATTTTGAAGATTACTTCTAGTTGTAAATGGTTTATAAAAAAAAAAAAAGTTTTATTCTAATTTAAAACTTTAAGTTCTTGAGATTTCTCCAGATGCATTCAGGAAAGATATCCACCTTGCTGTAAGGCAAAAAAGAAGTCTCCAAACCATGTGCATATACAGCGTATTTTTGGAAATTTCCCATACAGAATGTTCCATTCTCTACATGTTTCCTCATGTGTTAAAATTACAGACGATAAATTTGGATTCCATGCTTCAATTCAGATGGAAGTATTAAACAAATAATGACTTGCAAGGATCATAACTCTAATGGTGAGAGCCCGGAGATGCTGTGGCTTGTACCATCCCTAACTGGGCATAGCTGTAAAATGTGACCAAAAATAAAACAGATAGCAATTAAGAAAAGCACTGGGTTCCTATGAGATAAATGGGACAAATACTCTGGGTTAGTCATAATTGTAGGGGTATCAAATGCTGCTGTCTGTCTCTAAACTTGATTAAATAACTGGAGGCGCTTGTAGTCCTCTTGTGAACCTTGTGACCCTGACAAATGAAATTCTGAGCATGCAATTTTAATGACTTCTCTGAATATGACTTATCAGATGACTTGTAATATTTTAAAAACAAACTAGGGACTTCAAATTCCTGATCTACCACAAATAAATTAGCACCGTTTAGCTTCCAATTACGTGGCTTACAACCAGGTAATTCTTAATTGATGATATGCTTTCGATGGGTTCGCACATGCCTCTCCAATAATTAGAACTGTTCTAGATGCTGGTGATTAACTTGTTTGGAGTGTGGGATTCATGGAACAAAAATCAAATGTTCACAAGGAATGATGTGGTTTTGTTTGCAAGAGAAGCCTCAGCTGCCCTGCGTTGTGCCGCAGCCATCCACCTCATGTGCCTGTGGTGTTCAGTCTACTTCAGTGGACACAAGCGTTTGCTTTTCAGGAAGGCTGTCCAGGTTGCTTGACATTTATTTACTTCTAAATTATTTTCTTTTTTTTTTTTTTTTAAGTTTTGAACTTCTGCTTTCTAGGCGAAGGATCCACAACTGAAGTTGCCTTTGAAGACAACAGTTACTGCTAGCTGTGGTCGGAATACCTCTGTCTTTCCTCATAGTGTTTCTTGTCTTCATAATTCACAGGGAACTCTTAAAATACTGTTTTATGGGTGCTTAACTGGTTCTTAATTTACGGACACCCTCTACTGTTTAAATGCACTGACCTGAATCTTGGGAGGGAGCAAAGATACTGTAGTGGCCTGTGAATCACCTTCTCTGGGCAAGTGTTTTAAAGCTTCCAAGTGTTAAAATTCTCCCCCTCAAGTCTGAGAGGGATTGGCTACAAGAACATAGAAATCCTGTAGAGATCTTTATACTTAAAGAACATAATTTAATAGAACACAGTTATTCATTTGAAAGTTTAGCCTCTGCTTAGTTTTTCCAAGAGAATTTCTTAAAGGAGCATAATTTTGTGGCAGTGTGTTGATGAATGATATGTAATTTGTGTTCTGGACCTTGGAAACTGAGGATGGTTGTCTCCAGACCGGATCAGCATGTGTCGCCTTACTTGCTTCCAGATTTCTCTGAAAGACTTTCTGCCACTAGGTAATGAATTAAGCAAAAATATAATCTCTTTATTGGTCTCTTTTGCCCTTTTATCCTGCTTGGGTTTTTTACACCCATTTGTCATTTTTCATTCACCCATTCTTTAAGCTCTTTGGGGTAGAGACTGGTTCGTGATTGCTTTGCTGTGGTCTTATATTACTTGTAGTGGAATGCCTCAGAGCATTAATTAGTTAGGTTAAGCATACAGTTTTAAGAAAACTTGCAGTTTAATTCATTTTACGTTTTGTACCACTGTGTCCTGCTTTAACCAGTGGGTTTGCTGCTTTAAGAGCTGTTAGTGTCTTAGATTGTTCTGGTGCATGACTGTATTGAGTAATTTGATTTGAGTCTGGTCTCTTGGGGGTAAATGCCAGTACAGTCCTTCTTCTTCTGAAGCAGAGACAGTGTTTGAATGAGCTCTGAAGTTGCCATAAGAAATTCATCAAGTGTAAAGGCAAAAGCAGTAGGTTTCACTGCTACCATGTAAAGGAGCTATTATCCTTCCATCTAAAGAAAGCTCAAAATGGTGTTTTCACAGGGTTTGTCTCAAGTTAGTTGTGACTTGTAGTGCTAGGCTGTGTTCTTTGCTGGCATTGTTTGGGCTGGGTGTACTAAACAATAGCCAGCCTGCAAACAAGAGGACAAAAGCATTTACAAGAACATGCTTGGAGCGAGCAAAAGAAAGCAGACTGCTCAGGAAAGGGGGAAGTGGCGGGTAGAAGTTAGCTGATTTCCAGCGTTAGGGACAGTACAATATAAAAGAAAGAAATAATACAATGGGGAAAGCAGATGTGAAAGAGGAGGAGAGAGCAGAGGTTTGTCTTGAAGTTACTTTTTTCCGTGACACTGCAGGAGCGTGAACAGAAGTCAGTTTAAGGCCAGAGCTGGAGGAGTAAAGCAGAACTAGCTGATCTCTGGCTGTCTGGCTTTTGATGACACTTCAGCTGAAACTTTGGTGGGAACTAAACTGATCAGTGCAGGTTAAAAGCAGGACTGCTCTGACATCTGTTAAGCCAGACCAATGCGAGTGACCAAAAAAACGTTAATTTTTTTCTAATCTACTCCAGGAGCCTGAAGCACTGGAAAGTGTTAGTAAAGAAAGAAAATGATCTATCTGTACAGCGAAGTGGCTAGTAATAGTCTTCTACTCCGTGTTTGAAACTCCACAACTTGACCTTTTTCATCTTGTAGCTGTAAAACCTGTGTCTAATTCTGTCAGGTTTGGAGCGTTTAATCTGTAAAATCTTTATATATAATATATATCTTTATATATATAATATAAAAAAATATGTAAATCTTTATATATAAGCATTTAAGTTACGTCACAATGTCACATAGCTACTACATTTCACAGTGAATCCACTTGAAATGATGTAAGGGCTCTTTAAGTTTATTACATAAACTGCTTTCATTTTAGTCCAGTGTATTAGGCTATTTTGGAATTTCCACTATGCAGAGACAGGTAAATACTGATTTCTGTTACACTTGGGAAGGTTCACAAAGGACTTCTAGTCATAGTTTATTGCATCGGCATTACAGTCAGTGTCTAATGTGTCTTTAAAAGAAATCACTCAAGGTGGATGAAAGCAGTTTCTGTTTGTTTTGCTGTTGGTGAGAAGAGTTTGTAGTTGCCAACCCACAGAAACTTTGTGCAGAAATATTCTCTTTACGTCTAAAATGCAGCCTTAATGTATTCTGGTGGAGAATTTTACGGAGAGCACAAATACCTTAGCGCCTTGCTCTTTCACTGCGAAACATAATGAGCGTTCCAGCCTTTCCAGACCTCTGGCTTCCCTGTGGCTGTGTCTTACTAAGCTTCTAGACAGCAAAGAAACAAGAGCACTGCATGGCTTTTTGCTAAAGAACACAATTGGGACTATAAGGTGTCTGAACCCTTTGTGTAGGAAGCATCGGCTCTAAAGAGAGGTCATTGTGCAGATAAGCTTGGTAAGCACAATGCAATAAACAGATTAATAACTAATGCCAGGTAGAGCAGTGAAATAATCTGCAAGTTGGGAATAAGCGAGTTGAGAATTTGTGAATTGGAGAAGTGTCCTCTTTGGAGGGCTTTTTTGTACAAATCGTGGTATTGTATCAAAGGAGATTGGTGAAAGATTTTGTTCTTTTAAAAAAAGAAAAAAAAGGGGGGGTGACAAGTGGATCATGCAGAATGCAAAGCCTTTTCTAGTCCCTTTGGGAAGGTGAGGGAGAACCGTGAGCAAGAAGAGTCGCAAAGGGGAAAGTGAAGGCAGCAAAAAGTCAATGAGTGAATGGAAAATAGAATGTCTGCCATGGTTCGGTTTTATTTCTTTCAAGGGGTGATTAGTAACATACCTTACTAATGAAGAACCCCAAATTGTGAAGCCAGCTGTCTTTTCCAGAGAAGGGAGTGGATTTACCTTGTCAGCCCTGTGTACACAGAACAGGCAGCGCTTCTTCCCAGCCTTGTGATGGCTTCTGCAGGAGTTGGTGACATCTCTTTGTCCTCTTTAAGCGTTGTTCCCATTCAGTAGAGAGAAGCCTAACTCTTGGCTGAGCAGTGTGAGCAAGGTTGAAATAAGAGAATACAAGTGACAGCAGGAATCAGTAAGACGCCATAGTGCTTGGACTGAGGGTGGTACGCACCTGATGCGGCTGTCGGACAATAGTACATCTCTGTGGAAAGGTTTTGGAGATGGCTGCCAGTTCGCTTAAGGACAAATTTTGATTCCTTGCTCTGTGCTTGCATTACATTCAAGTTTGGTTTAGATGATGTGCTTCCCCTAGGGAAAAACAGAGATCAACCCACAAATTAACTAGCAACCTTCCTGGTGCGCCTCTGATCATGCCCTAGGCTGAACGAATACGGTAATGTGTCTTGAGATTGCTTCAGCCATATCTATGTAGGTTTCCTTATAAGAAATAAGTAGTATTTTGTTAATGATTTAGTATTTTTTTTTTTAATGTTTCCAGCTCTTAAGCTGAGTGTGGATGTTTAAGGATAAGTAAAAAACTTACATTCTTGCAAATATGTCTCAAATACTTACTTGTGGAGCTGCTAATTCATATACTACAAAGGAACGCTTGTGTCAGGAGTTCTCCGGTGGGATTGATGCTCGCTGAAGAAATCATCCTAAACTGCCTTGAACATTGGGAAGAAAACCAGATTGTTGTATAGAATTAGCTGCAGAAATGGGCTTAAGGGGAGGAAGGCACCTAAAAGTAACGAAATAGGGGAGTAAATATGGAATGGAAGTGTTGTGAGTAGAGTCTGGAATAAGGATAAAATGACAGGAAGCTCTTCTGGCCTGCTGGAGCCGAGAGACAGCATCCACTGCTTTCTGGAGATCTGTGTGCTTCCCATCTGGTGACTGCCCAGACAAAACAGGATAACCATCTGCCTTCCAGCTGGTCTGTCAGAAGGTGCCTACTGGGAGGCTCAAGTGTTTGGTTGTGGAGCCTGTCAGTCCTTGCAGCCCAAAGATGGGACGTGAGGATCAACCGGGAATGACAGAAAGAAGGAGGAAAGTAGGGAAAAGAGGAACACATACAGAGAGGGCTTTTCTGTTCGTCATTAGAAGCTTTCTGTATTGTCCACCTGTTTGTGTGAGAGTGCATCCTCCTTCTGGTGTCCTTTAAACAAGGAGTAATGGTGTAAAACCAATACCTGATTTTTTTTAAAGCATCTAATACATGATCTTGCATCCGTTTGTCTTAACCTGTGTTAATTAGTGAGTGGAAATCAGCTTAAAAGACACTGTGCAGAAATCTCAACCTTGAATGCTGACTTCCCTCATCTTTCCTGAAAGCCTGGACAAAAATTATTACAAGAAAAAGTATCTGACCAGCACTACTGAAAAGGATTACTATCCGCTAGACAAACAGTAGCTGCAAGTGGAGCAAGACAAAAATGGCATCTTGCAGATTTGACACAGTTTGCTCTAAAATCAGATAATTTGCTAGGAAGTCCACTTTGGGTTTATGAATTGCTTATTGGCTTCTTGTTACCTGCTTTAAACTTTTATGAAACCACTTAGATTCATAACAACGCTTAACATTCAGGAGACTTAACTTTTGTTTCAAAGGCTTAGTCTGGGATGTTTTTCTTTGTTTGCTTTGCACGGTGAGTCATTAAATCATAAGAAGCAGGATTGCTGTGAAAGTCGGCATGTTCTGCTCTCCTCTCTGGTTGGGGAAGGGAAGGGTGAGTGGAGCAGGACCCGTCCAGGTCACAGATACTGGGAGAGGGGATGGGATGGAAGCCTTAAACCTTGCTGGGAAGAGGGACAGAGCTGCATCAGTCCCTAATGAGGTTTACTAAGAACAGAAACTGTGTGGGTCCTTTGAAAGTCTTGGCAAGGACCAAGGGTATTAACTCAGTGCGAGGACTGAAATAGAAATAAAGTTTTATTTTTGGCACCGGTCTCTTCAGGGCATATTGGAAACCCAATCGGCGAAGGGAAGTACCGGCATGCTTAGCGCGAGGGAGGCAGCACCGTACCCGCACGGTTAGCGGGATCCAGCGCTGGAAGGTGAAAAGGGAGAGTTGGCTTTCTCTGGCATGGTGCCTTCTCCAGCGGCCGGTTCCTGGCGCTTCCGTTGGTTTGGTTTATCCATGATACGCTTGGCCAGACACATAGTGCTAAATGGTGATGAGGGTGCAGAAGTAAAACTGCTTCCCAAATTACCTAACCATTTTCTGTTCCAAATAACCCTGTTTTATTATGCATGAATGCAAATATTATTATTAGCCACATGTGTGGCTTGTACTTTTATTAATTTTAACTGAAGTATTTAAAGGTAGACTACTGTAAAATAAGCACACACATTATGCTGATCACAAATTATAGTTGTGAAAGCCTTTAGTGACTACAGTGGGAGGGGAAGCTCGGAATAGACATGAGATTTAATTGCCTCTAAGAGAATTTTTCTTCAGGAAGTTTGCTGAATACGTCCACGAAGGCATCCCCCAGTAATACCGCACATGACACAGGTTGTAGTGAAATGGTTGTTAACGGGTTTCCCGTTCTGGAGTATCCTGATTAATTACAGAAGTATTAGGCTTATTTTACACAGATAGTTAGATTTTGTGAAAATTATTCTCAGCATTGCAGACTGCTACATTTATTATGGAAAAGCAGGCAAAAAAATTGCAGGCAAAGAGTATTTAAATATATTTAAAAAATTTAAGATTAAAGCAGAATAAAATCTGTGTTTTTTTTAAAGGTTGCAGAGCATAACAGTATGCAGTTCAGTTTCTCTTACTGTAGTAGAATGTGGATTTTGAAAATCACAGTTTCATATTGTAAATTTACCATAAAATTGACCATAAATTGACCATAAAACCTGTCTGTTGACCTGAGACTTGGTGAAATGGAGCTCACACATCTTAGGAATGCATCCGATGCAATGGCTGTTCTCCTTTAATAATCTTTTATTCAAATCCCCAGTTCACTTTTCATTCTAACTTTCTGTTAGTTAAATGGATTGCTTCTGTGTAGCACGAAGGTGTGCAAATAATGAAGCATTGAAGCAGTGAACGTAAGTATTTTAACTGACATACAAAAAACCCCTGACATACAAAATCTTTGACTAAGTATTTCTGGACTTTTTTTCACCTCTGTGTCCTTTGCAAGCTGTACTGTTTCTGTAACCCGCTTTCCTGTTCTATACAACCTCAAGTAATTTTCTGCAACCTTAACTAATTAATTAAGATGAACTGACTAATTGCTTTGCAGATATGACACATTTTTTATATGAGGGCCTTCTAATCACGAACATTATTCAAGTGTTTATTTTTTTTTAAACGCATAATTAAATACATAATGACCTACACCCATGATGACTGGTTTGTTCGGCAAGATTTCTAATAGTAAAATACTTCTGCAAGTAAAATAAGGTGAATATTGTGCCTGTTTAAATTGCAGCTTGCTTCTTACTGTAACTTTGTTACGGAAATTTGGATGTTTAAACTTGGAGAGTTGAGGCAAAATTCCGATGTTGGTCTTAACCACACCGGGTGTAGGTGTGGGGTGAATTTATTCTGTGGGGCTCGTTTCCCGCTGGGCTGGGCTGCATTGGCTCTGTCTGTCTGTCTGTCCGCCCCCCATCTCCCCTCCCATCCTCATGGATACTGGAGAAAGATGCAGCTGGGTTTCGGTATCTGTCTTAACTTTCAGTGGTGTTTGAAGAAGCTTCTGTTCTTTCAGCCGTTGTGATTTACAGAGGTGTCGTTGGATATAAATGCCCTGGCTGTATAGCTTTGCTCTCAGAAAATCCTGCAGTGGGCTGGTTTTCCTCAGGCTGTTTTCAGGTCTAACTGTGTTGAGAATATACAATTTTGTTGTTTTCCACTTGGTGAATTTTTGGCCTAGTTTCCCATCCACATGACACGCAACAATGTACAAAATCAGCTTTTTGACCAACTTTTGGTCTACGTAGTGAAATTACAGTGAGCCCTTTTTTTTAGCTGTTCTCTTTGCCATTGGTAATCTTACCGTGTCGCAGTAGGTCTGGTCTCTGACTTGTTTGAAAAGCGCCTCAGAGATGTACGGGATGGAGCTGAGGAAGACTTTTGTTTGGGGCTGCAATGAAAAATTAATTCAAGACATGGCAACAGCTGCGGGTGACAATTTAGAGTTGCTGAATAAGTATTGTAATCGGCATTTATTGCTGACATCACATGGGATTAAGCACTCTGAGGTGATTGTCCTTGGGCACAGCCTTAGGGAGGGTTATTACCATGACACAACTAGTTGTCATGGCAATGCGTGGAGAAGAGGGAGACGCTTCCTTCCTCCTGTGCATTCTGCACTGCTCTATTAAAGGGAAGCCTGAGATCATTCACAAAGTTGTTCTCATCTTTTTTAAAATGTAACACAAA
Organism: Rissa tridactyla; assembly: GCF_028500815.1. Lineage (NCBI taxonomy): Eukaryota > Metazoa > Chordata > Aves > Charadriiformes > Laridae > Rissa > Rissa tridactyla. Next base: position 28,264,473 of record NC_071474.1, on the reverse strand, counting down.
ATTTTCTACTATTTGTCTATTATGGTTGAGATCACGGTACGTTATCCATTACTTTTGTGGATTGCCTGTTCTGGTTAAAGCAAGTGACTTCTACTTTCTCCTGTTTGGTTAATTGCATAGTGTGTTCTCTTGCTGCCCCCAAAGTTGGGCTTTTCTCTAAGGCCCGAGTTGATGTCCCTGTCTCTGTCAGCCAAGGTGGGAACAAGGTGTCACTGCCATGAGGACACCCCTGTTCAAAGCTGCGCAGGAAAATGGGGAGATGCTGTCTTACGGGGTGCCCTGCCTGCTTTCCCTCTAATGCGTCACCTTCACACCCTAAAAGGGGATTCGTTAAAGTGAAAGTTGATAGCAAAAGAAAGAAAATCTGTGGAAACTGATACGGTAAATTAGTCTCCCTGACTTCTTAATGGGTTTTGTTATTTAGTGAAATTAATATTGCTAGCATTTCATGTCTGTATGATTAACTGGGAGTCGTAGCCCTGCAGTTCGCTGTACTCACCTTGGTGAAACTTGAATAAGGTGAACGGGTCTCTGCACAAATGCTCAAATTACTGTTTTAGAGTCTAATTTATAATTAAAATTTCTTTTTGAAGATCCAGTTTTAGAAGTACATTGTAAGCATCCCTTAATAGTTTACTTCATGCAGCTAATCCGCTTTCTGCTTCACATCATAAAATAATGAAAGTTCTTCATAAACCTTTCCCTGCTTGCGTCTCATCAGAATATGATTCTACCAGTGCTAATTGAGTGTTACATATTTTGTATTTTATTTATTGAATTTTATGTATTTGATTTTAGATATTTATTTCATGAGGTTTGGTTGTGGAGCTTTTCTTAATCTGCAATGATTCTTTCTCACAGTTGCTGCAGCCCAAGCCATAGCAGAAGAAAGAAGAAGCCAAAGTGGCGTTAGCCCTATTGCAGTCCAGACCTCAATAAATATAAAGACAGCAACTAAACCAGGTATAATTATTGTTCATTGTTCTTAATGAAGTACTGGGTTCACAAGGGAGAGTTAGTAGGAAATGAGTAAAACATAATTTAAAAAGAAGTTTGATGCTCTTTCTTCAGGAGGCATCAGAGCAAAAAGCACCTGGTAGATGGTTTGTAGGTTCGTTGAAGATCTGGTTTTGATGGCAGGCTTTTGCTCTTGACTCGCTCAGAGTTCAGTTGCGTGTCTTTTCAGCAGGACGTAACAACAAAGATAAATGATTTTTTTTGTGCTCTGGTCAGGTTACCAGTTCACTTCTTGCTGAAATTCAAGTTTTTATACCTGCAAAGACTTAAGCAGTCTTGGTTCTGCTTAGCCTGCAAGCTAGCTACTCTGCAGCACTTTGAATTTGTCATGACGGGTAAACTATCTGTTCTCAGATTGACTTTTCCTAGATCCCTGTAATTCTTGATCGTAGGAATTAATATGTACAAGAATGAGGATCAGAGCTGAATTCGGATATGTTATCACACATGTCTGACATCTGCTCAGGCTTTCCTTTGACTGTATGCATTGGGCCTTTTCGTATTGTGTCTGCTTTCTGCTGCATCTATTAAAAATAGTGGATTAGTTGTTGTGAGGGAATGGAAAGGGGAAAAAGGAGGATATTTGGCTTCCTGTGAATCTTTCAGATGACGTCTTTAATCTCTATATACAGTGTGCAGTGCTTTGGTGGTATGTATCTCTCGGGAAGTTCCGTTATCCTTTTGATAGTACAGACTTTCAGCTTTTTTATTTAAATTTGAGTGTTCAAAATGACTGACAATTATGTGTCTTCAATTTTTCTTTTGACAGTGATAGATGGTTCCACTCTAAGAACAGAAGAAAGACAAAGACTGGCCAGGGAGCGCAGAGAAGAGCGGGAAAAGCAACATGGTATTTTCATGTTTCATTGAAAATAAAATTTTCTAAAATATTTGTGATAAAGGAATAATTTACTCTCTTATTCCTTGCTCAGTCACTTTTTTCAGCTTACTTGGGAAAAGAGACAAGGTCTGCTCTTAGTCTTGCATCAGTGACCATCTCTGAATCTGAATGGAGAAGTATTAGATTTGAGAGGAGAACATTCCAGAGATTTTTAGCTTCTTGAAGCTGTATGTCGCTTCTGAGCTTCCATTTCTTAGTGACCACCAAGCAAATGTAGCCAATTTCTTATTGAAAGCTGTAACAAAAACACTTCTGAAATGATAATTTTTAGCTTAGATCTGCTTTCTGTAGCCCTGAAGACTGAGGTTTGGGGAACACTGATTCAGAGAAAACCAGAAAAAAGATTTAGCTGGTTGAATGGCTTGATTGCCTTGAACACTGCTTCCCTTGTTTCCTGGCACACTGAAATGACTCCTGGATCGAAGTGTCAGCAGTATACGCTTTATCTTAGCAAAGAATCGGAGACCTTGAGAAGAGAGTACAGCTCTTGCCCAGCTTTATGCTGTTAGTGACGTGAATCAGTGCATGCGTGTGCAGCAGCAGATGAAAAGGTCACAGCATGCCCTGCAGTCCTGGGTCTTGGTCTCCCAGCTTGTGAGGAGTTGTGTCTCTCTGGCCTCTATGTTTGTTTTTCACATAAAGGCAAAGACACGCAGCAACAGGAAAGATTGTGTTATCCTAACACAGAGAGAGGGTAGGACTAGGATGCATATAAATTCGGAAGTATTTGGGGGCCTTATATGTTGATATTGCCTATACGTTGTTGGTGTAATTATCTGGTCTCTCAGTTCATTTCTTCTGTCTAGCCACAGAAAATACTTCCACTGTGCATTCAACCACTAGCTTTTTGTCACAGGACTTGAAGCTTCCTGTTAAACTGCGCCCAGCTGTTCCTAGGTGGAGGCTGCGGAGGATAGTGACATAACTATTTTGAACTCAGATGCAATAACTGTGGGGTTTTCCAATCTTGTCACTTGGTGCTTTAAATCTTTTCGTTGTATCTTGTTCTAAAAAAATGAAAATCGCAACAGAGAAAATTCTGCCCTTTGATACTCAACTTACTACTTACTTATACAGACTTCACTATTACAGTGGCAAGAAAAGTATATGCTTAATGTAGGGTATATGCATATCCTGACATTCCTGTCTAGACAGTAAAAGGCAGGAAAGGATCTAGTTCCTACCCAACCTGGGGACAGAATTGACAGGTTTGTCATCATGTGCAGTGTCAACCAGCACTGCAAGCTAATCTTGCTGTATATTTTAGCTTTAACTGGTGATAGTTTTGCTTGGTAATCTCTTGCAAGTTGCGTTGTAATATCAATGAATAGTTAAGTTTGACTTTAAGTTTTTCTTAAAAAATTTACAGCTGCCAAAGAGACACAAATCCTCGAAAAGGAGAGAAAAGCAAAACTCCAGTATGAAAAACAGTTAGAAGAACGGCAGAGAAAGCTAAAGGAACAGAAGCAGAAAGAGGAACAACGGAGGGCAGCAGTAGAAGAAAAGAGAAAACAGAAAATAGAGGAGGAAAAGGTACTACGCATCGAAGTTTTATAGTTTTAAAGAAACTCCTACATTGTTTTCCTATGTTAATGTGCTCTGAAATGCTGTGAAATAGAAAGTTATGGAAATGGTGAAGTCATTAGAACATATTTTTCACATCTGTACAGTGCACTATATAGACACATGTGCTCCTTCCCCATCCCAGCCTAGCTTTAACTATCCCTGAGGCACTTGGGACTTTAGGAGCTTTGGTTTCTGTTTTGCCACTGGTTATTTTTCACATGAGCAAAAACCCCACCCTGTATTCCTAGATTTCTAGATTCCTTTCAGTGCACTTTGTAGATTCTGTTTGTAAATCAGCATGGGCCACAGGTCTTAGACTTTCCTTAATTCTGTGTCTTGCTTCCTGGGAGCCCCGCTGTGGCCCAAGAGGCTCACATTCTTTCACTTTTTCTAAATTACGATTTGTTACTATATGTTGTGCAGTTACCCTTTGCTGCTTTGAGCTGTGTGTTGACTGTTCTTAAGTGACTCTACCTTTGCGTTGACTGCACGTGGACCAGCAGAGCACTATTTGAGTTGCGGAGTTCATGGCAAGATTGATAGAAGCTGAAAGTTGAAATAAATACATGAAGTTATGCCATCCCCTTTGAAGCGTAGGTCTGCTACTGTGTATTAAATGGGGTGCAAAGTTCTGAAGGGTTCATTTCCAGGGTGTTAGCAGTAAAAGCATGACACGCACATGTGCTTTCAGAAGCTGGTTTTAAGAACTTGCTGTGGGTGATTGACAAAGAGCCTGTAAGCCTGGCTGGCTGTTGCCTTGGAGTTCAGCCATTGTTATATTGTTCTAGCAAAACCTTTTTTTTTTTTACCCTTTTTGACTGGCAGTATTCTATGCTGGTGTTTGGTTATCTGTAATCAGCTTCTGGGTGTGTTCAGTTTGATATTCCATTTGAACTTCATGGAATAGTTTACATTGCTGAAGAACAAGCAGAAATGTTTGGGTGGGCCTTGACTGCAGTCCAGTGCAGTGTCATCTCTAAGCAACTACTTTAAGCAAAAAGCATCCCTTATGCTTCAAGAGGTGTTGCCCCCAAGCCTATAATACATTTATTCAAGTAATTTTGAGGATAGCAGGTATGTTTTAAGTGGACACTGGGGTGAATAATCAAGGAAGACAAGGAGTAGCCGATGAGTGTTGGATTGGTGTTAACCTTGGTTTTCACTTGGTCCCTGGAGGAAGATGGCCTTGTACACTGAGTTATATGTGAAGAATCCAGCAGGTGGGGAAAATAGCGTGCACTTGACCTGTAAACCTTGCTTTCAAGCACAAAGTGAAAACAGATCTTGACTTTTGTACTCTGACTTTAGCAAATAATCACTCTTACAGAAGCTAAGCTATCTTAGGGCAGTATTTGCTGGTCAGGTGTCATCTACAGTTGTAAATTTAGTGGTAGAAGTGGATGAAGAAATACGTAGTCTGTTACTTCAGCCAAGTCTTGTTTAATTAATCACGGTCCTTAGATAAAGTAGAAGCAGCAGCACAATAGCAAATACGGTGGAAAAAGAAGTGGTTCTCTGCCTAAAAGAGTCATGAAGACAAATAGCCATGGCTAGGGTTGAGGTATCTGTCTTCTCACAGTTACTCAATTATTTTGTACAGCTGTGCAAATTATTATGTTGATAGCTTGAGCTGGTAACTGATTTTCTGTTGTTTGTAAAAGTGAAGCCTCTGTCTCTAACTAGGACTTTGCAGAATTACCACACTGCAGATACCTCCATGGAAATACCATTTGCAGATTACATCATGTCTGGGTACTTTGGCACCTTAGGTAAACTCTAATTCAGGTTTCTTTAACAGAGCTTTATTTTTAAACAAAAACTTTTAATTTTATCTTTTGTCAGTGAACAGAATCCTTCCTCCCAAGTTTACTTTGTCTGTTAACACACTGACTTTTTTAGTTTGTGTTGTGAATTGGTGTTGAAAGGAGGTGAAAGTCTTGTGTCCTCAAGAGGGAGAAATGTTTTGATAATGAGTCCCCTTGGCGTCTTACTGCAAAGTACCAGCACTAAATACTGCTTCAAAAGATCACTTGGGATATGATTATTCCAGAAGTGAAATCTGTTGTTGACACATACATGAAAACCTGGCTGATTATGGAGAAGAAAGAGTCTAGCATGGTTGTAGTTCGTCTTTATGCACAAGAGGTAAAGTTCCCACATTAGCAGTCACTAGCCCTGGAGATGGAAGAGAAAGCTTCTCTCAGTCCTCTCTGTCCCATCAGCCGTAGTTGTCGAGATCTGGAGTCGATTGGCCTTTTTCTGCAGTTTTGCCTTTGTGTGGTTTCACTGTATCTCTTATTAATTTCACTATTTCTGGTTTCACTGTATCTCTATTAATGCCAGTATCTGTTAAGACTTGAGTTACTGTTTGTGTAGTTCTCTGAAAATACAAATAACCTTATACTTGGTATTCTATAATGGAGAATTTTTAGGACCTTTTAGAAATAACTTCAGAATATAAATAGTTTAAAGGGTAAGCAACTATTTTTCCTCAGTTTGGGCTTCATCCCTATTTAGAAAATAAGTAGTGCTGTTTACTGAATAGGAAATCTGTTTGGTGGCTATTTTAAGTAAAGAGTAGAATAGATTATCTGTGCTTTAGCTCAACCTAATCATGTTTGCAGTGTTTTGAAACCATTAATTGCCCTTAACGTTCTTTGCATGATAGTTTTTGTAACAAAAGCTTGTTATCAGGCAGTATAGGTAAAACAGATTTTTAAATCATACTGAGGAAAAAAAAAATCTATATTTTGTCTTCTTGCTTAGCTGTGCTTTATAGTTATATAGCTTCATAGAGATGTTGTTTGATAGGAGCGATATGAAGCCGTTATGCATCGTACCTTGGAAAGGAATCAGCGACTGGAAACACGACAGAAGAGGTGGTCATGGGGAGGGTCTGTAACTCCAGATTCAGAGAGCAAAACAGGTAAGTAGCACCTTTTCTAGCATGGCTAAAATCACAGAATATCGTATATTGCACTGGCAGGTGCAGCACTGTTCAGAGGGACCTAGGAATCCTTTCCTGTCTTGGATCTTACAGCAGGATCAGTGGGTAACTCTTGGGGAAAGATTCGTGTCTGTCCTTGCCCTGTAATGCTGCTCAGACTTAGGGCTGGTTTTGGCTTTGGGAAGAGCTAGAGAGGAGCCACACAGGAATGGCATTGCATCGGCAGTTCCCAGCCATCAGATCAGGGGAATTGTAATGTGTTATGTTAAAATAATTCTGAGTCCTTCAAATGCAGTATATGTAATGGGGTGCTAAGACTGATGATAAAGAGAACAAAAAAAAAAACCCCAACCCAGTTGTACTGTAATATTATATCTATCTATATATATATAAATAAGGGTTTTAAACACACCCTTAGAATTACAGAATGCTAACTAATTATTTGAACGACCAGAAACATGTAAGGAGATGCAGTGGGCAGTGTCCGAGCTTCTCAGAGAATAGGCTGCGTTCTAGATTAGGTGATGCATTTCAACACACTCTGATTTGAGCTCAGATTGTTTCCGGTGTCACACAATTAACTGTTTCTGCTTGTAAACATTCTGAAATCAGACCCTCAAATCAGGATTGCAGTGGAAGGAATCTTTTTATGCACTACCTTATTGGAAGATCCTGCCAATAAGTAACAACATAAGTTATTGTCCAGGAATAAAATAAAACAAAAAAAACTTCAATTCAGCCTGTCTTCTGAATTGGTGGAATTGTACTGAGCATGTTTTAGTACTGTCGTCTTTTTCTGTCAGCTTGAGTGCTGACTTTTAGGTGTTTATTTATAACATGTTTGAGAGTGCTTTGGTATAAATTATCATGTTGATATCCAGCTTCCCCATTTTTTTGGTTAACTTGCATTGTTTGCTATTTGACCTTATGACTTAGCTTACAAACCTTCTTCTTCTACAGAACAACAGACCGCAGATGAAGGTGGAAGTGGTGGTATTGATTTCTAAAATGTTCTTTTTCCCTGTTTTTTAACACTCACTACTAACCTTTTAAACTTGAGTTCTTGTTTCTCTGGAACTAAGGAAAACCATCTTCTTATAGATCTTTTCCTGGATCTTGGCCAGCTGTGCAACAAATGTGATCCCTAAGTAGAAAGCAGCTCCCCTCTACGTTTTTAACTAGCCCTCCCAGCTAATTAAACTACAGCTTAAGTCATGGCATCCTGAGGGAATTTTCAGGGAAAGGATATGTGCATTTGGGTTTTTAAAGATGACTGGATACAGCATGAGGGAGGAGAAGAGAAATTCTTAGTGGCATGTATTTGAATATAAATTAGATCAGTAGTCTAAGAGGCTTTTTAAGGGCAATTTTGAACCCTTTCATTGTTTCCTAATTTGCAAAAAGTACATGGTAGGGCTTGGTTTGTTTTCTTTTTGCTTTGTTTTACCAGCAATTGAAGCAACATTTGCAAAATCAGATGTTATTTTGCTGAAACTTTGTGAAAGGGAATGGGTTTGTGTAGTTTGATACTTTTTCCATGAAGGGCTTTGTGAAATCAGATCTGTCCAATTATCTAAACATAATTCTATATATTAAATGTGTTTTCATTGCATTTCTGGCGCTTCCCAGTGCACAGACTGAGCCGTTCAGAGAAATGCTTTGGATCACTGATATATTTGTCAAGGCTGTATGTTTAATAAGCAAAATTATTTCTTGTAGCTAGTTTAAGATGATAGCCCTCAGCTGAGACCCAGCTAAATGTGAATTCTGAAAATCTGAGCATGCTCACAGCATTACTAATTCAATACAGCTGTCTTGTAATGCTGACAATATGAGACTTGAAAATGCAATGAAAGTCTGACTGAGGATGATTTAACTACTGTGGCTTATTCTGGCAACGCAGCAGAAGCATGTGTATTTTATTTAACTTCTCTATTCCCTTTCTCTGCACAGCATGAATCCCTAATTTTCTCCAAAATTAGCCAGTTTGACTGGATTGGTTTACCTGTTTAACATGTGTTCCTTGGATACATATATAAATCCAATTACTGTATTCCACATTACCAAATGTCATTTAACCTTGAAACTGGGAAATCCCATTTGCCTTAAATGTTTAGGAAAGTACTATTTTTTTTTTCTCCTCTATTCTTTTGTACCTCATCTAATTTTCAAGGTAAGCTTTATAACAAACATAAAATAATGTCCCTTGCACTCTCCTCATTTGTGTGAGGAAATGGGTCTTGTCTGTCCTTTTGATCGTGGAGGAAGACTTGAACCACGGTGCTGCTGAAGCACGTTAAAATAGTGTCTTCCAACAAACAGGTTCCTGATGTAAAAACAGGCGCTTAAGCTCTACTTTCTGCATCATAAAATAACAACAGGAGGAGCAGAGAAGTTCAGCTGCTGTCAATAAATTTGAATAACTTGGCACCAATTTTGAAAAAATAAACAGGTAATGGAGTGTTTGACCAAGACACATGTGCATCCACAGTGTTTTAAATTTGTGTTCATCTTTATGTTGAGGTTTCAAATGTACAGCTCTCTTACCTGGGCTGGGTAATGTGGAATCATAATTGGATTCATGCTTCTCATATTTATTCCAATTTCAGGATCGTCCTTAGCTTTTTCACTTTCTGGAGGCTCCTCACTTAATTCTTATTTAAAACCTACCCAAACCGTGTAGGATGCCTAAGTCTAGGTGGCTTTCTGAAAAATCTTTATTTAGTCCCTTTCACCATATATTTGCACAATTGTTGGAAAGACAACAATTACTTTTGGATTTCTAAAAAATGACCCCATATGAGCTCCGCTACATTACGTCATTGTGGCTGAGTAGCGCACCTTCTCTAACTTGCCCCATCTAGGGCAGGTTCCAATACGATATTATTTTTCCACCATCAGTTTCTGTGGCAGATTCGGGATTAAAGGCTCCATTTCTTAAAATGAAAACCACTTCGGGAACAAATTTCAAATATCCTTTGCATTATTTTAGGACTAAAGACTTTCTTATCTACTGTTTTGCTGTGCAAAAAAAAATATAAAATCAGACACGTTCTTCCATGAACCATGTCAACAATAGAATTTAGGAACATTGGCCGGTAACGCAGCATTTGTGGGTGATATAGGTAGTGTGCCCTGGGAAGTAAACCCCACGTGATGTTACGTACAGAATGTGATTCATTGAGACTGCACCAAGTACCCCGCTGACGGCCTGAAATTTAAAAATTGATGAAAGCCCCAGGGTCAAATGTTACGTTAATGACATTGCTGTCGGTGCGAAGATGAGACATGCAGGGTGTGGGTCTGCCAAGAGAAATGGCAAGGCTGTGTAATAAAGCATCCTTGATGACAGAGCCCTTGTAAATGAGGGAGGTTTAGTGATGACTGCTGAGCAAAACTAGACGTTCAGGTGCATTTGTAGTGGAGCCATGTGCTATTAGAATAGAAATTGGGCTGCCAGAGTCTCTCCTTTCTAAATAAAGAGCTTCCTTGTCCTAGTAGAAATTTGAAAGGTACTAAGAGACAGATCATCTTATTTTATTGAGCCTAATTTTATCCAGCCTGAGATAGGCGGTGCTCCAGCACCCTCTCTCAGTGAAACTCAGAAGCTAGGTTGTGAGCTGCTCTCTCTAATGACAATTTTCTTGAGATACCCTGTTTCCCAGCTCCTTACCCCATCGCAAGCCTTGCTGCAGGGCAGTCATACGCTTTATTTGGCTTTGCTGCTTCAGTTTGTTTTCCCCTTTCCATTAAAAACAATACAGATGCTTGGTATGACGTGGGACTATGCTATATGCTTTTTCCATTTAGAATCCCTTCATGTAAGTAGTTTAACTTTCCCCCCAAAATACAAAAGAGTAATTTACCTATGTAAGCAGACTGCCTTACTCAAGAATATCCCATCTGTCTTTTAAAGCTTTTTTCTTTGTGAGTTGTCCAAAGCTTTCAGGTTTGCAGAAGCTGTCTTGCGGTCGAGGTAGGGAGAAGGTTAAGGCCATCTGATCACATATTTGCAAAATTATTGATCAAAAAAGCATTGACTTCTTAAGATCTTAAAATTTGCTGGAAAAAGAAAATTCAAATATCTGTATGAATACCTTTTACCAATTAGATTTTTTCAGTCAAGGCATCAGTTGGGATATTAAGCTCGTGCGCTGACCACCACTCTCTTTCACAGTAAAATAGAAACTGATACTGGTTTTTTTTGTCTGAGCAGTCATATATAGACGGTCATTTTTCTCTTGTGAATCTTCTAGTAGAGAAGTTTCATCCCTTGTCTCTTTACTGACCAGCACAGCCCACCTCCAGAACTTGTAAACTCGCTGGAAGATTGCTTTGCTCAGTGTAATTTTCTGCCCTATGGGTCTTAGTAGGCAATAGACACAATCTCAGATTTCATGCAAGTGCTAATTTGAACCAAGAAAAACTCATATGAAGCATCTCTGCGGTGTTTGAAGGCCTTGGAGCACATGCTTGAGCTCCGGCAGGAGCTAGGCTTTCTTTTTAAGAGCAGACGCTAGAGGGTAGTCTTTCCCTTTGAAAACACCCACATACATGAATTATGAGTTTCACGGGTTTTCTCTCTCAAGGCTGTTTTAGTTATCCCAGTACTCAAGCTTCATTCATAAAATGCCTTTTTTTTTTCTTCTTGTTATGCTGGGAAAGTATCCACTAAGCTCAGATCGTCATTTCCGAACTTCAGCAGATCACCCTTTCTCCCTCTCACCCCGTGGGGACTTTGCTCTTGTTCACTGTGACAAGAGCTTGCCGCTTTTGGAGCTTCAGCTCCAAAACCTGTTTTTCACTTGCCGTGGTTTTGTGGGAGGCCCCTGGCTCGGGAAGCCTGGGTGGGGTACACGTGCCAAAAGTACGGGGCAGGGCAGGGCCATCCATAGGAATGCTTACGTCCTGGCGCTTGCTCTCAGGAGCTGCTATAGCACGCTGGCCAAAGGGGAAAGATGCTGCCTCGGTGGTGAGTAGCACTGCTTTTTCCTTTGGTACTAATGAGTTCACATTAATCATCTTTGCTGTCCGATATGCCAGCAAAATCGATTACTTGTGTTTGATGTATAAAATTTCTTGTGTTTATTATGCTAGTCTGCACTACTCTGTGTGCATTACCCTTTTTTTGCTTATTGAGTTTCCGTAGCAACAGGTACGTGCTTTTCCAAGGCTTTCACACTCTGGAGTAGTGTTCATCCTGAAAGTGCATTATTTGAAATTAAAAAGCAGATACTTTTCTGGATTGTGGTAAACTTGAAATTTTGCCACGTGAGATGTGATTTTTTTATATGTGTGTGTGTACACATACAATAATGCTTCTTGTGGCAATTTTTTTCAGAAGAGCTAGAAAACTGGTAGGAAACATGAACTTAAAGAATATCTTTTTTTGGAAAAAAAACAGAAATTTCTAAATTAGGGCAGCCCTTGGGAAGTAATTGGAAATAGGAATGCTCCCTTGCCTTTCCTTGGGACTTGCTTTTATCCGTCCAAAAGCATTTGTTTTGGTTTTGTTAACTAGTGATTGAAAAACTGTTTTGACATACCTATATGGAAGGAACAAAGAAAGAAATTATTGTTATTCAGGTTTTGTTGTTACTTTCTCTGTCTTGCCAGTCTGGTAACAACACACAACCGCAGTAGCTTTTGTCTTTACATGTTACAAGTGCAGGGTTTAAAAATCACCTGTTTGCATAGATATGCCTAAAATCTTGGCATCACTCCACTAAAACTAAATGCCTTTTCATTGCATGTTACAACTGGTGCTAATTGTATCAAGTCTGTTTAAGGGGGAAAAAAAAAAAAACTCTGTTTCTCATTAAGCAAAACTGGAAACGGCTTTCAGGATGTAATACTTCCAAAGTTAGCTCACAGCGATGTGGGAAAGGTTCTTCCTCGGGTATGAAGGTGAATTCTAAAGTCAGCGCTTCTTTACGCAGCCGGCAAGCGGTCCACCTCCACAGCAAACCTCAAACAGACAGAAGCTGTTGTGAATAAACGGTTGTCATCCTCTGCAGCGCTTTTAAACGCGTCTGATCGAAGTAAGTGTTTGTGTGTCTGCTGGTAGCAGGTGTACTGCTTACCTGTTATTTGGGGAGGAGACAGGAGGTGGAACAATACTCCTCTTCCTCCCTTGCTCTATAACTCACTTCATATTTTGATCTCAAACGCATTTCATGCAATTTGTTAATCCAGCTTGACTGTTCAGGGCTTTGACCCAGTTGATGTGATCTCTGTTAGAGGAGAAGAGTAACGGTAAAGATTGATGTTTGCTTTTTTTAATTTTTATTTCTGTAATTGTTTTACTAAAGTTGAATCTTGGTGAATGATGATTCACAAATCATTTCACATCATCTTTACGGGTTTGCATGCCTTAAATCACACCCTAAAATTTCAGCAAAATAAAAACAGTACAAAAATATAGTTTTCCTTGTTCTGTTAGACAGCTTCAGTCATTTGATTGCCTGTGGGAAGGAAAAAATCAACGTAGTTCTGACATCTTTCTGTTGTGCCAGTCCTGTACTCTATAGACACATACTTTCTTTTTAATTTTAGAAATCTTCCTTAACCAAATAGAGAAGGATGCATGAAAATCTCTTGGCACCTGTGGGACTTTTTTGCGTGGGAGGTGGTGGGTTTTGTTTTGACCCGGGGTTCTAGAATTATTATAGCCATAGCCTGCAGCTCTGAGATCATTTCCTAGCCCAATAAAGTAGTGTAAGCTTGATGCTGATACTCAAATTATGCATTTCTCAAACTGTTTGTGCACACTGCTGCTTGCAAGCATTCTGGGTTACTTACTGTGCCAATGACCATCAAGGAATAGAAATGGCCTGGAAGCCAGCTATTCCTTTGATTACTTATTTTATAAAGGCTTTCTGAGAGTGTCTGTACTCTTAGAGATCCTCTGCCAGTTTCTGTGGCTTCCAGTCTCTTTTTGAATTGCAGCTTTGGGGTGGATGAAGCTGCTGACTGCAGCCTGTCACGTTTAAAAGGTGCACCACCCAAGTCTTAACAGGGATGTAGAGGATGGGGTAGATCTCTGGTTTTCCCACTCCAGTAAATGTTGTATGTGCAAGTCTCCTCTCTGCCTCTGTCCTGATACGTGTAGACTACTAATAGAGAGTAAATGGGCAGCAGACCTTACAGAATGTTCCATTAAGGTCATTCTGTAAAACTTGGCAATCTCCATGTGTGTCTGAGCACATACCGGCTTGTTTTAGCTTGAGATTTCCTTGTGGGGGATCTTCCCAGTGTTCCGTAGGAGCTTGCCTGTATGCCAAATATTATATTTTTTTCCGAAAATGACAAAAAGCAAGAGCTGTTAATTACGAAAGCAAGTTCAGCTAGGTCTGTGCTGCAGTGTTCTGTCAGTCTACAACCTTTGATCACATGGGCTGTGCTAGAAAAATCCCTGACATGGACATGATTTTGCTGGTTCACGTTGGAAGGTGATGCAGCAGAAAAACTTGTCCTCGTACACTGTCTGCCTGGTGGGGGAATCAGTGAATATATCTATACTGGCAGAGCTGCAGGGGCTCTGAGTCACTGGAGGCTGCTTGTGATTTAAAATGATATTTATATATAATGTGTCTGCAGGGTTCAGCTCTGGGTATGAGTCAGAAACAGGGCTGTAAAGTAGAAATTAAGCCGCTAACAAAGGAAGTCACTAATTATCAACTAATTGGTATTGCTTTCAAAGTTACTGTCATACCTTGAAATCCTTTGTGAATCCTTGTTTGCTTTGGAGGAAAAAATTCTCAGGTGGCCTGAAGTACCAGAAATTTGAACAGGACTCCAACGATAGAGAGATCGACTAACTGACTACTTTAGATCGCCACAGCAAATCAGAGCCGTTCTCTGCTCTTGATCTGGCACTCGGGAAGAAATGGCTGTTTGTAAATGATGGCTAAATTTGAAGGACAGAAAATGCAGTCGCAGAATTAACCAGTTTGCTGCTGCCGTGTGTTTGTGCCTGGGAAGGTGGAGGAGCAGAATGCGGAATTGAGAGGAAGACGCTTGTCTCTGGATCAGTGGAGTATTTAATCAGCTGTGTTCTTTGTTAATTCTGAGCCAAGCGCTTTGTTTCTTGCTCTCACTCATACAAATGCGAGCAATGGCCTTTTTTAATTATTTATTTTAAAAGGCATACAAGGATGGCCTTGGCGGGTCAAACAAGAGGTCTGTTGAGACTGGCATCCTGCTGCTATGATCAGTAACATACAGGAATATACGAAGTAATGCTTTACATAGAACAATTCTTCCCTGATCCAGCTTTCTTGCTTCTGAAGGATTCATGCTATAAAGTGACTTAATTACTCTTTTGTATCTTAGGGAAGTAGGGCTGGTGTTGGAGGGGACTTTGAGGCTTTTCATGTTCTTAATCCATGCGCTTTCACTTCCAGGTACCACAAAGAGAAGCGCCTCATTAAACAGACTGAATAACAAAGTTCCTCTGCATTCTCAGCAGTCAGCACTCAAAAGTTCACAGGTGGAACAGAAAGGTGCTAGAAACCAGTTTGTTTGGAGAATTGGGAGGCAGTAAATGGGATATTTGAAGTTGACTTTAAACCATTCTAAATGTTCTTACTCAGGCTTTCACCGCTGTGCGGGTAGTCTGTGCACTGTGGCATAAATTTTGTTATGCACATTGCAGTGCCAGATATTGGGTAACTGCATCTATAAACCAGCCTTATCCCTCCGAAAAGTGGAAGGGTGGGGGGAGAGCAGACAAATGGTAGCCAAACCGATTTCGCTCATGAGAAAACAGTGCTTCGTAATGACAGACCGGTGGTTTTAACTGATTTCTTGGCAAGAGCAAAGCATGGGAATGGCAGTTTAGAAAATCAGATGTAGAAATATCTTGTTAAAAATAACCTTCCTTACGCTTGGTCTCTAGGAGGAACAGAAAAGAAGAGGAGCACATCTTTGAATAGGATGAGTAGTAAACCCCAACCCTCTCCAGAACTAGAAAAAGTGAAAAAGGAAGAAAAACCAGGTGGTTGTTTCATCAAGCTGAATTTTTTTTTTAAAGCCATTCATAGTAAAGTTTGGATAGGCTTACTTTCGCTAGTTTCCTTGGTTCTTAAGTTTTTAGGACTTTTTAATGGCTTTTTAGTTAGCCAGTGCTAAAGATAAAATTGTAAGTGATAAAGATTAAATTTCTCCCTTTGGACAAAAAAGAAATCCTGTAAGAAGGACTTTGACTTTGTTAAATGGCACTGGAAGGAGATAGCAAAATGTGTTTCTGCTTGAGAGAGAGAGATGTATTTGAACGTTGGTAGGTTGAAATGTAAAATACAGTAAAAATGTCACTGATGTGTTCACTGCTTAGTTAAATCTTACCTTTGCTTTTTAAGCTCTCTTTCATCAGTTGTTTAAAAGCAACTTCTCTGTTCCTGCTGCTGGCCTAAACTTTGTGCATGCGAATGAAGGAGGAAGCCTGTTCTCCCTTCAGTCTCTTTCAGTCTGCGTGTTCCCCACTAGGTTACAAATAACCTCTCTCCTAGGAGCTCTTCCTAAAGCTGAAGACTAGCAACTTTTCTAACATGTTTTTCCCTTTGAGTTAACAAATCTGAAACTTTCCTTTTTAGCAGTTGTTGCCAACGCTGGAAATGATACTCTGCTTCAGAATCTTTCCTGTATGGGAGGGTGGTGGGTGCTGTCCCTGTGGACTTGTCTGTGCAAATGGTGCCTGATGATAACCATTGGCTTTGACTTGCAAGTTTTCTGCGTATTGTGTCAGAACAGCCTTCCCTGCAATCTAGAGAATATACCGCTGAAGAGCTGGGTCAAAAAACTTCTCAGATTTTGGCTGACTTCAGCATGCATCTCTGTCGTATGCATGCCAATCTTTGCACATTAAAACGATTAGCGAGCCAAGGACGAGAAGTCCAACATAAGGGATTGCAGTGTTTAACCCTTCTGTGCTATTAGTTTGGATTTCCCTCTCCATGACTTAACGTGTTTTTCCTCCAAAACTGTTGTGATTTGCAACAATGCTCACAATCTTCCTTTGCTTTGTACTGCTTGTCTTTTTCATGATACGATTTCATGTTGGATCCTCTTTTGATTTGTTCCCATCATTTAGCTCGTCGCTCCCAGCTCAGTCCTCTGGACAGTAGCGTAATCAGTCGCCTCCTCGCCCCCACACAGGCCTCCTTAGCTAGGAGTAAAAGTGCTGCTACGTTATCGGCTGATGGACAGGATCCCGCAGGTAACAGGAGGGCAGCAAAGCCTGAAAGTTCTACGCAGTTGCTCTTCAAGAACTTACGTGATAGTCACTAATTGTGCTACACTTAAGTATGAACCAGCCAGTTAATATACGGTTATGTATAATATTACTTATCTAGTATTTTCTTTGGTCAATAATAACCAATTTGTATGCAATGTTGCATGTTTACTTTACAAAACCAAAGAATAATACTGGCTTTTAAACTCCAGTGCCAGTTTACTTGCTCTGCAGAGAACCAGATGGTGGTATTCGTTTTGGGTTTTGTTCGTGTTTTTCTTTTTTTTTTTTTTTTTTTTTTTTTTTTTTAACTGGTGGAGGTCTGCATTTGGGTGTACCCTCAAATGAATTTCGAAGGAGGCTGAAAGGGATAAGTGCAAAGCCTAAATTTCCTTAGGGGAAGAAACTCTTGTAGGAACATGACAAAGGGGTATCTTAACGTAAGTATAGGGAGCCCTGAGCTGGCTTCGCTCAGGCTGGTTGTAGAAGTAGAGGCATAGTAGAAGGAGAAGATATTGTAGAAGAACCCTGGCTGGCTCAAGCAATTTTATAGTGGTTGAGACCGAGCTGATAGTCAATAGCCCACAGTGATAGCCCACAGTGTGGACTTTAGTACTAGCGCAGGAATCTCTGCATCGTGGACAAGCCCCAGCTGCATCCCGCAGGTCTTAGAATTGCTATGGGTCATAAGAATGCCCCAGTAAATGCATATCTGGAACCAATGTGGAGCCCTTTCTCCTCTCTTACTTCACAACTTGCATTCCAAGTTTTGCTTGTTTCCTCTTAAGTATGTTCTTCCATCTTTGTTTTTTATCTTATGCCACTTAACTCCGTCCTTGTTGGTAGTGGTGACATTTCTACACTGCTCCCCTTGTGTAATAATCAGTTTTCATTTTTTTGGTTTGTAGTCAACGGTCATATTTTTGCACACCTATCTATGTGCCACCTTTTTATTTTACCATGAATATTTCAGTTCATGTCATGTGGGGAAATACCATCTTTTTCACTGTAACTGACAGCATGTGACATTCACTATTGCTAAATTAAAGATGACTTTTACTTTTTTTGTCAGTTTACTTAAAGGTACTTTCTTCATTTCAGTAGAAATGTACCTGGGCTTTAGCACAAACTATGCACAAACAGAATGCAGTTCTCCTTGCACAAATGCTGTAAATATAAAAATAAAATGTATTTTCCATAAAGTTACAAAATTCACTGCTGGCATCTGTCACAATTATTCAGACTACAGAAAAATCCAATATCTAGTTTCAGAAGTAGATTTTTACATCTATGTGTGCTTATCCATCTATGATTATGTTAGTTAAAGAAGTAATTGGAAGATACAGTTTCTTTCAATATCTTGTGTGTGAAGAGATTGACGCTTCAGGTAGGAAAAGTATTTTAGTTTAACAGTTCACCTTTTTCTCTTGGTAGGTTTCTTTTACACCACCTATTTTGTTTTTTTTTTTTTTTTTTTTTGATGTGAATAAAGGGCACACATACATAGTACTAAAGGAGTCAGGGAAAGTAGAATGAAGTAATGTTGCACAAATGCTTATTTCACAAGAAAAGTTTAAAAAGCAGTGCTCGGATTCCTAATGTAATGCAGCTTTATAACTGCTATTTGAAAAGAAGGAAGATTTCCTCCTTGAGTGTGGGGAAATCATGCTTAAAATTTGACCCTGTCATGAAGAACTCATAAAGAAAGATGCTAAACCATTAAAACTGAAGTATTTGTGATTAGATGCAGCTTGACTAAAATTAAAGTAACACTGGTGTGTTGCAAATTCAGATGTTGTTTGGAAAAGCATTTTATTTTTTTCTACTCCAGACTGCTACTTTCAGAGCGGTTTTGTTCTTGGTGCCATTGCTTCCAAAGTACTAATCGTGTGGTGGTGGTGTCTGTCTGTGACCCATTGCAGTGTGCGCTGCTTGTGGTGTTCCTCTGTACGGTTTCTAACACACACAATCTTTCTTTCTCTCTTTCTCCCTCTTTTCTCCTGCTCTTATGCTGTGCACTTGGTTCTCGTTGTGTCTTGTCAAATTCCTAACTTTTATAGAATCTCACCTCTGTCCTCGTTCAGCTTCAGCCAGTTCCATCAGTTCCCCAGTTCCAGCTCCTAAAGTGCCCGTGCGCAGTCGTAGCATCGACAGATTGAAGTCCTCTGTATCTTCATCTGATGCAAGTTCACCAGATTCAACCCAGGTTTGTTGAAAATCCGCAGGAATTAGGTTTGTATTAATCTGGGGGTTTGGGATAGCTCGGGATGGGATCCTCTTTCAGCAGTTTGCTTGCTTATTGAAATGTTCAATAGTGTTTGCTTAAAAAACACAGTAGTGAAATCGAATTGTAATTGTATGATCTTTGATCTCTCTGGTATTTTAAAGGCATGCTGTTTGCTGCCTGTGATTCCCAAAGTTTAATTTAGGTAACATATTGGCTGGGTCTGTGTTTTGGAACATAAAGGAAATGTCAAGTACATCTTACTGAGAAGTTGTATGTTTGTTGTGGTAGCAGCTCCTCTGTCTGTAATGTATTCTAGAGAGTGAGCGTTATTTTATTTTTTTTTATGTATCATCTTAGAAATCAGAGACAGAAAAGCCATCCCCAGGTTCTGGGTTAAGACGCCCTCCCTCGCCATCTGTGTCTGCCCGTAGAAGATCCCCTTCTCCTGCTAATTTGGTGAAGCGTCCTCCATCACCTTCTGCAGTTAGGTATGCGTCCAGGTTGAATTTCTTCTTTTGTTCAGAAGAATCACGGAATCACGGAATCTTCAGAGTTGGAAGGGACCTCTAGAGATCATCTAGTCCAACTCCCCTGCTAGAGCAGGATTACCTAAAGCACATCCCTCAGGGCTGCATCCAGGCGGGTCTTGAAAATCTCCAGAGTAGGGGACTCCACAACCTCCCTGGGCAGCCTGTTCCAGTGCTCTGTCACCCTCACTGTAAAGAAGTTTTTCTGTGTATTTGAACGGAACTTCCTATGTTCTAGCTTGTGCCCGTTGCCCCTTGTCCTGTCACTGGGAACCATTGAAAAGAGCCTGGCTCTGTCCTCCTTAAACCCACCCTTTAGATACTTGTAAACATTAATCAGGTCCCCCCTCAACCTCAGAAAATGAAGGATCTTTCCTGCCTCAGACAGCTGCACTGTGAGCGTTTGGATGACCTATGCTATGCCATGTTTATACACACAAGGACTTCACTTTTGGTCCGATTTCATTTTTCCACAGTAGGGATGGCAGCTCTTACTTGAACCTTTGTCTCCTGCGCAGACAAAATTCACCCTGGTTTTCTGTACAATCTCTGCACTAAAACCAACAGGGAGCCTGCCAGCTTCTGAACAAGCTGATCTGCCTGTGTTAGTGTAGGAAGCTTCTTGGATTGGAATCACAGGGTTCATCCTTGATGTGGAGTAAATGGAGGTCTGGGCTAGCAGACCTGATTCGATGTTAGCCCACAAGTCCAGGTGTCCAGGGTATTTTGGAATCCTGTATTTGAGTTTTATGAGGAACGCACCAGTAGTTTGTGTGTGGATTTATTTTTAAAAGTGAGGCGCATAATGTAAACTAACCAAAGTAGACTGCTGTCCTCAGTTTCAGTGTTAGACCTGGAAAATACTCTTTATTTCAACAGACAGAAGACTCGCCCACCTTCGCCCAGCGTGTCAAAACAAAGGCCACCATCTCCTACTCCAGTCTCTAAACCTGCACCCATCCAACGTCCACCTCTAACACCAGGTGTTATAAATATTACCAAAAAGAAAACTGAAGCAGAGAGCAAACCAAAGGATAAGAGCACAGAAGGAACAGGACAAGAGCAAGGTGCCTCACCGGCCTCGGACAGGGATGTGGCAGCAGCTAGCACAAAGACCAAAGAAGGTGAGTATTTCTCCGTGACTGATGCACTCTTATTCTAGACATCTCCAGTGAGCACTAGGACTGGTGAAATAATTCGTTCCTGAGGATAGGATGCTTTAAGGTGAAAGCTGTTCATTGCTGATTATTTATACAATAATTTTACGTGGTATGACTTTTGGACATGGATTTTAGCACAGTAGTTGGTTTATTTGGCTTGGAGATTTGAGTCAGGAGCTTTCAATATTATTGCCTGTAGTATAATTTTAAGAAAAGCAGAAATCCTGTTTGCCTTTTGAACTGCAGCCACACTAGCTGAGGGACCTACTAGGCTTAGGTTTGCAGAGTCAATAGTTACACTATGCAAAGGTCTTTCCGTCCAGTTGGTAGTTCCTAAAACTGCATGGAGGAAGAAATCAGCTACTAGGGCATCACCAGGCTGAGAGCCAGTTTTCACAAAGCTAGGAGATGGCCTCAGTCTTGATTCCAGTGAATGTATAATCATTGCTGCCTCAGGAAGAGTGACAAATGATGTTGGTAGATTAAGGAGAGCAATATACTGAATAAGCGATCAGTCTTCTAGTCCTCTTCATCATGCCAAGTAAGCACAGCCTCTGTCCCTCTCACCGATAAAATGCCATCAGCCATCTCCAGAACAGAATGTGGGAGAGCCTTCTGATGAGGTCTGGCAGGCTCCTTTCTGTGGAGAAGGACTTAGGGGAGACTTAACTGGAAAAGGAGGGATCTCTGGAGTTTAAACTACAGCCAGTGGGCAGTGCTGGAGGTGAAAATCCTTCAGACACAAGGTAAGTGGGAACATATGCTTGCTGCACGTTACTGCATGTGTGGTTCCTGTTGTGCGTTCCTCAGCTGCTGCAGTTGCCTGTGATTCCTGAGACTTATGGGCACTACTCAATGTTGGATGTGAAACAGTGTTAGTGGAAGAACTCATTTATGGTACAGTTCTTTGAGCATATGTTCCTCTAGAAGGAAGCCTGGATGTCATAGTCAAATGTGGATGTTGGTATGAAGTTGCATATCCGTCTTCAGTGACACGTCATTCATCTCAGCAGTCAGAATGTCCATCTCTTGATGTGCTACATTACTGTGGTAAATGTCTTGCATGCCTCGGAGGGGGCATAATCAATTGTGATCAATGTCATTGGTTGGTTGAAACCTCCATAACAACGTGTCCCATTTCTGTATCTTCCAGTTGTGGAACAAGAACACCTGTCCTTGTTCCTTGGATGCCCCACCTGTCTCCTCTCCACACTGACTTCTGGAACTGTATTAACGCAGTTTACCTGTTTGCGTTTTATTTTCTGTTTAATCTCCAAGCTAGTCATCTTTGTAGTGATTCATACTGGGGCTGGGTGAAGCTCTTTTTCTTTGACACATGCAAGATAAGGAAATAGTGGGCTTGTTCTTCAACATAGAGATGATCTCATTTATCTCTTTCATTGTTTTTGGGTCACTGCAATATTGCTAAGTAAGGCAAAATCTTTGTTCTTAAAAGGAAAAAGTTGCTTGCAATGTTGATTTTACCCGTCTGTGTAGGCGGTTCACCCTGTGGGTTGGTGCAATACCATATTCCAGACAGCTTCTGAAGTCAGAGCACACCAATGAATGGCATGTGGCAAATCAGTCTCCAGGTCTTGTAGGTTCAACCTAATTTCAGCTCTGTGTGCTTGTATCATCACGCCATCTCTTCTCCTTCAAACTAAACTTGATTGACTGTTGCTGACAGACAGCAATCAAGTCTTGGTCTTGTTTTTTGTGTCTTCCTACTAAAATACACTGTTCTGCAGTAAAACGCTTTCTATTTTTCAGTGACTTGGAGCAGTTGTCATTTCTGGCAGCAGCCTTTCGCAGCTTCTCTGAGAGTTAAAAGGCTTGTTTCAACTTAAAGCATAAGAAGTGCTCCTTCATGAGCTCTCACCTTATGCGTGATGATAGGTAATAAACTATCATGGAGCCTCACTTTTTTGTATCTGGGTAGTGAAGGCTGTGGAATATGATTCCTAGATTAATTGTGAATAAATGGCTTGCCTTGAAATGTGTTGGAATCTTCCCTCCATCCAACTAACACTACAATACGAGCATGTTTGTGTTCTTGCTGTCAAACTGGAAAATAACAGTCCGGTAAGGAACTGACACCAGCTTCTCCTCGCATCTGTGTAATATTCTTCTCTGTCTTACGTAAAAAAGTTATAGATTAATGGGAGAAAAGGAGGAGGTTCAACTTCCACCTCTTCACAAGTTGCAGATCTGCATCCTTCCTACTTAGTTGGCAACCAGATATTGCTGAAGAAGCGCCTAAAGGCAGTCTGTATTCCCGACGGCCACAAGTATCTTAATCATGCCTCTTAAACCACAGGCTAGAATTAAGTGAGGCCAACAGATCAGTCCTCTAGATGCATTTTAGAATTGTTCTGAGGCATTTCTCTTGCCTGTTTCCCTCTTTCCCCTTCCATCACAAAAAGGTCCTTTGAGAAAAAGACAGTTCTTATCAGGAATGACAGTGGGAGTACAAGGAAAATGCAGCTGAGTATAAAACGCTGGAAGAATCTTAAGGCATGTTGGCAATCAATCATGTTGGGAAGTCCTGTGTCCTGCCCTGTGGAAGCAGTCTGTACAAGGGCTGCGTGGAGATGAAAGCGCTATTGAAGTAACCATACAGAAAACATCAGTAAAGCTTCAAAAGTGAAAATGCAATGGGAAGGTCCCCCATAGACTTGAGGTCTCCTACCCTCTCTTTTGGTTCTATGCCCTCTGTTCTTTCCATATCTGCAGTGCCCTGAATCATTATGACTAATTTTCTTTTGGTTTTGATGCCAGGTATTCATCATATTTCAAGCTATCATTATGATGCTATAACCCTAAAACCTATAATGTAAAAGCCTAAAACCTTTAGCCTCCTTGCTGAGGATTAAGTTGTCTTGTTTAGGTTCAACTGTAAGGGGGGGAAAAAGGTTAAACCTGACATTAAATGCCAACCAGTTTTAATATGACTGAAGTTCCAGTAGTGTTAAAATAGGACTGCTGCATTGGTTGCCGTGCAAGTGCATCATAGAAGGTGGCCTCTGCTGTAAAACAGGACTAGTCTAAACTGGCAAGACACTCAAGTGGTGGTGAAGAGAAGCATTTTGGTTTCTTCATGGTTGTATGCTGGCAACAGTAAATGAAACCTCCCGCCTTTTCTTTAAATTAAAAAAAAAAATTATTGCAGAATATAGGAAGAAAGGCACTTAGTATGTGCAAGTCTCAAGTAGCAGATCCTGCTGATGGTTCTTGTAACTGCAAAGGATCGATCTTTCCTGCTCAGAGCTGAGGAGGAGGAGGAGAACCCCTTGTGACTGAGTTCAAATTGGGAAGTGTCGTGGCTGATTCCTGTTTGTACCAACATGACTGCATTTTTGCCCAAATCAGAAGCAATGTGTGTCCTGGGGAGGTGCTGCTTTTTCAGCGCTGGCTAAAGCTAAATTTTAGAGAAGTCCGTGACTGCACTCCATGTGTTCAAATGCTTTTCCTAGGATTGCAAGAACAATTTTTATGCAGAAAACACTGCCATGATTCAGCTGCTATGGGTGCACTCTGTGTAATTATGCCCTACAGCTGCAGGTAGTGATTATGTGTCCATGGGGCTTAAGCAGCTTTTTGGGTATTAAAGTTCCTAATGATGGCATTGTGTTTTGAATGATTTGTCTTTAGGTCAGAAGTAAAATTACTGATGAAAGCCCGATGTCATTGTTCCTTAATATTACCTTGGCTCGAAGGCTTTATGAATGTTAAGCAAACGTACATGTGCTGAAATATTAAAAAGAAGAAAGGCAGGTCCTCACCTTACACTATGATGCTATTGCTCTACTGATGCCAAGAGCTCATTCTCTGAATATTCAGGTGATCAGTTCTTTAGCCACAGTCAAACAGTAATATTTCTAGAGAGTGGGAATAACTGGTAAAACTAATCAGTGTTCTTTCAATATATATTGAGAGCAGCTGGATGGCAAGAGTGCTTTTTCCCCTAATGTTAATTTATAATTTATATAAATAATAATAAATATATAATTTATAATATGTAATTTATAATACATGTGACCATAAACACCAGGCAGGCCATGAAGAAACCTAAACTGCAGGATCATACAAATATCTACTAACCTGGTGGTTGGAGCTGTTTTGGTCTCCATGAAAATTGGAAAATGATTAGTTGCTAAAATCTGTAGAAATATGCTATTGCTGAAGTCATTAGTATGTGCCTTTAGGGCCAGGTAACGGGGTGATTATTTGCACCCTAAGATACTCTGTAAGTATAAAGGCATGAATGTTAATGTTATGAAACAAGAGAAATAAAAAAAAATATTTCTTCTTTAGGGTCACGTGCGTTGAGTTTTATTAGAAGGAAGTTAAGTGTATTTCCTAAAGCAGTATTTTTTTCAGTTTTCTTTTAAGTGTTATAGAAAAAACAATGTATTTTTAGAAATATGTTTTTAAGTACTATGGTAATTGGAGAGTGTCTTTAACTGTATCGTCTGGCATACGGCTGGATGAGTGCAGCTGAAATGAGTTGCTGTTATTTTGGTGTCAGTGAGATACTGTAGCTCTGCATCTCTGTAGGAATGCCCTTTGGCTCTTGTGGGCCTTTAGGTACAGGGTGTACCTGCTGAGTGATGAGCACTGATGGAAAAGATAGCGGGTCAAAAGGAAAATCTCATCTCACAGTGATAATGTCTTTTTTATTTTAAGTCACTGGCGCTTTTTAACAGCCGTTTCTTTTAACCTTTGCAGAATCAGGTAGCAAAACAGTAGCAGGGACCACCACGGCTGAAGAAGCTGCTAAAATCTTGGCAGAGAAACGCCGTCTAGCTCGGGAGCAAAGAGAGCGTGAAGACCAAGAAAGAATTCAGAGACAAGAAGAGGAAAGGTAACAGTTCAGGAGAAGGAAGGGATGCTTTCAGTGGTGGGGTGTGGTTGGAATGGACACTTCAGCTGGATATGTTTCCTAAGCATTCACTGAAGATCCTGTAGATCTTAATGGAGTTCCTGAAGCAGAGAGACAGGCACTAGCACCGTTGGAGATGGGACAGGTTGCTGTGTATATTATTAACCAGCATCTCAGTATATACGTAATGCAGTGCGAATTGCTGCTTCTTTTTCCTTCTGGTCACCACTGGTGCTTCTATTTCAAAATTAGAATGTGCTTTTTACACCACTTGTATTTGTTTTGTGGTCTTGACATAGTCAACCTCTCTATTAAACTTTCCTTTGATAAACTCAGGCCATGGATTGATGGTACGTTAAATCTCACATCAGTGATCCTAAATCTGGATCAGAAATGTTGCAGCCAAGTAATTCAAAGTGATAACTCAGTGTACGTTTGGTTCACCGCGTAGAAGCTCTTAAAAGTAAATTATTAATTTTGTGCAGACTAACTTTATTCCAGATCAGGGAATGCCTGCCTGGTCTTCTCCGAACATTACAGAATTGTCTGTTTTCCACTCCTGGGTATAAAGGTGTCATAAACCTGCAAGTTGTCTGCTGCAGAGGTTTTATCAGAAATAGAATGTCATCGGATCTGTTGTGTATCTCTGCATGATTTGACTGTACACCTCCAGTATATGTGGAATTTGGACTATAGAAGAAACAGTCTTTTAGAAAATCCAACTAAATTTATATTTGACAGTGACTGAAAGCTTCATTCCCGTTGTAGGTGCAGGTAGCCTTTATTAAATAGCTGTCACTTAATCAGTTCTCAGTCAAACATTCCGTTATTGGAGCAACCTGCCTTGGCCTTGACTTAATCAGCAAAGAACATTATGTACTTGTAGGTAGTTTCTTCCAAGTTACTCTGCTTTTTTCTTTGACGTGTCTGGATGGTGGCATTTGTAAATCCACACCAGAAATTATCTTTACACAGTTATTCTGTGACTGGATAACTTAGAACTTTCTTGCTTTCCTAGTCGGTCTCATGTGCATGCACACTTTTAAAGAAATGGATATCCAGTTGGTAATCTGTATCTTGGAAACACTAGAATCAGAGAAGAAGAAATGGCCAAGAGAGCAATTGAGGAAAAAGCACGGCGGGAGGAGGAGCTGCGCAAACAGGAGGAAGAGAAGAGACTGGCTTATGAAGAACAGCAAAGACAAGCTGAAGAGGAGAGGATCCGCCGAGAACAGGAAGAGCAGGAAAAACTTGCAGAGCTCCAGCACCAGGTCTGCTTTTCTGTAGGCTCAGCTGTGTTCCTCATACAAGCTGCTGACGTGTTTTCGAGGGGGTGACCTTGATTTTCTTTCACAGAATGTTTTTGACAAATGTGTCAGGAATTATGTAAAGCAGAGTTCATCCTGTCTGAGATGGATTTGAGAATGTCTTGAAGTCCTTTCCTTGCCCTAGTCTATGTGATTTACTTTTTTTTTTTTTTTTCAAACATCTGATAAATTCAAGTGTGGGGCAGAGGCAGAATTTTCTTTAGCCATCTGGGAGGCTGTTTTGCATATGTAAAATACTTGTACTGAGCCCACTTTCCCAGCTTACTGCCACAGATTATAAGGAGGTGGTTTGTCTGGAAAGTCAGCTTGCTCCGATTCCTTTCAAAGAAAGATTGGTAGTGTTTCCAAGTCTGCTTTTCCGGTTGCTAAAGAGTCTTCCACAGCTAATATCTGTGTGCCTTTACAAAGGCAGCCTTGTAACTGAAGGGAGATGTTTTGCAGAAAGTTAACTTACTTTGAATTAAATTAATTTTGAAAATTAAAGCAGTTTTACAATGAACTTCTTTGTATTTTGAAGAGCTGTATCTTGTGGATAGCATTGACGTGTGTCTGAACGTTTCTTTAAAAGCCTGTTTAAGTTAATAACAATTATTCAGAGCGTTACCTAGGCTTCTGTCTTCTTTCCAGTCATACCGGAAAAGATTTTCCAGTGTAGAAGGAATGGAAGATGGTCAGCACCAAGTGTCCTTGTAGTAATACCTGACTGTCAAGATTTCAAAGTTAACCTTGCCACATTTAGAGTTTAATTGCTGTCTTGTTACTTTAGAAATTATCCTTCCTTCCTAGACAAGTCTTCAACCTGAAGTGTAGTTAGAACCCTGAGTAGCTCAACAACGTCCAGAACATTTCCATAATCACAGTGTAGCCGTGCACACCGTTTTTCTTTTCAGATCATCTTCTGAATGTCATATTAATATCTATTTCATGCCAGCAGTTGGGTATTTGGCATTTAGCTGCAACGTATGGTAATATTAAATAGTGATTGTCTGATCTTCCTGTCTGTGTTGAACCAGAATCCCTGTAACAGCTCTGCTTTTGGCTCTTGGGAACGAGTTATGCACTGGGTGCTCTCTGCTTTTTGTTTTATTTTTAGAGAGAAGAAGCTGAAGCAAAAGCTCAAGAAGAGGCTGAAAGACAGCGGCTGGAAAGAGAGAGAATTATGCAGCAAAATATGCAGGAAAGGCTGGAAAGAAAAAAGGTACGCTGTTTTGAAAGCAGAGAAGTTACTCAGCCTAAAATAGCGGCTGAGGTGTTAAACTGAACAGGCAAACAGTCTCAGATGTATTTAAATAGTAGCGTGTTCTTTAAAAGAAGCGTGTGAGCTTTAAAAACTCTGGAAAAAGTAGTAAATTTATGAAATAGGAAAATATATGATTGATGAAAATGTAAACCAGAACGCTGAACTGTAAAGCTCTCTATGTTATTGCAAATATCTTCCCTGTTTTAACAGAGAATTGAAGAAATAATGAAAAGAACACGAAAATCGGATCAAAGCGAATCCAAGGTACTTGTTTGGATCTGTGTAATGACAGAATAGGCCCTTCCCGGAGAAGGCTTTGCCTTGTATCCTGTCTTCCTCTGCTGTCCTCACGCAAACTGGCTTCCACGTGAAGTGCAGAGTTCTGGTGCAGCAGAATGACATTCAGTAGCTTCCCGTTGCACCCATCCTTCTGCTTTGCTTGTTCTCGCCAAAAGTCTTCGCTGTGTTTTTGTTCAAGGCATATAGAAACAATGGGATCTGGTGTTACTGTGCGCAGATTGGTTAAAAAAGCACTGCTTGGCAATGGATTATTTTTTGTTTTATATATAGCTAGGCATTCTGCTGGGGCTGTTTTTCCCCAGAAAACTTAACTTCCTGGCTTTTTCTGTTTGCTTAAAGCAAATCTTGCATGCCCCTTGGATTGCTACAGTAAACTGGATGTATTTTTGTTAATGTAGTGACCTAAGGCTTGCGGTAAACTATGTTGAGGAGTAGTTGTTGTCCTCTGAACATTCAAAGACTCAAGTCCTCACGTAGCTGAAAATCAACAAATATTTGGCACACACCTTGGAGAAATGAGGGGAAGAAACTTGGGAATAGTCCATGGGCAGGAGATGGAAGTGGGTCCCATGCGTTCCTGGGTGACCTGATTGTCTCTTAGCCACTGGGCTGGTGTGGCCTTACGGCGGGGCATGGAATAGTCCTGCGTGGGAGCTGGGATTGAACATTTGTGGAACGCTTTATGGTAGTGAGCTGCTCTGAATAACACTCTGGCAATTCAGTTGCAGGGTGAAGGGAAGTCTGCCTCTGAGGCTATGGAGGGAGAGGATATTGAAGAGGAGGAGGAAGAGCTGGGTCTTGAGAAGACTGATCAACCAGGTAAGGAAACTTGATGACTCAGGTCTAAGTGGCATCAGTGTCTCAGTGACGTTTGGGCATTGTTTAAGATGTCAGTCACTTAATTACATTGCCATGGTCTGAGATGCAAGTCCCAGGAATGCCAGGGAGGGTCTCTGCCTGAACGGAGAGTGTATCGCTGCCTGCTCCATCCTGCAGGACACAGTCAAAAGGATTAAGTGCAAAAGTTATTTGAGAGTAAAATGCAGGCAGCATGCTTTCATTTTACAAGTGTATTTTTGAAGATGGAAAACTAATTTCATGTTGTTATAGGCAGCTTGTCTGTAAAGAAATCAATCTATTGAAGCCAAGTGCTTCGAGTTTTGGCCAGGAAAGGTCAGCTAGGCAGCTGTATTTTATTCATTTAGAACGAATAAAATGAATCTGTTACTGAAGCTCTTTTTTTTCGCCCCTCCTTTCTTTTTTTTCCTTTCTTCCCCGCCCTGCCCCAGGAAAGCTAAATGGCGTTGAGTTACCCCAGGAAGTCAAGGGGGAGGCAGAGGGTTGTTTAGAGACTGCGCGTGACTTGATCTCCGCGAACTCTGAGGAACACGATGTGGCAGAGTTGAAGGCCAGTGAAGTATTTATGAATGGGGGCGATTTGAAAAGTGATGACGGGTCTCTGCTCGTTACTGAATTAAAAGATTCCAGGTGAGTCTGTGTAGGTGGCTGTTTTACTGTCAGAGCAGTTACCTGTCACATGAGAAGTCCCTCTCTCTTTGAATTAAATCCAGTGCTGTATGTGGCGTTGCATCCAATCTTGCACCCCGCGAGCTTTGTGGCGTTTCTCTGGCTCGCTCCAGGCGTGTGGCGTGTGCATGCTGTCCGTTTACTGCTTCACGCAGAGGCAGTTAGTTCAGGATAATTGTTTGTTTAGATGGCACCATGTTAACGGTACTGGCTTTGCTAAGAAGTGAGGCATGTGGCCAGGAACGTGGCAGTGTTACTCCTAAAGAAACAGCATTGGCTTGAAATCTTTCCCCTTGAAACGTGTAGCAGTTCTTTTCGTTAACAAAACATTAAACAAGAGGGAGGGCAACAACACTGAAAAGGAAGAATAACCTACAGAAAGCTCCAGAACAGTTTCAGTTGCGCTGAGACACCAGATACAACACAAAAACCTCCCCTAATGGGAATTTTTTTTAGTATTTCAAATTTTATCTTTTTGAGCATAAAGCATTTCCATCTACTGCTGGAAAATCTGTCCTCTGATGCTTGTTCCTTTTGCTCGTCTAAATGATAATGATTTAGAAATGACATTGTGAACTCTTTTTTTTCTTTTTTTTTTTTTTCCCCCAAATGATGATAAATTCATTTTATTCCTCCAGTGATGGAATATAAAGAGTTTTTCATGATTTTTCTTAAGAATGAATGAAAATTGATCACGTGGATTTGGGTTTAGATTTTGAATCTGTTTTGAGTATTGCCAGTCTTGTGAGGTTCAGATTTGTGTTTTAAAAGTCTTAACTGGAGAAAAAAGGCAAAATACATACTACTAAAATAGGGTTTTAATGGTGCAGGGCTTTAAACTTGTTGCTTTCTTATATCAAATTTTCTTACCTGAGAGCTATTAAAAAGTATAGTAAAAAGTGAGTGTATGTTGGTGAGTTGTCCTTCCCCATTGGAGAGGAGATCGCACATGGCAGCTGGAGGAGCTTGTCTGGGAATGCCCTTCAGGATATTCAGTGCTTTGCAAAGTATGCAGACTGCTAATTGGCTCTCCTGTAATGAATCTAAAGGTTAAACATCCAGAAATTCTAATACAAGTATCCATTCTTTTTGTTCTAGCCATCCTGCAAAAGAAATGGTTATCGGTGACTCAGTGAAGTTGGGTGTTAACGAAGCTGATCGTACAATTGGACTTACGCAGAATCTTAATGGAAAATCTGGTTCGTGGACTTTTGAGGAGTTTATTGACGTTGGAGTACATTCCAAGTCAACCAAACTGACCTCGGACAGCATCTCTGCTGGTAACTGTAATCAAAACTTGAATGATGCTGCTACAATACCTTCTAGTCCCAAATTGGCTTTTGAGGAAGATGGTGCAGTGAATTCATTGACCAAACCTATAGATGCTTCATCAGGTAATCCAAGCTGATTTCCCTATCTATCTCTTCCTCTGGCTAGCTAATTAACTTCCTTGCATTTTACTCTCCTTGCCTTAAGTTCAGCTTCTTTTTTTCAAGGCACTTTTTCCTATGTGTAGACCGGAGGGAAAGCTCTTTAGTGGTTGTAACTTGCGTTCTGTCAAATGGAGTCACCAGCTGAGGCCTCTTGAGGGACTTGCTCTTGACATTAGCTATGGCTCGACATTAAGGCTCTTCCAAAGACACAGCTGGGCCCCTGGGAAGCTCCTGTATCTCCTACCAGCACTCAAGCCCATCTGTTGTATTTTTAGGTTTCTTCTAACGTGTCTTAAATGGCACTTGTTACTTTTGAAGATACTAACGGTTTAAAAGGTGTCTGATGTAACTCTACAGACAAGACCTTTCCGCTCCTAGGCATGTTCTGTAACTTTTTGATGACGGCCTGCATGGTCTTACAAGGTCTCTTCAGGCTCTGGCAACGTATTAGCTGTCCGCTCCACTTACTATAGAACAGCCTTTCACTTCACTGAGAGGGGTAACACCAACCTTAAATTCCACAGATGGTTATGTTACATTTTGGGAGGAGTAATAAGGCTGCACACGCAATATTCTGACTATTCTGAAAGAAGCAGGGCTGCGTGTGAAGCCACACGTACTTGAGAAGCCAGATGCTGATGCAGTACAGCATTGTGTGTCAGAGAGGCTTCAGTAAGCTAGTTTACGTAAAAGTAAACTTCTCTGGTGTTGGAGCTGAACCCCAAATGGACGTACTCACAGCAGGAGATCTCCTTCCGTGAGATAAATGACTGCGTGAACAGTTGAAACAAATGGTGGTGGAAAAAACAGGACTTGCTATCCACATTTTCTTTAAGTGATGTGTAGCACTTTTTTTGATTAAAGTGTAGCACTTTTCTAGACTGAACTGTTTCCTGAGTCTCCTCTGTCACTTGGCGTCTTGTGAATTTTAGTCCCATGGAGGGAGCCTTATTGAGACATTCCGTGAGGCCACGACTACGTGAGCCGTGGGAAATGGGACGTGATGCTGCTGATCGCATTTTGTTCTGATCAAAAGCATTAACTTTTTAGTGAAGAAAGTGTTGCCTTTTAATTCTGAACTTGAAAACATGGTTTAAGAATTATCTGCATAAGTTTGAAAAACTAATATTCATAGGTATAAAAAAAAAAGGCTACTGTGCCAATTTTGGACCGTAAGTAACCAAGTGGTTCTGTGCTCGCTTGCTGGATGTAGACTCTGACAGTGATGATAGGCGTATGTGGAATACACACGGTTATGATGGTTAAATGTTTTCTTCTCTTTGCTCTTTGGACAGAACTGTGAACACTAGAGACCTGGAAATAATCTGATTGCACTTCAGTAATCCAGTTTTATCAAGTACCGAAGGCCTTGTTTTGAAAAGCTGCTTGTTTACCTTTACCCATCTTCAACTTTGCAAAAAAACCAGAACAACACCGGGGGAGGGATGACAAACTTCTAGATTTGCACCTTGAAACATTTCAGGGAAACTATTGTGCTGATATTCCTTTTCCGTTCGTTTAGCTGACTGTTAGATGAGATTTCCTTGTTCAAATATCATTTCCCTTTTACAGACTTTACAGTAACCTGTTTGAGTCTTTTCTTTTCCTATGAATATCATGTACAGCAGCGTGCCACTGGAGGCTCCCCAGTTAGCTACTGGCCAGGTTTTGCGTATTCCTAGAAATGGCACTTGATGAAATAAGACTCATTTGGGGTGTGTTAAAGCTGAACTCCCTTTGGAATGTTCTAGAACAGCGCTGTTACTTGTTGGTTCATGTGCTATTTAAAAAGGCACAATTAAATATCTTCAATTTCGAATGGAGAAGAAAAATTCCTTATTTTCTACCCTGAAAATATTGGCAGTTTCAAAATGCAGTACTGTACCGTCGCTAATATGTTTTACTCTACTGGCAAACATCAAAACATTTTATAGCATATGCACTAAGATATTACTGAAATGTTGAGTACCTAGATACGTCTGTCATAGTGCGGTTTAACATGTCATGCTTTTAAAAATGTTTTCCTTTTGAATTACTTATTTATCTACACTCATGGAAGTATTATTTTATTGTGTACATAACAGTATTAGACCACTGAAGTCAATGTTTTGTTCATGTTAATTATTCTAAGTGTTCCTGTTGTAGCTTTATAACAGTGGCTGCAAGCTGCATATATATATATTTCCCTTCCCCTAAAGCCTGCGTTAAGTAATCTATTTAACCTAAACTTGCCTGCTTTTTACAGCATGAAGAGATTAACTAAGCATCTTCTGCAAATTGCTACTAAAAGTAATAATGCAGTCTTGTTCTTAAGTCTCCTGTAACAGATATACCGGATAAGTGAGCACCGTAAAGAGTAGCTGTCCCCAATCCTCCTGTAAACCGTTGGCTGACACTTCCATTCAAACGGATCATCCGAAGGGCAGCTGACTTTTCAGTGGTTAAATGCAACTGGTTTTGCTGGAACTAAACCTGCTCTGTCCTCAACGTCATGGTTACAATAGGAAACCCTCAGCCTTCTTCCTCTCACGGTTTGCTATTCAGAATACGGTAGAACTGTTTTAGACTTTAGAGCAGTGCCTTAGGTAAAAGGAAAAATGTATTTTTGTATGATAGCTGGTTCATTCTGGCAGAGACAATCATTCTAACGGAAAAGATGCCGATATTTTTTTTCTGTGCTGATACTATTTGTTGAATGATCTGTTACAGCTCTGTGTAAATATGTGCACACTGTTAAATAAACTTTGCAGTTGAACAATGCTTTAGTTCTGTAATGCTAACCATTGCCTTAGTAGGAGTCTCCAGCCCCTTGCCACGCTGACCTGCGCTCTGGTACCGCGCTAGCTACACCACACCGTGCACTCCCAAAACTGGTAGCCTCTTTGGCAGTTGCATTTGTGCGGTTGGGAAGTATTTGTACTAATGCCTTCACATCGGGCTGTGTTTGTACATGCTGATGACGTGTTTGTAACTTGGATTCTTTAACGTGCTTTTTGCTGCAAGCCTTTGCCTTTTCCTTGTAGCCCTGGCAGCTTTACGTTCTAAGGGTGAGTCTGGCAGTGTTCCGTGGCCACAGCAGAGCAGTGACCATCAAGGACACAGCGAGATGGTGCCTTTTGTTTTTCTTGCGAGGGTTCTTTGTGTCTGGTGGGTGCTCGGGAATGAAAGGGAATGACTGGAGCAGCATCCAGTTGATAAATGTATGGTATCGACCACCCTGAAACCAGCATTCAGGTTGGGGAAGGGTAGTGGTAGAGCAGTGTATGGCCAGTGGCTGTACACGCATTCTCTAAAGGGCTTTTTCACACAGGCTGTTCTTGGCAGATGGTCTGGTGTCAGTAATATATTTAAAAAAATTATTTTACAGAAATTGTTGCTTTGGTCCTCAGATATCTAAGGGCGCTGTAGCAGAACAGGTGACTCTGCTTTGCCAGTATCAGTGTATCAGATCGATTGCAGTAGCTCAGCCCTAAGAGGTGTCAGTCGTGTAAGATGGCAAAATGAAAACACAATTTTCCAGACCGCAGGACTCCAAGCAGGCACTAGTTTCATTTTTATTAAATCATAAACCATACACTGTCGTGATAGGAGAGCTATCGTTGTCTGAGCTATTTTTAAGGCACTTCTAAATGCATGTGCATTTTGGTGTAGTTGAAAGATTTACTTCTTGTTAATGGATTAATAATTGTATATAGACAACCTCATTTAAACAATGATGTAAAAAAAGCTGATGAGCAAAACTTTCGGGCAAACCATGCGGAAGTCAAGATTAAAACAAGGTTATGGAAACATAACTAAAGCTAAATTGTACTGCCAAAACATTGTTATATGTAAGATAAAGCCATTCCATACACTTGCTGCAAAATTTGGTGTGGTAGGGTAAGCGAAGGTATTTATTACTGTGCTGCTGTTACTGGTGTGATGTATGTGATGTACCTGTACTTGTAAAAGCGTAATAATGGATCTTTCTGATCCCAGGTGCAATCTTTCATCTCTATTTCTGAGGTGTGCATGCCTTGTCAAACCTATTTCATCTAAGTGCCGAGCTTAAATGTATACCAGACAAATTAAAACTAGCTTTGTTTTAGTTTAAGCCACACACAGGTTATGTAGTATGTGGATCTCTAATACTAAATCTAATGGCATTTCAAGCCTTTACACTAAGGGTTACTTGGAAGCAAAGTTAAATTTTTGCAAGGCTACATGCTTTTGTACTGCAGGAGCTTCAAAAGTCAAACCCAGTATGCTGAGGCTACTTTAGTTTTTATACTAAAATGGAAAAAAGTTAAAATTCTTAACATGCAAAAAACCTGCTTCTTTACCAGGATTGTTTTGGAAAGCAGGGCTCTAAAATCCATTTTACAGCAGTTGCTGTCTGCTCCTTACAGTCGTTTGGGACACTCAGCACAGTAAATTTTTCCATTATGGCAAACAAAGCGCTTGTTGGCCAGACCACGGGCACACTTTGTGCATTTGAAACAATAATCGTGCCAGGATTCATCTTCGTAGTTAACCACACTGGTTCCTCTTCCAAATCCTGCTAGGAGAGAAAACAATTATAGGACGGCGATAGTAGCTTTTCCCTTGGCTGGGTTTGCCCATCCTGCCTCCTGTGCTTCTGTAGGCTTGCAGGCCTTACTTGTGTGCCTAAAATACTAGCCAAAATGGCAACTGAACCATGTTGTTTGCCACTGGGTGTTACTGCTCTTAGAGAAACGGGCAGCTTAGCATAAAGCTTGCATGGCTTGTCTCTGCAATGAGCTTTTTCCCTTGGGTCCTTTCTCTAGGGAACGGTCAAGCTGAAGGAAAAAAAAAAAAAATCAAGGTGGAACCAAGGCCAGGTTGGCCTAAACGCCCTGCCTCGTTGTTACGGGCTCAGTCCATGCTCTAAAATGCAAAACGGAATGCAAGTCTCATGGGACCAGCAGGATGGTGCCTACATTGCAGGGCTGAACTTTCTGAGCCAGTAACTGTGACGTGTAAAATACATCAGAAGTGAAGCAAATAATGTCACTTTGGGGCAATAAAACACTGCTCTTTTTAGATTTAAGGTTCCCAGACTAAGATTAGGTGGGAACACAGTTCTAGTTGGGCAAGTTTTGAAGGAGGTAGATTTGAGGCATGCAAAAGGTGAAGAACTCAGTTACTAACTCAGGCTCCATCCAGCAAGAGCACGTGGCTTATTGTTAAATCCCATGGAAATCGCTGGGAATGTTTTTGGGATTCTAGACCTGTTTCTGTGTTAGTGCCCTCTGAGCCACATGTCTTTGGGGATCCCTGCTCTGACCTTCAGCTCCCCCGGCCCTCAAGCTGCATTTAGTCCAACATACCTGTAATAGGATTCTTGCAGCCAGCACACTTCTTGGCAACGCACTCCTTGTAGCACTCAACGCAGTAAAACTGATCCTCTACAGCTGTGAAGCGCTTCCCACCCAGTTGCTTCTTGCAGTTGGAGCAAATGAAACACTCGGAATGCCAAGGCTGTTCCTGGTAAGTGAGGCCTCCAGAAGTGATGGGCTAGGAGCGAAGAGCAGAGATGCGTTTCAGAATCAGGAGGGAGGAAGAGAGGCAATGCAGGTATGGGGTGTAGGGTACGAGGGCTCTGTCATGGAAAAGGTATCTTGAAAGTCGTCATTAAAATTAAATAGTGCAGTGCACTTGAGTTCCTCTAGCCTGAAATCTTGCATGCCCGGAGCTTTCATAATAGTTCATTTTACATGCAGTGGCTCCACAATTCTACAGTAATCAGTTGCAAAAGTTGTAAAGCAGCTATTTTATAAAATATGGTTTTAGTGCTTGAATACACAATACCTACTACAGAGCTTAAACCACCCCCAAAGCGAGCACGAGGCCAGTGCCCGCTTGGTTTCAGCAGGGTTGCCATCAGATAACCCTACAAGCCCCTCAGATGCCATAACGTGCAAGAACCATTAGCACTCTCACATTATTACACCACCAGCTGCTTGCACCAGTTATCCCAAGGAAAGAACATAAGCACTGGTACAGCTCCAGTGTCATCTGTCCACTGGTTGACTCTCCTAGCTTCCAAAAGGAGTAGGGGCTAGTTACGGCAGCTGCCTTTGCGAAGTGCAAGGACTTACATTCTTGCATTTAGCACAGGTCTTGGCAAACTTATGCTCGTGGCAGGAGACACAGTAGAATTCGTCACCCTTGGGGAAGAAGCTCCCAGATCCAATCACTTGCTTGCACTGGCTGCAGGTGAAGCAGTCCTTATGCCAGACCATCTTCTTGTACTCAACATTTTGGTCTCCTACAACAGACAGAAATAACTTGTTAGGTGGGATTTCAGGCTTGTGACAAACTCCCCACCCTGTGCGATGTAGCACACCTGCAGGCAAGACCTATGCCCAGCACTTCAACTGTAACATGGTCAAGGGATGAGCTGTTAATTTCTGTATCTGGTTTTAGCCAGGGCATTCTAGATTTTCTTAAAATATTTGTCAGAGAGGTGCCTGAGCCTCTCTGGGAAGAGGACCTTGATTTACAGAGGAAAGCTTTTGGTAGAAATGCGTCAAGACTAACTACTGGGATGAACTTCCCCCATGAGGGTTACCTGCAGAGCAGCCTTTCAATGCTTGAATAAAATGGACGGGTGAAAGCAACAGTCAAAACTTGCACCTTTTTGTGGTGCTCCAGCCTTCTGCTATGATGCCCATACCCCTAACTTCAGCCTTGATAAACCACCGTGGCTTCGCCCTAGTTGCACCTCTCTCACTGGCACCAGTACCTGCGATAATAGGCTTGAAGCAGCCCTTACACCTGGGAGCATCCTCAGTGGCAGTGCAGTTGCTACACCAAACCTTGTTGTTCTCCCTTAGCATGAAGGGCTCGTTGACCAAGGACGTGTAGCACTTGAAGCAGCGGAAGCAGTTGTCATGCCAGTAACGGTTCTTGAAATGCAGCTCCTGGAATGAACAGAAATGGAGCGAGCAATTAGCCCTTGTCTCTCTCGCTGAGCAGCTCTAAAACCAGCCTTGGCAGGGACGGATGGAGTCGTTAGCCCCTAAGCACGGCTGCGTTCAGGGGTTGGAGGTGCGGCTCATCTGCAAGCAGTTACGGGAAGGACATCTAACCAAACTCACTGACATTTAACCAAACACACATTCACTGTGGCCTTTCAGGGTAGCAGCAGATGCTTGAAACCGACAGCTTTGAGATTTGAAGTTGTGCAAGTGTGGGCTGCTTCGGTTGTCAAGTTCCCTCAGGTTCAGGTGTACGTTATTATTTATAAACACAAAGCAATAAACATTTGACAAACTGACAGATCAGCCCCTAGGTTCCCGAGCGCTTTGCCCAGAAGATGAGTTTTCTTGGGGCCCTGTGCAGGCTGGATTACCTGCAGTACTCTCTGCAGGACAATTCAGCGGTTGCAGCAGTTCCTGCGGCTGAATCTAGATGCCAACATTAGCTCCTGTGCAAAAGCAGCCCGTCGTGAGCATCCCTGCTGCAGCGCCTCTGAGCCCATGGCGCTGGTGTCCACGTGGCCCATCAGCCAGAGGACTCGGGAGAACTCATTTTCACACAGGCGCTCATAAACAGAGCGGAACCAGGAAAACAAGTGGGAAGGTTATCAGTGTCGGCCTGTCATCTTCTCATCACCCATTTAACTGCTCGGCGCTCACCTTGGAGTCGGCTCCAATGGGTTTCTTGCACTCAGTGCAGGTGTTGGCACAGAACTTCTCGAAGCACTTGACGCAGCAGTGGCGGCCCTCTTTCTGCACGTACTTCTTTCCTTGGAGTGCGTCACGGCAGTAGTGGCAGTCAAAGCGCTCCGACATGGTGCCCACGGTGTAACTGCCAGGCCCTGCGAGAGGAAAGAGGACAAAGTTACAGCCCGGATAACTGCTCCAGCTTCTTGGGTCTAGGCAAGTAAGAAATACCAGGAAGATGGCTTAGCAACGAGCATGTGGTGGTGTCACACTCCTCAAGGGTCTGTTGGTAGAGAAAGCAGCTTCTGTGCAAGCGCTGTTAGGGCAATTTGAAGGCAGGCTGAGAGAGCTGGGGGGGTTCAGCCTGGAGAAGAGAAGGCTCCGGGGAGACCTTCCAGCCCCTTCCAGTCCCTAAAGGGGCCCTACAGGAAGGATGGGGAGGGACTCTGGATCAGGGAAGGGAGTCATAGGACAAGGGGGAATGGTTTTAAACAGTAAGAGGGGAGATTTAGATGAGATCTGAGGAAGAAATTCTTCGCTGTGAGGGTGGTGAGCCCCTGGCCCAGGTTGCCCAGAGAAGCTGTGGCTGCCCCATCCCTGGAGGGGTTCAAGGCCAGGCTGGACAGGGCTTGGAGCAACCTGGTCTGGTGGGAGGTGTCCCTGCCCAGGGCAGGGGGTGGCACTGGATGGGCTTTAAGGTCCCTTCCAACCCAAACCATTCTCTGATTCTATAGTAATTTTTCTATCCGGTGGCTCAGTGTATTATAAAACACAACACCTCTACCAACTGCACTGGCACTTCCCAGGTGCCTCCAGCCTTGCCTTTAAGGTCTAGGTTCGGCTAACAAACCATCACGTTCGTTGGGAACGAGGGAAGCTCGTTCTGCACCCAGGGAAGCTGGGTGCAGGAAACAGCCTGGGTTTGGTTGCAGCAGTCACAAAACTCATACACCTGCTAAAGGAGGCAGCTTGGATGTCCCCTCCAGGGTCACAAATTGCCATTAGGATGCAGAGAAATGCCACGAAGTCTCAGAAAAACGCGGGCTACAGCATAATGCGATGCAGGCCAGCTCCTGGCTGTGCTGGAAGGGCCGCCCCGCTGCTGGAAGCGCTGCGCTTGCCCCTAACAGTTAGCATAAGCAATGCATTAGTAACACAAATATTTTCAGTTCCCTTAATAGCCATCCAAGATACAAATGCTAGATTTCTGCCTAGCACAAAACCGCAGCTCTCTGGGGTGCAGCCCACTGTGAGTGCAGCATGGTGAGCTTTGCTCGCTCTGGGAACACAACTGCAGGCCAGGAGAGCAGAGTCCCACAGCAGCCTGTCCCCATCGCCTTCTTGAGAGGAAGGATACTAGGCTGGTTTATTTACATATTTCACATCAAGCAAGGATGACGATACCTAATCATTCAGTGAGAACCACTTAGTTGCTTAAGGACAGCCCCACCGCAGGCCTCGGCGAGGTCCTGGCGGAGGCTCGGCATAATTTGTGCACAGAAATCACCGCCAACCATGAAGGGAACAGAGCAGTTTCCAGCCTAAGCCCACAGCCAGCTCCAGCCCTCCAAGGCCTTTTGTGCTGGATAGTTGTGCAGCTTCCAGCTGCCTCTTTCCACCAGGTTTTCACATATAAAGTCATGAGGGAAAAAAAAAAAAACAAAAAAAAACCCAACCCACAAAAAGATCTCCCTACATGTAAAGAAACTTCTTCAGTTCATTCCAGCAGGGCTCTGCCAAGGTGTGATACTCCAC
This sequence comes from Rissa tridactyla, assembly GCF_028500815.1. Lineage (NCBI taxonomy): Eukaryota > Metazoa > Chordata > Aves > Charadriiformes > Laridae > Rissa > Rissa tridactyla. The sequence continues at coordinate 28,223,762 of NC_071474.1, read as the reverse complement.
CACGGCCAGTTATGTGGGAGGCAGCACATCAGCGGGCGTGGGGGCTCTTGACCAGCGGATTTTCCACTTTGGCTGGAGGTGCACACTCATGCTTTCTCCCCAGACGCCCACCCCCAGCCTCATGCCCGGCCTCGGCCTCCCAGACCCCCTCTGCTAAGGGCTCCCTCCATTTCCCCAACGCCCTCCTCAGCGGAAGCCAGCAACGCTCCTGCGCGGGGGCTGCAAAAGCTCGGGCAGGGTTACACGAGCCCACACAGTCCCAGACACCCAGCTCCATCGCTGCCCCTGCCACTCGCGCCCCCGCAGCCCCCAGCACCACCACGAAGGCCCATCTCCTCTGCACGGCCAACAACCCAGGACGCAGCCTTGAGCTTTCTGCACCATCAGCCACCAGATGGGAGAAACATCTGGCAACAGAGGAAATTTAATTATTCTTTTCCTGGTAGAGCTATAGCACCAGAGCAAAGAAGGACAGGGAGAAGAATGTGGCCAGGCAATATGAATTGCTGCTGCTTCCTGCTGAGAGGTGGAGGGGGCCATTAGCACCTCCATCACATAGCCTCACCTCAGACCACCCTCCTGAGTCCTGGAGTTTAGGGTCTGCTTTGCTGCCTGAAGGAGATGGAGCTCAGCAGCATAACGGCCACCCATTCCAGCCGTGCTACTCCCAGCCCAGAACCTTTATAAACTGAAACAGGGCTTGGGTTTTTTGGGGTGTAGAGAGGGCATGTCATTCCTGGCTGGGTCAGTGGGACCCCGTGGGGATCGCCCGTGGCTGTGGGATGATGCTGCACAGGAAGAAATTCTTTGCTGTGAGGGCGGTGAGCCCCTGGCCCAGGTTGCCCAGAGAAGCTGTGGCTGCCCCATCCCTGGAGGGGTTCAAGGCCAGGCTGGACGGGGCTTGGAGCAACCTGGTCTGGTGGGAGGTGTCCCTGCCCAGGGCAGGGGGTGGCACTGGGTGGGCTTTAAGCTCCCCTCCAACCTAAACCATTCTACAATTCTATGACTGCCGTGTTGTTATGGCACAAGGACCTGTTTACACAGCTTTTTCTTGGACACCTGCCCACACCAGTAAATACTGTCAACTGCGTGGCCCAGCCTGTCAGCACAAGAAATCCCCCCGCTGACATGGGAGTCCCCGGGCCAGAGGGATGGCTGCTGATACCTTTCTGAGGCGCAGCACTGCACATTTACCTCACCAGCCAAGGACACATCAAACCCAACAGGTCCTGACCAGAGCACAGCCCTGCCCATCAAGCCCAGGCACCGCAGAAAGCAGTGAAGGGTGGCTGCTGCCTTCACCATCTCCTTTGCCGGCCCCATTTCTCTTTGGGAGCGACATACTGTTGGCAGCACACCATGAGCAGCCCCAATACAGCCCCAAAGCCCTAGGAGGTGCCTGCCTGCAAATGAATGCTTTGCTGTTATTTCAGAGCTCTTCTGCGTCATCTCTGGGGTCAGGAAACTGCTGGATGGGTGGCAGCAGAAGATGTCGTGGGCACTGGTGATGAAGGAGCTGATTTTCTCCAGTACCACCTGCAAGACAAGGAGGGACTGGAACACAGGACACAGGAGGCGGGACTCACACTGTTACTTTGCAGATTTTAAAATCTGAGAGTCATCTCACTGCCTCCTCTTTGCCACCTTTTCGATAACTTCGGGCCAGAGCAAGTTGGAGCATTTCTCTTCCAGAAAGCAAGACAGATATTCCTGGAGAGGAGCATCGCTCAGGGGGGCTGCAGCAGAGGGGGGGCACCAGGTTCACACCCTTCCCCTAAAACTCACAGAAGCAGGCCGGAGGCCGAGCTGGCAGGAATTGCACTCCATGGGGACCAAGGTCTGGAAACGCCGCCTTGCCAAGGTCAGGAGACGGCCATGTCCTGCTGACAACTACGCCAAGGGTTGTGTTTGTACCGGTTCAAGTAAATGAAACAAATAAACAGCTGGGGAACGTGGAAACTATGTGAGCCACGGCCAACTCTGCAGAGCTCTACCAAGCGAGTTTAATTTAGAAGAAATGAATGCACAGAGCCCAGGGCAAATGGTATCGAAACATTCCAGATCTCAGGTTTAGGTTTGCTTTCAACCAGAACACGTAATCGTGAACACATGGCTCAGGGAGTAACATAATCCTGTGTTCCCATGTAATGCTAACACGAGACAGACATTTATCACAGCAGCTTTGGAACTCCCCAGACAATTAGCAGTGGGCCTGGCAGCCCCAGGAGCTGGGCTGTACATGCAGACATGCCAGCTTCTGCCTACCTTGTGCCATCTCATGGACCAAAAAGCCCCTCTCGTACCTAGGTTAGGGCATGAATTTGCTTCCAACTGCTCCAGGAGCTTTCTGCCCTCATCAGTATCATCCCTGATCTCGACCTGGGAAAGGCACCTCTATCCCCTCACCTGCAGTGAAGATACACCGACCACATCGTCCCAGCAAACGTGCTGGTTGCTCATGGTCTCTGCTCACCCGTGCTGTGCTGAGAGCCCACATCAGCCGGACCGTCTCCTACAGCCCTCCCACAGGAGCAGCCTATCCAGGGGCTGGGGCACGAGAGCCCCAAAAGCTGCCAGCCTGTGGCAGAGCAGGGCCCCGTCCTGGTACCAGCAGTGCTGGGACCACCGGAGCATTTTCCCAGAGCAGAGTAAGTGTCCATGGAGACTTCAGAGCTGCTCTGGGGAAGAAACATTTAGCCTCTTACTGCTGCTCCCCTAAGCAGTCTGGTCTCCTCTCCTCAAAAGTAGACAAAATGGGTATTTGTTGTGCTCTGTAAAAAAAGACATATATCTTCTAGAGCCTGGTTGGCAGCAGGTTGTGGGTTTGGAGATGTTTAACTCCTTGATAACCTGTTCACCCTCCAGCTGCACCACATCCCCACAGCTTAACTTTCCAGACCTTCCAGCTATATTAAGCCTGGCCTGTCTTTGCTGTCTGGAAAATAGGCAAGCCGTGAAACTAAGGACACACTTGGGTATACGGAAAAAACATGACTCCTTCTCTCTCTTCCTTGGGGCCTTTATTTTAGTGCACGCTGCATACTTTCCCCACACAAGCTGTGCAGCAGCTGTTGAGCACTCAGTGGGGATTCACACCAGCGCTACAAACTGTGCTACAGCAACGCCAAACTCGGTGCTGAGGGTAAGCTCTCATCAGGCAAAGTACTAAACCCGTAGGTGCTTCATTTCACAGTGGTGTGCTTAAAATGACAGCAGTACGCACAGGTGTTTTAGCTTGGAAGTTATTTGAACGCAGTTTCTTTGGCTCTACCTTTGCACCAGACTACACTGGCCCTGAGCTGGCAGCCCAGTCAAGCGTCTCCTGTTTAACCCCAGGAGAATCACTGATCCAAACCCCATTTCAGCTCGACTCTGGAGCCACAGAAGGGCTGCAGAGGAAAAGTATGGACAGTCTGGAACTATTCTCTGGCCCAGGCTGATGTCCGTGCACAGAGGATGTTCTGCTGGAGAGAAACAGGCGAGAAGAGAGCACAGGCTGCTGGGGAGAGGGTGAAGTGCAGTACATGCCCATCCCTAAATAGCCTAGAGGACCCTCAATAAAAATAAGAGCTCAAGAAAAAGCCAGCAATACTTCCAGAAACTAACCCCCCCTCTAAGCAAGGTGTCCCTCTCCCACCAACCTTGGCAGGGCACTGTCTAAATGTAGCTCCCTGATGGATTTGCCTACAGCATGAGGGCGGCTGGCCAGACCAGTGGCCTTCTCGAGTATCAGGGTATTTGGCGTGAAGACCCACTGGAATTCAACCCTAACATTTACCTGACCACAGAGGTGCCAGTTAACCACTTGTCCCCAGAGACCATCTCCTGCTTTTCAAAAACAGCCCCTCAGCCCTTGGACAACCATGCCTTCCATCTTTCAGAGAAAGATCTCAAGTGTCTGGGCTCCACCAGTACCTCCAGCCATGCCACCACCATGCTGTGGAGCAGTCACATGGCTGTCCCAGCTAGTGCTCACAAGCAGGGCTACGTCTGCATCCTGCAGCATGGCAAGCTTTAGCATGGAAAGGAGGGTACAGACCACCTTTTTGTGCCACCCCACAAAAGCCATGCCTCTCCTGTAGGCTCCTGTCTCCAGTGGCCCCTGGGTTGGTTCCTCCCAGTTCAGGCGACCACCACTCGGCATCACAGTGTTTTGCACAACAAATGAAACCGAATCACTCTGCAAAGGGAGCTGAAGCATAGCTGATAAGCAAAGCACTTAACACAGGATATGTCTTAATGTCTCTGGGGAATATGTTTAAATGTGATAAACCACCAAGGAAGAACTTGAAGTGTGGTCTCGGAAAACAACCAGGGAAACTACTTAAACCTTACAGACTATTCTGCCACTTAGGAAACAAGATGAAGGTGTTAACCCTCTGCCCTACATGCAGCTGCATGCTCTATGGTGATATGGAAGGAAAACAGCAATTGCCTTTTGACTCTCCATCCATTTTATTTTTCTCAGCAGACTGAGCGCACACGGCTCCCACCCCGCCAGGCGTTGGCTGGATCTGCCTATTCCAGCTCAGAACCTGGCATCCCCTGCTCTGTCACCTGAGTTACTATTCTCAGCTTTTCTCTATGCGTGGCTTGCTATAAATACCAGGGAATACTCTTAAAAGAAGAGTCCTGTTAATCTGAAATGCAAAGCGACGCTCAGGACTGCGCCTCAAGGTCACTGGCACGCTGCCCTGGATGACAAGGAAAGAAAGAAATCACTTGCGGGTCATTTTTGCTGGGAGAGCTGGCAGGGACGAGTGGAGAGCGGTGCTCTCCCATTGCCAGGCTTGGGCACGTGCAAGTCTCACACTCTATAATTCAAAAATTAGTCTGTTGATAAAATGGAAGCTGCTTTATTTAGAACAAGAACGGCTCCAAGTTCCTCAGGCGGTTGCCAAAAACATTCCCTACGGTCCTATTGCCACCGTGTCTGAGCACATCCCAATCATTATTAAATCTCCACAGTTCCCCAGGGAAGTAGGGACGTGCTATTAAAAAAAACCAACACACTGCTCCAGCCCTGCAAACACCTCCCCCAGGGCTGGCTTTTGCACTTAATACAGAGCTCAGCTAAGGCTAACAAGGCTCCCTTAGTGCAGCACCGCTGCCTGGAGTAAGGCTGGGCACTTGGGCAGGATTTAAGCAGTGAAGTTCAAACTTTTCAAAACAAACCAAATCAGCTAAAGCGGGGAAAAAAAAAAAAAAAAAAAAAAAAAAAAAGCCCTGCTCAGCAGCTCCCTTACTCTGTGGCTGCCTTAAGCTTTGACCTTTGAGACTCCTCATTTACGTTCCCAGCTATGCACAGATCTGCCCCCACCTCAGTAGCTGGATGCTCTTCTCGTGCCCAGGTGCCCCCAGGAGCCAAACATGAGGCTGTCTCCTGTGGCAGGGAATTCACTCCCCTGCGCCCCACTGCCGCCACCCTGGAGAGAAGGGCTCCCCTGGATGCTTCACTATAACTCATTGGTGGCAGCGCTCCAACTGCAGCATCTGCTCAGAAGACACTTCAGCATTTTATATTAGAGCACAACATCAAATCCGTGGGTCCTTGCCCCGGAGCACGCCTCCCTGAGGAAGAAAAGAAAGATACAGCTGGGACTATAATGAAAGGACACTACAGCATCAGTCGGTCTCGCAGGGTGAAGTTGAAAATGTAAATGTTGTCTTACATTTTAAGTGAGTGGATTGCTCTTTTTAAACACCTTTAAGGCATTTAAAAATGATACCACAGAGGTCCGATTTTACGCAGAAAGGTACCTTGCATCGTGTATATCTGCATCACACGAGCAAATCCTAAGGAGTTACATGCCATGCAAGAAGGCTCATAGTCGTGCCCTGTCCTGGGAGGCTGAGCATGAAGTTGAAGAGCAGGCTGTGACTGTCCAACCCAGTCTGGAAGACGCTCTATGTTCCCAACAGAGACTCATGAGCGCCACTGTCCCCTGGCTCCCGGTGTGCCGCAGCTCGGTTTGATGCCCACAGGAGCTGTGCCCCAAGCTTCACATCCTCTCCCCAGGTATGTCCACCCCTTGGGTTAGGTCGCATCAAGAGATGCGGTGGCATTGCCATTGTATGTAATGGCATGTATGTAGGGCTGCATGTAAATACATGCTGGACTCACACACAAACATGGTTAGCTTCTAAGAATCGGATAAGCTTTTAAAAATCCCAAAGCGCTGGCAATTGGCTGTCATTGGAGGGCTAGAGTAGCTTAGTCACGGATGGGAGGACACAACACATCTGCGTGCCTTGGGGGACATGCAAAACATGCTCTCAAAACTGCTGTCGGTGTTAATGGGAAGGAAACGCTAACATTTTCCTATCACTGGTGAGGGTCAGACTGTTTGATCTATGAGGCAAACACAGAGAAGAGGGAGTAAACACCAACTTCCCACCAGAGCAGAGAAAACCATCTGGATTTACAGGCCGGGCTTCGGCACGCTCCCCTCTGCAATTTGGTACTACATATAGGGCTACAGCTTGATGCATCCTTACTGGATAAAGAGGAGGGGGGGGTTCCCCAGCAATGGGTTTCCCCAGCTCACTGCAATAGCTGCTGCAGCAAGCTCACTGCGAGGAGGAGCATCATCATCCCCTGTTTTCACCTAGGCTTCCTCAAATAACGGCTGAGCCCCAGCCCTCCCACAGCAGCACATACAAAAGCACTTACCAGCCAATCCATTTTACAAAAATAGATGAGGCCACCGCCGCCACGCTCCCAGCACCAGTCCCACACACTGGTTATAAACCCATTTGCTATCGTTAGTTACAGCTGCAGATTGCTGAGGCTTAAGACTGCATTCGAAGGAGTTGTTTTGCTGGTGCAGGAGCCTGTTAGCAAAACCTTCCTCCCGATTTACCAGGCATTGCACACGCAGGGCTTTTCCCACGACACCCAGCAGCACGTCCACTTTACCTGTGTGCCTGTGGAAAGCCATGCTTAGCAGCCCAGAGTCACCAGCAGCCCCTTAGATAACAGAGTTCACAGTCTCTTGGCCGATTAGGAGCTGCCCCGTTTGATAACATACATTTAAACGGAGGCTATTAATATGGACGGGACTCCTACCAGATGTCCACTCCCCTCCCCAGAGATCACAACCTTAATCCCCCTTGAAAATTCTTACCATTTTAGGTGATCTGAGGGAGAAGAATAGGATCCAGAGACCTCTAGGTCTCTGTAGGCAACATGTAAATACCTGCCCAGCTACTCAGCACCCAAATTAGTCCCAAAGGCAGAGCGTGCCTCAGGAACTTGACCCCATGCTAGTACTATTTGGCCTTGGCTTTAGAGCTAGATTGTGTCTCATATCAGTCCTGAGCTAAATTACAGACCCAACATTAATTCTGCACTGCTGTTGCTGAAGGGAAGAGGTGGATCATGGCCCCATGGGGGCTGGAGGGGCTGCAGTCCCAGGAACCAGCAAGGGGCTGTTCCCTGGCTGTTGGGCCCATAAATGCAATGGGTTATAGCCCTGGGGACGCAGCTGAGAGCCCACTGAAGTAACAGAAGATACCTTCGTGGAGGGGGTTAGACTTGCCTTCAACATGAGCGTCACACTGAAGTTTAACTGCCAGTAAAACTGCTGTACCTGGTCCTCCTCCAGCTTTTATGCTAAAGAAACTCAAGGCATTAAGTGTTCAAAGTGAGCAAGTCCCCGAACAGCAGCACTTAGATAATCTGGTTTCATGAACACGGGCCTCCTCTAGTATCTAACAGTATGGTGCGGTCCATTCCCCAGGACATCGCTTGTAGGGAGCACTGGCTCATGTCTCTGTCCTCTTCACGCAGGCATCCACGAAGCTCCCTGGGACACCCCACCTCCACAGCTCCAACTGACCTATTTCCACCCAAGTCACACCAGGGAGCGGAGGGAGCTCTGGTTCAGGGCTCACTCCCATGGGAATGCGCAGGCTGCAGCAGCTCCACAGCCGTGCTCGCTCTGGTTTATACAGTCGGCAGCAGCGCACGTTCAGGGCCAGCAGCCAGGGAGGCCCAGCTGCTAATCCTGCCTCGACACTGACTCACTGCATGGCCGTGGGAAAGTCATTTAACCTCCTGACTGCCACTGGGAAGAGCCAATGTTTATCATTCCTTCCACAGAGCCCATCGCAGTGGTGTCTGGCCTCTGAACAGCATAGAATCATAGAATGGCTAGAGTTGGAAAGGACCTTGAAGATCATCTCATTCCAAGCCTCCTACCCAGGGCAGGGACACCTCCCACCAGACCAGGTTGCTCCAAGCCCCGTCCAGCCTGGCCTTGAACCCCTCCAGGGATGGGGCAGCCACAGCTTCTCTGGGCAACCTGGGCCAGGGGCTCACCACCCTCAGAGTGAAAAATTTCTTCCTGATATCCCATCTAAATCTCCCCTCTCTCAATTTAAAACTGTTCTCCCTCATCCTATGGCTCCCCTCGTGATAGAGAGTCCTGAGCATCTTCAGCCCAAGAGGCCCTGCTACAGCCAGGAACATCTCTGCTTCTCACTTGTGGAGGTCCCAAGACCTCCTCGACCACCCACACATGGCAGGGCACGCACAGCCTCCAGCCCCAGCACTGGGCTCAGTGACTCCCTGGGCCTTCACACCCATCTTAGGGCTCCCAGGTAGCACACATCAACATCTCAACATCATCTCAAGCATCTCATGACAGCATAGATCCACTTGTGTAGCAGATTGGGGCTGGGAAACATGTTAAAATACTAGCACACTGAAACACTTTGGCTAGGAAAAACCCAGCGTCATTCTGCCCCAGCTCATCTATAAACTCAAGCAAATTGTTTGCATAATTCAGATGGTAACAGGAACCCTTACAACTGGTATTTTCCTGTGCTAATCTTGCTGCATGCAGTGTAATATTTACAGACATGAGTTCATTTTTGGCAATGCACGTAGAGTTTGCACCATTAACTATTCTTGTTCCTTTCCAGTTCCCTACACAAAGAGCTGGCACCCTCCCCCTCGGCAGTCATTTCCTACTTCCCCCGGAATACCCTCGTATTTCAATTAGAAACAGTAACCCTTGCTCCCCATCCCAAAAGGCGGAATAACGCTGCCGTGCAGTGTCAGCAGCTGCCACGTCCCGCCCCAGAGGCAGCTGCAATTCAGCAGCAGTTTGACAGCACTGTGGAGGCATGCGGAGAGCAGAGACAGACACTTGGCCATCAAAATATTTCACGTGTGCAAATGGATGTTTGTTTGCAGCATGACAACAGGCACGGGCTGGAGGAGGTGTGAGAAGGAAAGCTTGGCCAAAAAACAGGAGGGAGACCCAGCCCTGCTGATGCCTGTGAAGCTTCACCATGAAGCTCCCCGGAGCAGCATTTCATAGCACAGCCCACTCTGCAAAGTCTCTGGTGATTCCCCAGAGCAGTCTGTAATAAAAACGCCATTTTATTTGCATTTGTGGCTTCCTGGGCCAGTGTAGCAGGGACAGGCTGGGGAACAATCCTTGCTGAGAGGACAGGGCTGCTCTTGGTTTCTTGGCTGGCTTTAGCCATATGACCTTGGACAATTCCCATCTCCCCCCCAAGTCCGCCCAAACCCAGGTGATTAAACACACCGGTGGTGCAAGGTATGGCACAAGTGCCAAGGAGGGACGTTGTTGCCCTGTGAAACATGGCAGGGAGCAGAAACACCTAGGAAGGAGAGAGTGCCCAGACAGGAGGGGTACCAGCCCTGTCTGAGCCCTTCTCTGCTAGCCAGCACCCTGCACTCATGGGTCCCAGAGGAGAGAACACTACAGACACGTCGGTGGGTGCACAGCAGGGCATGCAGGCTTGGGTTTTCACGTTTTTAACGTTAAACCTGTCCTGTAGGTTTTCAGGACTCCAGAGAGCTGGTCTGGACACACTGATCCCCCCCCACAGGTCTGACTGCAAAGCGGCATGGCTGGGACATAGTGTCATCCACTCGGATAGACAAATGATTCACATTGTGGTTTCCAGAGTATTTTCTTGCCTTAACAAACCTGCCAGGAAAGGTCTGGGTGTCTCAGCTTGCTCACACATCCTGCTGTCACTCAACGGACAGAAGGTCCTAAATAGAGCCGGTATAACCCGGGCATTGATGAACTCTTAGTCACCATCATCAAAGAAAGAAGCAAGCAGCAGTAAATACGAGCAGGAGGGGAGCACATGTCCACCTCTTCGGGTAACGCGGTACCTTCTGCTTCCATACACACCACTTCGCAATGCACAGTGAAGCTGCAGAGGAAAGCACACTAGCCATTCACCAAGCTCCCATAAAACAAGAGCGCCGTATTCTTCCTACTCTTCCTGCCGTGCTGGCAGGCGCTGGACTCGCTCCATGCTCGCTCTCCCGCTCCAGCAATAGCACAGGACCAGCACGGTCCCATCAGCCAAGGCTGCGCCAGGCAGCATAGGGGTTTGCTCTCCGCATCCAGGTTTGCTCCCACACGCCATTTGCACAAACACTTCCTTCTCAATAACAGCACAGCAGTTTCAGAGGTTTTTAAGTTATCAATTTATCTTAGGTTGCATGCAATGTGTGTCCTCCCGCAGCAGAGAGTGCTCCTTCTGCCCAACCTATTGCAGACCCCAGCTAAACTTCCCTTGGCTCTTCTGGAGCAGAAACTAAACAAAATAATTTAAAAAAAAAAATTATATATATACATATGAGCTATATCTATCTATATAGATAAAGACAGAGTTTGCAGGAAGCCAATGAATAAAGCAGTTGGGCTTAAGAGGAGAGAGGACACAAGAGCGAGCCCGCCTTTGCACTTGTGGCTGGTCCATCAGTGGGACAGAGGAGGCGGCAGCCCCACCACAGGAATGCTGGGCAGGTTTGCGATCCGGGACTGACGCCTGGGGCTGATCCAGCTCTCCAATTACTCAGTATCCTATGTGTTTCCTGCTCCCAGCGCTGGTGGGGAATTTTCCCCATTCAGCACTCAAGGATGCACCCCTGAAGCATCCTGCAGACACTCAAGTGACCACAAGACAGAGACACCCTGGCTCACACGAGATGTACCCACATCCAGAGCAAATCCAGCAAGGACATCCCTGCAGTGACAGAGGGTATGAACATACCAGCCATAAGGCAAGCCCCGTGCCCTCGGGCTACCGGCTCAGAGTGGACCTTGGAGAAGGAAATGGGCAGCACATGGCAAAGGCACACAGGGTGTTTTCCTTCTTTCCATGCTGAACTCCAGCCCACAGCTGGGTCAGATCCGTGCACTGAGCCTTTCAGTGCCAGGGGAAGCTTTTAGGATCCGCTATGGAGGTGGGGATAGAGGAACTGGGAATAAACTTATAAGTAGGCAGGCACAGACTGGGTAACCCTCCATGAACTCAGATACAATGTGAGTAGAAACAAAAGGGGGAAGAGAAGGAAGGATAAGGAGAGAGAAAAAAAAAATAAGGATGAGGGTGTATTAACAGACAGGAAAGAATGGCCCAGAGATAACGGAGCTGGAAATGCAGGCATCTGAAAAATAGCAAAACTGGGAAGAGATCTAAAGTGGGTTTTTCCCATCTGCCTCCATCCGCAGGCTGGACTGTTTCCAGTACTATTCCCATGGCAGCTCCAAATTTATTCCCCTGCTGCCATCTGCTCTGCAGCTCCCCTCCACACATGCTCCCGACTGGCACTTCTTCCCGTCACCTGTTGCTGACATGGCAGACCTCTGGCTGCTGCTGAAAGCCAAGCAACACCAAGGCCTGGGGGCAGCATCTGTGCATAAATCAAGAGCTGCTTTGTAGACCCAAGGCTTTGTCCAGCTCCCGTCGCCCCTCCGGGCTGTGTCAGGGTTGGAGAACAGGAGCCGCAGCATGGTGGGGTGCAGGCACCACACAGACCCACAGCAGCAGCCCCAGGACATACAGGCTCCAGAGAGGACTGCGGTGAGAGGAGGCTGCAGCAGTATAAGGTGCTGCACAGGGCTGGCTTTGAATCAAGTGCACCAAGAAAGCCCATTTCCTCCTATCGCTGCTCCCTCCTCCCTGTGGCTCTTTGCTATATTGCAGATAAGATGCCAAGACTATATCTTCCAGCAGCAAGGATGCTGAGCGGATGCCTGTTGTGGTCCCTACAGTTACATTTAGACCTTCACTACAAGCTTTAAAAGGGACAGTCCCAAAAGGCTGAAGATTTTTTTTACATCTCTTAGACAGAAAAATGTATTAGTCTTAAACTCACTAGGTTAAACCTGGGCCGAATTTCTCTTCCCAGCTGTGTCTCCCACATCCTTCTGCCCGGACCCAGCCTGCGGAAGGGAGCTGTGAGGTGCAGTCAGCAGGGGGGGGGCTTGGCAGGCTGCCCGCAACCCCCTCGTGTGAGCTGCAAGGTAGAAACGACAGGTCTGAACGTGTCGGGGCATTGGCCAACCGTAAGGAGACACAAAGCCTTCCTTTGCTTCTCCTGGGAGAAAGATCCACAGGTACTGCCAAGACTGGTCCAAATTCAGATGCCTTCTAAGTGCATCAAGCCCACAACTGGGCTAAAAAGCCTCAGACACAGCATTCGGCCCTTCCTTCTCAGCAGCCTTATGGCTGCATTGTGCACAGATCCACCCAGTAGTGCCCAGTTTGAGCAAAGCGGCCTCGATGCACTGCAGCCAAATGGGAAGTCCTCCTCAGAGGCCATCTGCACTGGGAGGAGCCGAGATCAGCTGGTTCTTGCAAGTTCATTTACCACAAAAGCAAGCAAGGGTGCAGCGCTTCCCAGGGAAGAGGAGACAGCAGGCAGGGGAGAAGCTGCCTGTGTGTCCAGCGACACAGGAGCAGTGGGGAAGGTCTCCAGGTTAGCATTTTGGGACCCCAGCAGTGCCACACTCTCACCCACACTGGCCAGGCCCCCGCATTCAAAGCTCCCTTGAAGAGCTCTAGGGTTTCTGCTCTTTGCAATGCACAGAGCTTTGGCTGCAGAGCTCCAGCTACATAGCACTGTGCCCTCAGTGGTGGCAGGGGTGTGATGCCTCTCCGTTACCAACAGCACTTCCACCAGGACTATGTGGTCCTCAGAAGAGCCCTCCTTGGGGCCAAGCAAGCTGCACCACAACTCAGTTGTTCCCCAGGTTATTACCCCAAAACTTCACACTTAGGACAGTGGAGCTCCTTAGGGCTATCTTGGCCAACTGCAAATGTCTGTCTTTGTTCAAGTTGAGATGCAGTCACATGGAGAAGGAATGACAGTCGGAGTCAAACATGGGGCAAAGGTTAGCCAGTCACAGCTTCCCCCCCGTGGCTCAGCCCTGGCTTGAGAGCTGAGAAACGTAACTTCAGTCCCTGTCAAATAAATACCGCACTGATCCCAGCCAGGCAGCATGGCAGTCTCTTCCAGGAAAGATGAGGTCTGATGAACACTCACAGGGATATAATCCTACCATACCCACACAATAAATGCTCATGTCGGGGCTTCTCCAAGTTGTTAGTAAGCCGTCACTGAAATAATATTTCACAACCTCCATTATGTTCTCTGCATTCCTAATTGCTTTCAATTACTTCTCAAAGATGCAGCAGCTGGCTGAGCGATGCTCTCCCCCAGTGAAGTTAAACAGCTCACTGTGGAGAGCACGGAAGGAAGTTCCACTATTAGTTTGTATCACTGCTTGAAAGCTAGGTCATTCGCCTTCCCTGGAAATCCACCCACCACGAGTCAGAAATTAGCAGCTGCTCAGACATCAGCTACAACACACATGCTCTCCAGCATCCCTGACACGGGTTTCCAGCAGCCCTGCCATCCTCCTGCATTCATGCAACAGGACCTGGCAGCAAGAAGGACTTTCAAGGCTGCAGGCTGTGCCCGAGCTCTTCTTCCAAAGGCTGGGAATGTTTTTGGTGTGATGTTTTCTAGTAAAACATCGTGTTCGCAGGAAGCTGCTGGGCAGACAGTTCTGCAGACCTCCTTCCTCTGCCCCACAGCACAGTGGGCCAAGCCAAAACCCACCACAAGTGGTGCTCTGCAATACCAAGGAGCCTTGGTCTTTCCCCTTAAAGAGCTTTATTTTCAGAGGAGAAGAAAGGTGGGTGGACTGCGATTCTGGCAAAACACCCTCCAGAAACTCAGCACATGGGAAACACTAAGGATAGAAAACTTCATCTCAAGTGTCCAGAGATGGGTAAAGCAAATGCTTCTCAGAAGAGGGCTGGGCAGAGCACACTGCCTGGCTAAGGGTAAAGACAGGCCACCACTTCAATGAGAAGGACATGCCCTTCCAAGCATTGGCATGCTGGTTGGGAAGACTCCCTGGCATCCAGCACACCATCAAAGCACGGCCTGAACTTGGCACAGGCCCCAGGGCCATGGCGTGAGCGCTGATTTAGAGCTGACAGGAACCAGCCCTGGTGTAGGGGTTTAGCAGGACAACGAGCCCATCACCCCGGGCACAGGACAGTCGCCTCGAGCAAGATTAGCGTTTGGCTACAACCTTCAGTTGCTAGAGAGCACTGGTGGCTGAAAGCACCAAATCACCCTTGTTATGTGGCCATTTTAAAAATAACCTTTCCCAAAGCCCCACAGTGCACAACCCTGTGTCTGTCTCAGCTCCAGGAGCCGAAGGAGATCAGCTTGCAGGGCTGACGGGTATTTTTGGGCACTCTGACTAATTGTCAGGACATATGCTGGGCATACTTTACAAGGAAAAACAAAGCTGCAAAGTCCCCTCCAGTGAGGCCTATGGGGTTGGATTAGTCACAGAAGTTATTCTCAGAAACCTCTGCTTTGGGAGGGTTTGATTTCATTTCCAACTTCAGATAAGTGCATTTCAAAATGGAGGAAGGGGTCATCTTCCATGCACCCCGATACATACAACGAAGCTCAGCCAGGCTGGGCCACATTGCACCACCAGCACCAAGGGCAGGAGAAATGGAAACCTTTCACCTTGGAGCAGCTACAAGTTTGCAACGGCTTTTTTGGCACCACATCACATGGGCACTCACTGGCCATGCCAGGGGACGTGCTCCAGGACAGTCTGGGGACATGCTCCAGCACAAGCCAAGGAGGAGACACCCACCAGAGGGGGGTGAGGAGGCCCACAAGTACCCGCTCACTTGTAAGATAGAGCCGTGGTGCAGTCTTTCTAAAACACTTTGCTCTGGTCCTGCATTATCACACATTTCCTCAGCTGAAACAGACAGCATTTAACTTTCCCCTTGGCCCAGGCTCAGTCTGTGGACAGGGGTGACTTCAGCCACCACTCACATTAATATTTTGCAAATCTGCCCATTAAATCTCTCATGAAAGCTCTGTTCATTTAACGACGACACATCACCCTGCTCAGCACGGCTCCTTGCTCTCTGCTTTTGCAGGGAAGCTGGAGCCCTTGCCAGACTAGAAGACCACTCGCTCTGATCCTACTCAACTTGCCTTGGCTGCTCTTTCCCAAACTGACCTCCAAGAGACTGAGGACTTGGGCAAAACCAAAGAAGCCAGCCAGACTTCCAGAAAAGCCTGGAGCCCTGATAAAGGATTATTTTGCCAGCTATGACCCTTTTTCTCCCTCCACACTCATGAGCAAGGGACTCCCATCTCAGCAACTCCAGAGCCTCAATGCATTGCAGCTAAACGTGAAGTCCTCCTCAGAGGCCATCTGCCCTGAGAGGAGCAGAGATCAGCTGGTTCTTTCAAGTTCATTTACCATGGAAAAAAAAGAACATATGTTGAAAGGAACCCGATTTGGGGATTTTTTTTTTTTTGGTTGTGGTTCCTTGCTCCTTCTCCTCCCAAGGGCATCTTTCACCAATCTCAGCACCTCTTCACTCTTATGCCACTTTAAGCCAGCACTCATCCAGCTTGATTTCTCTACACTTATTAAGACCACAAATAAAGCACCTGTGTGCAACATTTCCACAATGCTCTGGGACACAGAAGCCCAGAGCAACCCACTATCTCGTAAGGCCTGGGTGCACTCTGCTTTCAGTCCAGAAGCTGTTGCGGTGCTTTGAGCCCCACTGCTGTCTCTTCCCATGCTGCTGGCCCACGCACTTGTGCTTTCCCTTTTCTCTGGTGTAGATCAAACCTTGCTCTTTTCATTCAGTAGAAACGCTGCACCAAAAGCACACACATTTCAGGGTGACGAGAGCTCTCTGAAGTCTCCACCAGGGCTTTCTGCATATTTTTCCCCCGCCGAGCTACACAGCAATTTCCACTGAGGAAAAGTGTTGTCTATTCAATTTCTAATAACAGCATTAAAATGTATGAGCCATTTCTCCGGAGTCAGGGATAATATTTTCAAAGTGCCTGTGTGATACCGGAATGTAAATCTCATTTTTCATAAAGTGATAAGGATCCCGGGTCTCCCTGGAAATCATGTCAGATCAGAGCTGGGCAAGGACTGCACTAAAAAGCATTCTCCACAGGGTCGGTTGGAAAACATTGGTTCTCATTTTTTAAAATAAATAAATAAATTAAAAGGAACAAATATCTTCAAATCTTTCATCGGGGTTAGGATTCAATTTCAGCCAAAACCAGAGAGACCCAGCCCAGGATGACGCTCAGCCCACGGGCAGGAGCCTGGCCTTGGTTTGTGACATCCCAACTGAGCGTCCTCATCTGCCGGATGGAGGCAGTGGCAGGGGAATTCTCCTCCCCACGATGCCCCCCTCAACTCTACTTTTGGGGTAACCTAGCAAAATTTCAGTTGCTTTTGTGTCTTTGGAAATATTAAGATCAGTAGATTAATACTTGGCAAGAGACAGTTCGGCCCAAAGCAGTATGGGGAGGTAAGGTTATTTCAGCTGATACATTTAATTTGCCTTGCGTTTGCTGAAACAGCAAATACCTTCATCTCCCACCTCCACAGGGACGGGCCAGGGTGGTCGGAGGCAAGAGAAGGTCCCGTCTCCTGTCCCATGCTCCCACTGAGGGTCTTACAGCAGCACTGCACCTTTACAGCCTTTCTGTCAGTGCAACGGGCAAAGTCTATGGGCTGTTACATTTATTAAACACAAATCTTGGAAGACGAAAAATAAGATACTTAGAGAAGTGCTTGATTTTAAACATAGAAATAAACTGACTGGAGTTGGTACAACCACTTATGTGTTTGATTAAGCCATCCTCGGCTCTGTGGCTGGATCCAGGCGCAAAAAAATGACTTTGTTTTCTTTCTCAAGTAGCAGTGAGACAATAAATTCAGGGACAACGAGTAACACAGTCTGCAAAGAGAAACAGCCCCTCTCAATACAATTGCTGCTGGCTGTCAAACTACTGTCCAAATCAAACTATTAGAGGATCAGCTCCATGTGACAAAAAAGCAGCGCTAATTGCACACAAGTGCCAGAGAAAACTGTCAAAAAGCTAAAGCAGATGTGAAAGAGTGGCTTGCTTTCTTTTCAAACCAGCTTGTGCAGCCGCATTGCATGAGAGCCCACAAGCACCCGTGTCCTGCTGGGAATGCTGCAGGACAACGAGGAAAGGGTAGGGCTTCCAAAGCATCGAGGATTTTCCTGCAACAGCAAGGACTCTACTGTCCCTTTGATAAAGTTACACCTCTTGAGCCAAATTGTCTTCTCAGTAGCAAGCCTTGCCTGCTTTATGCCAGGGTTGAGCAAGGTTAGGCTTGGTCCTGGCCAAGTCCAGGATCTGCAAAGTACAGCAGTGTTTTTGGTTGCCCAGAGACAGCCAAAAAAGCAAACATGCCTTGATACCAAGTAGGTGAAACACTGGAGTGAGGACATGTGGAAGAGAGACGTTGCAGACCCGCAGGGATGCCTGTCCCATTCCCAAACACTAACACCCACTGCTCAGCCCCGTAATAAAGAGGCGATGCAAAGAAATAGCAAATAATTCATGCACGTGTTAGACATGCTGTGCTTCATCTCCAAAAAGCTGCTGAAAGCAACAGATAAAATGCCACGCAGCAGTTTGTTAGCTGTCTGCCAGCCCAGTTATGGGCATTATGGGGGACACGGTGCAAGCAGCTGCACTACACCAGAGTCCTGTGGACTCAAAACCAGCCCTTGGGATGGCCCAGGTGTGCCACCAAGAGCACTGCCAACTATAAAAGGCAGATGCGTGCAGCTGAACTCATGCCTCTCTCACCCAAATCACACTTAGTTATAACTCCTCACATTAAAAATCACCTTCTTTCAAATGCCAACTTA
The DNA here is from genome assembly GCF_028500815.1 of Rissa tridactyla. Lineage (NCBI taxonomy): Eukaryota > Metazoa > Chordata > Aves > Charadriiformes > Laridae > Rissa > Rissa tridactyla. Next base: position 28,205,699 of record NC_071474.1, on the reverse strand, counting down.
TTCCACATAACAGGGTTTCACGAAGCCCTTCCCTGAGGGCTGATGGCTGAATGCAGTGATGGCTGCGACAGAGCTGCCCAGGATGCTGAGGGACTTGGGTGTGTCACCAAAGCATTTCCCACATGGCTCCAGAAAGGAACTGGAAGAAATCCACTCACAGGCCTGGACGGGACTTGCAAGAACAGAGACAGATCGCTCCATGCTTGTAAAATTATAATGAAAAACTTCCAAAATACAAACGTACCTCTGCTGAAACCAGCACCCTTTTTACAGATGCAACCTTCACCCCTTGCTCCAGAAAGCCATGAGTTTAATCCAAAAAAAGCTTGTGGTTTTGCATCATGGGAGTAGGTTCGTGGATTACATTTCAGGGGCTCAGCTTTTGTTTGCATTTGTGCTGTTGATAATTGTTACCTGGTTTCAGTCACTGGTGACCATGTCTTGAAACATTCAGTGAGATCCACCAGTGGGCCTCTGGTAAGTGGCTTGTGCATTGCTTCATGAAGACAGCTGCCAGGTAATACAGTGATGTATTTCTACATCATTTCAGGTATTTGATCACTCAGCAATGGAGAGCAAAAACTGCCACACGTTTGTCATCCTCTCCCCTGCAGCATCCTAGTGCAGAGGGACGGGCAGTACTTCCTCCTACAGACGGACATTTTTAAGTTAAAAATTCTATTTCTTCAGAAAATATTAATTCATTGGATGCAAGTACATCTGGAAACACCTCTGCCTTAGCAGAGAAAAGTGCAGGATGCTATCGGAGCCCTGCCTGGACCCCTTCTGGCTGGGCTGACAGAGACGCAGTCCTACCTTTCCAACCAGCACGGCCAGCAGCTCCGCGAGAACCCCCTCCAACCCCAACCTCCATCACCCCGGGTTCAGCTCTGCATCAGAGAGCAAGAAAGCCATCTCTCTGCTTGCAGCAGCTGCTCCCACACTGCCCGCTACGCCCCGGCAGAAGGTGACCCCAGTGGCTGTCCAAGCGCAGGTCCTCCTGACACCTAGTGTCATCTGTGGGCTTATTCCTGGGAGCAACTGCAGGGACAGACGGACACAGAAAGCTGCTAAACCCCACTCCTAGCACCAGCCCTTCAAAAGCCAAGTCCTGCTCTACTTAAACTGGGGGTGCATGAGGGCGAAATAACGGCAGAGCCCAAATTTTCACGCTCCTGCCTCCTCATGTACGTTGCAGAAGAGGGTGGGGTTTTCCCAAGTCCTTGCTCTAGCGCCCGGAGCAGCAGCAGGGAAGAGGCTCTGCCCGTCAGATACACCTATCTGACTAGCTGTTTAAAACTAGCCCTTATCTACAAGTCAAGCATCTGGGTTTTCCCCGCAATCCTTGTACAGGGAGGGGTTTCCAAGATATGGGAGATAGCAGGGGAGACCACCTCTGCAGCACCTTAACCCACTCCTAAGGCTCTCCAGCCCACCAGGAACATCACCACCACACTTCCAGGAACTGTAAAAAGCCTGGGCTCAGCAACCAGCCTCACACACCATCCCCTGCTCGGTCTCATTTGCAAGGCAAAAGCTCTCTGGCAAAACAGCTCGCACAGCGTCCAAATGTCGGTGGAGCAGACAGCATTACTGGCGCTGGCTCCCTTTCCATCCGGCTGCTCCAGCTCAGGCACCACTGTTGCTCAGAGGATGAGCTCATCGCTATTTCAGGTTGAATATGCACTTGGCAATCTCCCTGGTAACCAAAACAAATTACTCATCGGTTTATAACAGATTTATTGGTTGTTTGTTTCAGTGTTTAATGCGGTACACAGAAAGCTTCACCACATTATAGCACCAACACAGCCTGGGGTAGGAGCGCACGGAGGACGGTATTTGCAGCCATTGCTATGGAGATAGGCTGCGTTAGCACCGGAGGTCAGAGGGAAATCTGGCTTCAAGCCTGACCCCAGCGACATGAAACTGCAAAAAGGTGGTGTGAAGCATAGTCTTCGCTTACGCACACCACGGGTGCCCCTGCACGGCAGCCTCCTGCCATCCCAGACACCAGATGGGTGGTAGCCTCCTCCAGCACATCAGATTGTTGTTTGCAATCCTCTCCAGCCAGAAATCAAACAATCTTTCCCTGAAACAGGTTTCAGGAGAGACTGACACTAGCATATCCGCTAACACCAGCCATCATCAGCTCCATTTCACGTGTCAGCCTATGAGGACATGGCCACTTACAGGTCTTCCTGCCTGTTTATGCTCTTGGGCAGGAATTTCCTCTCATCCTTCATCACATGCATCAGCACGAAGGGCAGTGAGAAGCAGGACTAACCCCAGGGTATCTGCCTACTCCGATCTGCAATGTAGAGTGCTTGAAAGAGATCGGCCGTGTCTGGTTTTCTGTCACACCTAGACCTGAGCCAAGATACAGCTCAGAAGTTGCCCAAGTCACCTCTTACGTTTAACAAAGGGTTCGTGGTGTTGTTGGGATTTTTTTTTTTTTTCTGAATGCAATTCCACAAAAAAGAGATACTCTTCCCTGACCAGTTCAATCCAGCAAGCTGAAACGTTGGTCAAGATATGTAATCTGTGGCTAAGCCCCCAGTCAGCCTTCTGAAATGAAAACAGGCAGGTTTTGTACCTGACCCGCTGCAAGAAACCCATCCCACCCCAGAGACAGATCCAGAGTCAAACTTTCCACCCTCAGCTAAATAAAAAGTGTTGTGGTGATAATGGTATAAGAGAGAAGGGAAGATTGTGGCGAGAGGTGCACAACATGCTCCTGCACCCAACAAAGCAAAGCCGGACAGAACTAAGTAGATTTGCATCCCCACTAAGGGCCTTTGTGCCACCGCAGGGTAAACATGGGCTGCTCTCCATCCTGCTCCAACGCTGCCACCCAGCCATTTCCAGAGGCAGCACTGAAATACATTATACATCAAGTGGCATTTACCTGGCAGGCTGTCCCAGAGGGGAAGCGTGACTGGCTTTCAGTCAGCAGAGCAAGGGTAGATAGGAAACAGTATTTGCATGTGTTGAGTGAAATATATAGCTCTGTGTATTTTTAAAGCGAGATGAGACCAGAGGGAGAGAGAGATTCTTGCACCCTGGACTGCTCATTACTGCCTCTCCAACAGCACTGTCAGAAGCAAGACCAGGTCAAGTCAATGCTTAGAGACACCAGGGAATTTTAAAGTGGAAGCAAATCAGTAGGAATCGCTCAGATTTCTGAATGAAGACCACGCAGCCCTGTGCTTCTGGAGGTGCTGTTTGTATTCCCTCAAACTACCGACTGCCCCATGGTTAATGCTGTACCAAAGAGCAGGACGTGGTGCCAGGCCCCCAGGATGCTTTCAGAATCCTTACGCTGCCTCCATGGGTTGTTCATCTGAACAGACGTCAGCCAGAACAACTCATCCAGACCATCCCCTGGTTTAGGTAAGTCACGCTAGAAAAATCCCCGTAGTACCCAGCAGCAGTATGACATCCCTATCCCACTGTGACATGCCGTATCCCAGGACAGCATGTCTTCTGGGATGCATCAGTCCTGGGGATAACACACCTACGGGATATTTTAACAAGCTCTTTGCTATGCCAGAAAAGGGGCAAACCAAGAGGCACAGAACGAAGAGGAAAAGGCTCGAGAGTCCAAAAATGAGACGATAAGACAGAAGCTGGAAAGGCAGGCAGGCAGTGCCTCACAAGTGACTAATTCCAAATCTTTGCTCCAATGTTTATTATAGAAAAGAGCAGATAAGAAAGGCGGCTGATGGTAACAACTGCCAGGGGCAGCCAGTCCCAAGTTAAACAAATAGCAAATGCCTTGCGAGTAGCCTGCCAAGTCCGAATGGTTCCCACAACTTGGGGCATTTCTTTAGAAGCAAGTACATTATTTTCTCCCACCCCAGCATCCTATCAGCAATGGGGGAGATATATTTAGGGTGGTTTCATAGTTACTCTTAAGGGGATCTTTGGTCAGAGACCATTGGAAGCACATGAAAACTGAATATTCCCAAGTGAAGGCACTGGGGAAGAGCTGGGAGCCAATTCCCTGCAGGAAAGCCAACCAGCAACCACGGTGGGCTGGACCAGCCATAGGTTTAGTGTGATGAACTGCTTCTATTTTTCTTAGCAAAGGCAGAAAGGCACATCCAGCACACTGGTTCATAAGACAGAGGAGGATTGAGTGGATTTTTCGCTCTCTGGCCAAACAAAACAGGGAAGAGCAATTCTGCCAGAAGCTCTGAAGTCATCTGCTGCATAGACACTGGTGTAACACAAGAACTTTCACATATTGGGGCAGCTGCTTTGGCATTAAAGCTAGCTTGACGCAAAATAGGTGGATCATAGATGTCTATAAATCACACCTCTCCACAGGAGACCCTCAGCATATCTAGCACATGCAATTGCTTGTTAACAGGAGTCTCTCAAACCCATCATTTCAGTAAATAGACACCACTGGAGTCAGCCATCATTTCATTTGAAGCTCCCCCTATTTCAAAGCATCATAAAGCATGAAGGTCCCTCGTGTCTTGAAGACAAGCGGGAGGATTTTCCGGGAGGGAAAGCTTTCCTACTTTTTTTAAAAATTTTTTTTTTTTTAGCTATTTCTCCTGTTCTTCCTCCCCATCTACATCACAGTAGAGACACCAGAACCGACTCGTTTCACTGTAGCTCTGCAGTTCAACAAGTAAGCTGGCTCTGAAACATTTTGATTCAAATTATTAAACCTCAAGCTAGACCTGTCAGGCAGCCTCCGGTGAGCAATTTTAGTCTCTTCTTTTCCACTCTGGTTTGGTTTCCCCTTTCCAGGGGTGGAAAGATACTAGAAACAAGGAAGCTGAAAAGCTACCCTCAGTGCTTGTTCCCAGCAGGGAGCCAATTCCCTGCAGGAATTTTTTTGCTGTTCTTCATTAGAGGTCTGGGTGACAACTGGTATTCGGTGTTTGATCCCAACAGACCACAAACGCAGCCGTATCCAAGCACTTTTAATCCCTCTCAGTTAACGGCTGTTGACTGCCTACTCACATGCCAAACAGCCAGCTCCGCCAAGCAGGAGGAAGATAGGGATGCCTCCCAAATCACAGCAGTCACCAGGGTCACCTCAAGAAACAAAAAAGATCAGGCACATCCATGGAATGACTGGCTTTTCTGAAAACACCAATGTGAAGTCAAGAGGTTTTGAATTTCCTATTTACAAAAGTAATGCAATTCTATAACGCCATCCAAACCAAAATTGTAACTCTGCCTTAAAGTTTCCAGTCAGGCACACAGCAAAATACCACTCCTTCCACCCTGGGCTGCAGCTCCCTCGCTGTCGGGAACCCTGTCCTGGCTCTCCAACCTTTTCCAGTGCACTCTTTAATTTGGCCTTTTTTGAAAGAGTGTTTCCTCAGAACCCTGTCTATCCCATTCCAGCGTGGCTATAATGAAATGTTTGCCCTGCTTTTGAATAGCTCCAAAGCCTTAAATGTCATTTTAGCCCTGTCCTGCCATAGGTCATGAGCCCTATTTGCCAGGAGGGAAGGAGCAGTTTCCTTAGAGGGAGATGAAAAAGCTGGAGAAGCATAAGAGCATCCATCCATCCATCTGTCCGTCCCCCAGATGACACCGCTCTCTCTTGCTCCGACAGCTGGAATTTGCTCTGGCGGTGTTCTTGGCACCACACACGCCTGAACTGCTCCGAAAGCTTCGGGGGCCAAATCCTGCTCCAGGACACGCTGCAGGGACACACAGGGAGGGCCAACGCTGCCCCGCCAAGAAGGCTTTTTTGTGGCTTTCCACATACCAGCTGGGAGCAGAGCAAAGCCTTTGCGGGAAATACACAGAGCAGCAAAATGAGTCAATCTCTGGTAGGAGAGAGATTTTTGGCTGTGGGCCTGGAGAGGGCGAGCGTATGGTATGCACAGCACCTGCATCCCCTGGGACTGAGGGCAAGAAGCTGGGACAAGGCTCTGTGTTCCTGACACCCATCCCCTCTTCACACCCTGCCTGTTTTGTGGGACTCAGCAGCACCCACTCACAGGCTCTCTCCCAGCGCGTAGACTTCATTTTAGCCCAATTTTGTGACTGCCTCTAGACACCACAGGACTAATTCCCTACATGGAGCAACTCATAATCCTTCTTTAAGGGACTTTATCCCTCCAATTTACACCTTGTTTCAGAGCCCAAGTTTCTGCAGTATTTTTGCTGAGCCTGCAGGCTCCCTTTGGACACAGGCGGAGGGTTAGCAGGGAGAAACGCTCATCACAGACCAGCCTTGACCTCTCAAATCCAATTAATTCCCACAGAAGCCAGCTGGGGTAACATCCCATCTACAAAATGTCCCAGTCAAAGCACATCAGGGAGTCGAAACATGCTGGGCTTTATCCTGTCTCTGAACCCCAGGGAAGCCGCAGTGCCTTTGCTCCTACACCCAGCCAAGTGGCTGCAAAGAGGGCTTTGCCTAGACCCAGGGATAAAAGAACTGAAGCCAGAATATATGGCACAGTCCTCCTAAAACAATGCTGTGGAAGCAAGCATTTATCTAAATAGCATTTAATCCTTTAGAGTCCTAGTGTCTCAAGAGCCATCTGCTTAAAACTCCTCTCCAAATCAGGATATCTAAATGAAACATGAGGTCTCTCTTCCTCCCACACTCCCTCTGCCAAAAATCAGACATGAAACGTCTGATCTCAGAACATTTCTGCTTTGTTACTCTCCCTGTCTGCATCTTCCATAATAGAGAAATGAAAAAAAGAGATCCCAATGAATCAAGCTGAAGTATCTTGCCTTACAATGCACTTTTTATAATAAAATCACAGGTTGGATCTGGGAAGGTTTATTGCATAGACATTATTTCCATTACCTTTCCAAGCAAAAGTGATTCCACATAGCTAAAGTTACAGAATCACATACGAAATCTCAGCTTTGCTACCTTAGCACTCCTACACACAGAGGGTTAAGGTGACGATGGCTGGGGACCATGAGGGTGAGAGGCAGGCACTGGCTGCATGGATCAGCCACCCCCCCCCCCACATCTGCTGGTGACACCTGTGTCTCAGTGTGACCCTGGAGGAAGCCTGGCACCAGCAGCCAGAACTTGGCCATCGCTCTCCAGGAAGCTGCTCTGATTTAGGAGCACACCCCAAGCCTGAGCAAACCTGGCACGTTGGTGGTGGGGAGGTTTACCTCGCTGCATTTAACGCCACTGGGACTTCAGGTCTAAACAGCACCACGAAAAGGGAAAGTGCTAAATATAGGCTGGACTGGAATGTCTCACCAGCAAAGATCAGAGGAATTTTCCAAAGTTCTTTAAGGAATTGAATCCCCCAGTACATCCCTCGGGGATGGTGGGTAAACTTAAAAGGGCATCGTTGACACAGGCTACTGCTGAGGGGACGATATTATTCCTTGCTCACATCATTACTTGTCTCCACTGAAGCACTGGAAGATTCAGACACATCCCAGCTCCCACCCAGTGCTCAGACCTGCATGTACTGACACCAAGGATGTGTTTCCAAGGCAGAGATGGGGAAGATAATCACAGCCACGGTCCCCAAGAACCACACCAAAGGAGCACAAGTTTCTACCAGCACACACAGAGCACAGGAAGGGCTGCAGGATGTCCTATAACACGGAACAACCTTCTTTTCACTCGGGTATTACACAAAAGGAAGCAAGTTGCTTCTTGGGGGCAAGGAGGGCAGTTACTTAAAGCTTTTGTTATATCCTAGTGCAGTGGTTGTGGGCTATAAGTCATAGTCATGGGATATGGGTTTAGATCAGAGAGAAAGTGCATCCTACAACATCATTCCCCTATTCATGGATGCAGAGAGGAACCTGCCAGGGCTCCCACCAGCTGCTTCGTACCACATGTCTGGATTTTCCACTCGTGGTACAGTTCGATGGAAAGGCTGCTTCCGAAATAAAGGCCAGACAAGATAGGCTGGAGAGTGTTTATTTTCAAGTGTTTGAGTACCCTAAACGTCTCCTTTTGAACAGCTGCCATTATTTACATCCAGGCAGAGAATTATACCAGCATACGTGGAGGCAAGCCATCATTCACAGCAGGGAATAACTTCCCCTGTTCGAAACACTGCGAGAGCCCAATCCTACAAACCTCCCCCAGCCAAAACTCCAAGAGCGGTGCGAGTCAGAAACCTGCTGTAAAACCCCAGCCCCAAACTGGTTCCTCAGAGCCACAGTCCAAAAATCTGAGCAGTTAACTTTCTATTGCATTGAGCTCTTGAGGGTTTGTCGGTTTGTGGCTTTTTGCACTTGTGGGGTTAGCTCTGAAACCCCTAACCCACATTTTTCTAGCAGGTGTTAGTCAAGAATTAATTTCTATATACTGAGCTCTTTAAGGAAAAATTAAGAGCTGGTTTGTATTCAAGAATGCTGTACTTGGGGGGAGGAGCAGGGAGAAAAAAAAAAAGGGTGTTGTGACTGAATTGAAGTATGTGGGTGCTTTTATCATTAAAAAAGAAAGTTTAAACTTTAAAGCCATATTTGGTTGCTTGATCAGCTATTTGCTTTGTACATCATGGCTTAAGAATTTAATCAGTTTCCTTTCTGCATTTTTTTTTTGTTGTCGTCGTTTTTAAAAAACCCTCTTCCGCTCAAAACAAGGGAAAAGACTAATTGGTAGGTGGACTGTTTTAACCAATTTTTTCCCCTCCCTTTCAAGTGTTAGATTCCAGTGATTTAAAAAGCAGCCGCATCCATTTCTAAAGTGGCTCCTGCTTACACAATACAAACTGGACCGGAGTCACACGCATTAACTTATCTTTTGCCTAGTTGCTAAAGAAAAGATTAGTGACAGAAACACCCCTCTTGCAAACACATGGGCAAATAGTTTCACTCATGCAAGTGATTCCACAAATCTAGACAGATACAAGGGCGCAGTGTTTGTATAAAGATAAAGGTGTTTGCATTCTCATGGGGACAGCTGCAAGCGTGGCTTGTCAGAAACTCTGCAACTGCCCCATATGCCGTAATACAGAAAGAGGATGACGTGATAATTAATAGGTAAAAGCTTGCATTTCCATATTCCCCAATTCTGTTACTGCCAGCTGGCTTCCTTGATTCAGAGGGTACTGTTCCTCACTTTCTGAGGGCATCACATCACTTGAGAGCCCACAAAACACCCACTGCTTTAAGCTATTTCCTCCCCGGCTGTCATTAAAAGCTTCAAAGAGGCACATCTGATCACCTGCCTAGGGAAACACACAGCTGACAGCTCTTCCACAGCTCTGTACCACTGCAAATGCTCCTTAAACACCCACTCAACTGGGAAGAAAAGAGAAAAGCTCTATTTATACCCCAGTGGTTGCCCATACTTTCAAAGCCATCACCTTCCAGGAGGGAACATGTCTGTCACAAAAAGAGGGTGCAGGAGAAATCAGAAGCAAGAATTTAGATAAATCCCACCCTCAAAACACCCCATAAACCAGAGGCAGTTTCAGAGGTTGACTCAGTGATCCACAAAGAAACTGCTTGCTAGAAAGAGTCTTTTAGAAGTACATTATACACCCGCAGACTTCCCCTTTCCCCCAGCCCTGCTCTCGCAAAACCTTCCCTGGCAGAGCAGTCGCAAAGCGGAGCAAAGACCCAGCTCAAGCCCTGAAATCCAGAGATCCGCGGAGCACGGGATGCTGAAACGCTCCCTGTGAGGTGATGCTTGAGAGGGAGAGACAGAGGCATGTGCTTACTGGCTGCCGGAGAGCCTGGGAGCTGCTGCGGGGCGGCTGCTGCCTGGAGGAGGGCAGGGATGGACTGAGCTCCGTGCACAGCACCTCAGCAGAGGGATGGACCCAGGAGCGCTTCGGTCCAGGGCCGTGCCTCCAGCCTGGCAGAGGCAAGGCGGCTGGGCTGGGGTGTCCGGCTGGCGGGACAGCGGCTGCTTTGCCACTTATAGCAGGGAGGCGCATTGCAAAAAAAATAAATGAATCCAGCCAATAGCACCGTTCCTGCCCGAGGAGCAGCTGGAGGAGGGGGGATAGCCTGCTCCTCCCCAAGCCCCTGCAGGGTCCACGGGGGAAAACCCACCCAGCAACGGCACTTGGCCAGTATAGCCGTTCCTCTGCTTCCCCACAGCAGCAAAGTGCTGTTACTGGGACCTGTGGGACTCACCAGGCTGGGCAAAGCCCTGCTATCCACAAAGTGCTAGGAGTCCCGCTCCCAGACTGTTTCACACAAGGAGAAAACAGCACAAAAACTTCATTTGTGGGTGGATTTGTCACCAGCCTCCCACCAAGCTACCTTCTCCCACAGCTAAAGCTTTTCCTGGCAGCTCTGTTACAATATGTGTCACCTTCACGTTCACAGACTGAGTTTCCAGGACAGAAACAAACAGAAAGGATGCATTTCAAGTCAGCAGCCTGCAGGGAGGGAAGGAACCCAGCTGAAGAGAGCACAGCAAAAACAATGCCAAAAGAGGTATATTTTCTTCAAAGCAGACATGAGAGAAAGTACTATCAGGTAGCAAGTCATTCCTATTTTTAAACAAATCTGCCTGTTTGTGCTGCACCAAATCTGACAACATTCACGTCTGTTTTCTTTTCCCCCTCCATTCTCCATCCCTTATCCCCCTCCCGCCCCCCCAGTTTGTTTTTTATTCCCCTCTGCTTTTACGTCTTCCAAGTTTGCCCCACTTTCTTCCATGCTTCTGCTATTGGGTATGTGGCCCAGCAAGTAAGTAAGTTTGTTTTTTTTAACAGGAGGTGCTTGGGTTGGAGCTCTTGCACTACACATAGGCTTTTGTGGTGCCTTGGAGAGCCGCAGAGCTTCTGACTAATGGCAGGAGGGGCTGGGCATCCTGGTGAGTATGCTGGATACACCGCCGGTATCCCTGGAAAGCAGATCATTACACTCAGGCCAAGGAATTTCTGTTTCTTTACTAAAATGAACAAACATCGCATAAGAACAAACACTTTCTCTTTACAAAAGCATTTGCACTTCTGTGTGTCTCTATACTTTCAACAGGTAAATCCCACGGATTCTTGGGCACCCCATTGTCCATGTTCACAACATTCCTAGCTGGGATGAGAACATCGGGTTGTCCCAAGGTTCAAGGCTCAGACTGTCACGACTTGCCAAGAGCAACTTCAGGCATGCATAAAATACAGATGTGAAACACCATCATTATTTATCATTATGGACTGAAGTTTACATTTGTTTTTCAAAGGAATCCAAATACCCATTTCTAGCTCGTTTTTCCAACAGCTTTCCCAACAACCATAAGACTTAGTTACCATCAGCAAGAGCTTTAGTGGCTGTCTCTAACCAACAATCAGACCGACAAGATTGTTAGCAAAAGCCCCCTGCCCCTGAAGTATGAAATTGCTTACGTGATTGCAGCTGCAGAGCTCTGGGACTCATGAGAAATCATAGAATACCAGGTTGGAAGGGACCTCAAGGATCATCTGGTCCAACCAAAAAGCAGAAGCATGGTTGAGGCAAGATGGCCCAGCACCCTGTCCAGCTGAATCTTAAAAGTGCCCAGTGATGGGGAATCCACCACTTCCCTGGGGAGATTAGTGCAATGGCTGATTGTTCTCATTGTGAAAAAATTTCCTCTTGGGTCCAATTGGAATCTCCCCACGATTAACTTGTACCCATTACCCCTTGTCTTTTCCACATGACTCCTTGTAAAAAGGGAGTATCTCCATCTTCTTTGCAGCCACCCCTTAAATGCTGAAATACAGTGATAAAGTCTCCCCTAAGCCTTCTTTTCTCAAGGCTGAACAAACCCAGTTCTCTCAGCCTTTCCTCAGACAGCAGGCTTCCCAGTCCTTTGATCATCTTTGTGGCCCTTCTCTGGACCCTCTCCACCCTGTCCAAATCATTTTTGCGTAGCAGGGACCAAAACAGAACACAGTATTCCAGGTGCGGCCTGACAAGTGCTGAGTAGAGTGGGATAAGGACTTCTTTATCTCTGCTGGTGATGCCTGTGTTGATGCGACCCAGCATCTTGCTGCCTTGCTTAGCCACTGCAGCACACTGTTCGCTCATATCGAGCTTGTTTGAAAAAGAGCTATTGACCACCAAGCTCTGGGTGCAGCCTGTCGGCCAGTTCCCCACCCACTGCACAGACCACTTGGCTAGACCATAACACATCAGTTTCTCTAGGAGGAGGTTGCAGGGAACCATATCAAAAGCCTTGGAGAAATCCAAGTAGGCAATGTCCACCGCTCACCCCATATCAACTGAGCAGGTTACTTTGTCATAGAAGGCGATTGGGTTTGCCAAGCACAATTTGCCCTTGATAAATCCGTGTGGGCTTTTCCCAGTCAAAGAGACTAAGGCCCCTTAAAGATGGGACATTCAGACAGAATGTTTCCAATTCGATAAATAAAGCCAAGAGCTCCAGGAGAATGATAGAGTGCTGGGATATAAAGACAAAGTAGGTGTTGCACACCTATAGGAAAATATAACCAGGGGTAAGTTACTCTGCAGCCACCTCCTGCAGGTTTCTTCCTTCAAAGGATGGAGCCTTCCTGCTTCTGGCAAGCAAAGGTCCAGGAGCACCTGTACCAGTGGAGCTTAGTTAATGCCCCTTCTCCAGAAAGCAGTCAGTGCCCCTGCCACTGCAGGAGCATTTGGGGACTGACCCTGCTGCATCTTGCAGGGGCACGACTGCATTATGCATCCTGGAGAAGCACAAGCACCTTAGTAAGTGAAGAAGCCCGATGGCAGGTACACAGCCCACCAGCAGCGTAACAAGCACCCCATGTCTGCAGGGAGCATCACCAGGCTGCTGCCAGGATCCTCTGCCTCTTATTTAAAATGTTAGATGCCTTCCACGCACAACACAAACTAGAGAGATCACTGCTAAATCCCAAGTGCCAGCTACCATCAAAACCAACTCTAGGGCAGTACGTGCCTGTCAGCCTAATAGAGTAGTGGATAAATAACAAATTGATCTATTTGACATGCCTCTCACCGATTACAGCAGAGCAAGTTGTTATGTGAGTAACTCATTGCTCTCGTTGGATTACAGCTCAAGGCCTGATCCGACACCTGCTGCATCCTCCAGACCCCCTTTGTCTTCCCTGCCCAAACCCATGGGCACAATGTCACATCCCAAAAAAAGCAGCAGAATAAAGGTCTGCAAAGGCATGTGGCGCAAAGCAACTACTCTACCCCACCTTCAACATTGCTGCTCCTGACAGCGAGTGAGTATTTGCAGGATCAGACCTTAAATCTGCAGACTTAAAATGACCAGTATACCTGACAGAGAATAATTTAAGCACTCTTAACCTCGTGCATATCACAACAACAGCTTTATTCTGCTTGGAATAGAACAGAAGATGATTTAGAGAGCAAGGACAGCACACAACTAGAGTCAACGAAAAGGCACTTGGGCACTGCCATATTACAGATACAATATAGCGCTATAAAAATCTCTGCCAAAGCATTGGATTAAACAAGAATAAACTGCAAGAATGACACAACTCATTTCAAAGGACTGAGACAACTCTGAGTCAGCCTCATACTATCGCCATTGCTTCTAAGGAATATAATCAGTTATCGTGCACATTGATTTTTGGCAAACACAATAAATATAAATTAAAAAAAAAAAAAAGGATTCCAATGCTCCAATATATCCTTGACTAGTTATCCAAACAAAATGAACTATGAGCAGAAGCACTTAAAACCGAGTCAGTGGAATTACTCACTCAAATCTAACTGCTAGGAAGCTTTATTTGGAAATGGTGGAGCTTGTAGAGTCATGGAGAGAGGCTGTTCTACAGCCAAATGCTCTGCAAGAAACCACATGGATCCAGACACTATCCCAAAACAAAGGACTCACCTCAGACCATGGGCTTGTACACACTGGTGAAGAAGAGGTGCTTTGCTTCATCCTTGGGGTTCTTCATGCTGTTTTCATTAAATCACTCGGCAGCCAGAGGGGAGGAAAGTCTTCCATGCAATGGGGCCCATTTTTGCAAGTTGATGCTCTGTGGAAGGAAGCCACGTGCATTTTGGGGTGAATCGACGCAGAATGATGTTCACGTAGCCGCTGGGTGAGTTTGACTGTCCTCCCGGCTTCCAGGTGCCAGGCTGGGACTGGGGCTGACGTACCTCACCCATGGCGTCCCCACGCCAGGGCCAACAGTGGTGACAACCACCCCACACGAGGGGACAGGATTGCCCCACTCACCTTTCCTCTCCTCTCCAGGACACCATGGCCACACAGAGACACAGCAGCTCTCCGTACCAGCAGGGATGACATCCCCACACAAGCCCTTCAGAGCCCTCCTACCCTCTTCTCTCAGCATGGAGGCCTGGTACCTCAGCCCTTCCCCTCAGCTGCCCCCACTCCCTCCTCAGCTCCAGGTGAGGGCAATTACCACTCCCCCTCATTAACCGTCTCCAGACAGACTTCCTTTCTCACAAGCAACGTTGCCCCTTCCTCTGAAAGAACCAGGAAGGGCTCTTTTTTCCTTCCAGCATTGCAGCCTGAGGGGTGCAGCCATTCTGGGGACAAGGCACCACCACAAACCTCTCACCTCCCCATCCACACCAGCTCCCCAGGGTCACTGCCCTATTATTTGCTTAATTGACAGACTTTGTCTGCATAAACACTACCACCTCCTCTTACCAGCCTCTGAGAGAGGGAAGCCTTCCTGGTGGAGGTAGCCACGTGAGCTGGGTGCTCCCATGCTGCTTCTGTGCTATTTGGCTGCCCATGACTCCATGTGGAAGCCAGAGCCATGCCCTGGTTTGGGCTGGTTGTTTTTCTAGTGACATATAAAGAACCCGTAACCCACATAGGGCTCCTAGACAAAAAGCCAAAAGGAGAAGAGTCACATTGGAAATCCCTCAAGGCCTGATCCCTCGAGGCCCTGGTGATGGCTCCCTCCTCAAGTCATCCTTTGACTTCTCCAAAGGCTGTTCTTAGCCCCAGAAGCACAGGGGAAGACATGGCGCCCTGCAGTGAGTCATTTCAAGAGATCTGAGAGAAAAGGTGGGAGGGGAAAAAAGAGAAAAAGAAATCAGGAAAGAGATACAGCAGCTTCCCACCATTTTATTGCCACAGGGGAGAACTCATGGCCAAATTGAACCTCCGCCCTGCAGGCAGCTGGGCCTCACCTGCCCCCGGCTAATTACCTCACAGGCCATTAGCTAAAAGTCTCCAGGCAAGCGAAGTAATGGAAAAGCTTAAACATTTCAGAGTCATTCCTCTCAGGGAGTAAGTAAGGGTGGGGCTGGGGGGTTTATAACGGTGTGGATAAAACATCAGTGATGTAAACCCTTTTTCCATGGAGTTTAAACACATAACGTTGCTGCAAACGAGAGCATTGCAGCCTGTCGATTGTTGGTGGGGAGCAGCCAGGCTGCCAAGGACACCCCTGCAAAAACCAGGCATCAGCCAGCTCTGTCTTGGCGTCCGCTGTCATTCTTCCTATCAGTGTGGTTTGGAAATAATATAGATACACGGGAGCGAAGGCTTAAATTGCTGCTGAGGGGCATCAATGGATCTGTCTTCACCAGTGGCTGTGCAAACCAGCAAAGGATGAAGGAGTAAGTTCTCCTGAATTTAGTGGGCAAAACAGTAAGACACACAAAAAGGGTTGTGGTTGCGCTGGGTGACGTGCATAAAACTGCTCAGCTTTCCACCAGTTAGTGTCAAAATATGTCTGCAGCGTAGCCCTGCCATACCATCAGCAAGCCTGGATCAATAGATCAAAAGAGATTTTTCAAAAACTGGACAATCACCTGCTGAAAGACAGCTATGAAATCAGCCTGTGAGTAATTACAGTGACTGTGTTATTCAAGGCATCACGACGACTCAGATTTTCCTGAGTGACACCAGAACCTGCACACCGAGAGAGGATCCAGCTAGAGATTGTTCCCACCTTTAAAAAGCAACTGCAGGGATGGCTCAGCTATCAGATTAAGAGGAGCAGCCATGTCAGCCCGCAGGGTGTCCTTTGGCTGAGGCCAAAATGCTTCTCCCAGTACAAGTTGCTCCTCTTGTGCATGGAAAATTACAAAGGTGACTCCCATTTATAAAAGATGATGCACCAGGGCCCCGCAGAAATGGACCCATCTGTTGACTCTCCGGCCCTAGCAAGGCTACAGTTCGAAAAGGCAACAGAAATTAAGGTTTCCAACCGTCTTTCCAGCAACAATATAAGTTTTCAAGGAATGTTGGCAGCAGTCACGGCTATTTATCTGCAGCCTGCAGGGGGCTATTCAAACACGGTGGGTTTTTTGCCAAGGGTAGGGCTTGAGGTTTTCTGCTCCACGGTCATTTGAACCTCAGCATTTCCATCCACATTCATGCGCTGGGTCTCAGTGGTGTTTCCGTTGCCTGCGGGATCACGGGCAGGGATGTGGGAGTAGCAGGCGGCTTGTGGCTACGGGCATCGCTGCGCCTGGGCACGCACCCACAGGACACGCTAGGCCCGTGATCGTGCACACCTCTGCCTCCCCATCCCCGCACCCCGGCCTCATCTGGTGCCATGGTTTGTATAAACCCTGTCTAATCCTGAGCAGAGCCCACAAACCGAAGCATGAGGAACAGTCTGGGCAAACAACTAACTTTGCTCCTGCGGAACTTCTGCTGTGATTAAAATTTTTCAGACACTGTCTACTGAAGTCAAGTAAGTTTCCATTGACTTCATCAGCTGCTGGGTCACCATTTGCTTAAGTGTTTCCAGACTTTGGCCCTTCCAGCAAACACCTTGTCCAGCTGTTAAACAATAACTGAGATCCATCAAATATTTGAGTATTTGCATAAGAAACACAGATAAAATTTGAGACAAGGTTTGGTTCTTGGTCTCTATCTGTTAGTCAGCTTGGTCCTCAACAATTATCAATTACTGGGTGGATACATAATCAGAGAGATGTAACAACTAAAGGATACTCATATCAATGAGTTAAAGTGATAGTAATATAATATAAGGTTTTACTTTTAACAAAGCAAAGGGATTTGTGATGGTATGTGTTATGGACACCCAAAACATGTTTATCTTTATCTTACTATACATCATTACCCTAACAGTGGTCTTTTATTAGGGGTGTCAGGATCACCAGGAGTTTCACTTTCCAGATTTGAAAAGATGGCTCCCAGGCATGAGACTGAGATTGGGCCCCTTTCATTAATTTTAGTTTTAGATTTTAGTCTCGGAAAAAAATTAATTCAATGTACCCACAGGCTAACATAAGTAAAATAAGTGTTGCAATAGCAGAGGAGGTTTTTAAAGCGTGACAAATTTCATTTTGCTTGAGTCTGCAACTAAAATCAAATCAATTAGAAAGCTGAGGACCATGAAAAAGCACAGACAACTGGGTTCGATGGTTGCAACGAACACGAGAAGCGATAGACGCAGCATGGGCTGGGACTTACAGCATTAGCCTTCAGCTCAAGGGACCAAAATTAAATTCCTCATCCTGGTACAACCTTCTCGCTTGACTTGGGCTGAGTCCCGGCACATCTGTCCCTCAGGCACTACCTGCCTGGCTCCAGGGCTGCTGGCTGTGCTATGGCCATGCTGCAGAAGGGAGCGTTGGCGCCCAGTGCCTGCAGGCCCTCACTTAGCTGGTTTGCTAGTCTGCCTTTGCACTGTCTACACTGCCAGGCTGGAGGGGTTCACCTTGTCTCACTGTGCTTCAGGTTCCCGTGTGTATAAAAAGACCTAAGAGCAATTTTTGCTTCCCTCATGTTTCCTAGGGAGGTGTGTTATCAATGACTGTGAGTGGTTTGGCTTCTGTTTAGAACGCAAGGTTTGCAACAAGGGACAGGTAGAAAGAGGACCAGTTGTCAGACATAACAGCACCCAGTGGAGATGATTCAGGTTCAAAAAGCAGAGCTGGAGATGTGGCATCACTGCAAGGGACTCCCACAAACCTCCTCTGCAACCACAGCCTCTTCCAGTCCACTCAGACATGGGACGGGACGCAAGAGTTGCACCCCAGCCCCCTCCGCCACCCACCTTCAGTGCCTCTGAATGCAAAGCCTCGAGCTGGGACCTCGTAATAAATGTTCTTCTGGCTCTTCGCATAGGGATTTTGCATGACTCACAATTAAAGCCATTGAAAGTCTTATTTAGTAAGATAGTTAACAGCAGCTGAAGCCATGCAGAGGCTTAAATTTGGTGTGCTCCAGGGTACCAACCCAAACTACCCACATGGGACGGTGGCTGTGCCGGCGGCAAAGTGGAGAAAGAAGCCTCTTGTCCGAGGGAACGGATGCGATCTGTCCCAGGGGTTGGAGCTGAATTCCAGCCCAGCTCGCCAGGCCCAAGTGCCTCTGGCTAAATCAGAGTCAAGTCTTTTTCTTGTATATAAATGCGCTGAAAATCATACTTACTGCTCAGGGCTGTGCTGGTGATAACACAGAGAAGCCAGGTCACACCTTTCTGCCTTTTCTGCTTGTTCTTTGTGCCGACAGCACTGGCTATACGAGCATTTTCACTTTCCCTTTGCTAAAAAAGACTGTATTAAAATTATAAGGCTATTTGTGGAAGGCTTAGTCACAAATAAGGTTGGGGTTTTTTATTCCCGATCCCAAACAATTTTTTTATTCCCTTTGTCAAACAAATCAAGTGAACAGCATCCCCTTAAACTATATGCTACGCGTTAGCTTCATAGTTAGGCAAAAAGTAAATCTGCGTGTGCTTTTCAAAGGCTTTGTTTCACAAACAACAAAAAAATGGAATAGTCATGGGAAAATTACAAACCGTTTGGCACTAAGGAAATTATGAATGCAATTTCCTGAGCTCAGTGTGCTGAAGGAGATGCAGTAAATAGCTGTCAGGCAGTTTTCTCTACCAAAAGATTTTAGACATGATACCCGGCCAGGAAGGAGATTTGCCTGTGCTGGACTTTTGCTCTCCTTCCAGTTCAGATGGGATTTTCAACTGATTTAGTTCAGCTGGCACAAAGGGAGCATGGGTGTGTTTTCTTTGGTTTAAACCAAGTTTTCTGGGCATCATCTCTTATGCGGAAATGAGAGAGCTCACTTCTTTGCTGCATTCTGCTGAAGAAAAGTGATTTAAAGACGGTTTGAAGTCAAAGCTGAAAGAGACCCAAGAGAAAGATCTCAGATATATGCACGGATATAGAGAAGCTGTCTTCCTGCCACTTCCAAAGTGAAATAAATATCTTCAGTAAAAACAGATTGCGATTTCTTTTTTTCCCTCTGCAGCTCAAGTGAGGGTTGGGAACAGAAGAAAGTGAACCAACAGCGGGGAAAAATATTTGGCATTAGAGACACTGGATCTGAGGAAGAACGTGAGAGTTATGCGGAGGCTGTTTAGATTTTGATGACGGACCCTCTCTCAGGAGAGCAACACACTAGAGTAAGGGGTGACAGAGCCGTCCCCAAGAAGAAAAGGGCTCTGGGTGCTGCTTCCCACTTCCCTCACACACCCCTGAGTGAAAAACACTGTTAGACTGACTTTTGGGGGCTCATCAGTGCCTCATGCCCCCCTTTGCAGCCGCCGGCTGGGCTGCAGGTGCTGGGTGGGTGCAGTGGGTGCTGCTGTGATGTGGCACCGCAGCCAGAACCTGCTTTTGCTGCCGACAGGAGCCGGCTGGTGCCCTGGGTGCCACCAGGCTGGTGCCACTGCCTCAGGGAAGTGCCGCAGCGATGCCCCTGGCTCCCGTCGGAGAGGTTTCTGCCCCTTGAGCAACCCTGCGAGTGTCCTTGGCAACTCGGAGCCACAAACATCAAGTGGTAGGAGCCAAGAAGAACCGGCCAAACACGAAACCTGGTAACTGGGCTATAAATATTTACATGCTGCGCCTCGGCTTTACTCATCCTGCTGCATTCAGGAGCGGGGCCAGCCACAGAAGTCCAGGTATTAACTGTCCTGCTTGTTGTGGTCCAGGGCTTTCAGGCGGACCGTAATCCTCACTGTCGCAGTGTCCAGGGTCAGATCCACTCCTGAGGGGGCCAAGAGATGCTCCTTATCCCAGCCCGAGGTGCCAAGGCATCCTGCACTGATTTTGGTGTACCTGCAGCGTCAGATTTGCCCACCACTCCCCACATCGGCAGAGCCTTGCACCCCAGCAAACGCAACGCTCCAATGCCATCCGGGCACAACTCTCCAACCCCCAGCTGGGCTCTCCTCCTTAGAGCAATGAAATTCAGTTTTGCAAGCATTGCTGATGCCCGATGCTGGCTATGGAATCTCCAATTAAAGGTCTGTAAAGCCAGGATGATCCATTTTTTCCAGGGAATTTTTTACTCAACCCCTACACCCTTGTCACGAGTGCCGTCAGTCTATTATCAGCGCTGTCATCGGAGCACAGCCAGATTCCAGCTGAAGCAACAAGTCGCTGATGGAGCTGGGTTTAGGCATGTAACTCTGCCAAATGGCACTGGCTTCTCTAGCGGGACAATAGCATTCAGCCCTTTAAGGCATCTGACCCAGAGCTAAGGCATTTTATCGACAGCAAATATCTGAGCAACAAAGCTCCAGCTGGTGAACCGGCCCATGCAGAGCAGAAACAGTGTCACGAGAGAAATTCATTTGCCTTTTGTAACAATTTGGGCATTTCTCCTGTGAGCAGCGTGAAGTCCCAGAGTGGAAAACATAACCCCGACATACCTTGTGCATTGATGCGGCATTGCATCACTTAACCTGCCTTATCAGAGGAATCCTTGATTTTGCACCTTGAAAAATGGACAACAATGCAAATAGTGACTTCAGACCACTCAACCAAACATCATTTAGCTAAATAGCATTGGGATGTTCATGTCTATCCCAAAGCTAAAAAATATGGCAGAGTATCTGGTGAAGTTTGTATTTAATCTGGCCCTTCGGTCACTGAGATCCAGAGGCATTTCCAATTCTCTCTTATTACAGATCTCAAAAGCTTCAGAAGCTGGGAGAATTCACGCAACATATCCAAAAGCACCAGTGATTAATATTAACTGCCTGGGAAAGGCAAGCAATGCTGCATCTGTTGTTCTCCTTCCTCTTGCACCTCTGGGAGTTTTCGGAGTGAGCCATATCACGGAAGAGCAGATTTAGCCATCCATCATCAAAGGGTGCAGAGGAGATACTTCAAGGCGCTGCGGAGAACGAGGATGCTGCAGGGATGCGGGAGACACACTGCCCTTAGCTGTCTTTAATGTTATGCCCTTGGAGCTACTAAGCAGAAAAGGTGCATTTTGGTACAAGCCAGTGCTGCAGGAGGGACAGGGAGATGCTGTAGATGAGATGCAGGTGCAGAGCATGCCTCTGATTTTCTGTCATTAGCCCATCCTAATCAGGCAAAGGGGCTGCAGCTGGCTTGGGGGAGAGGAGGAGGTCAGTGGGTTGTAGGACATTTATTGCCACCGACACTGAAGGGGACAATATCTCCTCTTGCTGCCTGCGGAGAATGAACAGAGCAGGAGCTAGCCATGGGCTGTGGACACCAGGCCACAGAAACGAGGAGAAGGAAGGAGAAGATGTCCCTAGCAGAGGGATCAGGCAGGATTCAGGATACAGAAGTCCCTTACAAACAAAAAGGGCTCAGAGGTAGCTGCTGGGTACCCGCAGCTCTTGGCTGTAGTTTAGCATCGCTTATAGGAGGAGGAAGGGCAAGGGAAAATATTTCTGCTGCTGCCTCAGCCTAGGCACATTTACATTGTGAAATGCTTTGATGCTTGGCTGGTTGGTATTTTCCTATTCACAAAGCATCCTTGCACCGTGGTACCTTCCCAGCTCAGCGCAGCACCCGTGCGGGTAGGCTGGAATAACTAACCTTGCCGCTGCAGGTAGCAGAGCTGACATGCTGTATAAAGCTGACGGCTTGAATTTATACACTTTTGATCTTTGTTCGCATTCCTGGGAGCTTACGCGTACAGGAAAGGGAGCAATGTTCACACGTATCCTTAAAAGTAGCTATGACCACACTATTCTGCAAAACACGCAGGGTTAGGAGATTGTAACCATATATGGGCTCCCTGGGGCTGGAATATTGCTGGCACCCCTCGGAGGAGGGCAGCTGGTGGAATTTCCTATGAAAGGCCAATTAATAAAGACCAAATCCTTTTGTATATACGCATGTCTAAATATTGGACGACAATAACGTGGACTGTTAGGGCTGGAGTAAGGAAAAGCACCAAGATGGGCTGTGTGCAGGCTGCATGTCCCAAAGTAACATGCTCTAGAGCCCCTCGTTCCCAAACTCCATTCCGAGAGCAGAGCTTTGGACACCTTTGGTACCATCCTGCAACACCAGGTGGTGACAGGCTGGAATTCTGATTTCTCCAGCCACGGCCTCACCCCTGACGTCTCACCTCTGCAGCAGCCAACGCACCAGGACTTTGCCTTGCTTCTTCCCAGGCTTGTCGGAGGGCCAGGAGCCTTTGGGGCCATCAGACCCACAGCATTGCTGTGCTGCTCTCCTTTTAGCCGCGGCAGAGAGATCGGGGTACTGGAAGCCGGGCTGTCCCCGGTGCTGCTCCTGCCAGCGAGGTGCAAAGCAGCTTCTGATGTTAATGTGGTTGAAGGCAGCAGGTGAGTTGTAGATGCCTTTATATTAAATGACCCCCACATTGCTCTCAGCTCAGCAGAGAGCAGAGGAGATGGAAAGCAGGGGGCACACACGGTGCTCGCACTGGGCAGTGTTGCTACGCTTGCACTGGACACAGAAAGTACACAAATACGCCCACGGTCTCTGGGTTCTCTCATCGGCTTGACGGATTTTGTTATGATTGTCCGCAAGGACACCATTTCTTCATTTCCCTTTTACTTGCCTCATCTTCCAGTTATTCTGCAGTCACAGACACATGTGGCCAGAAGATTTTTTTGCAATTTAGTATTATAAGAGTATATTTGGGCCCACTAGCATCTGAGAGGCACTTCCACTCCTCTCTTGATCCCACCAAGATATTTGCTCCAGAATATTCTCCACATCCGGTGACGAACGCTCTTTGGGGGCTGTGACAAGCAGGAGCCAAGCAGAGAGAAAAGCCCTCCTGCAAGAGTGCAAATGGCCATCATGACCACAAACTGGCCACAGACGAAAGGAACTTCTAGTGCTAGGAATGGCTTAAAGCCCAGGTGATGCCCTACCTGTGAGAGCTGGGGAGCCTGGAAGGAGAAGCACCATGGAGAAAGGTGCTGTTACAGGCTCAATGCTGTGGGGTGGGGTTTGAAGTAGCTCTGATACTTGTCAGCAGCTCTAGCAAGGACTGCAGCTCATTTCTGGCCGGCTAAAACTCATCCTGCCACCAGCTTGTGACCACGAGCCTTAAACTTCTGGTTCCAAAGGCCTAACAGGGGAAAAAAATGCCAACAAGCAGCTGGCCTTAAAGGGGAAAGCAAGATGCGGGGTAGATGTAGTCTCTGAGCACAAGGTCACCTCAACTGCCTCAACTCCTGGGCGTCTAAGAAGGTGGTGGCTTCTGCAAAGGGGCTCAGGCTGTAAAAGCAGTCACTGTTGCAACGGGGGCTCTTCTCCTTTCTGCAGGTAAAGACTCGAGCTGGACATGGTGAACCCGGCAGGGGATGGAGAGGGTCTCTGGGGTGAGCTGGCAGTCTCTGCACTGCCTGGACCTGCAGGAATGCAGCCATGATGGACAATTACTGTCCTTTCCAATATTGCCATCTAGAGGACCCAGCAAGGACAAGAGCTCCTTGCAGGCTGCGATGAGATAAGGAAGAAGAAACAAAAGCTTGGGTTTTTTTTAAATCTTACCTCACATAGAATCACAGAATGGTTTGGGTTGGAAGGGAACTCAAAGCTCATCCAGTGCCACCCCCTGCCCTGGGCAGGGACACCTCCCACCAGACCAGGTTGCTCCAAGCCCCGTCCAGCCTGGCCTTGAACCCCTCCAGGGATGGGGCAGCCACAGCTTCTCTGGGCAACCTGGGCCAGGGGCTCACCGCCCTCACAGCCAAGAATTTCTTCCTCAGATCTCATCTAAATCTACACAAGTGGTTCCCCAGCATCACATGGAGACGGAGAGCCAAGTTTGCAGGACTATCTGTGCCTCGGGCATGAGAATACAGGATTGGTCTAAAAACAGCCCTGTGATTTTTTTGAGGCTGTAGGTACCTGGTGTTGGCCCATTTCCCAGCGCTTTTCTGATCTCCATGTGAACATGGCCAGGTGGTACGATAGCTTGACTGAAAGCTGTCCCTCATCAGCTCAAATTGAACTGAACTAGTAAAACAGGGACTATTCAGGCTCTCTGCACCTACCTGTGGTCCAAGTCCCCCTCCCCAGCCTACACAGGGATCACAGAATGGTTAGAGTTGGAAGGGACCTTAAAGATCATCTAGTCCCACCCGCCTACCCTGGGCAGGGACACCTCGCACTACATGAAGTTACTCAAAGCCCTGTCTAATCCTGGTCAACTTGGATGTGCCTTGTCCATTCTTCTAGTGCCTCTGAACAGCATCTATCCAAAATCTTTTTGCATACCTGCCTGCAGCTGCCCACGTTGGGGAGGGTGGGTGCACGCCAGCTGGTCCCACCTACATTTTGGGCACTGGAGATAGCGCTCACCAATGGTGAGCCCGAGTGCCTGAATCATACCTTAATTCAACAGAACAACTCATTTGTAAGGGGTGTGCTGCACTTCTTTTGAGGGTTTGCAAAGGTAAATAGCTGCCAAAAGGCCTTTGTTCAATTGCTAAACCTTGTCCTTGTTTGGTTTAGTTACATGGCCCAGTATGACCCGAGCCTGGGATGGCCAGCATGCGTGCGGCGCGATTAGCTGAGCCTGGGATGGCCAGTATGCGTGCGGCGCGATTAGCCGGTGTTTATGCTGATTGTCAGGGTTTCGAGGTGTGAGAGTCCATGGTGGAATTAGCATCATTCCACAGTAAGAAAATAAACACCGTTGCCTCCTGTCCCGCTCCTGTGACTTCCAGTAACACAGGCCACCCATGACTGGTGTGGTACTGGACAAGCCCTTCTCCCTTGCAGACTCAGGTACTTTTGTGAGCTGCAGCCAGGGTTTTAGCAAAGCTCAGGGGGAGAGCTCAGGACTCGCCGCCCCGCACGAGGACCACAGTCCCTTTAGAAAGCAGAACAGATGTCCCCTCGGCTGTCTGCTGCTATGATGGGAGATAAGTGTGTTTAACTGGGTTTCAGGAGCTACCCTCCCGCAGCGATACAGAGCTACGAAGAACTTATTTTTATAACGCTTGAAAGGTGAAGGTTGTCTTTTGTAAATCCAAGCCCTCAAAACCAGATTCCTGAAGCTTCTGAGGTGCCCTCTGTATTGAAGGATCGTAAAGCATTTGAACAACAAACCTCTTCAGCTGCTCCAACAGCGCCAAAAAAAAAAAAACCATGGTACAGGCAGGAGACCTGCCACGAGCCCAACCACAAATTCAACAAAAACACAGGCCATAAAAGCCCACAGAAGCTCAAGGAGCCTCAGTTTTGCAAGCACCCCGTAGCAATGCCTCTCAGGCAGGTCCACCCACCGCCCCAGGACGAGCGAGCAGCGCTGCCCCAGCTGGGGTTTGCTGCTCATGGAGGAGCCTGGGAGCTTCAGCGGCGTTTAGCAGCCATCGGCATCTCCGGGCTCCCCAGAGCCTGTTCCTGCAAGGAAGGACGGCCCCAGGGCTGGGCTGTGTCGCAGGATCAAAGGCAGGAGCACGGTCCCCAGCCCGGCTGCCCTCCAGCCCCCACGGCTCAGCATCAGCATCCCTGGCTGCTGCTGTACCTGTTGGCCAAAGGCCATGAACAAACTGGTCCGAGAAGGTCAAGCGGCACATCGTCACTTTGCTACAGATTTATTTCCGTGTGAATTAATGAAACGGTACACACAATTGCAGGAAAAAAAAAAAAAAAAATTATAGGCCCATATTCCTTCTTTCACAGTACAACGCAACAGTAAAGGATTTAGTCAGTGTAAACAGAAGGTCTGATAGTGATCATCAGCTATCACAGATCAGCTGCACAAACACCACAACTACGGAGTTAATGCCATTACCACACAAATCGACAGTACTAGTACAAATCATAACTTTACCTACAATGCTTTTTCATGTGCAAAAACCATGAAAATTCAATTTACAGAAGAAGGGCACCTTCTCTAAGTCTTCGTGGGAGCTGTAAACTGCCTCTTCGGGCCCGTCTTATCTATTTGGCAAAAGGTCTCGGGGCCCAATTCTCCAAGGTACCCTTAGCTTCATCTGCAGCACACAAGCCATCAGGGCTCTGCAGCTGAAAACCAGGCACTCGCATGTTCTCTGCTGCAGCAGGACAAAGGAAATAATCAGCTGAGGATGAATCTGAGTCATTTATTATCCCGAATTTCAGCTTAAATTCATTCATTCACCAATACTATTCATAACAGTCCTGGTTATATTATGTATGGATCAGAAGAGTTCACTGGTAACCCATAAAATCATCATTTGTTCACCTTTTTTTTTGTTCTTTAATGTACTAACTGAACTGTCACCGATGTCAAAAGCTGAGGCTTATGGTAATGTGTTGGCAAGCTTAAAGAGAGTGGATAAATTGAAGTCGAAGGGTGAGAGAAAGAGAGGAACGCTACCGAGGCTACGGTAAAACGTGACGCTGTGGCCACCTCGGCCACATTTGCCCCTCAGCCAGGGATGACCTGGGAGGGAGGGAGCCCTGTGCCAGTGCGAGGACTGGCCGAGGGGACCACGGGCTGTCGGGGGGGAGCAGAACCGTTCCGCACCTCCTGCTGCACCAACGCCAGCTTTGTAAATTGAATTCATAGTCAGGTTATACAGGAAAAAACAAGAGGTAGTTATTTATCATACCTCTTCAAAAAGGCAAAACAAACATCAAACAGGATGTAGGAGTGATGCAGTAAACCTAAAGTCAACGGGTACCTACATTTATTTTTTTTTCATTTTTTTTTTTCATTTTTTTTTTTTTAAACACATGAAGTTAAGTTACAGACATCATATAAAATGCACACTTTATGGAATTCCTGCATAGCAGGAAACAAAGAGGCTAGCGCTAATCCAACAGCTATGTTAACAGCGAGACTGCCATTTACTGGTGCAAGGAAGATGCCCTATCTAAATATAAACAGAGCGTTACCCCCCTTCTAGAGGGGTCCTATGGCAACACTTACACATTTTGTTCAGAAGGAAAAAGAAAGCATTTTCTTGGGGATAAACTGCCAAAATAATTAGTTTCACATCCGTGAATTTAAGGCTATGTTACTTAGACCTGAGAAAATGAGAAAAAAAAAAAAAAAAAAAAAGAAAAAAGTTTAAATTTATGTTCTCAACTATACATACACGCTCAAAATTTCAGTATTTCCTGGGGAAAACAGCTGTGGGGACACTGCTCTGAGCTCTCAGGGTCGGATCCTGAGAGATGCAGAGTTTGTTCCAAGGAAAGATAACGGGAGCTGTGAGCGCTCGGACTCACCGGCTCTTTTTCCTATATTCTCTTTTTAAACACCTCCGTTTAAGCCCTCTGGAGAGGGTTAACTCCAGAAAGGGGCCTGTAGTGCACAGATAACCCTGAAAGGTTTGTATAGCAGAACTGCAGCTAAAATAGACAACAAAGTTACACACAGTAAATTTCTATGATTCCCCCTTTTCAGGAGAAAAAGAAGGATGTCAGGGTTAACAATTTCACTGCACCTTTAGCCATTCCCGTAACGACAGAATAAATCCTTTAACACTAGTGTGAAATCGCAAATTGTTCTGTGCTCTTCCTTGGAAATTAAAAATTTAAAAAAAAAACAAAAACAAAAAAACCCCCCAAAACAACAAACCCACAACAAAAATAATCAACTCGCAAACATTTCTCATTAAATGGTAAGAGACACGAGAGAGGTGGGGTGGGGATCACAGACACACAGCATGCTAGGGAGTTATTAAACAAAGTGCAATGGTTTTTGACTATACAGGAGGACGGACGGACAACTCCCCTTCAGTACCACCCGGATGCTCAGTACCTCTGGAGAGGTCCGGAGGTACCGTGTCCATCTGTAGCCGTAAAGCTCGTGTTCGAGGTTGGCCGGAGTCCCGGGCCCTGCCTGCGGCTGCGGCCGCTCGGCACGTCTCAGCTACGCCCGTGACTGCGGGAGAAGGGATTCGCTCGCGCAAAGACACGCGTCGCACAAAGACACGTGGAATTTAGTTGAGGATTTGATGGCTGGTTCTAGAAAGCTGCTTGAGCCGCGACTGAAGGATGGACTCGGCCCTAAAACCTGGACACACTTGGTGGAGTTTCTGTGGGATCACCTCCTTCTCCTAAACATGACGACAGACACAAACCATCCCTCCCTCCCGCTCCCATCCCAGCCACCAGACACCCCCAGCGCTCGCTGTTGGCTTTGGCCGGTGCCTGCCATCGCCCGCTAAAGCAGGACTTGGGCAGAGGGTCACGAAAAAGCAGAATTTCTCCAGGTCCCAGCTCAGGTTCCCACAAAGCGAACAAGTTTATCACCGGCCGCTGCCCGGCGAGAGGGGCTGTGGGGCAGACTTTTCGCTAAGATTTCAAAACGTGACTATCCAAAGATCAGAGACCGAAAGAAATAAACAATCCTCATCTGAATAGAAAGCGATTTCCACCGCTCGCCAGCACCTCCCTACTCTCTTCTCCCAGGCTCGAGGGATGAACAGGGAGTCAGCTTCTTTACTTACCCCGCTGGGAACTAAACCCTTCGTCAAACCACACATTAAAGAAGCTCACTGTGTGCAAAAGACTCTTAACGCTAAAACAGTTCCACCCTACATAGTGCAGTCAACACAGTTTTTAACTTAAATTTGCAGCTTGTTCTTTACAAGTGCTTGGCAGAGAATATTTATATTCTTCTGACACCATATAAATAATATTTATACAGCTTAGACATTTTGAGACATGCATTAGACTTTAGGTAGTACATATTTCTTGATCATATATGCAAATATTACTGTCAATCAAACCGAGCAACCTTATGCTGGACCGTGTCTTGCGTTATCCAGGACGTTTGACGGTGGCTCCGAATCGTCCATGGGAAGGACCAGGCGCGTTCCCCGGATTACGAGTTCATGGTCCCCAAAAGCAAGCTCCCGATCAAGCGCGTCTTCGGAGCTGTTTCCCACGAACCGCCGCGATGTGCCGCTGGATGCCACAGAGTCGGTGTTGACGGTGGAATCCCCGTAGGTCAGACTGATGTCCCCGTCATTCAAAATGAGGTCGGAGTCATCGTCCTTCAGCTGCTCTTGATTCTGGGCAACAAACAGGAGGAAAGCGCTGTTTAACTCTTCCCAAAGAGCTGTGTTTGAAATCACACGGTGACAGTGCATGAGCAGGCAGAGGCACCGAATGACAGTCTCCTGCACCATCACCATAACCAGATGGGCCACACACATGTATCTCTGAGCCCATGAGACTCGCACAACGCACCAACTTCTCTGCAGACTGCCGAAGAGGGCTCTCTCGGCTCTTCTTTCTCATGCCACAGCCAGATATATGGGGAATGCAGTTTTGAGTGGCTTTGACAGCACTAAAATACCCACAACCACAAGAACCGCATCGCTGACCCATCAGAGCCACCTCCGTTCTGTGCAGGGAACTTGATGGTGATACTTTGTGGGCAAGGAACGTCCTGCCACGGAAAGCTGCCGCTGCAATGGGCTCCTGGGCATGGCGATGCCCCAAGTGCCGAGGCCGTGCCGGAGAGCCATGCTGGCACCATTCACCCCCAGAGCCACCCATGGGAGGCCAAGCCTGACCAGTAAACCCAGCTCCTCAAAGAGCACGGGCGCATGCAGGCTCTGCAGCAATGGTGGAAGAGGTTGTTGCCTACAGACACTCCAAAGCTGCTTGTCATCCCCCTGCCCCTCTGGGCTGCTCGAACAAGAGCTCTTTAGCATTTCAGGAGAAAATATAGTGGGAGGTGTCCCTGCCCAGGGCAGGGGTGTTGGAACAAGATGATCTTTACGGTCTCTTTCAGCTCTAACCATCCTATGATTCTAGGAAAAGCAGCCCTGGTTCAGATTCTGTCAACCTTTTCAGTCCTGGGCTGTGGGAACGGCTCAGCTGCAAGGCTGGAAGAAAGCCGGGGATGAAGAAATTGTCTGTCCTCTCAGCTGGGGCACCCGTGACAGCTTCATTGAGCCAGTCACGGAGGAACCACCACGAGTCCCTTCATGACCAAACAGTCAGCTGGAAAAGCAAAATGCTCGCGGGAATTAGCTCACCCATCAGCCCCAGTATGTGACCTCCCCCAAGGGTCCCAGCTCCGTGCTGCAGAGCAGCATCCAAAAGCTACGCAGAAATGTAAACATGTCAATCTCCCCTGACACCGCAACAGAAAGGACAGCGATGGACTCACTTCGTACGCCTGCGGACTCGTCAGGCACCGGGCAATAGGCCCACAGCACCCCGGGAGCGTGGTCGTCAGAGGAGGACCGCTGTGTGTCAGCAGAGGCTTTAGATAGCTACAGAGAGGGTTAAGGAAAAGAGGAACAGGGCGATGTCGGAAAGTCGAGGGGTGGGATGCGGAGGCAGCAGCAAGGCACTCGGTGTCTCAAGGAAATCACTGGAAGGAAAGAAACACAAGTCCCTGGAAGCACAAAGATTGTAGGGATGAGCAACGTGAATGCAACCAAACAGCAGGACATGAGCGGACCAGGGCACAGTCCCGGTAAGAAAAGGTTTAGTGGCATCACTAGTCCCATCACCCCGTGCCCCTCAGCCTGGCAAATCGCTCCTCCAGTAATTCATGGCACAGCATGAATTAGTGAATGACAAAGCATCTAGCAAGAGGGCGACAAATGAGAAGACCCTCTCATGCCACCCTCTGCCCCTCCTGCTCGCCTGCCACAGGGATCAAGGACCCCTTGGGCTTCCAGCATGGGAAAGCCCAGCTTTGAACTGAGCTACTGCTGCATCCCCAGTTAACGGCGGGTGGGAATGGTCATTTCTCACAAATCAAAAATCAGCAGTGTGTCGGGAAAGCAAACACTGGCTCCGCTGCTAAACAGGGAGCGAGTCACGCTCCGAGTCAATGGAGTTGCTCAGGCACGGATTTGGCACAGCACACACCAACCGCCACTCAAGGATACTTGTGATCGAAGTTGTACCACATGCGGAAGAGCCAGGCGCTTTCTGCCTTCGTACTCCTCCTCTCGCTCTCTGGGACACCCTGCGGGAGAGCAAAACATTACACAGCGGCAGGGCAACGTGCCACGACCTGGATCAGGCCCCCAGTTATCCCCATGGGGATGTAAGAAGACCCACACCTTCCCACTGCCTCTTCAGTGGAACCTCTGGGTTGCAGCGAGTGCAAGGACATTCACAGCACGACAGGCTGATGGTGCTTCCAGCACCACACTCTGCATTTAGCAGCACACAACGGCCCTTAGGAGGTGGTATCAAAGCACAGAGTGACCATTTTTCTGCCAGAGCCTTCCAGTTTCTGGCCTCAAGGTTTAAAGTCCCTCGGAGCCAGTGGCTGCATCCAAACATCACATTTAATAGTGACTGACAAGTCCAACCTCCACCAAATCTCGCCTGAGATTTTTGCATGCAAATAATCATGTCTTATGGCTTCCTTTTAGTCAGAGAAAAAAATACAGAACTCTTTGGAGGGGACTATGAATACGAATACATATTTCACAGAAATTTGGCTTGCAGATTTATGGCTCTGGGCTGCCTTTAGCATTTGATGCTTTCTCTCCAAGAGGTGAACAGCCCAATAAATGGCTCTGAATGAAATGAACCTCCAAGGTGCGGGACCCACGCTGAAACCCAGCAGAGCTACAGCCACAGCACGACTGGGCTGCAGACGCACGAGCGAGACAGCTCGGGGCTACCGGGCAGGAAAACTCCTGATGCTGCAGGGCTCCAGCATTTATCTCAGCGCGGTCGGTGGTTCCGGGACTGCCACAGGAACCGTGGGGGCAAAAGAGAGGTTGAGGGTACCTGTGGGTAACAGTGGGATGGAAGATGCTACATAAAACAGGCCAGTAAATGGCACTTCTGTACTGCCCTGGGCTCTGGGATGAGGCAGAAAGCTTCCGTGTCATGCACATTTTGATATTTGTTTCAGACCCAGCAAGGGAGAGACCGAATCTATCGCAGCAGTAATATGGACTGACTAAACAGGCCAGCGTTACTTCTATGCCCTTCTTTCCAAGGGAATAAAAGCAAGCCTCATCACAAGCACAGAGAGCACAGGAAAGCCGTGACTCCCACTGACTGCCAACTCTTTCACCAGAGGAGCTAAAAACCCTCCTGCAGCTGGAAGGGAGCGGGACACAGACGGGCATTCACAGGGTCTCAACGTAACCCTTGCACCGACGAACGCAGCACAAATTGCTCTACGGGGCCACTCACCACGTTCTCCTGATCCGCGTCCACACCGACTCTGCGGAGGAGAAAACAAGCACAGGGTTAGCACAAGTAATGCCAGGTACATGCCGCAGCCCAGGGGGGAGGAAGGACGCAATCTTCCTCTTGTCTCTTAAAACCGAGCACCTTAACGTAAGAGTGGGACGAGGGAGAGGACAAGGGGGGACAAGAGCCCCGCACACGCCACGCTCACCGGATATTCAGGCAGGACAGCATGGCCGTGGTGCCACCACCAAAAACCCACACCGTAAAGAAGACGATGAGAAGTGTCGTGCTGAACATCATCTGCCGGGCGTAGGTGGCCGTGTCACGGATGGCCAAGGCAAACGCCATGGCTCCTCGCAGCCCTGATGGGGAAGGGAGGGTGGAGGAGCTGTGTCAGCCCATGGCGCAGGTGGCCACCCCCACCACAGGCTTCCCCACCCGGGATTTACGCTGCCCCACATGTGGTCCCGTCCCTCTGACAGGACATCCACCACTGAAGGAGATCACAGGGCTTTAACAGTGATGATTTAAGCTTAAGCATATCCTAAGGGACCTGAAAGCCCACCCAGTGCCACCCCCTGCCCTGGGCAGGGACACCTCCCACCAGAACAGGTTGCTCCAAGCCCCGTCCAGCCTGGCCTTGAACCCCTCCAGGGATGGGGCAGCCACAGCTTCTCTGGGCAACCTGGGCCAGGGGCTCACCACCCTCACAGCAAAGAATTTCTTCCTAATATCCAATCTAAATCTACTCTCTTTCAGTTTGAAAGCGTTCCCCTTCATCCTATGGCTCCCCTCCCTGATCCAGAGTCCCTCCCCAGCTTTCCTGGAGCCCCTTTAGGGACTGGAAGGGGCTGGAAGGTCTCCCCGGAGCCTTCTCTTCTCCAGGCTGAACCCCCCCAACTCTCTCAGCCTGTCCTCACAGCAGAGGGGCTCCAGCCCTCCCAGCATCTCCGTGGCCTCCTCCGGCCCCGCTCCAACAGCTCCGTGTCCTTCTGCTGTTGGTGCCCCAGTGCTGGATACAGTACTCCAGGTGGGGTCTCCCCAGAGCGGAGCAGAGGGGCCAGAATCCCCCTCCTCACCCTGCTGCCCACGCTGCCAGGGATGCAGCCCAGCGTGCGGTTGGCTTTCTGGGCTGCCAGCGCACATTGCTCGTGAACGTTGAGCTTCTCATCCACCAACACCACCAAGTCCTTCTCCTCAGGGCTGCTCTCAATCCATTCTCCGCCCAGCCTGGATTTGTGCTTGTTCCTACATCTCAAAAATGAGCCATTCACACCACCGAGCCTAAGGGAGCCCTCTCCTGCCCAGTGTCTTCTCCAGACATCACCCATAAGAGATTTAGAGTTGATAAAGAACATTTCCAGGTGCTTGTGGGCAAGGAAGTGCAGATGGGCCACACGGTTGGAGGCAAGAATGCAATAACGTACCAGCAAACATCATCATATGCTGTAAATTTGTTCCAATCTTATTCCTTCTCCCCAAATTCAGCAAAAATGACAGTGGGTAAATATTGGCAGCTCTTCCTAGGAAGATAGCAAGCTGTATTTGCACACATTAAGGAAATTCCTCTTGCTACATCTCCCACCGCATCCCACCTCTGCGCAGAGCGCCAGTTTCTATTGCGTGACAGAAATGTTGGGGAGCCTCAGAAACGCCAGTCCTCTGGATGCAAAGAAAATAACCCAGCTCTGAGTGGTACAGCAGTGTGGGAAGGGCCTCACCGAAGCAAAGCACACACTGCGATTCACCAATAGCACAAATAAACAAGGGAAATGCTGAGAGGACAGGTTAGATGAGTGAGAGGAGAGAAAAAACACCATTTCCCACTGTACGCTCTCCCATGCCAGGTCATTTTTCACCCCAAGAATTATTTGTCCTCTGCGAAGCTCAAGTTATCACAGCTACCACCACCCCTCTGACATTCCCGCACTTCACAGCTGGGTTTGAAGCTTTAAGCCAAGTCGCGTTCCCAAAGATTATTCAGCAAAATGAAAGCAGCAGCAGTTGAGAAGGGAAAAAAAAACCCCTAATACTCTTTCTGTTTTCATAGCCTGCGAGATACAAGAATCACCAGCCCCTTCATATTGCTTTTTATCTTTGAAGCTGTGTCTTTTAATACCAGCACCCAGATGGCAAAAATAATCTTGGATCCAGTATTCAGCGCAGCCCTGAATAATATGGAAAATGCTTCCAGCTTTTATGTTCTTTCCTGAACATCATGAATTTGCATAAGAGACGCATTTCATGATCTCTCTCATGAATGAGCTATTTCATCGGCGAGTTAGCCGGTTCCTACTGAAGAGGCACGGCACAAAATTTCAATCGAAACACCCAAATGGCATTTCCCGGCTCTTCGCTCCCTTTACCCCACTGCAGCCCCACAAAAGCTCAGTGGGGAGATTCAGAGGACCCCGCCGCGAACCCACAAGCCAGCACTGGCAAAGATAACAACATGTTATTTACTGGTATAAACCTGCTTTGTTGTAAAGGGTGAAAATAATTCTGCACATCTGAACTGGCTTCCCTGTGATATGAAAAAAAATTCCTTCAAAATCCTTGTTTTTCCAAGACATACCAGGGCCGATAGCTCGTTTCCATTAGCATCAGCCTGCAGAAGGGGAAATCCTTTCTCATGACATCATTCAGAGGCATCTACTGTGGCTTTAACTGGGCTATTTGACCAAAAAAAAAAAGAAAAAAAAGCTTTTTGCAGGGTCAAACAAAAGGAATAGCAGAGAAAAGAGGAAATAAACGGCTATAGCAGGCGGTCCCTGCTTGCAAAGCCACCCCTGGTGCCACGCGACAAAGCCCAGTGCTTTGGCACCATGTTCACATCGAATGCCGAGTCCCTGCAGCAGCTAAACTGAATGCTCAAGAAACAAGACAAGACGAGGGGAAAAAACTAAACAGAAAAGCTGGGAAAAGAATCTCCATCTTCTTAAAATAACCAGCAAAAAGACTACTACACGGGAGAAATCCCCTTTTGAAAACACAGCCAGACTGACTGAAAAAAGCCCCACGCATCTGAATGAGACACACAACTTGGGCATGAGGCACTTCTCCCTTTCTTTTCTTGTTTTATAAAACAGGCTCCAAAGGATACAAAAGCCCCCACCACGAAGGTAGGGTTAAAGACGTGGTTCTGGAAGGTGAACAGGGCAAGTCCCATGTAGGAGAAGATGAAGTTTTCTGCCAAGAAATTCAGAAGCTCAAACAACTGAAAGAGAAAAACAAATTAAAAGCGAGTTAGACATAACATAGATTTAACAAGAAGAACGTGTCAGCCCATCCATCACGCAATACATGCTTCTGCAGAAGCAGCCCTAGGAAAATCCATCTGTAGAAAGACAGTTGCACCTAATTCTGGCGAGAGGGAAGGAAAAAATATTCCACTTGAAATCCAGAGAAGCTGAAGGGGGCTGAGGAGCTCTCACCTGCTTCGTTCTGTGCTGGGACTCTGTGGATAAGTTGTTATAGGTATAATGGGCCTGCGTGATCCCGCAGAAGAGCACGGCCACCACACCTGGGGAACAGAGCATCACGTTAGACTCCTGGTCATGAAAAGGGAGCCAAGCTACACCCCAGTAGAGCAGGGGAACCCCAGAACCCGGAATAATTAAACTTCTGAAAGCAGAGGGACAGCCCCGGCTGCTATCGATACTGGGAGAAGCAAAACTCAAGAGGCCCATCGTCCCTGCC
Organism: Rissa tridactyla; assembly: GCF_028500815.1. Classification (NCBI taxonomy): domain Eukaryota; kingdom Metazoa; phylum Chordata; class Aves; order Charadriiformes; family Laridae; genus Rissa; species Rissa tridactyla. The sequence goes on along the minus strand of NC_071474.1, from coordinate 28,169,828 downwards.
GATCTCCGTCCCAGGCGCAGGGCTGTGCTGGAGCTTGCCTGTAAAGCCACACGCTTCGGCCAGCAGGAACGTGCTCCAGGACATCAGGAAGAACAAGCCGGTCTCCAGCAACGGGAACTCCCGGAGTTTGGTGAACTTGGTGACGTTGCAGATGGTTAAGGACAATTTGGAGAGAAACTGTCAGCGGAGAGGATATCAAATCCAGTTGTGTATCGCAGCAACACTACGTAGCCCACCCTTAAAAAGGCTACGGCATTACCTTTCATTAATTTAGGCAAAAAAAAATCATGAAACACTGGGTCTGGGTGAAATGCAGTGCAGACAGAAAAGAAGCTGTTATCCAAACACTTGGAAAAAACAACAAAAAGGATATTAAAGCTGTCACAACTCCAGTAGCTGCTCCCATTGCAAAAGATCCACTGAATATCCCCAGGAAGATCCCGATGGACTTGAACATCGCTGTGACATCAAACGTGTGGCTGTTGTCCCCCGCCGGCTGGTACGCGACGATTGAACTGAAAAAGGGAGGAAAAGCACACAGAAGAAAAAAACACTCCTTAGTCCGGAGGGAGAGGCACCTCCACGGTGCTACCTGAGCTCTGCAAAGTGCTACCACACCTGCCAACACCAAGCCCATGAAACCAGGGAGACAAAACCTGAGACCCACACTGCAATTCCCCCGGGGATCGCAGCACATGCCCATGGAGTTTGGGATCCCCTTCGCTCCTGGCCAGCTTTCCACTGTTCAGCCACCCCTCCGAGGCGCGGCTCCGCATTTGCTCCTTCTAGACGTTAGAGAGCATCAGCTCAAAGCCCGTCTCTTCCATGATCTCCTGCAAATATATTTGCTAGGCGACAGCCCATCATTTATGACGGTATTTTGGGGGTTTGGCATCAGCCCTCGGTAAAGCCAGGCAGTCTGGGACCACAAAGCATCCAAGTGGGAAGCCTACATTTCTCCACCAACTCCACAGAGGCAGCTGACGTGAATATCCTCCAGAGAACCGTAAGTTATGCCATTCTACAGCACTTAACGTGCACTACATTGATGTTGCACTGCTCCGAGTTCTCAAGTGGAATATCGCAGGGTAGCAAGGCAAACGGAGCAGCACTGGTTCACTACAGCAACGCGAGTATCTCATCTGCCAAACTTCAACAGACCTTTGTGACGAGATGCCGTGCTGGTGCCATCTCTGAACCTGCTCCCTCCTAACTCCTGAGCCTTACCTCCGGCATTCCACTGTTTTACTTGGAAAGCCTGAGATCGAGGGGTCCCCTAGCCATCTCCTAAATTCCATTTTAATATCAACTCCTTACTTCTTACGTCACTTTCTTCGATGTAAACTTACCGAAAACATTAACTTTCTAGTTAGCAATCTCTCAGCTGGCTCTGTTAAAACTCTTGGATGTGAACTTTAAACATTTGCTGTTTAACCTCCTGAGTTATGCTGGAATGGAAAGTTACTGCCTCGCGCACACATCCTGCAGCTTTCTCCCCTCACTACACACCAGCGTTTTTCTGCAACACGAATGACAATCCTCCCCTTTCCAGCACGTCCCGGCTCACTTCCCTTGCTAAACTTCCCTGCTTTTAATATGTTTCATTTTTCTGCATTGTCTTTTACACTGCAAGCTGCAGATTTCCCCCTGTGATTTAATTTTTTTCGTCAATCCCATCCTCTACTTCCTATTCACCACTGTGCTCCTATTCTGGGGTTTGGGGTGTGTTGTTTTTTTTTAATCCAGATTGGTTTCGTTTCCCTTCCATAACCAACTGTTTGGATGTCGGTTTTGTGTTTTAATCACTTTAACCCTGCCCTTTGTGTGCTTTATTTCCCCTATCCCTGCCCACGGGACTCCCCGTGGCATTTAGCCCCTGTGAAAACTCCCTTTGGAAGCAGGCAGAGACCCTGCTGCTGCATTTCCCCTTCCGCTCACTAACCACAGCCCCAGCACCTCACTGCCCACCAGCTTTCGGTTCTGGGTTCAATTCCTCTTCATCCTGCAACCAGCTCCCTGCTGCCAAGCCAGGACAGTACAAGACAGCACAAGGCAGAAACAGAAAGGCACGGATCCTGCTCCCCAAGCACGGGAACGGACACTCGTCCAGGACCAAAAGCAGGGAGGAGAGGAGCCTCGGGGGTCACCAAGCTCCTGGCAGAAACCATGGAGGACTCCCAGCCCCAGGCAGCACCAGCCCCGGCTCCTCATCCTCCCCCAGCACAGGGACGATGCCCGGATTCACAGAATCACACAACTGTAGGGGCTGGAAGCGACCTTTGGAGTTCATCTAGTCCAACCCCCTGCCAGAGCAGGGTCACCCAGAGCAGGTGGCACAGGAACGCCTCCAGGTGGGTTTGGAATGTCTCCAGAGACGGAGACTCCACCACCTCTCTGGGCAGCCTGTGCCAGGGCTCTGCCGCCCTCACAGGAAAGAAGTATTTCCTCACATTGAGATGGAACTTTCTGTGTTTCAGTTTGTGCCCATTGCCCCTTGTCCTGTCACCAGGCACCACTGAGAAGAGCCTGGCCCCATCCTCCTGACACCCACCCGTTAGATATTCCTCAGCATTGATGAGATCCCCTCTCAGTTTGCTCTTCTCCAGGCTGAACAGCCCCAGGGCTCTCAGCCTTTCCTCAGCAGAGAGGTGCTCCAGTCCCTTCATCACCTCTGTAGCCTCCGCTGTCCCCTCTCCAGCAGTTCCCTGTCCTTCTGGAACCGGGGAGCCCAGCACTGGACACAGCACTCCAGATGTGGCCTCCCCAGGGCAGAGCAGAGGGGGAGGATGACCTCCCTCCCCCTGCTGGCCATGCTCTTTCCAATGCCCCCCAGGAGACCATTGACCTTCTTGGCCACAAGGGCACATTGCTGGCTCATGGGCAACTTGTGGTCCACCAGGACTCCCAGGTCTCTCTCTGCAGAGCTGCTCTCCAGCAGGTCAACCCCTAACCTGTACCAGCGTGGGGGGTTATTACTCCTGAGGTGCAAGACCATTGGCAAGGAGCTGACAGCACTTCCTGGGACAACCACCAAAGCCACATACTCAGTCGGCCACGGCTGGAGCCCCTCTTTGCCCTGGGGACAAGGCAGCACCCGTCACTAGCTGCTGCCCGTCCATCAACAGAGCCCAGCCCTGCAGAAACCCCACAATTCCTCATCTTCCCGACTCTACTTCTCCTAACTGGGGAGCAGGTCTTCTGCTTGTGGGAGCAGAACCATCCTCACGGGGTTCCCCCACTTATGCCTCTGCTGTGAAAGAGGCAAATGCCAAACCAAATTTAAAAAAGGGGAACCATGAGTAGGAGCTCCGGGCTGCTGTCGGAGGAGCTCTCCTCCCTGGAGCAAGAGGACCTCACCGCCTCCTTGCACCCAAGATGTGGCTCTGTCCAGGTGACTTAAGGCTGTCCCCGAGATACCTGCACCAATTGGTATCCGCCGTGCTGACCGAGGCTGCCTCACGCTGCTTACGGTCACCATGATGAACTTTAAAACAGGTACAGGTCAGCTGCTGAGAAACTCTTGGGAAGTCAGCATGTTGCTGGGCTGGGCTGCACAAATGAACAAGCCTTGCAGCAAAATACCTGCTGACTGCAGCTCGGGGCTGCTGTTTTGGTGCAAATTATCTCATTTTGGGGAAGAGGGGGCAGACTGAACTCAGCTTGTGGAAAGAGGAAGGCAGGAGATCAGAGCAAAAGCTGTGAAGCTGGTACTGAAACAGTGCAAGAGGCAAATGAGCGCGCGCGGCGCAGTCACCTACGTGTGCGGAGATCCACCACAAATATCATTGCTCTGCTGCTCAACCCACCCACTCCTACCCAGAACCTCCCAGCAGAGGTGGGACCCCGTCTCCTCCCCACTCAGGATCACTTCTTATACACGACCTGGCTGTGCAGCATTTACTCTCGTACCAGCGGTGACACCTCCAGCGCAAAAGCCAGGATGAGCCATACAAACAGCTCCAGGAACCTCAACAGAAACATTCACTTCAGTAAACACAGCTCACACGGGTGGCGATACGCAGCTGACAATATGTTACTTGCTGCCTCCACCTCGGTAAAACCCACGCAACCAGCACGCCGGAGTGACAAGTATTCCAGAAATATTTTCTGCATTAGTCTTAGCTGTACGTTAACCCGTCACCGTTGCAGATATTATATATTTCCAAACAAATTCCTGTGATGACAACACAGTGAAAACACAGGTAAAATACGTCCTAAGTGCAGAGGACATAAAATACTAAAGAATATAAAACACTCTTTAGAAAGCCAGCAAGTTTCCCATGTGTTTGGTCCAGGGCTGTAAGAAATACCATCTTCTTGATGCACAGAAAGTGGGGAGAGAAAGGAAACAGCTGCTTTACCAACTATTTCTGCCTAACCAAAAGCAGGTATCTGTGGATGGGAAGGAAGACAGGTAGGAACAAAGCCATCAGCAAGGGGTTTCAGTGGGGTCCTGCGGCTAAAAAGCAGACACGAGGCTTTTCCCATTTCCTTCTGGCTGGGTCAACTGGCCATAAAAGCAAAACAAAACCATCCATCATGCAGGGGGAAGTTGTAAGGACAACCCGCCATCCCAAGCTGTGGTGCACAATGACGAGGTGCATCAGAAGGTCAGTAGAGCTTCTGGGGACACGTAATATGGAAATCTGCTCTTGCAAACACCGGTGCTCCTATTTTACAGGAGCAAGGCCAAGTGGCTCCCCCCAACGCCTGACATGTAACATACATAACAATTAAAAATAAAAACAGAACACACTTACGAAGACAGCACTATGGCAACGGCATCATTGAGGACGCTTTCGCCAAAGAGAAGGGCATACAGCTCAACATCAACCTGGAGTTCATGGAATATGGCAAGAACAGTCACTGACAAATAGAAAAATAGAGAGACATTCAAAAAGGTGCCGTTATTTTGGTGTAATCAAAGACAAAACGCCCCTTTTCAGAAAGCTGCCTTCCTGCCTGTCTGTGCCACTCTGCTGTGATGGTGCCAGCCAACCCCCACGCTCCCTTCAAGAGTCTTCTTTCTGCCCTTTCAGATTTGGATTTGCTTTATCATTTCCCTCCTCCTTTTGTTAAAACACACCCTGGGCATTAGGTCTGTTGAGTTTTTAGTGGGCAGACATGAGCAAACTCTGCTCTGAGCTTCCTGAGGGTCTGACCTCGTGGGCTGGACCCCGGTACCACGCTGACACGAGCCACCCAGCTTTTGGGATGCCGTTAGCTCAAAGCATCAGGGAGAGCCTTCCTTCACCTGCAGAAGGCCAGGAGGAGGTAGGCTTGTCCAGGACGATGGCTGCCTTTTCCTTCCATGCCTGATACTCCGAGAGAAATCCACGGATTCAACACAGGTTGACATGCTGGAAGTGCCAGCGCAGATATGTTAACGTTCCAGACATAATTGGGAAAAGCCAGGCATCGGCTCAAACCCCACGTGGGGGTTTCTTGCAATTTACAGCCACGTGGCAGAGATCGGAATACCCTCAAGCCCTTCCGCGAGCCAGCAGCTCCAAGAAGATAATGAAAACGCAGCAGGTTTTACGTGTCAGCCTTGCAAAAACGTCACAACACCTAAAGCAAGCAAGATGTAACACATGGTGCATCGTGCACAGCTCTGGCTGAGCTAATTCCAATCAACTTCTGTGAACGTCCTTCAAAACAGCATTCAGGGACTCATCTGTGCGTGCTGGAGGGGGTTTAGCCCATTGACGCACCGGGAAATGCTCCATATTTACCTGTGAAATCTTCTCATTCTTATTTTGAAGCCTGGAGAAGGGACACGACACCACCAGCTCGTCTGCAGCATTTCTAAGCATCACCTCTACCTACGGTACTTGCCTGGCCTCTGCCCATCCGCCATCGGATCTACCACATCGCCATCACACCTGTGGGGTGCTCCCCGCTTTGCCAACATGACCCTCCTCTCGATGTTGACACCCCGGCTGATGCTCAACCTCACAGCCAAGCAGGATCAGCTAAAGGAACCGGTGGCCTGAACGCACACCCATCTGAGATATGCTCAGAGAAGCCGGGACATCGTTTTAGCTCTTTTTTTTTTTTTTTTTTTTTTTTTTTAAGGTTTGTGTTGGTTTCTTTTTTTAAAAAAAAAACATCAGCAATAATAGCCACACCGCTACCTGGCAAATCTTAGGGAAACGTTAAAAATAAATTATTAAAAACTCACGGTGAATGCACGTCTCGCATCTCCACCTGGCAGACAGATGTGGCTACTACCACGTTACGCCGCAGGTTATGTTCTGCAGCGCTGTTCTTGCATATATGCACATACGTACAACACTCCTCACTTTGCCTTTGAAACCAGAAATGACTCATTGCCAAGATGAGCAGGTAAAAGTCCCGACTCATCTGGAAATGGCAGCTGGAATGGCACTTGTTTCGAAAGGGCAGCAGACTTGGCTTATCCAGGTGTGCGATCTCTCCCTTGAGTGCACAACTGACCGATATGTGCATTTAAAAAGATCCCCCAAAGCTACTGTAACGTCAGGAGGGGGGTTAATGCTGCCAAACCCCATGCAGGCTGCAAAGGAAGACATTCAAGCCCTGTTCAGCACAGGGCAGGAGGAAGGAGAGGCCGTTCTGTGGTCCTGCGCTTTCAGGTGAAGCTGGAACGTGCAAATAAACAGCTACCGTGTAAAAGTAATCGCAAACGACGTGAAATTCAGTTGGACAAGGCGTGCTTTTCATAATTTTAATTTACAAAGTGCTTCAGCAGACTGAGCTGTCACTACTGTCCTCAGCACTGCTCACTAAAACCAACTTCCAGTTAGATTAGCACCTTCCAAAATCCCACCCAAACGGAAGCAGAAGGAAATCAGCCAAACTAAAACTGTCAGTTGAACCCTCCCTGCGTCACGCATCTTGTTCTGCGTCAGCCGTTGGCAAAGGACGGCAGAAACACAGTGGACCTGTCCCAAAACCCAGCAAAGTCAAGGGAGAGACTGCTGGGACTTCACTGCAAACAAAGATTTAGGAAGCAGAGGTTTGGAAGGTACATTACACGGAACTGGAAGGAAATGAGAAGGCATGGAGACAAATCTAGACCTCTGGGAACGTTGCCAATAAACTCCAAAATTCAGAAAAAGGGAACTGTGGGTTCAGACTTTCTTCCCCTCTTCCCCGCTACTCAAAACGGATCAAAAAGGTAAAATGAGGGGGGAAATAACCACCTAACATACCTGGGTCAGTAGCCGATACGATGGCCCCGAACAGGAGGCAGTCAGTGAAGTAGAAGTCTCCCCCGAGCTGCCCAGTGACTTTCATCAGCGCCACGCAGCCATACACAACAGAGCTGGTGATCAGAAGAGGCAATTACTCATCTCTGCAGTGCCTTATAACGACACTCAAATGGGCTCGATTCCCCTGAATTTGCCAGATTAACCCCTGAAGTTATCCAAACGCAGGAACGCTGAAGAACTGATGAGCTGAGCCTGGTGAAACCCCAGGGCCATGGTCTCGAGGGGAGTGCTGGACCACGCACACCAAACCACCCGCCGCACCGGACCACAGACACGGCACCAGTGAGGAACCGGGATCAAAACTCCTCCACGAGCATAACGCGACTAAATAAAAGCAGCAGCCAGGCTCGTGGGGTCTCGCGATCGTTTTTCAGCGTTTCACATTTACGCGTTTCAGCAGGATGACCTTGGCCTGACTTTGAAATGGGCCGAAACTTTCCGTGAGCAACAGAAAATGCGGATGCTGAGTTTGCTTGAATCCACCGGACTCCCCCGTGGAAAACACCCCACGCCAGCCGGCGTGCTACTATTCAGAGCGGGAATCATCTAGCTCCCTCTGCGCAGAGGGACAAATAATTTGAAACACAATCTGCGCTCGCTAGGCACCTGCTTCCAGCAAGTAAGGACAGGAGACGCGTTTACGATCCTGCCCTCTGCTCCTGCATCTCACACTTGCTAGGGCTGTGCTTTCAATAATTTGAAGTTACCGACTGTTTTTTCAAGACAATCTTCAGAGAAGTGTGAAACTTTCCTCGCCGGGTATATTCCGTGTGGGATGCTGAGAAAGCACTACGCAATTAGACAGCAATCGCCCTGCCCACACAGGGAACGTTTGGACAGTAAACAGCGTTATTTGCCGCTGCTGAGGGGCGGTAGCGGAGAGCCCGTGTGATGTTTCGGGGCTGGGATTAGCGGCCGCAGCTCCAGGCTCGGAGCGCTGCCTCCGAGCGTGGCTCAGCCCCCGGTGGAACAACCGGCCCAGCTCCAACCACTCACCCGATCACCAGGCAGGAGATCGCCGTGCCGAGAAAAGCGTATGCTAGGATGGATCCCAAGTTTCTGAAGAAGTGCCTCTAGAAGGAGGGAAAAAAAAACCAACAAAAACAAACCACTGAATTATATTTTGCTAACTATTTATTTCAAGCCTGCACAGGCAGCCACGCAGCTCGCACCTAGCTCAGACACCACGAGCTGGACAAGCACGGCAGAACGGTGCCCAGCACAACGGTGTACACTGCCAGGCCAGCAGATTTTAATGCAGCATTAATAAACATGAACATAGCATTTTCTTGTACCCGTGTATTTAATAAGGTGCTGTTCCGAGTCCTGGGAACTGATTTCCTAACCCAGCAGCATTCCTCCTTCCTCCTCCCGCAAGCTAAACAGGATGATTTTCCCCTCCTTCCAAATCAGCATTTCAGAGAGCTGCTGCTCTCTAAAACCTTCCCACCCTCCTACGTGGTTCCAAAGTAAGGGGGGCTGGAACGGCCCAGCTGACCTCCAAACTCCCCGCGCAAACCCACGCTGGGAACAGTTGAAGTCGCTGACCCTTCCCAGGGCAGAGGGATGGACGAGACCGAGAGGGGCACTCTCAGCCCCGCTTCCTACAATCCCGCATCTACTGGGGAAAACTGTACCCAGCTCCGCAGCCCTGGCCTGCTGAGCAAGCATTAAAGCACTCTCAAGGATTAAAAATGCTCTGGAGGCAGAGGAACTAAAAATGTAGGCGCTGTAAAGGCACGTACCCTTTTCAAGCTGTAGCCTGCATAAAATATAATTGGAGGAAGCAAAATGTTGAAAAATACTTCAGGATCAAAAGTCACCTGTTAAGGAAAAAAAAAAAAACAAAAAACAACCAACAGTTAAATAGTTTGTTAAGACTTTGCGAGACAAAACACAAATAAAATGTCATATAAAATACACGGAGGAAACCCTGTACTCCCGCCAGATGAAATGCCGTCGGGTGAACACTGCGGATGTGTCTGGGATCTTTTGGAGACAGAGCTCACAGTCTAAACAGCTCAAATTAAGATCAGCTGAAACTAGAGTTTCATTACGCCGCGTTCAACTTAACATTTTACAGCTGATCGCAATCTGCCTGAAGTCAAAAAATAAAAAATAAATTAAAAAAAAAAAATCACTTAATCCAGCAGATACAGGATCCGTCCCCATGGAGGGAGTGGGCAGCATTGCTCACCTCTCCAGCCACCGACTCCCTTACCTTCCTCAGCATCTCATTGTCCTGGACGTTGTTGAGCTCCTGGGCGCTGATTTCCCCCTTCAGGGTGTACTCGTAGTACTTTCCGCTGACGTTCACCAGCAGCGTGGCGGGACTGGTCTGCACTTGGCAGCTCTGCGTCACGTTGTTGACATCGCTGGGGACGTGGATGCCATAGCGCAGGACCACGCCGACCAGGACCCCTGGGGAGGAACACGTGTGGGTGAGACGAGCCGTGGCAAACTCCTGGGGTGATCTCTTTGAGCATGGATGCAGCACCCAGCATGCCAGCACCCTGACCCTCTGCTCAGCTGCTGAGCACAACCACCATCCAAATAATTGCGTGATATTAAACCACCCGTGTCCTCCCATGAGCCATGCAAATGCTCCATGTTCATGTGGACGTGCATGGACACCAGCACACGGACACCAACATGGTCCATGGACACCAGCCATGGACTGTTCCTGAGGGATTTTAATTACCCAACAATCAGTCAGACCCTCGCTCTAGAGCTGTGAACAGCCAACACCTAGGGCACACTGGTTTTCTTAGGGCAAGGACCCTGGCATTGCTGGCACAGAGCTGGGGACCTGGGCAAGGCTGCTCACACATGCCCAAACTATGCACACTGCACCCAAAAACCTGACGGCATCACGTTTTGCCGCTACAGAAATACATTAAACTCTTCATTTTTGTAGGGGATCAAAAAAAAGCTACCAAACAACCACCACAAACGCTCCAAGGATGCTGAGCGTCCTTCATAAGACGCTGTAGCACTGTACAGCCTCCTCCCGCACCGGGGAGCTTTTGCAGCACACGGCAGTGATCCCCGTTTCCTAAAAACTACGAAAGTTTCCCAATCCGGGCCGACCGCCCGGGTCTGCTCCTCGCCCCCAGCAAGCTCCAGCTCTGCACCACGAGGGCAGCCCCAGGAGCCCGCCCTGCCTCCGGCCCAGCTGCTGCGCAGGAGTATCACAGAATCACAGTATCGCGGGGTTCGTTTGCAAGTCAGCAATTTATAGGGCACTCTTCATCTGCAGCACAGCTGACGAGCTGCACTCTGAGGTCTCACATCCAGACTAACGGCATTCGTATTGCGCTGGCTCCTCCGGCTCCTTCCCACTCGCACAGTGTGCCCAGCGCTCTCCGGGCTGAGCTTTTGGACATCTGCAGGCTGGGGAGGAGGGATGGCCCACGAGACACCTCTCCACATAGCCTTCAGCACGAAAGGGTTTGGAAACTCCTCGATTAAGGCAGCGCTGAGCCACCACAGAAATGCTGGATCTTAACCCCATCTCTGAACCACACATTTATGAAATGCTTTCAGACACGTGGGAACTAAACAGAGACCACAACACTCGAAAGGCTTCTCCATTTGCCTCCCAGGACACTCCTGCTTCTTGACTGTTGCCCTAATTAAGATCTCGCTCTGTGCTTTCCTACAGGCAGGGCACAACCCCGACTGAAGGGAATCATAGAATGGTTTGGGTTGGAAGGGACCTTAAAGATCATCCAGTGCCACCCCCTGCCCTGGGCAGCGACACCTCCCACCAGACCAGGTTGCTCCAAGCCCCGTCCAGCCTGGCCTTGAACCCCTCCAGGGATGGCGCAGCCACAGCTTCTCTGGGCAACCTGGGCCAGGGGCTCACCACCCTCACAGCAAAGAATTTCTTCCTCAGATCTCATCTAAATCTCCCCTCTTCCAGTTTAAAACCATTCCCCCTTGTCCCATGGCTCTCCTCCCTGATCCAGAGTCCCTCCCCAGCTTTCCTGGAGTCCCTTCAGGGACTGGAAGGGGCTGGAAGGTCTCCCCGGAGCCTTCTCTTCTCCAGGCTGAACACCCCCATCTCACGGGAGCAGGTCCTGGGCTCTGCCGTGGCCGGGCAGGATGCCGGGCAGGAGACCGATTCAGCATCTCCTGCAGCCAGTTCCCAATCTGCTGCCCCGTTTTTGCCTTCTCTTCCCTTGACAGCAGTTTTCCAGGATGAGATTTGCTCATTTTGCCGATGGCCAGAAGAAAAGCCCCAACTCCCGTCCCCAGGGATGTCACACAGAGCAGGGCCACCCAAGCACACATCCAGCCCATGAGCAGAGGCAGAAGAAGCGGCTGCAGGCAGAGACTCACCGCTGCTAACCCATCACACCGGTGACGTCTCAGGGACCAGGCTGCACCCAAAACCCAGTCCCTGCTCTAACCCGGCGCTTCTGCAGCACAGCTGGGCTGCTCTCACAGTTACCCCTGCTTTTAAGCTATGTACGGTCTGCCACGTGCTCACCACACGCTTTGGGCTTTATCCTGCACTGTTGGCACAGAACCGCCCCGACAGTAGCAGAAAAGGTCCCTGTCGGCAGAAGCAGGCAAGGAGACCTGCTTCAGGGAACGTCACCCAGGGTGGCTTTTAAATAGTCTTTTTTTTAAAAAATAAAAGTTGATTTCAGAGCTTCATGCAGGAGTCAGAAACTTCCAGCAGCTGTCTTTCTTTTCTCAGCTGGAAACACATCCAGCGATCCCTTTAAATGCCCAGGCTCGGTGCTTTGAGATGAGAGGCAGGAGGGACGGAGGGACATTACTGCTGGGAATTCAGAGTGATCCTGACTCGCCCGCCTCTCCACTCTTAATCTCCATCGCAAAGCAGCTGCTCCTGGCCCCACATGCCGAATTCCCACTCTGGCCAGGAATAGGACAAGGGAAAAGGGACGTATAACCTCACAATGATCTGGCAAAACTGCTGTGCTTAGGGCTCCAAAAATCAGGCATTTTCTCTTGCCTGGTAACACGCTGCCTGGGAGGCTGCCAGAGCTCTCCGGACCTGGGCGGGAAGAGACACCCAGATGCCAATACAGATCGGCACAAGGAGATACCACCAGAGGGACTTACAAGGAAAGCACGCCATGCACTGCTTAAAGCCAGCTACTCCCCCAGCATTAAGATGACCCCACCAGCAACCCCTCCTGTCCAACCCTGGACCTCTAAGCATCCCTCCCCACCTAACGATGCTCGCTGGAGGCACCTGGGACAAACCTGACTTGGCTGCCAAGCTATCTTTCAGACACCAAACCCAGTCCTGGGCTCAGGCTACCTGGACCAAGCCCAGGGGACGACGTAGGTCCTCCTGGTTCGGACGGTCTCTTAGGAAATGCTTCAGACTCTCTTGGCGCTCGAAGGGCCGCCCCAGCAGCAACCCGTGAGCCGCTCCGCCAGTATCGACATGCTTTGGCAGCCAAAAGTTTTACAAAACTGAGCCCTGGGAGGGAGCGGAGGGGAGGGAACCTGACACCAAGGAAGCTGCCAGCCAAGAGCTGCAAGGAGTAGAGAGGCTAAAGGCGAAGCTGGTGAATTAATTGAGTTCTTTTATGCAAAGTGCAAGAGATTATTTTCATTGCATTCCTCCCAACTTCATTAAAAAGAACAAAAGCCCATGGGCTTTTTTTTTTTTTTTTAAGGTGCTGTTGAACATTTCCGAGGTAAAGTTTTAAATGAAGACTAATATATTACCATTCAGGCACTTAAGAACAATGGAAGCACACAGGATCCCCAGGCGAGCATTAATCTGGACACCGAAAGGAAAGAAAAAATGCAGTGAGCAACCAAAGACAACCTGAAACAAGCAATTCAGACGTACGCAATCCAGGGGCCAAGTGGGAACAAGTACAAGGAAACTAAACTTCTAGAGAAGTTCCTGCCACATCCACCATCAGACCCCAAGAAGAACTGAAACAAGAGCGTTCACTTAATCATCCTAACTGTTGAGTACCTCCCATGCGGGAACCTCATTTTAAACACTGAAATGAAGCTTAGGGGCTACTAAACACCTATTGTCTGTCACCGTGAAATGAGCCCAGCCTGTGCCCAGCTCCGGAGCATCAGCTCTGAGCCAACAGCGTGATTTGTAAGATATAAATCCACCCGGAGCAAGAGCTTATAACCTACAGTAAAAACACAGACCCCAAGGAAACTCCGATGTATTTCCGCACGAAGAGGTGTACGGAAAAGTTTTATTTGACTTAGTCGTCGGGTTGTGGGTTTTTTTTCAATTAGAAAAAGACAAGCTTTTACAAATTGCTTCTCTTGCCCAGATTTCAGGGTCTGTTTTGCAGCCTGCCTGCTGCAGCACTTCCACATTTTCAGCGGACTTCCCCGGGGCTGAAAGCATCGCCGGGGCCAAAAGCATCGCAGGGGGCCAGGCACAGCCCAGCAGAAGCGGTACCTGCTTTGCTTCCTGAAGCTTTTAAGTTGTCGCTATAAAACAGCAGCATCTCACCACTCCTTGGGAAATTACACATCCCTTTTCCTATGGCAGCTTGTCACGACCTAAGAAGCAAAAAAAGGCCGCAAGCCTTGAGAGCAGGGATAAACTTGGGATTTTCTGCATGACCAGACGGGTGACGATACCGATTTCGCCAGCAATTCTCTAAGCACAGTCTGCAAAAGAGCAGACAGAAAACATACGTTTTACGGATCAGCAGGAAAACAAAACGACCCAGGTCGTCCTCTGAGAACAAGGGGAGCAATCAGGTGGGTCAGGACAGAGGACCAAGAGGAAGAAAACTCCAAGAGAAGAAGAACGAGGTTAAGCATGAAAGGAATAGGAAGGCCATGTGTCATCGAGCTCCAGGGCAGCAGAAGAAAGAAGACCTTCCATGCTGGAAGCACGTGCTGCCACAGCAGAGCTCCCGTCCCGGGGAGGTGACCACCCCTGCCCCGGGCGGGAGGCCAGCAACGCCTGCACCCGCCTCGGTGCTGGCTTGCAGGACTCTGAAAAGGCACACCAGTATTCTGTGCCTCTGGGCCGACGTGAGTGTCTCCACCCCTTCGTTTGGAAAGACACCTCCGATTAACTGAAACTTAGGATCACAAAAGCCAACGGCCCGAACGGGTCGAGTCAAAGCCTTGAGAGCAAAGCTCTCTGCTGGGCGGGGGACTCGGCCACGTTGCTGCTCTGACCGAGCTTGGTCACACATCACCCACAACCAGCAAGGGCAAGGACAGCACAGAGAAGAGACACTAGCCAGAGCACTCAGCAGAAGACACCTTTTCAATCCTAAACTCAACAAATCTCACGTAGATAAGGCTCCGTGGCCGCACTAATTGCTCCCCCAGCACAACTCCCAGTCCTACTTTCGCTGAACTCCAAGTCGTGCTAGATAACCCCGGCAGAGCCATGTACCGCATCCCCATACAACGGTTCAGGCCACTCCACGAGGTCACGTCACCTCGGTAAATCACAGGCCACCATTAAAATCCAACCAGCTACAGACCCGCTCCCCCGACCCACAGCCTCGCTCCACTTTTTGCTGGAACGCACGTGTGGCTCCTGTCACAGTGGGAGGAGGAACCCCAACGTGAGCACAGGTCCCTGAGCAGCAGGACATGAGGCTGCTGGTCCCACAGGTCCTTGAGCACAACCAAGGGTGGGAGCACCTTCCCAAATGGCCTCTCCGTTCTTCTTGGACAGCTTCTGGAAATTCAGGTGCCCTGCATGTAGGGTGGAAACACAACTTCTGGCCCCAGCATGTGGGACGCAAGGCTCCCGACCAGTGCAAAGCCTGATCTATAGGATCATAGAATGGTTTGGGTTGGAAGGAACCTTTAAAGACCATCCAGTGCAACCCCGCTGCCATGAGCAGGAAGATCTTCAACTAGATCAGGCTGCTCAGAGCCCCGTCCAACCTGACCTTGAACGTTTCCAGGCATTGGGCATCTACCACCTCTCTGGGCAACCTGGGCCAGGGTTTCACCACCCTCAGTGTAAAAAATTTCTTCCTTATATCCAGTCTAAATCCACCCTCTTTCAATTTAAAGCCGCTACCCCTCAAACTGTTGCAACAGGCCCTGTCCCGTGTCCCCACTCTCAGCCCTGGAGCAGGTAAGCGGGACTCGCTGGTACTCTGCAACATGGTTTCGAGGACACTTGGCACGTGGTAGCCCTCGACCCCGCCAGCTTCACCTGTGCTGCAGCTGCCCTGGGAAAACCCAACCAGTTCCTCACCGCCGGAGATTTCGGAGTAACGCCGCCCTGGAGAGCCCTCGACACCTTGGGTTGGGAAACCAACCAACCAACCAACCAACCCACCCTCCTGCCAGCAACACCCAGATAACGCTGGGCACGGGGCGAGCCGGGAGCACCCAGCCATGGCAGGGAGGGGATGCGGCGCGTCCCCCCGCGTCCCTGCACCCCCTCGCCCATGGAAGGGGCCCTGCCGCAGCCCCTCGGCGAGGGGCCACCGGGGACCCACGAAGGGAAGGGTGGGCTGAAAGCAGGTGGCCAGCCCATGTTCTCCGGTTGGCCCAGCGCCGAGCCGGGACTGGCTGGGACGGGGCTCCCGGGGTTTCCACGGAGGGGGTGCGTGGCGTGGGCGGGGGTGGGGGGGGTCGCGCCCCTCACCGTAGATCATGGCGAGCCCGGTCTCGTGGAGGAAGCGGGCGCGGCGGTGCTTGAAGAGCCAGATGGTGAGGATGGTGAGGGTGAGCAGCAGGATGAAGATGAGCAGGTTGGCGCTGTCCTGCCGGTGGCTCTCCTCCGCCGCCTTCTCCGACACGATCTCCTCCTCCAGCGCCCCGGGACGCGCCACCGCCACCTCCCCGCCCGCCGCCCCCCGAGCCCACAGCCCCGCCGCCGCCGCCGCCAGCACCGGCCCCGCCATCGCTCCGGTACCGGCCCCGGCCCCGGCCCCGGCCCCGGCCCCGCCGCCACCAGGAAGCGGCGCTGGGCGCAGGCGCCGCGGGGCGGGGACAGGCGGCGGGAGCCCGGATAGGGACGGGGCTGGGGCGGGGGAGCGGAGCGCGGAGACGGGGGGGACGTTCAGCGGGCAAAAAGGGGGAGGAAGGCGGCGCCTGGAAAGCCGAGAGGGGGAACGCGGGCAGCAAGCGAGCGGGGAGGAAGGGCGGCCGGCGGTGAGGGGGGCTGGGAGCCTGCGGAGTGCGGGGCGGTCGGGCCGCCAAGGTGTCAGGGACGGGGGACAGCCCCAAAAGGCGACCACATCCCCGGCAGCGTGGGCAGCAGGGCGAGGGGGGGGATTCTGCCCCTCTGCTCCGCTCTGTGAGACCCCCCTGCAGTGCTGCCTCCAGCGCTGGGGCACCAACAGCAGAAGGACACGGAGCTGTTGGAGCGGGGCCAGAGGAGACCACGGAGATGCTGGGAGGGCTGGAGCCCCTCTGCTGTGAGGACAGGCTGAGAGAGTTGGGGGGGTTCAGCCTGGAGAAGAGAAGGCTCCAGGGAGACCTTCGAGCCCCTTCCAGTCCCTGAAGGGGCTCCAGGAAAGCTGGGGAGGGACTCTGGATCAGGGAGGAGAGCCATGGGACGAGGGGGAATGGCTTCCAACTAAAAGAGGGGAGATTGAGATGAGATCTGAGGAAGAAATTCTTTGCTGTGAGGGCGGTGAGCCCCTGGCCCGGGTTGCCCAGAGAAGCTGTGGCTGCCCCATCTCAATGGCCTCGGTCCCGCGTGGGAAAGCGGCGGCGCGGCCCCGCCCCCGCCGCGAGAAGCCACGCCCCCGACGGCACCAGCCACGCCCCTCCCGGGCGCGGCCTGGCCCCGCCCCCGTCCCCCCGTGACGCCATCACCGTGCGCCGGCGGCGGGGGCGCCCCTGGCGGCGGCGGGGCGAGCGGCGGCGGCGGCGATGGCGGCCGCCTCGGTGTGGAAGGGGCTGGTGGGGCTCGGCCTCTTCGCCCTGGCACATGCGGCTTTCTCGGCGGCGCAGCGTGAGCGAGGGGCCGGCGGGGGGGCGGCAGGGGACACTGAGGCCCTGGGCGGGGGGGGAGTTGCGGCGAGGGGAGGCCCACCGGGCCCCGTCACCCCCGCCCGGCCGCCGGGGGAGGCTCCGTGGGGGGGCCGGGATGGGCCGCGGCGGCATCAGCACCATCATCATCATCAGCGTTATCATTATCATCGTCATCATGGTGGCCCGGGGGAGCCCCGCCGGCTGTGGGGGCCCTGCCCTTGCGGGCCGGGCCGCGGGGGGAGCGGAGCGGGCCCCGCCGGGAGCTGAGCCCGAAGGGGAGGGAGGGAGCGCCGCCGGGCCCGGCTTCCTCCGCCCTCCCGGCAAGGCAGGGGTTGGCGGGGGCTGCCCCGGGAGCGGGACCGTCCGGGGCCGGCGCGACCCGCAGCAGGTCCCGGTGGGGTTTTGTGTATTGGCTGTTGCTGGGGGTTGATGCGTGTGTGTGTTTCTGTCTTGTAGATCGTTCTTACATGAGATTAACAGAAAAGGAAGATGAAACGTTGCCCATAGATGTAAGTTCAAGCGTTCACAATGTTTGGAAGGTCGAATGCTGGGCGGAGGGTTTAGTCTGTCTCAGTTGCTTTGGGTTTTTTTTTACGTGACAGGCAAGAACAAAGGGTAAAGTAGTTTTTATACTGCACTTTCATTCGAGCTCCCTCTGTCAAAAAGAACCGCGTTTTCTTATCCCAACTTCCTGCAGTGTGTTACATCTGTCAGGGAGAAGGAGCCCCATGTCCAGACCTCCCTCTCCTTCTTTAGAACTGCCCTGCAGCATCTCGCTCAGGAATTCCCTGAACGTAGCTCAGGGAGCCTGTGCGTTCCTCTCCTCCTTTGCAGCATAAACATCCTCCTCCCTCTGGCTTTTGTTGGCTGACATTTGTTTATCCACCATGGCTGCGCGCCCGTTTGATCCCAGCACAACCTGCTTCAGGAAGAGGGTTTATTTATTTATTTATTTGCTTGGTTTTTAAATGCCACTTCAATTATTCTCTGTTCCTTTTTTGCTTAATCAGAAAGGTAAGGAGATCAAATACCCACGACAGCCAGGCATGGCGTTTGGACCGAGCGGCAGCTGCCACCGCTGCACAGCATGCGTTGGCAGCCAGCTTGTTGCTCGGAGAGAATATGAGATCCTTAAGTGCCCGGGAACGCGGCATTTTGTTCTGAGGCTCTTGCTGAGTGTGAATCAGTCCAATCCGTGCAACGCGGACTGATGTTGGGCAGACCAGGCTCTTCTCGGCTCTGCCACGCAGAACAGGCAGGGTATTTAATCTTCCCGTGCCTCAGTTTCCCTACTGTTGAATTGCCACCTCTGTAAAAGCACCTGCTGTCACCGCATGAAAAGCGCAAGAGATGCTGGAAGATGAGATTTTTTGGGTGAATATTAAGTAATGTGTGTGTTGCATTGTGCTTCCCTCTGTTACAGATAGTTCTTCAGACTCTGTTAGCCTTTGCAGTTACCTGCTATGGCATAGTACATATCGCAGGAGAATTTAAAGACATGGATGCCACTTCAGAACTAAAAAATAAGTATGTTTTATTTCTTCTTTTCCTAAACAGCTGTATCTGCTACTGTCCCTACAAACCGAACACTGAAATAGCTCGCTCTTTAGCTCAGTTCTTCAGTGCACGTTGTAGACAATAACACTGAGAGGAATGGTCGCACCTGGGAAAGCCAACAATGTCTTGAATTTCAGAGAGAGTTAGATAACCGGAACAAATTAAATAAACTTCTTGCTTTCCCTCGTCCAAAATCCTGCTGTGCGGAGTTGGTAGAGGAATGAAGGGTCTGTGTGGGAAGTAAGAGCTCGGCAGTCGCAAACTGCTGTCGTGAGATGGTCTCATAGGCTACGGGCCCGTGTGCCTGGCACAGCCTCTCTTGCTCTTTGCTTCTTTGCAAGAGTCTGAATTATTTGAATCTCACACTGAACTATTCAAGGCAGAATATCTGAAAGAGCTTAAGAAAATAAGGGATTTTGAATCGGGAGTTTGAAAAAGACAGGAAATTGGATGGGCCTCTCTGGCTACTTCCAAAAGTGCGGGGGAGCATGGGAAGTAAATAAGTTGACACTGTTGTATTTCATAGCGTTTACCTAAAACCCGCAGCTTCAGGCCCAGAAAGGGATGGGAAGCTGACAGTAAACAGCGTCGAGGTCTTAGCACAAGCGGCAGCTGGAGTAAGGCCGGCAGGTTGGCAGGAGCGCGTGCAGTGAGCCGCAGGCCTGCCCCCGTGCTCGGGGAAGAGGGGGGACGTTCGGCTGTGGGGTGCACGGCCTCTGCCTATTGAGCAGTTGGTGTTTTTCACGCTTGGCTTCGTGTTTCAGCTTAGGAAACTTATAAATTGAGCAAGAGTTTGGGAGTCAAAACTTGTATTCCTTGTCTGTAAAAGTTGGTGTACCCTAGACTGACTCTTCTAACACCCCTGTTCTAAAAAGAGTATTAACACTGACTTTTTACATTTATTTTGAAGGACGTTTGACACATTAAGGAACCATCCATCTTTTTATGTATTTAATCATCGTGGTAGAGTATTGTTCCAGTCCCCAGACACAGTGAATTCTTCTTCAAACCAAGATGCTTTGTCATCCAGCTCGTCACTGAAATTTCGAAAACTTGAACCTCTGCGCCGCTAAGACTTTTACAGATTATAATAATAATCCAGGACACTGAGATGTAAGATTCAAGTCGGGGATGTAAACACTTTTTTAATTTCTGGAGCAGTATTTATATTGATCTTCCAGACTTTATAAAGTATATATATATATATAAACTAAGGACCTTCTTTGTACACTGGTAATGACTGAATTGTGAATTGGCAATGCAGTGTAAATTATTCTACAGTTATGCTGTGAAACACATCTTCAAATTTTCATATATTAAACCCAGTTGCAGCTGACTTAACTTCAGTTAAAACGAAAAGCAAGCTAGTTTTTACCGCGGTTAATGTTCTTTGACAAGAGGGAATGTCCAAGTGCTATTTATTCTCTCGGTTTGCTTGCACTACAGTTAACGGAACTCCTTCGGAAATACGGTGTGCACCGCAGCACTGAACAGCAGAGAAAGGGGCAGCGTCTCCTGGTCCTAGAACACCAAGGAGACCTGCAGGGTGTAGGCACGGCAAGTCAAAAAAGATTTGCTTTCATTTTTTTTTTTTTTACAATGCTGAAAAATAGTTGCGTGAAGGGTTTTTTGGTTTGGTTTGGTTTTGCCACACACTGCCCCCCCCCCAAGCTTTTCATTATGACATTATTTCCTTGTTGCCCTCCTTCGTTTAACTGTGCGGTGTTGCCCCAGGTTGCCTGGGATGTGGCTGCGCGTTTGGGGTCTGCGTGGGGGGAGGCAGCCAAGCCTCAGCGGGGAGCTGCTCTCCCAGGCTCAGGCTGCTTACCCACCGGGTTTATCTTCCTCTGGTCCTGGATAGGGGAAAGGCTGAATGCACCAGATACGAGTTCCCGAGAAGTATTTAAGTATCATTAAGAAATACCCATTCTGTCGGTGGGCCGGGGGTAGGTCCAGCAGCGAGGGCTGTTTGCTGGCACCAGCATCAGCCGGTCACGGTACAGCTACCCCCTTTTCTCTTTTCTGCCAACAGAGCCTTTCAGTTTTGATTTCTTTTTTTTTTTTTTCCAGCTGAACCCTTTGTAAATTTAAGATTACTGTCTCGATTTCATGTATTAGGACAGACGACACAGTCCTTAACTCTTACTGCCATTCTCAACTCCCCTTAGGGGCTGAATCAATGCTAAAGTTTCTCTTGGTCTGGCA
The DNA here is from genome assembly GCF_028500815.1 of Rissa tridactyla. NCBI lineage: Eukaryota > Metazoa > Chordata > Aves > Charadriiformes > Laridae > Rissa > Rissa tridactyla. The sequence continues at coordinate 28,148,868 of NC_071474.1, read as the reverse complement.
TTTCACCTCCCTGATGTAGCCGAGGGAGGGTAGTTCAAGATACTGATGGGGCCAACCAGAATTTTGCCTAGTGTGAGGATGTCTCAGTGCCGCCGTGGAAACTCAGCCTTTTGTCCTGGCATCTGCTTTTTCTTTTTTTTTTTTTCTTTTTTTTTTTTTTTTTTAAACTGTTAAGAACTGTCAAAGGCAAAAAGCTTAGCAAAAATACTGTGCAAACCGAAGCCTCTTTTTTTCTAGCTCTGCCCATCCTATGGAGCGGGTGCCCCAGTGCTACAGCAATATCCATAGCTGCTGCTCTACAATCACTCTCAAGCATCTGGGTTCGATTAGAAAGGGTTACCCTGCCAGCTGAAAAGCGTCTGAGCTGCCGGATTACTCCCTGAAGTGTCCTGGTTCCCCCCCTAGCTGGTGTCACAAATCAGCTCCTGCCAGCTGCTGTCACCAAAGGCCTCAAAAATAGTCCAAGTCAGCTCTCTAGTGCAGACCAAGCTCTTTCCTGGGGGAAGGGGCTGCTGTGCGGCAGGCGCTGCGTGGAGGAAAGGGCTGAACGTTGGCCAGGCGACCTTGTGAGGCGCAGAGGAGAGACAGAACTAGCGGAGGGAGGGCGAAGCCAGGCAGAGGGTCAGTAACCGCTCTCCCGGGCTGTGGCTGGCAGCGAGCCCTCGGCAGAGGGTCTCTGAGCGCAGGGCTGCTCACCCCGATCGTCTAAGAAGCCCCATTTGTGCTACCCGTAAGGCTTCGTGGAGCTGCCCCAGGCGGAAGGCACCGCTGTGGGACAGGGCGAGCGGAGAACGGCACCGGGTCCAGCTGGGAACACCCCGTCCCTCGGCTGCCTCGGGTCCCCTCGCGAGGAGTAGCCGTACTCTCCAGCAGCGATGGTTATATCACAAAGCTGTACAAATTATTTTTTCTTATTGATCTCGCAATGTCCAATAAAAATTGATATCCTTAAAAGTGTTTGGGAGTTTATTTGTTTCTTTCTGACCATCCCGGAGCCTGCTGCAGCAAATCCCCCATGACTGAATATTTAAAAGTGACTGCCTAGCACTGACAAGAAGCGATCGCCTTAATTACAGCCGCTCTGTGTGAAAGTTCATGCCCAGCCTGGTGTTTGTTACTAGGAGATAAGATCAGTAGGGGGAATCAAAATAGCATGTCGCTAAACAAAATATTTAGGAGGGAAATGTTACCAGCCTAGGGATCTGCCTGCCTTTGAGATGCCGGAAGTCAACGTATCTGGCAGAGCTGACGTAGGAAAGTAAGTATTTAACCATGGTAAAGGCTTTTCTACCCCGTGCTAATTCCCTGCAACCCACGCCGGGCTCCTGCAAGCTCTGGTGTCGCAGCGGTTGCTCCCAGGGCTGGAGATAGTTAACGGCTTGGACTTGAGCAAGATCCCTTCTCACTCCCTCCTCTGCTTTTCCGTTGGGGGAGGATGAAAAGTTAGCAAAGAACGAGAGGAGTTTGCTCAACTACAGCATCCATCACGATTGCGCCAGAGACTCACCCTCCGTCTGCGCACCGCGCTGCTGCGGCGCTGCCTACCGGGACGTAAAAACACAATAAATGAGTGTTTCCAGGAAGGGGCACCTTAAGCAGGTCCCAAAGCTGCCCTGTGCTTACCTTGCCGTCCGCGGTTCCTCACAGATGAGCTGCCCTTCTTCAAAAGCAAAACAAAAGTTGTGCCAAGAGCTCCTTCCAGCCTCGCCCAGCACGCGTTTACTGCCACCGCGCCTCGAATTGCTTTGGCTACGGGACGAGAGGCTTCTGCTACATTAAATACTAAAAAAAAAAAAAAAAAAAAAAAAAGTGCTGATAATTTGCATTCATTGCTGGAGTAGCGGTTTAATCGGCATTAATTTCGCTGGGGTTTTTCTCCTCCTCCTCACCAGGCAGTGGGAGTTCAGCGGGGAAGCGGTGTTTGGTTAAAGCCGAGGAGGGCAGGGGTTGCGTAGACCCTCACAAAGGTGAGAACGGGGACCACGGTTTGTCTCAGGGATCGTTCCCTGTCCCTGTCCCTGCCCTGTCCGTGTCAGAGGCTGGGGTGGGAGCGCGCTGCCAGGAATCTCTTTTCCTGGAGGGTTCAGGCAGGGCTGAAGCGTAGCACCGCTTGTGCAAATAACTCCTGCTCACGCTGGGTTAAAGCTTTCTCGGGAAAGCTGGTGGCTCACAGGCCCTTCCTGGCGCTCCGGAGCACCAACACAGCCCCCAAACCCCAGAAAAAGCAGGGAATGGCAATTACTTTCTACTCTAAAATGATTTTGGGCTTCCTTATCACTCACTTGGGAGTTCCCTCACCCTTCACCGTGCTGCAGCCGCCCTTCTCTGTCTCTTGACACCTTCAGCGAGGACAAAGAGGGGAGATTGAGATGAGATCTGAGGAAGAAATTCTTTGCTGTGAGGGCGGTGAGCCCCTGGCCCAGGTTGCCCAGAGAAGCTGTGGCTGCCCCATCCCTGGAGGTGTTCAAGGCCAGGCTGGACGGGGCTTGGTGTGGTGGGAGGTGTCCCTGCCCAGGGCAGGGGGGTGGAACTAGATGATCTTTAAGTTCCCTTCCCACCCAAACCATTCTGTGATTCTAACTAAACTTCTATGATTCTATGACATTAGCTGCGGGGACAATCCTCCAGCTGGATACAGCCCCCGCCTCGAGAGTGGCACCGCCTCTGCTCCTTTTGGGGGTTCACACCTGCACCAAAAGGCAGCAATTTCCCACCAGGCTCCTGGGGAAGGCTGATGTCTCCCCGCTGTCGCCATGGGAAGCCCCCACCGTCACCCACCCCCAGCCTCGGCGGGGCAGGGAGGCTGCAGCTCGCGCCGCCGTTGCCTGTGCCAAGCTGGCAGGCTGCCTGCACGCAGGGGAGGGCGAAGAAAGGCTATTTTGAATGTTAAACAAGGAGGGGAAAAAAAACCAACCAAACAACTTTGGTACCAGCTTTCCACAGCCAGCACGAGCAGCGAAGGGAAAACACTCCTTTGATTTGGCCTTGAGGTTCACCTTGAAGCCGTAATCACCTGGGGGAGAACCACGCCGGAAATAAATCTGGTATTCCGGCAGGTAAAAAGCCTTTTAATCGGCCCCACATCGCTCTCAGTGATACAATGTCATTTCAAAACACTTCAGACTGCAACAAAAGCTCCATCCTTAAAATGGCAGCTAATTAATTTTCCTGTCCTGCTAACTTAATCCTTTTTCCAGCCAAGAAAGGCGAGGGGGAGCTCAGGACGCAGGGAGGCAGCCGGAGCCTGGCAGCGCGAGCAGGAACACAAGCCCCAGGGCTCTTTGGCTGGGGCCCAGGCTGTGCCGTGTCATCAGGCCATTCCCAAAGGAAAAGAGAGGAGAGAAAAAAAAAAAAACCAAAACCCAAATATTTAAAAAGGTGATATTTGGAATATCAAACCAATGGTTCATCCTAGGCTAGAGGTCACGGGCAACTCACAGCCTCCCGGACATCGCAGCCCTGGAGTAACCCTTATGCCATGCCGAGCACCCGGTGCTGGCACGGCCCTCCCTGCCCGGGCTGGTGCTGGATCAACCAGTTTCCCCAGGATTTGCCGGAGGCACACTGTGCTGCAGGAGGACTTCACTTTGGATTTAAAAAAAAAAAAAAATTAAAAAAAAAAGGAAAGAAAGAATTCCCCCTCCTTCCCCAAGGTATTTCTGCTGTATATTTTATCATAGAATTGTAGATTGGTTTGGGTTGGAAGGGACCTGAAAGCCCACCCAGTGCCACCCCCTGCCCTGGGCAGGGACACCTCCCACCAGACCAGGTTGCTCCAAGCCCCGTCCAGCCTGGCCTTGAACCCCTCCAGGGATGGGGCAGCCACAGCTTCTCTGGGCAACCTGGGCCAGGGGCTCACCACCCCCACAGCCAAGAATTTCTTCCTGATATCCAATCTAAATCTCCCCTCTTCCAGTTTGAAGCCACTACCCCTCATGCTATCACTACATGCCCTTGTAAATAGTCCCTCCCCAGCTTTCCTGTAGCCCCTTCAGACACTGGAAAGTCGCTCTAAGGTCTCCCCATTCAGAGCCAGCCACCCAAGGCCAGCACTGATGTCCTCCAAGCCCCAGTGTCCCCTGTCCCCGGGAGGGCTCCGCTACAGCACAGGATGCAGAAGAGCTCCTGGCGCACACAGCAAATGCTGAAGCAGCAATTTATTCCCCCGTCCTGGACGCAGACGTGCACAAAACAAGACACCTGCATCGAGAAGCAATTTTGGAGGAGCCAGTTTGGCAGGAGCTCCAAGGAGCAGCTCGTTTCCCCACGTCCACATGAAGCTGTCACTCCCCAGGACATTCCGGAGCCTCCAGGACACCAGCAGGCCTGGGCTCAGCCCCCGGCAAGGACAACCCCATCACTAGGCACCACCTCCCCAGCACAACACCAAGCACACGGAGGGGAGAGAAGGGGCCCCATGACCCCCTCACCTTCTCCAAGCCCACCACGCTGCTTCTGGTCTGCAGCCTCCCATCGCAGACAGATGGGCCCAGGGACCCAGGTGAGAGCGGTGCCATTTCAACATCAAAGTTGCCACCATCACCATGAAGCAGAAGCCGGCTGCGACTTCAATACCTCTTTGGATAAAGCTGCTTCAGATCACAAAGGAAAAGCCACAGCAGAGCGAGACCCGCCTTCACCTCACGTGGGAGGGACCCACATATCCCATGGGGTGCAAGAAGCTGGTTCATAAACCCAGGTCTGCTGCAGGTACGGCCTTGGGTTGGCCAGGGCTGGCAGGAGGGGACAATCTCTGGAAGGGACAGGCGGAGATGTCTCCTGATTCTGCATTATGTGAACAGTGGCAAGGGGAGGTCTGCAAGGCCCTCTCCTCTCTGCCCTCGCTTCTCACACCTAACCGGTAACTGCAGAGCTTGAGAGGGCCAGAAACGGGGCTCAAACCCGTTCCGGGGAGCAGAGCACTCGGACACTCTCAGCCAGGGCACAAGTTAAGACAGGAGCACTGAAAAGAAAGAGGTGAGTCACGTCAGATGTGGTTCCACGACGAGCAGAGCAGAAGGCCATCACGGCATCGCGACACCCCGCTCGCAGGGCACCGACACTGGCTGCACGCCAAGCACCTGCGATGGCATCCCCAAAGTCACCGCCTCCACCTGAGGGGGTCCCCATAGGCATGTCTGTGCCTGGGGATGAACAGAGCAAGGCTTTCATTGCCATTTTCAACCTCTTACTAGTCCCCTATCACGATGAGAGCAGTCCCTCTCGTTTCCATGCTTTCATGGCCCCTTCTCACCCCAGCAGAGCGGGCACGCCAAGTCCAGGAGTACCACGCAGACCTGGGGAAGGAGACCCTGCTCTGCTTCCACCTGCAGGAACGCAGCGTTTGGCCACCTGGAACCCAGACCACAACCCAGCTTTCAGCTGCCCAGCGAGGTCAGAGCCCCCTCAGGGTCCTGTTGTGTGCGCTTCTGGAAAGAGCCACCACTCAACCAGCCATTGCTCAACCTCTTTTCCAGCAACAGTTCCCCATCACGGCCCGGGCCGTGACTCACCGCCAACCGCCTCTCCCCAGGGCAGCCCAGGGCCAGCTGCCCGCAGCCCGTCTCACCCGGTTTCACCTGCTGCAAGCCGCAGGCATGGCCATGGCCAGGCCAGCATCCTCCTTCCCAGCATGTCTCCCAGCACGCTGAGCCCCGGCATGCCCTGCCCGCAGCCGCCTCCCGGCGAGCCCAGCGCTGCAAGTGCCACACATTCCTACTCCCCTGTTCCAACAATGCTCCTGCAGAGGGATTTGCTGAATGCAACACACTTACAACAGCCTCTTCCAGAGCTCGTCAGTCCCCCCTTTCCACTAACAATCATTTTTGATAGCAGTTTCCATGCTCTGCCTGCTTCTCGTTGGCAGGGGGAGAAGCCCTGAACACGGGGATGCCAGAGGAATTTAAGAATACACCTTTACACAGCTGAGAAAGAAAAGGTGCCAGAGCAGCTCAGGTCAGAAGCCAGAACCCAACTTTAAAGAGGAGGCAGTAACACCACGAGCACCTACGGGCTTGGGCGACTTCTCTACAGCCTTCCCAGCTCCCTCTTTCCAAGCTCCTGCTTTTTTCCAGCCCCAGAAGCATGCTTCCAGCAAAAGGCCACCTCTGTCCTTTCAGCTCCCCCACCCGTGCCAGAGCCAGGCTGGCAGCTCGGAGAGCACAGGGAGGAGCCCCCCGACACGCACAAGAGCTGCCAGCGTGTTGTTTTGCGGTGGGGTTTTCAACACCGGGGAAATAATTCCACGTACAAGACCAAATTAGGGCATGGATTTTATAATCATCTTTGCTCGCGCCACACTATGCGACCTTGGGTAAGTCCCTCCGTCCATCTTTAAAGACTCTCTCAGAGGAGTGCCGCAAGACTTTAATTAGCAGCCCTAAAAGTACTCGAGATAGTTTGTCTCTCTTCCAAAATAACCAACTGCAGATGAATTGGAACAACCTTATTTTCAAATTCTGCAAGCAACTGGGATCCAGACTGCTCTCAGATCAGTCACTTCAACAACATAATCAAAGTTAAATGTGCCAGCTGTGCATGAAGGATTTTAATACGCTGCACGGCCTGGAAAATAGCTCAAAGAACCAGCGTTATTTTTCCACGGCTGGGATGTCACTGTAGAGCAGCTGCATTATAATCATCTGCAATCGGCAAAATGCCTTTTTTTATATCATTTTTTAGTCATAGGGAAGAGGACTCATTTTTATTTTTGTCCTACTTAGGAAAGCACCCTTGAAGCCTGAGATACCCACTACCAAGAGATCAGGCAACTACTACAGCAGCACGGACTGATCAAAACACCTTAAACTGTTGACGATCAAACCCCAGTTATACTGACAGCTTTAAAAACCTGTGCCCACACAGTAACTGCTCACACCACCACCACCACCTCAAGAAACACTACGTGCGTTTCCACAAACCCAGCTACCATCCAGTTCCAGTTGCCTATCGTCACGTACCCAAAACCTGCGACTGCTCCAGAGCCAAGTTCCTCCCCGGGCACAACCTGAGCGCAGCCCGGCGTCCTGCTCTCCAAGGGCCACCTCTGCACAAGCAGACGGGGCACTGCTGCAAGACAAAGCAAGAGAGGAAGTCTTCCAACTCCAGCTTTTACAAAAGGCTGAATCCCTCTTTGATATAGAATCACGGAATGGTTTGGGTTGGAAGGGACCTTAAAGACATCCTGTTCCACGCCCCTGCCCTGGGCAGGGACACCTCCCACCAGACCAGGTTGCTCGAAGTCCCATCCGGCCTGGCCTTGAACACCTCCAGGGATGGGGCAGCTACCACCGCTTTGGGCATCCTGTGCCAGTGCCTCACCACCATTACACCACATGTAATACTCGACACATTAAATATTGACAAATAAAATGTAACATTAAAATATGCACAGACTTTGGGGAAAAAAAAAAGGTCAAGAAAACAGGCTGACCACACAAATAAAGCTTTGCTCTTCTACCTACCAAAATGCTTTATAAACCTCTCCTCCCATTTCACTGCTCTGCGAGGTTGTAAGCATTTCACAAATGGGCCCACACTGTGAGGATGCTTCGCGAATAGCTGTCTGTCCCTCCTACCAGCTGCTCAGCAGTGGCGAGCGGAGCACTGGGATACAGCAAATTGCCAGAGGTTCCCGATGTTTTAAGGGATGTCGTGCCAGACTGCCTGCATTAGAGGAGTGGCAGTGATTGAGCTGACAGCAAGCATATACACAGGCCAAAGATCCAGCTACTTCCACTGCCGTTGGAGCTGATCCAGGAGCAGAAAATAGGCATGAAATTCCCGTTGCAGATGTGGAGATGAAACTTCCCCAAGCTCTCAAAAAAACCCAAATAAATCTCCAGCAAAAATCTAATCGGGGGTTTCCATTCCACCGCCTTTCCCAGGCCAAACTACTCCTTTGCACTTCACCATAAATTCTTTAAGAGCTTCTGCCCAGGCTCAAAATCTTAAAAAACGCAGCTCCTTTGACAGGTCCCCAACTGATGGTAAAGGGGGATTTTGTTTTCTTTACATGATATCAGCGGTCACCGTTCCTCGGGGAAGGCGTACACAGCTATGTTCTTCTACTGCATATGAAAATACCCTCCAGCGAGTTTAGCACAAGACTGTACCAACAGTTTAACTCCCTCCTTGGTGCGTTCTTCTTCTGAACACTGAATAATCTGCTGCTGGTTACGAGATTTGCACTCCTATCCCTCAGAAGCAGCTCACAAGCTTTTAAAACGAAGGCTCTGAAGTCCAACAGATTAAGTTGAGCTTTCATAGCAAGCAGCAGCTGCTCTTCCTACCAACTCTACCCATAGACTCTACCCACGCTCCCGGCTTGACGGGCAACAACAGGGTTCCGCAAAACTGCCACGCTGCTTTAGCCACGACCGAGAGACAGTCGAAAACACTGACAACGCAGAATGATGGAAGAAAAAGCACCAAGGCTAAAGCCAAGAGTCTACTTTCAAGGACAGAACAACACGCCAGGTTGCAGCTGAACTGGAATGGCGAAAAATCAGACAGGCCCAGCCTTTTTGGTTTGGGCCTCCCTCCCTGAAATGACAGCCCAAATAAGGCAGACAAAAACTGATCGCACGATTCAGATTTAGAAGTACAGTTTAACTGTAATTCCTGCAGGCCACAAGATTTTTGCTAAATCCCAAGGTGTTATTTTTCTCCAGTTTCTTCCTTTTCCACTTAAGACAGACTTCAGCTTGTTTTTGCAGACCTGAGAGCAGCAGCTCCTTTTAAATCCAGTGACTAACATCCTTCCTCCAGATCTCTGCCAAACCTCCCTTCTGCCAGATCTGAAGTGTCTTTGGCCTTGTTTTCAGCTTAACTGGGTTGTTTATTCTTCAAGAAAAGCACTCTAGAGTTCATTTGCTAAAGGTGTGACGTTGCCATGTTGCTAACACGAAACAATATAGTTTAGCTTTTATAGGTTTTTTTTTTTTGTTTCTTTCTCTCAGCCAATGCATTTCCACTCGTATTTTTCCATCAGAAAATTTCCATTTCTTCGTAGATATTAGAAAACAGAACAAAAGGAAATACACTCAATACCCTACACTGCTGCCATTTCAGCCAGCCAGTTTAGAGGCAGAACCTGGAGCAAATCACCAAAAGAAAATCAGAGAAAAAAAAACGGCTGGAGTTTTTTTTCGTTTTTGTGCTTTCCTGTAAAGGGAGTTACACAATTGCTTGACCACTGCAAAGTCAAACCTAGCACAGTAACAGCCTCTGCGGCTTGTATTTTGGAAGATGACAATCCTTTTCTGATGCTGGTTAAGCATGGGCAAGAATACACTTGCCCATCATAAATGCACTGCGCACGTGAAGTGGGAACAGCAGCACCTAGCAGACATCTGCCACCAGCAACTGGGCTGGGAGCTGCGTGGCTATGGGCTCTTTTTAGGGAAGAGCCAAACTCCTTGGGGTTTACAAGGGAAAAAAAAATAAAAATCAAGATACTGAGCAATGAGGATACCTAGTTACGAGAGGGGCAGGAAACAGAAGCAGCAGAATACATATAGGTATCCAGACTCCAAAGTACCAGACAGCCCTTCTACTCACATCAGGAAGCTAAGCGCTTAATTCATTAATTCAGATTGTTCAACAATGCTCCTTACAGGAAACACGGCGAGCTGTGTTACTTTTCCCCACTTCCTAACATTCCAGTTTAACAGCTTTCCAGACTCCTTCCCCTCATCCTGGGTGTTTGTGGCCCCACACTGTGTCCTGAGCCCTTGCTGAGAACACTCCTGTTACGCAGAGGCTCACCTGTGGCACAGACTGGACACGATCTCGGTAAGGCGGCTGTTGGGGTCATGGTCTCTACCTAGAAAAGGCAGGGCTTGACATTAGTGCAGTCTCTCCTGGCGGGCCTGGTCGCACACCCAAGTGAAACACCCCATTCCCAGCTTGCGGCTTGTTCAACGCCTGTTCCGTCCCCATCCAGCATGGCTGTTTGTCTAACGACCAGTTCTCTCTGTTAAGATTCTCCTTCATGCAGTCATGGAGCATTTACTGTTTCCTAAGCAAGCAACGTTCATTTCCTGCTCCGTTTGGGAGGCAGGGCTGTGCGCGCTTCGATGGAGCGCTGTCGCTCCATTTTCTTCATCTCTGCACTGACGCCACCCATGAGGATGGCACATCTTCCTTCCTTCTTACGAAGGCTCACGTCCAGTCCACTGTAACATTTCTTCCCCTCCAATATTCTGATCCAAATTCCATTTATTCAGAATACGGGAAAATTCTCACTGCTCGGACTCAAATAGACTATTTTATCATTTCTGTGCGTTTTCTCAGGTGTAAGATTCCAAACAAGTGAATGAGAGTCATCAGCTTCCTGTAGTTAATTTGGCAGCCAACTGCATCACATCAGAAGAGCTGGTTTACTTACTAACAAGGTCACTAGTTAAACACTCGGCCCCTGCTCAGACACAGTATCATCAAATGAGTGTCTCTGGAACCAGGAAAGAAAATTAAATGACCATTAACTAGATAGAAGAGAGCTGTCTCCTCTTACCACCTACGACTTCAAAAATAGCGTATTACAGGCAACTGGATGCTTGCAACCAGACCATTTTAAAACAAGGTATGCACAGTATATCTGACCTTCTGTAAATAAATTCCCTTTTAAGAGTCCATCATTAGGCATGGGAGGTCTATCTTGGTGACATACAGCTTCCACGTAACGATTATGAAGGAGTGAATCCCTACTTTGTATCATTCCAAGGTGTTTCTGTGGTTTTCTTTTAAATATTCAACTGTACAGATGAATAAAATTTACTTCCAAGAGAAGAATTAGGACACATTTATAGTAACGCCTTTCCCGGTGTCACTTCATTCATATAACACTGTGACAGAGATTTGCTGTTGCTGGATTTTATTTCCGTCTTGAATTTTGCTGGGGTAATTCCAATGGTCCAACTGCATCTTCCAGAAAGACAAGGCCACTGCTTCAGAGCGGATGGAAAAGATGTCTCACAGGCTGTCTGGTACTAAAAATACCAGCAGGAACAGCGAAGTAAAGGCTCACCAGCTAAAATCTGTCTTTCTGCCTCTCACGCATCAGCTAGTCAACCGGAATCCCCAGGATATTGGCAGTACAAGGTAAAGAGCTACTTAACATGAGCACAACTGCAACCTGCCTTTAAAAGAAAGCTGTTAAAGGATCAGAGGATGTTATGTGCGAACAACTGACAATACACAGTTATCAGAAGAGCCGCTTGCTACTGGCACATCATCAGTACTGCTTTAAAGGAAAAAAATAATTACATGCAGGTGCTTCCATCTTCTTTGTACATTCTGCAATATATAAAATGACCTTTGGACAAAATAGTAAGAGGAATGGAGGAGAGGGTACCAGCACAGGTAACCAGGGATTTGGTAAATTGGAACTTAGTGCCTTTAATACGGAGTAAAAACATGTCCCCTGCGCAGGCTGAGCTGAGTGATGGGGCAGGTGCTCCAGGATACAAACGCATTCTGCAACTCTAACTGCAAGCTGTGTTTGAGGGCGTGCGGATCAGGTTCAGCTGCAGTACAGCTACACTACTCTCTGCTTTTACAAAAATAGGAACTCGGTGCTGCCCGCTACAGACTCCTCAGATTAGCACTTATTAAAAATTAATAAAATGGTTTATTTTATATATACATATGTTCCAAAAAATTTATACAGTTAAAATATCAAATTAGTGATCTGGTAACAATACTGTTCAAAATAATCTCTTTTGTATGAACATTAAAATACACGTTTTTAAAAGCGTTTCCTTTTAGTGCTTCCAAAGCACAGCGTGTGCCAAGGCCACCTGAAGAATCTCCGTCCTCCTCACAGGATGAAAGAGAACTGAAGTCGGGGACCTGGGAAGCCTCAGGTGCACTTTCATAATGTCTGCAGACAAAACAGAAGAGAGTCTGAGGTAGATTGTTTAGTGACCATCGGGTGGTAACAGTCACAGGGCTGTCTTTAGCTTTCATTAACACAATAGCAGTTTCTTTACTCTCAATCTACACTGAATCTCAAGTTTAAAGGCATGGCTAGCAGTTCTCGGGAACAAGACCCTTGTCTCTGTGGTGGCAACATGCAATTTTACCAGTGCAGGTGTTCTGGGAAGGTTTTTTTTTTTGGGAACACACGGGCTCTCTCCACGATGCAGACAGTGTGTGCATTTGACAGTGCCCCATTTTAGTGCAACCTGCTGCCTATAGCACGTAAATGTCTAATGACAGCGTTCAAATGAGTAAATTCTCATCACCTGCAGGAGGGGCAGCAATGGTTATTTTCTTCAGCCTGTTGAGCAAATAGCACCCTCCACAGGAAAAAGCCACACCTTTCATAGCAAATCCTTAAGGTTATAGCCCAGCTTCTGCCGATAGAGGTTCTTAAAGTTAAAGCTCCACTGCTTCTTCTCAGACTGTGACAGTAAAATCACTTGACTGCCAAGATGGTGAGGGCAGCAGCTACATCCTCTTCCACTCTTCTGCGGCACAGCAAACTCATTCTTGGTCCATATTCGTCTGGCCGGTTCATTATTATCTACTGTTGACATGATTAACTCTGTTGGGTAGGCTGTTCAACTCTAGTTCCTCTAGTATTCTCTCTAAGTGTTGTATTAAGACCCGTTTTTTAAACCTAAGGAAGAGAGGAGAGCAATTTAGACTCTTTTCTTCCAAAAATACAACCCAACACTATTCAGCCATGACAAATCATATTACCAGAGGCTCTCTATTTCCAGTAGGGAAGAGCTTGCTTTATTTCTGGTGTTAGAATGGCCAGAAAATTTAATTTAATACAGCCACCCTACCACAACCCACCCCCTACCCCAACCCACCCACATTTTGTGTCAGTCTTCAATAATGACCCACATCTCTATATTACATTTAAACTTCAAGTAAAGACCACTTACTGCATAAAAAAATAATGGGTTGACCACTAAAACAACTATAATAATTGAAATATGTCAAAAAGGAAAACAGAAAATACTAGTACTGGAAAAGTTTTGATTTACTATAATGATCTAAATTAACATTTAATTTATGGCTGAGTCATTTATAACCATACAAACCTTGCTGCTTCCTTGATAGCAAATTCAATGAAATACTTCTGAATTTCCATAGGTCCTTGCACCTCCTCAAGAAGAGTGAAAATTTTTTCATAATCTAAAAAAAAAAAAAAAATTAAAATCCAACCATATATTAAAAATAAATATTGCAAATGTGTTTTCAATTAAGTTTAACAGCCAAAAGAAAAAGCAGAGCACAGTTTCACACTTCTGTGTACAGCAATACATGTACGGCAAGAAAAAAAAACAACCCCGCGTTAGGTTTATGCACAGAAAGCAGGTGATACCAATAATCTGAAAAGTGATACTGATGGTCTGGTATTTGAACATGGCACCAAAGAATTAGGTTCTCCTTAAGAGCAGCAACTAGAAACAGCTGTCCTCAGAAAATGCAGGGTAGGCAGAGAAGCCTCATACCTCCACCACCGCAGTGCCACCATTAGCAGTTAATATGCACGTAGGGCCACCAAGCCCTGTTTTAACCTAGAGCTGTTCATTTCTGAAAGCAGAGGTTAGGATCAGTTCTCTTAGAAAGATTAATTTTTAGCGTGGGCACAATTAATATGACTACCTTACTGGTACCAAGTAAATATACCCACTGCGAAAGAATGAACTGGACACATTATATTCTAAACAAAAAATGGCACTGTTTCAGTATTTTCTGTAGTTGAACCCAGTGTGGAGGTATTTACGGTGCTGTGACTAAGAGCCTGCTCAGAGCGATGCAGCAGGCACAGAGAGGATATACGGTCACAACTGTGAATATATGTACATATTTAACCCACTACTATTTCTCCTCTCTCTTTGATGACTGCCTCAACTCTGCAGCAAGACAGGTGACTCATACTGAACGTAGTACTATTTTACTCTACATCACCATTTACCAGACACAAATTTGGTGTACGATTAGATGAGCCCACTTGGCAAAACAGGAAGCAAAGACATACCCATTTAGGAAGTTTTAAAACATCTTAAAAATAAAATACAGATGCAGCATAAAAATGGCTTCATCTCTCAACAGCCTCAGGCTGCCACAATGATTATGTGCCTCAATAAAATATTAAGTTTTGGGAAAGCAATGCAAGATCAGAAAGACTTAAGAAGACTAGTCCATTTACTACTAACTGGCACTTGACAATGCATTTGAAAAACATTCAATAGTTTAATTTGTAGACATAATTAGTTCAGACACAGACCACATTAGGGACGTTTGCCATTCAAGAAAAAACAGAAAGATTATGCCTATGGCAAATCCCACACCACATACGTTATTTGGAGTTTCAGGTTAGTGTTTTGGTTTTGATCCTGTATACAAGTACAGGCAAAACACGTGACAAAAGCTGAGGAGGCAAGTTACTTTTCCTCACAACATTTTATAATTTTGGGGGCTTAATCAAACCTTACAGGAAAAAAGGAGACAATTTTTAGTATTAGTTCTTAAAGAGTTTTACAACAGTGTTTCATCACTAGCCATATCACTAAACGATATCTAGTGTTCATATCACGAAATGAAAAAATTATCACTTCGCTATTAACTGTTAAGATTCCCTTTCAAACATATTCCAAGATGCATCTTTGTAGCTACACATGCCTTTGCCCTCCAAAGGAAGTTTTGATGGACACAAAGCAAAGAGGTACACTAGGCATACACAAGGAGCAGGGCAGCACGAGGCCAAGTCTATCCAGTATCATTAGACCGTTGGTAACACCTTCGTAGAGCTACACAAACAAAACCTCCGAAAGGCACTTTCACAGGGTACCTCTTAGAGCAGTTAACTTACCTTCAAGGGCCAACAAGGTCACTTGGCACTCAACTTCCCAAACACTGCTGTGTCTAAACTTTAACTCACCTGCCCAGCATGTAAGAATTTTCTTCCTTTTTGTCCCTCCATTGTTCATATGCACGCAATCAGAAATTATCCAAAATCTAAAGTTGTATGTGTATTGAAAATAGCTCCTTGTTTCAAGAAAAAGTCTTGTCCCTAGCACCATGGATAATATACTAAAAAAAAAAACAAACAAACTAAAACCCAACACAACTTACTTCTTCCAGGTTTGCGAACCTCTTTCATCACTTTAATTTTGATATCAGCATTGCTTCCCTCCAACATCATAGGTGTTATTTTGAATGAATTTGGCACAGATTCAGAAGTAGACTCCATCGCCCGTTTTTGGTCATCTCCAGTCACACTGTAATTTAGAGGCCCTCGAACAAGCGCGTTGGTACCAGGTTTATGATCCAATCCATCTTCACTTAAACAATTGAATTCAACAGGCAGAGAGTCTAAGTCATTGGGTAACATTTCATCCTCTCCCATAGCAGCTGGAACCGACGGAGCCATTTGCACAGGTAAGCCATCAATTTGCTTCTCCAGTGACTGACAATTTTCTGCTTTCTTCTCTCCATTGCCATCTTGGACAACACTGTTATTGGCATCTATAAATTAAAAATATATATCTTACTAGTGCATAACTGCAGTATCAAAAACCCAAAAGGAAATAGTTCCATATCCTTTCTTGTTTGAAGTACTGTGTAGTGACGTGACGGTGCTAATCAACTCTCCAATACTTTTATTCAACCTTTGATGTGGCTAAGGGAATACTTCCCTTTAGACTGTTGCCATCTCGTGTCACTATCATGAAGTCACCATTCTCTGTACTCCTATTGCAGTGTTATGACTTCAAAGTAAACTAATGTTTTCCTTCCTTCCCCCAGTTTCAGCTAACAGCGTTTTCCTATGACTCAGTTTGCTGCAATAGGTGGGTAAGAAAATCAGTATTTGTGGAAAATGAAAACATAACCATATTTTAACTTTCCTTCCCCACCACGGAATACACAAATGAGAAATAACAGATGATCTGAAATCCTTGCCAACTCCAAACCACTTTGAAGAAAGGTTTCAGTATTTTTTATTATTTTTTTAAAACAGTTACTCAAAATTATTTTTTATTCCAGACTTCATTGGCTATAACAGCAGACTGTTTATCCAGGCCAAAAAAAGAAACCCAGCCCTAATTAACACTAAAGCTTACGTACAAGCTGATATACCCTTTTGAATCAACTCAGAAAGCACACAGAGAGTTGGGACCACGTGGCGTGCTGTGCAACAACTCAACATACCTTTATTTGCTGGGAGGCCTTTGAGGTTCAGATACGACGGGGATCCAGAAGCTGAGGGTGGCCCTTTCCCACCAACGTGATTCGTTACGACGGGCGGTGACTGTGGCCGTCTCAACAGCGGTGACATGCTACGCCTTCTCTTTAGTGACGCTGGAGTATTGGGCTCTCCAGGACGCTTTATCTTATTCTGAGGCCCAGCGACAAATTCATCTGCTTCATCGATCATCATACCCTGAAAAGAGAAAAAAAAAATTTTATAATTTTTTTAAAACAGTACAAAATAGAAATTGTTTCATCACTGATGGAATAAGTCCCTCCGCGTTAAAATTCAGGTGGCTTTCAAAACACTTTACAGCTCTCGGAACAGAGATAACTAATGTACACTGTAACTAGAGACAGACTCTGTAAATCAGCATGATTCCTTACACATTTCTCTTGGACCACATGAAAGACACCTCTCCTTTTGCACATGACAAAAGAGCTACACAGGTTAGCAACATGCTGCGGCTGTTGAAGAGAAATTCTATGTTAAATATACAGTAGATAGTGTGTCTCGTCATACCTTCTTATCCTGTTTAAATGGATTGCCAAATGTATGAAGTCTTTTTGGTTGATCTGGGTCAATCTCCCGCAGGGGTGAAGGCATCATTTTCAAGTATTCCTGGTAATTTCCCATTTGAGCAACAGGAACACTATGAAGGCAGTCTGCAACACAACAAGAGATCTCAAATTTAGTCTACATTAAAACTAAGGCAACACAAACTTCACGCACTTCACTTGCAAGTGCTAGAACTCAAGAACTAGAAATGACTATTTCTTTTCACTATGGAAAAATAGCTGAAGACTACAATTTTAGAAATAAAGCTGGCGTGAGCTGAGTTTAATTGTCAGTAGAAGAATGAAAACTAAGCAAATTTCATCTCTATACTAACAACTGCATTTTTTAGATTCCCAGCACCTAACAAAGGTAAAACAAAAGAAGTCCCTCTGCTTTAAGCCACTGTGACTATAAAAAACATGTCTACTGAATTTTTGTTGTACAGGGAAGGTCTCCCATTAAACTTATTTTTAAAAATCTAAGCAAGCATGACATGTTGCATGACAGAAGGCAAAAACTTCTTTCTCTTTCAGAGTGAAGAAAAGGACACTGACTGACGCAATAGATGATGCAATGGCCACTTCTCCTCCCACACCCAGGACAGAAAACACTACTTCAGGGAATAAAAAAAAAATAAAAAAAAAATAGCTGTACTCTCTCCAAACCATTAACAAAGAACGGTGGCTACTTACCTTCATCCTGCCCCAAGATAAGCCTATGTGTTTTCAGAAGATTGGTTCTCATTCTAGTTAGCTGGTCTAGAAGATTGCGACGAGGAATATCATACGCATTTCTGAATGCCTGTGGCTTCAAATCCTAGTTTTATAAACAAAACAAATGACTTTCAATTAACCCATCAGTTCTCATACACAGCGAAATTCGTCTATGAACTGTATTAATGCTAACTATTAAAAAAATGATTCTGAAGTAACTTCAGAGCTTTGTAATTGGACAGAGCAGACTCAACAACTGTCTTTTCAACAAGACCTTATCCAGCGTTAGCTCTTTCAGCTCCATTAAGACTAAGCACGTTAATTCCTGGACAAACAGCACTAGCTGTCTTTTGCAGAGATTGTCACTTGAAACACAGTAATCTTTGTTTACTACCATGGGATTTTCAAACAGTGTCCCAAAAGCAGCTGCAAAAAAAAAAATCACATTTACTCTTCTCACTATTTATGCCTACGCTGCACTCTTCACAATTCAGTGGAAGTATTTACTTCCTCCTTCTACACCAAGTCCAAAAAAGTTACCCATTTAAAACATATGAGATCAACTGCTTAATCATGTTTACCTTATTTAAAAGTCCTATGTGGAAGCCAGCAAATTCTTTAACATTCATTTCCGCCAGTCTCAGTGGAGATTCCCCAGTGATGCCTTGCAGCAGTTGCTTAAAATCCCTACTGTGTACCAAGGAGAGGCCACTGGAGTGATTTTTCACTTTTATTCCAATTTCTTGTGGAACTTTCTTACCCACTGAACCTATTATCCGTTCCGACTCTATTTTTGTCTAAAATGGAATCACACCATGAGTTAAAGAATCAGCAGGCATTGCAGATTTCCGGTATAAAACACGTAGTACATTAACAGAATAAAACTATAAATTTAGTTCCCAACTACACAACAAACGGGAGAACTACTTGCCCAGGGATATATTGGATCACACACATTAGATCTCAAGTAGAAAGAAATCCTAACGTGCTAGCATATGGAAAAAATATTTAGCCAGTGTATCTAAATTTATATGTCAGTAGGAGGTCTGTGAATATCCCTGATTTTGCTGCAAGTCTTGTGACTTTCTTTTGTGTCCCTGAAGAATCATCTTTAAAGGGAAAGAAAAAAAATAAATAATGGTGGGATGCTTTACGTTACTGTAAAGCTGCACCTAAACCAGTATTATTCAGATACAGCAACATTAATTCCAGATTTCATTTTTGAAACAATCTACAAACTAAGGTTTGCATTGTATCTTTGCAACAAGATAAAGGAGAAAAGTCATAAAAGGAATTTGTTTCATCAGTATGTTTCTAAATACATATTACTTCTCCAATTAGCACAGATTCCTTATTGCAGCTACAGGTAATTTTACTGCATTAAGCATTAACTGTATTCAAAGTAAGACCCACTTGCATTACCTCCAAAAAAACCCCAACCAACCAAAACCCCAAACCCCACAGTGATTGCAACCCACTTCCCTCAGATCTCATCCTCTGCAGGGTTTGCCTCATTATCTGTGGGGAACTCTGAATTTAAGGGCAGCAGGAGCACCGCAGAGTTCTGGAATTGCTTCTCCCTATACAGGAGCTTATAATGCATCCAACACATTTAAACTGTTTCCTGTGCTGAGAATGTCTGTGAAAACCACAGTAGCCATCTCAAGCCATTTCAGCTCCATAGTGCAGATAAATAATAGGCATTTGCATATCATTAAGTTACCGAAATGCCACGGGAAGTTTTATGTCTAATAGATGCTCAGTCATTCGGAGGCTTTTGGAATGTATTTTGTGCATTCTTTAAGGCGGAGGATTTTTTTCTTTGTAATTTTAAAGGCTGCACTGCTTCCCCACTGACTTCTAGATATTCAGCTACTGTCGTAAGAACCATTTGTGCTAAGGAGGCACGGCTTTCAGACAGTTACACCTGAAATGGCATTCTTCACAAAGAGAAAAAGATACACAAGACTATTTCCCACCAGGTCACACTTAACACATAGAATGGATTTGACCCGAAGGAAACAGAAAGCTTAGCTATAAAGCTTGAACTATGACTTTAATCCCCGTGGACAAGAACATACACTTTTTTGGAACATACACATTGCCAAGGCACACATGGAAATAAACATGACACTGAGAGCAAGCCTCTGACTTCAGCTGTGAAGAACAATGGCAAGAGCAGTCATAAATCCAATTAGTGATAATCTTTGGAGTTTAAAGGTCTAGCAGATACTTTAAATGTAGCTGAAGAGGTGTCCTTCGCACTCTCCTCCACCACTTACAGAAGGCACAATCACTGGCTACACAATCTCTCTGGATTCATCCACATTTGCGGGGGAAATGCTCACCAATCTTCAATTAGAATATATGCTGTACACCCATATGAACTCCCACAGGGATTAACTGCTTTATAATGAGATTACCACAAACTAAATAATCAACGCACTTCTAATTGCAAAGGTTTTATCAATACTACCTGTTGGCTGAGTTTTTTAAGGTAAGAGATAACACTGTAACTAAGTCCACAATCTAAATTATCTGATATCAGATTTGGAGCTCCCATCATCCTTAGGGCTTTCTTTAATGGCTATAAGGAAAACAAAATACACAATAGTAAGAGAATAAGTCTTTAAAAAAAAAATTTATAAGATCAATTACAGGAAGCTAAGGCACATGGATTAGTGCTCTAGCTTTTCCACTTTTGGCCACTAAAATTCAAGTCTATTCAGATAACATGTGACATGAGTTTGGTAGTCTAACTAGCTCGCAATGGACGTTATGCCACATTACCAAGACACCACACGGTGTGATGCCACTGGCAATTTCCACTCAAAGGCTCAGTACCAGAATAGCCGGGATGATGCAAGTCCATATTGAGGTGCATTGTCCAAGCTACACGTAAAAGGTGACACGGTGCCGCCCCCCACCCTTTATTTGGCCCAGCCAGTTCACTTCGCATCAGCTTCCCAAGTTCTAGCACTTCACCCACATTAATAAACAAACAAATCTGCATTTTCCTTATCAAGTTACAAAAATAATGCCAAATTTGGTTTCTCTGAACAATCTGAAGTACTTTAGATCAAAGCTTATTTAATATTTCACGAACAGAAAACACATTTAATATCTTAATATAGTTACTATTACTCAGTATTGCTAGAAATTTACTTATCTCTTGAAAATGTTTGACCTGATCTACATACCTCAGCAAAGCAAAATGTTTACTGCCTAAAATGTCATCATAATCACATAAACAAGATTTACTAGGAAGAGGTATGATGCACACGCCTCTGGTCACATCAGCCATTATACCCGGGAGGATGAAAGGAGAAAAGGAACATACCAGTAAGTAGTAAGGAGGCATGGTTTTTAAGTAGTTGTCAAAAGCCTGTCGCCACTTCAGATTTGGCTTAAGTTTGTGAACCTTAAACAAGTCATCTGCAAGAAGGAAAACAACAAAGAAGGTTTCATTTATATAGTCCCAAACCATTAGCATTATCCAAAATTCAACGTGCCGGGTTTCCCCCCACTTTTCTTCTCCCTCCACCCATCTCCCAACGGGGCTTCCCCACAACATCTGTTCTTAACCTTAGGTTTGAAGGATTGTGGACCCCCAGTCCTAGCTGCAGCAGACAATCCAGACCAAGTCCTCATTATAGGCAAACTTACAAGGTACACCAGACTTAAACACCGCACGCAACTACTAGCAGCATGGAAGGTGCAACAGATCCACCTGTTAAGAGTGTCACCTCCCTTGCCTCTCTCTTGCATCATCAGGGACTCCCTGTATCTGATTAAACCCAACAACATTCATTTGGTTCAATTTCCATTTTCAGCCCAGCTTTCTCTTGTTCAACCTGTATGATGAAGTCTGGTCTCCAATAAAAATATTCTTGGGCATCAAAGGGAAAGAAAAAAAAAAAGATATCAGAGCAGGGAAATCTTTCAGCTGTCAGCTTTGCGGGACTCTGCTGACAAGAGCAGCAGTTGGTGAGAAGGGGTGTACCTCCAGCCTGCCAGAGCAGCAAACACGCCCACAGATACAGACAAGAGACAGGAGTTAGCTAGAAAAACTGCTGCCCTCTAAAAGAAGGGCAACTGGACAGATTATTTCCTTTGGGTACTGTTTTAGAAATACCTTGCTTGCACTAGAGGTGTGCATACTGCCGTTTAGCAATCACTGATTTGAAGCATGTGCCTATTCGCCATTGCACACTACAAAGTGTAACAGTGATCTCTAAACATCAAAACCGAACAGAGTATGCTGTAATGTACCATTTGAAATTATGGATTATCAATTAGATCAAGTTTCTCCTCAGCAGGGCTGTAACATGCTGGCAAAGTGAGGCTACTGGAAGGATATGCGGGACTGGAAAAAGGGATGTCCAAAAATGAGCCGGGGAGAGCTGAAGGAGACAGAGATGCACAGAAGAGGGTGTGCGGAAGATGCAGCAAGGAAATCATTTTCTCCAGACTGAGCTTTCAGGAAGATATATTTGGAGAAGCAAATTTGACTTGCATAGTATTCTGCACAAATCGAACAGATGTTAAGATACGATTTTCCAAGTTTTCATAGTCAAACCACACTTAATTACAGGTATTTTCCAATCTAAATGAATTCTGTATCACATAAAACAAAAACACACTACAGATGCTAATTGTTCTCTTTCCTGGCCTGAAGGAAGAGGGGTGGAGTTTGAGAAGACAAGTTAGAACTCCATTTAAAATCTCAATATACCACATGCTTAGCACTATTATCCAAAAGAACTGTGATGGTATCATGGCATATGGCAAATATAAAGTAACATCCATTCTTATCTTATAAGCCTATTAGCTCTTTGCAGCAAAACAGAAGTTAAACTATACCCCTCTCCCAAAATTCAAAATGGAAAAAAAAAATAAAGTGTAAAATGTTTAGTATCGTGGTATGCCCTAATATTTTAAAGGCTACGAGCAGGTTATGAGTACAACTTGAACCTTAAACCCCTTATCAGCACTTTATTACTGTCTCGCACCCTGCACGGTGCAGGCTGTACCGGTGAATAACCCCTACGGTTGGACTGCACAGCCACTCTTCAACGGCGCTGACATTCATCATGCTCGATTAGCCGCGATTCTTAATCCACCGCAGAGCTGTAGTCTGGGAAGTCAAATGCAAAAGCACCTCCCTGACCTTTGCTATCCAAGTAAGAAGTTCTCAAATCTAAATAGAGCTTCAGCAAAGATTTGTCTATTTAAAATGAGAGCCTCCCCACAGCACGAACCCACTGCAGGAACTCCTGCCCTCTAGAAGGAAGAGGGTCACAGTGATAAACACAGCCACAAGTTTCAGAGAACACCACCATCAACACCTTACCTGCCTCTATCGCAAGAGTTTGAGACATACACTCTCAGCAGATTGCACCACAGGCACTCGAAATGTACTTTTTGCGCTGTGCCCTGGGCTGCACATAATCATTTATATAAATAAGCAAACAGTAACCCAGTTAACTATGTCTTTCATAGATTAAATTCCAAACTTTTGTGGATAAAATCCGAAAATATTGAAAATATCCTTTCATAAATTAGTTTTAACCCAATCTATTCATTTTCAGATATTACTCTCTGTATAGTCCATTTAATGCAGAATTCTTTTTACTTCTGAGCTCAGACTGCTGAGATAAAGCACTGGATAATTGGAAACACGGAATGAAAAACCACTAGGAAAGGGCCACAACCTGCAACAATCGAAGATATCGAGTAAAACTACAGACAGACTAGTTAAAACTGCGTTGCAAAGTCTTTATCCACTTCAGATTAGTGTACAAAACAACCAAATTGTGACAAACTGGATACCAATACACATCCTTAATACCCAGTACCACGGAAGGGGGCTTGATGCACTTTCAGGTTCAGTGAATATTTAAAAAAAAAAAAAAAAGAAAGTATGAGAGAATGGTCAACAGGTAATTTTAGTAGTTCAGCTGGAGCCTAATTACAGAAACAGTTCATGTGACAAGTCTAGTTGTAAGTGACAGCTTGCACCATGTAAACCAAAGTAAAAACTTGTTTTTTGTTTGTTTTTAAAAAAATCACCACTCACTTTATGTTCTACCTGAGCAAATACAGCACCATTCCCTGCTGGCTCCTGTAATTCCCTGAGCTCTCTAATGCCTCTGCACTAATAGATACGCTCCTATGTTTTAAGCAATAGAGACTCATGATTTTATATTCACGGAAATATCCTTCCCTGCAAATAATCTAGCCAAAAATAAGGCACTACAACATAAAATAGTATCCACCATTAAAAAAAGGTATTGCGACATTCTTTCCATTGACACAAAATGTTCAGCTCTCCCTCCCAGTGCCACAGCTTGCTACGTTCACATTTGTGAGAAAGACAGCCCTTGGTTTCCAAAATACAAAATCATGACGTGCAGGTTCTCTCAAGGAGCCTGTAAAATCATCAAAGGAAACTGTCCATGTTGCGGTCCTTCATGGGCAGTCATTTTCTAAATGCTCAGCCTTCTGCATAGTTAGACCCACAGAGAAAGGCTATTAACCATTTTCTCGTGGCATGTTCACAATGGCTGCTTCAATACCGCTTCTGCTGACATTCCCAATGTCCCAAATGATGATCCCAATGGATAAGCACTCCCATGGCTCAGCAGCGCCTGCCCTCCCTCTAACGCAGCTAAAGATCAGCCAAGGAAACATCCTGGGCAAGGCAGGAGCATCCAGAGGTGTACCCCATCTTTGCTAAGCTCTAACCCCTCATTTCACCTGGCTGTACAATTGTTTTTAAATAAGAATATATGAAGTACAATAGCCTTGCTAGGATCAGTTAATGGCAACAATCCTTCAAGAGGAAATTTCCATAATCCGAGGGCAGTACATATTCAGCATCAGAGCACGTCAGCATCTATCTGTGAAATGTTCTGTCTTCAGAAGTCTGCCCCTCACTGAGCAAAGAAAAAAAAAAAAAAAAAAAAAAGACAAGAGGAGAATGCACCCCACCTCCCCAGTTCTCCGAGCAAACCACCACCTCAAGCTCATCGTGCTGCCTCTCTAGCCTTCCCCACGGGAGCAAAAAGGAGCTGCTCAGCTCAGCCCACATGGTCTGTCTTACCCCCACAGACGATCTAGAGACCAGAATTTATGTCAGACAACCCACAGTGCATGGGGCAGGCTAACACATGGACTGTGCAGCTTCACTGTTGTATGAAGTCTCGTGAATTGGTTCCTTTCCTTATAAAGCTTCAGATTCTAAAAGCAGACCCACTAAGTTACAAGCTAGGAGAGGCTACAGCATTCCCAAATCCACTCTCGCAGAAACCAAGATGTAAATCACCAAATCTATAGGATGTGGTACAATTTATCTCCTTCAGTCACAGACCACTACAACGTGTCTCAGTTTATTCAAGTATAATCTGTAAGCCTCTTCATGCATGCCTATCTTACCTGTCTTTTAGGGCTGTCTCTTACATTATTTTCCAAGAACAAAATTGTAATTTCTCCTGCTCAAGAATGCAGAAGAAATACAAAAATGTAAAAAAAAAAAAAATAAATTCTGAAGCATCTCTCCATCTATTTATAAGGCTGAACACACGCAAACCACTTGATAAGACAGTACAAATAATACAGTTGTAAAGTGGTTTTGGCTTTGTCTGAAAGTCACTAGAAGGAAGGGAGAGTGATTATCCACTGTACTATCCCAAGGGAAGTCCCAGTCCTCCAACAAAATATTCTACCAGTAGGGCAGAAGCCACTAGAACCTCACTGATGTGCCGATGTGGGTGGTAGGGGCTGAAAAGAGAAGGCTTCTCCTGGGCTTGGAAGTTCTCACATCCTTTTTAATCTGGGTGAGAGTAACGAAAGATTGGTTTTACACCCTCAAATCAGTCCTCTACTGCACCATCAGTAGCCACTATTGGTATGCACTGAGACACAGGGGGAGGGCTTAAAAACAGAAACAACCCCTACCTACCTACAGAGACAAACCCACAGTCAGTATTTTTTAAAACACCTACAAATAATTTAACAGGTATGCATCTTAGTAATTCTCTGTACTGCTACGCAGAAAAGGGGCCAGATCTGCTTTCGTGTTTTGTATGTATTCCACCGAACTTAATTCCACAAGGCCTTGGAGACCAAAAATAAACAAAGTCCTGGAACAAGATCTGAAGATTACACTTTGTGTATGTGTTTGTGTTAACAAGACGGAACGCACAGTATTTGCATTCTAGAGAAAACATCCGCTTTACAACTCAGGCAACGTGGAAGCTCTTCATTTCCCTTTAAACAGCCTTCAGAAATTTAAGATGTGGGATACCAGGTGAGTAAACTGTAGAATCGCACTACACATACTAAATAATGCCTTTCCCAAAAGAGTACTAAGAGCTTTACACCCCTGCAAAAAAGGCAGGGGGAAGACAAGAGCTGGCAGGGAAGACACAGCTGAACTACAAGTGTCAACATCAAACAGGGAAATTAATTTGGTGTCAGTGATGGCTTTTCAGCTAGTGGATCTGCTGCAGTAACTCAGTAGCCACAAACTCGCAGAAAGTCTAATTTAGTCTAGAAATATCCTATTTGCACACGTTAGGACAATTACTAGGCTACACGGATGACTATGTAAGATACGTTCAAATTGTCAGCAAGCACAATTTTTTTTTTTTGTTGTTATGACCAGGATTATGAAAAAGCATTCCTGAACTGTGTTGTGGTTTTTTTCTACAAATGAACCGAAAAATCCTGTGTAAGAGTAAGAGTCAACGTTAATTCTCTTGATCTCCACTGCTATTCTGTATTACTAAACACACCTACCAAAAAAAAAAACACCCAAAAAAAAACAGAACAAAAAAGCCTTGCAGCATCTGCAACTAAAAGGGTTAGTAACACCCAGGAAACTGTTCTCTCTGCCTTTACCTTTATGTCAGAAACCCAACAGCCACAATTATTATGGCAGTTATTCACACAGCACCTTTTCATACCGTCTTTCCTGTAGAAAGTAATTTCATTGTGGGAGTGAAAAAACCACTGGTCCTTTGGGCAGGGAAGAAGTGTAGGTTGTTTCACTGCTCTGTTCCTTCTTACTGCTCTAAACTGCATCAGGGAATTCCCTCTTCCCAGCACCCATAACAAACGCTGCATCTGATCTTCCAGTAAAAAATTAGCTGCTACGAGAGCAACTGCAAAACCTGGATACACCACACCCTAAATGAGGGAAAAGAATGGAGGTTGAAGCTTACTCCAGGTTAAGGAAGAGGCTACGTGTCTAGGAGGTGAACAGCATCAAACATGCACTGGAAGCAGGTAGCTCTCCTCCTCTGCTGGAGAGAAAAAAAGGGAGAGGGGGTATGAAAATCCTCTCCTCCCAAATTGTGTTAAAGAGTTTGCAACATTCTCTACTCTCTGATCTCCATTACTTTATAATGTCTCAAACTAAGGCAGAACACCAACCATTATTGTTTTTCTTTTACTCTGAAGTAGCTGCGTTGGCAGTCCAATGGAAATGTATTACCTACCTAACAACGGAAGTAAAACAGGATAGTTGTAAGGCATCACAAAGAGGTTTACACAGGTTAAAGTAGTGCTTGCTTTTAAATACCCGAACGGGTGGCCAAGTTCGCTGTATTTTCCACTGCTACTCACAAACACCTGATGAAGAATAAGAGATATCACTGTATTAGAAGAATACGAGGAATATTAAGCATGGGGCATTTAAAATTTAAAATCAGTCTGAATCCAATTGCATTAAGACAGTAAATCATCAAGGGCAGCCAAGTTTGAGGTTGCACACATCAGGACGAGCATGCACTTACATTCCCCAGCCACACAAAACTGAGACATGCAACATTTAGTGTACCGCCAGTCAGTGTGGAAATGCTCTTCAGAGTATAACCTTTAGTGCTTTAGTTAAACTACTTTGAAATAATGCTCTGAAAAGTTTTTGCAATTATTTAAAATAGGTTAGGGGACATCTGCTGAGGGTATGTTAAAAACCAGTCTGTTTGAAATTAGTCTTCTGATTCATGAAACAGCATGACTAAGATTTACCACACTGATAAATGTAATCTTTTTAAGCATAGAAACTAAGCAAAACAAGCAAATATTCAAGAAACGTCTTTTCGTTATGCCAAGCGCCAAAACATTCTTAACATTGACTTTTTAAGCGCGTATGTATATGGGGATATTAACCTTGGAAAGCAATACATGCAAACAACTACCTCAACAGGATAAAGGTGGCAGATATTCTTATTGGGACAGTCAAAATAACACACATCTAACCAAAAATAGTTTTCCTAAAAAAAAAGTAAACCTTGCAGTAAAAAGAAAGTGTTTTTCCTCTATTTTTTTGGAGTGTAAGGAACAGGGTTTGTTACATGGTTTCTATGACAATGAGCCTATTTCTCTAAGGGTCTGATATGTAGCTAGGAGAAGAAAAGCAGTTTTTGAAAAACAAACGAGTAATTTTAATAACTTAGTCAAATAATGTACCTATGAATGCTTAAAGGACATTTTTGAAATTAGTTTATGAAAAAGTAACTTCAATTTTTCTTACGAATATGCATGTTATATTTTTAGTTAAGTTGTAATATTTATTAGGGAAACAGAAACATGAAAGAGACACCTCCAAACCCATCTTTCCAGCTAAAGCATCATACTAAGCAAAAACTCCTGATGTACCTATTAAGCTATTTTTTTACAAGAACACCATTGAGAAGGGAATTACAAGCCCTATTTTATAGAGGAAGCAGAAACAAGTCACTTATCCAAAAATTACAAAAGGAGCATGTGACAAAGGATTTCAGCAGCAGAACTTCGACCTCTTCAAGGCCAATGCAGTCAACAAGATCAACAGCTTCCATTCAATTCCCATTAGCAATTTCAACCATCGAGTGGAAATTATTTGCAGCTGTTGATTAGGTAACATGATGGAAACTAGTGCTAGGTTTTCCTTGTAAGCAAATGGAAGCCTACAGAGAATTTCAATTTAGACGAAAATGGAACCTGCGGGACACATTCCTTAGCAAAATGAGATGGACCTAGAAACAGAATTAAATGAGATTACAAAGCCTGTAGAGGGAACACTCATTCTGACTCCTGATAATTCTATTAGAAAGGAGGTAACTGAAACCTTGACACGTTTCTTCTCAACAACTGCAGAGTCTGCAACCAGACCCCAATTCTCCAGACTTACAAATACTAAAGTACCTTACGATGCCCATTACATTTCCAGAACCAAATAAAGGGCAAATACCTGCCAGCAGGTATGAGGAGACTTTCGTTCCAAGATGTACTGTGTTAAGGGTGAAGGCTCAAGCTCATACTTGTCAAAAGGAAGCTTGTCTATTACCATTGGCTCACAATCGACACAGGAGAACCTCACAACGGGGTGAGCTGTGCGCGGAGGCTAAAAGGATGGGAGAAAAAAAAAATGTATCAATTGTCTGCTATTTATGGTAAACAAATCAGTTCTCTTAAAAAGGTTCATACGCATGTATTTTACCATCCTATAGGCTTAAACTCCCAGTTTCTACATTTTCCTTCAAGAGAGAAAAAGATACAGGCTCACACAACAGAATACAGATTAATTAATTCTCTAACTTAAAACAGAGATAGACACACACGTACATACACTCTTCCCACCAAGAGAAAAACATAGTTAATATTCAACTATTTATCTTGCTATTTAAAATCCTCCATGCCAACCAACCTATAATATCACAGATAGGTTTAAAAAAAAAAAAAAAAAAAACAACTTCAACTCTGCTTCTCAGCTTGATGTTCACAGCATTACAGATGTGAAACTGTGCTCACTTCACCAAGGATATCTCAAGATACTCCCTGCTAAGTCTGATTTTCTTCCTCTTGAATCCTGGGGGGTGGGGGGGGAAACAGTACCTTGAGCACTTGCAAAGTACAGAAACAGAACATGCCTAACAAGAGGGAGATGTTTTGAAAGGCTAATAAGATATGCCAAATGTATTATCATTTCAGCAAGAAAAGAAGGAATGAGTGCTGGTTTCCCCTCATTTTCTGAAAGGGGTAACTCTTCCGTTTCAGTTTTAATTCTTCCTGCTAATGAAAGAAGAGTCCATACATGAAGTAATACTAAGCAGAGACAACACGGTTCATCTATCAAAACCAAATACTCCTTTTTCCATATAAATGCATTTTATAAAGCTTCAATTAAAATTTAATAGGTTCACTACGATTTGTGGTATGTGAAATAATTTGTAGTTTAATTTTATAATCTTTAAAAAAAAAATTTACCAAATTAAGTAACTATATACATGGAAGTAAACATTCCAGATGGAAAAAAACATCACTGCGTAGAGTATCGACATTAGATTATACCATTCTGTGTTAAAAATAGTTTTAACTACCCTTTTAAAGCAAAGTCAGACCACATTAGTAGACAAAGAAAGTAGAAAGAAAAAACCCAAACAACTACTTTATTATTCATTTTCGATCTGTTTCATTAGTTGTAGAATCCTTTTTTCAGTTCTTATTTTACTTACCAGTGTTGGTGAATTCTGATCAGGCCAAAAAGATTCTGGGATTGGCCAATGCCCAACAGGAACACCAGTTTTAGGGTTAGGCCGTACATAAATGAGCTTATGACAACTATGCCACGGTTGAGAAGCAAATGAATTGATGGGCCTGGATGAATCAACAAGTCCATCTAAAATTTAAACAAAGCAAAATAACAACAAAAAAGAAAATAAAAAGCTACATGCACGCATATGTCTCCCAGCAAAATTTCTGTATTAGCAACCAGTAAGGTGTTTCATTACAACTGTTTCAAAGACATACAGATCTTTACATCAGCAGTTGAAAAGAACCTACACGTCAAAATGTAAAACAGCAGCATCTGAGAAACAATGCTAACATTTGCCCACATCTACCCTTCCACCCCTGTGGCATAGATTAATTAGTGCAGCAAGGCAGACTCACATATTATGGAAAATGCTATTTGCTGAAGGTTAGTACTTTGCCATAGATCTGATAGGCAACAGCAAGTCTGTAATTTTCAGTTCTGCTGCACCTGCAAAGACTGATAATTTGCATTTACAGTCTTTCTACATGGGATGCGAAACTCTCTGACTGATGCTGCCACTAGTGGAAACCAGAAGTGAAGAAAAGTTTTACGGAACAGTCAGATGCATCGTGAAGGAGCAGCTTTTGTCACCTTTTCAATTAGTAAGAATTCACAGATCAATTAAATCCCACTCTACTGGAAAGAATGGTGTTTTCTGCCAGTCCACTGCAGCATACAAGCACAGACCGCCCTTCACACTGAGGGCAAAGAAGTTTGTAGCAGTGCAGAATCTCAGCAGTAGTCTTCAAAGACTGCTCTTCAAAGCAAATGGCACAGCAGAGACCACCCATTTAAAGAATCTTCTTCACTGTACAGATATTGTACACGACTCATTTTCCCTGCTTTAGATAGCTGGCCAATAACACTATGCAAAACACCTTTCAGATTCGTATCAGTTTGGTTTCTCTGCGTTATATACACAGTGATTTTTCTAGCATTCCTAAATCCCCCCAAATTTCTCTCTAGTTTAGAACTTTTTCTATTCAGGTAAAGAGGGAAAGTGCAATTTTTGTACAATTATATCCACAGTGCATCACAATTTAAGCATGACAAAAATAAAAAGCAACCCAACAACAAATTTCACCAGGCTTTTTGCGACATGGGAGAACATGTGGGCCAACAGAGACACAGGAATTTGCTGAGGTGCTGTCCTGCACAACATTATAGGAAAGCCTTCCAATAAAATAGCATTTAAGTAAGCAAAAGGAGAAAAAATATATACAGCAAGAAAAAGGTGATTCAAAAAATGAAAGCAGGAATAAAGCTGGCTATCCTAGGATGGTCGGGGGATCCTAAAAGCTATTATGTTCCTGACATTCCAGGAACATCCACATTTCCTAAACATGAGCTGGTCAGCTCTCTATCCTTCTTTTCAGCCATGAATTTCTGCAAATCTGAAAAACTGCTCCACATTAAGAGTTCATTTTCCTCTTCCCTGTTAAGTCCTTTACTTGCAGCTAGCAAAATAATTTCTCGTTCTTTGTACACAATTCTTCACTTGCAGCTAAGAACGTTCAATTGAAACTTACCATGTTGTGACCAATTAGCACAATGAAAGTGTACAGAAAATGAAAACACTGAGATTACTTTAGAGATGTTTAAGTGTTTAAATGCACTAGTCCTGGATTTAATTATTTTAAACCCAAGTTTTGACAACACTGTAATTCAAACTTTACTACTTCCTGCAAACATTCAATTCCCTCAACCCTCAAAAACGAGGTGAGAAAGAGCGAGAGGAGAGCCAGCAAGCAGGTAGATCGTCTATACAAACATGTGCAAACACATGGCACCATTTAACTTATCAAGGATCAAACTAACACTTGTAAAAATATCACAAAGACTAAACATAAATAAACATAAAACTACTCAAAAGCTAAGAACAGCACATCCATCATGATTTGGGGTATTTAAAGAGATACCAGAGCTCTACTACTGAAGCATATAAGCTTTATAGCTTAATCGCTTTTTTAGAATGTATTAGGCATTTAATGTATCCTGTACACTACAGTGAAAAGCTGGTAGGAAGGACACCAAAGGCACTCAAGTACATTTGCATGCATACAAAACATTTCTTCTTGAACATTAGGGGGAAAGACACAGTTACAATACCTTCTCCAATAGGAGCTGGATCCGGTCCTGACTTTTCAAAGTTAATAACAACTCCACTTTGGACTTTTTGAACTAGAGATTCTAAACATTGATTCAACATTCTTTGTGTCCGAACGCAGTAAGAACGACCTATGCAAGACAGAAATTACACAGGGAAAATACAAAAGCAAGTTTTGAGTCATCTTAATTAAGGAAAATGTTTTATTACATAAGTCACACTGCCAAGGCTTTCAGTTTTATCCAAAATAATAGCAACAAACTGTACAAGCTTATGTAAAAAGCAAGATACTTTTCAAATGCAATACAACCAAGGGAAAAAAACCCCAACCTGCTGAGCTTTTACTCATTAGTAAGAAAGACCATTAAGGCTAAATCAGGCTGGGCCAAGGCCAAGTTTATAAACAGTCTTAGGAACGCCTGATTTCACCAAGTCTATGTAATCTACCTGCTTTTGTCTACCTAAACCTTGCCAACTCCTATGCACTCTCAAACTTCCCCCTCCCACGCAACATTTTTTTTTTCAAGCACCAATTCAAAAAAATTCTGATGAACACCTCAAGGAACAGGCTCCAGAATTAGTTCTTTTAAGATTAAATTTAGCTTATTAACCCTGCAGCATAACTAACATCTCAATAATACCTGTCCTACTCAACTCAACATTTAAATAACAAATTTCATAACTGAGCAAAGCCAAAATCTGGAAGGACAATCTAAGAAGTTTTCCAATCCCTCCTACTAGTGCATTAAGAAAATTCTCTCACATCTAGAAGATCTGAGATGGGTATATAGTTTTATTGTAAAGTTCTCTTGTGCTAATGGAAACCAAGCTCAGAAAACACTACACAGGTTCACATGGACACAGAGTAATTCAGATTACTCTGTGATAACTGCAAGAGGTGAAGTTGAAACAAAGGAAATTAAATACTTTAAGGCAAATACTAAGTGTGAACCAAAACAAAGTAACATCTGGTTACCTCCTGTAACTTCACACATCTGTGTGATCGCAGATTCATCAGTAGGCACACTCCCAAGCTGCTCTGGTTCAGCAGATGCAGCTCCTGGCAAACGCAGCACTAGAGCAAACAGCCTTTGATCCCAACGAAATGGTTCTTTGGTTAGTTCACTTCCAGGCAAAGGAGAATTCAAAGGAAGATGAAGCTGGTAAAGAAAGATTTAAGAACATTTTCAAGTACTTGACAAACCAATACCCAAATTTATTCATTATTCTTTAAAGAAACCCATTTCTCTATCCACTAACTTATCTGAAGTTACACTCTAGAAACCCATGTGAACTATGAATTTAGGTGCTGGGCAATGACAGCATAGCTAGTTCCTAGTATCTATTGTAAAACATGCTGATGAAGCAGAAGTACTTTTAGCAGTAAAAAACAATTAGTAATAATCTCAGTATAGCGCCAACCTGCAAGATCATAACTTGAAAGAATTTAATGCAAGTTTACCTCCTCTTGAACTCCTGCCGTATTTGTCAGTTTGTTTCCGTCTGTGATGGTAATCAAAATAGATGGCTCCAGAAAGAATGGATTCCTTCCCTAGAGACAAAAGTGCAAGAATGCTAAGAGTAACCTTAACACTCAGGCATAGGCTTATATTTCTGTCATTATAAAATAAACGGTAAGATAAGCAATCTTTCAAAATAATCCTGTAATTTTCTTTCAATAGGTGTGGAGCCATACAGAACTACGCAAGATGTGCTACTCTGTGCACTCACACACATCCCCTGAAGATTTTTAGAATTATTAGTCTTTTCCTCCAGTAACAGTAAAAAACCACTCTAGCCCACAAAAGGAGCATATAAATTGGTAATGAGACAGAGAACTCAGAATTTCATTATGAGGGTGGGGCAAAAACCAGAGCACTTTTAACCACAGTCTTCAGATGTGACACTGGAGAAGTCGGGACATTCACTACAGACAACATGAAACTGCAAAGCAGATTCGCTGCCATCCAGTGTACATACTCCCAAACAGCAATCGTGGGTCTACAGTCGCAATCATTTATACTACTGCTTTCTTTCTAGTTCAGTAAGGAAAAAAGTGCTAGTATATTCCAGGATATGTATAATAGATGTAATAAGAAAAAAGAAGGAAAAACAAAGTTCACAGTTCCAAGTTTTAACACAGTTATACAACATTTAAAAAAAAAAATTAAAACACAAAACCAAACCTGAACCACCAAAATCCCTCCCCCACTATAATTTCAAAAAACAAAGAAAAATATAAAGGACCAAAGACTATAAATAGATTTGTTACCTGTCCATAGTTGTCTATTCCAGACACTAATCTATTGAGATTTAACAAGTCAAACGATGATCTGAGTGCCTGACCAAGGGTTGTTAGTCCTGAAGCCTGAAGATTTTTCAGTTCATTCATAAAAGTTGCATGGTTTTCCTTCCATCCAGCCTATTAAACAAACCAAAAAAGCTTATTAGTTATTTTAGCAACAGACTGCAATCAACTGCAAATTGTCATTTATCTCCCTTCCCATCAAAAATTAGATTATATTCCTGATTAATGCACAGGCTGCATTATTTACATGCTACACACATCTAATCCACGTACGCACAATTTGATGTGAAACGTACCGTCAAGCCGACAATGGGAGACTCACAACATACAGGCACTGTCAAGCATTCGAAAAAATTTGCAAATACACATCTCTGACCGTCAAAACTGCTGGAGAGGCCGTGCAATTAATAGAAGTATTTCGATTATGCATGTGAATATTTTATTAGAAGACACTGTCAAATTTTGAAATCGGAAACGCAGTAATAGCAATGATAAAACGAAGATACAAGCAGGGTGATATTGCTGCTTCTTTGACACATACACATCCCCCTTTCATTCTTCCCTCTATAAATCGAGGTTGGAAGGAAAGAAAGGATGTGTTTGCAACATGTACTGATGCAGGAGTCAGAAATCTAACAGTGACAGTTAAAAAGAAGAAAGATAAAGAAGCAATAGTAACAGTGACTGCCATTCTTGCTCCTTTCCCACAAACTCCCCAAGTAGGAAGCAAGCAAGCATATCAATTTAGTAGGAGTATTTAAAAAAAAAATCATAATCAGCTATTTTTAAATATTACATGACTCTTGCTCAACTATTCCATTTTTCTTGTACTTCCTCCCAGCCCAACCCGTCAGGCTCAGTTCATGCCTTTTAACGAACTATCAAACACCCTCTGTCGCTTCTGCGTTACAAACCCCCCTGTTTGTTCTGCATTACAAACTTTTCTCCTTCCTTGGTATTTCAACTGCCAGCCCTCTAACGACACCCTTCTGCCCTTAATTCTCAATGTGAAACTTTCTATGGAGTACCTGCAAACACTCCGTGTAACACAGAACCAAACTACTGTTTAGAGTCTCAGCATCACAGCTTGAAATTTCGGAGGTGATGAAAAAAGCCGTTCTTGCTGACAAAGCCTGCAGGACATTCCAAGGAACAGCAAAAAGCGATGAGGATGGATCAGTCCTGCCAAGCACTCTGGATCATACAGTAAAAGCAGGGCTAACACTCCTCACAGCAGTTGTGATTCGTGTGCCCTTCTCCTAAAAAGTGGTATGCTGCAGAGTTCGGAAGCTGTTTTGGAAAACACTAGCTCACAGGGAATTGGCGCAGGATTTAAGCTGCCTCAATTAAAACAAGCAAAGCTTGAAAACTCCAGATATTCACACAAATATCAGCCTTGCTCTCACATCTTACTCTCCAAACCATTCTTGCAGTAAGCAAGCAGTTATTCACAGAGGCTCCCTGACATCTGGCACCAGAGACGTTCCCGTGCTCCACACGGAATCCCAGTTACGCAGACATGGAGAGAATCATTTCAGACAGTTTGACTTTTCCTGGGACAACCTCTGGCTAGGTTCTCTCCTCCCCGGTGTGCTGGGCTCGGCAGCAATCACCTGCTGACTGTGCCATGCTGTGCAAGAACCTGAAAGGCCAGGATTTTCCTGTCCTTTTTTAACAGGTATATCCTGCTGCCAATCTCTAGTACACACTGCGGGCTGTGGAGATGGCCACAGGATCGACAAATTTAGAGTCATAAATGACTACAAGAATGGAGCAGAAAGGAAGGACATGAAACGATCAATGTCCGGGCTGAGTTCTCCCGCCTAAGCTACAAGGGCTTCTTTGCAGAATAAGGAATTAAGCATAAGGAGACAACAAAAACAGTTTTTGGTCAAGTTTAGCTCCCTGAACCAGTTCTTCAAGCTTTACATTAATTAGCTCAAGGGAGACAGAGAGAAAATCCTGCAACGGGGCAACGAAAAAAGAGACTTTCAGCAGGCCTGGCCCAGCTTTATGACCAAATTGCACTTGAAGCCGAAAGGAGCAGCATAGTTGGATCAGTTGGGTAATCCTCAATAAAACACCATCCGCACCCGAACAAAACACAGCATCTCATCAGCTGGGCCCCCAACTCCCCATGTGGCGCCAGCCCAAGGCAAGGCTAAAGTACAAACACAGGGTCATTGCTTTGGAGTAAGAGCGACTTAGTTAATGATCTTTTTCTTTCCAGAGTAAAAGTACACCAAATCCCAACAAGATGATCTGTTTTATCCTAAAAAAGTTTGCCTTAAAACAATTTAAAGTGAACAATTACAAAAATGTTTTTGTATGAATTCTGTGAACCCTTAGATGTAGGCAATGCTTCGTTCTGTCCGGTACAAACACCTAGCCAATACTCCAGCTTCTTGGGAACAGCCGGGCTGCAGCTCAAAAAGTGTTTTCTGCCATTTGAGTTACTTTGTTGCAAGAAGC
Source organism: Rissa tridactyla (assembly GCF_028500815.1). Classification (NCBI taxonomy): domain Eukaryota; kingdom Metazoa; phylum Chordata; class Aves; order Charadriiformes; family Laridae; genus Rissa; species Rissa tridactyla. The sequence goes on along the minus strand of NC_071474.1, from coordinate 28,111,911 downwards.
ACATGGGGGCGAATAAAACATTCACAAAGGAAACACTATTCCCAGCCTAACTCTTGATTTCAACTCCAATGAATTTAAGAGTATTTCTTCGTAAAATAAACAGTAACAATCTTCCCTGATATTCAGAGATTCTGCTGTTTTCCTTGTCTGAAAACATGTGCCTGGCTTCCAGCTCCTACGGCATTCGCTCCGGCTGCAGCGCGGTCTGCTGCCTGCAAAATACGCTGCCTCCTTTTTTATTTTCCCTGTGCACAACCAAGGAAGTTGAAGAACTTCTCAATTCAGTGAACAGGGCAGCAAATGCAAGATTTCCTAATTCCATACCCAGTTTTAAACAAAAGTCCAATGAGTTAGCGTACTACACTCTCTCGCTTACGCCCAAACAAGCTTTTTGGATCAAAACCAGCAAAATTAACGACAAGAAGTTCTACTTCTGTAAAATGTTTTTTCAAGAAATACTCTAACCGATGTATATAATTCGACATGTATTTCAGGGACAGAAAATAAAGCCCCAAAGAACTCTGTATATTCTCTTCTCCATATATATGGTATGATCACTCTTAGGGCAGAATAAAGAGTCAAGTACGTAATACAGAGCATATGCATAATGAGTTCGACAAAGCACTTTGAAGTGATTAAATAATAATCCTTCCTAAATTCAAAATACTGCCACTAATGCTGCTTAGAAAAAAAAGCACTACTTTTATGTAGCACTACTTCTATTTGCCAGTAGAAGCACTAACAAACAAAACACCCCACCAACCAAAACAACCACCAAAACCCCACAACCTTATAGGACCAAACACAAACATATTCTACAAGAGCAATGTATCCTCTACAGGTCAGTAATTATGAAGACAGAACTAAAGATTAATTATTTTAGTTGTTTATGAACCAACTCTAACATTGTGAGTAATTTCTCATCATCTTCCATATTACATTCCTACTTAGTCACTTTTATGCCCAGAATTTATTAATAGCAATCTGAGCAGCCTTTGTCTTGCCACTATGTTACTAGCTTCTCCTGTGATAATTTATAGGAAGAAATAATTTTAGCCTGTACACACATACCAGGAGACTTTCAAAGATAGCTGGGAAGAAAACAAGTACTATAAGTAAAAAAATCTCATCCTGCTTGCTTATGCCAAGGCCAGGCAAAAATGCAGTGTCATTTAGGCTTCTGTGTTGACAACAGAAAGCTTTGGATGCCATCCTACGAAACCCTGAGACTTGGAAGCTGCACACCACCTTCCAGCTCCTGGCATCGGCCTTTGTGAGCAAATCATACTGAAAAAAACCAACATACTTAAAAAATAACATTTTTTTCCGGTGAGTTAGTTTTCAGACAAATCCATGCCCTGCTCTATTTCACCATACAGCTATAGAGCATTTCAGCTGCTTCAAGAAGCAGATAAGGTCAAAATTGCTTTTTTCAGCAGCGGACAGGCCCAGATTATCTAGAATTCAGACAAATGTCATGGTGAAAAACCTAGTGAAGAAGAGAAGGTTTTATTTACCCCAACCAGGACTAACTGAACATCAGAGTTGAGCAGCAAAAGAAAGTCTCATTCAGAATCAGTAGCTAAAAAATACCTTCAAGACATTGGAGAAACAACAGAAGTAGATTTCCATTGCAAGAGGCAGGAAAGAACGTCTAATAAAATGCTTTGCCGGGGTGGGGAGAGGCGGAAGAAGCTCTACCTTCATCACACCAAAGAGAGTGATATCAAAGTACGTACAAGTAAAACATGACCAAGTTTTGACTATATATTGTAATCTCAGCTACACTAACTAGCTAACTGTCATATTTACTGGTTTTATTGTAGTTTGGTTAGTTGTTCAGTTTTTAGTTTTTTTAAACAACATTTTTGGGCAGCATGGTTGTTTCCAATATTTCTTAGCACAGTTTGGTCAGCCTACACAGGCAGACCCAGAGGCTGGGCATTAGAACACAAGAATTCCCGGACCAAAGCAGGCTCTCCCGATTCCACCAGCTCCATGAAATCCAGCGAGCCGGTGCTTTTGAAGCTGCAAGTCTTCATCCTTAGTGTTTCTACAGGCAATGCCAAAAGACAGAACTGCAGAGCTTATTGTTCACTGGATTGCTTTCAGGTTTGATTCAAAAATTGTAACATTACTAAAAATAATCTTCCAAGTAAGAAGAGAATTTGCAATCTAGCATGCCAATCACAACAGTTTGTGTTACAGTAAGTACTCAATATTTATTTAAACATACATATTTTTAGAGTTCTGCTAACATTTCCCGAGAAAGAATTGGATTTTAAATATTACAACTTGTATAAAGTATTAAAGTTTCTCAATAATTCAAGCTATTATTAAATGGACCCATCTTAGGAAAACCAAGACTAGTTCAGGATAACACGCCTGTGGCATGCCAGGTTGTCAGTGACATCCATTTGGAAAAAATAAGGGAAAGAAAAAAAAATCCAGCTGTTGAAATCTGAAACCACTCCTGCCATGGAATTTCCAAGCACTGTGTGAAGACTGTGAAATCAACAGAGCATTTCGCCTTCCAAATCATCACAATGGTTAACTTTTAAGTTACCTTTCTGTTCACGAGTAACTGCACACACCATCACCACTCAAACCTGCTCCTGCCTGTGCGAGAATCAAGCAGATGGTTTTTTTTCCTAGGGAACTGAAATATTCTTTTGGATCCCCTATCATGCCAGAGGCTGCTTCTCAAATGCCAAAATATCTTCACTTCCTTGTCATCCCCTGAACACAGACGCAGCATTGCTCCGTGGGCTCTGCAGCAGGGAATACTCTACGCAACCTAGAGCTCCCCTGCCCCAGCTTCAGCTACTCTGCAGTAGGAATTCTAGCAAACACAAAGAGTATCTCGGTCAACCCGGTTTCGCTGTGACAAAACCCAGCAAAGGGGGAGAGGAGGAAAGGTCCTGGTGCCTTCCTTCGCCATGAAGGTCTGGGTTATGCTGCTTGTTGGTACAAAACAGTCAATGCCCACATGGTTTTTATTTGATGTTCAGAGATTTACTAGTTAGAAATAGTAGTAGAAGAAAGGTAATGACTATGCTATAAACATTGTATTCCATTTTATTTAACATTTAAAAGTCCTAAAATAAGTCAACATCACACAATCTACAAATTTCATCGTCACGAACGTTTGCCTGCACTGTGCAAATGGGGCAGAAGGAACAGCTCTAAGAGACACAGACCTTGACTCCCCTCCAAATGCTCATGAATGCCATTTTTGAGGCAACAGAGCTCTCAGATTCCATCTATACCTTGGCTGCAGAATAACCCTTCTCTCATTTCAGTACCTGCGCTCTCTAGTTCCGTTTATGCAACACGCCAGTCCTGTCACCACACCCTATCAAACAGCCCTTAGTAAAGAAACTCACAAGATCAATTATTTTTTGTTCTTGGCACAGGACAGCATCACAACAGCCACCTCTCAGATAGAAGATTAGCATACCTCCAGCACAGAACGATACTGGCACGCGGGCCTGAAATCAGCTTATCATCATCAGGGCAGTGCGGAACACGAGGAGCCAGCCTGGATCCAAGCTGTACTGTCCTGGATTTGAGGACTCAGGAGTGCTGGTGGAGGTACAGCAGCAGATCCCACTGGTCTGATGCAAAGCTTGTGGGAAGAGGAGGAAGGTTTGATGGGACCAAGCCAGCTGTGTGCAATTGCTATCACCCTGTTAAGCTCTCAAGCACACATTAAATCATTTCTATTACTAGTCTTATTCCCCTCTCTTCCAGTCTCCCCTTGCCTTAGGTAAGGGTTTGAAACACAGACAGCCACTACCACTATCCTTTGCTTTAACAAAGTAAGATTCTAGGGCAAGGGTGGATGAAAAGACAAATACGTCTTGGTTAGCAAGCCAGAGGAGCCTATCTTTAGCTTTTCACATGGAAATCTGGTTTTGCAAAGCGGAACAGGGAACAGTTTCACGATAAAGCTTAGATATGACCCTACCACAGGCACAAGAGAAACAAGCCCTGGTCTCTCAAGCAGGTATACATTGCTGCTTGCTATGAGACCAGCCTAACAAAACCCCACCTTTTCAGTTCTCTTTTGAGGGGTATTTTAATGGATAGTAAATTCACAGGTTTAAACTACTTCCTCAATAAGCCCACAAAGCATTCAAGTACAGTGAAGAGTCTACAACAGCATCTGTCTCTTGGTCCTCTTACGTTAAAGCTACTGAGCAACAGGCTGGCAATTCAAGGTTAAAGCATTGCAAATAGGAAGAAAATTGTTTCTTCCTGTCAAGTTATTTCTGCTGATTTTGTAGGACACACAAACTGAAACCGAGTAGTCAAGTGCTTCTTGAAATCCAGAGTGGACTTTTTAAAAATTTATTTTAAAAAAAAAAAAAAACAAAACAAAACACTTGCTCGAGTCCAAATCAAATAAAAAAAGTCACAGAAGTTTAATATAGGTAAAACATCTCCAAGAGAATGGAGAAGAATAAACTGCTTTAATGCACCTTTAGAAAAAAACACACCCTTAGAAAAACAGACACGGGAATAGACGATTCCTTTAATCCCACACATTTTGACACCAGAAAGCTGTCACTTCGCTTGTCCTCCATCTCCATCCATTTCCAGGCACCACAATTCTTCCCTTTTCTGCAGCTCTGGAACAGACTATGTACTTTTGATAACAAACAAAGTCTCTCCTCCCCTCACCCTAATTATTTTTTCCTACACACCTGGAGACAGCTTTAGTGCAAGGACAAACACATCACAGACTACGTTTAGGCCAGCAAGCACAAAGAAGGCAGCTGTTTCTAATGAGATGACAGCCACACTGCTGCATTTCAGGGGTTTTACTTCAGAATAGCTGTCCTGTAGGATAGTCTCGTGGACACTCAGTGGCTGGGATGCATCTTCCCGTTTTATCTCATCCAAAAGCAATCCAGTTCTTACACTTCAAGACAGGTCTGCACTGTGACCTGAGGTGCACAGAAGATCCCCTTAACTGCACATTTCTAAGCTCAGCTCTCCTGTAGGTGCACCAAGAGACGTTTATAGACTGGACCAGCTTGTTTTCTAAAGAATATATTAGTGAATGTGAACAAGATCCGTACTGCATTCTAGTGCAATATATAGCTGTCATTGACAGGCAGTTACACAGGGGGAAAAAAGGTATTTCTCCATGGTATCTCAAAAAAATAAATTTAAAAAAATCACACACCTCAGGAAACAAGCTCAGTCAAACCTCAACATGTGGTCCACTGTCCTTTCAAGAGGACTTCAATGTTTAACAAGATACAGAAATGTTTCTCCATCAAGAAGAATTCAAGATGTTTATGTAAGAACAACTCAAATTAATCTTTAAGCATAGTATTGATGGAAAACACTAGTAGAGAGGCTCTTAAGCTCCAGTTATAAAATGAGTACTGGGGCTGTCTGTTAATATCGGCATTTATATAGAGAAGCAGTACCTTCACCTGTTAGAAATGTCAGAGATGCTCAAAGCTGAAACTATGCTTGGAATTGAGTGATAATCATAATCAATGCCAAGCAAAAAAAAAAAGCCTACCCTACCTTTTTATTTATTACCTGCTGCTCCTGCTTTAATTGTCTCTGGATTTAGCTTTTTGGTCAAGAATATTTCATGTGTTTTGACAGCCACACTTTATGCTGTACAAGGATGAAAGGACTACACATGAAGAAAGGAAAGGATGAATACCGAAGAAATCATGCTATCACCCTGTTTGAAAAAACAGCCTTATTTAAATAAAAGAACATTATCCAGTTAAAAAAAAAAAACAATACAGTATTTCTGAGAAGCACTCGACAAGCTAGGATATTTCAGTACAGAGTTGAACCAGAACAAGCTACATTTCAGACAACAGCTAAACGGAGAGGGAACACAGATGTAATCATACAATTTGCAGCTCTAGTACAGTAAGCAAAACAAGAGGCTACGTGCCTCTGTTCAGCAGCATAGCAGTCATTTTAGAAACACCATTATAGGTGCATCTAAAAAAAACACTATAGAGAGGGCAACAGTAGAAACATGGAGGTTTCAATCAAAAATCTGCATTTACCCAGGGCACCCCCTTGCTCTTCCAGGCGATCAAACATGCTTTCAATGCCAGCCCACCCCCAGGTCTGTCCTCCTGACCCCTTCCTACTCCCAGCATGGCTGGAAAAGTCACAAGGAATAAAGGCAATAACGAAGAGATTACAGAGTCTGTGCTATCAGCACAAGGGATTCTTCTTGGCACATTTTTGGGAATAGAGTGGTAGAGAATTACTGATGATCCTTTAGCTTTACAGCTAACAGCTACAGACAACGCAGCATGATCCACACTCATTTTGAGAACTGCCACGTTCCTACCCCCTCCTTCCAAAAGCACATCACAGAACTCTCCCAGCACACCAAAATGCTGCATATCTATCGCAAGTTTACTTTGAATCTCAGAGGTAACAAATCTAAAGGGGGTCATCTAATAATGAATTTCCCCAATTCACATCTGAAATGCTATCTAAGGCACCGCTGGGAAAAAGAAAGATAGACTTTCAATCATAATTAAATTCTTGCACTCACTGAAGGAAAACAAACTGAGAAACCTCAACTAACTAGTCTGGCAAATAATGTCAACTTCACCTTCAAGGCTGATACAGCAAAAACATACACTGGTGGAATTGGTAGCATTGTTCTGGTCAGTTTTTTATTTTAGAGGAGAGTAAGTTACAGCTTTCCTCTGGAGTCGCGCCATTCAGAAGTTAACTCTCTCAGCTTCAAGCTCTTTGGATCAACCGGAGGCACTCGCAGCCTTGCAGCACCCTGTGCACTCCTCCACGTGCCGACCCCGCCGAGGACATGGCTGGCCCCAAAGCAAGCCCAGGGACACACCACCTCCCCGGCCTGCGAGCACCAGGGGCGCCTGGCAGCAGCTGAAGGCACCTAGTGTTCTGCCTCAACAGATGCAGATTTTCCCACAAAGCAGAGTTTAACTTCCCCCCCTCCAATAAGAACCTACTAGCTCTCCTGCTAACATGCTATGAAGACCAATACTAATGCATTATTCTCACTTATAAGCAGAGCATAGCAACACCAGCTTAACCACACTGTACATCTTTGTTTTCAGCCAAATTAGTTGTTCAACAACATCCATCTTATGAAGATTTGCATTTTTTTAAATACTATTTTACACTTTTAAGAGTTTAAAAGCACTCCTGAAAACACAGCCAAATCAACAATCATCTTCATATTTAAAAAGCAAAATTAAGGAGTTCTGAAGTGTTGATTTTATAGCCTAGAATAACATTTAACACATCTAGTGCTGCTTTTCCTGGAGACTTTGCATAGGAGCCGATGCAAAGAAACACAGTAACTCCATAAAATGTGAGATTGGCCCTTTAGTTAGAAAATAATAAGGGGGGGGTGGGGGGGTGGGAGCTATTTAAAAGCAAACAAGGCTCTGGTTTACTTATCAGTTAATAAGTAGGTCGAGTTTCAGAGATACTTGTAAATGCCAGATCTTACACCAAAAGAAATTTTGTCTTTCAAGTACTCTGCAGAGCAAATATACAGATCAATACAAGTGTCTATGGGCAACCACAGATTCTGATCTGTACAATAATCTAGTCTCATTACAAGAATGTACTTTTTCCATGGTGCCTTACTAGAACCTCAACCCTAGAACATGCTGCCTACAGCTGAAATTGATAACTACACAACTATTTTCTGACTATTCTAAAATTAGCACGAAAAACGCAAAGCAAAAGATTCCTTTAAGTTAATACCTGCTATACTTTTTTCGGGGGGTAGAAGCACAATACATACTAGTGGTACACTGTAAGAGTAAAGTTTAAGAAGGAAGAAAAAATTCCTAGAGTCTAAATCTATGAGAGTGAACTACTTAAATAACGACCTGCATTTAAAAATGCTAAGAGCAGTAACTCCTCTTTCCATTTCCAGGGCCCTTGGATTCGTACTGCTCCCCCCTCCAAAAGCACTGATCTCCAGCAGACAAGTCACACGGAACAGAAACCACTTTTTCCCATTTGATTCCAACTGTCTGAAAGATGAAAACACTGTAGCAGACAGCACCAAGTTTTGTCTTTTCTTGTTCACAATAAGCTCAGAACATCATTCTTGCACCACTGCTGCAAATCACAGATCTTTCTGGCAAGCTTTTTTGAAAAATATGCAAGGTTGAACATTGTAGAAGCATCTGCAACATTAATTACTTTTCTCCGCTGTTACAGTGTGAGACAATCAGCATTTAACACCATATTAGTTTTTCAGGAAGTTTTAAAAGAATAAATGCCCGTTTTCAAGACATCACAGAAGTATTTTGTGCATGTTTTTAGCTACATCACAAAGTCAGGTTACAAGGCCTAAGCCGCCTTCTGTAAATACCAACAAAAAAGAAATCTTTAAAAAAAAAACCCCATGTGTGAAACTCAAATACTAACAGCACAAAAGGGGAGGAGGCAGCCAATAAAGATTACACGTGGCAGGAACCACCAACTTCACAAAGCACCTTCCTTCTTACAGAACATCTCACTACAGAAATACAACTAGGGAGATTCAACTCAACCATTTGATTCCACATTTTAAGCTTCTATTTTTAAAATAAAAGCGACCTTTGCACTGAGGATGAGTTAAGCCTCTTAGTGCAAACATATCTACTTTTGTCTAGTTTATCCTGTAGTCTTAAGGGCTTACATCTTTGAATGTGTCTAAGATCAAATAAAGAACCAAATAAAAAGATGAAAAAAATAAATCGCTACAGTGGCTATGAACAACAGATGTTGGTTTCCATTCAAGGCCTCTGGCATCTCATCAATAGTACGAAGCAGTAACACACTTCAGATGAAAAAGCAAGCTTTTTAGTTTGCAGATTCCTGTAGAAACAGAACCAGTTAAAATATTTTCATTAAGAATTAACCTAGCAACACAGGCTCTCCCTTCCTGTGAAGACAGGTAGCAGGTGAAAGCACGAGTTCAAGTATTTAACTAACTTCAAAAACTAATGATAAAAATGACAGCCAAGCAGAGTTCGGTCCATCACACCTATCAAGGAGAAGTTAATTTCTGAACTGCGTTTCCATTTAAAATCAATTCCTTTCAAAAACTTAAACGCTTTCTTCTTGCATGAACTTGATTTTTTTACAAGAGACCTCCATTTCAGAATGCACCAAACTATTTCTTTAGAAGAATGAATCACTCCGTTTATTACTGTTTTGAGTCTTGTTTCTCCTCGTCACACCAGTTCCTGCAAAAGGATGTTCACTACAGCTCACAAACAAGAGGCAGAGAGCAAGCAGCAATCACTCAGGACAGGGAGAAAGACGACTAGCATGCTTATGCATGTTTAAAAGCATTTTAACACGCTTCACACTACCCAATATGTTATCTCTCAAGAAAGGGAATATGCTTTTTAAAGGATGCTCTCTATTGGAACAAGCTAAAAAGAGCTACAATACTTCATTGTGTGCTTGCTACAGGGATGCCAACTCTAAGTTTTTAGTAAAATAGATTTAGATTTTGAGAGACATGCACTACAGTATATAAAATACAAACCTACCACTTGCACCAACAAAAAAAACTTTTGACTGATTTTGGCCTTACTTCTTCAATTACAAAACAGGTATTTAATTAAAAAAAATAGGACCATTTTGTACGCATGCACACAGTGTACACATCCTTCAGTCAAAGACTTAAGTAATAAGGCAGTTAAATAGAAAGGAGCAGGTAAAAATTGTTTGGTGGAGGATTCTCAAACAGCATTAAGTGGATTTTGTTTTGTCCTCAAAAAGAACAAGACAATCAGGATTTGCACGAGTGGTCCTTAAAACAATTAAGTGACTTCTGTTTCTTTTCTTAAATTCATTGTTTTTAACAGAGTAAGAGCAATTGTTGGCTTTAAGCTCCCATTTATGCTGAAAGTCAGCCCTCCAAGAATACACAAATTCCATGACAAAACCCAAACCAAGCACAGTGGAAGATGTATGGCAAGACTGGAGGAGAGGTGTGCTTAGTACTTCAGAGGCAATGGAAGATGTTAGCGTTCAGAAATAAAAATATTGCTGTAACTGACTCACAACGTGTGTGGTGGTAGAACAGGAATGGCTATCTCTCCCCGCTAAACAAATATAGAACATATTCTCCTGAATTAGTTACCAAGCACAGACACTGTGTATCCTACCTACATTTCATCCAGTTCTTCAGTACTATATTCTGCATGGGGTTTTTTTTTCCCCTCCTTCCAATAACGCTTGGCTAGTAGGTTCATTAAGTTTGTACATTATTTACAGCGTATCTGGCAAGAAAGATAGGCCTCTCCCATTTACCTCAAGCTTTCTTGCCCTTTTGCAGCTCCCCGCTATCAGCCTCCCCCCTGCCCCTGCAGCTGCTATCTGCCTCGCACCAAACAATTCTGCCCGCGTGCCTCACGACCAACTTGTAACCTCCAACTGTATTTCCAGCCGCTCACACATCCTTTTCCACAGCGCAGGTCAGACCACCAAGTACTTGCATTTGCCAAAAGCCAGACCTTTAACATATAAAACTGACGGTTTTCAGTGTCTCAAGGTTCCTCTAAAAGCTTAACCAAGTTAAGATTATTCTGTGGATTTGCTAGAGGTTAGCTTATGAGGTATTCCTCTGGTTTTCTTCCTTGACAGAAGTTAAAACACACACAAATGCATTTCCTGTCACCTCAGGCAGCTTTCCTGAAGCCTTCTGCCTCAAACCCAACAGGTTTCACAGCTGGGTTTCTCCTTCTCCCTGCAGCTCAGGTCAGGAGCTCTGATTTCATTTCTTCCAGAAACGGACACATAGATCCAACATCTCTGGTTTGCAGCACAGCCTATTAATTTGCCACCCCCTTTTGCAGGCTCAGTGGTAACTGGTGACGTTCTACACCAGCACAGCTCCTCTGTGAAAGCAGAATTAAAAAATGCAAGCAAGAGCAAAGAGATAGCAAAGTTAGTCTCCCCGAGTCTGACCTTACGAACTCCCAGTTTTGAAGCACTATTTCAGTACCGTAAATGAGCAGCTCATTTACATACAGTAAGTACTCTTTGATAGACGCTTAAAAGAGCCTTCTACAAGTTCCTATTCCAGGCTCTAAGGTATCCTGATCCAACCAAAATCAAAGGTCATCAAGCTCAACCCCTTAAAAGAATTTCAGGGAAACAGAAGAGGTTGCTCTGAGTCCCTCACGAAGGGCTGCTTCCACAAGAGAGCTCTTGAGCACTGAAACATATGTTCAGACTAGCAGGGAACAGCAAGAAAACTGAAGGCATCCTATCTATCAGTCCCAGTTTGCATTTCTCAAACAGTAAAGTGTTTCACATCCATCGTTTTAAGGATTTTGAGCTATTTCTCCAACAGCTACCTACATATTTCCACATTCAAATTCAGGGAGCCTGTTTTTATGGTGTAGTCACAACTGACTCTCAAATTCAGTGTAACGAATAACAGAAAGAGGAAAATACATATTATTTCAGATTCAGCAGAGTAAACATAATTTAAGTTCTCTCAGTCCTCTGACTTGTGACCAGATCGTTTATGAAGGTCATACTACAGAGTCTCAGAAGAGCATAAAACAAAAGCTGTATTTCTGTGATCCTATCATAAATAATACTCCTCAAGCAATGAGGAATGGCCGTATCACCGCCAGCAACCAGGTGTCAATCACAAGGGAACAGGGCAGTCCAGTTAATAACTTCACATAAGACCACCTTTGTTTTTTCCATCTGGGCCTGAACTAGCCATTTGCAGCACAAATCCATGAGCAGAACACAAACTGCAGGACGTGAGGTTTAACAAGAATCAAGAACGGAAAAAAACCATGGAGACCTAAACCTTGCTTTCCTTTTCAAAAACTCTTTTTAGGGAGAGATTTTGGCATGAGCTCCATTTACAGAGCAATCTAGGTGGATCTTGTTGAAACCTCCCTCCCTCTTTTGTGCATCACTGGAAAACAGGGAAAGCATGGGGGAAAGAGGCAGGTGAGAAGACTCTTGCCTTCTCCCCATACTTTTACTCTAGCACCGTTACCTCAGGAAAAAAACAAATAAAATGGCTTAAAATTCCATCCATTTATACCATGTGCTTAGGCGTAGAGAAACACATGTATTTGATAGAAGGAAAAAAAAAACACCAAAAAAACCAACAGCTGAGAATGCTCAAGTTTGATTTTTTTAAAAAAAGCAACCAGGCAAATACATAGAAAAAACCACAGATAACCATTACTGGCATACCAACCCTCGGCACGGGTCTCTGAACCGCAAACTGTGGGAGCTTGGTAAAGTGCTCTGCAGAACTGCCAGTAATACACTCAGCCTGTTCTCTCCCTCCTCCCCACACATTTGGTACCAGCCAGGTTTTGCAGAAAGGGACGAGAAGGGTGCACGCTCCTCTTGGAGGTACTGCAACACCAGGTCAAAGCACGGATGGGATGCAGCAAGCTCTGAGTTCTAACAATCCATTAATATAAAGTCTTCAAAACAAGGACATATCAGATACCATATTCATAGATTCAGATAACATATTTATCTTAGCTAGAAGGCCACAAACATAAAATACTGTGCCAGACAGCAAGGCTGTTCTTCAACCCACTTTGTCACCCAAGAGAACTGGATCCACATGGGAAAGTAAATTCCTTCAATACCTAAATTCAAGCACTAGTGTTTTAGTTGTAATAGACACCTGCCACATGTTACTGGATACAAAGGAGTTTTACTATAGGTATAATTGGCTTCCCAAGCGTGCCAAATATCCAAAATCAGAATGGGCCAGCTTACTTCAAGGCTGCTAATGTGCCACTAGCCTGAGACAGACTCGCCTGACAGCATCCTATTATGATTGCAGTCTAAGAACAGTGGAGGAAAAGCTTCTTACATATAGCATGAACATTAGGTTCAACACTCTCGCTTCATGAAATAACATCCCATTTCCCTCCCCATAAAATGACAGTCTGACCCAACGTTCAACAGAACTTACAGGTATCTTACACAGGATCACATCACTGGACAACAGCAGGTTTATATACTTCATAACATGCTTTTAAAATTCTGAATATTTGTCTCTTACTGGAGAGCATTTTGGAAGCCAAGTGAGTTGTAAATGGCTGCATTGTAATTACTGTCACAAATCACCATCTATACATTACGTAAGGAAGAGGAGCAAAGCAGCTGACGAGGTTCCAGAGGCGTTTGCTGTGGGAGTGGAACCGAGATTCCCACCATCCCCATCTCACTGTCTCCACCTCCCCAGGACAGCACCCTGCCTCCTCTTCAGACACATGCCACCACAGCTCTTTGCACAGCCACACTGCAAACTCAGAGACTCAATAATCCCGTTTTAAAAAGTGGCAGAGCGCGCTACGAGCGATCAATTAACAGCAGGAGTGATTGGGAGAGGGGCCACAGGTCTTGTAAATCAATTGTCAAACTCTCTATACTGAAGACAGTTCCAAAAACATCCTCTTTCTTACACTGATTTTAGCAAAATCATGTATGCAATAGCAGGATCCTTTCACTTAACACAATACCACCGTATGCGTGATGTTTTCTTGAGATATTCTTGTCCATCAAAAGGGAACCAGCGCTGCTGGTTTAAAATACTTTAAGGCTACAGGTAACCGAATTCTGAAACAAACAAAAACAATGCACTCATCTCACAGTTAACCCTGCTCCAAGCTGACCTTCTACCTTCTGGGTGGTCTCAACTCCACAACAAGATTATTTCCGTTAATTGCTTCACTCGTAACCTTAAGAACTCTCTGTGAGATTATATAATTTAATTTGTGTAAATCATAAAGAAAACAAGAGGATAAAGCAGCCACTAACCAAAACCAGCCAACACTGCACATACTTGGAAAGCAGACTTGAAAAATTCACTCGTCAAGTTTGTTTTCTCCTTCTCTAAATCAAGAGAGATAAAGTATCTAACTACAGCAGCATTAGCAAAGAAACTAAATTTTCTTTTACAAGCGTGGCTTATAAGACCTATGAAATTTGGCCTAGACTAGAAAGTTCTCCTGGTTGTTAGAAAATACAACAGAGGGGCATCATAAATACCAGTAAAAGGTCTTGAGAATACGTCTTTACAACAGGGGAAGAACCAGGTTGTTGCTGTAAGGCTTTCTCTGCTCCAGTAAGAGACAGGATGACAGCCTAACCACGCTAATTTGTGCCATGAAGTCTTTACGTAATAGTTGAAGCGGAGTTGTGATCATAGTTACTACAAACATATATTTACTGGATCTGCAGCCTGTTCCTAAACAAGTTGCTAAGTTTTGAAAAAAAATATTTTAAGATTGTTTAAGGTCCAGTTAAAAAATCAGCACACTAAAGGCAGAAAATAAATTTCTAATAAGAGACATCACCAAGTTACAAGAACCACAATATTTTTTCTTTCCCTTAGCTATTTACTTTATGTCAAACATGATTCAATACTAGGATGGGTATCACACAGTCCCATTTATTTCAATTACTATTTACTAAAACTGGGAACACAGTCAGATGCTCATTGGCACATCAGAATGTACACAGATGCTCATTAAACACAGGGATCTTCCTCAGCAAATCCGAGTATATATATATGGTAATAACCTGTAGCATTACCACGCAGACCTCCAGCAGAAGAGTTGTTTGGTTTTTTCTTTTTATTAAATCCTCAGTATGCTTGCTATCACTGCAGAGGAAAGGTTTCTTCCTCAAATGTAAAGGTGTACTTGTAAAACATTTGACACAAAACAGGGAGAAAAAAACCCTTAACACAAGAAATCTACAGTTAACATTGGCACAACGAAGATTTAGGTTTTGCATCCAGCCATAAACATGAATGGGGAAAAGGACATGTGCATTATGTCTTAAAAAAAAAAAAAAACCTCTCCATGGCAGACCTAGGTTTTTTGACAGACAGTAGGTTTCTGTAACTCAAGAAGGATGGTTTCAGAGAAATAGGATAACTTCTGCACTTTCTTCTGAGGAAACGAAAGGGAAAGGTGCAATAACAAACAATAAATAATGACTCACTAAATCACTTCTGTCATTTCAGAAGGCAGGCTGTACTTTTTAACTTGTTTAAATACATTGCTGATGAAAGGAGCCAAGATTCATAGCTCTTGATAATTAAGTTTCCTCATTATCAAAGATGTGAGCAGACAGTACCGGTGAGCACAACTGTTTTTAGGACTTCTCTTCAAGAAGTTTTAGCTGGGGTATCTACAAAGGGTTCTCTCTTCTCTGGAATGGCCAGCAACAAATTTTTACATAAACCTCTTTGGCCTTTGTAGTATGGGTCTAAGGCCCAATGGTTACGATAACTACTATACAGGTCATGGCAAACATAGTTCTAACCAAGGACTGTTCTGGAGGATTCTAAAGCTCCCATAGGGATGATGTTTTCTGTGGCATGCTTGAAGTGTTTTGAATTAAGTTAGATGTTTCTATCAGCAAGTTGAAGGCTACAGTTGAAGTGACACAGAGCCCCGATTTTCTTCTCCTCCTGCCACAACCTCGTGGCACAGTCGACGTGATAGATGGCATGGCCCTGTTTGCCTTGATCTCGGGGAGTGAGAAAAGGGGGACAAGAGATGCCAGCCCGGCAGACTCCAGCTCACCAAACCCCTACACCGAGATGTCCACCCGGCTGGCAGTTACCAGCACCTTACACAAAACCGGTGTGGGTTACCGTGCGGAGGGAGGGAAGGAGGGTGGGGGAACCCCAACACCCGCTTCTCCTTGCCTCACAGAGGTGGAAAACAGCCCCCGCTGCCTCTGACACCAAGAGCCACAGCTCTGCCGGGGAGAGGGCGGCGGGGGGCTCCGGGGTCCCGCAGGGGCGAGGAGGGCGCTGCCTCCTGCCCTAACCCCGTGTCCCCGCAGCCCGGCCGGGGCACGACCTCCGCTGCCGGGGCAAAACGGCCGGCGAGGGGCCGGGACCCGCAGCGGAGGCTGAGGCGAGGCGCGGCCCCCGCCGGAGCCGCCGCCTCACGGCAGGCGGGCGAGCAACGGCCGGGGAGGCGGAGCGCGGCCGGCCGCCCGCCCCCCCCGGCGGGCCGGGGCGGTGAATCACGCTCCCGTCCGTCTCCTCCTCCCTCCCCCCCCCCTCCTCCTCCATCTCAGCAGCGCCCTCAGCCCTCTCTCCTCCATACAAAAGCAAAATGTCCGCCATCTTCACAGGCTGCTGCTGCCGCCGCCGGGCCGGACGGGGGCTGCGCCGCGCCGCCGCCACGCCAAAGGCGGCCCCGCGGCGGGCCCTGGGCGGCGGCGGGGTATTCCGGGGCGGCGGCGGGGGGGCGGTTATTACCTTGATGCAGTAGGGCGGCTCATCGAAGGTAACCAGCATGTACCTGTCGCCGCGGCTGGCCGGGTCCCGGGCCCGCAGCTGCAGAGAGAGGGGAGAGAAACAGCGTGAGCGGGCGAAGGGGGGCGACCGGCTCGTCGTCGGCGGCCCCCTCGGCCCCGCACTCACCTTCATGAAGATCTCCACGGCGCCCTTGGCGATGTCCAGGTAGCTGGTGCCCAGATACGCCCGCTGGTTCATGGAGGCGGACGTGTCTATGAGGAAGAGGAGGATCGGCATGGTCCAGGCAGAGCCCCGGCCCGCCGGGCACCCCGCGGGGAGGAGGGGGGGAGCGGCTGGCTGGCTCACTCGCTCCCCCGGCCGGCCGCCCGCCCGCCCGTGCGCCCGCCCCGGCTGGGCTCGGCTCCGGCTGCGGCCGCTGCGGCTCGTTACTGAGCTGCTGTGTGCGCCGAGACTCAACTTCTCTCCCCTCAGCTTCCACCAGCACCATGTGACCAGCGCGCACGCCATTGGCTGCCAATTATACCCACATTTGCATATTCATGAAGGAGCACAGGGATGGGGGGGAGGAGCAGGGAGGAGGACGCGCCGCCACCGCGCGCGCGCGCCCCCCGGCACCTGTCACCC
This sequence comes from Rissa tridactyla, assembly GCF_028500815.1. Taxonomy (NCBI): domain Eukaryota; kingdom Metazoa; phylum Chordata; class Aves; order Charadriiformes; family Laridae; genus Rissa; species Rissa tridactyla. The sequence continues at coordinate 28,094,999 of NC_071474.1, read as the reverse complement.
GGCCCCGCCCCGCCGCGGGGCTCCCCGCCCCCCGCCACAGGGGCCGCCCCACCTCGCGGGCGCCGTGGGGAGGGAACCCCGTGCCGGCCCCGCCTCACGGTCCGTTACCCCCCCCACACACACACACACGCGGTCCGTCCCCCTGTGTCTTCCCCTCGTCGCTAACCGTCCGGCCGTTTCCTACGGCTGAGTCACCGCACACCGCTGCCTCACACCTGCCCGCTGCGGCCTACCCTCGCCCCGGCCCGGCTACTGCCCCCGCCGGCGCTGAGGGGAGCGGGCTGGAGGTGTAGGCTGGCCCCGGGGAACCTCGGCTAATCACCCAGTGGTATAATCGCTCTCTTTCTGGCCTTCAGCGGTGTCGCTTAAGCACTAAATCGTCAGGCCTCCACGTGCAGTGGTTTCCCAGTCAGGTAACAGCCATCTTCCAAAGGGGGTGTGGGCGTCCCGCACCATCCTCAGGGCACCTCACGCTGCCTGGATGGAGGAAGGATGGAAACAAATTAACAAAATACATAAAACCCTGTGTTATTTCCTACACAGGAAGGAAAGAAAAGAAAAAAAGTCTGAAAGAAGTGTCCTGCTCCAAGGAAAAAAGCTGGAGGCCTCAGCCCTGGAGCAGGCCAGGCCAGGCCCCTGCACGCACAGGCCCGAGCAGCTGCTGCCGACTGGAAGCAGGTGAGTGGAAGGAGAGTGAGCAAAGGTTCTGCACCACCACTGCTCCTGCAGCCTGCCCGCTTCCAGGACCGAGTCCAAGACACACAAAAGCAGCACTGTCAACATGAATCCAGGTTTAAAACAATAATTAAGTAACTGATAACAGTTTCCAACGCTTTTACATTCAAAGGCTTTTCCCGCAGGTATTTTTTTGGCTGTTCATTTGAACAATAGGCAAAGAGTCGGTTTCAGCTTTCACTCCCTTTTTGAGAAGCCTTTAGACAATACTGTTGTTTCACACCACCACGGGTGAATTCTAAAATCCCCATTACAAAGCATTACAAAATATGAATGCTTGCAAAGATATGATTACCCATCTTGATAAAAATAATCAGACATGTTAATCCCTTTAATTCAGGGATGTACTTGTCACTTTTGTCACCAAAAAAACCCTAGCATCTAAATATATGACAGTGGCAAGCCTCTGTCCTGGTTTTAGAAAGAATCATAGAATGAACTAGGTTGGAAGGGACCTTTGAGACCATCAGGCCCAACCATCACTTTGCTTTTGCAAAAATCTTAGCTACTGCAAATATTTTTCATGTAACATCATGAAATTATTTGATTTTAGTGAACCATACATTGATAAATTAATAGTTGCAAAGCAGCTCATTTTGAAAGCAAGTACTGTCAAACGTGGACACTTTCCATTCCAGCCTCTCTCCATAAGTTGCGTATGCACGAGTGCAACTGCGATCAAGGTTTCTGAATTTTAGCAGTCATAGCAGAAATGCCAGGAGGGATAAACAGATAAATATTGTTATGCAAGTGATTAATGCACATGAATGGAGTCAGACTGAAAGAAATAGGATTTGAATCTCTATAGATAAGACAGAAATGCAGATACCATATTTTTATACTGCTGCACGTTAGTCTGGAAAGACAGCTCTTGGATTTGCTACAGGCTGAATGGAAACTAAACTATTGGTAGAAGATGCCAGCTAATACTGTTAGGTCCCAGCACCAAGAACTTGATGAGGCCACCTATGCATTTCTCTCGCATCAGCCAGATGAGGTCAGAGACTAACTTTTGGCTCCAGCTGAGCTCAGCCAATTCGAACTGGCAACCTAGAGGCCCTGCGTCCTGCGGCGTCCTCAAGTCAGACTACACAAAATGCTAAACAATTACAAGTTCATACCCTTACCATATTATTTTTTTTCTCCAGACTGCCAGATACCTAAAAGCCACTTCTTTTACATCCAAGCATAGTATTTAAAGGTCAAGACGAAACTCTCTCGCTTCCCATTTCAGAGGCTGACCTTTCCAAGGGCAGCAGCAGGCAAGGCCCACAAACTCTCCCTTTTCGTTGAGGATTTTGGTTTTTGGAGCCTGCTCCTGCTGGACACCACAAGAGCTGAAGTCTAGCAATTTTCTGGGCACAGTGCAAGACATTTTAGTTTAATGAGACTTTTTTTACTCCTGAAAATAACAGACACCACAGTTGCTAATGTGCATGAATGCAGCTCACGTGAGTGGTTCTTTACTGCTCCTCCATACAATTTGTGCTTCCAGTGCTGACCACCTGGAAGATATGGCAGCAGACATTTGCTACATCTATAAAGTTTAAACTTTTCTTGTTTTTTTAATTGAAATTACACTCATCTACATTTCTTCAACTGCAATAGTTGAAGAGATTGTCTCTATGGGGAAATTAATCAGAACAGCTACTGCAGATTAAGCTCTCCTATAATTAAATATTTTGAAATAGCTCCTGTGTAGATATTCTATCCCACAGTAAAAAGGAACATAATTCTGGAAGAAGCATTTCAGTCAATTTCTGACCAAACAGATCAGTGGTATTTCTCCCTGTTGTGCTGATAACTTTTTATTTTTCTGTTCCGTGTCCTAACACAGCTTAACATCTAAGCTGTTGCCTCTAACAGGATTTTAGCTCTAACAATCTTCCTTTCTTAACGCTTTTGTATTGCTTCATCTGTTACTTTTTTTCTTACCTAGCCGCTTTCTGACCGGAAGGAGTAATATACCTGTGAGACGCTAGCTATGCTCCTATAGGCATTGAAGGAGGTCAGCTTTGGCACTGATTAGCCATCTGAATTTGGGGCACACTTGATACCTTAGTCAGAAATTATCTACTTAAAATCTGGATCAACAGCTAAGCCCTTCAAACCTCCCTCCGCTTCTATGGTTCCCTGTCTTGGTCTTGTAACACAGCTGCCCTGATGACTTTCCTGCTTGATTTAAAAGGCTTCAAACCAGAGCAGAAACGGTCACTGCTAAATCACTATGAAAATACTGATGATTCCATCCCATGATGGGAGGCATTATCCCTATCATACAGAAAAGGGGCTGCCACCAGAGCTAAACGACTAGCTTGGCACCACACAAGATGCAATTTTCAGTACCACAGTGAGAATTCAGAAGCGTTTAGCTCTTAGCCAGCCACAGTTCTATTCTGTCCCTTTCATAAAGATAAAATCCCCTATTTGCATAAAGAATTTGTGTACAGCTGAACTCCAGTATGAAAGGCAAGAAACTGTCCTAAATAATAACTTCTCCTTCTCAGCTCCAGTAACTATATGGCAGAGTAAGAGTACCGAGAACTATATTTAAGATGGCAGAAGCTGAGCGAAATCAAGTCCTTCGATATTGTCTGCTGTATCAGGGCTAAATATTGTCACCCATCAGCAGTTAAGCTGCTCTTAAGCCAGAAAAGGCCAGGCTGCTTCTGCCAGTGTGCCACACAGCCCCTTCTGAAAAAAGGGCAAACTAGCATTTTCCAGGATATTGCTCAGCAGCACCTTTTTTTTTTTTTCCCCTCCTATTTTGTAACTATGCTACAAACTTCCACAAAACTGTAACTCACCCTTTAAAGATTTCGGCCCCTTTTACTTGCTCCATCTCCTTTCTACAATCATTCTAATAAAGACAAGCAAGAGTTTGGGAGTCTGATCCAAAACTTGCCTTTCCGATGCCTTTTGGGAGTCTGGGTTTGCAGATTGGAGGACAGTGATGAAAGCTGAGGTGCAAATCCCCCATTACTGTGGGCTGCCAGACTTTGCTTAAGTCTCCCATGGAGATGTGCACCTGAATTTCTTTTCACAGGCTTCAGCGAATTCAAGAATTCCATTTTCAGCTAAAGTATAAGGAACAGACTACAGATTCATGCCCTGACTGCAGCATGTTTTCTGCCGATTTATTGACTGTGCATAAATACTGCACTATAACTGTCATATTTAACCACAAAAAGAGAAAGCTGTGTGCTCAGGAAAATAATTCAGGGCAACTCCGAGATTTTCATCTGTCTTCCATGCGCTTCAGAAAAAGAGGCCTATTAGCAAAGGGGCAGAGTCCAGCCAGGGCGATTTTCTCTCCCTCTCCCCAATGAAGTTAACCCTTTGCTGGGCACAGGACAGAGTACGTTTCCTCTTTCTGCAAGGTTTTTATGTGGGCGCAGCTAAAACTGCCCTTGGTCCAAAGGTAAAATCCCAATCACCACAGCCTGCGTAACAGCAGGCACAGTTTAATTTCCATTTTGCTTTAAAGACCCATGAAAAGGGGATGAGGAAGTGATTGGTTGCCTAAGATGGTGGGTCGTTTTGAAATAATGGTAGATAAGCAAAATTCTGACAAAATGTCCCCGAGGAGACATAAAAATGAATACACAAAGCAGTACTTTGAACAGCAAACCAAACTGGAACAAGTTTCCAGCCAGGCAAGGCTTTCCATAGGAGAGCTGGTTTCAAAGTTCAAGACTCTCTCCAAGGAAGAAACAACATTCAGAATAAGAGTCTGAAAAACATTCTGGGTACTGAAAAAGAAACTGAAACCTTCTTGGTAAATTTAGCACACTGGAGAAGTGAGTTACTCTAAACATGAAGATGAGAAAAAGAATTAAAATCATGCACATACCTATGCATACGCAGGGAGATACAAAACTGAAAGTGTGTGCTTCGGCTTAGTGCATCTTTGTGATCAAACAGCAAATAATATCAGATTAAGGGGGTGGGTCCCCCAGCAAAAAGACCCTACATGTCACACCAAGTTCTCCCCACGTAAAGATTTATCATCTCTTTCTCTCATAAATGCTGGGAGACAGCAGAGCTTGTTCTGGGGGGAAGACGGGAGGAAAGGGAGAGGGATTTCTGAGACAGGAGAGATGTGCACCAGGCAGTCACAGCTGCGGGAAGCGGGGGCTCACGGTCCGGGGATGCTCCGACCTGTCAGTACGTTTGGATTGACAGCCAGCCAAGAACTGCATGAAATTCCCTGTTACTTCCTTTTACTGGTCTTATGCTAAGTGTTGCTAAGCTGTACCTGGGAATCAGGCCAAATCAGCTTGGGATCTTTGGATGAAAGGCATTATTAAAAAAAAAAAAATCCAAAGTATTACCCATGTGGAAAGCAACAATATGAATTAAATGAATGTGCAAAATAGCAGGATTTGGGGTTTATTACATTCTGCAAGGTAAAATATAAAGACAGACTAAAAAATTGCCTCTTCTGATGAAAACTACATCCTTCTGCCTGGGTTTCTGAGAGGAAGAGTCGCAAATGTAGTGTATCGTTACCAGAACTGATACATGAAAACATACGTTTTTTAAATAGACTGGAGCCTACAGGGACTGGTTAGGAAAGCTATTTTCCTAGCCTAGGGTACACACATGCGTGCCACCGAGTGAATATTGCTTCATCTGTTACCTATCAGCATTTATTTTATGACAAAGAATATTCTCATGGACTGGGGACCTGCTCTGAACAGACAGGATTCATCATAAAGGGAAAGCCACGCTTGGCTGTTTCATTTCTGGACACAGTTACAATTTTTTACTATATACACGGCTTGCCTGCACCAGCAATTCTCCCTTACAGAGTTCAAAGTATCTCCTACAGAGAAAGTTTACCTGACCTGACTGTGCACTCCGCATCCTGCTTGTGCCTGATCCAGAGCAGACCAGACCCTGCTGCAAGTCTCAGGGAGCCTCAGCCCTCTTACAGACCCAGCGATCTCCAATTTTAGCTCTGCAAGTCACTTTTCAGCCCACAGCATCATTTCGCTCCACCAGGAACACCCACTGTCCTCCACTGGCATGGCACCTTGGGTCTCAAAAAATAAAAAGTTAGGGACAGTCTCCAAAACATGGAGGGATGCAGCTCCATGGGATGTTAACTCTGTGATGAGAGCACCTAAAATCGAGTTACTGGTTCCAAACTGGAAATCTGATGTATTATTTAGGGATAAATATTAACATTTCCATTATCACCTTAACAGATCATCATCACCTTACTGAAACTGAACTCTTTCATGGCATCGGTATGTTTATTTTATTGTCATTTTGTTGCCAGAAAAACCCTAGAACTACTACAGAAAACACTGCAATAAGTGTTGCATTTTACCAGAAGCGTTCTTCATGAAATAATTTTTTTCCCCTCAAAGGAATCCAATATTTCATCCTAATAAGTATTCGTCATGGAAGACAGTTACAGAAGTGGACAGAATTACCTACTTGGAGCACAAGCTTTGTTGCCACATGAGCACTTGGTGGCTCTGCCACAGACCGTCACCAGCATCTTCCACAGGTACCTGGCCTCCCTACCTTGGTTTCCCCAGCTGTACGAGGACTTATTTTGTTGATTTCATTATTTTTTCAAGACCACTCAAAACTGTGCCAAGCCCTCACTGAAGAGGCGAGAGAAATCAACCCTGCCCTGTAGTTCTCGCAAGCTAATTTCAGACATGATCTAATGAGTGGGTGGTAACAAGACAGCAAGGCAGGACAGGAGAGAAAGGCCCAAGAAGCACTGCTGAGCTTAGACGGAAACTCAGCAAAAAGCAAGTGCACGGGAGAACAAAACAAAGATCCTTTTATTCATCAATATTTATTTTTTCTAGATAAATAATGTGGAAGAGGAAGCAAAGGCTCATCTCCCGAGGTATCTGGTAGGTGTTTGGAAGAAACAAGTTTCCAGGAAGAGCTTAGGCAGGGACACAACCTCATCTTGTGAGAGCAGCTCTCTGTGTCATGGCATGAAAAAAGGCGATGGCAGGAGCAGAGAGCGCAGTGCAGCAGCGTTGCCAGCCGCGCACACCAGATGGGAAACTCAAAGAACTGAGACACGGCAGCAAGCAAGAAATAGGTGTGCAGAGTCTTGAAGAGTCAGCTTGAATGTGACAGGGTAGCAAAAAAGGGCACGAGGTAGAAGAGCCGTGCGACTTCACCAGACTGAAAGGGCAGCAAGGTGTTCCCCGCAGATGCTTGCACCTCGATCTGAAGACATTTGCCTCTCTCAAATGGAGTATTTATGACAGATAGGAATATAGAAATTTAAAATAGAAGTGTGCTCTCTCTTTTACTCCTCCGTCTCTTAAGATTTACGCACGATAGAAGATATTGTGCTTATTCTGGACTAAGTAGGAAAAAAAAAATAAAAAATCATCTGCTCTCTCTGGAGTTGCTATATTTGTTCCTGTTTAGCGCTGCTGACCTTTCTCAAAACAGACTGAATTACTGAACTTCCTGATCTCTCAGGTCCTGATTTTGTCACTTCCTTGGGCTCACTCGAGTTTTGTGTATTAAGTTTGAAGGTTTGTTGGCAGCGAAGGAGAACTTCAAATCCAGACACTTCTCCTGTTTACTTGCTGCGTGCTCTTACCTAGTTTTGGATAGGAAGGCAACCTCAAACTGGAGAGGGTTACAAGAACAAAGTTTTCACATCCTTTCAGAAGCTTTTGGCAATTTCTAACAGCTGAAAGCTAATTATTTTGGCACGAAGAGGCACCAGAGAATCTTTTAACTATGGCATTCCTGTATAAGGTTTCCTTGACACTTTTGTCTGAGAGATAATAGAAGGAGAGGAGTAATAAAAAGCCCACATTTATCTTTTTTGAGATACAGAACAGCTTTGCTACAAGAAGAAATTAAACAGACAAGAGCTCTTCAGGTTGGGGGGGAGAAAAAAAAAAAAAAAGATGACTGCAGAGGGAAGCAATAGCAGTCTATAAAATGCTGAATAGAGAAGGTAAAGACAGAATAATTGTTCACTTTCTCTTACAGTACAAAAGCTGAGGGGGCATCCAACAAAGTCATTAAGCAGCAGGTTTAAAACAAACACACCCAAAAGGAAGTACTCTTTCATACCGTCCATAATTGCACTGTGGCAGTCAGTGCCTCGGGAGGTTGTGGAGACTGAAAATGGATTTTAAAAGGCATTAAAGAAATTCATAGGGGACAGCATGATCAACAGCAAATAAATAACAGTAGTTTAGGTGAAACATTTGGGTTTTCAAACCCTTACCCAGCTGATTTCCCAAAGCTGGGAGGAGACACCAAGTGAAGATGATTCAGTACGTGGCCTTTTTCTTCATCACTAAGCATCTGTTCCTGGAACCAGTGTGGCAGTTCCTGTGGTTCAGCGCTGAGCTACAAGGCCAAGCGTTGCACATCAGTAACAAACAGCGAACGGTTCTCTGCATTCTCCTGCTCGGCTCCTCTCCATCTTCCAAGCAGGCTTCCTCCCAGGACAGGAGATGCTTCTGGCACAGCTTCACAAATCCAACCCTCCCCACCAGTATCCCTGCAGCAACCACACTTAAGAGTTGTGCAGGGAGAGAATGTTGCGTTAGCTCTCTCTAGTGAGGTGCAAATCTCAGGTTAAAACCAGGAAATTTTTAATCCTGTGTTTTGGTATTTAATTGTAGCCTCCGCATCTCATATTCCAAGGGTAGAAAATGCAGCTGTGCTCCATTCTTGGTCAAAAAGCTCCACCAGTCCCCAATAATAATTTGGTACTATCTAAAAAAAAAAAAACCACACAGACAGACTAGGAGGCAACCAAACAACTGCTCTCGTAACCCAGTGAAAGTAACAATTTACCTCAGACAGCAAGGAAAAACAAACAAACAGAAAGAAAAACGAGGAACTCCACCCTGAAGTCACTCAGTTTCATTTTGAAAAATAGTAACTGCAATAAGAGATTTTTTTATGCAACATTTATAAAAGACAAGAATTTCCAATTATGATTATGCCCAGCCTTTTTTAAAAATAAGCTAGAATAATGCCAATTCTTTTCCAAACAATTTCAGAACAGAGTCAGAAACATTTTCAAACTTCAGTTATTCCCTAGTCAGCTCAACCCATTGTGTTTGCAAGGAAAATCCAAATTAAGTGGGAGCTTGTGCCAGCGATTTCCCATGTCACAACACGCTCATTCGTCACCCCAGCACTTCTCCAGCCTTGCACAACGTACACCCTACAGCATCCTCCAGCCAAGGCCGGGCAGCTTGGTCCTCACCTCCCAGCAGCCCTGCTCTCTCCTGCCGCCCCTTCCATCTCCCACCTGCAATCTCCCAGTTCCTCCCAACACCTCCTGCTCCCTCATTTTATCACACAGCAGCAAGGCAGGATAGAGAGGAGAAAGCAGCAGAGGAGAGAGGAGGGAACAGGACATGGTGAGTGACTGGTGCTGGGCACAGACTTTTCATACAGACAAGAAAGGAAACAGGATTGAAAATTCAACAGGGGGACCACAAAAGCCTTGTGACAGTCCAGCACAGCGGAAATCTGCAACAAGCCACCAGTGACTCAAGTTTTCCATATAGCACTTGTATTCCCAGCTTTGGAGCACACTAAATCAAAAATATAAGGCGAGTGGTATTCTTGCACCAAGGCAGGGGGATCCTAAGCTGTTGGCACCCCTGCTAACGTGGTCCTCCTGGGGAGAGAGTCACTGGTGCTGGACTGGGCCCATTCAGGGTTGGTATCTCAGTGCCAAGGCTTTGGGCCTTCCTACTGAGCACTCACAGACCCTTTACTCCTCTCCCCATGCTCAGCTCTCCTCGGCGCTCACGCAGGGCAAGCAACACGAGCAGGAGAGAAACGAAAACTGCAGGAGAATAGATATATGGAAGCAAAATAGGGAAAAAACACTGAAAAGTAGTCTTGAAAACAAAGCATAGATCAGAAGGAAAACAAGTACAAAGAGAAGCACAGGTCTAAAAAGGCTTCTGTTTTTCTTTAGGAAGAGCCACAATTAGACAAAATGCATAAATTAATAAACTGAAACCATAAATTACCCTTTGATACACATAACAGGAGCTTACCTGAATCACGTCCCAGGCAACCGCAGTCACCTGATAAAACCAAAATGACCAAAAAAATGGAAGTTAACTTTTTTTGATTTAGAAATTAGTACTAAAGAGGTTCTTTAGCCACCAGACTACTTAAAAAAATAATTCATATTACATCCCAGTGCATCAAGGCACAACACATCAGAACAGGGGCAACAAAGGAAAAATCAGCCTCAGCCTTCTAAAGAGAATTTCAGCGAAAACACAAGCATTTCAGTTAATGGTCTTTGACTGGGGTATTTTAGCTCTAGGCAGCCCAGCCTGGTTGCACTTTGAGCTTAATTCTCTGAGGTATCAATCACCTGGAACTCCAGATGAACTCGGTAAGATCAGCAGCTGATGCTGGTCTGACTCAGGCCCAGCTGTCCTCAAAGAGTTAATCGAACACAGGCATAAAAAAAAACATGAATCCACCGAGATTTTGACAACCAGGGATTTATCTGTGATAAGACCAAGAGGGCAGCAGGGCCCTAAATCCAAGGATACTGCCTGCATCACCGGCAGAGCAATGAACAGAAAATAGAAAGACTTTTGTTCTGATGGTGATACCCAGCACAAGCTGTGGCTCCGCTGCAGGAAGGGCAGTCCCTGGGTCCGCAGAGCGCAGGCGGCACCTGTGGCTACATGGGCTACGGTTCCCACAGGGAATGCAGCTACCGCCAGGGCATTCCTGGCTAATTAAATACAGGCTGCCAGCTAATTACTCCTGCAACCCTCCCCTTGCCACGTTTGCAAGCCACTGGTCAAATACAGGCTATGTAGAGAGCTCAGGAGGTAAGGAAACTCAAATTGAAAGCCTTGCTGCATACCAGATACAACCATAATATTTTTCTTACTGGTTTACTATTTTTAAAACAAAAGCAGCAAGGGATATCTGTTATCAAGCTGGACTCTTACTTCGTGTCTCCTGGAGCTGCCGCTTGGTTGCAGAGACTGGGAAGGCTGTCCTGTGGATCCTTTGCCCCCGGGATCCAGGACCAGCACATCCGTAGCACCCCTGGCTACCCCAAGCTGGCGATGTGGCAAACAGCGGGGGGCGATAAAATTAGTAGGGCAGTGCCGCAGCAGTGCCAGGGAAAACTGCTGTACCTGCTGCAAGTATAAGATGGAAACTTGTGCTGTCAGTGTAACTCTTTGTCAAAGTACAAAATGAGAATCTTATCTTTTTTCAAAGCTTTTCTTGAAACAGTATACAGAACTGCCTGTGTGTGAGCATTATGCTCAGCTGCTCCTTTTCCCAGCAGATAGGCAGAAAGGGGCTATCTAATTTCGTAGGCCAGGTCTGCACTATGCCTTCTGTCTCAAAACAGAGCTTTTCCCTAATGTCATTAAAATAAAGCAAGCCCATCTAAGAAAAAGGACTTTGCTGGCAGTGGACTTTAGGCTTTTGCTAACTGTTCCTTCCTATTCAGATTTATTTTCTTGTTGTAGCCTCATCATTAGTTTTACAGGGGTACGGAACATACACATAACTCATTAAGGCAGCTGGCAGCGGCCACATCCCGCCTCCTGCCAAATTCCACTTGTGAGGATCCAAACAAGCTTAGTAAAAATCCTCACTTTGCGATTGCTCTCCAGCCAAGAAAACAGCCAGGAACGATTCTGTCGCTACCAGGTCTTCCCACACACCCTGCCTTCATCTTAATTTTTATTCATAGGAACATGCAAATTTCCTGCGACATGGGCTGGAAATGGCTTCTGTTGCATTTCCAAAAGACATCAGAGGACTTCAGCATAAGTCACCATGTCACACAGGCCATAACACAACTTTTAACAGACAACAGTGGGAAAAAATCCTGACCCAAGAAGTAGCACAACAAACATACAGAGAAACTCAGTCCTCCCTTTGAAAACACTATTGTTTATTGCTGCCAAGGTCAACGAAACTGTAAGCAAGCTGCTTTAGCAAACTCCACGAATTTACAAATGCCGATACTCTGCATTGTTAGTTCTGAAGATATTTGAGGAACAGTTAAGATCAGAAGTAGGCAGGCCTCAAACACAGCAGCTGAATGAAAACTCAGTGGGCTTGAGTGGCATGGAGGCCAACCTGCTTCTCCAACAGATGCCCTTTCCTTTGGAATCTTGGGAGGGAGGGACAAACACAACAATTTTCAGAAAACTTAGTGAAGAAAGTACAAATTTCTGGCCTCAATGTCTAGGGACTATTTGCTAGTCCCTCAAGGGGACCAGAATTTTATCCAGCGTCTCAAGCCATCCCAAGTGTCCACCCCAAAGTCCTTCAGAGTCAGGAAAGAAGTCCAGCATCTCTCCCGGGCTTCTCAGGGTGAAGTTAAATCCAAGTATCGCCAGACTGGAAGCTCTCTGAAAGAGCCTGGATCTCATTTAGGATCATAACAGAGTGAAACCCTTCTGCCCAACCATAGTCATGGGCATCTCATGCAGCTCTAACGATAATTAAACTATTCCTTTGCGTGAAAGTCAAGACTTTTGTAGCTCAGCAAAAACTAGAGAGGGGAGCATAAACAACCAGCAAGACTGAGAAACGGTGACGCTTTCCTATTAACTCGCCTACTTGCCAATATTTTGGTTCAGTGACAAATACTAATCCCAACTGCTAACAGTCACATAAACTAACTCACATCCAACACGCTGCGCATGGTGTGTTTTACTCTCATTCACTGAGGGCGAAATCAAAGTCTGAGCAGTAGGAGCCAAAGGCACTTTTGTCACTGAAAATCACCATGACTGCTGCTTGCCTCCTTTTCTTCACCAGTAGGCATAATGCTGACTATTGGTTAGAAATTTGATATTTTTTTTTTTTAATTTACACTTTCTGCCTTTTTAATTAGGTGGCATTTGTAGTCTGGTCTTAAATGACTTAAACAGGGAATATAAGGGAGAATCAAGAGCAGAACCTCTATTTCCTTACTTACAGTATGAGCTCAGACTACTCTTGAGTGCTGCCCGCTTTACTGAAACAGTCAAGTAGAAACGCAGCTCAGTTGTCAGATTGTATGATCCCGGCCTTCCTCTTTTGTTGTTGCTCATTCATCCTTTTTATGTAACTGTTGCCTTACCTGTGGAAAGCATAAAGGTCAACTTGACACTAAACTGTATCATTGGGAAGAGTTATCAAAATTGTGGACAAAGCATAAAAAGTTGTCACCCGCTCTCTTGATTTTGGCGCGACGGCCTGTTGGTAACATTATTCTGGACACAACTGCTCCAGTGAACTGCACTCATCAGACTTCTGCCATCAAATTTACTGCCTAAAATTGCGTGTGCAATAAGGGGAAGCTGTAAATAAATGGCATGGTCTTGCTAATGACTGTGTATAGGGCAGAAGTACGGTCAGACAGTGCTGTTGCTTTCAATAAATTCACTGGATCCAATTTTTATCTCACATTGCTATAATTTCAGTGATATTACTTTATCGACTTTTATCCTAATATAATCCAAAGTATCCCAATTGCACACCGTTTCTCCTAGTCAAAACGTTCTTGTGAGTGTAATAAGACTCAGTTGAATTTATCAGCATTACTACAAAAAGCATGAAGAAACTAAAACTAAGAATACATCAAGTGTAATATCTCTGTTGTCTATACCGAGCTGTGCTGTTAGCAGTGTGCTGGGGGAAGGAGCAACTTGGCCGTAAGTTTTATGAGGATCTGAGCTTCACTTACACTGGAAACACCTTTCCCATCAAAAGCCCACTTTTATTACAATTAAATGCTTTGAGAAATCAGTAATTTTGTGAAAATTCCATTTTAGGGGAAAAGCAAAAATTCTGAGAGCATCTGGTGTCTTGTTTCGATATTTTCCCTTCAAAATAATGACATGGAGCACAGTGCCTATAAAAACGGGGTACACAATATCACAGCACAATAGATTGTAGATTAAAGCAGACATTTCAATCTATCCATCACGCCTTTATTTTTGAACATTGCCGTTTTACTCCAAATAACAAACTAAACTTCACGAAAGCAGTGAAGGAGCGTTCATCGTGGAATTTCCTGGGGTTTTTTTCCATTTCCCTTTGGAGTGAGGTGGGTGCAGCCCTGAAGGAGAACACGGCAGGAAGGTGCTTTTTGGGGCTTGCTCTCTGCGAAGAGATTCGCAGCTGAGTCTCGCGTCACCCCAGCTCGCTGCGGGGCTGGCAGGCCAGGGGCTCGCTGGGCTGTGCTGCTGGGGCAGAGCCCAGCAGGAGGGTGAAAAGCAGCACGTGGAAACGCGGTGGGAAGCCAAAGCGAGCGAGCCCAGCTGGCAGAGCCCTGCTCTGAGCGTGTGTTGTGGTTTGAGGAACCCACAACCATTTATTGTCGTTCAGACAATTTTTCTCTCACCTGATGAGCCCTCCCCACCTGGGAAGGGGAATCAGGAAAAAGCAAGGAAACGCGAGGGTTGAAATATAAACAGATTTAATAGAATAAGACTAAGTAATTAACATTAAAGATACTAAAGAACCAGTATTGATCCTGATACCAATATAAAATACACAAGGACTATACTCAGCCTGTTCCACCAGCAGAAGCCGTGCACTCCCCGCAGGGACAGCCAGTGTGGGACCCTGCAAGCGCTGCGGCTTCGGGAGGAAGGGAAGGGCTCAGGGCTCCGGCACCGGGGCAAGAAGCTCTCAGGATCCCAGACATTATAAAATAGTGAGCACTCCTCAGGAAACTTTCTAATTTATACTGAATGTGCCGTTTATGGTATGAAATAACCCTGTTGGCAGCTTGGGGCAAGTGCCCAGGTCTTGCTCCTCCTCATCCCTGCACTTGGGGAGCTCAGAAACACTGAGACCTTGAAACCCACACCACAGAGCTGGCAATAAAGTAAATGTTTTAACAAATTCAAACACTAGAGTCTCAAAAGTGCAGCATTAGAAAAGAAAAGCATTAGAAATTAGCCCTGTGTCGCACAAACCAGGGCAGCACATCAGAAAATTTTGAAAGAAAGGTACAAACTTCAAAGAGACAGAGATTATGCTCCAACAGGGTTGTAGCTGGGCGTAATTCAGCAACATCTGCCTCCCCCTAAAATCCCCCCACCACTGAGCTGAGCGCCCCCCTTGGACTGCGCAGGACTGCGATCAGACCCCGGGTTCCGCAGCAATTCTCCTGCCAGTCCCAGCAGACACACGGGACCTTCGCCGCTCTCCTTATCCCCACTGACATTTTCATGAGTTTCAGAAGGGAGGTCATATCTGAGAGTTGGCTGTCACACCAAAAAAAAAAAAAAAGGAAATTAATTTTAAATAAATTTTGTTATGTTTGCATTTCAGAATAAATCTAAATTGGCACCAGAACAACACACGACGTGGAATGAGACAAATGTGTTGGTACAAGCTTGCACATGAGGCAGTCGCAGATGATTGATACAATGACTGATACTATAATTTAGCTTTTTATGCAGTTTAAATGAGCACTCAATTCTGTACCCTTTAATCACAAAGTGGCATTTCATCTCATGAGCCGTCAGCTGTAGTTCAATAAAAGAAAGACTGCCCAACAGGAATAGGCAAAGTAGGCTGAGGCCTCCAAAAAAACCCAGATCAAAAACATTATTTGAAAAATTAAATATTAATATAGGCAAGGCTTCCAACTAAATGTTTCCTTTGGTATTTGCTCAAGTGAATGTTATACCTCTAGTGGCAGTAGAAGTGAATTACTTAGCATAATGACTATGGAAAATTCAGACTGCAGTGAAGTAGTTTCTACACTTGGATATAGGTATGTACATACAAAAATGGGCATCATTTTTGAAAAATGAAATCTTAAATCCCCACGTCGGTAATTCGCCCTGCTCAGAGCTTGAAAGTTGAGCAAGAGACGTGAGCAGGCCTTTCCAAGCGAAATACTGTAATTTGGCCAAATCAAATGACAGCATGTGGGCTCACACACAGGATTCAGATGCGCCCAGGGCTTCTGCTGAAGTGACCAGCTATGTCCATGACCTCTCCTCAAAGGAAAGCTTGTTATAAAACTGCTAACGAATGGATTGCCCCTGCTGTAGGGGCAGCTCCACAGAAGGAGGCACACGGCTGTGACAGTGCCAGGAGTCTGTCCGTGGAGCCGTCTCTCCTCCCAACCCCAGCTGTTTCGACAGCGGAGTCCTCCCCCGATCTGCCCAGGGGCTGGTGAGCATTGCCCCGCAATAGGTTACCACCCCTCTGAGCTGGATATACTTGTTTGAACACTCCCTAACCTATTTCAGTGAAAATCAGCTGGGCCAGCAAACTCTTCTGACTTAAAATGTTTGGCCATGGTTGCGCAGACCTTTTTTCTTCTGCTCTGCTCATCTTCGGCTACGCTTTGGCTCTGCATCCCCCATCCTATTGGCCTATGCGCTATTGTGTCTACTTTTATAAGCCTAAGTTGTTGGGTTTTTTTAAGTTGGATTCCACCCCGCACCTCTTACTCGCTTAACTAAGTGCTACGGTCTGTGCTGACGCAACAAGAGATGGCACGGAGTTGGAAAAAATGGCCAGGAGGTCCCGAAATCGAATGTGTCTGCAGAAGAAAGATTTTTGAAACCGTGGCTTTTGGTGAACTACATGACTTGACTAATTTCACAGTCAATGTGAAAATATCAATGATTAATGATCTCAATCTCTTGTTAGTGTCCCACTCTCCAGATCCACCAAACTCAGCAGGGTCTCCACAATCAAAGCTCTTTCTGGCCTGGGCCTTCATGTAAGTGATTGGGTATGTGGCTCTTGCGGAGTTTCACAGTGCAGAATGTGCCCAAGGCAGGTCACTCCTCATGCCTTGAGTCAAAGCAGTCATTGTAATTAACACCAGATGGAGAAATGAACTCTCACCACTGTGCATGCAAATCAAGAATGGGTAGGATCTATGCTGATGGGGTCCTCTTCCAGTCGGCGCAGGTAGATGACCTGCACTGTGAACTTGTCAATTGTTGGTGGCAGCAAAGCACAAATCCAGAAGCTTTTTGAATTTCCATCTCAGAGAGAACTCTGGCCTGCTCACTTCCCAGGTCTCTCTGTTCTGGAGCGCATTTGCACCGTACCAAAGGCTGCACGAACCAAACACGAGACCATTTGTTTGGCAGCAACAACACCTTCTTGTTCTCCACTTACAGCCTGGTTTACATCCCTTGTCTTTGTCCCGCTGACCATAATAAGGAACAAGTTCAGCAGGCAGGACAGGTGGTTTCCAGAGTAATTCCCAGCAGAACTCCCCACAGGAGCCTGGAGCACTCCTCGGCACCATGCTCTGGTGCAACGTGGAGAGCCCTTCGGAGAGGGGCCGGGATCAGGGAGAGAAGGACAAACCGCACTCATGGCCAGCTTTTAAAGAAAAACTTAAACGTCGGTGTAGGCACTTGCTAACCCGACGGCAAAGGCACCGGTGAGGCCGCCCTGCCTCTCCGCTGCACAGCGGCACAAAGACTTAACAAGTTGCACACGTAGAACGCTTGAGCAGCAGAGGTGCAAAATGGATTGGAATACGTGAAGCTTTTAATAAGATTTTGATAACAATGATTTTTATGTTAATCTCTAAAGAGTTTGCTTTTGTAACATTTAACTGATAAGCATATAATCTAGTTTTAATTTAATCTCTGCAGGTGTTTCCCAATGGTAAATGTTAAATTTTTATTGCTTCCTTAGGCAGTAATAATAGGGGAAATGTCTGTAGGGCTCCTACCATCCATTTGTATGCAGATAGCATCGTATTTTATAATAGCTGTAAATCTGACAGGATAGCCTCTTACTTTTGTGATGACATTATAAATATGTGTCAACACTGAAGTAAACATCTTTGGAAGGAAAATGAAATAGAGATGTTATTAGAGGTCTAATGAAACAACCATAACTGCTTATTTCTAAGAGATGTATGCGCACATCCTTGAAAGAAGCAGAGCCCACGCTGGGCTTGCAGCGGGACAATGGAGATTCTCAGCAGGGTCCTACAGACGACGCAGGAATAGATCCTACACTTCATAAAGATGATGACTGCCTATAAAACTCTCAGTGTTTCCTCTCTCTGAGGTTTCTAAATGATTATAAATACCATGGTGTCTAAGACTCAATTATGGCTTCTTTCATACGGCTTCATGGAGCAAGGCATACGTCAGGAAGAACCATAAGACACAGAGTACAAGGAAGCGAACCCCGATACCTGTCTGAAGTGTCGTGCAAGCTCTGAGAGGGACCTGAATGATTGCTCAGATCTTACGCTGGCCTTGTTCTCCAGAAAGAGCATGCATGAAACCTGCCTTTGTTTACATGTAGTATTTTAAAGACAGCTATGCTTCAGGCTATGTTTTCCCCAAATCATTTTATCTTTTTATATTTATAGAGCACATACAGTTGTCTGGCACGCGGCGCTCACTGTGACCACGGGCACATCTCAGGGACTCGTTAGCAGGGGCAGAGCAGAGCTAAATGACCTGTAAGGTGGCAGTGGCTTGCCTCCAGCCAGCGTGGAGCACGGGCAGAGCATGCTTGGAGCTGCCTTCCCTCTCCTGTACAGGCATGTCCTGAAAGGGATTACACTTTAACAGAGCTCTAGATATTTCCTCAACGGTGCTTAGATATGTGGCTCCCAAGGTCCACGTTATTAGTCATGAAAACAAACAGTCTAACCTCTGACACAAAAAAATGCATGATGCATGCTAGTGCGTTGAAGTCCCTAGCGACACGAAATGGGAATACAGCACGCTGCCACTAGGGGGTGGAAATTTGAAAAGCTGCCACATAAGCAAGTCAAAAAACCCAACCTTTTACTGGTGAATTGGAGTTACAAGAACAGCTTGGACAGTTTAGGTTGAGCAATTCCTGCTTCTATTATAAGTCAGAACATGTACGCTGCTTTAAGGTGGTAGCTGGAATGCAGTATTTTGTTTCTTTTGATAGCCTTTTAAAATGGAAAAAAAAATCTTTTATGAAGACTTAATATATTAGTAGTAATTAGAAAGAAAACTCAAATAATTGTCTACAGAAAGACAAGATAAAAACAACACAACACGGGCGTGAATGGAAATGCAGATACGTCACTCCATTTCCTGAGTTCCTTCAAAGTCAAAGAGGATCTGCCATGTTGTGCCATGGAGACGGCAACTGTCAAGAAAAACAAAATATCACACAAAGAACATTTGCGATTACCAATTACATGCAGTAAGAGCTATAGGCAAAACTCAGATATATAAAATGTTTCGCTCTCTCCTGTCTGCGCGCTAGTTCTTTTCCTATCAGACTTTGTAAAAATGCAGTTTATTTTGTCTTAACTGCTTCAGCCTGACAGTTCATGACAGGAGGCCCCCCCCCAGAGTGTTTGCAGCTAGCCCCTCCAGCCGCACCGCTATCACACATGTGCCAGTCTTACAGCAAACACAGAACCCCACTGCCGTGCCCTCTGTATCTAAGTACTACACAACATCCTTACGCCATGCCAGATAAAGCGGAATTTTTTGCTGATCAAGTGTGAAAATTACAGGAGTCGGGCATAACGCTGTGTTTCCCACAACTTAAGAAAATCTTCTCCATGCTAAACGAGTTGAGAATCTCCCACAGAAAGTATTTAAACAGAGGGATAATCACCACAGCAACCAAAACCATGATAGAGTCATTCAGGAGCATTCCATACCCGCAGCCTCGGCTCAGGTTTCGTGCTGCAAGGAGGCAATACTTTATGTAACAGAAGCCTAGCCAATACTTTTAGGTAACTCGCAGTGGTTTCCAAGGTAGGTAAAAAATCAGAGGACCAAACATTAGCTACAGCAAGAGATTTTTTTTACACCTCAGATCACACTTAAAGCGACCTGACTAACTTGTTGCAGATTCTCTACTGCATTTTATGTCTCTGCTCCTCTGCATTTGTATTTCTGACTTCTTCATCCACATTTTTTCCTCTCATCTTTTCCCTGTCTACCAGCATCATAACAAGGACTGCAACCTCAATCTGCCTCCCATCCCAGAAGTAATTAATTATTCAGGAAAAATAAAGGAGCCCGAGAAGGAGAAAGCAAAATAACCTAATGATAAAGGGGAGAACTTCCCACAGATCTAATTCTAGTTACCGCCACACACGGCAGTAGCCTCCACCTCCCACCCTGCAGAAGAGTCTACCCCTACACGTGGCACGTGGGCACGCTCACAGACATCCTCTCGGTAAGATTTTCATCCACGTAAAGCACAGAGCCACACTGGCAAGACAGCGAGAAGAGCAGCAGCACTGTGCCGAGCCAGGCTTTGTGCATGCCCCAAACCAAAAAGCTCGGCACTGGTGCGTTCATCACACAGCTCTGTAACATTTCTGCGTGTGCCAGGGCTGGTTACGTAGCGATGGCACATCCGTACCTTAAAGTCTGGGCTGGGGCATAATCTCTCTCATGGGCACATCATTGCACAACTGTCAGGAATGTGGGTTTTGTGCTCACCGAGGCATCAGGCACAAGCAACAAGGACAGACAAACATGACTCCCACTCGGATGCATGCAATGGTTTTCACATTTAATTGGAGTTAGCACAGGGCTTTTAAAATAACAAAATAACCCAGAAACAAGCTGCAGTGATAGATGGGTGGAAGAGGAAGGAGACCAGTGTGATTTCCAATTTTCAACAGGTGGCCAGTGGATGTAAACGCTAGTAAATGCGTGACAGAAAAAACAAAGTTGAATCCTGGGAAACTTATAAAGGGAAACCTAAAACCTGCTTTTATGGATTCTGAACTTTCTTTGTAAGTGAGCTGGATGAACCTGAAAATATCAACTTGTCTAATTAATGTGCTTCTAAGTCTAGCCATTTTAAATTATGTTTTTTCTATTTCGATCATTCTGTTTATCATTAATTTGAATATCTCTGAAGCATGTTTATGTCTGCTGCTTTTCCTGAGACAGGTTTCCACAACCAGAAACACCCTACATTTGATTAATACTCAGTAAAAACATAGTAATTTTCTGAATGTATCCTGAAGGCTGAAGTCTGATAGTGTTTAAAAACAAGAATTCCAGTTTATTTTTAAACATGGATGTTAAATTCAATGAGCTGATTTACACTTGTCAAGAAACAAAAACAGTATTTTACTAGTTTTCACTGCATGCATTTTCAGAAATTCTGACAAGGTTGTAATTTCTATATATAATAATTTAACTGTAAAATTATGTAATTTGTGGCTGCAAGACTGAAACTAGCAACTATGAGACCTGCCGAAGGAAGTACTGGGAAAAAGATGAGTGTTAATACACGCATCTTGGCTAAGTTACATAAGGAATTTTTAAAAAAAATTTATTTAATGTCTTCCATGATTAAATACGTTACTTCCTGTCCCGGATTGTTTCATGATGTTATTGTGAAATGCTAATGGCTGCTGTGTTTATTTCACCATAGAAATGTGTTCATTTCACTGGTGGATAAAGGCTTTGCAATCCTGCTGACTGGATGGCTTAATATAAATCTTAATTATTCACCTGACTTGCAACAAAAATATTTTGCTGCATTAATAATCTTAAAATTGGGACTGATTTTAGGTGGCGATTATGCTGCTGCATTTATTTATTTTTTTTAATTATACAGGGCTTAAAAGACCAAGTCAGGAAACAAAAAAAACAAAGATCATGGAACAGTTTGGGTTGGAAGGGACCTTAAAGCTCATCCAGTGCCACCCCCTGCCCTGGGCAGGGACACCTCCCACCAGACCAGGTTGCCCCAAGCCCCGTCCAGCCTGGCCTTGAACCCCTCCAGGGATGGGGCAGCCACAGCTTCTCTGGGCAACCTGGGCCAGGGGCTCACCGCCCTCACAGCCAAGAATTTCTTCCTCAGATCTCATCTAAATCTCCCGTCTTTCAGTTTGAAAACGTTCCCCCTCGTCCTATGGCTCCCCTCCCTGATCCAGAGTCCCTCCCCAGCTTTCCTGGAGCCCCTTTAGGGACTGGAAGGGACTCGATGGTCTCCCCGGAGCCTTCTCTTCTCCAGGCTGAACCCCCCCAGCTCTCTCAGCCTGTCCTCACAGCAGAGGGGCTCCAGCCCTCTGGACAGATAGTGGATGCTGCATAAAATCTCAATTCTGGATAGACAGCAGATACTGCATAAAATGAGTTAAAGTCCATGAGTAGATTACTTTAATAAAAACGCATTCAGTAAATAAAAAAAAACAGTTTGCAGAGACAACATGGGCCATTTAAGCTGTGCTACTGTGTGATTAGGTGGTCGCGAATGTGCCTTGTACCTGTTACCAGCTTCACCCCTCATTCAGACGTGGAGTGCCAGGCATCCTGTCCTGCCGGGGACTGTCGGTGCCCGGCCACCCTCTGCGAGTGGAGCCCCAGAGGGGTAAGAGAACCTGAAGGGAACCTGAGGCCAGGCCTGGGGCCTGCGAGCCAGGGCACAGAGCGGCCCCAAGGTCAACTACAATGAGCGGGCCCACCAGCCCTTTCGGGAAGGCGTTATGCCTCAGAAACCATTAGATAACATAAATTACTCTTAAAAAAAACACCTTCCCGCAGGAGAAGAGAGCAGGCCGGTCACAGAATCCCCCGCTCCCCGTCGCTGGGCCTCCCATCATTTCGCCGCCCAGGGGGCGCAGGCCGGCGGCGCTCCTCACCCCCTCCCCACGGCGCCGGCGGTGCCCCCAGCCCGGCCCTAGAGCTGCCGGCGGGGACCGGGCCCCATGCCGCCTCCCGGCGGGGAGCGGGGCAGCCACCGAGGAACGCGGCCCCCATGGCGGCGACAGCCCCGGCACCTCACCTCACGGCCTGCCGGGCCAACATGGCGGCGGGGTGTGGCGGCGGGGCGGGGCGCGGCGCGGTGACGTCTGGCGATGGCCGCCGGCGGGGGGGGGGAGTTGTCCGCCGCCGTCCCGGCAGCCATAGCGACGACGCTACCTGCGGCGAGGGCGGCCGGCGGGGGCGCGGACAATAGGCGGCCCCGGAGGGGGTGAGTTCGGGGCGGCGGGGGCCGAGCGACACCCCCGGGACGGGGCGCGGCGGGAGGGAGGAGAGACACCCCCACCGCGGTTACCGGGCAGTGCGGGGCCTGACAGGCCGGGCCTGGCGGGGAGCGCGGCGCCTTCCCCCGGCAGAGCCTGCCGGCCTTTCCCTCGGCAGGGCCGTGAGGAGGAGCGGGGCGGCGGCCGCGCTGCCAGGCCCCGGTGGCGCCTGCCCGGCCTGGCCGCTCTGGGCCGCGGGGAGCGGGGCGGGCGGGCCGTGCCCCGCTGCGGCCCGGGGTGAGTGCGGGGCGGCCGGCGGTGGGGAAGGAGCGCGGGCCGGGGCGGGCTGGGTTATCGCCAGGGGCAGGGCTGCGGGGAGAGGCCGTCAGGGCGCAGATGCCTCAGCCTTTATCTCTGCGGCTCCTCGTCGGAGAACAAAGAGGATCAATTAAGCGGGTGCAGTTCTTGCCCTGCTCTGCCGTCCCTAGGTGCGCTTTGAGGGTCGCACCGGAATGCCCTCGGTCCCGGCGTTCCCTGAGGAACGAGTGTTTTCCTCGGTTCATCTGTGGCATCTTGGCGCTTCAGCCGAGTGTTTGAACCCAGGCTGAGACGGGGAGAAAGGCCGCGTAGCGCTGACGAGCAAGGTACACGCTTAAAAAACCCAGCCAGTTTAGTGTGTTAAACACAACCTGAAAGTGAGAAAATAGAGACGAAAGCAGATGTGCCCTTGAAAGTCGTCCATAAGATTCTTCCGAGCATTACAGTAGAATGGGTCAGAAACAACACACAGCTGTTATTTTGTTTTGCCCTGCTTTTGCATGTCTCTTAGTTGCATTTGAAGAATGCATTTGAATATTAGTGGGGTTTTTTTTTTGTCACTGCTACCTTTTCAGCATTTGAAAAAATAAGGGGGGAAAATAACGTGGTCCTAATAAATCATGCTGATACTGACAGCAAAATTTATGCGTGTTGTTGTCACCCATGCTAATAGGTAACGCTCTGAGACTGTTTCATTTTACAGCATCCTGGAGACAGTTACTAATTACATTTCTCATCACTCTACAGAGGTAAACAGTAGCATGTTTCAGCCCAGGCTTTGCAAAGTGTCAGAGTAGTTCTGCCAGTTTAAATGCAACTTTCCGCCTACTTAAATACCTTGCAGAATATGTGCCTTCATAGATTAGCAAATTGAGGTGAGGTTAACCAACTTGCTCAAGGTCATGGAGTGTCAGTGACAGAGTTAGCAATAATGGAATCCAGCCATCCTGGCTGCTGGGGCCCTGCTCTAATCGCTGGATGACTCTCCCAAATAATTGCAGGTAGTTTAAACATTGGTTGGCGTAAGTGCACGTTAAGGCCTCAAAAAAAACAACTTCTGGAGACACAAACTGTTAACAGATCTGCTCCAGCTCGTATGCTGTATTTGCATGTAGCTTAAAGTAATTGCAGTGCTTGATGTAGGAGGAGGGAATTTTGAAGATGACTTTGTGATTTTTGTAAGATGATTTTGTAAATATGCGTTCAAAAGACATCAATTTTATTGAGTCTATAGTGTAGAAAGGCTTATTGTGTGGATTTAGAGGGTAGATTATGAGATATAACAAAAATAGATTACACTGTAATTAAGACATTTTTTAAAAGGAGAATGTGGAGACTATGACTGTAAAGAGGTTATCTTCTGAATAAAGTGTTTACCAGATGACATTCTGTAGAGTTATTTGCAGTTGTTAGGGTAAAAAAAAAAAAAAACAGCCAACAAATGCATTCAGAAGCCACGGTGATGAGGCTGTTGGAAGTTGAAATGGGAACAAAAAACTTCCTCACTTGATTTATTTTTTTCAGCAGATACTTGCTAAGCAAAAACAAATCACAATTGGTGTTATTTCTGACCCTAGAGAGAAGTTACGTTTCACTTGGTGTTTTTCTCTGTCGACTTAGATTTATGAAGGAAGGGATTTCAAAGGAAACGCTGGCAGATCAGTGTGTGCTGTTGTGACACCAGCAGTATATATTTAGTAACTTCAGGGGGGAAAGATCCTTATTGTGCTTAATAAAAAAAAAAAAAAAAAAAAAAAAAGTAGTGACAATTGTTTGACTGGACTTCAAAGAGCATTGGAAAGCAAGCTGGCATTGTTCAGGTGTTCGGCTCTGGCCCCAGTCCTGTAACGAGCGTTACATTTGGCAGATTCCTGCAGCTGCGGGGAGTTTCGGTGGCGGTACCAGGAGAAGCCCATCTGCGCAGACTTGAGACCCCAGATCTCAGTTTTGTAAGGATTTGTTTGTGCTTACCTTTGTGTTCTGCAAACAGTCCTGGTGCCTGTTGACTACAAGGCTTAGTGGTGGTGGTGAGACTCCGCTGCGCTGCCGTGCACAGTGTAGAAGAGCGGCGGCCAACTTTTTCAAGTTTTAAATGGACTGGCTGGGGTGTCAAAGGCTGCGTAGCCTTATTCTGAACGTTTACAGGAGCGCTGCTTTAGGGCTCGTCTCTGCAGAGAAGTTCTGATGATAGAGATTTTCTCTGTAAAAGTCTTTACAGTTTCTTGTTGATGAGTGCTGTGTGAAAAGTAGGCGGTTATTAGTGCTAAACCATCAAATTTCCCCAGCGTGTGTGTAGTTTATAATGCGGTCTTTGGGAAAAGTACTTTTACTGATATTACTTAGTGAGATATCCCAGCAAGGTGACTTTTAAGCCAAAATGCTTGTCTCAAAAGGATGCTGGTTGCTTGCTTAGAAATCCAGAGGTTGATATCCTGAATGACACTGCTGTGTCAGCTGTGGCTGCTGCAGGCCTGGGTTTGCCAGGTTTTACTTCTGCCAGTCTGAGTGGTAACTTCTTACCCAGCCAAGTTAAATAAGAAAGGGAAATAATAAATGTGGTATACTTTTTTTCTTTGAAGATTGGTGGCTTATCCATGTGCACGTTGTGGAATCCTGGGAGGTTTGCGCGCTCTGTTTTCGATGGATGCATAAGGAAAATGAGGCTGGTAATAGGCTTAGTGGTCCATACCTCCACTGATGTTGTGATTTGTGCCACTGGCTGAGCTGAAGAAACTGGAGTTGTGCTATGACGCCAGGAATTAGAATGAAACGTGCAGTGTTTGGAAAAAAAAAATCAGAATAATACGAATTATTATAAATAATCTTTTTAAAATGTCATTAAGTATAGTCACTTAAAATATCTAGCAGCAGTTACCTATTGGTTGTACAGTAGTTTAAAACATTTATTAGGGGGGGAAAAAAAAAACACCTTTTGTTAATTTCAAAGATTGCGTTAATTTCTGGTACACTTAATGCATGCAGTGCAGATATATGAGAATCTTTTATTCTTGTATGTATGTTTACTGAATACGGCATTGAGCTAACTTGAGTTAAGAAAAAAGTAAATTCTTAATCTTCTGCCTATGAGAAGTTTCAGAAGAAGTTATTTTGCATTCCTGTGAGCTGGCAGTTTTTCCACATTAGCTCTTCATATAGTCTTAATATATTTGAAGGGAACTGGGAATCTCGCTTGGCAATAGTACATAAAGTTGAAGGAATAATGCGTACACTTGCTGCACAAAGTGCTTCTAAACTTTGTTAATTCTCATGAAACAAAAGGGATTTACCAAAATTCTAAGAAGCGCTTGGAACCCAAATTGCCACTTACAGAGCTCTTTCTTTTTCTAGACCCTTCTTAATAAGGTAGCAGAACATCAGCTTGGAACACTGTCATTGGGGATTTGTTTTCAGAATATTATTAGTAGCATTTCAGTGAAGTGGAAACAAACCTGTGCTCTGAAAAGAAACTGGATCTTGGGGAAAGACATACCAGTAAGAGCCATGAATTTAAATTCTACAGGGACGATTTGCTATTTTAAAAACTAAATATACTTAAAAGCTTAGTTTTTGAATAAGAATCAGAGCCTGTAAATCTGAAGATATGACAGATATATTCTAGTAAACACCTAAACTCGTGTCACGTTCCAAGTATGAAACATGTATCTGGTGCTTGGAAATGTGAACGTCATGACGTTTAGAATGCAAAAATAAGCATTTGGTTTTGATTGTTCATAATGCCAGGGCTGTCCGCTGCTGGGAAGTTCAGAAACTAAACTTCATAAGGTGCAACCAGATCAGTTTATTGGACTGGAGAACAGCTGAAATGGATGTTGTTTTATAAAGCTTCATTGGAAGTGGAAATTACAGCTAATGAGTCAATAGGAACTTTCTGTTCTTTTAATATTTTGTACTATAGAATAAAGTTAAGCCTCAAAGGAGACCTTCAGTTTGCTAATTAACCTATGGGAGCTACAGTAAAATACGGCGCTCTTGAGGAGGAAATATACGTAGCTGTTTCACTTTGTTCTGTCTGTGGTGTGTAAAGCCAGCGGTATGTGTGCTGAGGAGTCTGGCCTTAATTTTATTTTATGAAATACGTTTGGGATTGTTGCTTGATCGGGTCATGGGTTCTGGTTTTAGTTCTGGAATGTCACTCAAAATAAAACAAAACTGTGGGAGTGGCAGAGGGAGAGTTACGATGGTTATACTTGGCTTAGAGACAGCGGTGGTAGAAAACCTGGTTTATTTTTTAATCAAATAGTAAATCCCAGATCTGTTTGGTATTATTCATCCCAGTTATTTTTCAATTCGTTGCCTGTAACTACCATGCAATTGTAATGAGAGTTTAGTTTAAACAAGGCGTGAAGCTGTTCCCCATTCTTTTGTTCTGAATCCCTGGGATTTGACATACCTCAGTGCCTATGTGAGCAGATACCTGAGTTGTTAGACCTCATCCGGGAAGGTCACCACTGCAGAGAGATTCCTGCCTAAACGGTGACTACTGCTGCCTTTTGGCTTTGTGTTTCCTTAGTTCTGCTCTGGTTTTTCACAAGTGTTAGTGTTCTGAGGCAGGGATGGGATATCTTTTTGTTGGTGGTTGGTTTGTGTTGCAAAGAGCCAGCATAAGCAGCGTTTGTCATGGACCGGGACCCCAAAATGCTGCCGCGATACAGTGAAGAAGTGCTTATCCGTTTATTCTACAGCAGTTTGATAAATAGCTGGAAACCCAATGCGAATATCTTTTTTCTATTTCTGTATTTTTGAAGGAACTTAAGTAAAGGTAGATTCATAACCAATCTTCAAGTTCTATATTTTTACACCTTTGTTGACTGCCTCAGTTTAGTATAGACTTATGGAAATAATCTTCTTGCTTTTTCTCTTTTTTTTTTCCCCTTTTTTCCTTTAGAATTGCCAAAATGCTTTGGAATTCTTAAACGATTCAAAATCTGAAGTCTCTGAGGATACAAACTCATAAGAACACAAGAAGCAGCAAGGAGGATTCAGTGCCAATGCAGCAACAAAAAAGACAGCCAGAGTTAGTGGAAGGAAATCTTCCTGTTTTTGTTTTTCCTACAGAACTTATATTTTATGCAGATGACCAGTCAACACACAAGCAGGTGTTGACTCTATATAACCCCTATGAGTTTGCCTTAAAATTCAAAGGT
Organism: Rissa tridactyla; assembly: GCF_028500815.1. Lineage (NCBI taxonomy): Eukaryota > Metazoa > Chordata > Aves > Charadriiformes > Laridae > Rissa > Rissa tridactyla. The sequence continues at coordinate 28,066,862 of NC_071474.1, read as the reverse complement.
GGGTTTCCTAGGTTAAGTTCTATTTAAGGGTTAGTTGGTGATCTTGAACAGTCCAATTATAATTCCTGTAAGAAATCATATTTGTGACAAAACCAAACTCATGTCTTTACATGCATCTGTTGATGAAGTTGGTGAGGTATTAATTCGTGATTTGTTACCACTGTTGCCCTTTTTGTTGCAGTTCTTTGTACAACTCCAAATAAATATGCGGTGGTTGATGCTACTGGTTCTGTGAAGCCTCAGTGCTGTGTTGATATGTAAGTAAAAGCTGTTGGTTTGGTTTGGTTTTCAAATGTATGATACTTGATCACCTTAACTTATTTAGTATTTAAGACGTAGTAAATGACAGCGGACGTAGTATAAACTAAGTTGGGTAAAGTTATGATATTTTCCTAATCTCTTACATGCTTGTGGCCATCTGATCTTTGCTATTCTTTCACTCTAGGGCAGAGATGCTCCAACGTTGGAGATATTTCCTCCTTTAATTTTGCTTTGAGGCATAAATGAAATGGTAGTAAATGCATCCTGTGGTATGGTTTGTAAATCAGCAGTGAGGGTAATATGAGCCTCCTCTGAGTACTTTTTTATTATTTCTAACAAGAAAAGCAAGACCTCCAGGGTTGGGATTTCTTAGTGAGAAATATTTGTTTGCAGATGGGCAAAATGAAAATGCATGCGGTTCTGCTGAGCGCAGTTTCCCGGGCCATGTTTAATGAAGGTACTTTTGCCTACCTTTCACCCCCCCCGCCTCTCTCGTTCTCAGATCTCTCTGCTTCCCCTTTACCTGTTTCTCCTGGCAGCTCCCAGCCCAGAGAAAAGATGAAGGCCAGTTAAGTGACCACAATAATGTATAAGGTGTGTAGGCTGCTGTAGCTCAAAGTAGAGTAGGTATATAAGCTAAACCAGCTTTTTCGTCTTCCATTTGCCACCTTATTTCTGTGCTGATGTACAGATATAGCTCAAGAAAGTATGAAGTACGTAAAAGAGCAGACTGAGCTTTCTGACTAGAAATTCGCAAACTGTAAAACACCTTTTGGGATCTCTGGCTAAAAAATGGCCGTATGCAAAAAACCTTGCTCTTGAATGATCCCTCTTTTGTCAGATAAATAATACGGTGCTTGGGGAATGGCTCTTTCCTGTAGACTGTTCTCCTCAGGTGTAATTTGGAAAATTCCAAGGACTCACCAAATAGAAAGGAATTTTAAAACATGGAACTAGAATTTTCAGTGGGCAGGGGCAACAATCCTAAAAATGGAACAAAACAGGTCAGGATATACCCGTGTATCAGTGTGCTATTCCTGTCTTTAGCAGACATGTACACAAGCTTGATTACATCTAGTTCATCTTAAACAAATGTCTTTTATTAAATAAAGGAAAATAAGGCTTATGCATGTTTCCAAGGGATTTTTTTGTGCAACAAAACCCCCATCCCGTTCCAGTAGTTGCTGTCTAAGGGCAGTGTTTACTGCTAGGATATGAGCAGTACTATGCAAGTATGGCCGTTTGCCAGATAAACAGATATTCTACAGAGCTTCCAATTATGCAATGGTCTCGAAAAAGAAACAGGAGAATGTATCTGTTTATAAGGGTCTGCAGAAAACATCTCTTTGCTTGGCAGCAGACGCGTGTTCTCATAGCACAGCGTTATGTAAAGATTCTGCTTAGGTTGATACTAAGAGTAGACACAAAAATTTAAAAGGAAGTGTTAAGGGAAGAAATAAAGGCTTGAATCTGTTGTTCTGATGTGCTGAGACTTGTATGAATTAGGATGGGGCGGGGGGGGTAAAGCCTTTTGTTTCCGTGAAGGCAGTTGCCCAGCCAACACTCAGCTTGCTGAAAGCCTGTCATAAGCACACTCTTTTGCCGCGGACGTGACGTAACACTATGTACGTTCCTGCAGGCTTCTCGCTTGGGGGATGACTTGGTCTCTGTTTCCTTGTTGAATAGTCTATTCAGACTAGACAGCAGTTACAAGCACTGGCTATGTGTTAATGTTTGTAGGTACCTTGGTGTGATATAGTTCCTTTAAATGAAGACTGAAACGCAAAAATCTGTTTCTTGCAGCAGTTTAATGTATATATTATCACAAAGATAGGTTTCTTGAAGCAATTTTAAGGCTGCTATCCTGTGTTACTAAGGGTAGAATCATTTTTTTTTTTCCCCCTCAGGAGATGGCAACCTTCTTGAAGCCAAATCAGTTATATGTAGGTATTTTTTCAGATTAGCTATTGTTACCTTAGAAATGTTACCTTACCTTTCACAAAAAAAAGTTTCCAATTTGGAAAAATAATTAATCCACATTATCCCTAAGAGCCTACAACTTCAAAACCTAAATGTTACAGCATTTTTAATGCTAGGGACGTATTTTCATAATGAATGATAAATGCAGAGAGGAGGCAGTTGAGCTGCTCAGAGGTCTCTATTGCCTTTCATCAGTGTTATTTTAAAACTGCCTTTTGTAGGTCCCACGTACAATTTTCCCCATGAAATGACATAAAAATAGAAGGAATGCAGCAACTATCACCCTGGTTTGCTGTTGAAGCCATCTTGGCCGACGTATTCAAAACAGTGGAGCAACAGAGCGGTTGCTGGTCAGTGAGAAGGCTTACCAAGAAAATAACCGAGTCTCGAGCTATAATTCAGGGAATATGCCTACGCTGCAGTCCGAGTTGTAGTTGCAGCTTGTGTAGCTACACCCGCCCCAGCTCTTGGTAGCTGGTGAAGCCTCTGCGGCATCGTGCATTTCAGTGCAGGCTATGAAACGCGCTCGAGGTAGCTAGATTGATGAGCAGAGCTCTGCCGGAGCTCTGCTGTTGATGTCCAGATTTACTCACCGAAAGGCAGGTGAGAAACGTTTGTGTGGATACGTAGTTGTCATTACTGCGCTGCTACGTGCTCTTAATGGTGGGCTTCTGATTTTGAAGATCCCTTTACATCTAGCTGACTCTTGAATGTAGAGGGAATGAGTTTTGCTTCTGAGGGAGTATAATTGTAAAGCTCTGGGCTTGGTTTTCTCAAGCAGCTAGACTTTCGCCATCGTCTCTCCAGGTATTCAGCAGTCTTACTTCTTTCCTTCCCCGTCCACTCCAGTCCCCCCGTACTTTTTTAAATCATTGGCCAGCATCAAACAACAGGGATAAAGGAGGAGGCATCTTTCAGATGATTGATGTTTTGTGCAAATTGGCAGCTAGGCCTCAGATTGAGGCAAAGGTATTATGGAGAGAAATAATGAACTGTTCTTTTTGGCCAGCCAATGGGAGCAGGTATATTTGAGAACCAGAGCGAACTTAGGGAGAGGAAAGAGAAGGCAAGATCAAATCTTCAAGAACATTGAGTGATGGAGGAGGGAATGGGGGTCTGTGCTATGGCAGCGTATGGGGAAGGAGGGGAAACATCGGGATGCAGGGCGTAATTCTGCAGGAGACGTGCTTTTTATTAGTTCCTCTGTTTGAAAACCTTGTTTTCCTCTGCAGTGTGATTCGTCACAGAGATGTTCGGGCTTCTTACTATGGCGTGATAGATAAATTCCGTCTACAAGTGTCTGAGCAGAGCCAGAGGAAAGCATTAGGGAAAAAGGAGATTATTGCTACACTACTTCCATCTGCAAAGGAACAACAACAACAAAAGGAAGAGGAAGAAAAACGAATAAAAGAACACCTGGCTGAAAGTGTCTTTTTTGAGCAGACTTTGTGTCAACCAGGTAGCTGAAATCTTTTACCCCTTCTGTCTTCTGAATGGGTTATGAATAGCTGAAGTGACTAGAAAGCCTAGACTAAAATAAATTTTAAAATAATTCTTTTTACTTACCTGTAAGGCTGCTGTCTTTCTCGCTGGGGAATGATAGTCCCCAAGAACCCAAAGTATGGCTATTCGGCTTACGCTGTCTGGATGAATTGAGACCCTTTGCTGCCCCAGGTTTGCATGTCATACCTTAGAGAGTACATCCTCTATTTCTCTGGTGCAGAAGTTCTGTTGCAGCCAAGGGGAATTTATCTGCAAAAGGATGGTAGTTATTTTTTTCCCTTGGGCTCTTTCAGAACATATGCCCCTTCTGAGTTTGTTCCAAACCCCTAATCTTCCATTTCCTGATGAGCAGGAAATATTGCCAAAACATCTTCTAAAGTGCTCCTTGTTCTGTGCCATCGCCTTTGTCTGTCTCACCCGTACAGAAAAGCGCAGTTTCTAGCTGAAAACTCTTTGTACGTTTCATACGTGAGGAAGTGAATCAACAATCTTGGGCAAAACCTGGGCTGAACAGTTAAAATTGAAGTGGTGGGGGGAGACTTTATAAAAAGTATGAAGTTTTACCGGAACTGATTCTTGACTTGACGGTCTGTCGTCTTGTTACTTTTACTGATTTATGCTGTAATATTCTTGTCACTGGTTGATTTTTCATGACAAGAACAAAAATTAATTCCAGAAAATAGATGAACCTGCTTGAAGAGTGTTCCTTTTGTTAAAACCACACCGTTTCACTATTTACACCTAGTTTGTTGGCTGGTGAAACACCTTTTACTAAAAAAACAACCAAACCCCTCAAGATGGGTATTAGTAGGATATGTGGTTAAAGCAAACCTACAAGGTCTCTGGGCTCACACGACAAGATGTTACAATGATAGTTGTTTTGGTGCAAAGGGTTTGAACCATCCTGAACAATCAGATCCTGGTCTTAATCCAAATGCTTAAAAACCTTATTGACTACGTCATGTTGCTCGCTTACAGAAAAACAGCAAACAAAACGACTGCAGTCTTGGCATATAACCTGTCACCTAGAAATGACAGATTTATGGAATTAAAATAGGACACGTATTGCTAATCACTGGGGATAGAAAAACTGGATAAAAACATTGGCTAATTGCCAATGGCTCTTAAGAATTTGGCTAGAGGTATCCAAGTAACACGTTAAGAGCTCTTTTCCAAGATGACACAGTGTGCCTCTGAGTAGGTTCCAGCTGTTAAACCACAGTGTAACAAAGAGTCCAAAGGTCAGTTCATCTATAGTTTGCATTTCCTTATTCTGGTGACACTGGACTGTCAGAATGGTTCGCTCTCACCGTTTTTAAAGAAAAATTCAAATATTTCTAATTTGTGGCACATAAAGTGGTTCTGTCAACACCTGAATCCTCTATAGAAAGGAGGAGAATGCATCTGGCCCAAGAACCTATGCTCTTGCTGTAGCCAAGGTTTGTTGTGGGGGTGGACGCAGAGTTAGCTGCCTGTGCAGCTCCTTTAAGCGCTCTTTCCTAATTGATTACCAATCACTGAAGGAACATCTCAAGGAATGGAGTCGGGATGCATGGTGAAACCTCAAGTGTTGCTGAAACATCCAGCTGTCGGGAGTGTGTATATATAGCTGCTGGGCCTGGCAGGCTCCCTTCCTCCAGGAGGGAGGGGTTTGGGAAGTCTTGTGAAAACAAGTTCCAGCATCAGAACAGGGAGCAGCCTTCCCCGCCGCGAAACGCGGAAGATTTGGGAGGGTGGGTTTAAGATGTGTTTTCCACCCCCTCCAAACTCCAAAGGGAAAAGAAAATCTCAGAATATTGCAGCTCCAATGCACCACAAACACTTTTGCAGAATACGTACCGCTTGGATTGGGTAGATATTCCTTACAGTCCGTACCATCTTGTTTTTCAGAAAACAGAACTGCCTCGTCGGGACCTAGTTTACTAACAGTCTTCCTAGGAATAGTGTGTATTGCAGCACTAATGCTACCTACATTGGGGGAAATGGAATCCCTGGTGCCTCTCTACCTCCACTTAAGTGTGAATCAAAAGTTAGTAGCTGCTTATGTTTTAGGTAAGTATTTTGCATTTTGTAAATGTTCTCTTGCAACGTCTGCCATTTGGGGAAACTTCTCCTGTGTTTGCCAGGGGCTGCAGGAAACTTGATGGAGACAAAGCACCGCGTTACATTTTGTTTTGCATCTCCACTTATATTTGAACTTGCAGCCATAGTGATATCGGGGTAAATTAGTTACTGTTAAGTATTTTAGACCAGATATAGTTGATATTTATTACATACAGGCCCCTACACGTTAATTTATTTGATGACTGGCCAACTGTAGTCATCTGCCAGTAAAATTGAATGGAATGTGCTGTTTCTTATTCTTAGATTGAAATAGAGGGTTACTCAATTGCAGAACCTGGATCTTTTCTGTTATTTTATTTCTCTCTCCAGCCCAGATGAGCTGGTCCGAAAGGCTCCATTCACTACCTTGTTGATAAGCAGTTGAAATGTGCAGAAATAAGTTGTTGTAAACCCTCCTGAGAGACCACTACCCTCCACAATCCTTCCTGATTTGTAACTTGCTCCTAAATTAGCAAGCGTAAGATAAGTTGCACATTTCATTTGTTATGACTGTCTTTCTAAACTGTTTCAGATTTGAAGAGCAGTCACTCTAAACTCACTTCTCCTGTCCCACTACCTGGCAGAAATGAGGATTTAAAGGAAAGGAGCTAGGCAGCTTCAAACTGATAGCTAGAGGTGAGGTAGTGATGGGAAAAGATGCGAGTTCTTGGTGGTTAACGTGCACGCTCAGTCGACTGGGCTGGAATGGTTTGAAAACTCCCTTGTTGCTAACCAGAAGCCCGCGTCTTTGCCTGAGCCCCTGGTGGTGTATTTTCTGATGGGGACCCTGCAGCAATCCTCGCTTTCTCTTTAGCTCTGGTTTTGAAAATGACTCCAGTGTCCGCTGGTGCCAGCTATCGTATTAAACCATTTGACTTCATACATCTGCAACAGCTTACCTGTTTCTAGATTCACTATGAAGTCCTTACAGTCTTTGATTCCTTTGGTAGCGCGTTTTTAGTGTTCGTGAGAAGATTCTGATCTAGTTGAAGATGTCCCTGCTTCCTGCAGGGGGGCTGGACTAGGTGACCTTTAGAGGTCCCTTCCAACCCAACGCATTCTGTGATTCTTCTTCTGTATATAACTTGCTCATCTAGAGTTACTTGCCCTTGAGGAGATGAAACCACTTTCGTCCACAACACAGTACCAGTGGATTGTGTAGCATTTAATTGAAAAGGGAGGTTAATACCACACCAGCTGGGCTGTACAACATCTGAGAAGTATTTACTTTATTATTATTTATTTATTTATTATTGCCTATACATGTGGTATAGGCTGTCCTGTAGCACCTTCCAGAAGCTTCTGTTCTCACTCTGCGATGATTGAGATAATCCAAGCTAAGGCCTGCAGCAGTTCGGGTAGTACTGATTGTCTAAACTAATACAGCCCTTAAGAAATAGCTGAACTATAATTCCTCTTTAACGGATAAATTGCTTGTCTAATGAAAGGCAGCATTACAGCTCTCTTCTGTCACACTTCTATCCTCAAAATCTTATAAAAGGAATAAGTTAAATCAGTGTGTAGTGGCAGGGTAGTAAAACAGTCTCAGAAGTTAGTTTATTTGTGCTGAGCTCTGTAGGCTTTAGCTGAGCTCTCTGCAGGGAAAGGCTGTTCCGTGAGCGGCGCCTGAGCCTGCAAGAAAGTCAGCTTGCCTAAGAACTGAGAAATTACTATTCTGATGTTACGTAAGGTTGGAATTGAAGGAGCCCGAATGTTTTTCCGTATCCCTCTCTGCCTTGTGCAGCATAACTCAGGGCTAAGAACTTGCAGGTTTGTACTTTTTCTGGTGTCTGCATGTAATTAAAGTGAACCTTTCAGTGTGCCGTGAGGAGGTGTATTAGCCCCATATTTCCTACTTTCATCTGGTTTTAATTGTTTTTAACCTCTGTCAGCGCGGTTCTGGCTTTTTTTTTCCTCCCTCTATAGAGGTCACAACACCCAGTCTGTAGAAAGCTCCCTATGTGGATGGACAAGGAAGTTTAAATCTTTGTCTAAAACTAGGCTTCGGTCAGTTATTCTGCCCAGAGCAGAAGCAGAAGTGCCTTGGAGCCCTCAGCTGCTGGGCCTGACTGACGGTGCAGCGTCGGAACTGCGCTGCCCAGAACTCGGCCCCCTGGAAACCGGTGGCTCTTGTGCTAATGTCACACTTACCCCCGTCAAAGTCCCGATGTCGAGGTTTTCCAGCGGTGAGATCGGTAACTGCTTGGAGTATTTACAGCTTCTGTAGTTACTAGATACACTGCACTTCACTGTCATTTTTTTTTTTTTTTTTTTTTTACACAGATTTTGACTACATCAAAACTCAGAGCAATACTTCCACTGTTGAAGTGCATATATAAACTCACTCTGCATGTATTTATGCCCTTCTACCTTATTTTCTGGCCTGTGACAGGGTAAAGTGTCTTTTCTTCGTTTTTAAATGTTTCATTCAGTGAAATTGAAGCGTTTAGTTCTTAATTCTTGTCTTTCAGGTCTCATCACCATGGTTATTTTGAGAACATGAGCAATGAGTGCATAGGATGGCAAACACCTTACTGTATATTCACATCATGAATGTGGACTGCCTTTTACTCCCATTTGGCTCATTAAGACGCTAGCAAAACCGTTCAGTGATTTAAGATACCTTCAGAAGTGTAATATATTTTAACTATGTATAATAAATGAAAGACTCAAAGCACTTTTGGGTGCTTCGGTAACAGACAGCTATGAAATGTTCAGTGATACCTGTGAAAATAATTTGAAAACAAAACAAACCAAACACTTTTATATCTATGCCTACTGTAAAAAAATCCTTATTAAAGCAACATTTGTTATTTTTAGTCTTACGTTCACATCAGTGCGTGATCACTATAAAAGCAAAACTTGTCTTATGTAAAACCTTCAGGCGGGTTGTGGTTGTACGTGCCGGGGCCGGTGCATAACACTTCTGTATCCCCACCGCAAGGCGGAGAGTTGTGACTAATCAGTGAAGAAAAATGAAGACTCCACCAGTGAAACTATGAAATAAACCATGAATTTTAGGTGAAGAAGTAATTCTCCCATTCCTTCCTTCATTACAAAGCTATGGTTGAGCGCTCATTTTCTTACCTGGGGAAAGAATTTCTGCAACAGCCGTTTTGTATCCCAGTTGCAGACAATAAAAAGAAGTTCTGTAATCATCAGATCCTTTCCTTTCTTAGGGATGCATGCAATATGTGAATTACGTGGCTTTAACAGAAGTTGAACTCACGCTGCACACTAATATAAAATCCTGCTTTTTTTTCTATTTTAGAGACTAAACTAAGTATAGCAACAACGGTGTTCCCCTACACCTTCCCTTTCCCCCCAGCCAAGAGAAGGGATTTCTTGCGTAGCAGAAACTCTTCCTCAAATGCCAGTTTTATATTCGAGGTCAACGTTTATCTTGTTTCGTATAACAACTCTTTCCCTTCACTTGGCATTTCATTGTTGAGATGTTGAGTTTAAAAATATTTCTACTGAAGGGCCGCTATTACTGCGTTTGATTCGTACACAAATCTTTATAAGGCTCTGGAATATGCTCTGATCTATATAAAAAACATTTTGGAAATTAAACTTTCTTTCTCCCTGCATGTTATGGGTCACTTTTCTGTTTATGCATGGAAGTACAAAGAAACCACGCAGCAAGGAGTGGTGTTTAAAAAAAGAAAAGAAAAAAGGAGAAAGGTTGAATTTAAGTTGTTAATCACTGTACGTTTTTTCTTACGTATTAAAAAACAACTAAGTAAGTCTCTCTAGGGCAATAAAATGTTACTTTAGTCGGATTCTCAGAAGAACTGAGATTGTGTCATCTCTCAACGTCAGATGATAAACAGTCAAACATTAACATTTGTAAAAAAAAAAAATAAATAAGCGTTCCTGGTTTGAGACCTGGGTGCCTCCAGTGACAATCTCCGAGTGTTTTCCTGCCCCGGCGGAGCTGCGGGCTCAGACCTTCTCTCTCGTTCTTTAGTACCTGCGCTGTTAATTCCTGTTTTCCTGAGGTGGGTGAACCGGCTGCCTCTTGAGGGAGGGCGAGGGAATGGAACACAAGTCAGGGAGATAAAACCGCCACGGGGTACAACCCTGGCTGTTACGTATTACAATACCCACAGTTTTATGTTAGCAGGCCTTAACGCAAAGACAGTGTCTTAAAACTAAAAAAACCCAAACAACCCCACAAACCTTTTTTTCCCCCATATCCTGGAGTTCCAGCCGTGGGCCAGGACTGTGTTTTGCCCGGCCCTTGCAGCAGCCCAGAAGCGAGAAATTCCCCCGTCCAGGAGCTGCGTCACTACAGCCCAAATCTCAACGCCTTCGTCCCACAGGACACGGCCCACGCACGGCTTGTGGGGAGAGAGACAAGACAGCAGAGTCCACCCCCCCGTCCCCAGCGCTTGGTGTCAAGGGACTTAAAGAGCAGCGATTTGTTTAAAAAAAAAAACCACCTTGACCAAAGAAATCAGTAACAAAAAGTTATCAGCACCTAAAACATCGGCCCATTCCTTTTTCAAGGGCAAGCGAGGAGCGGCGCACCGATAACAAAGATTAAACGCGCAGCGGAACGCAGCAGATGCAGATAAAACTGGTGCTTGGGCAAAATCAGCGTGACAGACGTCAATTTTGACTTCTTTCTACTTCAGGGAGATTACAGCGCACACACTATCATCGCAGAATTATTCCAGCAGTGGGAAAACAAGACCTGAGGAGAGTTTCAGTTCAGCACTGGGAGGGGGAATGTATCAAATCGCGTTACCACGCGCTCACAGGGAGACACCAGTAAAATTTTACTAGGTGGATATGCAAGATTTATATTTTCTGATGCATGTATATATATATGCACACACACCCCTCTAGCGCTTAACAGGGTTATGGAAAACACTGAAAGCCTTTGGAAATAACACCCGAGACACTGAATCTGCCTCCCCTTAAAAACACCCGGAAAAACAGTTAAGTGTTCACGTCATTTCCCATTCCTGACTGTTAACACAAACAAAACAGTCATTTCCTTGAAACGGGAAAGTATTTTCAGCAGAGAGTTGGGAGGGCTTTAGGATCACCCCGCAGAAACCATCACCTTGTTTACCCAGCGGTCGCTGTGGCACCAATACCGCAAACGAGCGATGCTCCCGAGATCGCTGTCACGAGCGTCACTGCTGGTAGCTGTAGGCTCGGAACGTGACCTCCTCTAGGTGTTTGCTCTCATCTGGATCAGCAAATGCTTAGACCTCCCTGTTTTCGCTAAAGGAGTGAATCGCAGAAAGCTTCGGACTACACTAGATGCAGTGTAACTGTCTCAGAGCTCCAGGGACGGACGGGGCTTTCAGCTGATGGGTTCCTTTCCCCAGGGATCGCAGGCAACGGAGCCCCCCGAGACGGCAGAGGAGGCTGAGATCACCTGGAAGCGGAGCCGGTCCCTGCCAGGGAAACGCTGAGCTGCTCCGAGCGTGCTGCAGATGGAAACAGTCGCTGCTGCTCTTCTTTAAACAGCTTCACGGTGGCATCTGTGGCAGCTCCAAGAGAAGCCCATGCACAGAACTGTGCCTTCAGCAATGAAGCATAGAAATCCTTCCTGGAATCAACCAGCTAAGAACTGTCAAAGTATGATACTTCATTTTACATTCACATGTAGCGAGTATCTGATAACCAACAAGCCTAAACTGGAAAGAGGCCGCCAAATAGGTTTGGCAATAAATCACCGTATTTTAGCCCTTGTTAACGTACATTTAAGATACCTGGCTCTCCTTCCGGCTGCCACGTTCCATCACCCCTTTCCTTTGTCAGGCGTGTGAATCTCAGACTTAAGACTTACATGCGCTGGTAATCCATCCCCTGGTAGGGCAAGAGTACAGAAGGAAACTTGCTGGAGCCCATAAAGCGGATCCAGGAATGCTTTGTTTCCAGGAAAGAAAATTCTCAGGTGCAAAGTGGTATTTGAACCTCAAAATTCAGGGACCAAGCTGTACAGGAGGTCTTAAAAAAAAAAAAAAAAACCAAACAAACCACCAAACCTTGAATTGCCTTCTCTGCCAGGGGGGAAATTGAGTTCCTGGTCAGGTACTTTGCCCTCTCTACTTGTGCGAGACCCTCCTGGCCAAGGAGAGACGTAGTAAGGGACCAGACTGCGACAGAAAGCACACGGGGCCGAGCAACCCTGGTATGTGATCCTCCCGCCCAGCTGCGAGCAGACACTTGGGCCGAGTGCCTGTAGAAAAAAAAAAAAAAAAAAAAAAAAGGTTTTCTCCTCTGTCCCTGTGAAATGGGGCACTCGCCTCCTGACGGTCGTGCTGGAGAAGGGACCATCTCCCGTTAGGGCTGAAGGAGACGCAGCCAAAGGTAACGGTGCCGGCGATGGGGATCCTCCTCGTAGGCGCAGCTGGCTGCCTGAGGAAATGGAGACCGAAGCCGCTGAAGGAGAGAAGCTGCCGGCAGCGTATCACTTGCTTAGTACCACTCCACGTGAACTAGCAAAGAAATGGGAAACCATCGCTACACAGTCCAGCAAGAGCCGTTTAAAGATAGCGAATGTGGACATGAAAGGAGTCTAGAGAACCCGTGTACCCTCAGAAAGTATTGGAGGTATAAAAACAGGCAGGTGACACTCACGGTGTAACAGCTAAAGCCAGGTAAGGGGATACACCCGCTTTTTGGTCTATTTTTGTCTCCTATAGAAGAGAACCCTGCAGAAGCTCTGCTGTACGCTAACTGGCTGTTTACTTTAGATAATCACCTGCAGCTAGTGCAGACCAGCCCCTGAAAATCTGCAAAGCCGTATAACCGGGCTGACAATAGAACGCGGAATTACACGCAGGCAAAGTAACGCACGCTGGTCTCTGAAACAGCAGAGATTCTGCAAAGGAATGATTTAAGCAAGAGCACAACCGAGATGGCAGCAGCACCATCAAAGCAGCGGATGGTCTCCTCACCGGAGGAGGAAGGGCAGCACGGCCCACCCGAGGAACGCGCTCCCTGGAATGCCTCGGTTGTGGAACATCAATTCAGACCCACCTAACTGCCACCATCCTCATCCCAGCAGAACAAGGGATACCAAGAAAGAACAAAGATGACTGATACAATGCTTATCAAAGACATGGAATAAAAGAACCAAGAGTCTGTAGTGGAACTTAAATCCATGTTCAACAATTAAAAAGGGAGGGATTAACAACACAATTTACAATAACAAAATGCAATTTTGTAAGTAACAACACGAGAGCATTCTTCCCTAGGAAACTGCAGATGCTCTCGGTGGCTTGAGGTATGAACATCAAGGCATTTAATGAGCAAGAACAGGAAACCACCGTCGGGAGACAAATAAAACTGCAGTAACGCTCTGGAATCCCATGTTCCATCAACATCACCAAACGCCTTAGTACCTTTCCATCAGGAACCTGTCAGGAATCTCCAAAATCAAAACCTCCTGCTGAAGTGAAAGGGTCTTGATTTATTTTCAGCAGGAAGCCTCTCGCAGCAATTTCAGTGCCACACAGCCCGATCTAAAAGACTTGAAAGTCTTGCCTTGAAAGACAAGAGAATACGCTACTTCTGTGCCACAAAACTCAATGCATGATGCACATCGTGGTTTTGATTTTTCTCCAAACGAGAGGAGAAAGTAACGAGAACCACCTAATCTTGAGAACCCAAGATTAATACCTTCGGCAACAACTTCTCCCACTTGAGCAGCTCTTTCTACCTAAGCTGACATCCGTCAAAATGTAAACATTTACATGCCATTATTAATCACAGAAGGAAGCCTTAAATAACAGCGTTTTACAAGGCTCTTATGAAGCAAGGAAAAGAAGAAAAACCATTAGAAGAATTTTACATTTGATAAATGCCGGACTCATCTGAGGAACCTTCATGGGAACAGGGAAGTCTCACCAGTTCCTTGAGAGACACGGGGGACCCAGCACGTAGGCATGAAGAGGCCGTGTTTGGATTTGGTTTAAATGCACTCACCTCCTCCCCCCTCTGAAGTTTCTGTTCCCAAGCCAGCTACTGAAAGTCAAACAAGGTTATTCTCCTTCAGTCGTTTATTTTTTTCCCCCTCCTCTCTCATGCTTCTACCACAAAGGCCCACCAGGGGAAGCAATCTCTCCCTTCCAGCATGGACATGGGGTCTGGGGCTTTTAGGTGTGGGGAAGGTTGGATCCCCCTGTGCCAGAGGAAAGGCACCTCCTGACCAAGACCTGGGCTCAATCTATCAAACAAGGATGCACGTACCAAATACACAGAAATGGGAAAAATCTGTTACAGGTCAACCAACCATCCACCCATCCAAGACACACCCTTAGGAAACAACCACCAAATCAAACTGTGAGGTGACAATTTTTGCATGCAGCTATTGAGAAGGAGTCTTGCAAGCCAAGCGCTCCTCTTTGGATTGATAAGGTTTTAATTATTTACTGTAGCTGTAAACATTCAATTACATTTACAAATATTTTAACTGGGTGCTTCCAGGAGAAGAGGGATCAACCTAAACTCCATCTGGCAGTTGGTGATGAGAAAGGTTGCTGAAAACAGGATATGAAGAGCTCTCACATTTTAATTATGACTCTTGATGATCTCTATTTTAAGTAAACGAGTTACGACTCCCAACATATGCAAGAACACAACAGCATAAAGTGAACATTTCTGCAGCGAGTCCTGCTGAGAAATGCACAAGCTGTTCCCAAGCTGGACGCTCACTGACGGCACTCGAGGTCACTCCTGCCCTCACCCCACCAGCAAACAACCACCGCAGGGCTGGACTCGCAACTACGGCACTAATATTAGAACCACATTAAACATTCATAAATGGAATTATCTTAGTCTCCCACCAAGACAAGATTTTGGAGATCTGTTCCATTTGTACGGGTTGGTGACTGTTTACACTCAAGCTTTTTGAAGAAAGGTGAAAAGAACAAATTTAGGATTAAATTATACGAATCCCAGGAGGGCAGCGGGCAGCTGTTCAGCTGAGTATTCGGCTCAATTGGCTCGCTGACAACACTGGGAAGACCCCAGCAAGTTCAGCTGGCTGATGCACAGGCTCGTTTTTCCTGGCATTTGTACCTCTCTTGTAGCGTGAAGTATCTGTTCCTCTGCTAAATGCAGTAACCACCGAAGCGCTCATTCCAAAAATACAGCCCCCCTGAGCACTGGCACGGTTATCAATGTTCCCTCGGCAACTATGTCATTCTGGAGAAGGTGGAAGGAAGAAAAACACCTCTCAGTCGTCAAGGAAGACACGCTGGCCCGAGACCCGATTTAACCGCCAACAAATCCTCCAGCATAGTTTGCAACCAGAGCAATCAAGTGCCCATCACAAGCGCAACTTTGGAAGGGTGCCATCCCAGAGGAGTGGCAGAATCCCGCAGAGAAACAGCCGTGTGCCCTGAAAGAGCTGCAGAATAAAAAGAATTTATATGTAATAATATATACTTATATACTATTCTTCAAAAAAAAAAAAATAGAAAATACACGTGATCATAATACTTCCAGTATGGCCTGAGACAAGCAAGCTGCCCATTTGGGCAGCTGAGCAGCCTGGTCTGGTGGGAGGTGTCCCTGCCCAGGGCAGGGCTGGGAACTGGATGATCTTCAAGGTGCCTTCCAACCTGAGCCATTCTGTGATTCCATTTCTTCTCGGAGGAAGACAAAGGCATAGACACTTGTAATATGAACTCAGATCAGTTAAGGAAGGTCCCATGCAATAGTCCCGTAACCACGACACTTCATCAAGCAAAGCTTCAGTATCCATTGTTCGTGAGTAAATGGGGCATTCGTAAACTAGAGGCAATACTAAGAGCATGAGTCACTATGTGAGTACAGGGTTGATTATGCGCATTGTGTAACACCCTCATTCCCTGAATCCGGATACATATTTTGCAGGGTAATTTTGTTCCAAAATCTAATATTTCATTTCAGTGGAAAAAAAACCCTATACGCCTCTCCTGACTCCAGGGCGCAAAACTGCAGCTTCTCGATGACATGGATGGACAAGAAATTGAGATGCCTTTTTCCACAAGTTCAAAGCGATTTCTGTTTTGCAAAAAGCAGGGAAGGGAAGGACTGCGGATGTGTAACTATTTCTCTCCCCTCCAACAGCATTAATTGCCCTATCGAGGCAAACCACAAAGACTCCCCACTTCTTCCCAAGAGATACGAGCCGCAGTCCTGCCCACCAGCCCCGCTGGGGCATCATATTCCGAACTGTTTCACCATGGCTTCCTCTAGGTACAAAACCAGGGACACGTTTAGCTATTAAAGTCTTTTGAAAATGTTTGGGTTTATTCTTCGGTTTTCCTAGAGCTGTCACAGAACGTTAAGACAGCATTGCGTTAGGAAAACAGAAAGTCTGCCACAGATTTTAAGGCCAACCTAAATGTAAACTAGACCGGGTGGAAGTGGGTTACAGTAGGTATTCCGATTTAGAAACATTTAATCACAGATGAAAACAAGAATGGTGAAAACCTCTCTAACAAAGTGCAGAAACAACAAAGCACGTTTCTTTTTCCATTTATTGGCACTTATTTGAAAAATAGCATAAATATTCAACAGAAAAGAGACAAGTTGACCCACACGCAACTGTTAAACCCCTCTACTGATGCATCTTTTATAAAAGACTGGAAGAAACACCAGGAGGTTCATTCTTAAGAAATAAGCAAGATTAAAAAAAAAAAAAAAAGTCTTGCCCTCACCGCAAGAGTGAACGCACAGCAACTCTTTGGCACATACCTGAAATTGCGAAACAAAACTATGCCATGTTAGAGAGAGAGCAAACAGCCATTAAACATGAGCTTGTCCATCTGCCACAGGGACGAAGGGCAGCCTGAATTGAGAAAAAAAACCTGCAATCAGGAAGTTGACTATTACAATAATTTAAGAGGAATGAAATCAGAAGTATACCACGTCATATCTTACTTGAACTGAGTAAAACTATTAAATAGATTCTATTTTCTTTCTACAATAAGGACATATAGAAACTGGTCATTGGTCCTCAGGTCACCAGGTCTTTGCACTCCAAGTCGTCCGTTTCCACTTTTGATGGCTGCTGTTGTTGAAAGCTTCATCCATATGGTTCTTCCACAACAGATATAGCATGAGCTTTTCTCCTACTTGAGGAAGTTTCCATACTTTTCTCACTTTATGACACGTTACAAAGTTTTAGTGTTTAAAAAGAATCCATTTTGCTTCATTATAAACCTCTCTGGAGAGAAGGCTTGAAACCACACAGTACAGACGCGTACACACGTACAAACGGGGACCTAGCTGGGGAAGTTCAATTGCACAAGAGTCAACAACCAACAAGAGGTTGCCACTAGAAAATCTGAAACAGTTCTCTACGGCAGGCTCGGCAGATTTTTCCTCCTGTTTGGGGAATTTCAGAGTTGCTCAGAATGCCTCAACCCACTGACTTTTCAAACATAGTACAAGAATCCCAGAACATCTCAGATGACCAAATTCTAGGCTTCCAATCAGCATCTGAAGTTTTGAGTGGCAGAAGTAACTGGATGCCACTGTTTAAGAAAGTGACATGAGAAGATTAAACGTTTGATCGCCTCAGCCTGTAAAAAGGCATTCAAGATTCCTCACTGTATTTGTCCAACAAAAGTCATAAATGAGGACCAATACTGTCTGTTAAAATAATGTACTTCTGAAGTACTAAATACTAAAACTTCAGGATTTAATGTTTGTTCCAAACATTATTACTATTTTTCCCTATTAAAAGACCTTTAACAGAGCATCTACCCCTCTAATACTTCATCTAAATGGGGAAGAAAAAAAAAAAAACCAATACAAAAATCCAGAAGAATGTTCCACACCTAATTTGGATTTAGTCACAACAGCAGTCATGATCATGAATAAAATCCAACATGTAAATTTAAGCTGACAATTCACCAGTTTGTTCTTTTGACATCTATTAGAACACAGAACTGATTAACAGCCAATCAGAACAGAACACAAGAATCAATTCCTGCCCCCTAATATTCCCCCTTTCGTATGAAGAACAGAAAATATAAATACCTAACACTCGGGGAATAACAACAAATTAGTAAGCTGCTTCATTGGTTTCAGACTGAGGACAAATCTGGAAGTTATCTGCTACGACATAAGCACCACGTTATGTTAGCGAGGACTCTGCCTCCTGGCTGATGGAAAGCCAAGTCTTCCACAAGCAGAACGTACACACAGTATTTGTAACTTATGCCAACACGAAGATATCCATTGCAAATCACCAGCTTGCTCTCCGATGTCAGCATCAAATATGTTTGCAATTCAAATGCTTACTGTATTTTAGTAAATGTCATACTCATCACTAGAAACCTGAATTCCTCCTCAAGGAACTATTCTGGAAGTTTTCTAGAAATAATGACATTTCTGAAAGTTCCTATGAGGAACAGAATCAGTTACACACAACAAAGTCTCATTGATATCCAGCCTGTTTCTTGGTGTCCGTTAGCAGACTTCTGCTTCTCAATTAATAGGTAACTTAGCCGTAAGATCTACTGGTAAAAAAGGAGATCTGGAGTCAGAAAGTGAGACTGGAGAGTCTGTGCTGGTGCCGACTTCAGCTGGTGAGTCACAGGAAGAGCCTGCACTGCTTCTGGTGTCATCAAGAGCGTGTGACGACAGACTGAAAGCAGAGTAACAGCAAGGTATGAGAAATGAGGTACTCATTCTGGTAAGCTTCAAATACTAGCTTCCATTCATTATAAAGCCATTTTAAAAACAAATGTATACCTTCGAAGGAACAGAAAGCCCTATGATTTGAGTCTTGCAGTCACTTGCAAACCTTGCACTCACTTCCAAACAGAGAACGTGCTGCCCATTTTCTCCTTCAGCTCACCAGAAATGGTGTACAGACTAGAAGCATCGGGCTGAGCAATTCATGGCAAGCTTCACCCCATCTCCTACAAAGTCCCAGGCTAGCGTACATCCAGAGATCAGGGGAGCTGATAATAAACTCTACATGCTTCAGTTGTACCATTCACTACATATTTCACAGGACACGAAATACAGATAGGTGATCTAGCATCAGCGACAGCATCAACGTTTTTAAAAATGACCATCTCCTAAAGCAAGATGCAGCAACTGAACCTGCACTGCTATGCCTGCTATGAATAGGGCGTACAAAAGAGAGATGTTTTTAAAGCACTTTTAAAACCTCTATGTTATTATTGCCACTGCAGTGGGCTCAAACCTTGTGCACAGCTCTGAGAGATGCAAAAAGGACAAACGTACTGTGAATAACCCTGTCTTGATAGCTGTGTGGGCACACCCTGTGTATTATTAACCTCTTGACTAAAATGCTAAATCAAAATCCCTTGCTATTTCAAGTCGTTACGATTTTCAACCTAGTACTTTTTATCTCCTCCCAGCAGGGAGGGTCAGACAGACTGATTTTGCTATGTGACTAAGAGCAAGGAAAAAAAAAAGAAGACACCCCAATCCACCCACAAGCATTAGCATTCACATTTGATTGCAACTTGAAACTAGACTCCAAAAACTGCCAGCCATGAGGTATCTTTTCCTAAACACGCTCAACTCCCATACATGTGACACGTTAACAGTCAGTCCTAGAAATTGTAAAATTGCCTGTTTATTGTGATCATTTTGGTGCTGTGTAATTACAGGATGTCTGTATTAATAAAATAAAAGACAAACCCAACTTCAAGCATGATCAATAGTAGATGAAAAGAGACTTGTGGTGCTTCTGATGAAATGGACATAATAAATAGCAGAGCATTTACCATCCCCCAAGGTCTGCCTGATGTGACACTTCAGGGGTAAGCATGTGGGTGGATCCTTGGAATAACCTTTTTGGGTGATCTTCCATCTCTGTTACACCTTTGGTAAGAGATACGGAGTGATAAAAATTACTACTCATTTAAATGAAAATCTACTTTCAACATGCTTCTACAGAGCAAACAGAATAGAGGTTCAAACTTGTTACAATAGGTTGAGTGTTATTTTATACATAAAACATAGAAGGTCGATGCTGAGATTTTAAAGGCTGCCTATTTCTTGGAAACATTTTAGTCCAAGCTCCAGGAAAGTTTAGTGAGTTATGAACTGAGGTTTAGATATCAGATTTTCATTCTTCAGTAGCAAAGAATAATCTTTTTTGTACAGTTTATTCAGCAATCAGTTCACTGGCTAGGACTAGCTCCGCTGAAGTAGACAATGCAAGAATAAGGAAAACTTGCTTTCCTCTTGCAATCAATAAAAACAAAGTCCAGGGTTATCAATAAATTTATATATTGACTTTGATTTCCAAATACACCAGAAGAAGAGGGGACAGATACATGCTTAAATAGGCAATGACAGATAAAAGTATTTTAAAAAGCTGTCTCAGAGCCAGAAGTGTTCTGTTACAATGGTGAAGCAAGAAGAATTAAACACAGGTGCAACAGAATAACCAGGAGTTAAACTTGAAGAAAAAGGAAGATATAGTAACATTTCCCAATAAAGCTGTAAGGTGTCTACCAGGTCGCTGCATCAGTTTTTGGTTTTGAAGAGTGATTTTAAATCCACAGTACCTGTGCGCTTCAGTTAGTCAGGACTTTGAATTTTTCTATTTGCGAAATACACCAATAGTTGTATTCCTTGTTTTGTTAAGCCAGTTACGGTAGTTTCTTATCAGATCTATATGACTACAGCAATGGGGAGGCATTAGAACAGAACAACTATTAGTTTTACAGAATAGTAAGAGGTAATTTATCTATTTGTCTGTTTTATCCCTACAAACAGTTCCATTTATTTGGTCATCTGTAATACCATCTATTTCTAGTCACTCTTTGAAGCATCAGCCAATTGAACAGAATTATGAGGAAAGCTATACGAATTACGCCAAGGTCTTAACTTTATAATATTAGCCAAAACCAAATACTGTACCTTTTCTTTTTATTGAGCCAAGAACACTTGGTCGAATGCAGTTAATTGGACTCTGGCTTCTCCTGCTAAGAGAAGGCATATGCTATACTGATATCACCATTACTAAAAAAAGCCTAAAAACGTGTAAAGAATCAGAAGACATTCAGACAACAAACTACTAAGTGGAAAGCACTGAGAAAACAGGCATTAAAACAGCTTTTCCAAAGTAAGGGGTTTGTTGTGGGTTTTTTTCCCCCCTGAAAAAAGATCTTAACAGAAAAAGTTTAATCATATTATTTCACAGCTGAGACAGTCTAACTGACTAGATCTCAGCTGACAGGCTACACTTTGCTAAACTGTTAGGGCCTAATAAAATTTAATTGTATGTCCACATCACTCAGAAAAACATCCAATGCAACTAAAACCAGAATCAGTAACAAACCTTGAATCTGCTTGTTTGGCTTATTTCCCCCCTTAGAACTCAAGTCAATTACTTTAGATGTGATTAAGAGCAACAGAGACTACACTAAGAAGACAGATCCCACAGTGCAGCCCACTTTCCCAATGCTATGACACGAGCATTTTAACAAATATTTTAGAGCACTGTAAAAATCTGAATTTTACATGCATACAAAGTTGTTATTTGTGGTCAGAAATCAATTATGTACGTAAAAGATTCTGGTATTTCAAAAGCCTACTGTGAACAAGCTGTGCCACTTCGCTATTACCGATACGATCTGGTACTTACCTCGAAAATCGCCTTGTTGGACTTGGGCTGGGGCTTGGAGGTAATCCACTGCTACTCACCAAACTTTGCAAAGATGGTGAGAAACATTGCTGAGAGCAAAACAGTTTGTGTTATTTAAGTATAAACACTGTATCACACTCATATGGTAACAACCGATCCTTATCGCAGGTAAATAAGCAACCTGCTACCAATTTAATCAACCAGTCAATACAGCTGGGTATACTGACATAGCACTTTCTGTTACTGAGAAAAAAAAATAAATTAAAAGTGGGACAGATTCCATTTTCATGCAGAATATATGCAAGTTGACAAAGATTTATTTCACCATAACCTGGTTAAACAGACTATGGTTCATAAAATAAGAACGTATGCCCCCTCCTCTTATTCCAAGAGGAAGGCAAATAAAGAATAAGGTTTACTAACCACAGATTAACAGTCAAACACTCCACAGAAATTCACATCCGCAAGATGTGCAACTGCTAGCTGGTATTTTCTGGTTTGGGGTTTTAGGGTTTTTTTGTTTACTCTCTAGTTTCTTGTTTGCAGCTGAGGCAGAAAGGAGCAGGTGGCTTAACCTCTTGCTACTAATTTGGTTGAATTTATTTAGCACTACTCAAGATATAATTATTGTTACCACATTTTGCTCACCTTCCCTATTCCTCTGGTAGGTGAAGGAGCTGGAGAAACTGGGACAAAGTCTACTTGCTTTGGTGATGATGATTTTTCAAAATCATTGTCGCTCTGCAAATATTACACATAATTAATCTTATCAGCTAGTACCTTAACATGAAGAGGACTGATTGGTGTGGAATCGAGTATGATTCCAAAGTTATCCTCCATCATTTTCACAATTTTTACGTAGCCATCTATGAGCTTACACTTTACAAAAAAAAAAAACCAAAACACAAAAACGAACAAACAAAAAGCCTTAAACATTACATGGTGAGCATCAGAACATGGAAGAAAATAGAAAATTTGAACAGGCAGACACCCATGCAGTCTTCTTTTGACATACCAGCCCAAGGAACCCACAGGTATCCTTGAACAACTGAGAATTCTATGCCTTGTTAGCATGAAAAATTGCTGATCAAAAGCAGTGATATACTAACACCTTAATTGTAGGTCAAACTATAAAAGAAAATGTTGACATGAGAGAGTCTCTAGTGTCCTGATACTGATCACAGAAACACAAATTAAAGCATGAATGCATTACCAGGCTCAAGCTCTCCTCCCATGAGTGGCTCATCTGCATTGCTACTTGCACTTCTCTATAAAGAAGAAAAGAAATGCATTGTCCCAGGCTCATAGAAGACTGCATTAAATATTCCAATTTGCCTTAAAGCTTACCTTTCACGTACTGTTTCTCTGTTCATCAAATTCATTCCTTCTTCCTAAAAGATTCACAGATGAAAAATTAAGACCAAAAAAGAAAAAAGCTTTGCTACAGCAAATGAGAAAAGCTCATTTAATTTCACTTCAGTATGCAAAAAATTTAATTCAACTTGGTTAAGCCACAATAACCTCAATCTCTCATGACATGAAAAGGAGTGAGGGGGAGAGGATGGGAAAGAGAAGTAGCAAGAGAGACCATCTCACGAGAAGCACTTATGGGAGTTGGTTGTTTCTCAAGCAGCTTTTTTATTTTCATTGGTATCCAAGAGGTGGTTACAAAACTGAACAATGATAATACAAACCAAACGTTTTGCACGTGCTAGAGTATCTTTATGCTCTCTAGTACAGATAATAGAAAATACAGATACTGGAAACTAGTACAGATAATTCTCGAAGGCACAACTGGATCCTTACCTCATTCTATGTATTAGTAACTAACCAGACTGTCAGCATCTCATCTGCAATAGTCTTTTTTTCTAAAACATTATTAAAATGGACCAAAGGAGTAAAATTAAACTAAACGTTAACACCAAGTTAAAGTGCAAACTTGACTCGATCCCCTCAGGTATTCACCCTCCCTTAAAACTAACTGTATACCGTCCAGTCGGTTGAGTAAATTAGTAGATTCCCTAATTCAGTCCAGTTCAAGAATAAAAGTTCAACTAAACATCTTCACAATCTTCGTCATATGTAGGAAGAGTCTTATTAACATGATTCAACTGTGTGATTATTTGCTAAGATTTGAAAGAGATCAGAAATACAGAAATGGAAACACAGGTTCCCATCTGTGCCAGTAAGCATACAGGACATGGAATTTCAACTTGTCAAATTAAAGATGAAACACAAATTAGGAAACATCACTGTTTGCTTTAATAAATGTATGGAACAAGGATGAATACAGAAATATTTTCCCAAAAAAATTGACTTATCAAACTTTACTTCATGTAATATAAAAGAACCACAGCAGTTCATTCCCTTGTTCTCAGCACATTTAGACATTAATCCTAAGCTTTTTTATGCTGATAAAAACAGCTTTACAAGTCACCTGAGTGCTTCAGAGTCTCTTCAGGCCAGTAAATTATTTACATAATGCAAGCAAGCAGTTATTTTCTTCAGGATTACTATGCATGCATCTTAAATATCTGAGATGGGAAGCAGAAGTGCCTTCCATCACTTCAGACATCATACCCTGAAAATGCTGTCCAAAGCGTTAATTGTTTTCTTAACTTTTCACCCTGTAAAAATGAAGCCTAGCCATTGAAAACTAGCAAGCTAAAAAAAAATTATAGAAAAAAATATATCAAGCATCTTCAAGCTACTTTTATAAAGATTCTACCGTTAAAAAAGTCAACAAGTAAAATGGAGGAGCCACAAGAGTTTGAGCTTGTTGATTTTAAAACTTGAGTCTCCAGACTGCGGTCTGTTTTCTGGTAGCAGTGCTATTTAAGCCTGCTCAGATATTTGCCACCCTCCCACCCTCCCAAAGTGTTTGCTCGGGTGCCCTTCCCCCCCTGCTCATGCTGTGACAGCCCAAGTACAGTGATCTGGATAAGAAAATTACACAGATGAAAAATAGCCCCGCCAGAAGAGTCCAAACTATTTTTCAGCCAGAGCACTTCCTCATCCAGGTCATTTTCTGGCTGCACAACAGTCTTGTGCCAACACAAGTTAAGGAACACTTTGTTATTGGCCCTGAATATTTACGCTGGCACTGCTGCCAAAAACTTGGTGAAACTTTACCCTAAGGGTTTACATTAAAGGTTTCCTTTCTAAAATGTCCATTTTAAGATTTCTCTTCCTGCTCAAATCTCCTTCTCACTGTAAGATCTACTCTATGAAATTCAGAACTCTGCAGACGAGATACAGCCTTTACTTTTGAAAACACCTTGAAGTGATAGAGTGCAGCAGACTCTCTACTACAGTTTCAAAGTAAAATCTGTAGGCATTTGAAGGACATTACACATGAACTGGAAAAAAACCAACCGCCTATAAAAAAAATGTAAAATTAAAAAAAAATTAGAATCTGTGCTTACCTGTTTGATTTGATGAAGACGGCTGCTAGGAATGCGGATGGGAGATGATGGCACAAACTGCAAAACAAAGCCACATACAACTGAAACACACTTAGAAACTACAGAAGGGTGGGAACCACTTTACAGTGGTATCCCAAACTAAAAAATGTATGTTTTTTTTTCTTTCATAACAATCTCACTATGCACAAGCTACATTAATTACATGCAATGACATGGTAATATGTATTTTCATTTTATACTGCATTGTTTGCTCACTGATGCTGAGTGGTATCAGCCTGGCTTTCACTTCATTTCCAGGCAACTAGAACTCACAGCCTTCTCCACAGAAGGAAGCTGCTTTTAACTAGCACACCACCACCTTTAATATATATGGTTGCATAAATATTTTCATTTTCAAGTGATCCAGAAGGGTCCCCAATAGATCCTTTAAAAATACAAAGCCAAAACGTCACATTGTGCAAAAAGGTTCCTGGATTGTTGTCTGCCTATAAATGAGTACTTTGACGGGTTAAAAAACCAACAGCTATCAGAAGGCTAGCAAAGAGGTAAATACTTTCCCTATGGTTTCTCAAGAGCTTCACTGATTCAGGTGAAATCAAAGAGGATGTCACTAAAAATGGTCAGTTTTGCATCAAGATCTCACTGGAATGCTGTGATCTAAAACTGCATCCTCAAAAGCAAGTATTCAAAAGTTATTATTTTCTCAAAATATAATTTCCTTTTATATATTTCCCATCCCTCAAATGTTTGACCCTCAGTTGACTTTTGTCATAATCCATTCAGCGATGAAAAATTCAAAGCTAAAGCTTTGAACAGAGGTTTAACTTTTTCTCTGTAAGCTGACAACCCCTCCAAAAAACAATTTTTTTTTTAAAATGGATGCATATTCAGCAAGTAAAGTTTGCATTATTACTAAGCGTTTATATACTTTATGCAGTATGAGGCTTCATCCGCTTCACAAAACGTTCCTAGAGCTTTTCATTATGCTAAAGTTGGGGAACTAAAAAACATTCAGTTAACCGTTTACTGCGCCATCTTCTACTCAGTGCCAGGGAGAATACAAAGATTTTGCTGCCTCACAGCCGGTAAGTTATCACCGACTATTAATGCTTCATATATCCAAAATCCTCCCTCTAAAAAAACAAACATCAAGACATCACACCCTTCTTCTCACCATAGACGTTAGCCTATCAGACTCACACAGAGGATGTCACCTTTGTGCCAGAATTTAGTCATCATAATATATACTACTAAAGCTTAACGGCTATAATGTCTTGATTTGCCACTTCTGAAGTCCAGTTTAGGTCAGCTTTACTATTATACTGGGCTCCCCAAAATCCTGTGCACCTAATAAAAATTCCTCCAAGCTGTACCAGCCAGTATGGACCTTGAGCTGACCTTGATTCTCACATAGAGAAAAGTATCTGGACAATAGTACATTCCTGCCTATTCGCTCTGCCACTCCATGGTAGAAATGCGTTTGTTCCACTCATCATATTCTAATTTTATGACTATGATCCACATTCTTTAAGGTCTGACATTAGTAGAATATATACGAAACCAGCAGCTTGCAGGGTAAAATAAAAATTATAAAAAGACAGTTAAAGTGTTCCTCTGCGGGATCTAATGCACTAACTAAATCCATTAACTCTGAGGGTCCTACATCCCGTCTCTAACAAGTCACGACCCTTGCTTTGTCAACGCTGAACACTCACTTTTCCCCTGTTCGTAGTCCTTTGATTTAACTCTAACAAGAAACTATCAGAAGCCTCGGTCCCTTTTAAAGGATGCTTGCTAAAGCAGACAACACATTTGTTAAAATCATGCTACTTAAATCTCCCGCATCTTAAGAAAGCACAAAGCTTAATGAAGAACATCATAAACTATTTCTCTTCCTCGTGACAGTCTAACAGCTTCCCCTTGCTCCCTTCTCCAGTACGTTAGATAAACTTTTTCACTGCAGGTAAGGTTTCGGCAGAGCCAGTCTGGCAGGCAGCACAGCCACAGCCAGCAGCCACCTGCCCCTGCTGCCTCTGCCCTGCCACTGCTGTCCCTGCAGTGCCCCCTCTCTGCTGCCAACACAAACATCGCTGGGGCCCCGCTGAACCAAACAGGCAACTTACCTGGCTTTAAAAAAAAAAAAAAAAAATTAAAAAAAAAATCAACTTTTGCTGAAATAGTACCCAAACATCTAACCACAGACTAAAATGCTTTGCTTAAACAACAAAACTAAACCCCCAAACAGACAAACAAAACAAAACCCACCAAAACATTTACTCGCTAGATGCCACTGATATCTTCTGCAAGGAAATAAAGAGTGGATACTGGGCCTAGCTGACCCTTCCTTGGCAGCTACATGTAGCATCAGGAAACTGCAGATTAAGACCCAGCCAAAACGGCATAGCTGCCCCTGTAGCCATCATTATGAAAGAGCTGGAGAGTCTGAGACTTGGAGAAGCTACTCAGAAAATAAAAAGATTTAGAATTCAGCTGAGCAACTGGGACAACCCCAACAGCCCTGAAGATAGAGCTAGACAGAACACGACCTTCAGTTTTCAAAGCATTTTAGCAACTTCCATCGTTCCCGTGACAGTGAACACAACACAGATTAGACAAATACTAAACAAATTTTTTCCACTACATTAATAAAACATAAAATTTTATCTGTACTTACAACACTAAATTAATAAAGTTTCAGTCACTTACTGAATCTTTTCACTCTCTGTAGTAAGATCTTACACTGCAATAAAACTTGGATTAGTTTTATTATACATTTACTGTATATTATTATATATTAGTATTATTATACAAACTGTGGTTTTAAAAGTACACTTTATCAGCAAAATAGATGGCATCGAGCCCCTTAGAATATCTCTAACATCATAAAACTACACTTACTACTTCACTATAGCAAGAATGCCAGGTGAGGTTGCTTAGGATCCTTAACGTTGAAAGTTTAATTATTTTTACAATGGTCCTGGTTTAAGACCACGGAAGGATAAGATAACGTCTAAGTTCCTTTCTCATTTCATCTTCCCTGCCATCTTCAACAGAACCAAAAAACAGCCCATAATTCAAAGAAATATTTCAAAATGGACACGGCAGTCCTTGTCCATGGAGTCACTGGAGCACTTGATTTCAGCATAAGTACAATTTCAATTATATTTTGCCAGCACCTGGTCAGCTGGAGGTAAAGAAGAAAGTTAACTTTCAGGATGCTTTTTAACAACCTTCAGGTGAGGTGAATAGTTAGGAACATTGTCCCATGCAGACGGGAACACTGGTTCAGCCCAGAAGACTACAATGTCTATTAGGGGCAGCCAGAAGAGGTAGCCCCTCAGTGAGCTAGCTCCTGCTTCCCAGAGAGTTCAGCGTAACACATCTAAATTAGTATCTTTTTTGCCCAACAACAGAGAACCTTCAAGAAGTAAACACAATAAACTGAGCTTTTGCCTTTGTTTGTTTCTCCTTTTGTCTGACCACAAGCATAAACAAATTTACCCTAAGCTGCCACCCTAAAAATATATATGAAGAAAGAGACTACTGTTTAAAGAAATCTTTACCATAAAGCATTCTATGGGGTTTTATACCCTAGCAGGAGAAAAGCTTTTCCACCAGTCTTTCTAGACTTGCACATAAGTATCCTGGTCTGTTACAGATGCAAACCTTTGCTGAAGTAGTTGTCTGTCCTGATTTTAAAACAGAATTTTAGCTAAGGGGCATCAGTGAGCAAAACAGGAGTGCAGTATTCTTCAACCATTAACGTGGGGCTAACAAATTATTTCTAGAGCATCTTCGAAAGGTAACTAAGAAAATCAGGATAATTTTGTTAGCATTACAGGGACTTTGTTTCCCATGTTTAAAAATAAATTGATACTACTCCCCTCCCACCCCAACATGGCTTAGTTTTTCCAAAACATTAATAATCAACTGAATGCAGCTGGATGTTATCTTCTGTCTACCTGTTTCTTAAGGCTTTCTTAGGGGAAAAGTTACATTTCTGGTTATACGTGAAAGTCTGAGCAAAAATTCCTTTTGGTTAGAGGAAATAACTACCCCATGCACCCTAACACTTTAGGGTTAGCAAACCATCCTGTCTATGTGGTGCTGTGCAGGTGTTCTAAATCGGTCAAAAATCACACCCTTCTACCACAATTTGTATGATACCAAAACACAAGATATGCAGTATTTTCTCTGGGTTTAGATTAATATTTTAAAAATTCAGATTTAGGGAATTGCAATAACAGAAGTCTGACAAAAGTTGAAATCACAAATGAATGTCTCTAAGAGATACAGAATCATTCATCCTGGAAGCCTCAAGATTCATGGTCTATCAGTTATATCTTGTTATATTAGTTGTTGATTACAAGGGTCTATTCTGTCATCACTATAGAAAAGACAATTTAAGATTAGAATATCACTATACTTTTAAAAAAAAAAATCAGAAATGATTAGCATGCTGGTTACTGAACAACACATCTATGTAATTAGTTCTCCTCATGAATTATCTTTCTTACTCTGTCTTAGAACATCTGCTTGCATTTTATAAACAAAGTTATCATCACAATGAAATATAAGTACTGTCCAAGGCCAAATGGTTTATAAATAACATTTCACTACAGCTACAGCATATTAATGTCACAGTCTAGAGCCTTGTTTCTGAAAACATGTGGTATTAGGTTCACAGACTGCCATCTAATTTTCTTCTTTAATCCTGTTTGCACACTTCTAATTTGGACCTAATGCGGTTGGTCTAATAGTTTTCTTACCAGACTATGACGATTCATAACTGTGGTGCTGTTCCGACGGGTGCGCAAAACGTTAGCCTGGAACACCTGTGAATTATCGCTGTGAAAAGAAACACTTGTCAAATGCAAAAGCCATTTCCTTCCTATCAAAAAGCACCTCTTAATATAAACTCAGTGTCAAATGCTATGACAGCTATATATCATTTCAAGACAAAGCACTTGAGAGACAGGTATGTAAGAACTCTTCTAGCTTGTTGGCAGAGAGTGGAAACCAAATTGCTCTTCCCCCAAGTCCCAGCTACTTCAATTGATGACTTTAACTAATCATATTGAGTCTCCAGAAAAACTGTTTTAGACAGCTTTTATCTAGCCATAAATAAAAAAAATAAGCAAAGCTTATACTGTGAAATAAAAGCCAACAGAATAGGCATAACACTGTGGTTTCACCAAGAAGAATGCATTGACTCTCTTCCTTTAAAACATCAAGTACAAATGACCAGACATCATTTACACTTTTCAAAGAAGTTTCACTCAGTTTACACTCACTAGAGATCAAAGAGTTGCCATTTGATAGGCGGTGGAACTGGAGAAATTTAAGGGACCCATAACGTGATGCACAGAGGTGAGATTTACTGACTGAGGCCAACACCTACAACTCCTTTTTAGTGTAAGTGTACTGGTTGGTAGGCAAACCCAACACCAACAGGACATCCTGAAACCCAGGGTTTGCATGGAGAAAACAGGCTGGAATAATTCTGTAACACATATAGGCTGAGTCCAATACTCAGTGCTAAATAGAAGAGAAGAGAGGGAGAGAAAAAAAACCTACCCTACAACATCCTTACCTTTAATCTCCCTTGCAAAAACACCAGAGCTCGGCAGATCTCAGACGTACCTTCCACAGAAAATTCTAACATTTCCCATTAAAAATCAATTTTATTTGGTGCGAAAACAAGAATCCGAAGTTCTATGAAAGGTAACTTCTGTGATCTAAAATCTCCACTTAAAAATGTTCTCTGGCTCTACGGTAACTCATTCTCCATGCTCCTTACTAAATCTGTTAATGAAGAAGTCAAAACAGGAGGCAGAGCAGAAAAGGCAAGCTGTTCAAGAGCAAGAGCTTTCGTTTCAGTTTACCCAACAAAGCCATTCTGGGAAAAACTGACGTTTCTTGCCAAGAGCTGCAATCTTGCAAAAACAGTTTTCTGCTGCAAAATTCCTAATGAACACGGAAATGACTGCAATCACCTCAAATTAGTTCAATGGCATTTTAGTGTAATTTGTATAAACACCTAATGCATTCTGTATACATAGTTTCAAGGCAAGAGCTCACACTTACCCTTCTACCTGCCCAAGTCCCAAAATAAATAATTTGTTTCCAACATGGTTGTGGGATGCTGCTTTTCCTTTTTTTTTTTTTTTTTAAAAAAAGAATCAAGGGTCTCACAGTTTGTAAGAAACAAAAGGCTTACAAAAGGCTGAGATCATAAAAACAGCTCGTCTCAGTTACAGGATTAGTTTACCTGCTCAGAAATCTCCCTGAGGAACAACCGGCATTCATGATACTTCTACACTGCATGGAAATGTAAACTGATAGTTGTTTCATTATAATTATGTAGAAGAATTCCAATTATGTTCACTTAACATTAAATCACGGCTGAATAGGCAAGAATTAGAATTTCCTCTGAACTGTAATGCATTATTAACCATTTTGGTAGAAAAGATTTATGAGATTTCTTTGTCACTTGATATCTAGTTCCTGACAGAAACATGAAGTTTAAGAAAAAAAAATAAGTACTTATCATGTATTCTACTATCTTTTGTGAAATTTATTGTCAATATGCTCTCCTGAACTGCAGACATAGTACTAGTAGCAGCACATGGACCACCCTGAAGTCAGATGGCAGCCACACCATGTAGCAGATGGGGGCATCTCCCAACTTCGTGACAGCCCAGAGAAGGCAAGAAACAGCACTCCGAGTCATAAATTCACCCAAACACAAAACCATACAAGAGCTCATGCACATCTGAGAGCTTTCCTCCTAGCCCTTGCCTGGGACCACCACTGTCTGCCCTGTCAGCTGAGGAGAGCTGGACCTGGAACACATGGAAAACGTCCGACCACCCTTGCAAATACCACCTGCCACAGGCTGATGGCAACTCCCATACTAACAAAGTCAATATTGTCCAGTAAAACTCCAGAACGACTACATTGTTTTACACTAAGTGTAAAACTTATGTATCTTTCAAGGTCCTGTGAAATTATGTTCTTCACCGAATTCACCCAATTTTTCTGAAAGCATCTACTGGTGAAATCGTACACAGTGCGGTGATTTTTTTTTTTGGACCAAATGTCAAGCATTACAGAAGTCAGAAACCGCTACTTTATCTATAATAACGGCCGCAACCTGCGCACTCTACGTTTCTCAGCTACACAACCTGCAGCGCACCTAGATGAAAACAAACCGTTTTAATAAAGTTAAAGCGCGTCTACCGAGGCACCTCCGCACTCAGCGGACACCCCGCCTAAACCCCCCCGGCTGGGGACACACCGCTCCGGCACCGCCTTCCCCCGCACGCCCCACACCACCACCGCGGGGCGGGCGGTGAGGAGCGCACACCCGGGCCCGGGCCGGGGACCCCGCTCCCCGCACAGCGCCGGCCAAGACCCGGGCCCCGCCGCCGCCGGGGCCCCGCCGGTGCTGGGCCGCGGGCCAGCCGGGCCGCCCTCACCTGAGCCCGTGGATGAGGGGGGCGCTGTTCGATCGCCTCAGGCCGCCCCCGTCGCCCGGCGCCGCGGCGCTCCCCGCCGGCAGCTCCAGGTCCAGCTCCATTTTCTCCTGAGACATCGCGGCGGCGCCTCCGGCTCCCCCCGCCACGCCGCGACGCCCATTCACTGCCGCCGCCCGACGCGGCTCCTCATGCCGCCGCTCCCCACGGACAGGCGCGCCGCCTCCGCCACTACAGGCCCCGCGGGCGGCGCCGCAGGCAGAGGCCGGGGGCGCGCCAGGCCCGCCGAGGGGGGCGGCCCCAGCAGCGCCCCATGCCGGGGACGGCCCCTTCCCTCAGCCGCTCCCGCCGACAGACGAACTCCCCGCTCGCAGTCCCACTGCCGGGGAGCGAGCGCCTAGGGCCGGACACCCCCCAACCCCGCGCCCGCCACCGCGCAGCGCGCATGCACCACGGCGGGCCCGAGCCGGTGGGCCCGCGGCGGCGGGGCGCATGCGCAGAGCCTCCCCGCGGCCCGGTTGCCCGGGGCTCTTTGCCGGCGGGCTAGCGGACAGCCAGGCGTGTGGGCCGGGGCGGTCCCGGTGCTGCTGTGCCCGCCGAGCCCCTCAGGTGAGGACAGCCGCAAATCGCTGGGAGACGCGAGGCGGGATGGAAGGGCAGGGCGGCGGCCGTTGAGGTGAGGTGACGACGCGGCCTGACAGCCGGACTGCCCGCCGGCGGCGGGTGTCCTCAGCGGCCGGGGCTCCCTCTGCCTGGAGACGTACAGCCGCGGCCCGGAGTCGTGAGAAAGCTTAAAAACACACCTTCCCCCTCTCCGGGTGTCCCTGGCCCGGCTGCGGCCTGTGGAGAGCCTGCGATGGCAGCTTGGCCCCAATCCCCCCAATGAGGCTACAAGCGACAGGCTCAGCTCTGAGGCACAGGTGCCCTAGAAGTGCCCTAGAAGACATCTGTACCCTTATTTTCTGTGCTGTAGCAGTTTCTGTCAAGCCCAATCTATTCATTATTACAGAGAGCAGCCCTGAGGAGAAGGACTTGGGGGTACTGGTGGATGAGAAGCTCAGCAAGAGCTGGCAATGTGCGCTGGCAG
Source organism: Rissa tridactyla (assembly GCF_028500815.1). NCBI lineage: Eukaryota > Metazoa > Chordata > Aves > Charadriiformes > Laridae > Rissa > Rissa tridactyla. The sequence goes on along the minus strand of NC_071474.1, from coordinate 28,033,424 downwards.
CCCAGAACCTCCCCGCAGCCTGGGCTGCATCCCCAGCAGCGTGGGCAGCAGGGTGAGGGGGGGATTCTGCCCCTCTGCTCCGCTCAGGGGAGACCCCCCTGCAGTGCTGCCTCCAGCTCTGGGGCACCAACAGCAGAAGGACACGGAGCTGTTGGAGCGGGGCCAGAGGAGACCACGGAGATGCTGGGAGGGCTGGAGCCCCTCTGCTGTGAGGACAGGCTGAGAGAGCTGGGGGGGTTCAGCCTGGAGAAGAGAAGGCTCCGGGGAGACCTTCCAGCCCCTTCCAGTCCCTAAAGGGGCTCCAGGAAAGCTGGGGAGGGACTCTGGATCAGGGAGGGGAGCCATGGGATTAGGGGGAAGGGTTTTACACTGAAAGAGGGGAGATTTAGATGAGATCTGAGGAAGAAATTCTTTGCTGTGAGGGCGGTGAGCCCCTGGCCCAGGTTGCCCAGAGAAGCTGTGGCTGCCCCATCCCTGAAGATGTTCAAGGCCAGGCTGGACGGGGCTTGGAGCAACCTGGTCTGGTGGGAGGTGTCCCTGCCCAGGGCAGGGGGTGGCACTGGATGATCTTTAAAGTCCCTTCCAACCCAAACTGTTCTATGATTCTACTCTCTTGCTAAATGCTACGATGCTGACGTTTAAATATCAAAAACTAAGCATCTGAGTTAATACCTAACCATTGTCACTTCTCAGAAATACAGTTTGCAGGCCCAAACATCTCCATCCTTTTATAGTCCAGGTGAGATTTTCAGGCAGTCTTTAATAACAAAAATAATCAGAGAAGAAAGGTAGATTATGCACAGCTAAACCATTTTTTTCCACAGGTCACATGCTTACTAATTTATTTAAGGCTGATGACATTTTGTAACTTTAAGCAGCTGTGTTTATTTGAGCCACGGGGATAGTTCCCTGATACTATCAAATATTTCCCACACTGTTGCCCGCGCCATAACTTCATGCCCACCAGTCCCTCAGTATCACTGTACCCACCTATGTCATTCTCCCAGTCTCCCTTTCCCCACTTTGAATCTCCATCCTTCACCTGTATCCTCCCAATGTTACTTAACATGTTCTCTCCTTTCTTAATCCGCTGTTTGCACTGTTTCTTTAACTTGGGAATTTGCCATTTCCTCATTTCCATCTTTAATCTCATTCTGTTCCATAGCACGACTCTCCCACAGCCACATCCCCTTTTCTCTGCCTCATTACCCTCCTTGGGCCTTTGAGGGTCACCTTGACAGTCCCCACTTTCTCTTGTATTATGGTCCCGTTAAGGTTCTCTGGGCTCTAGTAAACCCTGGTCAGGCAGTGGGTTGATGTGTCAGTTCCTGGCACTGAAAAATTTGAGTACACAAAGCAGATGTTTTTGAGCTCTCAGCCACGTTTTGGATATTGTCGACTTTTTCCGTAACAGTATCCTGGTACACAGCATTTGAGGCTTTTTGCTGTCCATACTGTCAAGGACATAATATAATAACCCCATTATAATAAATAGTAAAATCCACATAGTTTGGCGATGTAGTCAGGTTTTGCAGGTGGCTTTTGTGTTAGCAGAGCCAACGTGTGGAAGTAGATTTCCGTTAGGGGCTAGGTGTTTTGCTTGATATTGTCACTTGCTTTGCCTTTTGAGCTTTCTCCAGCTGTCCCGTGCAAAGCTTGTGCCGAAGCACGAGACAAGGAGAATGGTGCAGGTCCGGTATTAAAGCTCAAAAGCACGGTGTTGCTTTTAGTGAATGGTGGCAGTGAGAGGTGATTAACAGCATTTTCCTTTTGCAGCAGCACATCCTAATTTTCTAGTGAATCAGACTAATCGTAATTATTAGAAAACAAGCAAAAGAAAGTTTTAGATGCTCTTGATCTTCGGAGGAGATGGGAATTCTGTGTCATCTGATGGAAAGGTGTCATTTCTGGCTATGACATAGCACAGCGTAAGCACTGGCACAGGACTGGGAATGGTTTTCCTTCTGCATTAATACAAGGTTTTTCAATATAAATACATACTGAAAAATCCTGCAGATATTTAAAATGGAATCTTGTGGGACTGTTAACGCCTCTCAGGTACCTATTAGGCACAACGTTCTTCACTAATAGTGTGGGGGTAATGCAAGAAATGTGACCATTAACAAAAACAGTTTATGAGACAAGTACGCTGTCTCTGAAAGGAGAAAAATGGAATACGCTTGAGTCAGTCAGCAGGCTACATAAGCGCTATTTCCACTCGGTTATCTAGGAACATCTACCTTCAATCGCTTTGAAGTAGGAGAATTGATAGAATTGTGTTCCATTTCAGAAAGATGGAATGATGAAAAATCCTAACTTTTCCTTCTTAACTGTTTCTGTACCTAGTGCTCTGGAAAACAGAATTGCTCTTTCCCAGAAGAAAATGAAAACCTTTTAAAATTTGGTGCTGGTAAAGACCCTGAAAATCCCCTGAGTGTTAAGAGACAAGTGTGTGTTGCAATTGTTATTTTAGAAAAATATTAGAAAATAAAAATCAGTGAGCACAAACTTGGATGCTTTTATCACTTTGTAAAGGTCACTCCAAAACTTAAATACAGCCAAGAACAGGCCTCATGTGTCCCATAACGAACTTTATGCCAGATTTCTGAGAATGGCGCCGAGGCATTCTCATTACTCATTAAAAACGCAGTACATTCTCCAGCAGCAAAACAGAGCCGGGAAGAACCCTGGGCAGGGGCTGCGAGACTGAAGTTGAAGAGAGGGGCTCTAAGTGCCAGCAGGGCTGCAAAAAGCCCTTCCACCGGTAACGGGGCCCGAGCCCGGACCGGGAGTCACCCGGTTCGGAACGCACCGAGCCTTACGGCCGCCGCCTGACACGCCCCCGCGTCCCGCGCCCATTGTCCCGTTTCAAACCCACGCCCGCCCCGTCAGCCGCTCGGCGCGCGCGGCCCGTCTGCAAGCGCCGCAGCCGGCGCCGGGAGGCGGAAGGGGCCCGATGGCGGCCTCGCGCGCATGCGCGGTGGCGGGACGCGATGGCGGGACGCATGCGCTGCTGAAGGCGGGCAGCTTCGGCCCCGCCCCGCTTCCTGCGCATGCGCGCTGCGCGGCGGCGGCGGGCGCGGGGGGGTGTCCGGCCCTAGGCGCTCGCTCCCCGGCAGCGGCGGCAGCAGCGGGACCGCGAGCGGGGAGTTCGTCTGTCGGCGGGAGCGGCTGGGGGAAGGGGCCGTCCCCGGCATGGGGCGCTGCTGGGGCCGCCCCCCTCGGCGGGCCTGGCGCGCCCCCGGCCTCTGCCTGCGGCGCCGCCCGCGGGGCCTGTAGTGGCGGAGGCGGCGCGCCTGTCCGTGGGGAGCGGCGGCATGAGGAGCCGCGTCGGGCGGCGGCAGTGAATGGGCGTCGCGGCGTGGCGGGGGGAGCCGGAGGCGCCGCCGCGATGTCTCAGGAGAAAATGGAGCTGGACCTGGAGCTGCCGGCGGGGAGCGCCGCGGCGCCGGGCGACGGGGGCGGCCTGAGGCGATCGAACAGCGCCCCCCTCATCCACGGGCTCAGGTGAGGGCGGCCCGGCTGGCCCGCGGCCCAGCACCGGCGGGGCCCGGCCCGGTGGCGCCTGCAACGGCGGGGAGGGGGCTCGGCAGCACCGGGCGCCGCCAGCGGGGCCCCTGAGGCCTCCGAGCGGGCCCGGCCCCGCCGCCGGCCGCGCTTCCTGCAGGCCCCTGCGCGGTGGCGGCCTCTGAAAGGTGTCGCTGGTTTCTGGGTCCCTCCTGGTGACCGCGGAGCCGCCGTGTGCCGTCGCCACGGGCCGGCAGCAGGGAAGCGCTTGCTGGGTCCTTCGCTGGAAGCGGCGCTTCTGGTGGAACAAAATGGATGTTTTTGGTGCCCTGCAGATGGGAACATGTAGCACAGCGCCGTGCAGCTTTATGTGAAGCACTCCTAAGAAAGTTCTTCACAAAACTTTTTTTTCTTTCCCCCATCAGTGACAGCTCGCAGGTTTTTCAACCTTACGTCTTGCGAACTCGCAGGAACAGTACAACAGTTATGAGCCGTCACAGCATGGTAAGGAATCTTAAGCATGTTTTGTTTACATCTAACGAGAAGTAATTGGGCTGGAGAAATGAAGTTAGACTTGATTTGTGTTTGCACCAAGCATCCTAGCCAGCTTCCTGGCTGCAGAATATGCATTTCTTTTCCACTGTGACTGCAACCTACAATGAAATAATACTGGTGTATTAATTGTATGTCCCCAAGAAGACAGCAGTAGCTGAGGCATGCGTGATTCCCCGTATTAAGTACAGGCTCAGAGTTAATTTAGACCTGCCTGTGTGTTGAAGAGAAAACTGCTGTTACAATTAAAAGCCATGAAAGGGTGTTTTAATTTGTTGTAAAAATGAAAGAGAGTTACAAGTCTTTGTTGATTTTTTTGATGGGGACGATCTCTTTTTTTTTTTTTTTCTTTTTTTTTTTTGCAAAGGCTGAACACTAGACATCAGAAAATCATTTAAAGAAGGGTAATTTGCTGGGTGATATTTTGCCCATTATCATATAAGTCTGGTAGTGTACAGTACTGCAGTTACTTCTCAAAAATGTTACATTTCTTTTTTCGAATCTTTCCCTGTCAACTGGAAGATCTATATGCTCTTTTCCACTAAAATTTTTCGTTCTCATCTGAGGGAAATAGCTTTTGTCAAAACCCGTGGAACTTAAAAGTCCTGAAATGCATTTCTGCTATGTATTTTATTCTGTTCAGAAAAAGCAAGATGACGTTTTAGTTCAAAATCTTCTGTTATGAGCTTTCTTAAAAATAAGAATCCAAAAGTTTGGAACTCAAATCAGTAGGTGTTACGGTAGGCACATGGGCATCCTGAGTGGAACCTGCTGGCCCACGTGGTGGTAAGCCAAAGTTCCAGAGGAATTAGATGTATAAAATTGTATGCAACTGAAAAATTGCAACAGTAAAGTTCTAGAGAATGTTGTTTAAGGCTGAGATGAAACACTGAGATTTCTCCTTTATAATAGCCAACTGGTTGAGTAAGTTAGTACAGGAGTTTGTCGTCTTACCCTGGGCAGCAGGGATTTGTATCGTATTCATAGTTTCCTTTGTAATACCTCACTTGTCAAAACGGCGTATATAGCTATTTGTGTATTTGAGGTGCTAAGCAGTATCTGCCTACAAGTGTGAGATCTGTGCCACTTGCTGAGCGAGAGAATGAATTTGTAAGTGGTAAAACAAGTCTTTTCTCTTGAAGGCCAGTGTTTTCTTTTTGCAACATTATTTGAGTCATCCATATGTAGTTGTACAGCTCATTTTTAATTCACTAAGAGTGCAGGTGGTGGTAAATAGGATGTGTGCAAGCCGTCGATGAGTGATTTAATCGTTGTGGCTGTCGCTTTTTTTCAGTTGTTGTCATCATCTCCTATTCGTATTCCTAGTAGCCGACTTCATCAGATCAGAAGGGTAAGTGTAATTTTTATCTGTATATTTAGTAACGGCATGAAAAGTATTATATAATATTGAAGTATTTACGTAATGGGAGTTTCTTTCCTATTGAGTCTTACAAGTACTAGAGGAAACAGTCTCTTTTAAGACTTAATTTCAACAAGGAAGTATCCTTGCAAGGGTTATTGTTGTTGTGTTTAAACTACCTTGTATTTGTGAAGTGTTGTTTCATTCAAGAGAAACAGTGAGCTGGCCTGGTAGCAGTCTTCTCTTTCTGGAGTGCTCCTACTGCTCATATTTAAATTCTAATGGCAAATTATTGAATCGTGAGTACCTGTGATGAATCAAATGTTATGGGAAGACTTACGACATGTATCTCCTGCAGGAGGAAGGAGTGGATTTAATGAACAGAGAAACAGCACATGAAAGGTGAGTGTTATTGAAACAAGATGATAAAATAGCCAGAGTTATCCTCTTTGCAGCTACTGATGGGATTTTTTGTGTTCTAGGGAAGTGCAAACAGCAATGCAGATAAGCCAGTCATGGGAGGAAAGCTTGAGCCTGGTAATCTCTTTATAGATGTTTCCTATTTAATTCTACTTTTACGCTCAACTGATGAGTTTAAGGGAAAGAGCAAAATTATACTGTGAAAATAATATAAGAAGAACTTAGTTCATCTGCTTTACCTATTTGTGCATTTGACCTGATGACTTCCCATTAGAAGGTTGTGCCTTGGATTCTAAGGTAATATCCCATGCCAGCATTAAGGTGGAAACCTTGTATTTACAGAGCGACAATGACTTGGACAAGTCTGAGAAATCTTCCTCCCCAAAGCGAATAGACTTCATTCCAGTTTCGCCTGCACCTTCGCCGACAAGAGGAATAGGAAAGGTAGGATAAGTGAAATGCCAAACGGAAAGAACATTTTAGACCAAGGTGAACGGTGAAGGTGTGTAACTTCACAAATTGTTTGATAGCTTTTAAAAAAAAACCACAACCAAACAACAAAAACCCTCCAACTCAAACCCACATTTTATTGATTTCTAAGAATCAGATGCTTACCATCTTAGAGCTGCAGAGTTTAAGCAGCGTGCCGGTTCTGTCACACTGAATGTTTTCGGTTGCTGCTCTTTGTGCGATGTTTGGATGGGTTAGGGTTCTGGTTCTAAGGGAAGCTGGAAGAGGTCATTAGAGTAATCAGATTTGGCTGTGATCTTCAGCTGCACGAGTGGGGGGATGCTGGGGAAGAAGCACCAAAATCAGAATGTGTTGTATGTGTAGAATAAGAGTGTAGGCAAAGACCAAAAGCTGCAAATCTGTGTGGTGAGGAAGATGAAAGTATGTCCATCGGTTATGGAAAGGAAGGCCTAAACTCACTGTGAAGGACTCGGGCGTGCTGAATTTGCAGTGAAGACTGATGGTTCGTGCTGGAAAAATGGAAGAGGTGGATCTTAGACAACATAAACTACTTTTTCCAGTAAGGACTGGAAAACTGAAATGTAGCACAGAGAAGATGGCACTGTGTTTAAAGATGGGCTGCTTGACCTTGTTTTCACTCACCCTCTTTGGTTGTTCTACTGTTTTTATTGCACGCCTCTACCAGTACTGATGCACGGAGCAGCCACGTACTAGTGCTGGGAAAATGTGTTCCTGGTGTAACACTGGTGCTGGCAGCTGGTCCTGTGCCTTTGGAATCACGACTATAAAGCAGTAGTAGATAACAAGACAGAAACATCTTTATGATTAGCTATGGGCATTCTTGGGCAAGGCTCAGATTCACTGCAGAGCCACAGAGCTAAATACTCTGTTCTACCCTGGAATATTGCATTCAATTTTCAGGTCAGATGTTTTTTGAGTAAACTCAACTTGTTTGTTTAATAAGCCCCTTGAAAGAAGTAATTCTTGAGGACTGTACTACTGCTTCTAAATATAACAGGAAGAACAGACACAACCGTCTTATTTAGAAAACAGTGTGTATTTCATTTTTAGCTTTCGTGTGGGTTTGAATTTTAGGTTAATCTGAGCATTATTGCATTAGCCAGGATATTTTTGCAAGTTAAGTTTTAATGCCTCTAAGATTGCATTTGATCATCTCTTCCTTACTCCATTATTAGCTTTTTTTTTAATTGGGGATGTTTTGTTTGGAGGGTGGGGGGAAGCCCTTGAGTATTTAAAAGGAAATTCTGAAGCATCGTAATGTAACTTTTTCTGCAGCAATGTTTTTCACCATCATTGCAAATGTTTGTGAGCAGTAATGGATTACCTCCAAGTCCTATTCCCAGTCCAACAAGGCGATTCTCCAAGTAAGTAGCATCTGCAAGTAACAGGTATAAATTTGCTTAAATTGTAATTCATCCAAAGGCTAGCACAAAGATTAGTTAAAACTGATGCTAAGGCATTAAAAGAGACTTTAGTCTTCTCTAGCTGAAGTATTGCCACATAAAAATGCTCTTAAAGTTCAGCCTTTGGCAATGGTAGCTTTAAGTGGGTGCGCTTAGAGGAGCCTGTGTCAACTAGACTTGGTAACTTGTGAGGAAATTCCTGGGTATTTCAAGTGAACTTTACTAACTTTGTCAGCATATCAATTTTGTGTAAATATCACACACAATTTAGAAATGAAGTGAGGATGTGATGCAATAAGGGAAGGAGAAGACCCTAGAAAATTGACTGCAACGTTGTGTGGCAGATAATCTTCTCTAATAGGCAGCACTTTGTTATCTATGTGTTTAGATTCTCTAGGCGTTCCGGCTGTGGAGGAATAGTTTTAAAGAACACTTCATATGATGTGGTTGTGTTGATTTGATGCTAGGTATGGTGGTGTTCAGAGTTGGAACCTTTACAGACCTGCCTGTCGGTGTTCTCTCTCTCTCTAGCAGGAGGAGTCAAAGCCCAATCAACTGTATCAGGCCCAGTGTTCTCGGCCCCATTAAAAGAAAAGGTATGTGCGTTTACATTATCAGGTGTTTTAATATGGATTTAGTTTTGCAGCTTGGATACATTTCTCTCTTTTCCATATTTTTTTTCTGTTCTGTAAATATAATGCCCTTGCATCCGCACTGAAGTGCAGTTTGCCAGTTGTAACTTAAAAGTACAATGTAAAGTAGGTAGTCTAAAACACAAGAATGAAGAACTTTAAAAGCAGCTACTGCTTGAAAGAGGCAAACTTTATTCCACAACAAATTAGATGTTACGAATATTCGTAAGCCCTGACATTCCTATGAGTACCACTGTACGGTGCGCACCCTTCAGATCATCTCAGGAATGTTGCTTATCATGCAGTATCTTCTAAACTTAGAACTGAATGTTTGTTTTTACTCTGAAAGTTCAGAAGGTGAGTGTTTAGAGAAATGGAGTAGATCAGTGCTCTTTCCTCCTGAAGGGGGAAACCTGCATTCTTTCCTGGAAGTATTTTGTGTTAAGAATATTCAAATTACATCTCAGAACAAGTCTCCATAGCAGAACTGTAAGATTGAGATATTTATAAGTGTACCTCTGGCTATGTTTATCCTTCCTGCATTTTTTTTTTTAACTGCACCAAAAGCATGTCCTTCTATTTTACAAGAATTATATTTAGCCTTCAAGAAAAGTTACTGTGTATTGGGTTTTTTAGGACTGCTTTTCCTATCAGATAAAGAATGTTGTCTAATTTATATCGAATTGACGGGGGGAGAGACAAGCTTTCTCATAGTGCCAGTTGTATCTTGGCTGTTATTTTCTATGAATTTTAGAGGCATTAAAATCGAACAAAAGTTTATCAGGCTCAGGGATCAGTAGGGAATAGATATTCATACTGTATTTTACTTTTAAACATTTTTCAGTAGACTTTACAAAGATAGTATTAAAAAGAGTGCAGGTAAAGGGTAGGCTTTCCTCACCCTATCCATGTGCGCATGTGGAGCATCTTTTACAAAGCGGAGGTGGGAGTTTCCCTTTTTTACTCAAAATATCAAGGAATTTTCAAAATGTTAGTTAATTTTAAAACATGTAATCCATTTAAGTGAACCTGATTTCTTTTCCTAAATACATAATCCTGTTATTATTCCCAATTTTAGCAGTAGCCTTATGGTTCGTATTCTACAGATGTGATATGGTAACAAATTGCCACCGTGATGTGTGGAGGGAAGAATATGATGTATTGAAGAACACTTCACTGCTGTAGGGAATTAATGCAGGGAGAGTATGCGATGTGTTGTGGTGGTGCAGATTTCTCTGTGACATTTCAGGTGGTAAAAGAGTTACCTAAGTTGGTGGTCTGGCTTTTCTTCATTTTTATATAAGACCAAGTATTCTATAAGCGTTTTTTGCCCATCGCTTGATAGAAGTTGTTATTCCTTCCCTTCAAAGAAGGGAATGTATCCTCATGGGTTAAAGGAAACAGGAAATTGGGGGGGGTTATCAGTCTTATATAAAATGAATGGTAGTATAATTCTCTTGCATAACATATTAATATGTACTGTTTTTGTATAATGCTTAACTTTCGTCTGCTCTTCAAACTGACACCACGACTGCTTTGAAGTGTAGGTAAAACACCAGACAATTTTTCACTTCATATGGTTTTGTTGCCAAACTAAAAATTAAAATATACTGTAGCTGAGAGGTTTGGGTTTTTTCCTCTAAGCTTGTTATTGGCAAGTTCGTGATATTTCCAATGTGTCTGTTTTACAGAAGCCATTAATGAGCTAGCTCATTCTCGGTGCAGATTATACTAACGAGATTACATGAATTCTCCCCATCATGTTTAATCTTTTAATGTCAGTAGATGATTACAGGTACAAAGATAGTCTGATCCATGATGAGTAAGTGGAAATGCCTACACATGCCAATTTTTTTTTATTCGGCTTTTCTGTCAGAGTGTACGTATGCATCAGAATTTGTTGTACGCAGGAGGGTGAAACTGAACCGAGCTGCTGCTCCTATTTTCATAATCACTACAAATTTTAATGTCCGTATTTTGGCTTATGTCAGTTGCCTCATTTCAAATGCTTACTTAAAATTAAGTCACAGTAATTAGTTTGCTTTAGATTATTTTGTCTGATTGTAGTCTAAATAGCAAGCGCCTTGTTTTGTGTCTTTAAGATCATTGTAGCCCCTCAGAAGCTGTTGAAGCATTAGTTAACGACAGACTGGATGGTTAAACAACAGCTAGCATCAAATTAATGTCTTACCCAAGTGTTTTGTTGGCTGAATTAGAGGACTTACAGTGTTACAGGTGCAACGTTGCTCTATTGTGGGACAAACCTCCTTCTTACAATAAACAAATATTGACTGGGCGTGCCAGAGACTCAAGTGAGTTTGATTATTTGCACTGTTTTCCTTAGGTGAAATGGAAACTGAAAGTCAGCCAAAGAGACTTTTTCAAGGAACGACCAACATGCTTTCTCCAGATGTTACACATCTGACAGATCTCAGTTCATGGTAAAATATTTTATGTGCCCTGAAATGCTGAAACAGGGAATGCGCGTTTATCACAAGCTTTCTTGTTTTGTTTTGTTTTTTCCAGAAAAATATTTTGTGTGTAGCTTGCATATGCGTATTCCGGGGAACTGTTCCTGTGGTAGTGTGGTGTGGCAATGTTCCTGCTCCTTTGATCAATTATTCCTCAGCAGACTCTAGCCTAGATTTTGTGTATCAAATTTTTTATCTTGAATATAACTGTTATAAATCCCTGTTGGTTCATAAGCAAAGTTACTTTGCCTCAAAGATGCTTCATCATTTTGCTATGTTGTAGGCAGTGGTCATATAGTATGTGCGTGAATAGTTCCTGCAGTTCATGTTGATACGTTCATGATCTTTAGTGTCTGTCTCCTTTCTGTATTGTGATCAGAAAAAGCTGAGTTCTTTTTTTGTCAAGAGTCAGATACAAAGTATTCTAAAATATCAACTCTGTATTATGATCATTTGAGTTTACCTACGGGCTTGAAAGTGCCTCAAAATATTTATTTTTTTTTTTTTGTGTTGCTTCCAGCTGAATTGCAAAAGCATCAATTTAACGTGCCCTCTGGAATCTTGTATCAAGACTTCAAAATCCAAACAGAGGAATTCCTTACTTAGAAGGGAAAAATGGGTTTCAAAATCTTGCTTTGTGCAGTGCAACATTAAAAAACATACGAGCTAATTAATGACATCTCTGCTGCATTGCTGATTAGATTCTTATTACTCCTTTCCTTTTAAGGTTTTATTCTTGTTAGTTTTCACCTCCTTTCTGTAACTGATTAAAATCAGAGTCATCATTTATTCTGCATGTTAAAAAAAAAATACAAATTCTGCTCCTCGTTCCCGTAAGGAGCATGAATATATATATAACATGCTACAGAAAACAAGGAGAATTCAGGGCTGCCAGTCTTGCAGAAAAGACTGAGTGGTAGTATAGGTCTCCTACATCTGTTCTACAAGGACAAAAGTATGTTAGGTTTCTACACAAAGCCATCGTGCCCGTCTTGCTAGATAACCTTTTTCTTTTTCCCCAGCCTGTCTTCAGATATTCTCGATGGGAGCAGCAGCAGTGTTGGCTCTTCCTCTGACTCACTGACTAAAGGCAGCATAACCACGGAGTCTCCCGTAACGTGCTCAAACTCGTGCTCTTCATTCATTTTGATGGATGATCTCTCACCGAAGTGACTTAAGTTCTGAGTCAGTGTCTGGCTGTGCTGTTCCCTTACTGTACGCTCGTACGGAGAAACGAACTCTGATCCTTGAACCATTAACACATGGATTATTCAAAGGAAAAATTATTGTAACTGTAATCCTTGGCGACTTTCCAGTGATTTTGATTTATCCATTTAATGGACATTGTAGACCACATTCATGTCTGGTTTTGCGAATTTATTTTTTAAACAAGATGTCTGCTCAGATTATACTAACTTTTTGCTTTCAGGAACTTGCATATACTTTTTGATTCCGAGAATAGGTATCTACCTATTAGTGTTGCAATTTTTAGGAAAATACTTCTATTATTATCGTGGTCACCGTCTAGGGAAATAATTTTGTTCGGAAGGATTTGAAAATACTAATTTATTCTCTGGCACTTCTACCATTGAGTAAAACTATTCTCCTTGGTTTGTTTCAGTCACTAGCCTCAAATTCTCTTACAGAAGGGAGGAAAAGAAAAATCGTTTCTTTTCTTAGTGCTGCTAGTTGTTTTTATTACAGAAGACCACAGTGGGTCTGGAAATCTCACTCTATTACATTAAAAAAAAAAAACCCAGACAACCCACAGCAAAATAACTCATGACTGGCACTTTTGCCATCAGTGAAGAAATAATACTCTGCAAACGTGATTAAAATAGCTGCATAGTTCTCTCCCCAGTTCCTTTATCCTGCAAATTGTATGAAATAAGGTCAATATTCAGCACGATTTGGCCAAGGAAAACGAATCCATGCCTCTATCTAAGACATACAGTGCAGATAACTAAGCTATTTAAACTACTGTGTAGGAGAACCACGTATGGCACCGTCGATGTCTCCTGTGGCATTGAGGTCATAGGGATTTTTGTGCCTTAGGGGACATTGTTACAGAATTACGGAATGTAAACCAGAGGGGTGGGTGGGAAAAGTCCTTTGTGTACAGCTTGTCTATAGAGTTGCTTACCAGAACCTGGCGTCGATGCTGCTTTCCGTAGTGTTCCTTTCCCAGGCGTGTGCTGCATTGCAGGGTGCCACGGGCAGCCCCAGCTCTGCTGGGAGACGGCAGCCGGAGTGACACCCTCCGCTGCACACAGCGGCGACGCCTTTGGTCGTGAGCAGGGCAGAGAGCGAAGCGAGCATTCGATTCCCAAGGAAAGACTTGAGAGGTTGGATTGAATACGAGCTCTGCAAATCGTTTGGTGAAGGAGTTAGAGTTGAGCTATGACTAGTCTTGATACAGTACCTTGGTCAGTCCGAGGTAAGACAATAGATATTTTACTTTTTAAAGACTTTAACGGGGCAAAATAAATCCGTTTGTAATCTACTGTGTTATGCTATTTATTATTTATAACTATGTAAAAAGTCTGTGGTGATGAATTATAGTATTTTTTTATGATTGAATAAGTTTTTTATGTTCAGTAATTGCTGGCTGGTTTGTATTTAATACGCAACGTTGTCTGCCAGAATCATAAGCTTCCATTTTTGAATGTTTGTAACATAAATGCTTTTGTTATCTAAAAGTACAACTTCTGATCTTTTTGAAAGAAAATAGCACTGAATTTAAAGTAAGATTATGTGCTTTACAAGTGAGCACAATCTCTGGCAATACTGTCTGGCTAAAAAGGGGAGGGGGAGAACCGTAGGGGTTGGTTTTTTTTTTTTTTTTTCCTGTTCTGAAGAAGCCGTTGAGTTTCCAGAAGACGTGTACATACCAGATTATTTTTAAAAGTGTTTCCACTAAATTGTAAGTAGTACCATAATGGGCCAACAGCGGCACTATTATTTGTAATATCATTTTCACCTGTGGAGCATTAGTTCCCCGCCTCAAATAAATGTGCATATTGTAAAATATTGTCCATTGGTGCCATTTTTAAATGAGCTCTACAGTATTGAATGTTAATTTTATTTGTGTATGCACAGTGCTATTTCTTGAATTTGATGTCTTAAACCGCTTAATTATTTTTTTATTCATGCTTGTATCTTCTCTGCCTTCTCGGTGCTAAAAGAAGGCTGCTTTTACATTTGCAAAAATATTGGTAAACAGTCTGTGATAAAATTCGACATGTTACCTGTGCCCCGGTTGCATTCTGCCGTGCTTTTCTTGGTACTGTCATTTGGAAATCCGAACAAGGGGTGGCAGAAGGGGGAAACCTATTGCATGCTTTCTTAAAACCCAGAAGAGCATAGCTATTGCTGATTTTTGGCTGACTTACCTGTACAAATTGATGTATTCCAGATTTGTTTGTTAGTGGAGAGTCTTATACAAGTGCTGGCCTTTGTAAACATTAGAATGTAAGCTTCATAAAGCAAACGCACAAATATTCACCCTTGTTACAGCTTTTTTCTTTTTTTTTTTTTTTTTTTTTTTTTAGTGTTCTGGCTAGTCTCTGCTCCTCAGAAGACATTGCTCTTTTACAAAATATATACATAGCACACGCACACACGGTGTCTGGCTCAGAATGAATGTGATTGTGTAACATAATAGGTCCCATTTAGGACCGTATTGTTTCACACCCGTAGCCATAAGACCGCTTGTTCATTTCAAAACTGTTTTCTAATACTCTTGACAGCTGATACCTGCGCTTACCTGCATGCGAGTTGCTGCCGCTTACAGAATCTGTTGGCGGCGTAAAGGCTAGTACGGCGTGCTCCCACTCAAACGGACTAAAAGTTGTGTTCCTGGATTTAGCTCTCGTCTGTAATGAGTGAGATACCAGTTTGGGGAAGAAGGCTGGTGCTGGTGGTCAGCTTTAATATATAACTATTGAGACTTAATAACTGGTTTTTATGACTTGAGTGGAGTTATTTGTGCTGAACTGCCATGATGAGTGGCTGAGAACTCCTGTCTTTCCTTCCCCTTTATTTTTTCCTTAAATAAGGAACCATAAATGCGTCTCTCTTGCTGAGAATCACCAGTGATGACTTGCCTTTAATGTTGTAACTGTTGAGGAGAAAGTTAAAATACCAGCCAAGACCAGCGTAATTCAAGCAGCGTTTTAGATGGCCTGTTTTTACTCTGTTAATTAGCAGTGTATTACGGTGTGGGTCTGCGTTCGGCTCATTGACTAGCACTGCCTTTAGGTCATAGCTGAAGCGCGCTGAATCCTCATTTCGTGGGCTTAAAATGCTGGAAGGGTTTTACCAATGGTTTAGAAAAATGTGCGTGTCAGCTGTGGAACTCTTTATGTTTTGATAATATCAAGTGTTCTGAATCAGGAAATGGATCACAGTGTGCATGTTTCATGCTCCTTCATTGAATTTCAAATTGGGGATCACGGGCCCAAAAGCCTGTATTTAAGGGGCTGTTTTTCTGACTGTATGTGATTAAATAACTTTCTCCTACAATGAAAGTAATTAAACTGTCAGTGGGTGAGGATGTAAATCTGAGTCCTGCAGACTTTATTGGAAAACTTACGCTTGAAATGCACAAAGCTATACTGTATAAAAACAGTAAAGTGGGGTTTTTATTAAAGTCATGATAAAAATAGAGTACTCATTTTAACAACTCAAAACGCTAAAAGCCATTTTAAATGTAAGGCTTCAGCTTGGCACGTTTCTCCAGCCAGAGCCACGTTGGGGGCTGTACGCGGAGGTGAGCTTGAGCAGGCTCGGGCGGGTTTGGAACTCCCGTGTTCTGGTGCACAAACACAATAGACTAGTCTTGGGAAATGATTTTTGTGCAAATATTCACATTCTTATCTCTAGGCCCTGCTAATAACGTTTGTGTGACAACAAAGATGAGAACTTGTTTTTCCTGGAGGAAATTCATGTGACTATAATCTTCCCGGTAACTTCATAATAATAAAAAAAAAAAAGCTTTGCATTAATATGGGTTCAAATATTTCATGAAGTCATAGGACTGTTTCATTTGCTTTTTTGGAGTAAAGGCCAAGAAATATTTTTGGAGCAATACAAACTGCCTCTTGTATTCCAAGGCTATTCTATAAACGGCAGCTGTCCGTGGGGAGTGGAGGGGGACTTTGCCTACCATTCAATATTTCAGTCTCTCTTGAGATCCGCTAAATAATCCTTAGCAAATTCGGGGATTAGTGGAAGATGGGTCACCGAAGGTACCAGATGACCCAGTGAGGAGCACGTTTGACTAAATTCGAGTTTTAGCCCTGAGCGCAGACCTAGCTTACCCAACTAATTTTCAAGTGGAAAACGCGTTTTTCGAGGAACTGAGACTTTGATGAGGCTCTGCGCCATTCAGACTTGGAGGAAAAGGCTCCTTGTTGGCAAGGCTAGGACTGTTTCGCTCAATCTACCCCCAAAAGAGCGAGCCGCGCTTGCAAGTCTGAGTTAGAGTAGCTGTTGTCTGGGGTTTAGGTGTCCTTGGAGGGGGCAGGGAGGTGGGGGTTGGGTTTCCATAAGGGCCAGTTATCTAAGTCATGGCTGGGAGCTTTGTCATCGGGCTAAAATCAAAAGTAGGTGTTTGAGGGCAGGTTCTGAGGGCTGCAGAGCTGGTTTAAGCGCGGTGGCCTGGGTTTGCTTCCTGCTGTGGACGAAGAGCCCTCGGGTGGGCGGGTGATGGTGGCCGGGCTGCCCTTCCCATGCACACAGCTGCACCCCGCTTCCACATCCTACTGCTACGCGTACCTCAAGGCGATCCTTTTTATTAGCGTACTGGGCACTTAACGGAAGTCTCTTGTTTCAATCCAAACCGTTTTGCATTAAAGCTGCTTTTTATTATGTGCTTTTAGATCCCAAAGCCTTTTGATATGGGGCCTGTTGGGCCTTGGGTTTGAGTCTTGCCTCTGGTTAGCGTGCCAGGGCCAACCTCCTCTTCTTAAACCTGGAGCAATTTGTTTTGTTCTTCATGCGGTAGAAAGTTTGGAAATGCAGAGTAGGGAGGCTCTTGCTGTTAACGACGAAAGCATGTTAGCTTTGGTGATCACACAAGATTGCGGGGTTTTCAAAGAAATAAGACCTGAAAACACAGAACAAAGAAATGCCTATTTTTAGCAAACCAATTTGGCTGGTTTGATAACCAGGCTCTTTTTTTAAATGCAGGCAATAGTCGTTTGAACATATCATTAGTAACAGCAACAAAATCTAATATGCTTTCACTCCCAAACGCTTCTCCTCATGGTAAAGAAGGAACTTATTACTGAAAGGCCCCAAATTTTGGTAATCTCTGGCAAATAGACGGGCACAGCCTGTCTCAGGGCTCTGGACACTGCTTTGCAGTAACGACCCCCTCTGACTTGACAGGCGGTGACGGTGACACCAGGCCGTCCAGCAGTCCCTTTCTGTCTAAAAAGCATCATTCTACACTATATAATAATTCTAACACCTTTAGTCTCCCTTAGGTTATTTCTGAGGGCCAAGAGATTTCTACCTTTTATACAAACACAGTTATTATTAGCTGTTAATTACTGTAGGTTGAGTGTTTTACCATATAGCTGTGGTGAAATTCCTGGTGGACTTTGCGGGCTTTTGCGTGTCTCTCATTTGGGGGTATAACAGAGTTTGGGATTTTTGATTATTTTTCCGATAACGCAATGTGTGTCTTCTGGGAGAATTAGCCATTGTGTTTTAATTCTGCAAGGCATTTGGATGTAGTTTACGCAGAAGTAACTCATATTTAAAAACATGAGTCAAATGAATCTTGGAGACAATGACACGCGTTTGTTTTTGCAGAAGTTGCCTGGATTAACCCTCGCATCCCCTAAAGAAACCTCCTGCGTCCTGCCGTGGTCCCCACTGCTTTTGAACTTTCCCCCAAGTTAAGTAAGTTGGCAGAAGCGCCAGGCTATTATTTGTATTGGGGTAGTTTATAATGCAGATTATGAAAACCCTATTGTGCTAGAACAAAAAGATTTTGCCTTGCCCTAAATAATTTGCAATTTAAATTTGTCGTGAGAACTGTCGTGGCTTATCAATGCAACGCGTGGTCAACGCTTTGTTTCAATATGGAAAAGTTAGGCTCTGTAATACACAGGTAGGAAGCAGGTGGTATCAAAAACTATAACTAAATTAAGTTAACTAGTCCAGAATCTGAATCTAAACCCAAATGTTGTATCTGGCCTCTGACAAAGCAAACCCTTTGCTCTACAAGCCCCTAAAATTTTGGAAAAATTCAGCTACTGCCATGAACTGAGCAGCCCAGTCTCAAGCCTAGTTAAGTGTCAACACTTCTCTACTTATGACCAGAACCTCCAAGAGTTTGGAAGAAAAATAAATGTGCAAGGGGAAGCTAGAATAAAAACGCCGCTGCGCTTGTGATGTATGAGTACTGGTTTGAAAACCGATACGGAGAACAAAGTACAGGGAGTTGGGACAAATGTGCTTTAAATAAGAGTTGAGGATGTGCGACGTACGGTACGTGTAACATCTTGTTCGTGTGCAAGAACAGACTGTGAAAGAAACAGCTTTGTGTGGGAGAAGCGACATCAAAAGAACCAGCACTGTAATAGGAAACAGTTGCCTTTTGAGGACTGTTATTGCTGCTGGTCACTTCTTTTTTTCTTTTCTTTTTCCTGATTTATTTTTCCCTCCTGTACTACGAGCCGGCAGCGGGAGCAATGCAAGGCAGCATGGGTAGGGTGGGCCAGCTGGGCAGCAAGGAGGGGTACGGAGGGCTAGCTGGGTCTGCGTGGACCTTCACAGCTTCCCTCCTGCCCCTTTACACCGAGTTTGCATCAGCCTTGAAGGTTAGAGATGTATTTGTTGGCCAACCAAAGCAAGGCTGGATGCTCAGCTTCGAATCTTTAGCAGCGTAGTTACTGATGGGAATCACCAGCTTCTGTCAAACATCAAGGTATGTCCTCTACAGCAGTGGGCCAAACTCTTCATGGGGGGAGAGGGGAACTAGGAGTGGGACAGAGATACCCAAAAGGCTGCGGGCACAGCGTGGGGGACCCGGTGGGACTAGGAACTGTAGAGACAGCACCACAGCGGAGCGGGAGGAGGAATGTCCCCCAGTAGGAAGGAGAGGGCAGGGCAGGGCTGGTCCCTCCGCTTGGTGTGGAGACAGCGATGGTTCTCCTGTGCCATGTCATGGTTATCCTTGTTGCCAACCAAAGGCTCATGCTGAGGAAGAGGGGTTGTGGTATAAGTGCGTGCAGACAGCAAGACAGCTGTGCCACAGCTGTGCCTTACAGCTTGCGCTTTTCAGGGCTTATCAGGTATGTTTTGGAGAGTATCTGAAGCGTTTCAGCCTTGCTTTGCATTAGCAACGAGGAGCCGAGTGCGTATAGGACTTAGAGTGAGCACGAGAGCCAGGACGCAGGAGGCGTATCCAACTGCCATGGGTGCTTCCGACCAGATGGGAGAAGTTAATGGTGATGGGGACGACCACAGGATGGCGTCTCGTGGCTTGCAAAGCGCCGAGCGGTGTTTGATGAGCAGCGGCGATGCTGGCTGAAGCACATCTGAACTGCCTTCGTCCTGCAGCTTCTATCGCTGGAAGTTTCTAATGGGTTTTTTCTTTTCGCTCACACTGTATCCCCTTCATTTCAGAGTAAGCGCTAACTTTCCAGCGTGAGGTCTGGACTTCATTGTACTAATAACCTTCAAACTGATTAAAATTAAAAGGTGAATGCTCTTTAGTTGTAAGACTGACACGATCCCGTGCTAGAGGAGACTTTGATCAAAGGTACTGACAACCTGAAATGAATGGAAAGGCCCTTCTCACGGCAAGGGAGCTTTTGTAGGAGTGTATTGCACATTGGCTGTTTTCCCAGCCCCGTGAAGTCTTTTAGAAGCGTGCTGTGGAATATTTCAGTTGGCTTCAGGGAATTGCAGTGCACAAGCTGGGTTTTTTTTTTTCCCTGAAGCTCTGATGCTGCCGTGTTCCCCTCAGACCGCACGCAGGAAGCATCTTTTTGTTATTTCTCTGTGGGGGCACCCACAGACCTGGATCTTGGAGAATTTACAGCGGCTCCGGCTTTGTGACCTGCAAGGGGAACATCTGCCTGCGCGGAACGGGCATCTGAGCAGGTAGCTCTGCTCCGCTCTCGTGTCCAGGTGAGCTCTCGGGTAAGGCTGGCTGGAACCTCTCCGGGTGTCTGCTGCTGCTTTTGACGTAGATTGGGTGATTTACCACAAACCAAGATGCCAAAATAAGCAAGCACCAGCCTTGGGCTGTGTGTGGAGAGCTGCCGGCAGGGTCCCGGCTTGGGTCCGGGGAGGTCCAACCGCTGCCCTTCCAGCTCTGCCGTCTGACCGGCCTAGCAGGGAGTAGGGGGAAGATGGATGAGCCTGATCTTCACAAAGCGCTTGTAGATCTCTCCATGGCAAGGGCTGGGTGCCATCAGCACCACCGCGGCTCAGAGTTCTGGTTTGGCCCCCGGGCCGGTGACCGGCCCTGCTGTGCCCGTGCTGCACGTAGTTTTGCCTCGAGTTTGGGAGCGGTTTCTCTGCTCTTTCATAGTTTGCCTTCTCCTTCGCACGTCTCCGACAGGAAGTGCGGATTCAGCAGGCATTGTGTGCTTCAGCAGCCTGCCAGCTGCCTTGCTGAAGCTAATTCACGATTCAAGTCACTCCTGATAAGTTTGCAAACAATGTGCAGTGATTTCTGAGCTAGATAGCAGCTGAGCTGAACTCCTCCGCTTCCAGCCTGTCAGCGGGACGAAGCCGTGCGCTTGCTTTGTAAAGCTCGGGGGTCAAACCTGGGCTTAACGTTTTGTGCTGCTGTGATGTTTCATAAATTTCTTATTTGTTTCGGAATAACTTTAAGTGAGCGTCATCATCATTACTAAGAACCCTCAAAAGAGTGTGTTGAGGCACAAAGAGGGCATATGGTTAGGGTTGGTTTAATATGAGCTAGGAATTGAACCCAGGACTCCTGACTTGCAGTTTGGTTCTTTGATCACTGGATAATTCTGTTTGCCCGTTTGTAACGCACTGGAATAGCCTGGGAATAACTCCAGGGAAAACAAGAGCAACATTTTTTCTTAGGCTAACTTCATGTGGCAGCCACTGGAAGCGTGCGTGGAGGAACTGGCCCAGAGGAAGCGACTCCGCACTTGTGGCTCATCAGCCCCAGCAGGAAACAGTGGGTCAAAGTCAGAAGGAACTTACTGAAAAGCTAACGAGTGAGCGGTGCAGCAAACATTGAGAGAAAGCGTGGTTCGATAGCCAGCAGGGGAGCTTGGGGTCCTCTGTCTCGGTCCTTATGCCACTTGCTCTCCGTTGGTTGACATCTGTTTAACCAGACCGATGCTGAGGTGATGATCTGTGAGATATGGGTTTGTAGGTGAGACCGTGCCCTCTCCCGATCTGTGCCCAGCTCTCCCTGGAAAATGGGGTCAGTACAGAACACGCAGTACTTAATCTTACTCAGTATGTTTTTGTGAAATGAAATCCTCGTGACTTGCTATCTCAGCTTGGCAGATACTAGGTTTTTTCGGTCGTGTGCAAGGTCAGTAGTCTCAAGTGTAGCAGCCTAGAACTGCAGGATGGGTTTGACCATTCCGAGCAAAACTTGTTACAATCCAGTGGCAGAAGTAGGAATATATACTGCTCCTGCCGGCTGCCAGTAGGGCTTTGGTTGAGGGTGAGGTTGTGGAAGCTCACCTTGGTGCGCTTTCCAAAGGGCATGAGGTCACAGCATAGGCAGACTTATGTTTTGAAGTATATTTGTCGCTGTGCCATATGTTGTGTTTCTTTTTTTTTTTTACTTCTCCTTTAGTATTGGAATTGGAAATTCAAGTTGGAGAAATGTGAAAGCAATTGGGCCTAATCCATTCCTGTTGTTACTCCTTTTGTTTTCACTGGAGTTACTCCAAGGCTGAATTCAGCATATGATGAATAACTTGTTCTCCAAAGTTGGAACTTAGGCGAGAAGGTTTTAGGGATGATCACGCAACTCTGAGGCTCCTTCTCAAACAACTGAAGCTCCCACAAGAGGGACAATATATGGTGAGTTCGGGTTATTGAATTTAGTACAACATTCTAGTAATAAGCCCTCTAGTCATAATAATACATTATTATCCATTAGAACAATTACTTGAATGAAACCCAACTGCTAGCTCACTTAGATTGGATGGAAAAATCCACGCTGTTGATCTCAATTGCCAGTTAGCTGAACAGACGCTAACCACGAGCCAACGGCAAACGGTTCTGGGCCTGGTAATCCTCCTCCTGCTTCTCTTTCCTCTCACCTTCTCTGGAACCTGCTCCTCCAGGGTCGCCACTTGTGAAATGTTGCCTGCCCTTCGTGCATTGCCCATCCCTGCTGCAGCCCAGGAATGCCTCCAAAGAGGTTACAAGCTCCAGGTCTGCTTTGGTCAGATGGAAAAAGGAAAATGCTATAAGCTATGGAGGAGCTGCCCATTCCCAGCTGAGGGCTAGGTGGTGTTTGGTTGGGTTTGGTTTTTTGCAGGAGGGGGGATATTTCTGTTAAGAACTGAGATGAAACTCTTCACAGATCTGCAAAAAGGAACCAGTCCTCGCTGCTGGTTAATTCTTCTTGCCTTCCTGTGAGCTGTTGGAGGGGTCATGGCAGACACGAGATCCCCATGGTAAAATCAAGTTTTTCTTTCTTGGAGAAGTAACCATTCCTGTCTCTCTGGCTCACTCCATTTCATTTACTTTCTGAACAACTTAGATCACAAAGGGCTCCAGGAAGGGTGCAGCATCTTGCAAAGAAAAGACCTGGATGATTTTCTCCATTTAGGAGAGTCTTGTGAAAGTTGTGCTTCCTGCTCCTGCCCAGAGAAGAGGATTTGTAACAGATGCTTCTACAGTCTTCACTGTGTGGGGTTTGGAGGGTGGAGGATTCACCCCACTTGATGCACTTGGGAGGCCAGGGTAGTTTTCTGCTGAACGAGGTGAGTCCTGTTTGACCAGTGGGAAACCTCTCTGTCCCAGAGCAGAGCTGACACTTAGGCAGGAGATCCCCTCCTTGCGTCAGCTCTGCCGTGCTGGGCCGTATCTCCTCAGCAGCTCTGCTGGGGCACTCTGCAGTGCCACAACCACAGGACTTCCTTGGTCTTGCTGAGGCCAAGCACTTCCCTGTTACCCTTTGGATGTCATCTTCCTCCTCTTCTACTTTGCTTCTGGCCCAGGGAGCAGGGCTGCTCTCCCCACTGCTCCTCCTTTCAGACCCTCTCTATTTGCACGATTCAACCTGCCATTGGGACCACCACGGCTGACCGCCCTGGCCACCGAGGATGGTGCAGAACATGCTAAGAATAGTGTTACAGGAAGGGACATCTATCGCGTTTATTAGAATCATAGAATCCTAGAATGTGTTGGGTTGGAAGGGACCTCTAAAGGCCATCTAGTCCAACCCCCCTGCAGTCAGCAGGGACATCTTCAACTAGATCAGGTTGCTCAGAGCCTCATCCAGCCTGGCCTTGAATGTCTCCAGAGATGGGGCCTCCACCGCCTCTCTGGTCAACCTCTTCCAGTGTCTCACCACCCTCATTGGAAAGAACTTCTTCCTAATGTCTCATCTGAACCCACCCTGCTCTAGTTTAAAACCATTGCCCCTCGTCCTATCGCTACATGCCCTTGCCAACAGCCCCTCCCCATCCTTCCTGTAGGCCCCCTTCAGGGACTGGAGAGGGCTCTAAGTTCTCTCCAGAGCCTTCTCTTCTTCAGGCTGAACCCCCCCAGCTCTCTCAGCCTGTCCTCACAGCAGAGGGGCTCCAGCCCTCCCAGCATCTCCGTGGCCTCCTCTGGCCCCGCTCCAACAGGTCCATGTCCTTCTTGTGCTGAGGGCTCCAGAGCTGGACACAGGGCTCCAGAGCTGGACACAGTACTCCAGGTGGGGTCTCACCAGAGCGGAGCAGAGGGGCAGAATCCCCTCTCTGGATCTGCTGGCCACGCTTCTTTTGATGCAGCCCAGGATGCGATTGGCCTTCTGGGCTACAAGCGCACATTGTTGGCTCATATCCAGCTTTTCACCCACCAGTGTCTCCAAGTCCTTTTCTGCAGGGCTGCTCTCTATCACGTCATCCCCCAGCCTGTATTGATAACGAGGATTGTCCCGACCCAAGCGCAGGACCTTGCACTTGGCCTTGTTGAACTTCATGAGGTTTGCTCGGGCCCACCTCTCCAGTTCGTCCAGGTCCCTCTGGGTGACATCCCGTCCCTCTGGCATGTCGGACCGCACCACTCAGCTTGGTGTCATCATATTATTACACTAATAATAAGGTGGAAGAAGCATTTCCCTAACACCTTAGCTGATGCACAGGGTAAAATACTTTCTTCAACAGTTATAGACTTAGTAAGCAGAGAGGAAGAACCCTTTGTTTTTAAAACCAATAAGCAACTTCCAATCATACTCGCCTTGACTTCTCTCTCTCCACAACAGAAAATGGACCACTAATAAGCTGGTCAGTGTAATGGTTAATGAGATGCCTCTTTGCTTAGATCTGAGGAGGTTTTAGGGAGAAGGCAGAAAATGTGAGGTATTCCACACAGTTACTGACCTCAAGGCTCAGTGGAGCAAGAACCAGATAGCCAAGGAAAACAGAAGGAATAGTTAAAATCTTACAAACCACAGTGCGGAGGGATTATCACACCAAACTTTGGTTGAAGTTCACATAGCAAAGAGGATCTTTGTCATTCTAGGAACTGCAGCTCCTACTGTTTGTCAGACGTGCTGGTCCAAGACATAGTCACTTCCCCAACTTTCCTTGGTCATCAAGAGCGCTGTAATTTGGACCAAGATGTTTGGAAGACTTCAACACTTAACCAAGCATGTTATTGCCTAGCTCTTAAGCGCAGGGGAGGAGGGGGTGTATTTTTCCCCTCTGTGGCTCTGGTTGTGTTTCTGCAAGGCGCCCAAACATGATATAAATGTCTGGATTTATACAACATGGATTTGGCAGAGTTCAATGGTGGGACCTGCTCAGCCTCCCGGTCTGCAAGCCTTGTCTTCTCTGAGAGCCCGGCACCAGGTAAAACTGTAGGCTTGTGCCTCCAGCCCTGTTAAGGTCTTATTTTGTCTCCTATTTGGGTTTTTGCTTCACTTCTCTTTAAGTATTTGGCTCCAGGAGTTGGGGCATCTCATCTTTCATTTTGAAACTCTTTGTTCCTTCTACCTATTGAGCCACCTGGGAACTGCAGACCCTAAGAGTTTGGAAACTAGAAGATGTGAAAAAAAAAAAAGTCATCAAATCTGTATTGTCTTAATTCCTGGAGGAGGCGGCTTGTAACTCATGTTCTTGAATGCTGTGGTTAGGTGTTCAGCCCCTTTCTCCTGCAAGCTAAAATATTTATTTGTTTTGCCCTGTGAAGTGTTTGCTGAAGGACTTTCTTCTATTCGCAGGTTAGCAGGAATGCCTGTGGAGAAAGACCGACTGCTTCTTAAAAAACCGAATCAAATCTGGGTGGAGGACATAGATAAGCAGCGTGGCATGGAGAGTTGGTGGGGGTGTTCTGGATGACTTATTCCTCTTCAAGTGACATGATCCCACACTGTACTCTTTTGATTCAGGCACGAACTTTCCCAAAAGAGGGAAGTTTGGGTTCTGGGTTCAGCTGTGAGAGCTGAATATCACTTCCCAGATGGGCGTCCGTGCCCGTCCTTGAACAAAACCACGGTTCAGTCTTGGCCATCAAGGCACCACATTTCTTCCTTGATGCTCTCCTTAAGCCCCGTGGTTGCTCCCTGTCCCCAGGGGGCTGCGACCCACCGGTTTGAGGGCTGTTTGTCAGACCTGTCTGTGGAGGCCGCTGGAAAAGAAAACATTGAGAGATGCACCTCAGGTCCAGGCCCTCTCCTGGCAAGTGCTGTGGATTTATTTTTTTTTTTCCCCTTGAACTTTGCAGAAGTGCACAGCCATGCTCCAGGACCTTCAAGGGCTGCTTCTCTCATCTCCCCAGAAGGATTACTGCTGCTGGAAATCATGAGGGTTTGGACTAGCTATCAACTTTATCAGGAAAGCTTCTTTCCGGCCAAGCTAGTAAGAGCTTTGCTAAGCGGGAATCTTGGGTTGAAGCTGCTCTTCTCATGTTTCACAGATGGCCTCAATGAATGATTTACTAGGAGAGTAAAAGATTAGCCAGATTCCTCCAACTGCATCTCGACTCGTATAAAGCACTGGATTTTATTGGGGCCTAGGCAATTCCTAATTCTTTAGCCGCTTTAGACTGTTTTACAGTGACTAATTGCCCTGTGCTCCCTTCCCTGAGAATCAAGTGTCTCCTGGTGAGGAACCCACGCTCCTCGCACGAGCCTCACCCACGGCTTTGGAACAACCACACCAGTGAAGGCTTCTCCATACGGTCAGGGACCTGAAGACCACAAGACGTTACATCTCCAGTTGTATTTTATTGGAGAGGTTAAAATGCTTCTGGGAGAGAGATGGTAAAGGGAACGCTTAAAATATGCAATGAGGTGTTCCCATAAACTTATCAAAAGCTTTGCAGGATCTTCCTGTGGAGAAGAGCCATCACTGGAGAGTTCACATGAACCATGGTTGGGCAGGGCAAAACCTCTTGCTTTAATGTTTTAGATGGTCTCCAGGGCTCAGATGAGCTCTTTGGGGGGAAGGGAGATTACTCCATGTTTGCCTGTTATGGAGTTTCTCACGTTTTTCTCTTTTGTGCTTGGCCGCCAGAACTCTGTGTTTGACGCTCCATGGCAATTCCTACAGAGTTTGGCTGTTTTAGAGTGTAGTACTGATTTAGATGGCCAAATTGGAAAAGCAGGGTTTGAAGTGGACTTACTTTTTCCTTCAGAGTGAGACTTGTTAAAGATCCTTGTTAAATTATTTACCAGCAATCTCACAACATCAACAGATCTTTGCATTTAACCATTTGCATGACTTCCATCATGCTTTTCTCCCCTGTCCTCTAAATAATAATAAAAAAAAAAACAATCTAAAGCTTAAACAATCAAAAAGCTAAAGGGCTTGCAGGGCTGGGTTGCGCATCACTATCGATATATGAAGTGCACGCACCGTAAATTGTAAAGCAATATGGGCATGTGCTGATCTCATGTAAACAGTCTTTGGTTTATAGCAGTCCGAGATGAGAGCTCTGAGACTCGCTGGAGGAATCAAGCCCTAGCAGAAATGTTTAAAATATTTGGGTTTGAGCCAAAAGGCTGAGAAAAGAGGTTTTGGGTCTTCCTTTCTCTCTGCTCTGATCTCCTCACATGCAACGCTAAAACCTACATAAGAAACAGGGATGAGAAGAAACAGCCCTGACAGACATGTCCCCAGGGCATCAAAAGAGGTCAAAGATGCGCAGTCTGCCTCAGAAGTACAGGGGTAATAAAATTTGCTACTTTTCCGATTTTTGCCTCACCATTTATCTGTATAAATCGGGGCTGAACCTACTCCCCGGCGGTCCCTTTTGGTTGAACCTGTGGCACAAAGGAGACAGAAGCAGGCCCTGGAGTCCCCTTGATGAAAGCTCTCCCGCCACAGTTCTTCAAGTCTAAAGCTTTGCCACAATTTATAGCAGGATGAGGGAAGAGTTATAAAAAGTACAGGAATGCAAAATTCTGTCCTCTTCTCTGCAAAAGTAGAAATAAACTCTGTGTGTGCATTTCCAGGACAGAGCATTCTCTACCGTCAGTTTTGTCTGGTATAAATGACCTGTGCATTGGCATCTGCTGTACGTACAATTTTTCAAGCATCTCGGTTAGCGGAGCGGATCCTGCATCATTTATTTTGAAATGACTGTGTCCTCCCCACAATGCAACTGACCTGGAGGAACAGCATATAATGACTAAACACCACTTTAAAAGCAAATGTGATCCTTTGATGTCTAAAAGACGGATTTGTCGAGCCTGTGTTTGTGAGAGCAACACCATAACTCGGAGGATTACTCACCATGGCAGTTTTTGAAGATACTGAGTCACTCACCCAGATTTTACCCGTAGACAGCCAGGCCAGGGGATCCCTGGGGTTGCCCGAGTTGGGATCTCCCACCGGTGCCCATCTAAGGTCTCAGAGCCCTGCAAGAACTCATCAAAGACTGCGCCTCCACTTCTCATTGCCAAGCAGGTGGGACCATTGATAAGGGTTTGAAAAGGCACAGTCAAAAGACGGAGCAATGAACAGGAAGAATTCAGAGTCATGAGAAGAGATATAAAGTGAATTTCCTTAATTTTTGAATATTGCTCTCATTATTTTTACATCTACGATCTTTTTGCCAGAGGCACCGAATGGACCAATCCTGACGTCTTGCTCTGAAAAGACGGTAACTCCAGCCTTTCGCTGTGCATCCCACCATGGCTGCGTGTTTGGAAGCCTGTGTCGGCAATGGTGGGAGAGCTGTGCAATACACTGCTCTAAAACGTTCCTCTTGCAACGTTATCTTGCTTTATATTCTGTTCTTCCTGGAAACTGTTATTGCCGGTGTAACAGCGGATCTCCTCCTTAAGGAAGGGCCGTTGTCCGCATGCCTGCCCTCATCCATAGACTGAAGATACCAAAAAAACCAAACGGGAATTGAAAAAAGTAATGAGCTAAAAAGGAAGTGACACTGCTAATGAATTTATGAGATTGCTTAAATGCTTATTTCTCACCAGTCTTTATTGGGCTGTGTCAGGATCCCTTCCAAGCGTGGCCTGGAGCGCAGCAGCCCGGCTCGGAGCGGTGGAGACCGGCAAGGGGTAAGGAAGGAAACAGCTGTGATCTCTTTTCAGAGCATTTGCTCCTATTCATCCCCTTAGATGTATCCCCATGTAAATAACCTTTCATATCACTTTACAAAGCAATTGCTAAGTGGGACGGAAGGGAAGGTATTCGGTAACGTAATAATTTCTGTCTTTTCTCTTTATTTTCCTGCTTGGTCACAGAAAGGGAATCTGGCTGGTTGTTAATTTGAAAGCATTTGTAGCGGTGATGGCATAATAGATATGAAAGTTCACAGGCCTCTGGCAAGTACTAATGTATTGAGGCTTTCAGATGAAAAAATGAAAGCTGCCTGTAAAGGATTCCCATTTGTCATGAAAACCCCACGATACCACGGGACAGCTGTTTGCCTGGGATCTGTATCTCAGATGTAAGGAACCAGAACAGACATGTGCTCTGTTGTACAAAGACCATTACCCCAGAGACAGGTAAATCATTCTTTATAAGGAAAAAACATCATAGAGAATTAACGTTTTCTATAAAAGAGACTTTTCAGGTTTTGCTCGCTCTTCGACATAATCAAAAACATGGCTTCAAATGCATAAATTATGGTCTTTTATATTCTAGTGCTCCAGTAACTTGCTCTGGAGATGGATCTGGTGCTGCTGCAAGCGTGGCTGGATAGCCTTTGGCAAGGAGTTCTCCCGTTGTCCCACAAGAGCACGAGGGTGCAGCAAGCGGCAAAAGTTTCCCGGGAGAGGTTGGGTCCAGAGTCTTTCTTTACTCCCCTCAAGCCACTCCCTGCTTTGCCTTGTTCCCCACACGGAATAACTTGGTGAGTTTTCATTTGAAAATCAGGATGAAAAAAAATTGTCCAGGGCTGAAGCTTCACCAAGCAGCTGGAAATGAGGAAAAGCCAGGCTGTGATGCCAAGGTAACACAAGCTTCACACGAAGGGCGAGCTCCTGGCAAATCTCCCCGATTGCCCTGGTGTGGTTTTATTTTTCACATGGCATCTTTGCCATGGCTTCAAACACAGCGCCGGACTTACGTGTGACCAGATTGCTTCGGAGGCCATCGCACGAAAGTCTTTTAACGACACAGAGGTACTGCCATGAAGTTCAGGGAGGAGAAATAATCCCTCCTCAGCTCCCTGTGAGCCTCCCTGTTGGTATATGTTAGCCATGACTCTTTTTAGTTCATTCTGTGTCAGGAAATTCTGCACTGAGCTCCCCGCTGTGCCACGCCATGCCGGTGGCACAGGGCAAAGCACATCTGGGTGGAAGAGTTTACCTAACATAAATTTCTCTGACTTTGGCAGATCCCAAGATTTCCTCCCATCCTTCCTTCTTCTCTCCACTTTTTGGTTAGTGCTTCAAATGGAGAAGACAGCAAATAAGGGGTGACAAAAACATGCAAATAAAATGGCAAGATTAACCCAATTATGGGCTCAGTGTGTGCAGGCATAGGAAAGTGAACGAATATTGAACGGAGCTTTCAAAACTTTGTTTCTTTGCCAGAGCTCGATCTCCAGACACTAACTGAGCTGTACTAGTAATGCATTTAAGCGTGTTCCTCTGTTAAGCAGTATATTCCCTACAGAGCGGCTCTGGAGCAGCTGTTAGCTCCAGGCTTTCCGCAGGCTGAGGCCTCCAGGTCAGGAACGCTCCCTCTTCCACCAGCACATCCCCCTGAGCCGCTCCACACGTTGGTGATCTGTCCTCAGGCAAGGCGAGTTCCAGGTTTCAATGTGCTTTTAGCTCCGTTGGCAACGCAGAAGCCGAGGTGAACTCAACCGCTTGCTGCTCCTGCCGGAGAGAGCCATGGTGTCTGGAGGCTCAGCACTGTCCCTTGTCACATATTGGCCAAAAATGCTGCCAACTTTGCTGCAAGGAGCTATGCTTGGCTGCTGCGTGCTCACCCCAAGTTGCATAAGCCACTGCGCCCCTGCGTTCAGACACAGACACCTTATTTTCCTTAAGGTGGTGCAAGGTCTTCCTTTTCCAAGGCATGAATTCATGTAAGTGCAACCCAGGGCTTGCAGAGCACCCATGGGGTGAGACACTGGGGATGGAGGAGGACGACCTTGACTTTGTTGCTGCTAAAGACAGAGATTATTTTTAATGTAAAAGTTATCGTCTCGGGCAGCCTTCATCTCACCCGTGCACAATTTCAGAATGCTTTAAATTAAGTCTGGAAGCTAAAAGTGTGTTAGTCATTGCCCATACATCTTAGGGGAAGCAGGGCTCTCTAAAGTTATTGTTAGCATCAGGCATCTGGTTTATGTTTATAATGATTTATTCAATGATGGGAGACAGGTAAGGAACCATCATGGAAGACAAACTAGAAAAGACTGGGGTTTTCAAAGCTCTGAAGCCATTGTTAAATCAAAGTTGTCTGACTTCAAAAGGAATATCTAACTCGATTAGGTTCTTTAAACAATGTACAATGCTCACAAAGTTGGCAGATATTATTAGAGGCAGAGTTGGTAGCACAGCCTGCTCTGGAGGTGGCTTGTCCCTTCTAAGTGCAAGATCCTGTTCTTATGTCATGACTCTGGGTTTTTCTCTTTTTTTTTGAGAAAATTTCAGCCAAGTACTTCAACTGCCTGCGAGAGCCAGGGCAGAGAAGAATACGTTGTTTTTTCAGTGTTAGAATAATTCAGGAAATCCTTTCTTTGGAAAGATCTAACGCTTCCATACTTTGAAACGGGGACTTGAAATCCAGTGGGGGAAGATAGGCTTTGTGCTAAAGACAGGCGCGTTGCCATTGCCATAAGGAGCCAACCACGGGTGTTTCAGTTTTATGAGCCTCTGAAAAAGTCTACTTTGTGTTTGTGCAGCAGGGCTTTGCAGGAGCTTAGCTAAGATTAGAGAAGGGTCTCTGCTCGTGTCTCCTGGTGCCTGGCCCTCACCGGCCTGCGCGAGGGGTGGAATTGGTCTTTCCTGGTAAGGACTAGCTCTCGCTAAGAGTGGGACGTTGGGAGGGAGAAGAGAAGCCCATCTGCTGCGGCTGCCGGCATGCTGGAGCAGAGATGGGGACTGTGCCTGGAGGTGGGAGCTGGTGGGATGGGGCAGGTCGGGAAGGGCAGGCTGGGGGGGGATGAATCCGTGCCCGTTCTATCCCCTCTCCCCAGCCTGAAGGAGTATTGCCTTCCTCTCTGGACAGAAGACATCGGTGACACTCACAAGCAATAACCCACATTTCCTCCAGGCGTGGATGCACGCAGAGGGTCACAGACCACTGCTGTGGCCATCCCAGGTCGTGGTGTGCCCCAAGGGGAGGAGGGCAGCCCCGGGCACCCGGCAGGACGAAGGCAAAAGCTGCATCTGGAGATCCTCAACTCTTCCTCCAGCTGAATGTGTTTGTTCATCTCACACACTTTTTTGGATAAAGGACCCTGTCCCAGGTTGCAGCTGATGCCCTCAGCAGGTTCCAATCTCCACACTGTCCATCCCAAACTGTTGGGCAGGGGCTTCTCCATTTTCCTTCTGTAGCACAGGGCAGATACATCATCATTATTGCTCAGTCCTCTGCCTTGTTTCAGAGCAATCCTCTTCCCCGCTGCAGAGACACCGTGCAGGGATGCATGGGGTTGGGCACCCAGAGGAGCCAGCTGGACATTTCCAGTGCCTGCACTTTTCCTGCAGGGTGAAAAACAGGGATACACAACTGTAACTGCACATAGCCACATATATACTTTTTTTTTTTTTATAACTTTTTCCAACACAAATCTTCACCCAAGGGATGACCCAGCTGGCATTTACCAGCCTGCTGAGGAAGGAGTTTAATGAAATGTTCCAGATTTGGGGGGAAACTCTGCGGATTTGGGAGAACTTTTCAGGGCTTTGCTATAAACTCAGCACGCCCGTCCCACCAGGTTCAGGCAGTGTCACCTCCTGCCATGCTGCTGAGGAGGCAGCGGCGATGTGGCCTCTGCATGGGGACAGGTTGTCGGGGGTGACCAACACCTGCCAGACCTGCAGCCACCCCAAAATGGAAATAAATAACCCACGTTTTGCGTTGGCGCCATTCACCTGGGGTGAGCCCTACCTGCACCAACCAGCCTATTGCTCCTTATCCCGGCCAAAGCACTGTCCGACAGGCGTCCCCGGCTCGGGGAAGGGCACGGGGGTGGGCACGGCACACCCCGAGCAGCTCCGAGTGACATGGGCGCGGTGTCACACGTACGGTGCGGGGACCAAACCGACGCTCGGCGTGGGAAGTTTGTGGAGCTGCTGGAAGGAAGCCAGCAGCCTGTGTCTGCTCGAGTTAGAAAAACGTCCCAGCGCTGGATCCGCCCAGCGCAGGGAGAGCGGGGGGCTGCTTGGCCAGACGACAGGCCTGGCTCTCGCTCCAAAGTGGACGAGCGCCAAAGGGGATTTTTAATTTCCAGATGCTTTTAAAATAAAAATAAAGGCTCTGCTGTAAACTGGCTTTGAATGGACGCCTCTCCTTCAGCCAAATAGCTGACTGATATGGGCTGGGTGACTGGGCGATCTGGTGCACGGTGGGTGCTGGCGAGCCCCGCGCCCGGCCCGGCCATGGCTCCGGGGCCTGCAGGCAGCCCGTCCTCCCCGCCGCGCTCCCGGCGCCCTCCGGCTCCGGATAAAAATCTTTACGCACTTTTCGTCTTCTTTTTTGCCCTTTTGGGAGGGAGTGGGGGGAAACGCTCCGGGAGAAGATAGTTGGCAATAGCGGAGCGGGAATTAAAAATTTCATGGGGAATATTGTCCCGAACATGCTGTAAAGTGCTGCCGGGAGCCGGGCCGGGCTGGTGACAGGGTGACACCACAGGACCCCTTGCTCTGCGCCTTCCTCCAGATCCGGCCGCAGGCACGTTTCTAAGCTGGCCCTGGGTGAATCCCTCTGCAAGCAACTCAAACCTGGTGGCTGCCAATCAGCTTAATGAGACCGGTGAATTAATTTCCGGTGTCCGCAGGGATGTAGCTAACAAGGCAGGCAGCCAGCCCTGCTCTGGGGCTCTGGGAGCTGGGGCTATTACTCTGTGGCCTCCTGTAGCCCACATTTTACCAGCCCGCCGGGCGTTGGGGCATCCCAAGCCTGCAGAGGCGCCTTGTTCACAGAATCCCCTCCCTGCAGCGCAGCCGGAGGGTGCTTTGTGAACGCGAGGGATGGATGGCTGTAGGAACGCGAGGGTCTCCGTGCCGATGCCGGTTGGGAAGGGGAGGGGGATGCCCGAGGCCGGCTCGGCAGCAGAGGAGCCGTCAGCTTCACCCCCTGCTGCCGCTCATCGCCTCCCCGAACCCAAGCTCACCCCCTGCCCGGCGGCGCTGCCAGTTGCTTTATCAGCACAGATCTTGATTAATTCCTTACGCTGCAGGCATGATTGCCTTTTCTGGCTGGCTGGCTTTCTCTGCGCCGTGTTTTATCCCATTCCCGGCACCGAGCCGGCACGCGCGGGAGCCAAGGGAGACTGGGGCAGTGGAGCCAGAGACACCAGCATGGAGGGAGCATGGGCTGACGCAGGGTGACATGGGGACGACCCGGGGCTGCAGCCCACATGCAAGCCCAGGAGCAGTTCCCCAGCAGGTGCTCTTGGAAAAAAGCGGGTTTTTTGGCTGTTTCCAGAGCCTGTGTCTTGCTGCGGCAGGCAGTGAGTGAGGACAGGCTCGTTGCACATGACACCATGGCTGTTTCGGCAGCCAGTTTCGGCTGGCTGGGCTCGCTGGTGGCCGTAAGAAAACAGAGCAAGCGTGAACCTGCTCCGCTGTACCAGGGCTCACTGTTACCAGCAGAAATGCCTGCGATGGACGGCTTCAGTCGCCCATCTCCCTGACCCAGAGGAGGAAACACGGCTATTGCTGATGGCCTCCAGGGGACAGAGCCCTCCCAGTGACCCAGCAGGACCACCGAGGGCCAGTCCCTCTTTCCCTCCCTCTTGTAGCTTTTTTTTTCTTGTTGAACCACTTGCACAGAGGCAGCTTCTGCAATCTGTTCCCTGCCTGACTCCTTTTATTCTGCATTTCCTATGGTGATTTTGATCTGGAGCCAAGGCGAGCTGCTTTGCCTATGCCTGTCTGCACCTGGACAGGGCCGGAGCACGTCACCCTGCCTCTCGCCATCACCACCCATGAGGCAGCCTGGGGTGGCACCGCAGCCCCCAGCAAGGACCAGCAACGTTTTTTGCCCCTGGAGAGCAGGGGGATGTGAGGAGTTGTTGCAGATACTTCAGCAGCAGCACCAGCATTTTTGGTGTCGCTGTGGCATCTCTGGCATCACCTTTCTGTGGGGCAAGGTGTCTGCATCGTCCCGGTGTGACCCAGGACACGTGTCCACAGGCACATGGAGAAGGTCATGCCGGGGTGTGCAACACCTCTGCCTCGCAGCATCCTCCGTGGCTCCTCCGTCCAGACATTGTGCAGCTGACATGGAGCAGAGGGTTCTAATCCTTGCTCCTGTTTCGAATGTCATTCAATTCCTCGTGGCATCTCACAAAAGACTGAATGGGCAGCAAGCATAAAGGCAAAATAATCCTTACGATGGGAATGCCTTTGAACAGCCCTGACCTGGCTCCGCAGGCATCTGTCGGCATGGGGGATGCCACGCAGCTCTCCTGGGTGTCTGGAGTTTTGAAGATGGGAGACAGAATCCTGCCTAAAATATTTGCATCCAGATTAGACTCTCAAATGCCAGAACATGCATCTGTGTTTGCCTGTGTTACTCATTTCTTCCTGACTTGACATTCCTGGTCACTGGGTAAAAACCACAGCAAATTCGCTTTTTGTTCCCCCCTCTTGTTTAACTTATTAATTACATCTCCTGTTACACTACACGCTGGCCTCAATGGATTAATTTGTGATTCTCCTGAGATATGCATGCTGCAGCAGCAGATAGTAGCATATAATCATTTAACATGTGAATGCTGTCAAACAGTTTAATCAAATCTGAAATTGCCCGCCTTTGTGCCCTGCGCTAACTCGTTGTGACTGCGGAAAGTGAGCCCGGCTCCCCCAGACAAAGAGCAATTGCAGCCCAGCTCTTTGTCTACTCTCTTTGCATAATTTCCTGAACCCTGCCCTGTTCCACCTGCTCACTAATGTTAAGCTTATTTATGGATAATTTATATGTAGCCCCCTCCCTAAACACGCCCTGGTGAGGCATTTTTTTGGAGGAACTATGGGAACAAGCCTGTCTCCGGGTATGTTCCCCTCCAGTTTGTAAGACCCGAAGTCCAAATGCTTCATCAGCACTTCCTCAGCCTTCCCTAAACACCACCTTGCAAAAGCACAAGGGTTCTTGTCCTCGCACCGGCACCCGTCCATGGACTGCTGGAAATTCAAACGCTCTTTTGGTGGGGGTGGGGGATAAGTCGCAAATCTTCTTTTTGTTGTTTTGTTTTGGTTTTTTTTAACGCCTGCAGGACGGCCCCGCGGGATGCCCACTGCTCCAGCTCGCTGGCCACGTCGAGCGCAGGGTGTTTCTGTGGCGCTCATAGCCCTGACCTCGGGGCTCCCAGAGGAAGCGCGCGGTTCCTGGAAAGCATTGTTCCCACGTTTGTTTGTTCCGCATCCTCCCAGCAGCCACTGAGAAGAAGAAGAAGAAAGGGCAGCCTACGGGAGCTGGCTCCCGTGGAGGAGACCCAGGAGGCAAACAGGGCTGTGCACCCTGCCTGAGCCCCCGCCAGCCTTCCCCGGCACAGCCTGCACGAGCATCCCTGACCATCTCGTGCTGGTCCACGCGTGTGAAGGCGCCTGGGTGTCCATCAGCTCCAAAGGCTCTCCTGCAAGGAGAACAGGCAGAGCTTTGCTGCCGGGGGACCTCAAGTATGAGCCCAGTACAAGACAGACATTATGATTCTGGAGTGTGTCCAGAGAAGGGCAACGGAGCTGGTGAGGGGTCTGGAGCCCAAGTCTTGTGAGGAGCGGCTGAGGGAGCTGGGGATGTTCAGCCTGGAGAAAAGGGTGCTGAAGGGAGACCTTCTCGCCCTCTGCAACTCCCTGAAAGGAAGGGGCAGCCAGGGGGGGGTCAGGCTCTTCTCCCAAGGAACAGGCGATAGGACAAGAGGAAATGGCCTCAAGTTGAGCCAGGGGAGGTTTAAGTTGGATATTAGGAAAAATTTCTTCACCAAAAGGGTTATCAAACATTGGAACAGGCTGCCCAGGGCAGTGGTGGAATCGCCATCCCTGGAGGTATTTCAAAGACAAGTAGACGTGATGCTGCAGGACGTGGTTTAGTGGTGGGTTTGGCAGTGTCAGGTTGATGGTTGGACTTGATCTTAAAGTTCCCTTCCAACCTGGACAATTCTATGATTCTGTGACCACTCTTTGAAACACAAATGCAACCTCGGGGCCAGCCGGGCTGGCGCTGGTTGTGTTGCGGGAAAGCCTTTGCCCCTGCTCTCCCCTGGCACTAACTCTTCCAGGCGCCCATCGCCCTCCCGGGATGCTGGGGAGGAGGCTCCCAGCAGCCGCCTCTTTGGCCTGTGCTCAGGGGTCTGTGGGAGCAGCCACCCCCCATTGGCCTGGAGCAGAGCGAGCCCTCGCAGCCACCCCGCGGGGAGCAGCTATTTCAGGGCAGTGATAATCAGAAGCAGGACTGCCGAGCCAGAGGCGAAGGGGTGCCTCCCCCCACGCTGCTGCGGGGATGGCTGGAAATAACTTGTGCAGCCTCTGCCAGGGCCCAAGATGCCTGAGCTGGGGCCGCTGGTGAGACCCGGCCACCTGGCCACGCTCCAGCCCACGGGCAGCAGGACCATCCCCTGGCCAGAAGGTGCCGGCCACCCTCGGCCACCCTTGGGGCCACCTGTGGTGCCAATGCGGGTCAGCCCTAAGGTGGCGGTTGCATCTGGACGTGCTCATTAGCAACTGCCTTTGCAATTAGCCCACCAGTTTCCATCAGCATCACTGGGAACGATCCTTGCCCTGGGATGGCTGCCCCGGAGCGGGATGCTGGCCCAGCAGCCACCGTGCGACATTGCTTGCCAGGGCTGATGCTGGGGCGCTGCAAAGCTCTTTTCCACACCAAAATCTCCAAACCTGGCTCAAGCAAACACCTAAACCAGGTGCGGACAGTGGGGCCAGGTGGAGCAATTTGGATGCAGAGGCGTTTCCTACACGGCAGTGCCCAACCCACCAGTTCCCCAATTTATTATTGAAGAACCATTTGGTGTTTTGCAGCAATCTCTTCAGCCATCCCCCCAAAAGCTGGTTCGTTAACATCCCCCATACCTTGTATGCCATTTACTTTTGCTCACAAGGTTTTACAGCCCAGCCAGGAGCCCTGCAAGCAGCAGCATTCGTACCTGCCAGTGGCTGGGGACCCCCCGCTACCCCCAGCCCTCCAGACACCTGTCTTTGCCCAGGGGCCGCAGGGCGAGAGCGGGCAGCTGGGACGTGGCCAGCGTGGCTGCGCCGGTGCCTGACCGAGCCAGGGAGTATCAGCATGTCCTGGCACGCGACGCGACGCATTGTACCAAAAATAGGACTCCCCCATTGTATTGTTAGGCAAACATCTTCTGCGAGTATATCAAACTCCCTGGGATTTTCCAAGCCGACTGCCTGGGATTTCTCGGGGTGATTTCCCTCCAGCTGCTGGGCACACTGAGACCCCAAAGCACAAAGCAGCCCTGGGTAAGCGTGGCCCACAGGGGGTCTCCCCGCTTTCTGGCCTGCCCCAGCGGGCAGAGGTGATGCCGTGGGTCCCATCGACCTGCCACCGAGGAAATCCAAGTTTCTGGTTCTGCCGCCAATGCAAGCAGGGCTGCTGGCCATCCTCAGCCCATGCATCTCCTCCTGGTGCCCGGGCATCCCTGCCACCACCTCTGGGGCTTCAATACGGCCCTGTGCCAGCTCTGCCAATGCCGCAGCTCCTGGAATGCTCGCTCCAGGCAGGCAGAGCCAAATGAAAAAAACCCAGCCTGTCTGCTGAGCAAAAGGTCCAGGAGGAGGAAGAATAAACACAGGAAAAGCCACAACATTCAAGAACGTCGCTGGATACTTAAATGGTGCCAATGTCCTTAAAAAATGCTTGTGTTTGCAGAAATGCTTCAAATATGGCATAAATTTTTCATGAAATAAAACATTAGCGAGCAAGATAGCGACATAGATATTATCTGTCTCTGGCACTTGTAACAGCACCGCTGATGCAGTGACCTCCAGCCACAAAGCTTCCAGGTTCTCAAACAGCATGGTCATACCCACTGAGAGATGGGGAAACTGAGGCATGAGTGTGCACCACAGTTTTTCCTACCAAGGTGGCAGCTGGAGGGACCTGCCCCTGGCTGCTGGCCTGGCACCCCATCCTGACCCTCCTACCTCATCCCCATCCCGACCCAACCCATCCCATTCCACCACACTCCATCCCATCCCAACTCAACCCATCCCATCCCAACGCAACCCATCCCATCCCACCCCATTCCACCACACTCCATCCCATACCAACTCAACCCATTCCATCCTACCCCATTCCACCACACTCCATCCCATACCAACTCAACCCATTCCATCCTACCCCACTCCATCCCATCCCAACTCAACCCATCCCACTCCGTTCCATCCCATCCCAACTCAACTCAACCCATCCCATCCTACACCATCCCACTCAACCCCATCTCATCCCATCCCACCTCTTCCCAACCCATCCTACAGCTCTCCATTTCCTGGCCACATTGGAAGACAACTCACCATGCTAGGGACCCTTAGGGACATCCTGCTCCCACCCCAGGTGCTGCACCAGCACCAAGGAAGGGACCCACGGCAGCTTTTGTGTGCTGGGGAGTTTTACAGGGAAAGCCTGGGCTCGACCCAACGTGGCACAACTCCTGTTGAATGTGCACCAAAAACTTCTGTTCTCCAGTGCAAAAAAGAGCTTCTTCATGGTCTTTTTTGTGTAGGACATGAATGGGAGTACAGGGGAACTGGGAAGGACTCTTGTTCCCAGTAATTGCTGGCCTGACATGGACAAACGACTCCTTAAAATATTGCAAAGACTATGAAAAGTATTACTGATAAAAGGCAAGAAGCTGGGAAAACGGACTAGGCTGGACTATTTTTAGAAGCAGTGGCATCTGGACAGCATGAGAATTGCTTCGTACAAATTTAGTACAGCTGATGTTTGAACAAAAGTTTGCTGGCTAAGCTGAAATCACCCAGCACAGCCACCTAGAGAAACGGCGACTCGCACGAACCAGCGACGTGCGCACAGGCAAGAAAAACCCCCAGCCAAGTGTCGCTCGGGGCCACCTGAAACAGTGACACGAGGCTCCTACCCGGCAGCCAGTGCTCGGGGAGGCTCTGCTTCAGGTGGGTTGGGAGGGGGAGGCTGTGCAAAGCGTGTGGCCTAACAAACAAACACTGTCAGCATTTTAAATAACTAAACTCTTTAAAACCCAAATGCCGGTGACTCCTGACCTCGGACATTTTTGCCTGCCTGCATTTCTGCAGCAGCCGGGCTTGGGAGAGGGAGAAGCCCTGCAAGAGCAGTGCCACTCTCTCCGGTAAGGGGACACATTCGTCTCGCGTCCAGAGAGCCATTTAAATTGCCGAAGGAAGCCAAACATTGCCTGGGATGTATTTTCTCTCCACCCATGCAATAAACCTCTCTCATGTTCTCACTGATACGTCCCTCCTCCTTTTATATAGCAACGATTTGGGTTTGAAATCAGCCTCCAGCTGACTCCAGGTGTGACTGAGGGGACGCTGGCCTGAATCAGCCATGTTTGAAGAACAAGTGGCACATCTGC
The DNA here is from genome assembly GCF_028500815.1 of Rissa tridactyla. Classification (NCBI taxonomy): domain Eukaryota; kingdom Metazoa; phylum Chordata; class Aves; order Charadriiformes; family Laridae; genus Rissa; species Rissa tridactyla. The sequence continues at coordinate 27,993,214 of NC_071474.1, read as the reverse complement.
CCCCCGGCCCCAGACTTGTCCCTGGGCAAAGCCCGTGGCAAGGGACGAGGGACGTGGGGAGACCCATCTGGGCACGGCTGGCAGGGGGTCAGCTCCAGGGGCTGCAGCCCCCCTGTTTGCAGGGCAGCAGGCAGCAGGACGGCCAGCACAGCCACCCCCTGCAGCATGTGGGACCGGGCGCTGTGGGTGCTGCACATGGCCCAGGACCCTTTAGCTGCCCACCCCAAGCCCAGATGCCACTCTGGACACCTCTGCCCCTCAAGGAGTGGGGTGGTCCCTACGCAATCCAGCAGCAAAGTCCTTCGATAAACCTGCATCGTCGGGGCTGGTGCTGGGGGTCTGGGGAACAGCAGGTTTGCTGCCGTGATCGGTTCATGGGTGCTGGGGCCTGACTCAATGCCTCCTCATCCCCACCAGCTCCATCACCTCCCTGCGTCCCTCCCTGCCTGGCCCACCTCCCTCCCCCTCCCTGCGGGACACGGCTCTCGGACAGGGCTCTTACCCTGCAGATGGGACCCCCTGCCCTTCCTTCCTCCCTCAACACAGCAGCCCCCGCACCATTACTCCCAGTATGGCTGTGAATACTGGTCCCATTCCCAGCAGAGAAGGTGCAGGGGCTGCCCACAGACCCCAGCCAGGGCAGCGTGTGCCCCCGAGGTGGGGGTGAGGGGGAGCCCAGCCCTCTGGGTACAGCGACGGCAGCAGAGATGCTCCCGATGGCTGCGTCACGATAGCGGTAATGAAAAAGCACTGGAGTTAAACCCCTGCCTTCTGTCTGTGTTTTGCTAGCCCACTTCTCTGGTTGGAGCTGGCAGCCCAGCACTCATCTGACTACGGACCCTTTCCAAAGGTTGGTGGTGGCAGTATGAACCATCTTGCCATGGCCAAAGGCTATTTCTTACTGGAAAAAGCTCTGGTTGAGTCCTCGATGAGGCACTCGGACACGGGCTGGGCAGCTGTGTGCTGCTGGGAGCCCCTGGGAGCCAGCGCACGGGGGTTTGCAGCCCACCTGCAGCAGAAAAGGCAGGCACAGGGACAGGGGACCGGGAACCGGGGAGGGGCCTGGGCACAAAACATCCTTTGCGTGGCCTGGGTGGCCACAGCATCCCCGAGAGACCTGAGGAGTCTGTCACCCCTTGCTTGGTGACAGACTGGGGAGATAGAGCAAAGCTGGCATTCCCCTTCCCCACGTTGTGTTCGTTGTGGTTCCTGTTAGTCATTGTTTGCATTTGGACAACCGCTGGGTGCTGGTGAAAACACTCTGAGCCCAGACTCACAGTGTCTCATCTATTTCAACACCAATGATTATTCACCCAGTAAGCTCAGACGGGAGTGTGGTATTCATTTTTTGCTACTCTTCAGTCTCCTGTTTAAAATGTTCCCAGTCCAGGCGCAGGAACCGCCCTGTGCCCAGGCAGCCTGGCACGCACGCACCCGCGGCAGAGCTCACCGGCAATGTCCAGGCCTCTTGATGATCACCGAGTGCATGAAGGCAACCCAGCTCTGCTCAGAAACCCTCCCCTTCCCCAAAGGAGACTGTTCGCTGCAGTTATTACCTCGGTCTCTGCTGACAATCATCATAATAGAGTATTTATTCTCCATCTCCTTCTGTTTACCCTGGAGGACACGATTGTGTCCGAGGCTCATCAACCCAATAGCGCCGGTCCCTGCGCACTGGGACCCCATGAGCAGGAGCGATGTTGTCCCAAGGAGATGGCTCTGACGGGGACAGCCCCCGAGGAGGCGCTGGCTCCTGCAGCCGGGCGAGGGAGCCTGGGCTGGCTGGGAGGAGAACGTGGAGCTGGTTTTGGGGTGGGGGCTGCTCTGCTGAGCATTGTCATGCACTTCTTTGCCTGCACATGGGGGAAGAGCATGGCGAGAGTCGATGCAGAGCAAAGCAATGGCGCGTCGCTTTTTAGACCCCCTGGTTTTTCCTATCTGCCCTTCGCAAGGCCAGAGCTGCCACCAGGCAGGCGTGACGTGAGCTGACAGCACGAGGAGACGCATCCAAGAGCAGCCACGGCGCAGCTCCACGTCAGTCAAGGGCCTCCAGCATCCCTGCACACGTGGCACAAAACTGCAGGAGCTTGGTCCCCACGTCTGTCCCATCCGGCAGGTCCAGTAGAAGGGACTTGCAGCTCGGGAGCTGGGAGCACCGAGCAGAGAAGGGAGGGCAGCAGATGCCCGTGCTGGTGCTGTAACAGAGTTATCAGCCCAGAGGATGCCCTGAAGAGCCCTGTGTACATGAGGCTGTCCGATCTGCCCTGATTTCACATGCTTAGGGATGCCCGGTGTGCGAGGAAGAGCAGTGCCACCCACCCACCCGGGGCCACGCGCGATGGCAATGCCCAGTAAGCTCTCGAGAGCACGTTTGGGCTCCGAGCGGAGGCAACAACAACCCAGCTGAAATGTTACGCTAAAAATAGCCCGGTGTCTGGGTGGAAGCACGCTGTGGTTAGCTGGGGATTTCGCATCCCTGAGAAAGCCTGTGCTGAGCAGGGTCCCTTTGCTCCCGTTATTGTCCACTTTCCCCCTCTCCCTCCAGAGAGACCCTGGGGATTAACCAGAAAATAAATGACTTAACACAGGACAACAATGGCTTCTGTGATCCATCTTCATGAAATGTGGTTTGGTAGCTCTGCAAGAATCAAGCCAGCTGCCAATATAGCCCGGAATAAGTGAGAGGCTGCGACGGGGCTGCGGGGACGGAGAGGCGAAACGCCGGCGCCAAGAAGCGCAGCCCGGGCCACCTCGGGGCCACCGCAGGACCGGGGCTGCCCAGGATGGAGCCAGAGCCAGGCATCCTCTGGGAGCTGCGGTGCTGTTCGGCTCTGAGGATGCTGCGGAGGGAGGAAAATCAAGAAAAGACAAGTTTAGGAAAGTGCGAGTGTGCAGGCAAAGAGAAGCTCATCCCAGGGTGCTTAATTTGGGCAAAGAGTCAGGCCACCATGTTCATGGGTTCTTGTCCAGGAGCATCTAGAACTTGCCCTGAATGGCTTGGCTGGATTGGGTTTTCATGAAATTCCTTCCCAGGCTGCAAAACCTGAACTCCAGATTAACCAGCGTTTGCTGCTGCAGTCGCTTATGTCAAGTTACGGCACTCGAGGTTATGGCTGAAGTCTGCACCGAACCTCACCTGTGTGGCTTCTCCATACAGACACCCCTGGCTTTTCACTGGCCAAAGGGAAAATAAAAATCAAGGTGGATGCAAAGTAGCGTAGACCATTTGCCTAATTTCCCATCTGGACAGCTTCGGTCTCTGCCGGTACCTGCCAGCCTCCACCTGAGACCCCCCCTGCCCCACTGGCGCCCGGTGTTGGACCATCCTCATCGCATGATGGAGTCTCTCCCTACACCCCAAGCCGCATCCCTGGAGCTGCCTGCAAAGCCCTCGTTACCGAGGCTCCTGCAGTGAAACATGAAGGAGGGCGAATTAAGATTTCACAAGCAGCAGTTCAGGTGGTTCCTCCCTCTCCAGCACCTGTCTTGGATGCAAAGGGGGGGGTTTCTGTGCGCCACTGAATGTCGGGAACTCGCCCAGCGGCACGCCTGCAGTTTCGGTACCCGTTGTATCAGAGACTACCGTTTCCTAGGGATGGTGCCTCGCTGTCACAAAATATTATTGCTGGTGGAAAAAAGAAGTTTGTTGCTCGCTCAAGAAAAATAAATCCTTGACCCTTTACGAGACCTGTGCAGTAGTGGCGCCGCTGACTCCTTGTGAAAGTGTGTGGGTGGGAAAATAGTCTGTGCTGACTTTTCTGCGAGCTCTGGGAGCTGTGCGAGACATACAGCCTCTCGATAGATGGCTGATAACGCTCCGCTACTCCTCCGCTCGCAGCCTGCGAGCCCCTAAAGAAACACTGAGTGCAAGCACGAAATTAGAGTCTCCCACTCATTATTCGGGAAGGACGTGCCTTTCACAGCCAAGTGGCCTCTATTTGCTTGGGGGGGGGGGGCGCGGGGGGGAGAACATGTGCTTATCTCTTGCTTTTGTGATTTATTTCTTGAGATTAATGCATCAAATTGGCTTGCTCCCAAGCTCTCAGTGAAGTCTCTGCTTTCATGGGACTGTCCCGAACCACGCAAACTTTCACTGGTTGTTTTCTGAAACGGGGAGGAGGATTTTTATCTCATTTGTAAAGCAGAATTTGGGGGTTTTGCAGATGCAAGGCAGCCAGCATTGTTTTGATCTGCAAGCAAACGATAGGCTTCCCCGAGTTCAAGGAGGGCTATTAAATCAGCCCTGTGGAGATAGAGCAAACAAAAACAGACGGAGCAAAGGAGTCGAGGGGGAATGTTTCTATTCATATAAGAAAGCACAGAAGCAAAGCAGGGGAGGCGAGTTAATGATCAGCTCATCTGGGGTGTTTACTTTTACATGCCACTGGGGTAAATAGAGCCATGTCATCCCTCCAGCCTGCTCTTGTTTATAAATATACAATAACATTTACAGCTGAGCCGGCTGGACTCCCCTGGGTCTGGGCTGGAGAAGCCGGATGGGTCTCGTCTCCCACCCCTGTGTTGCACAAACCCTTCTTCTAGAGCTCTGCTGCTGCAAATTCACCTTCCAGCTCTGCTTCTGCATCTGCCTGTGCCGGGAGGCACAAGCCCATCTCCCAGTGCAGCCCCTTGGAGATGCCCCATTGGAGATGCCCTGTTGGAGGTGCCCCATTGGAGTTGTCCCATTGGAGATGCTCCAGCAATGTCTCTCCTACTCGATTCCTGTGGCTACTTGGAGCCATCCCTTTGCATTGTCGGGTTTGGAGCTGCAGCAGGTCCCAGAGCCCTCTTGGTGCCTTACAAAAGCCCGAGCAGATACGGAGACCAACATGCTCATCTTTGTGTCAGCCAACCTGCCACAATGACAGTCAGAGCAAGGATTTGAAGTCGTTGGTGTTACTGACTGCAATTCATAGTTATCCTTCAAAGAAAACATGTTTTGCCTAAAAAATAAAGTTGCTATAAATGCTGTATACATATATAAAGTTCCAGTAAATCCTATAAAGTTCCTGAGAATGCTACTATTCAGTGAGACCCCATGGAGGAAGCAGAACAGCAAACACTAGGTGATTTACCGCAGCTGACAACTTAGTGCAGTTATTTTGTCCTGGATTCATTGACCACCACCACAGACAAATCCTGATGATCTCCCGTTTTTTCAAGCTCCTGCCCTCGCTCTTGGTGCTCACCTGGTTTGCAGTCAACACGAAGGGCTGGGCGTTTGAAATGTGACCCTCCACAAGGACACGCCACGCAGGGTTTGTCGGCACGCAAATTTGCATGGCTGTAAATACACAGATGCAACTTCCTGTACAGACATGATCGTGGTGGTTTAAAAACGTACTTTTTTTTTGGCTTACTTAAAACCCACTCCCAAACAATTTAAATTAGACGTATTTTATTTTAGAGTACTGGTGCTCATACAGGTTTTTTCCCACCTTAAATGTTGCATCTGTAGTTTAATCAGTGCGATTCCACGTGTGCCCTTAGCTCCATATCATGGGCAAAAAGATGCATTAAATCTAAATTACATTTCTGTGAATAGTCACTGATTTTTATTATTATTTTGTTAAATAACTGTTGACACTTTTTTGCCTGAAATTGCATAGGAGGCAAGAAGTTCTGGTTCTGTAAATAGTCAGCGTAAATACCAAGGACTATTCATCCTCATTTTCATTACTAAACCCATAATCCCGTAACGATGGAAAGGACCATGGTGGGAATAAATTGGTTTACATGGGAATACGTGTTTGTGGACAGTTTTTGTTCACAGCGTGCGCAGACCTGACAAACACATGTCCCCATTTGCATCTGTCCCCCGAAGGGGACTTGCAGAGCCCTTAATAAAATTAAAAATAGCCAAACGGGCATCAGTGAGGTGTGTGTTTCTGAGAGGGAAGCAATTCTGGGTTGCTTGATGTTCCTGGCCTATAGAAAGCAAATAACGCCCCAGGTGGCGTGGACGCTGGCTCTTGTCATCGCACTGCTGGCATTGCAGGCTCATATCAAGATTAGCACAGGATAAATACTGGAAAAATGTAATCAGTAGTTATTATGCAATGAAAACGAAAATGCCAAACTCCGCACAGAACCTTATTCACAACAAATTATACAACCAGCTGTAATCAAGGTCATTGCAATCTGAAAGCATTTTCTATTGAAATCCACAACAATATTCAGGCCCCGCTCATTGCCCAACAGCGAGAAAGCCACAATTGCTCTTGTGTGTCTGGATGCCCCGGGGTGGCGGGGCCGGGCCCGCCGAGGATGCACCCACCACAGCCCTCTCGCCCGCCGAGGGGACCAGCACAGCCTGCGCGTCTCAGCCTCGTTATCTCCAACGTCAGACCCAAGCACGGCTCACACCATTCCGAAACCGCCATTCCCTCCCCCCGCCGTTCGCTCCGTCCCTTTCCTCCGTCGCAGCTTCGGGCAGATGCACGCTTTGCTCTGCAGTTTGGGTTTTAAGTCCTTGGGACCCAGAAGGTCCTCGGGTCACTCTTACTTCGTGGACCTCACATGTGGTGTCACCTGCACCCACGCCCCGGGGACCAGCCCCCCGGGGTTTGGAGCTGGGCATCGGTGCCGGGACCAGCCGGACCCTGCCTGGCTCTGTGCCACCAGAGCTCGGCTGGGCTCCGGGAAATTGGGCCGGAGCTCAAGCTTTTGCACCATCCGTGCAGTTACCCAGGCTGGAGAGAGCGGCAGGGTTTCCTGAGGGACACCCCCCAGAAAGCTGCTGGTGAAGAGTCACGAGCAGGGAGGGGGATGCTCTGGAACCCGTCCCTCGGCTCACGGAGGGCTGCAAGAGATGGTTTCGTAGTTAAGGCTCAGGCTGAGGCCCCAGAGACTCGAGCTTGGCCACCGCCAGCCTCCGAGCAGAGCTCTGTGTGTCCGTGCTCACATTTCCCACCCACACAATGGGACCATCACCCTCCCTCGGCACCCGGCCGCCGGTGGGACAGTCTCCAACGGCAGCTGTGACATGGATCCACCTACGGGCATGGGGACAGGGCACCCCCTATGAAAGGCAGCCGAAAATGTACAAAATGCTGGCTGTGCTTTCCTAAATAAATGCTGAAGCTTTGCCAGACAAGACCTAGAAGTTCTCCCCGTGGCAGCAACAGAAGTAACCGTGCAAACTCCCCGGTGCGATTTAATTCCTTTTCTGGAGTGACTAACACCTCTATTATTCCCATCTGACCTCTGCAGACATCCTGCCACGCAATTGTCTTAAACTCTGCAGCGAGGAAGATAACCGGGCCTAAAATTAAACCATCCAGCACGTTTTTAATATTAGCACAGGCGAGGAGTGAATTCCTCCCGGGTGGAATTCACCTCTTCTTGAATGAGCAAGAAAAAATAGCCCTCGCGACTGTACCAACAGCAGTGACGTGCTGGGAATTATTTGTCTTTTTGCTCTGTGAGCCCTGCAATGGGGGGGTTGGATCACCTGGCCCAGGTAGAGCCTGTTCGGCGCAGAGATCTGCCCTGCTGCAGGGCACAGGGCGCTGAAGGAGGTCCCAGCACGGCCATCGCACAGCAAATGCAGCCAGAGACTTGTTTGGTGAAGCCAGGCAGGGTGCAGACAGTAAACACGAGAGCAGGCACCCCCCTGTGAGCAACCTGGTGTAAATCAGGTCGGGGAGACCTTTGTGTCCCTTCCAGTCCCTAAAGGGGCTCCAGAAAAGCTGGGGAGGGACTCTGGATCAGGGAGGGGAGCCATAGGATGAGGGGAAAGGGTTTTCAACTGGAAGAGGGGAGATTTAGATTGGATATCAGGAAGAAATTCTTGGCTGTGAGGGTGGTGAGCCCCTGGCCCAGGTTGCCCAGAGAAGCTGTGGCTGCCCCATCCCTGGAGGGGTTCAAGGCCAGGCTGGACGGGGCTTGGAGCAACCTGGTCTGGTGGGAGGTGTCCCTGCCCAGGGCAGGGGGTGGCACTGGATGAGCTTTAAGGTTCCTTCCAACCCAAACCATTCTGCAATTCCATGCTTCAATGAAGCCGGAGCTCCACGGTATCTTTGGCTCTGGGAGAACAAGAGCTGCAGCACGACAGGCAGCTCCAAGCCACAGCAGGGATATCACCAGACCCTTTGGCTACAGTTGGATGGCTGCTCTCTTTTCATTCAGATATAGTTTTCCATCAAAAATAACCCCCTGGACTTTGCCATGATGGCTTTTTCACAGCGAACTCCAGAAGCAAGTCGGGTTCGGAGGTGCTGACAGCTGCCCCACGGGGCCGGGAGGGGAGCCTGGCTCCTTGGGGCACAGCAGGTACCCGCTGCTGTGCCCCCATCCCCAGCGACGGGTGCGGGTTGGGGCAGGGGGGCTTCGCTCACGCCAGCAGCATGCAGAGGAGAGGGATACAGGTGTGGGGGATAGAAACATCTGAATTGAAATGTGCCCTGATGAACCAGCGATGTTGCTGCAGAGCTCCGGCCATGCCTTACGGAGTGCCCGGGCAGGCTGTGTCCCGAGCACGACCCTCCTTACTCATGTCACCGTCTCCCACCGGACAACATGGCTCAGGGGGATGCTGAGGGAGAGCCCGAGGGATGGAGGTTGCCTGCGCCGCTCCATGCCTTCCCTATAGGTCCTGTCGGGGATCGCTGACCCTTGGGGAGCCCTGTGGCTCTGGGATGGGGTGGTGGGTGTCTCAGGACCTCAGGACCAGGGCAGAGCAGCCGTGGGGCCCACAGTGGACCAGTGCACACCATTGCACACCAGTGCAGCCGGAGCCCTCCTCCCCCTAGCTCCCAGGTGGGATTTTTGCACTCTTGTGCTCCCTCTGCTGGTCCTCGGCCCAGCATTGCTCCGGCACCGCACCGGCATGGCTCCGGCATCGCTCCAGCACCGCACCGCTACTACACCAGCATCGCTCTGGCATCGCTCCGGCATCCCTCTGGCACCGCACCGGCATCGTTCCGGCACCACTCCAGCATCGCATCAGTATCACTCTGGCACTGCACCAGCACCGCATCAGCATCGCCCGGGCACTGCACCCGCACCACTGAGCCCTTGGGCCACCCCCGCTCTCCAGGGCCAGCAACACCCCAAAGCACATCTCGGAGCCAGTCCCCAGCGAAAGAGAGGTCCCCGGTGCCGGCCCAGCTGCTGCCGTTGCACCAAGCGGGGCATCGCAGGATTCAGACAGGATCCATGCATCCCCAGAAACAGCACAAAAACCTTCCCCAAAATAAAAACTTTAAAAAATGCTATTGGGAGTGATATTACAACACATGGCTATGATGAAGATCACATGATGAAGAATACAAACAGGACCAGTATTGTAGGGTTTACTTTATTAAATAAAGTCACACACAGGCACAGAGAGGACACTGTGGGTTTCTCAACCCATTTTTCACAAACACCCTGTGCAGCTTTGTGCACCAACACCTCCACAGCTGGCGGTGTTCGCGTAACCTGTGCAACACCAGGCGACCTGCCTTGCTCTTACATTGCGCAGGTACAGCTGGCCGCCGAGGTGCCACCACCAGAGAAGGAGGCCACCAGCATGGAGCAAAGGCTGCAGCTTGGCTCACGAGTGCCAGCCACCCTCCTGCCAAAGGGGACAGGGAAGCACGGAATCGGGCTAGGACATTGCAGTGCAAGGTCTTGAGCAACCTGGTCTGGTGGGAGGTGTCCCTGCCCAGGGCAGGGGGTGGCACTGGGTGGGCTTTAAGGTCCCTTCCAACCCAAACCATTCTGTGATTCTATGATTCTATGATTGTATAAGGGCTGGTTTGCAGGCTGTGCTCCATGATTGCATGCGGGTCTCCTGCATTTTCTGTCTTAGCAACACTTGCCAGCTTTATTAGAAAGCTGGTTGTTGTTTCAAGGCTGCTTTCTAGGGGTTATTGCCAGCTGGGGACAGAGGTGGGGGAGCTGCGCTCCGCGCCGCATGAATGACAGCTGCCAAGACACCTTCTCCAAGGCCCCATAAAAGCCAGGTTATGGCTGAGGCTGCCTCCTCCAGCCAGACGCGCCGGAGGGTGACCCGGCGCGGGAGGCTGCCGCGCAGCCAGCTCCCCCAGCACACAGCCCCGTGTCCCCATCCCTGTCCCTCGCACACAGCTCCGTGTCCCCATCCCCATCCCTGTCCATGGCACACGGCCCCGCGTCTCCATCCCCATCCCTGTCCCTGCAGCGATGGCTGGCTGCCTCACTCACAGCCATGGTTCAGTCACGCTCCTGATGTTCCTGGCACTTGGAGAGGAGCCGCTGTTTAGCGAAGGAGGTGAAAAACCTGCCCCAAGTGAGCTGAAACCCTCACCGTGCCCCGAAACCCTCACCGTGACCCGAAACCCTCACTGTGCCCCAAAACCCTCACTGTGCCCTGAAACCCTCACTGTGCCCTGGAACCCTCACTGTGCCCTGGAACCCTCGCCGTGCCCTGAAACCTTCACTGTGCCCCGAAACCCTCACTGTGCCCCGAAAGCATTGCCATGCCCTGAAACCCTCCCCATCCCCTGAAATCCTCGCTGTGCCCCAAAACCCTTGGCATGCCCTGAAACCCTCGCTGTGCCCGAAACCCTTGCTGTGCCCCGGGAGCAGCCCGGCACGATGGGGAGCTCAAAGGCAGTGGAGAAGGAAGAGGATGTAAATTGAACAACAACAAAAAAGAATGCTCTTATCCTTCCCATGCAGCCTCCTCCTCCTCCCCACTACTGCCACTGCACCCCAGGAAGCCACGGTGACCCCACAGAGCATCGCTGACCATGGAGGCCGCGCCGGGCACCCGCTGCACCCCAACCTCCACCATCACCCCCCCAAAACCTGGGGGTTTGCCTTCAGCCGGGGCAAGGAGCAGCCCGGCAGCTCCTGGGGGTGCACGCCTGTGTTCGGGGTGTGCAGACCTGCCCTTTCAGAGCTGCTTTCCAGGGCGAACAATAAATCTTGGAAACAAGTGGGGGATTTCTCTGAAAGTGGCTGAATTCAATGGCTGAGCCCTGCAACAAAGGCTCTTCCTGAGCGGGGCGGCTCCTCGCCCGCTGCCCTCCCCGGGGGGACGGCAGGGGCGGCAGGGAGGAGGTGAGCTCGGCCTCAAGGTTGTGAACTGTGACTGCTGGAGGAAACAAAACCTGGCCAGAAGTTTTGGTAGGCGCCGATGCCTTCATTGATGCGGCTGGTCCCCAGAGGTGACCGGCACCGTGACCTGCTGCTTTTCCCCAAGGCACCCACCTTAGCGTGGACGATTTACATCCTCTTCCTTCTCCGCTGCCTTCGAGCTCCCTGTTGTGCCGGGATGCTCCTGGGGCACGGCGAGGGTTTCGGGGCACGGCGAGGGTTTTGGGGCACAGCGAGGGTTTTGGGGCACGGCGAAGGTTTCGGGGCACAGTGAGAGTTTCAGGGCACAGCGAGGGTTTCGGCGCACAGCGAGGGTTTCAGGGCACAGCGAGGGTTTCGGGGCATGATGAGGGTTTTGGGGCACAGCGAGGGTTTCGGGGCATGGTGAGGGTTTTGGGGCACGGCGAAGGTTTTGGGGCACAGTGAGAGTTTCAGGGCACAATGAGGGTTTCGGGGCACAGCAAGGGTTTCGGGGCATGGTGAAGGTTTCAGGGCACAGCGAGGGTTTCAGGGCACGGCGAGGGTTTCAGGGCACAGCGAGGGTTTCGGCGCACAGCGAGGGTTTCGGGGCATGGTGAAGATTTCAGGGCATGGCGAGGGTTTCAGGGCACAGCGAGGGTTTCAGGGCACAGCGAGGGTTTTGGGGCACAGCGAGGGTTTCGGCGCACAGCGAGGGTTTCGGGGCACTGCGAGGGTTTTGGGGCACAGCGAGTGTTTCAGGGCACAGCGAGGGTTTCGGGGCATGGCAAGTGTTTCAGAGCACTGTGAGGGTTTCGGGGCATGGCAAGGGTTTCGGGGCATGGCAAGGGTTTCAGGGCATGTGAAGGTTTCAGGGCACGGCGAGGGTTTCAGGGCACGGCAAGAGTTTCGGGGCACAGTGAGAGTTTCAGGGCACAGGGATGGTTTTGGGACATGGCGAGGGTTTCGGGGCATGGCAAGGGTTTTGGGGCACAGTGAGGGTTTCAGCTCACTTGGGGCAGGTTTTTCACCTCCTTTCGCTAAACAGCGGCTCCTCTCCAAGTTCAGCTCTGGGGCTGAACACCATTGGGGGAGCTGCCAGAGCTTCTGCCAGCGCCTGGGGGATGCCCCACAGATATTTCTTCTCGTGAAGAGCCCACACTTGGTTTCTGCGCAACGCGGGGCTATTCCCATCTAACTGCCAACCCACGCCCCGTGTCCCTCTTAGGTGTCCCGCTCTGCCTCAGCAGATGTGAAAGCCCACATCGGACCGAGCGCTGCAGAGCCGTGGCGGTCTGACGGGCGCAGCCGGTGACCCACACCGCAGGGTGTCCTCCGGGTGAAGCCTCATCATCCACCCTTTCGCTTCGTACAACTCTTGTAGGGAAAATATTTTCCGGAGAGAAACGTTTTATATTTCAAAGCTGATCCCTCTGCTTTCTGGGAGCGTTTCTGTGGATGCAGATAAACAGTTAAACAGATGTAGTTGTCTCCCGTGTTCACTTTCCTTGGTGTCATCGACAGCTGCTTTCCTTTCAGTGCATGAAACCGCAAAGTCGAAGTAAGTGAAAGTGTAGAAGAACCAGGGCTCGGATGGTGAAACCTTCCCGACGAGAGGCTGATAAAATGAAACAGTAAATGTTTTTCCATGGTTGAGAATAGCCCCGTTATCTCTCAGGGAGGCAGCAAACCTCCCTCTCCAAGGAGAAGGTGAGTCGATAGGGCCAGGCCAGGCAGCCCCGGCACGCACGTGCTCGAGGAGAAACGCTACAACATATTGCCATTTACTGAGAGACACAAATAAACTCCATTACTGATGTTAATTCTTCAGCGAAATTATTTTTCCAAATCTTCCCTAAGCCAGATGTGGAAATATTTAGCTACCTTTGCACTCCTCCAGCCCCGAGCCCCAACAAAGTGTTTCGAAGCAGATGAGAGGCAGGGGGAGGTGGAAACCGTGGCTGGTTTCAGCGAAACTCATGGATTTCCCAATTCATGGTATCATTTACTGACATCATGAAACTCATTTGGGCTTTTTCTTCTGTCTCTTTACAGTTAGGTATTTTCCCCAGGAGGCAGGAATTTCTCTTTCTTTCAAACAAAATTGGATTTCATTCCTGTGAGGAGTGCAGAAATGTAGATCCCGTTCCCAGAAGCGAGATTCAGAAATCATTATTTTTTCGTATTAAAATATTTTATTAGATGGAGTCAGTGCAAAAGACTAAAAAGGCAAGTGGCTCCAACAGACCGTCTCATCACCACCTCTCCCAGTTCACACATCAGACTGGAAAACAAAACAGGCGGTCGCCCTGCTTCCCTCCTCGCCTTCGCCCCGGGGGTTACGCCGCCGCTTCTCTGCGGGTTTCCATGTCTCCTGCCTCCTCAGCGGAGCCGGAGAAGCCGGGATGCCCACGGCAGTGTGATGCTTGTGTCTGCCCAGGTGAGGGGCTCGCCGGGAAGGGTTGAGCTGGTGCGGAGCCGGCCCCCCACGGATGCGCGATGTGCAGAGGGTATGAAGGCAGCCGGGAGAGCGAATGGCCAAGCTGGCCATCGAGGCGGTGACAGGCTGGGTGATGTGATGGCAGGTGAAATTCGGTGTGGGCGAGAAGGAAGAGCAGCCCCAGGGTGCCCTGTGCCGCCGCAGGGGGTGAGGAGCGCTCACAGAGAGGCAGGCTGTGGGCTGCGGGGTGCATCCCCCATGGCAGGGTCTGGCCGGGGCACGTGCCAACCATCACCGTTCCCAACCGAGGAGCCGGGGAAGGTGCGTCGGCAGCCACCCCCCTGGAATCCAAAGCCCGCCATGGCTCTCCCACCGCCCTCCTGGGCCACAGCTGGGGCACAGCGGTGGGAGCCGACCCATGAGACACCTACCTTTGTGCTTGCCCCGCACCCACATGGCCAACAAACCACCCCTGAGCTCAGAGGTGCCCCTTCTGCAAACCCCCGCCATGGCACTTCCACCCGTGATGGGAGCACGGTCTTGTTTTTCAAGCGCTTGATTTTCCTTCTCCAAGCAGAGATCTCCCTGCCCCCCCCTCCTTAAAAACCACTAATTATTTCTCACAGTTTTCAGCACCCACTGAAACAAGTAATACTGGGGGAACTCAGACATTGCATTCGCTTTTTAAATTGCGCAGCCCTCGCGGTGGATGGGGGCCCTGCCGTACGCAGCAGCCTGGGCGTACCTGTGTATTTCTGCTCCGGCCCGTCACACCTGGCTGTGCCCCCCCCAACCCGCACCATTTGAAACCAGACCCATTCCCAGCAGGACCGGCTCCGGGGCTGGCACGGGGCCCGATCCTGCACCCCAACCCATGGGCAGCCCCAAGTCACTGCCATTCCCCATGGGAGCAGCATGTTATCACACCCATCTGACTTGACATTTCATGAAGCCGAAAATGAATGAAAGATGAGCAGAGAGAAGCGCTAATTTAGGAAAAGTACTAATTAAAGCTATTCTGGGTGGTCTCGTTTTGGCGTTCTGCCTTTTGGGCTAGACTGGTTTTGCCGCCGCTTCCCTCTCTCCCACGTTTTCTCCTCTCTCAGCGCCTTTCCCAGCCGTCCCCGCAGGGGATTTCCAGGGGGGCCTGTCCCGGTGCCCGGGGGTCGCCCACCCCGCTGGCTGCCCCTTGCCGGGGCACAGGGCAGGATTTTCCCTTCTCTCCCTGGGCTGCGCTGCATCCCTCCCCTGCACGCCGAGCCGCGACACCCACAGCCCTCAGCACCATCCAGGGCAGGTCGCAGACACAGAGACACGGAGGCATCGCGAACCCCAGAAATGAACACAGCTTTTCAAGAGACAGACGTCCAGGGCTGACGTTAAGCAGCTATTTCCTTATACTACTTCTTTCTCTACAAATAACATTACAGTTTGCAGTTTTGGTGGAAAGCAGAAAGCTATTATTAGATTTCACTGGGCTTTCACTGGCCCACACTGGGCTAGATGGGGCAGGTCAGTGCCTGGTCCCAAATGGCACTTCAAATACAAGTGCATTTGCAAAGTGGTGGATAGGGCAATCCCTCCCCACGCTGTGTGCAAGTTTTGGCCACCCGCACAAGATACCTAATGCAACGTCTCCTCTTTGCACCCAGGACAACATGAGAAGTACCATCTGAAGCCTGTTTTGCCGTTGTTTCTGCACTGTCAGTTAATATCCATGCAGTTTTGCACAGAAAGTCAGATCCTGCGTGGCTTTAAATTCCATATTCGCCCCTGAAGCCTTATTGCTATGGAGGCACGATGAGACAGATGGCTCTGGAAGAAGGGCATCGCAGAATCCCGGAATCCCAGACTGGCAGGGGTTGGCAGGGACCTCTGGAGGTGATCCAGTCCAACCCCCTGCCAGAGCAGGGTCACCCACAGCAGGTGGCACAGGAACACCTCCAGGCGGGTTTGGAATGTCTCCAGAGATGGAGACTCCACCACCTCTCTGGGCAGCCTGTGCCAGGGCTCTGCCACCCTCACAGGAAAGAAGTTCCTCCTCATGTTGAGGTGGAACTTCCCATGGTCAAGTTTGTGCCCGTTACCCCTTGTCCTGTCACCGGGCACCACTGAAAAGAGCCTGGCCCCATCCTCCTGACACCCACCCTTTCCGTATTTATAAGCGTTGATTAAGGTCCCCCCTCAGGAAGATGTGAATAAAGTGCCTCCCCATGAGCTCTGCCAGCCTTGACGTTATGGTACAAGCAACACTTCTTCATCCTCCTCCGCAGAGTGGGAAACACTGAGGTTCAACACGGTGTACTGAGTAATTCAGGGTAAAAACCATGTTTGAAGGTATATTGTGCCCTGGCCGTCTCGAAATGTAATTAATGTTTATCCCCAGGAGCAATGCTCGTCTTCCTGTTAAAACTCTGCTAAAGCGGTGCACGGCCACGCTGCGCACTCGGTGCTGCCATTACCTGTCCCACCCTGCGACACAGCGCAAGGCCGTCCCTGCTCGAAGCTGCCTTCTTCTAAAGCCTTGTTCTTCTCTTCGGGAAAATGAGTGCCGCCAAGGAAAACCGGGATGGGGATTCACAAAAGCAATGGAGATCGCTGTGGGAGCTGGGTCCCCCAGAAGCCCCCATGAGTTAAACTTCCCCCAGGTGGGTGTCCAGGAGCCACCAAACCAAGTATTCATGGGCTGGAGGGACACAGATCTACTGCATAACCCTTCCCAAAGCCCTTCCACTCCTTCCCAGGGTGGGAAACCAGGGACACGCCAGCAGTTGGAGCGCTTGGGACCATCCTGCCATGCTCTCTCCAGCATTTGGACCCTCGCTCCTGTCCTCAGCAAGCCCGGCCTTCCTTATGAAGGCAAAGTGCTACCAGGGACCCCCAGACCTGCTGGAGGGCAGCGATCGCAGTCCAACACCCAACAAGGGACCCAGCTGCCTACAGATGGCAAAGGGCAAGGTTTTTTTCCCAAGGAAAATCACAGAGAGAGGCTTAAAACTCAGCCGTGAGAGCACGGTGCCAGCGTGTGGGCAGGCGCTGCGTGGGAGCCTCCCTGGCTCCCTCATGGTGCTCCTGGGCTGGCCATGGACCTGCTTGCTTTGGAAACAGAGCTGGATCTCCAGGAGCGGTCCATGGGGTGACCAGCAGCTCAGAGGAACGTGTTTCCCCGCTAGCTTGTTGGCTGTCAGCTCTCAGAGACGCGCAGCTTTACTGCTTGTGTTTTCTTTTCGCCAGTCCTAGGCACTAGCCTTTAGGAATTCATACGACTTCCAGGTAAGAAGCCAGGAGCCAGGCTATCTTTCCCAGGAGAAGGGCCAAGGCATCTGAAAGCTACCACTAACTCACCATTTCACAGACCCCCTCACACATCTAAGGGACACCTCCGGGGGCTATTGCCTCGAATTGTACAAAATAACTCTTGGACAGTATAATTTAATACTGCGTGTCATATGGCAGAGGTCCATGGGATGGTCAAGGAGCACGATACAAAAAATATTCAGCTGAAAATATCAGCTTTCCTGTTGTCTCAGCAGAATGAGGACTTTTGCAAATGTCTGCTGTTGGGACCTGTTTGTATTGCAAATGTCCCTCCCTAATCTACAGCTCTGTGCTAAATAACACATGAGCCTATCGTGGCATTTCGCTGTGCCAGGAGAGCACACTGTTGATACGTACGTGCCCACAGGCCTGCATTTCTGACAGAATACCGTCTTAATGACAAACTGCAAGTTTGCTAACACAGCAGAAGGCTGTGCCACCATACAGCGAGACCTGGACAGGCTGGAGAGCTGGGTGGAGAGGAACCTCCTGAAGTTCAACAAGGGCAAGTGTAGGGTGCTGCCCCTGGGGAGGAATAAGCCCCTGCACCAGGACAGGTTGGGGGTGACCTGCTGGAGAGCAGCTCTGTGGAAAGAGACCTGGGAGTCCTGGGGGACAACAGGATGCCCATGGGCCAGCAATGTGCCCTCGTGGCCAAGAAGGCCAATGGCATCCTGGGGGGCATCAAGAAGAGCGTGGCCAGCAGGTGGAGGGAGGTCATCCTCCCCCTCTGCCCTGCCCTGGGGAGGCCACATCTGGAGTGCTGTGTCCAGTGCTGGGCTCCCCGGTTCCAGAAGGACAGGGAACTGCTGGAGAGGGGACAGCAAAGGGCTACCAAGATGCTGAGGGGACTGGAACACCTCTCTCATGGAGAAAGGCTGAGGAATTTGGGTCTCTTCAGTCTGGAAAAAAGACGACTGAGGGGGGATCTTATCAACGCTTATAAATACTGAAAGGGTGGGTGTCAGGAGGATGGGGCCAGGCTCTTTTCAGTGGTGTCTGGGGACAGGACAAGGGGTAACGGGCACAAACTTGACCATGGGAAGTTCCACCTAAACATGAGGAGGAACTTCTTTCCTGTGAGGGTGGCAGAGCCCTGGCACAGGCTGCCCAGAGAGGTGGTGGAGTCTCCGTCTCTGGAGACATTCCAAACCCGCCTGGAGGCGTTCCTGTGCCACCTGCTGTGGGTGACCCTGCTCTGGCAGGGGGTTGGACTGGATGGTCTCCAGAGGTCCCTTCCAACCCCTGCCAGTCTGGGATTCTGTGAAGTCGGAAAAAGTTTATATGTGCTGGCTTGGGGAAGTGAGACGAGCTTGTTTAGACACAGAAGAGTCACAACAGCAGACAAAGTCATCATTTGAATAAATACTGATCTTCAAAACTGTGGCCAACTTTGCACAGAAATAGGGAATTTCTCAACGCTATTTCAAACGCGTGAGAGGAGCTTCGCTTTCAGGAGCGAGCAGCTCTTCACCCATGGGCCAGCCCATCTTCTGCCGATGCCACTCGCCTAAGGACGAAGCCAGGGAACGTCTCTGCGGCCAACGCGCTGGCGGTTACCCCGCGGAGAGCCACACTTCTGCTTCTCGCAGCCAGAGAAAACCAAGCAGAAAGTGCTCCAAGCCCTTTTTGGAGTGACCTTGATGTGCAACTCTCCTCCCGCGCCACCAAGCTCTGCTTTTTGTGTCCTGCCTCCATCCCTTCTCACGCTGCACCAAAACCTCTGCCGCAGTCTCGGGTATTTTGAGTATTTATATATATCTCGTGCAGCAGCATCTTCTTCCCTGCCTTCCTTGCTATTGTTGCGGGATTTGATGCATCCATGGGGAGAGCTCACGCTCCACTCAGGAACCTGAAAGGGCTGGAAATATCCAGGGAAATGGGTCTGAGCTGACGCGGGGGTCTGCGCAGGCCCGGGTGGCAGCAGCAATGCCGAGGGTTTGCCCAGGACAAGCTGGAGTATCTCACTCTTCCCCGCCCTGAATTTGGTTAGAATATTTTACAGGCAATTTTCGACCGAGATGTCGGCTGCGCTATCAACCCGCCCCCTCCCCTGCACATAATCAAAATATTTTGATAACCGAAAAATGTCAGGCAATCCAGCTAATTTTGCAGTAAATAAATAGAGCAAATAACTGCAAAGACAAGGAGGGGAGGAGCGGGGAGCTGCTGCCTCGGCAAAAGTTTTTCCATCCCCAAACAACAATAAGATCCTTTACAATGCCTGTTTTGACAAAACTCGTTATTTTCTACAAAAATACCCCCCCTCTAGTGGAAAAAGGAGGCTGATGGGAGGGAAGCTCATGCTGCTGGTTCACACCTCCCTGCTTTGGAGGGACGGCGCTGCCTCCGAGAGCACGGCACAGCCCCACGGCACAGCCCCACAGCACAGCCCCCCACGGCACAACCCCATGGCACAGCCCCCCCGGCACAACCTCATGGCACAACCCCATGGCACAGCCCCACGGCACAGCCCCCCACGGCACAGCCCCACGGCACGGCCCCACGGCACAACCTCACAGCACAGCCCCACGGCACAGCCCCACAGCGTAGCCCCACGGCACAACCTCACGGCACAGTCCACAGCACAGCCCAATGGCACAGCCCCACAGCACAACCCCACGGCACAGCAAAGGCCAAGCCGCTCTCGGCGGCAGACGAGCAGCTATTAGATGAATCGCCTGGCAAACGAGCCCTCAGCAAGATACTAAACACATCCCAAATATGTGTGACAAATTGCAATGACAAGGTTGCGCTGGCAGGCTGGATGGCGGGTAACGAAATCCCTGTCCAGACAGCGCTATGCTCCGGGCACTCTTTGAGCCAAGAGAAGGCAAGAAACGCTGCCAAAAACCCGTCGGCACGGCCACCACACCCATCTTCCACACCAAGGCGAGTGGCCGGGGCTGCTGCAAACAGTGGCGGTGCCCGGAAAGCCGGGGCTGGGACATCCACGCCACGCACAAAGCTGGGGGGAGCTGCAGAATGCCCAGGGCTGGGGCAGAAGGTCAGGTGAAGGAGACCCAGAGAGAAACCGAGCCCAAACCCAACCCGTCAGCGTGGCTGGAGGGGACCGAAGCGCCGGAGGAAAGGACGGTGCGGAAGGCAGGGCTGGAGATGGGCAGCTGACGTGCGGTAACATGATAAATCAGAGGCACGGCTCCCCATTCTCCACGTGGCCAACCACGATCTGTGGTGGCCACACACACCCACGCTTGCTCTCCACCACCACCCCCGGGCTGCCCGCCCGCACTCCCCGTACTCCCCACGCAGCCCCTGCCGGCGCAGGGACCCCCTTTTCCATGCCAAACCCCAGTGCCGGGATCCAGTTTGGAGCTGGCCAGGTACCCGGCCAGAAGGAGCCACAGTTTATGAGCCCAGTGGCTGTGGAGGGTCTCCAGGCTGGGCAGGATGCTCGGCAGTGAGCCTGGGGAGAGCAAGGGCAGCATGACTCTCAGACCCCAGGGGCTACTTTTGAAGAGACGTCTCTCTTCAGCCATTTGTCCCTTCTGAGGTCCCCTGTCTCACCACCAGCCCTCCTTAAAGGGCACGTCACCTCCAAGCTTTGTCCTTTATTCTCCTTCCACTTCCACTGCCACTTGCTTCCGAGCAAAGGTGAGCCCCGCATTTGGGCTGGCGCTGGGCAAACAGAATTGGACAAACTTTCTCTTCAAAGACAGTTCCCTGCCTTTGCCATGAAGCCGCTGCACAGAAGGGGCGGTCACAGCTTGTCCCCGCTGCGAGGAGCAGAAGCATTTCAGAGGGCCATGTTTAATAGGTGCGGTGCAGGGACATTTATTTTTTTAACCAGTTCTATAGCTACCACCTCTCAAAGGCAACCCGGTTTGACTACGAGGACAGGCTGAGAGTTGGGGGGGTTCAGCCTGGAGAAGAGAAGGCTCTGGGGAGACTTCAGAGCCCCTTCCAGTCCCTAAAGGGGCTCCAGGAAAGCTGGGGAAGGACTCTGGATCAGGGAGGGGAGCCATAGGACAAGGGGTAACGGTTTCAAACTGGAAGAGGGGAGATTTAGATGAGATGTGAGGAAGAAATTCTTGGCTGTGAGGGTGGTGAGCCCCTGGCCCAGGTTGCCCAGAGAAGCTGTGGCTGCCCCATCCCTGGAGGTGTTCAAGGCCAGGCTGGACGGGGCTTGGAGCAAGCTGGGCTGGTGGGAGGTGTCCCTGCCCAGGGCAGGGGGTGGCACTGGATGGGCTTTAAGGTCCCTTCCAACCCGAACCATTCTATGACTCAATTATTCTATCTCCCCTTCCCATACTGTGCTACTGGAGTTCTCCACAATGCTGTGTCATCGTTCTATGACTATTTGATAAGCCCCAACCCAGCTGGGTTTCTGTATCCCACGGGGGAGGGAAAGCCAGCTGTATCCCTTTCCCTAGAGCGGAATGGTGATGCTGGGAGAGCCGGGGGCTGCAGGGGAGGTGGCGATGCCAGGGGAGCCGGGGGCTGTCGGGTAGACGGCACCCAGGCAGGACCCCAGCAGGTCATCCCGCGGGAGGGGAGAGCAGCCAACAGCTTCCCAGGGGTATTTTGGGCTTTCTGCTTTCCGGCCGAGCGACCTGCGGGGCACATCTCTGCTGGAAGGCAGCGGCCGTAAACCATCCATCTGCAAAAATACCCCAGCAAACACAACCCCTCGCCCTCCCCCCCAGGTCTCTGCGAGCGGCGTTCATTCCTTGCTCCCGCTGTAGATCCGGCGTGCCGAGTCCTTTCTCCCCAAGAGTATTCTCCCTTTACAAAGCAAGATCATAAAGCAGTGACATAATCCGAGCTTGGCAAACACTTCTGCTGATGCGAAGCCAGTGCCTTTCGTGGTTCTCGCTGCTGCTTTTGCCTCCACGATATAGATGGCGCAACCGGCTGATTAAACGCACAGGAGCCTCCCAAGATACCATTTCGTTTGAAAGGCTTTTTTTTTTAATTATTTATATTTGACATTCCAATAAGTGTGGGGGCTTTTTTTTTTTTTTTTTTTTTTTTTTAATTGGTTCTCGCAAGGGTGCAGGTCAGCCACGGCTACGCGATGAAGTTCTCCGTAGAAGAGGTAGGATCCAAAGCGACGACTCCCGGCCAGACTTCCTAACCCATCTAACCTTGCAGCCGAGCCTCCGAGCCAAATTAATTAGAGGCCACCCACGGGGAGACGGGAGAGGTTGTAGGTGAATCTCTTCGCCCGTTCATCCCCCGCCACGTCTGCCGAGATCTCGGCGCACACGCTAAGGGTGCGTGGGAGGGCCCCGGTGCTAAAGAAATGACTCGATGCCTTTCGTTTTGACACCAAAACGCAGCCAGCCGGCGAGGCCCAGTAGTAAACAATAGTAGAAATGCAAGAAAAAAAAAAAAAAATTAAAAAAGCGCATATAAGATGCCTCAATGAAGAGGTGTGATTGTTGGCAAAACGTGTCCTGTTTGAGTTTATGGGATGTACAGAGTCTTTTTATTGGGGATACTTTTTGCTATTAGCGCAATAAAAAAAAGGACCAATTGTTTCTGCCATCTGAGAAAACTCTTGGTGGAACAGGCAGAAATCCAGGAATAATTAAGAAAATAATAGCGCACACCCAACAAGAAAAACATTATTTGTTTAAAGATGAAGTCCCTCCGGAATACTTGGTAGTGATTGCGTTTCTTTCAAAAAGTCGGGGGGGGTGGGGGGACGGGGGACCCTTCTAAATGAAAAGCAGCAGCCCTCAGCTCGTTTCTAAGATGCCGAGCGGAAAAAGCGCGGGGCTGCGATACCCTTCAGAGGTGAGGCTTTTTTCCATTTTCACTGCTCTTATCAGCCTGCGCAAAGTTGCAAAATAATAGTGTTTTGCCCTTACATGTTTCCATCGGAGGATGAGAAGCGCTTCACAAAGCAGAATTAATTGAGCTTCACTGCTCACCTGTGAGAACAGAGCAATTATTTAGCAACAGGGCTTGGGGTTTTTTTTTATTTAGCTGGTTGGGGCAGGGGTAGAAGTAAAAACTGCAGTGGGAAGACCACGAACCCACCCAGTCAACAGGAGGCTTCACAGCTTTGCCCATTCCCAACGACGGACACTCAAGTGGAGGACCTCCATCCTCCAGGATGGACCTGCAAGTTTCTGACCTCCAAATCCGGATTGTCCCTTTGGAAGGGATCACTTTGTCCCAGCATCACTTTTTCCCCAGGCCTCAGCTCACCAGGCTTCCCACCGGCACGAATCACCATCCTCCCAAGCTCTGACTCTTCACATTCAAGAATCTTCAGACAACCATGTCTCCAAGCCGCCCGTCTTCCCTGCAAGTGTGTCGCGGTGCCACTCCGCACCCAGCATGTGTGAGGTGGGCCCCCAAATCCCTTTCCCATCGCTCCTGGGTGACTCCGGGTGGGTTATAAAGCTCTGCCAGCTGTGCACGGGAACACAGTGGGGAACACCTCCTGATGTTGGAGACCCAAGTCATATGAGGAGAGGCTGAGGGAGCTGGGCATGTTTAGTTTGGAGGAGAGGAGGCTGAGGGGAGACCTCATTGCCCTCTGCAACTACCTGAAAGGAGGTTGGAGAGACATGGGTGTTGGCCTCTTCTCCCAGGTGAACAATGACAGGACCAGAGGAAATGGTCTGAAGTTGCAGCAGGGGAGGTTTAGATTAGACATTAGGAAGAATGACTTTACTGCAAGAGTGGTCAGGCACTGGAACAGCCTGCCCAGGGAGGTGGTGGAGTCACCATCCCTAGAGGTATTTAAGAAACGTCTAGATGTGGCACTTCAGGGCATGCTCTAGTGGCAGAGATTGTAGGGGTTTGTGTGTGTGTGTGTGGTTGGACTCGGTGATCTCAAAGGTCCTTTCCAACCATGAAGATTCTGATTCTACGATTCTATGATTCTATGGGAAAGGGTGCAGACCAGCGCTTGTGGAGAACTCCAGTAGCACAGTAACGGGGAGGGGAGATAGAATAATTAGATCATGGAATGGTTTGGGTTGGAAGGGACCTTAAAGCCCATCCAGTGCCACCCCCTGCCCTGGGCAGGGACACCTCCCACCAGACCAGGTTGCCCCAAGCCCCGTCTAGCCTGGCCTTGAACCCCTCCAGGGATGGGGCAGCCACAGCTTCTCTGGGCAACCTGGGCCAGGGGCTCACCACCCTCGCAGCAAAGAATTTCTTCCTCAGATCTCATCTAAATCTCCCCTCTTCCAGTTTAAAACTGTCCCCCCTCATCCTATGGCTCCCCTCCCTGATCCAGAGTCCCTCCCCAGCTTTCCTGGAGCCCCTTTAGGGGCTGGAAGGGGCTCTAACGTCTCCCCGGAGCCTTCTCTTCCGAAGAACCCCAAAGAACCCGAACTCCCATCAACCCCCGTCAGACATCACGGACCGTGTGCGGGCAGAAGCTCACGCCCAACAACCATAAACCGACCTTTACCCACCCAGGACTGAAAAAGCATCGCCCCCTCGCCACCCCCCCCCAACCCCGGGACGGTTCACAGGAGGCTGGAAACCGCGGAGGGCAGAGGCAGCGGAACGAGCCCGGAGGGCAAAGCCGAGGTCACCCTTACGCCCCGCGCGGCGCCTTCTGTATTTTCCCCGTTTTCAGGGAGGAAACTCGCAGGGATTTTTCCTCCGCAGCCTGGGCGGGGGGGGGACGGACAGGAGCCCGGGCTCCCCGCCACCGCCCGGCCGCGGGGTGCCGGGGAACCCCCTCCCCAGCCCTCCGCCGCCCCGGCCCGCGGGGATACGCGTCCCCCGCCGCGCCGGGGCCGGGGCCGGGGCCGGGAGGGGCCGCCGGTCTGCCCGCCCCCCCGCCCCGCCCCGCCCCGCCCCGCCACCGCCCCCGCTCCCAGCAGCCCTTGCAACCGCCTACAATGAAATTTGCGAAGTTTTTTCGGTTTCGGCGCCATTTTCGAGTGGACTCGGAGGTGAGGAGGGAGGGCGGGCAGGGCGGCGGGGGCCGGGGCGCCGCGGGGGGGCCGACCGCTGCCCCCCCGCACACCCCCTTCCTCCTCCTCCTCTTCCTCCTCCTCCTCCTTCTTCTCCTCCCCCTTCCCCCGCGGGCGGGACCGGACCGGCGAAGGTGGGGGGGGCGGCGGGACGGGACGGGACGGGACGGACCCGGGGGGGGGGACCCGCTGCCGTGGGCGGGGTCGCGACGCTCCCCGTTGTTGCGGGGCGGGGGGGGGGGGGACGGACACGGGCCTGGGCGAAACTTGAGGGGGAAAAGGATAAAAAAAGCGGTAAAAGAACTTTTTTTTTTGCGGCGGGTGGGGTGGGGAGAGCGGCGGCACCGGCAGCGCCCGCCCGCGCGGCGCCGCACAAAGGCGGCACCGGGGGGGTTGGGGGGGGGGGGGGGGTGACCGGGGGGGGGGGGGGGGGGGCGGCCGGTGACGCAGCGGGCGGTGACAGCGGGACCGCGCGGGGCGGGGGGGGGGGGAGGACACCGGACCGTTAGGGCGGGAGCGGTGCGCGGGGACGGTTCCCACGTGGGTGCGGGGCGCCCCCCCCCGATTCTTTTTCCTCCTTTTTATTATTATAATTTTTTTTTTTTTTTTTTTGCGTGGCGGGGAGCCGCGCCCGCCCCCCGCAGGTGTGGCTCGGCGTTGTTTGATTTTACGTTTTGTTGTTTTGGGGGGGGGGGGGGGGGGTTTTGCCAGTTTCCCTTTTATTTATTTATTTATTTTTTTAAAAGAACCCCTCCCCACCCCCTCCCGGGAGCCCAGTGGCTCCGTTCCGGCGTGGGGCCTGCGCCCCCCCCACCCGTGCTCGCCCCCGCTGCCAAGGCCAGCACACGGGAGAAAATAGTTTTATACGTTAAAAAGAAAAAATATAAAAAAAATAAATCATAGTACAACCAAAAAATTAGGCGAAATTATTTAAAATATTAAAAAAAAAATTGGCAGCCAGTTTTTGCTATTTTTTTTAATTTTTAATTTTTATTTTTTTCACCACCCCCCCCCCCCCGGCTGGTTCCTGGCTTTGTACAGGAAATTTGGATATCCTGGCAAAGGGCGACAAAGGGTGATGGGAGAAACGCGCGGGGGCAGCGGGGGGGTGTGTGCGTGTGTTCCCCTTCTGATTTATCCTGAACACCGTATTTTTCCCCACGTAGGGATCAGGTACATAAAGACAATTTTTTCGCACTCAGGGAGTGAGTTTTCCAAAGGTTAAAACATGCTCCCCACCCCCCAAAAAAAAAAAAAGAAATTGTGCTCGTGTGTAGGTGAGGGCCCATCCGCCAACTTCCATCATTTTCTGCTCTGAAGAAATCCAAGGAGCTCCAGCGCTCGCCATCGGCTGCGAAAGTCTGTCTTCAGTTAATCCACTTTGGTGGGAAATACAGTAAAACTGAGCTGCTAATGCAATAAACATTTATGAAATATAAGAGGGAAGCTCTAAGTAACGCTTCAGGCAAAATGACCCAAATATAAAAAAAAAAAAATAATTATAAAATTACTATGCGCTTGTTATGTTTTGAATTAATGTTCATCTGACAATTTTTTTATTAAATTTTTTTTCCCCCCCGTTCTTAACAAATTTTGTAGGAGTCGGGCTTCCAGATCTGTCCCTTGTTGTTTAAAACTGGACGGGATGACAATGCAGGAAAAAAAAAAACAAAAATATAAAAAAAATGGAAGTAACAAGAAGCATCCTACTTTTCTTCTCCTCAGCAGCGTTGAGAAAAAAACTGCGGATCCGGGAATTTTCCTGTGGATTTTACTGGTTTTCTGGAGCACTGTAAGTGGAAGTCGTATCCCGCAGGCCCTTGCGAGCGCCGGTAGCTCTCCCTCGTGTTAACAGCCCCGTCTCGATAAACGCGGCCCGTCCCGCCGGTAACCGTGCACCGGGGTCGAGTTTCGAATCGAATCGAGCTAACGAATTAATTTTCGGCGTTATTTGAATTTGCCCTTTGTAGCCGCGGTGTGGTTTCGGGTCCTCTGCCCCACCTCGGAGCGCCTTCACGCCGTGCGGTTTCACGCGCGAAAGGTACACCAGGCTAAAATTAAAATGTAGCTCTGATATGCTGGTATTGATTTGAAATACACGCTGCTCCTCTGAACTTTTTCTGAGTAAATTAGGGAAAAAAAAAATAAAATTAATTTTTTATGAAGTGTAGGAGAAATTAGCCGCTCTCATATAGCTTTGACAAACGAACGGGGAGAATATATCTGTATTTTATGCGTTTATTTTGTGCCGCCTAGGAGGAAGTGGTAGCTGGCTAAAAAAGCGGGCGTACCGGTGATTTTTGGCGCGAGGTGAGGGGGTGCCGGGGGCAAATGAAAGTAACGTGGGGGCTGCGTGACGTTCCCACGTCCGCCTGCTGCTGCTCCTGCTCCTCCGCAGCCTCCCGCGGCCGCTCCTGTGGGAAGCGCGAGAGCTGGAGCCGCTCGGTGGCTGTCGGTGGAGCGTCGGCTCCGATTCCAGCTGTGGGCCACATCTGTAAATATTGATACGCGACTTGGGTTTGAATCGAATGGCTCAAGGGGAGGCAGGGGGGGAAGTGGTGTGGGTCCTCTCAGACCCAGGCAGGCACGGAGCGTTTCGGTGGTGCTGCTCGCCCCCTTATTTTCCTTTTGTTACCGTAGCTATGTCTCACTAATTAATGTCTGGGACCTTCAGCTCTAACAAGATGATTTATTTTAGTCTTTTAGTAAAATAGTAAATGCCTTCTTTATTTTTTTTCTTTTTTTTTTTTTTTTTTTTAATCCTTTGAGAACAATGACTTCAGGGTTAGTTTGTGCGTGTCTCCTGAAAAACTGTTCGATAACAAAGTTGGTTTTGTTTTGTTTTTTTTTCCTGTGCTTTATATAGGAAATGCTTAATATTTACTGGTTTTTGGGCTTAGCTGGCCCTGAAGTGTGCGAGTCAGTGAAGGCTCTGTATGCAAATCTGTCCTGTCATAGGCTCCTATATTTATTTCCTTTCCTTTCCCATGGCGCTCTTTCTCACTATTTTTTTTTCTCTTTTTTTCTTTTTTTTTTTCCTGGTTACACTGTCTGTGAGGAGGGACGGGGTTGTGTTTTAAGGGAACCCCCTATTTCGGGGTGAATTTCTTTTTGTTTTGTGTGTGTGGACTCGGGGAGGGGGTGGTGTGTGTGTGTTTTTTACTTAATTGCCCAATATACTTTGGCAAGCAGAAGTTGCATTGTTTTGTGAGCTACCCTAATGGATTTCTGCATGTTCGAATTTCCCTGGTTGTGCGGGGGATTTAATTAAACCCCTGAAGGTGGTTGGTTCGTGTAGGTGACAGGTAGAAGCCTGGATTTCTAGAAATAGCTGATGTACACACCGCAGGTGCGGAGCAGAAGAGCTTTTGTGCTGCCTTTGCGTCGAGTTGGAGCTTTTGGGGCAGTTCTCTTGATATTTGGGGCTACCGGGTGCAGTGGGACCCCCCCAGTTCCCAAAGGCTGATGGTGCTGCTGGGATGCTGCCTGCCCCGGCAGCGAGGGGCTGAGGTGCCACCAAAAAAAAAGTCCCAACCCCTAAATAGCCGCCTTGCATCTTACCTGCTGGTCCTGAGGGGGGGTTATCACCTAAATTGGTGTAAGAAAGACGTTTCCTTTGCATCTGGTCGGCTGAGAGCAATGGGCTGCTCTCGCTGCTGCTGGTATAACCCCTTTGGGGAGGGATGGGGGCTTCCTGGTGGCCGTGTGCGGTGGCTTTTCTGCTTGACCACTGGTTTTGGCCAGCAGGAGCCATCTCGCCTCATCCCTGCTGGCTGCCCGGCGCCCGGGTGATGATGTGGGGTTACTTGGGTACCACTGCCCACAGTCACCCTCCTGGCAGCAGGGATGGGGAGGAGAGGAGGGGTGCCCTCGCTCTTCATGTGCTGCTTTGTAGCCTGCCCTATCTGGAGGTGAAAACTTGATTTATTTTTATTTTCCCCCTAATTTAAAAAAATATTTGCGCCCATCCGAGCCCTTGTGTTCTGCACATCTCTAAGGAGAGGACTCTCCGAGGCTGCGTGATGGCCCCGGTGTCCCCTCCTGGAGCGCGGCCGTGCCTCTGCGAGCGTCTCCTCAACCCTCCTTGTGTTGCTTCCTAGATCCCTCGGGAAGAGCGCGTCCTTGTCCCCCGGGAGAGCCAGCGCGGAGGAGCCACTGCATCCCCAGGTGAGTTGGGAAGGTAAGCTCCCGCGGCCGACCTGCTCCGAAGCACCTGCAGCACCTCCCTCCCTCCGGATAAAGGCAGGTTCCTCCGAAAGGCGTATCCCGAGATGCCCGTCCCTTCTGCGGCACTGCGGGTACCGCCTCGGGGGGTCCGGATAAACTCAAACCGTCCCGTTCAGCTGCTGCCTTCCTGCTTCAGCGTGGAGGGTCCAGAGCACAGACTGAGCTTGAAAAAGCCAAAGTAGTGAGATGGGGCAATTCAAAGGCGGAGCTTTCTACTGCTTAAAATAATTACGCTGTCACGTCATAAACACGCGTAGTTTCTCAGATACATCTTGCGCTGCGTATCCCAAATTTCCACTTGCCCAATACCCAGCGCGAGTGTTGATTTTTCTCTCCGTGCTAGAGAACAGGCTGGTGGAGGTGTATCGAGCCCTCCCTTCGGAAGGTCCTCCTTGCTGAAGAGAGCTCTTGCCCCCCCTGTCGAACTAGCCGAAAGACTGGGGTTTATATATATAAGAGCATTAATTAAAAGAGGAACCTCAAACACAATCGAAATGGGTTCTAGAGCGGAGGTTGTTTGCTGTTGCCTTTATTAGTTTTTTTTTTTTTTGAGTCACTTGAAGAGATGAAAGGAATAAAACTACACAGGTACAGTCAAGTAAAACGTTGTTACGGAATAATTAGTGGTAAAGTTATGCGGGTGGGGGGGTTGTTTTGTTTTAGCTTGCACAGGTTTAACTTTCTCTGGGCGCTTGTTGGCTTTGCCGTAAGTAGCAGTTGCTGGCGGGAGAGCTGGCCCTGCTGCTGGCGGTACCGAGGACGCTCAAGTGGTGGGGGGGGAAAAAAAAAAACTAAACAAAAAACCTGCTTTTTGGTTGGCAAATATTTGATTTAAAATTTGCAATAATTTGGCCCGGGTGACGAGAGCTGTTGAAATTCCTTTTTTTTTTTTTTTGAGTTTGCTGAAGGGGCAGGGAGTAAGAGGAGGGCCGGCTGGAGCCCGGTGCGGCCGCGGCACGAGCCTTTCGCCTGCTGGCGTCACTGCTGACATTGTCCGGGGTTGTTTTTTTGGGTTTTGTTTTTTTTTTTGTGATGCCGCTTTTAAAGAAAATGAATTGAAGGAAGTTGTCACATAACTAAAGTGGAGGGGGGGGGGGGGGAAGTAAAGTCGAAAGGAAGCACGAAAAATGTCAGGCTGTGTGCGCAGCTCCTGCGCAGCCCTTGCCGCTGCGCTGGGGATGCTGGTACAGGCAGGGGGGGCCGTCAGCTTCCAGGGTGTCTTTTATTTCTGATCGCATAAAGTTTGTCCATTCAAATAGTGAATGAGCACAATCTAGTCTTTTTTTTTTTTTTTTTTTTTTTAGAAAAAAAAAAAAGGGGGGAGGGGAGTTAGTTTGTGGGGTTGTTTGTTTTTTTGTTTTTTTTTTTTTAGATTTCTCAAAAGTCAAAATGAGCTGAATAAAAAATATTTTAAGGAAAACTGAACAGGTTTTTTTTGAACTGTTGGAATCTGGATTTATTTATCTGAAATATTAACATTGCGACTCCTGGAAAAAAAAAAAAAAATCCTTGCTGTTCAGCAGCCCCTCGGAGGGAAGTACCAGGTAACATTTCCCCAGAGAGGGCTGGGGAGGGCCGGGGGGGGGTATCTGGGATCCGCTGCCAAAGCAGCAGCTCTGCTGCATCGGAAGGTGCATGCGTGCCGAGGCCCGAATATTTTTGGGGGTGGGAAGGGAACAGTTTATTTCTGATTCTGTTTCTGGTTTGTTTGCACTGTGTAACTGCTTGTTCTCTTATAGTTACAGACTTTCTGATAGGACCCGTGAAGAGAAAAAAAAAAAAAAAAAAAAAATAGTCCCGTGGTGGTAATGCATGCACGTTAAATTCTTCATTGTAGAGTGTTCTTCAGTACCTTATATCATGGTTTTAAAATAACAATAATAATATATATGTATATATTCAAAATACCATTTGGAATGTCAACATTCAGTGGGCTTTGAGGAGATGTAGCAGCACATCATGGTTTGTAGGGACAAGGAGATACAGACCATTCTGGGCTGCCTCATTACCTCAAGGATAAGACAAGAAAGTGAGCTTCTGGGTATCATAGATGTGGAAGCTAACGCAGTCCCATGTCTCTCTTTAGCTCAGTTGACCAGGTACGTGTAGATAAGTTCTGGTGCTTCTGTCTCCGCACATCCCTTGCAGCTGCAAATCCATTCTCCCAGGAGTTTGTGTGTGTCCGTGTGTCCCGGCCCCGCCGGCCCTGCAGGCAAGGAGGGACTTGTAGCTCCCTTTTCTTCTCCCGCACGGGCACGGCCGGTGTTGGCTTTGCACCTTGCCTTCCCCATGGCTCCTCCGTCCCTGCCCCGGCAAAGGATGGCCCGAGGTACTCTGTCCCCCGGAGTTTGGGGGGAGAGGCGGGGGGGTGGTGTGGGGGCCGTGGCGAGGCGCTGGGCTGGAGAGCTGTCAGCAGTGCTCTAGCAGCACGTAAATACTGGAGTTGGGGATTGCCTGTTGCTCTCCAGTATTGCATTGCTGCTTTAGTGAGGCTGGAAATCGGTCCCTGCCGCAGGAGCCGGGGCTCTGGCTCTCGGGGGGGGGGGCCCTCCACGGCACCCCCATGGCACATTCCACCCTGCTGCTGGGGGGCCGGTGCCTCCCACACCAATAAACCACTGCGGAGGCAGCAACTAATGAGGGCTTGGTGTCGTTAATTGGGGGGGGGGGGCCGGGGCCGGGCTGCACCCCAACACCCCACTGCTGGTGGGTACCCAACATCCCACCCCAGGCGTGGAGCGGGCAGAGGGCACTGCCAGGGCTGGGAAATGGTGCCACGTCCTTCCTTGGCATCACTGTGGGGGAGGGAGGACCTCAGGGGGGGCGGGGGAGGGTGTTGGTGACGGGCAAGGGCTAATGGTGGTCCCCCCAGTACTTGCCCTGCTGTACCCTGCCTCCAGCGGGTGGGGTGGGGTGGTGAGGACTGGTGGGGACCAGAGTGTCACCTGGGTGGGGAGAAGGAAAGGCTTGGGGTGCTCCTGGGGAAGCCCTGCCATGGGGGGGACCTGCAGCTCCAGCGGGCGCCCAGGGCAAGCACAGCCGAGCTGGGGGCTGCCAGCACCCACCCAGCATCTGGCAGCACTGGAGATGTAGTGGGAAGAGTTTGGAGGGCCTGGAGCACCCAAGGGTTTGTCCACAGACCCATGGCTGCAGCAGCGAGCTCCTCCTGAGCAAGCCCAGCCCCAAGGGGAGATGGTTTCCCTTCCTTTGCCCTGAGCATCGCCCTGCTCGCAGCTTCCCAGCCCGGGTGGGAGCAAGGGATAAACACCGGGACTGCCGTGGGGCCAGGGTTGCTCCTCCTGGGAAGGGCTGGGATGGTGCCATCCATCCCCTGCGGTGGGAGCGTGGTCGCCTGTCGTGAGGGTGCATTGTTAAGGGCCCGATCCTGCAGTCTCCTCTTGAGCGCTGGCGGCTGCGAAGCCCAGAACGTGTTTTTCCAACTGTTCTTAGGAATTAATAAATCACAGTCGCTAGTCGCGGGGCAGGGGGGTGGTGGGGGAGCGTCCTCCTGCTGATTTACAGCTTTGTGGCGGCTCCGGGGCTGCGCGGTGAGCGGCGGGCGAGCATCGGTGCCGCTGGCCGAGCGGCGCAGGGGAGCCCCCGCCCCGTGCATGAACGCCTGCAGCACAGGGGAGGTGCAGAAGGTGCCCGTGTGGGTGCACAAACAGCTCAAAGTCACAATATTTGGACACCCAACTGACTCATTTCAAAGCAAACATGGGCATTCTCGCGCTCGCGTCCCTAAAACGGCTGATTCCCGCTTTCTGCAAGTCAAACCCTTAATCACTGTATAAAATACTGCTTTTCCTCAGGAAAACAATTTAATGAATAACTTGGTTTACAGTGAAATTGGCCAGTAAAGTGATTAATTCTGTAGTTCTACACTTTTATTAATTCTACATCAGATTTTTTTTTTTAGGACGGTTTTCTGCTATTTGCGTTTATGGGTGGAGTGAAAGAGTTAAAAAGCAGGTTTAGTCCTTCTTTTTAGACCTTTCTGTTGTGATTGGTTTGATTTTCCTCGGCTAGAAAAAGAGATCTCCACCTCAGTCTCCAACGGAAGAGTCCTGCTAAAACTCCGCTTTCACCCTCCCGACAGCATCAAACCACCCTGACAGTAACAGGAGAATAAAAGCACCGTGGTTTTCGGAGCAGCGGGCAAGAATGAAATGTAGAGGCTCAATCAAGCCAACAGGGAAAACAATCCCAGGGGAGAGAGAAGGATGTGCCTGTGGAGGTGGCTGGGCTGTGGGTGAGCGGTTCCTGTCCAAGCCCCAGCTCCGGGTGATGGATGTGCCGTGGCCGGGGCACAGGGGTGGTGGCTACAGGGCAGGGATGGATGTGCCCTGGTTCAGGCACAGGGGGGATGGATGTGCCGTGGTTGGGGCACAGGGGGGATGGATGTACCATGGTTGGGATGCAGAGGGGATGGATGTGCCCTGGTTTGGGCACAGGTGGGACCATGGATGTGCCATGACTGGGGTGCAGGGGTGGTGGATGTGCTGTGGTTGGGCACAGGGGTGGTGGATATGCCGTGGTTTGGGCACAGAGGGGACGGATGTGCCATGGTTGGAGTGCAGAGGGGATGGATGTGCCATGACCGCGGTGCAGGGGAATGGATGTGCCGTGGTTCAGTCGCAGGGGTGGTGGATGTGTCGTAGCTGGAGCACAGTGGGGATGGATATGCTGTGGTTTGGGCACAGGGGTGGTGGATGTTCCCTGGCTGGGGTGCAGAGGGGATGGATGTGTTGTGACCGGGGTGCAGGGGTGGTGGATGTGCCATGGTCAGGGCGCAGGGGTGATGGATGTGCCCTGGTTGGGCACAGGGGGGATGAATGTGCTGTGGTTTGGGCACAGGGGGGATGGATGTGCTGTGGTCAGGGCGCAGGGGTGGTGGATGTGCCTCCCGTGTCGTGATCACTCCCCTCTGCTGCTTGTGAGCATGTCTCTGCTCTGCTCCAGATCTGTCAGGATATTGCCAATTACTAAAGCAGAAAGCCCAGGGGACAGACATCCAGCTGGGCTCCTCCGGCTGAGAAGCTGGGGCAGCTCCTCTCGTATTTTTTTTTCCCCTTAAAACGTCCAAGTTTGCCTTCAACGTGTTTGCAGGTTGACTTCACTACTGTGTTTCGGCACAAACCGCTTGGAAATAAATAAAAAAAAAAAAAAAAAGGCAGCAGAAGCGCTTGCAGCACATCCCCGCGCCAAGTTGGGCGAGCGGAGCCCCCGGCGTCGTCGGCGGGGGCAGCTCTGCTCCGCAGCACCCAGCCCCGCAAAGGGGCAGCAGCTTTTCTCTTGCTATAGGCTAAAGCAAGATGTCTGTTTTATAAAATGTGAAGTCTGCTCCATCAGGAACGCGCGTGACCGCTCTGGAGGAAAAGCCTTTCAGCTTCCCCAGTAGTTTTTTTGCTGTGATTTTTTTTTTTTTATAGTCGAGCTGGACGGCGGCAATTCCCCCGGCAGGTAAATCCGCGCAGCACGTTGCACCGCGGCGTGGCTGCTGGGTTTAGGAGGCAGGCTCTAGACACGCTTATTAATGGCACGTTTCTACACCTTTTTTTTTTTTTTTGAAATTTCACCCAGACCGAAACCCTCCCACACGCGAAGGCTGCTGCGGCGTTACTCTGCCGAGAGTACCAGGTACCTCCGTGAGCGAGGCAGCGGGGTGGGAGCCAAACGAGGTGTTGCAGATTCCTGTAAACACTAAAAAAGCAACGCCAAAAGCCGCCTTATCTACCTTCGGCGCTTCCCCGCTCGCCTCCTTTGATGCAAAAGGAATATTTGGCAGCGCTTGGCAGCGGCTCGTCGCGGTATCCAGCGTGATCTTGCTTCCCTTGCACTTCTTGCCCACCCACCTCCCCTGCGGGGCCGCAGCCCCATCCCGCGCTCCCAGCCAGGGCCGGCTTTCCCAGGGCTTGGAGCAGCGCCTTGCCCGGCAGCAGCGCCCGGTGCTGGGCGCTCACAACTTCAGGTCTTGCTTTTTATGCACTAACTGGGGGAGAAACCCCTTCATACGCCTGTTTTAGCGAGGGTGATCCTGGCTAAGGTGGCTCTAACCTCTCATGCAGCTGGGTTCAGGGGGATGCCACCGGTATCCCCCACGCAAAGCTGCGGGAAGGACACAATCCCCTTGGTTAATTTAAAGGTGGTGGGTGGCAGCCCCCCCCAGGCAGAGCAGGAACCCGCTCACCCGCCCCAAGGGTTTGCTAAAGCGAGTGTCACCTCCAGGGCAAAGGATGGCGCTGGCGCCCTGAGGACTCGGTGGGTCTTGGCAACAAACTCACCAAGTGGAAGAAAAAAAATGGGATTTCTTTCCGTTTCATTCAAAAATCTTTTCATTTCTCTCAGCAGTTTCTCACGTAACCCCATTCCTGTGTGCTGGTCAAGTACCAGAACGTTGGAGGTTACTCAAAATAGGATTCAAGTAAAGCATATATTCATTTATAAACTGGGCAGAGCGAGTTCTCTGCGAGAGAAAAGAGCTTCCACCTCGTACCGAAAAGAAATTATTTGAGCGTGCACAACTCGGACGGCGGGGGAAGGACGAGGGGGGGTGTGGAAGGTGCAGCTACACGGGGGATTGTGTGTGTCATTATTCTTTACTTAGACAGCACAAGATGGTTTTCTGATTGTGAGCGTCAGGATTTGAGACTGCAAAGGATATTTCTCCCTCGGATTTTGTATTCTCCGATTGCTATGGGGTACTTTTTGCATTTTGTGAATGGAAGAGAGAAAATTGGCAAGAAAGGAAATTGATTGAGGAGAAGAAGAGCTGATAAATACACTGCGATGTCCATTTAAAAGCACAGACGGTCCCCTCCGCTCTCCTCCCCCCGCCTTCCGGATGGCTTTATCGTGTCCCGGCTCCTCAGATGGGAAACGGGCAAGTGAGGCATCGGCATCGCTGCTCCGGCACGTCCCAGGCCCCACGGGATGCCCAGCGGAAAGTGCAGGAAAGGCAGCGTGTTCCGTCAGTACCCAGAAAGTCTGTCCCCAGGGAAAAGGCTTTCTCCCTCCCTGACGGAAGGACGGCAGAGCTGACGCCTCGGGCTTCCCAAAACCCCAACAACACCTCGGGCTCCCCAAAACCCTGCCCCGGCTGCTTCGCAGGCTGCAGGGAGCGAACCCAGCCCCGCGCCGGCATCCCTGACCACCACACAGCGGATCCGGGGGCATTGGCGCACCCCCCACGCAAAAATCCATGGGGAGACACGCTGCTTTCAGTGGCGGGGTTGGAACACGTGAAATAAATCAGGTCACTTCACCGCCCTGCACGGAAAAAGATTGTAGGAGACCTGAGTTTTTTTCTGAGTCTCTTCCAAAAGCAATCCTGAAGCGATCCCACCCGCGCGTCAGGGTTGTAAATGGGGCAGGGACGCGCTGCCTGGCCGCGGGAAACCCGACAGGGCTGGGATTGGAGGCGGAAAAAGATGGGTCCTCGTTTACAAACGCAGACATTGTCCGTTGGGGAATTTTCCTGGCTGTATTTGTGGCAGGGGGGGTTTCACTACCTGCAGGAAAGAACACGGACCGCCTGGGAAACACACACCCGCTCCCCACCCCCAATGCCCGAAGCTGTGGGTCCCACACACAGCGATGTGCTGTGGGCGACCCAGAGACCGGCAGGAGGCACGAGGGTTGGTTCCCTTCCTGGTTATGGGGGGGGTGAAAAATAAAGATGCCACCAATATTCTCTTTTTAGATAAAACCCAGGTTCATTTACCCGCACCTCGATGTACTGGCGGGCACGGGCCTGTCCCTCCTGCCCACTTCTGTGAGGGCTGGCACCTGCTGGGAGACGCCCCGCTTCATCCCAGGTGGTGTTTTACCTGCGCAGAAGAGCTCGGAGGACAAAGCCTGTACGCAGAATTGTGTCTGCAGAAGGTGGCTGGACACAGACCTGTTTCTGCAGCCACACAAACGTGTCCCACACACACACCTCGCACCCGCCTTGGCTCACTCGGCTGACTCAGCCCCTGGGGATGGAAGCCGTCGCTGCCAGCTTTTACATCGTGCTCCATCTTTGTGCTCTTCTGTCCCTCCCTTCTTCAGCATCCTGCCTGCAGCGGGGCACTGGCACGTTCACAGAGCGAGGAAGCAATTTTCTCATCAAAATATTACCAAATTACAACTGCCTGTGAGATTAAATCAATTACAAATGCTTATACACTAAAAAAAAAAAAGCGAGAAAGAAAAAAAAAGGAGAAAAAAAAAAAAAGACAACTGTGATGTCTCATTTGCTTATAAAGGCACTTGCTCCACAGATCTCTGACCTGGCTGGGTGCAAGAACCCAAGACGGGCAGAGCCGGAGCAGCGCTGCTTTGCGGCGCAGGGAGCAGTGCCCCTGGGAGCAGGGTGAGCCCTCACCCCGGGTCACAGAATCCCAGAATCCCAGACTGCCAGGGGTGGGAAGGGACCTCTGGAGACCATCCAGTCCAACCCCCTGCCAGAGCAGGGTCACCCACAGCAGGTGGCACAGGAACGCCTCCAGGCAGGTTTGGAATGTCTCCAGAGACGGAGACTCCACCACCTCTCTGGGCAGCCTGTGCCAGGGCTCTGCCACCCTCACAGGAAAGAAGTTCCTCCTCATGTTGAGGTGGAACTTCCCATGGTCAAGTTTGTGCCCGTTACCCCTTGTCCTGTCGCCGGGCACCACTGAAAAGAGCCTGGCCCCATCCTCCTGACACCCACCCTTTCAGTATTTATAAGCGTTGATAAGATCCCCCCTCAGTCGTCTTTTTTCCAGACTGAAGAGACCCAAATCCCTCAGCCTTTCTCCATGAGAGAGGTGTTCCAGTCCCCTCAGCATCTTGGTAGCCCTTTGCTGTCCCCTCTCCAGCAGTTCCCTGTCCTTCTGGAACCGGGGAGCCCAGCACTGGACACAGCACTCCAGATGTGGCCTCCCCAGGACAGAGCAGAGGGGGAGGATGACCTCCCTCCCCCTGCTGGCCACGCTCTTCTTGATGCCCCCCAGGATGCCATTGGCCTTCTTGGCCACGAGGGCACATTGCTGGCCCATGGGCATCCTGTTGTCCCCCAGGACTCCCAGGTCTCTTTCTCTGGCTTGGCAGCACTTTCGGAGCGTAACAATGAGCCACCAGCACCACTCCGTCAGCCAGGACATACAATTACAAGGCCGCTTAATAGATCCTCGTTTGTCTCCGTTTTCAAACCAGGATTCACCCCCCCCAGCGAGCCACCGGCTCAGGTCACATAAAGACTTTTAACCCCATGGCCCGGCTCCGTCCCAAGCACTTCAGATTCCGATCCATGTGGATTTAAAGCGAGAAAAACAAACACTCCAAGCCTGAGCTGCGCATTTGCGGCACCACATCAGGTGGCGTCAGCGGCCCGCGGCAGGCGGGAATTACCGAAATGTACAGAAACGCCAGATGTCACGGGGTGAGACGGTATATTAAAGCCTATAAATATTCAAAATTATTTTTCCAGCGTACATTTGCGAGTCATAAAACGTGGAGCTCTAATGAATTTCAAATGCTGCATAAATGTTCAAATACAAGATTGTCTCTGTGCTTTCATAATGTTTTAACGATATATGTCTGGGTTGCACAAAGTTGGCATTTAACTTGCCAAGGTGTGACGAAAACCCCAGCCTTTTAACCAAAATGACTGCCTAAAAAGTAACGACTGCGTCTTCAACTTTTTTCAAGTGGGAATTTCTCTTGCTGTAGCGCAGGCCCAGGTGCTGTAAAGGGCTGCAGTGCGTTAGAGGCGTTCCAGCCGGGGCGAGAGAGCGGCTAACTTTTCCTCCAAGCCATTTTCGTCAAAAAGTACCCAAAGGTTTTGAGGGAGGAATCCCTCTGGGGTGATAAACTTCATCGGGCAAGCACCTCTGTGAAGGAAATGCAAAAAAAAAAAAAAACAAACCAAAAACAAAAACGGTGCCTGTTCCCCAGAATTTGAAATGTGGGATTTTTATTTATTTTTTTTTTTTTTTTTAATTATCGACCTTTCCCATCACAGGGGTGAGGTTTGTTACTAGGCAAACCGTCGCTCCCGGGGTCAGCGTAGCTCAAGAGCATCTTCCCAACCCTCTTCTGTGACTCCCCGACACACGCGTGTCCACGCAGTTCCTACCCTCCAATTTCCCCAATTTGGAAGATAAACCCCCTCATTTATGACTAAATCTCTCCTCCCCTTCCCAAATCACGGCATTTGAATGTCGTCTTAACCAACAGGATAAACCAATTGAAGGGTTTAGTCCCAAAAGACACCAAACACCACTTCTCACTCTTTCCCTGTGTAAGCAGGCGCTTTTAGGCCGCCTCTCCAGTGTGCCATGAATTTGTTTTAGGATTGTGAAGCAGGAACTACTCAGATGGCTGAAGAAACCGCCGCATTTTAAGATTCGACCTTAAGCCCGACCAGAACTAGTGCAAACTTGGATGGATGTAGCAATTCTCAAGCGGTTTCTATTTTCCTATGTTGCATTTGCGCTTCCTCTTCTCGGAGCTGTATCACGTATTTTTGCAACAAGTTGTCCCAGGGATGGTCCAGGTTCTCGGAAAGGCAACTCCACAAACGTTATTTAGGAGATGGAGACGTACAGTCAGACTTTGCAGTCCATTTGGGAAAAGAAAAACAAAAAACAAACCTCTTTGGAAAGTTAACTCTAACATTGCAAAAGTATCGTATAATCACGAGCAGTGTTCTAATATTTGTTAATGAGAATTTTGATTTACAAATAGGTCTCCTACAGATCGTGGCCGTTTGATCTGAATTCCATCGTGAAAGTTACTCCTATTTTAGGTCTGCTACAGATGACTACAGTTGTAACGCAACACAGCGTGGATGCACAGGGATGCGCGGTACTTGGAAAAGTACAGAAACACGACCCAAGCTCCAAAACCACAGAAAAATCCTTCCAAACAGGCTGGCAAAAACTTCGTGACGCATCGAGCGTTGAGCGGCGTTAAATAGGAGTACAGAGGGGAGGAACCCCCGCGCAGAGCGACGGGAGCCGCGGCAGGGAAGGGATGGAAGAGCATGGCCAAGGAGGAGGCGGGAGACGGGCTGCCACGTTTAGAATCGACGCGAACAGAGGTGTTAAAAGAAACAAACCCAAACAATTCTGTACAAAATGGCTGTGGGGGTTTTCCACATGTGTATGTTTAATGAACATATAATCTCCACTCTTCATCTTTGCCAAAACAGAAGAAAGGACAGTGCTTAAACCATTTTCTCCAAAATCTACGTTGGTTATAGAACACGCAAGCCTTTCCATATTTTCCCTCAGCGCTTCACCATCTCTCTTGTAGCCGGGATAACGTTAACCAAAAGCTCCACAAAGACACCAAAGGGAGAGTCTGCCTTCACCGCCAGAAACACTCATGAAAAATATCACTGAGAAGAAAATTTCAAGCGCGCTTTAATAGACAGACCGAGCGGCATAAATGTATAGGGCTTATTTTAAAGAGACAGCCTTTATTTAAAGTACTTTGTTTGGTAGATCTTATAAAGTAAACATTACAATACTTTTTCACAAATATATTAAAATTGTTTAAATTTAAAAGGCAATTCCACTGGCTGATGGATATTTCTAAAGAAAAAAAAAATAATCCAAGAGAAAGAGGCAGCTCAACCGAAAGTAGATTTTAAACATTCTCTTTTGTCATTCCATCTCCTTTAAAAAAAAAAAAAAAAAAAAAAAAAAAAAAAAAAAAAAAAGACTTTTTCACCCAGACTTCCTTTACAGCAATAAGGCAACTCCGGGAGATCTGAACGAGCTCCTTGGAGATTACAGATACTGTAACTGGCTGCTCCTCATGCCTTATGACACCCAAAGGTGCAAACTATCCATTAATCACAATCACATCTGTGCATTAAAATATAAAACTTAAATTACAGATTTTAAAAATATTACTAATAGACTTCCCTATCATAAAATGTTTTACATTTACAGTACTTGAACTATTTCAGTTCTGGGTTGATGAGGTTTAAGCAATTTACCACTGCGAGAGTTAGACTCCGGAGCTCACAAACAGCACAACCCAACCAGGGGCAGCAATAGTCGGTAGAGTCATAGTGCAAATCAAAATAAGGAGTGCAGAACCGCACCGGTTGTTTAGAGTTCTAAAATATAAATGAACAAGACAAGATCTTATATCGTACATGCAATAAATTATAGTAAGCGGTATGACAATGGGGCTGGGGCATCCTACAATTTTAGCTGGTGTACCAGAGTTGAAGCCTGTGAAAGATAGGACTCGGTAAACAAAACATTTCAAAGCTGTGTTGTCATAGCACTTGAACTATGCTTTCATGCTTTGTACTTCTGCTTCCCCGTCTCGCTGATCACACAGATATGCTGAAACAAAACAAAATAAAAAGATCCTGTTAGAAAAGTGATGTAAGAGACCAACGGTTTACATATGCATTCAATAACGCACTTCTGAAAAAAATCCAAGCACGCTATACACGGTTCAGTATGAAAGAATCTTGTGATACTATTTATGTAGAACAACTTAAGCCATTTTTTTTGTCTAAAAGTCTCAACATTGCCTTCTTCCTCCTCCCTCTAATTATCCCACACAGTGTCCAGTATAAAGTTGGCGAGACCCAGATGAAGAAAGCGACCCCCTCTTAACTTCCAAGGTTTCTCTTCTCTTACTAACTAAGCAAATGCATTTATTTGTTGCAGGCATCTGGTGAGATAAGAAACTTCATATTACTTCAAAGTTGACAGGAGATGCGTAGCCTCCATTGTGCACGTAGCCAAATAAATTTTAGTTTCCTAAGAGCTCCAAAAGGCTGTCCTGCTGCTCTAGGGTTTGCTCTCCTCGTTCCATCACCAGCGGAACAGATCTGCACACGAGGCATGATTTACAGAGGAGGGAGAGCGACGTGAGGGGACTTCCCTTCCTTCCTCCTCCCTGGTTTTAAATGGACAAAAACATACGGGAGAAATTACTTACGTTCAAATCTCTAAAGTATTCATTGTAATCTAGGGCGTATCCCACAACAAATTTGTCTGGCACTTCAAATCCAACAACTGAAAAAGACCATAAGTCACCAGCATGTTAGAAAAGAACTTCCTAGAGTTCGTTAGACCTTTTTACAGAGGCAATCTGGAATTGTATCGCTATGTGTGCATCCTAACTCACTTTATTTCTTCTACTCAAGCACCCTCAGATTAACATTCAAGCTACTTTAAAATTTTAACTTACTTTGTTGATTTATTTCATCGACTAAAGCAAAATTAAATGGATGTGTTTATCGGTTCCCACGCAGCAGCGTGGTGCTAGCACGCAGTCTGCAGGAAATGAATGGAAGTACTTAAATCTACAGACACAGCATTATTATCAGAATGTAAAATTCCTTGAAAAAGTCCTGCAACTTTGTAAATACATACAAAAAAGAGCACTCCCTAGATGCCTGACGTGCCAGTGCAGCAGCAGTGGATCTGGGGAGGACAGGACGCGTCACGCTCCCAGAATCACTGGAGAGGGAGCTGGGCCGGCGCCTGGGGCAGGGCTGCAGGAAGGGTACCCACAGGCGTAACGAGTTGGCAGGGTCAGTCGTCAGCTCCTTCAAAACTGTGGGCGCGCCAAGTCCCACAGGACTTTCTATGAAGGGCTGGGAGAGCGAGCACGGAACAACGCAAGTATCAGAACCACGGTTCTTGCAGGGAAACCAATCCTTCGCCTTTGAGTAACTGCCTGGTGGACTCCATCCTCGCGACTCGCAGGCATTGACCCACTATGTAGGAACATACTATCACTGCTAGAGCACGTCTTAGATACTGAGTCTGTGATATAGAGAATAGTGAAGCGCAAAGAATTCTTTATGGAGTCACCTGCAAGTTTCAGAAACAGGTGTGGGGTTTTTTTTTTCCACCAAAATTTCCGAATTTGGTATGTTCGGTTGTGTTTTTTTC
Source organism: Rissa tridactyla (assembly GCF_028500815.1). NCBI lineage: Eukaryota > Metazoa > Chordata > Aves > Charadriiformes > Laridae > Rissa > Rissa tridactyla. The sequence continues at coordinate 27,950,393 of NC_071474.1, read as the reverse complement.
CTCCCAGAGAAGCTGCCTAGAAAGAGGACATCAGCTATTCCACAGACTGTCTAAGCAGCTCTAGCAGGACGGTTTGTGGGCGGTCAGGCGGTATCAGTCCAACCTGTCCACACACACTACAAAATGACCAAAAATATTAAATTATATACAATATAAGATTTCCAAATGGCTTTCTCCCCTTCACGCTAAAATGAAAGACTCCTGAGCACAGGAAAGCTGCGTGGTTTTTCCCTCCCTGGCTACAACCAGGGTCTGTAAGGGAAACAGGGAGAGAAATTGTACAATTCGAAGAAAAGGCTGTGTGCGCTTTTGGAAAAATTAAGGTGAAGTTTAGGGTCTGCTTGGCCTCACAACTGAGGGATAAAACAGAGGCCCAGCCATTACTGCCTTGCTGTCTCTTCTTTCAGAGCTCGCATGTCCCGCACCGAACAGGTTGTCTCTGTGGACAGATGGCAAAACAAGCCATCTGCTGCAAGATGCTCAAAAGGCAGAGCAGTAACCCAGCTAAGCTTATAATAAGATCTCAGGAATGAGGGGCATCCTTGACTGAGGGAAACACCTCAACTAAGCTTTAAGGCATTGAAAAATTTCAGTTCCAGAATATTGTACAAACTCAGAAAGGAGGAGGAAGAGGATTCTATTGCTAAATTCACTCCGCTTCCATGGTCCAGCTAAACAGGAATTTGGCCTCTGGAACAGGGTTAAAACACATAGCCTTTCCCAAGGCAGGAGGAGTTGTCACTCTGGTGCCACTCTCTGCTGTGGATGCTGGTCCTTTCTTTACGGTCTTGGGACAGACAGGAGAAGACAAAAAGGGAGTAATTCAGATGCCTTGACATAATCAGTTTTGTGGCCAATTTAGGCATCTTGCCACTGTAAACTTTTATCAGACCTGCTACCCTATGCAGTCCTCCTTCGTTCCTGGGGACATCCAAATGGCGTGAGGTGGTTAGGTTGAGACACCCAAATCACTCCCCAGAGCGTCAAAGGGTAATCCAGCAGATTCTGCTGACAAAAACATCTGACGGCATGCAAGCTGGGAGAATTTGCACATGAAAAAGGTGTAACCTGGACCAAAATGTCAAAGTTTGCTTTTCATATAGTACAATGTTACAAAAAGTTAAGGAAAAAGAAAAAAAAAGGATCAGACCAAATCCAGATTAACCCTGTCAAAATACATTCAAAATATTTAAATTCCCTAAATAAGAGCAAAATCTATCCACAATCATTAGTGAAAACTTATTTGGAACATCCTTGGACTATGATCAAAGGGTACACAATACATTAACACACTTTTAAAAATGAATAATGGTTGTCAAAAAGTCACTTACAGTCTGGCCGATATCCCACACTTCGAGGAGTTCTTTTTACCAACAAACTGTCAAATAAAACCAATGTAAAACTGAAACAAGTAAAAGCACTGTATACAAATACAAGAGACTGTTTTGATGACAGACAAGCTGAATTTGGCCTAAACGCGCAAAACTGAAAGCACATCTACACGTATTTTAAACTATTCTTTTATTTGCAGGTGCAGCTGATCATAATGACAATATCAAAACTTCCTAGAGCCTAAAGGATAACTGATAGGTCTGCAAGAAAGAGGCAAGGAGATACTGATCTGGATGTATTTCATCGTGAAAAGTGACTTAATGAGGTTTTATGTGTGTTAGGAACTGCAGGTGCAATTTAGCTTACAGGTAAAGAGGCGACAACTTGGGATCTGGCCAGACCAACTGTGCTCTTTTCAAAAGCATTAGTATTACGAAGCAAAAGTTCAGCTGGTTAAATGCAACCTCAATTGCACTTGTGCAACATGCCCTCAACTCCTCTTCGCTGGCAGTGCTAATGAACCCCATAAAGAAAATGTAATTGGTTCTGAGGATCAAGCAACACAAACCAGCTCCACTTTTCCAGAATTAATAGTCAGAGGTGTAAAAACCACAGAGATACAGAGTTGGGTGTATTGTAGTAGAGAGAAATGCCTTGCCGGTTTGATTCACTCCTCATTCAGTTGAGCGCTTCTACCTCTTAGAAGACAACCCCACAGGCCTGATATTTATCTGTCTGAGACACAGAGACTTGGGCAGGGAAAGAAAAGGTGGTCGATGGCTGAACGTAAAGACAGAGGTCAGCATAACTCTACGCATGAAGCACAGAATTCCCTCCCGGATCCCCTCTGAAGGTGGGGCTTCATTCGTCAGTCACAGTTTCAATTTTTGACAGCTACTGAAACTTCTAGTTGTAAGACTTAATTTTTGAGAATTAGTGTAGGATTTGATCAAAGAAACCCCCGGAATCATATTAATTAGGACTATCTAACATCTCCCTGCTACAACGACTTAATTGTCAGAGAGAAAGAAAATTTAAAAACAAAAAAAGAGAGGGAGAGAGAGAGAAGAAAGAGAGGCAACTGAAGTAACTAAGAACGTTATACTTAAGACCACGTAGAATGATCATGTGTTATCTCCTCAGGTCTTTGGCAGACCCAAATTACTGCAACGGGTTTAGACAACAGGAAACTGGACTTTGCTCATACTGTATTATATTCACGATGTACACTGCAGTGTTAGCGCACTATTCAGTGACAAATACGTAAAATTTGGCACCCTAAATCAGGCCAGGGAGAAATCCTCAACAACCTCACCTTCAGCAGGTCACCTCCAGATTATCAGCAAGAAGAGCTATTCTCACACGTTTAACAACTGCTTTGACATTGTTATGGCAACACAACTGATTAGATATTACACACAGCTCTGCTTTATCTTTAATCCCCAGCAATCATTATCGTTTATTGTTATTGTATTGTTACTACAACCACAGCACAGCAACGCCGAAGATGCAATTTAAAAAGAAGCAGGAATAATGTCAGTATTGGTCAATAATATAATATTATCCTCAATGTTTCTTGTTAGTTGTAAATTATCTAATTATAAAATGTTTTGAAATGAATTGATTAAAGATGTAACTAAGTAGAAAAGCCTGGAAGAGCATATGGCTGGGTGACTCTCACAGAATGACCTCTAAAGCTCAGCTGCACTATGCACACTATACAAACAGTAATGTTAGTGTGCAAACTAATTTAATTCTGCAATTAAAGAAGGCAAACTAAAAAACGGTCTCCATTGCACAGGTACATGACTGCAGCATACTGTAATTGCAGAGAGCGCAAACAGAAACAAACATGTTTGGATAGATACTACATATAGGTAAGTGACAACCACCAATTTTTTTATCTCCTTCCCTAGTAAAAGTCTACATTTATGAACTAAATTTGTGCTGCAAATACCTCTACCAACTTGAGAGGGTATTTTTGTTAAGTCCAAAAGGTTTAAACTCTTCCATATACTTCTAAACCTAACTCGGACACAAATCTTACCATCACGTGATAAGGCAAGACATGTACCAGGCATGCACAAGCTGTCCCGTTATGAAGCACTGAAATTCTTCCAGCAGTAAGACTGAAAAGAGCAGTGCTTCCACCAGCCTAACGAATGTAGGTTCTCATAACAAGCAAAAGTGCTTTTGGAGTTTGAACAAATAGTAAACTCCCACAGATCACATCATATATGACTCCTATGACTCCTGCAGAAACGTCCCCTCCCGTTTCTCTTTCATGGAAATGTACTCTACACTACTTTTTTCTTTTTTTTTTTTTTTTAAACACTGTCTGTCATTGTTAAGGTAAAACACAGCACAAACAATCATTAAAAATTTACCTGGCTACTTTCACCATCTTTGGATTGTATTGCTTAAGTAGAGACAGCAACGTTTTCATTGTTTTACCAGTATCAATTATATCCTGAAAATAAAAAAAGCTCAAGTAAGAAAGAATATTAAACAAGTGAAGAGAGGCATTTTCAAGTTTCTACTACAGAAACTGCTTATTTGCAAGAGCATGACAATATGCCAAAATACTATTCATAATCAAATATAGGTGACGTGTAACACCATGTTGTGCTTACGTAACTATGCTCAGTAACGTGATCACGCACATTAACAATAGTTCTTAATTGTTGTGGATAACTATGACTTTGAAAGCGGTTACTAAACTATGACCTTCTTGGCTCCTTTTGGAGATGTTACGGCTTGTGCTCCTTGCAGCTATTAGACAAACAATGTTTAATTTGAATATGATAAGAGTAACATTAGTCTCACTGTTGAGCTCGGTTACAGAGACAGAAAGAAAAGTAAGATGGGAAAATAGTCAGAACGACCCATTATTGCAATTAAAGAAAAAGGAGAGTAATTTACATTACAGATCCAAGAAATAGCTGAAGAAATTGCATTGGGAATATCTGGGTGCAGTTCTAAAGTCTATACTCAAACACACTGAAATGAATTTTGACACACCATTTTATTCCCTGCGCATGTAAGCAGAAAAAAGAATACATGGCTTACAACCAAAGCATCAGAAACGGACTCCTCATTTGCACTGAAATAATCAGACAATCTTTAGAGGGACAGTCCTTCCCCTGGCCCGAAATCAAGCCTATCTGCAGGGAAGGAGGTAGATAACACAGAAGCAGCAGTGTCCTGGTTTCAGCTTATTTTCCCACGACTCCCAATTAAAATAAAAATCAAACAAAAAACTCAACAGCGCACCTGTCAGCAATACCATCTCTAACACTTAATGCTTTTAATCATGGTTATAAACTCAAGAAAAGTTAAAGGCATACAGATACATAGATAAAAACAAAAGTTGGTGAATAAACGTAAGTAGCTACTTCCATATTCCAAAATAAAAATAGAATCTATTACTGATTTTGTATTGAGTATCTGTTGATTGGAGGTGAATCTCCATTTTCTTCAGACTTTTTTGCGCATTAAAGGGATGCTGTATAGAAAAGCCTCGCGATGTTAAACCTACAATATATGTGCATTTTTATTGTTTGATAGTTAAAACGGTGATCAGTAAAAGGGTTCATATTTGATAGTGTATAAGTCAAGTCACTGGATAGATGATTCACTGAACAAATGAGAAACTAACCTAGTTAGCTGTCTGGGACTTTAAAGACATACATTCATCTGAAATGGAGCAGATACATAATTAAATGCATCTGCCTATCTGAAGCAAAATACACTTTGAAGGACACCACTGGTCACACAAACACTGCTGTATATGTACTATTTTGGTAGGAGTTTGGGAACTGAATGTGCTTCCTGTGGAATAATATAACTTTCTCAAATTAAAAAAAAAAAACCCAACATACATAAAACCCGCCACATTTTATGAGAGGAAACATCCTTCCCTTTGGCTGCTGAATCACTGAATCAGTTGCCATAGCTGTTTCTTTGGTTTCAAACAAGGCACTTCCATTATTTGGAGCCTTAAGACATGATTAGATTGCACGTCCCTTTTTCCTGTCTCCTGCTGCTGCTTCCCTGCCCTGACACTGGCAATCTTAGTCAAGAACATCCTTTGCCAAACTTACTGAACACACACGACGCTGCCCATCAAGAACGAGGTGTGAAAGCAAGAATTAAGCAACAGCAGCTACCCAGAAATCAAACTGAGGTGTACTGTGCCTGGTATCATCCAAAGAACCACGACAAGACAGAAGAATAGGAATTTAGCAATTGCAATATGCTAATTACGAATTAGTGCTCTCTATGCCACGATTCTCTAAACAAATTATACACAGATGCATTGGGCTTAGATCTGTTTTTCACATATTTTAGGATATTCCTATTAGGAACATTTCTACTCCTGCAGTTTAATTTCCTAGTTGGCTGTTACAAACCCAGAACAATAATATGCTTAATAACAGTTTGTTTAAGCTATATTTTAATTAAAAAAAAAAGGGGTATTTTAGAATTGACAGAATCCCTAAAAACTGAAAGCAAATACAAACAGTTTTACATGGATATCTTCCGTGTTAAATTTGGCAGTGGAATGAATTTGAGAATTCAAAATACAGATCATTTTAAATTCAGAGCCCACTTGCAAAATTCAGGCCTGGAAGCCTTGAAACCAGAAACTGTAGGTTTTCTAGTTTAAGAACAACTTTATTAGAACTCTTTTACCAGTCACACATTAGAACTTCAAAGTGAAACATAATACTTACTTCTACGATCAAAACATTCTGGTGGGAAGGAAAAAGAAAAGAAAAAAAGAAAAGAAAAATCCATTAACATCTAGAGAATATGCCATTTCTTATATATATTAATCTCTATAACTTATTAATTTTCATTGCAGTTAAATATTTGTACCAGCATGTATTTATGTTTACACATGTAACAGCGAATTCTACGTAGTTAACATTTCTGATGCACCAGTAACAATTATCTGGCGATGAGATTCTGCTCAATGTCTCACGCTGAGTACAAAGTGGTCTTTAAATTATTTAGACTTTCAGGATTCTAGATATATGCAAGAGATCAAAACAGTCTACACAATTCGTATTCTTCCACAGCAAAGAGTGTCATAATATAGACACACACACAATGCTGTCACACCTACGTCCTTTATATCGAACTATTGAATTTATATCAACATACATGCCTTAAAGATTACCTATGTGTAAGGGGAAGGGGAAAGTCATGTGTTGTGACAGAGCAGAAGGCACTGATGCTTTAACCCCAGACATCTGGCTCAGCGATCTCCACAGAGTCACTGGAGAAAAGCTGGTTCCCAATTTACATTCTCTCATTTCCTTCTCTAGTCACTGCCTGTAACAGGAACCTCCGTCCCCATCCTGGGCTGCACATTACAGGTCTCGACAGTATGGATTCCCACCACTACTTCACCAAATCACCAATACAGCACGTAAATAATACCACTCTCTTTCAAAGGTTGTTTGTAGTCAACAACCCACACCAGATTATTCTTCTCAGGCGCTGCAGAAAAACAAATCTCCTAAAACTTTGCTGATACTGAAGATGGTGAATAGGGTTTTTTTTGTTAAGTTCAGACTAAACTGATGGCTTTTGTGGGGCTTATCCGCTCTCCTAGTATACAGGGGTGAACATTTAAGTGAAACTCTTCCATTTTCATTTTTTAGAACTCTATAATCTTCGCACGCTAAAAGAGCAGCCTTAAAACCACGCAGGTATGTGGGTTCTTCAGTGGTTTTGTTTGTTTGTTTTCAAACGTACAAAGGGCCATACCTTTCCAGTCAAGGTCGAGAGGTCATCCCCACCAATGACTTTTATATCTCCAGTCGATTGATCGTTCTGAGAAAGAGGAAGGTGAGCATTAGCATTACCAGAATTAAAATAATGTTTTCTTTCAGTAAATATCAAAACTGCAAAGTACATAACCACTGAATGTTAACGCTTTCAGAAACATAGCACCAACAGCATCTATTAACTAAGAAATTAGAAGTGATCCAATTAAAAGATGGTACTTCAGACTAAAGACTGTTTGACGAGAGATCTGCATAAACACAGACACCGCTATATATGTGTATGTCACACACGTGACCGTTATATATACACATGTACCTAAAATGATATAATTTGCTACGCATTCCCTACAGAGATGGAAATAAGACAAAAAGCACTTCAGTTTCCAAGCTCCGTGCTGCTACAGAGCTGGTAATTTACATTTTAAACTGTAATGCTTTAGAAAGCCTTACTCTTTGAGTAAGATTAAACAATCATAACAATAACAAGAATAGCCAACAAACAAGGCATAGATTAATATTTAGAAATATAAGCTACACAAATAGCCAGAAAAGCTTCTGTTTGCCTAGTTTACAACAAATATTAGTAACAATAAAATTACCTCTTACAGTAATTGAACAGCAACATAGGTACACCATCACTATACAGCATTTCACTTCAGTAAAACTAAACTTTGATACAAATGTAAATGAAGCGTTCTATAAGAAAGTTAGACAGCTGCTAGGAGCGCTTCGCAGATCTTTGCAGTTTAGTTAAAGTCACTCAACCGACTTTAAACCTTGACGGGCTCTCACAGTTAGATGCGATATGCTTATTATTGTACTACTTACAGATGATGATACTACCCTACAATGTAATCATTTCAGTCAAAGGTTAATACCGCTTATCAAACTTTATTCTCATAACTCCTCACCACATTATCTTCCTTTTAGAAAACCGATATGATTTTGCTGCTGCAACATGAAGCCCGAGTGTGCTGCACAACTATGCAGACACGTAGCAAAACAGCAGTTCCTTCCCCAAACCCAGGAACGACAGAGGCAACGGAGAGGAGACCACAAGGGAACAGAGAGACAGCCACATACAGCTTCCTGTTTTTGCAGCCGCCTGAAGACGGATATTCCTGCTATATGGATTGTAGGCAAAAACTAAAAATGTTATCACAAAAAAGGCCAAGCAAATTATTTAGAGTCACACGCCAAGTACACAGCAAGTAACACTGGGATGATAGTAAAGAGAAAATGTATTAGAATCTTTTTGATAGTGGTGTCACCTTTCTAGCTCGAGGCATGTGAAAGCAGATAAGCCTAACAGATTCCTACAACACAACATACAGAAATGCAAATTATTAGAAAAAGTATCTTTTCAGTTTTGCCCCATATGTTTTCAAGAAAACATTAGTTTGAGTTATACCACTCTGAAATTACACCGAACTGCCATATTTCATTACTATAAGAAACATTCACTTTTGATAAATAGTCAACTGTTTCAGTGCTTCCATAACAGTGCAAACAATAACTAAACCCAACAGCATCCATGTCACTGTGCTGAAAAAGTCCATGACCAAAGATGTCCAAAATGATGGCTGCTTGACCTGGCAGGTATACACACTGCTACCGAATGCCTAGATACCGGCTAGATCAACCACAAAAATGTGCTTCAGTTAAGCACTGTATTCACAAAGCTAAAACACATTTCCTGTGTTCCCCCTATCTTAAAATTATCTTAAGTGACAGCTTCTTGAAGCTTTTCCTTGTTTATGTTACAGGATTCTCTTTTATCTATTCATACATTAATAGGGATTTCATCCTCCTTCCATGGAAGGATGTAAAAAACCCATCATTCCTTACAAAACAACGATGGAGAAAGATCTTAACAGCTATTTGTTCCATTAAAATCATGTGCACAGGTGGCAGACTGGTACTTCTCGGTATATGCAGAAGATCAGATTCTTGATGATCTGTTTGGCTACAAAGCAATGCACCATACTCAGACAAGAACACCACAAAACTGTAGTAGGCTACGGTAAACCTTTGGATTATGCACATTAAAGTATGATGATCAGCAGAGAAAAAACAATCTAACCTACAGAAACTTTCCTTCTCCTTCCCAACAAACCCCTTACAAATTGCTACACTTCTTAATGCAAAACAAATCTTCGCTGGCAGATAAACCTGCATTCCTATGCAGGTACTGACCTCCTGAGCAATTAAAGGATAAAAAACAGTTAAAGAATTTCTGTCACCGGTTGTAACCAGATTTCCATTGGAAAGAACATTGTTTAATAATTAAGCAATGTTTTAATTGTCTTCAGGAGCATTATTTCTGATTTCAGTACTGGTAAGACTTTAATGCTTTGTGGTTTAACACATAAGAGTTTTACTGTTTAGATCTGTTTTCACTGCCTCCCCATTGTCACTGCTGAAAAACAATAATGCTTTACAAGATCGTAACTCCTGACCCAAGTGACTCCAAGATCACCTTTTAAAAAGGCATTTTAAGTTCCTTACAGTATTTGCTATAAGGCTTGGTTAACAGAGATCTTTCAGAATACTGCCGTGACCAGCCTAACCAGAGTTTACCATGGACTCCATTGCAAATCCCTGTTTTCCTCGGTGACAGTGCAACACATTCATTGTCTTTTGGCTGCCCTTCATGACTACATACGTAACGCTTGCTCATTTCCAAGTTTAAATGCAGGAGAGTGGTGAAAAGCCATTCTTCTTGTAGCACAAACTAAATAAACTATTTGTCAAGAATACTGAAATCTGGGTCTGTTCACAAACACTATCTTTCCATTTCTTAACAGCTTGCCAGATCATTAAAATTCATCTGTAAGGACTCGAAAAGCTGGAGTTATGAGCAAAGTTTAATCACAGCTTGATCATGTCAGTATTCTTGGAGAATTATTTTTGGGTGCAGAACAGTGTGAGCTTTGCACTGCAACACAAAAAAGCCCCATACGCTTGTAAATATTAAATGATCGGTTTGAAACAAGAATAGAACCTCAATTACATCAATTTCAAAACCATTACACAAGTTCAGCTGCTTTGTTTATGCGACCAGGGTATTTTTAACATCTTTTATCCGGTCTGTAAAGGCAGGCAGCATGATCTAGTAATCGCATCCAGAGGCAGTGACAGGAGAGCTAGCTCCACTTTCAACTGTCCATTACCATTTGCGATGGTTTTCACATCACTAACAACGCTGATCCCTCCATCTAGTAAAGCACAGATAAAAACTACAAAGCAGATTTAGCATTCTGACACTATTAACAACGGAAGACCTAGTCAATCTGTTACATACGTGTTCGTGCTAGGACAATCTTATCCCGTCTAACAAGTTATGCAATCTAAAGGACATAAGTCTGGATATTAATAACCACCTAAGAGAATCCACAGAAATGAAATGCTCGTAAATACTGTAGTGGAGGCATCAAGTAACAGCAGCTCCTCACTCATCTAGAACAAGAAAACATTCTTTTATAGACTTGGCTGACAAAACCAAAAACCCTGAAGCCAACACCTCAAGGAAAACATTCTAGTTAGACAGTTTTCTGTCTAAATTTCTCCGTGTTTCTCTTCATCTACTTGTTTTTGCTACAAAACCGTAATTTCCATAAAACTTATTTTGCTGCTCGCTCCCCTATTAATATCAAGGCACTGTAGTTCTGGGGAGTAAATGACAAAAGCAGCCGTAGTAAAGAAATGAACCAAGACATGCCTAACACACCAGTATGAGCAAAGAAAACATGTGGTTAATAAAGCAGCCTTGCTTTTTAACGGAGGGGTTTTTTTTCAGGTGTTTCAAACCATTTCTCCAATAGTTTTTTTCCAAATTAGTCAGAAAGCGGAGAGACTGAAAGGGTGTAGTCTTCATATTGTTTTTTAAACAAACCAAGTAAGTTATTGGAAGTGTCCCTTGAAGAAGGCAGAAGATACACAATTTCCTCACCAAAAAAAAAAAAGGTGGGAGTTGTCATTTCCTATTCTTTAACATATTATCCTGTAATAAAGACATTCAGCTTTCTGTTGTGGCTTTTACAGGCAGAATATATGGGCATGTTGTGGCTTAGTGGTTACGTGGACCTGCAGCAGCAGCCTGAATCTTTTATTTCGGGCGGGGGGAGCAGAAAGAAAGGGTGTCAAGCAGCTCTCACTCACTGATTTAAATACAGTGCACAAGCACAGAGAGCGCCTTGTGAGACGCAACCAAAGGCTGGCAGGAACCTTTCTGCCCAGCCTTGCCTCCTCATTAAAGAGCACAGTTAAATTACTGCCTTGCATTCAGCAAACATGATTGTGGTTTCCAGGTAACCCCTGGACGGCCAGCCGTGTGTTTAATGCCTCGGGCAGCCAGGGCCTCTCGCCCTGCAGATGGACTTGACCAAAGCCCCACGCAGTTCCGGGCTTCGTTGTGAAATGTTAACAGATCGCTCAACAGAAATCATGAACCTATGAAGTTCTTTGACAGTCCAAACTAAGCCTGCAAATAACTCCATCTCTGGTTTCACAGTTTAATGAAAGGAAGGATGAGGCTGAGCTTCCAATTTTGTAATTTCTATTTTTTTCTACTGGAATAGGCACTCACCTACAACTGTGACACGCAGCTTATACTGCTGACTTGAATGCAAAATTACTGTGACAGAACTAACAGCATAACTTTACAAAACAATTTATTTAAACATCCTAAACTGAAATTAAAAAAATTAATTATTTCCATGCTACAGATGGTCTTATGGAACAAATCATAAACACCATCCTGAAAACGTGACAGTAGGCTATCGGTAAATCAGGAAACACAGGGTACTAACATACATCTGCCTCTTCCTTCGACCTGCACAACATAACCTCGTGCTTCCTTCTATAAAACCTACACCTTACCTCATGTTACAGAATGTTCAATTTCCCTATAAAATTAAATCCTGGTGTTCAGAATGACAATAAATTATTTTCCAAAAATGTAAACCCAATGCAACCTACGCCTAGTCTTGAAAAGGTAGTGCCATACTCAGTGGCCACTAATCATAAATCTACATTTAAGAACCTAGTATTTCCTCAAGGCCAAATCCAACTCCTTGTGTTCACTGCTTGGTTGAGATGAGACAGGGAACTCGGGTATAACTGCTTTTGCAGCTTTCAAGTCTTCCTGTCCAATGAATGATGTCTAAGCCACATAAAAATTCCTAGAATTAATTTTTTGTAACCACACTTGCCGAAGAATCCTCTGCATTATTCTAGAGCCACAGCTTTAGAGATGGGGTAGTGGGCAGAGAGGAAATTGTTTAACAAGTAAAGGACATGGAAAGGGTCTCTCTGCTTTGCATAGGATTTTACTGGGCTGTGGAAATATCAAGGTCTAAAAGAAAACAGATGATATAATATGGTAGAGAAAGCTTAAATTAGCTTGTGACTCTTAACTCCCTTAAATATTTGTTTAATATTAGCACATTCTGGCAGTAACGATATTAAACCACCTCTGTTAATAATCTGAAGTCTATACAGTCAAGTTTATATAAAAATTGCACAGTATCACAGAGATACTTACACAATAACTCTTCAACCTAATGAAGTCGACAGTCATAGGGATTGATTTGTCACTGTTCCTGTTCAGTGCTTTGATGTAGTCTAATAAATCAGCAAAAAATTTATAGCCACCCTTGAGTACACAGAGTGCTACAATGTGGTGTCCTCCCATGCCCTTCATAATTTCTCGTGCCAGTCTCTCCGTCCTATACAAAACCAAGAAAGAGATAGCTGTCATAACACATTTCATTTGCATGCTATAGCAGCAGCATTCTGTATCACTAACAACAGCAGCAAACACATGCATCCAACTTGGAAATGACACTTTTCTCAGAAATATTTGCCTATCACTTCAGTCACCTTTACACATTATTGGTCAAGGAAGTTTTGCTTCTCAAGGTTAATCTGACAGTAGCTCTGCCAAATGCCTTTGTTTTCATACGTCACACTCAGTCAAAGCAAACCTTAACACCCTGAAGCTGTTTCACTGCGAGATACACGACACGAAGGTGTGTTTTCTCCTTCCAAAGACAGCTTCAGCTTCCACGAGAAGAGCAGTGTAAGCTAACACAACCAAAAAGGCAGTGGCCCTCACTGACTGAGGAGCAAGAAAATTCTCAAATTGTAAACTAAAGAGCTTATGTGTATTTGCCAAGCTAGAATGCCGGAAATTTGTCCTAACTGTAAAATACAATACCAACGGAGCAGAGCAAGAGAACACTGCCCCGTTTTTCTGCAATCATTGTTTCTAAATTTATGTTGTAATTTATTTTAGAAAGCATGGTATGTATTTATTGTGTGCCAGCTGACAGCAGGTTTCTCAGCGAAAGCCTACCATTATAAACGTTACATCAATTACTTAATGACATGTACTTTGTCCAATTTTTCCCTCTATATGGACTTGCAGTGCAAAGTTTTTCCAATATTTTAAAAACATTTTATAGGAAAGTTTATTGTATCGAATCAAACAGCACCACGTGAAATCTAGGTGCATTCCTATCCAGAAGATCTCCAGGAAGATCCACCCAGCACCACTCTTAAATGGTTGTGTCTCTCCAACAACTCCTTCACTGAATCTGTTCATTCTCTTAAAGGGAATTAGCAACTATCAAAGTAAAGGAAAAATGCCTTGTAGGCTTATGCACCCATTTCTGATCACACAAGATAAAATTGCTACCGCACATCACAGATTTCAGCAACCACAGAAGTGACAGATTGATATTTCCAGAGGCTAATGCCTTTCCCAGAAGATAGGAGAAAGCTAGATACTACTTACCTACCATACGAACATGAGAAAGTCTAAGATGATGTGATTAATAATTTACTTTTATTAATATCCTAAGGAAATTCAAGAGACTGTAATTATTTTCAGACTGAACTGGCACAACAAATAACATCTCTAATTAGGCTTTAAGAAGGTAAAACATCAAAGAAACACTGGAAAGAAAGTTGTAGATTGCTACATGCCACAAAATTTCACTTGAGAATTATGACAAATTTCCAAACAATAGCATAACAGCAAATATACAAACTCTTAGATGCCAAACAAGAAAGAAAGAGTTAATTAGCACTTGTACTTCTTAGTCTCTAATTAAATGTAATCTATTTAGACAGTCACCAGGCAGCAAAACTATCACTGGAAGATTGTTTATTCCAGCGTCATGGAATCAGCTGGAGCAGCGTACTGTCTGAAGTCAAACCAACCTGTCCATGATGAGCCCATGAGGAATATAGACTTTTTCCAAATCATCTGCGTAATGTTTAGGTATGCAGAACAAGTCCAGGTCATAACCTTGTTCATCGTCACCAATCTGAAAAGGAAATAAGGTGAGATTTCTACAAAGCCTTATGGAAAGTCTGTAGTGAGAAACTGCAAGTCCTTTGCTGTATTCAGTAAACTATCAAACCCATCACACTCATCGGGATCACCTCACTTTCCCTCTCTGTAAAAACATTTGTCACACTGAACACAGCACAAAGTGCAATGTAACAGAACCTACAGTTCACAGGAGTTGCTTGAAATACCACATGAGCTGCTGCGCAGTACGATATGGGTAAGAAATTAAGTCCTAACAACATTCTGCTACATCAGAGAGCGCGAAAATGAAACTACTACACCTCAATTAATCTCTTTATTCCATTAAAAAAAATCAAGGAGCTTTTTAACACCTTTGATTTTCCTAGTGTAATGCAAAACCTGCATTTACAATTCAGCAAGCAGAGTTTTTGACATGGACACCTTCCAAATCGTCACAACACCAAGTAACGACAAAACGCACAGGCAGTTTTCAGGACAAGGCAAGTGAGCCAGCTGAGCATGACAAGTTACAGGGCTGCGAAGTAAGCCTTCTGCAGAGTGTGGGGGTTCGGGATCTTTCAGAATCTGAAAGGAAAGCCCTACTTCAGCAACCTGTTCCTCACAGGCAAACTCCCGGTGTAAAACAGCCTGCAATATTAGCAAGTGCATATTAATTAGGACAAGGGATTAGCATACGTATATAATTATCTGAAACACTGCTGAGGTTCAGGACACATCATCGCAACGGCATCAAAAATAGCCTCCCCGGAACCCCAACCCCGCTGCAACTCGAAAAAGACAATATGCTTCTTAATAACTCCTCGCTCTTTTGGTTATGCAGCTGAACGTTACTATGTGTAAAATGAAGTTAAGAATTTCAGCGGGAAAACCAAAGCTTATTACTGACAGCTCACCAGGGCAGGCATTTTTAAGTATCCATTTTGGCTACCGCAGCCCTCACAGGACACAATCTGATTTCAGAGCCCAAGGAAGCGCTTACCTGGCCTGTGATCAGCCAACTGTTTACATGGTTTTTTGTTGTGTAACCCCCTAATAAGTATTTCACATTGGGAATTTCATGAGTATTTCACCCTCCTGTTCAAAAAAAATCCTGTATGAGCCACCCACGCACCCGGCTCAGGCATCGAGTCCCTGACCCAGCTCCCTGCAAGCCAGGGCACGCTGTTATTTTAAGTAATAAGACATGTCCCTCCCAAAACACATGGTATTTTCCTGTGGTTCAGCCCCATCGTTACATGCAGCATGCCTACTAAACCTTCCCTTGTGCCTTCGGTAGGGAATGGGCCCTTCCTAGAGATTTTATCAGGTTTTTTTTATTGACCGCAGGGATTTACGGCGGCAACCCTGCGGCCGCCACAGCTCTCAGGGATGTATCTCATAAACGCCCGGCACTGGCTTTAAAAAAATAATAAAAATTAATATATAAGAGCCTCAGCAGATACAGCGAAGATGCAAAAAAAAACCCAACAAACCCCAAACATCCCCAGAATGCTCTCCCTCCAAAAATACCTCCGAATTCGGAGGCTCAAGCGACTCGGACGGCGTTCCCGGCCCTCGCTGCCGCCCGCAGGGATGGAAGTTGTACCGGCCGCGCTCCCGCCCGCCGGGAACTTCTTCCCCTGCGCTGCTGAGGCGGCAGCTCCGGCTCCCCGCGCCGTCCTCCGCCTCTAAACCCTCCCGGGAGGCCTCCAGTGACCGCCAACCCCCCATACCCACCCCCCGGCAGGCCCGGCACCGCTCGGGGAATGGGAGGGCGCCCCGGGCCCGGCGCCGGGAGGCCGGGGCTCCCCTCAAGGTGACTCGGCGGGGCGGCGGCTCCCGCCGCTGAGGGATCCCCCCGCCCGCCGGCCCCGCTCCCTCACAGATCATCGGATCCGGGGGGACAAGCGGGACCCCCCCTCCCCTCAGCCGGCGGCGGCATGGCGGGAGACATCTACCCCTCAGGCGCCCGGCAGCTCCCGGCCCGGCGGGCAGGCTCCCCCGCGGGGGGAGGCCGCGGCAGCGGCGCCGGACTCACCACGATGCAGGGGCTGGGGGTCGCCATGGAGCGGGGCGGCCCGGCGGCGCGCGGCCCGGAGGAGAGGCGGCAGTGGCGGCGGCGTGCGGCCAGCAGGAGCGGGGAGGCGCCGCGCCCCGCCGCGGCCCCGGCGCCGCCTCCGCGCTGCCCGCCCTCAACATGGCCGCGGCGGCGCCGCCGCCCTCTCCGGCGGCCGGAGGCCTGCGGCGGGCCGGGCGCGGAGCCGGGATGGGGACGGGGATGGGGACGGGGATGGGGCGGCCCCGCCGGCAGCCGCCTCCCTGGAGTCTCGGAGAGCCGCCCTCAGCCCCGGCGGCAGCGCTGCCCCGCAGGTACGGGTCCTCTCTCCCAGCCGGGGCGGTCCCCCTGCCCTTCCCTCGCTTAGGGCTGTCCCCATGCCAGCAGGGGTGCGGGTGTCTCCCCCATCCCATCCCGGGTCTTTAGAGTCGACGTCCCCCTCCCCCAGGGCGGTGCACGGATGTCCCCTGTCCCCTAACAGACCCCTCTCCCATCCCCAGGGGGGGAAAAGGTGTGTAATGGCTGTCGCCCTGAAAGCCAGGACGGGGATGCTCTTCCCACGGGTGTTCACGTCCTTGGAGGGGATGGAGAACACCCCTCTCCTGCCAGGTGTTGCCCAGCTCCTCTCCTCCATCACCAGGACACCACCGCCACTCCTCCACCGTGGCTTTGTGCACCTCGAAGGAGCAAAGAAAAGGGACTGCCTGCATCACTTCGGGGCTTCCCGCGAATCACGGGATTTGGTGGAGCTTCTTTCTCCCCAGTTGTAGGAAATCCAACCCCCTGGTATGGGCAGCTGAGGGAAAATACACCTAAATTCCCATCAGACCAGCACATGCGGGTACTGGGCTGTTGGGGCACCGCCAGCCCTCGGGGCCCAGGCATGGCAGGGTCGCCTGCCTTGACCTTGGCATGCTAATGATGCTGGCAGCTTCATGTCAGGGCCATTGCGATAACCAGACCTCATGCTTCAGGGCTCCAATTTGATCAGTTGCAGGGGACGGGTCCCTGCATGAACGACTGCCTGAATAAAATAGGGGATTTTTCTTCTCTGCTTTCCCTTGCAGCTCTAGTGTGGTCACAGCTATCAAACAACCATCACTGGCATCGTACGTGGAACCCTGCACAGATGCTGCTCCAAAGTCCCCAACAGCAGAAGGACACGGAGCTGTTGGAGCGGGGCCAGAGGAGGCCACGGAGATGCTGGGAGGGCTGGAGCCCCTCTGCTGTGAGGACAGGCTGAGAGAGTTGGGGGGGTTCAGCCTGGAGAAGAGAAGGCTCCGGGGAGACCTTAGAGCCCCTTCCAGTCCCTAAAGGGGACACAGGAAAGCTGGGGAGGGACTCTGGATCAGGGAGGGGAGCCATAGGATGAGGGGGAACGCTTTCAAACTGAAAGACGGGAGATTTAGATGAGATGCGAGGAAGAAATTCTTTGCTGTGAGGGTGGTGAGCCCCTGGCCCAGGTTGCCCAGAGAAGCTGTGGCTGCCCCATCCCTGGAGGGGTTCAAGGCCAGGCTGGACGGGGCTTGGAGAACCTGGTCTGGTGGGAGGTGTCCCTGCCCAGGGCAGGAGGTGGCACTGGGTGGGCTTTAAGGTCCCTTCCAACCCAAACCATTCCATGATTCTATGATGTGTCAGAGCAGGGAACTGATTTAAAAGTAGGCCATAGTTGGTAATAACTGTGCCTTTTCCTTAGACAAAGACAATGACAGGTGCTACTTTCCCAGGCACAAATGAAAAAGGATCCCCTGCACGCCCGTCACAGACGGGGTGGACAGAAGATGCACTTTCCATTTGGTGTAAGATAAGGCTGAACTGCGCCTGCAGAAGCTATCCATATCTTTAATTGTCTGTGTCAAAAAACCTTGATAAATATTGGTATTTACTGGTATTTGATAAATCTTGGTATTAAATATTGGTAAAATAATAAGAAAGCATGTAAATGGCTGGATAGCTCCAGTGGTGTCAAATGGGAAGAAAACTCCTGTGTCAACTTTTCCTGTAAGTCTGGAGTTAAGGAAAATACACCAGTACAAATGAAAATTCATGGTTTCTTATATTCAACAATTATGTTATCAGCTGAAGACTTTCCCCTTCTTTCTCTAAGGGGTGGAGACCAAGTTTTATCTTATGCTGCATAAATACTTGGTGTCAAGAAAAGGATAATGATTCTTAAAAATAACTTTATTCATAAAGAGCTGCAGCAATCAACTCCCGGTATACATTTAGCATTATTACTGTTGGCTCAGAAAACACGATGAAAATCAATGCAAGTGTTCCTTTGTATGAAACAACCAATTTAAGCAAATTTTAACCAAGGAAATAGGCACGATCCCTAGCAAACACGGTATTGTTGCAGCTAGGTGTTCAGCTACGGTTTGGGCGGGTTAACACTGGAGTGGGAGGAAAGAGCCTTTATCAAATTGCCTGGAGCGGCAGAATGAAATACGCCCTGCAGCTAGCTAATATCAGGGACGTGTCGTAGCTGGCCTATTTCCAGCAGGCTGGGGAAAACAGCAGCTGTCAAGTTCAGGGAGAGCCTGCCATTATGGGGCAGCGGGCAGTATCTGTTGAGAGACAGTTCAACCACAGAAGCCTTTCAGGATCTGCTTTTATTTTAAGTTACTGAAGACATGTCTTATTCATGACTGATATCAATGTCTGCCATTAAAAGCAGCATCCATCGGCACCTTTCTGATTGCACGCAAAAGCTCTTGGCTTGACTTCGTGCGGTTTCTCCCGAGCAGACAAAAGCATTAGTTCTGTTTTGCCCTTCTGGGTGAGCAATCTCTTTGTTCCTCCTGCCAACCAGCGCATTTCTAGATCCAAAGCATTCCTGGTCCTGCTGGCACCCCGTTACGGAGGGAAGAACAGATTTACAAAAGCCGAAATATTTGCTGATGTTACAGGAAGTCGGTTAGCTGAGATCAGCAACAGATTTAGCAGATGACCAGTTTTGTTCTTGCTGGTATGGGAGCCACCGAGGTTTGCGGGGCAGGGTGAAGGGAGGGGGCTCAGAGGTACCTGGGAGCTGCGCATTTTCTGTCTAGATGATGCAGCAGGTGGGAGAGCCAATGTTCTGATTTCTCCGGTATGCACGGCTTTTTAGAAGGCAAAATAATTTAAGAAATATGGTTTGTCTCTGAGTAGATTCCTGATTTCGTAATTATTTTATCCTCTGTTGCCAGTCAGGCGTATCTCAGTGCTCAGGCACGGTAAACCATGGCCCATGTGGGCACCAGTTGTATGTAACTTTATTAACAGACTTTTAAAGCCTTGCTTGGTAACCACGTGCCCCCAGTGACGGAATACCTGGAGATAAGTATTCATCATTTGTAAACACTTGAAATAGTGTACTCATCTGAGGCAAGTCTTCAGGTCACCGCCCACTCACCAATTCCCCTCTTCCCCCCTATTTTTTCCTCCCAGCTTTGCCATTGCTGCTGGGTGACTCACAGGGAATTAGCAAAATCTGCTGTTTTTTGGTTTTGGGTTTGTTTTTTTTTTTTTTTTCACAAGACAAGCCTCCTAAAAAAGCCAAGAGCACAATGATTTTTCAGCAGATTATCAACTGAGACCAGCAAGACCCACTTGTGGCCAGAAATCAGTCTCTGCAGACAGAATGGGAAAAAATAGAGAATTCAAGGCATATTAAACTGGTCCTGATGTGAGCACCGACAGTTTTAATCAAGAGCAAAATCAAAAAGGAATATCTCATTAGATGATATATAAAGCATTCATCAAAATATGAACTTAGCATGCGAGCATCCCGTCTTCATCATGACTACAGAGAAATCCCTCCACTGTTACTAGTAATTCAAATATCCCCAAATTCTTTTTCTAGCCTAATGTCTCAAACGGGAGAGGAAGCCAGATGGACCAAAACAACATTTAGAGAGACACACCCCTCCTAAGAAACAGGGAATAGATGTTGTTTGTTGCAAAATACCTTTTTAAATAATGTCATTCCTGTTCTCCGTCTTGTTGACTTTTGCAGAAATTAGTCATCAAAGCGATTCTCGGTGGTGACGGTCCCATGGATTTTGGAAAGTGGTGTCTATCTCCCTACTTGTTTTAAGACCAGGACTTCCTGGATGATGAGAGTTTACCAAGATTTCTCTCTCTGCTCAGCTAATAAATGAAGATTTACTTATCAAAATGAAAATAAGCAAAACCTCTGACCCGGTGCACTCCTCTGGATCTGTAGGTGACTTCCTTTTTCACATACATCTTTGCCTCTGCCAACCTTTTTAGGAAAAAGGTTTCCACACTCTAGGCAGGGGGGTTGGAGGAATTACAGACATTTTGCTCTATTCAGTAGCGCAAGAAACGGTCACTGACACAAGAATTAAACAATTACTACAGAACACTCAGTGTTGACTTATCGCAAAATGTCAACCAGCCTCGGAGACGCCAACCTGGATTGCTGCAGACAATGCCGTGCTGGTATTTATGGCATTTTTTGGCTTTCGTTTGCCAACACCCGTTAAGAATTATCCCAGTGGTCCCGGTTCAGCAGGACCAGACAGGCGATGGCATCCATCACAACACAGTGGAGAGGCTTGCGCTTGGCACCGCGCATCCCTAAAGGCGCACCCAAGTCCTGCCCAACAGGATTTACGGAGTGCCAGCATGCTGCCAAGGTCCGCCCAGCCTAAGGGCCTGCAGAAATTTAAACAGGGATTATCTTAAAATGGCAGAAAACAAGCAAAGGCCATATCCTGTCACCGAAGCAGAGTAGCTGGCGTGGGCTCAGTGCTGCTAGACCTGAAGCACAACCCCGTGCCGTGGGGCCCGATGCCCTTGGAGACACCCAAGGCTTTGAGTAGCTCAAGCCCCATTGCCATGACCCAGCACGTGGGGGGTCCCACCTTCCCCCCCCAGCTCAGAGCCCTGGGCTGGCTCCTCTTCCCGCTCTCCAGGGAACTCGCTCCCCGGGCACGGGAGAGCTGTGGGAAGCGGCTGGGATGGGGAGGATGGCACAGCTGAAATCCAGAGACCCGCCCAAAGGACATTGTTTTTGTTTGAACCTGTCCTGACAGAAAGGTTGAAGCCTGAGCAATGTAACTACCAGGAAGGTATTTTTCTTATTTTTTTTAGTTTGAAACAGCAGTTTTTCAAGCTCAACTTGAACAACGCGGCCTGACGGAGTTGCTGACTTTTCACACAGCAAAAAGTAAAAACCCAGGAGTTTGTTTTAAGACGATAGCCCTGTGCTTGCTGCAGAGCTGCCCTCAGAGCTGCTACACCACCCACCCCTCCCACCGCACGAGGGGAACCACCAGCGTTTATCAGAGACGTGGTCACGTGGCAGCGAAAACCCCGCGCCAAGGACACGGTAAAGCCTGGGCTGACCTCCTCTCACTCCTCCCACACGTCTCCTTTGGCTGCACCCATTGCTCCCCTCGTGCTGGAGCGGTCATCCAAGGTCCCCAGCAACCCCAAAGCAGAACAAAGAGCAGGGCCAAGGCCAGTTAAGAAGACCAGATCCCTTCCTTCACTGGGCGGCAAGCATCAGTGAGCGGCATGTTTTCCCCATGCCAGTAACAAGGAAAACTCTTCTGCTCCCCTCATTCAGCAGCACTTGCATCAGCAAGATACCTGGGTGACCCAGAAGCTTCCGGGTGACACATTTCAGGGCAAACCCCACCAAAATTACCACGACTGATGGCAGTGACCTTACTGGCTTACTGGAAATTAAGTGGTCTCTGGGAGCAGAGGAGTGGACAGATGTCCACACTGCGACATGCATGTGCGGCAAACTCCTAGGACTACACAGGCATAAAAGGATGTCTGGGAGATGGGCTGTGCACGGGAAGTGCTCTCACTGAAGTTGAGCGGCTTATTTTAGCCAAAAACGTAGTTAACATGGCCTCCATTTTTTCAGGCACCGTTTAGATGAAAGCATGCTAGCAAGAAACCACAGGCACCCTGCAGCAGGGCTTCAGCCCAGGGTATCTGCGCTGGACGCTCGCTCGTAGCGTACCTTCAGCTGCAGCCTGAGAGAAGGCTGGAGGACTCCAAACGCAGGCGGTTGGCACCAGCCGGTCTTCCCACTGGGGAAGGGGGAGTGAGAGACAGATGTGGGGTTTCCCCCCTTGCTCGGTTGCTTTCTGAGGAATGAACAGGCTCATCTGCTCCCAGCAGGCACCTGAGCACAGGACCTGTCTGCGAACCCCAGGAAGCATTTCTAAAAAGCTGTAGAAGACTAGCTGTGTCGCATGTCTCAGAAGAGGTGTCCGTACAGCTACATGCAGGCGAGCCAGACGCAAGGATTGTTTATAAAAAAATAAATCTGGTACCTGTCGATAACAGCATGGACAAATGCGCCCAACGGGCTGCCACGTGTGGACAGAAACTGGAGAGGAGGCAAAAGAAGGTGGTTGCAGCAACAGGGGAGAATGAGGAAGACCAGCATGAGACCACAAGGCAGCAACATGATCAGATAACTTGCTGATAGAGGCTGTATTTGCCGAGCAGATCCAGCTGGCACCGTCTCAAGTCAGCCTAGGTTCAGGTGGCAGCGCTCACATACCACGGCCTCTGCCTCCATCCAGACCCTGGCAGCCGTTCAAGTATCTCAGAAATCTTCCCTGGGCAGATTGCAAGAGAAGCAGAGACAAAGCATGTGGCAGGCCGGGAGGGAACTGCGCTTCAGGACTCCCTTTCACTTTGCGAGACCTTTTGTGTTGCATGGTACGAGCTAGCAAAATCACCATTCGCATCCTCAAATATTAAACGCTGTTCTAGGAGTAACAGCAGACCCTGCCTCTGGATCTGGGTTAAGGGTGCAGGACTGGATGAGGTGCCCGGTGAGGACAGAGGCAGATAGTTCAGTGGAAGAGTGCTTTTAGAATTCAGTTTATATTTAAAAGGGGAAATAAGTGAATATATAGGGTCTGAAGAGAAACAACCAGGCAGCAGGGAGCTAGAATTCCTGGGTGCTATCTGTTGGCCACCCAGAATCCTGTGTGACCCAGTGGAAAGCCCCCTCAGAGATCTGTCCTCAAAAACCCTGCAGGGATGGGAAGGGGGAGAACTGTTCTCAAAAGGACTGCCAGGCCCCACGGCAAGGGAGAAGACAGGACCTCATCTGAACCCTCTCTCCAGACAGCTAGAAAGCCGAAGGTCCTGGAAAAAGAAATAAGCTTGATGCTTTTTGAACCTCTCTGGCTCCAGACACTAACCCTATTTAGCAAACCATGTGTTCAGTTAATTGCGGAACAGAGAACCTGTACCTGTAATTGCAGAAATGTAAGATATCATAAAGTGCTCAACGGAGATGACAATTGGAGAATTTTGCTTCAAATAACATTATTTTTGCCAAACCTCTGCTCTTAATTTTATCTATTAACTGAAATCCACTCCCCAAATTGTAAATCTGTGATATCTGATGGGCTAATCCAAGTTTTACACAGCGATAGCATCAAGAGTTTTTAAATTCACCAAGGCTTATCTAAGTCTCAGGTTGCTTGGTTTCCTCTGAGTCTGGAAAAGTTTTCCAAAACTCCGTTCCCTTCTGGTGTAAATATTGTCCGGCAGCACCAGCGAGGCTTTCCAAGGGGAATTGGGACAGACTAGAGCTCCTGTCCCTTTGAACCCCCGCCAAGCCCATCTTAAATTACAAATTTAGAGATTAGTGTGGCCCTGCTATTGATGAGAGTTTAAAAAGGTAAAGTACAATGACACTGATCTTCTGTTTAATTGCCGCACAAATCAGATAACTGGATACAGAGGATTCAAATAAAAGCTGGGTATTTGACAATAAAATATCAGGAGGGAAAAAACAGCTATGCAAAATTACTGCGTTTTCAGTGATTCCTGTGAAATAGCTGAAAATGATCCCGAGATTTAATTACTGTCTTGGAAAATACTCTTGCTACAAATAAGAAATCATGATAAAGAAGAATGTGAATCTTCTTATGTCTAAACAATGAACAACCATTGAAACAAAGAACAAGGAAGCTTAATACTTCAATTGCCACATCGGTCTTCATAGTCAAAACGTACGGAAGCACGGGACATGATTTACTTTAGAGCAAAATGTTGGCACTAATAAGTAGGTAAAAATCACTGGAAAATATGGCAAAACCAAATAACTCCTAGGCTTCAAGGCCTGAATGAATCACTTCTGTCATTCAATCCAACTGCCCGGAGAGTCTTGTGTTTATTCTTTTTATACTGGTTTCATTTAAGGAACTGACTTTCCAATTTCATATCATCACATCAGGATTTAAGGATGTTTATTTAATGGCAATTTGGAGAGTTTAAAAACCTTTTGCAGCCCAGCTACTGCCGTTCTTACTCTGCAGGAAAGCACTTTTTTGGATGCGTCACCTGAGTATTTCAGTTTTAGATTAAAGGCCTCCTCCCTCCTTTGAACTTTGCAGACTCCAGGGACTGCCAGCACCAGTCTTAACCATGCTTTAAGTAAAAAAAAAAAAAAAAATAAAAAATTTGAACTTAAGATCCCAGTAAGCTACCTGCACTCTGGAAGAAGCTAAAACTGATACAACACAGCAGGGAGTAATAAGATTAAAAGCGTTGCTGACTGCGTTTAACTTTGGTGACTTCTTGTTTTGGAGAGGTATCTAGGCTTAAAACGTGAAGGCAGCTGCATGGCTGCCTGCCAGAAGGAAGTTCACAGCAAAGCTGTTTGCACAGCATCAGCCTATTTTTAGTGTACGGTTAGGGAGCCAGTGTCTTCCTCCCTCTGCCCCAAGCCTCCATAAAGCCCTCCGCTGGCAGGCAGGAGCTTGATGGAGCTTACTTACCCAGGAATATGGGATTTTTTTTGGCCAGCAGCATGAAACAGGGTATTGCACGTGTGCCAAGCAACCTGCACGTCTATCCGAGGAATAAAGCACAGGGGCGGCACCAGCCCTGGTTGCTCTCTTCTCAGCTGGAATGTTGTTTTAGGAAAAATAAAAGCAGAGAACTCTGTTTAAACAAAGTGCCAGAGAAACCATTTCTGGCAAAAATTCAGAGAAAGGTTTAAGATTCCTGCCACAATAACTGGGTAAGAGATCAGTCGCTCCAAACTCTGGATCATCCCAGTGCACGTACGCACGCAATTAAGAAGCATCAAGGAGTTGTGTGCTCTACTGCCACACATACGTTCATATGAAATACTGCTCTCATTTCACTTATTCTTATACAATAGAAACGTATGCTCAAGGTGTGGGACACATTACTCCAGAAGTTGGAGCGCTGAAGTACTCCCAAAAATGGGAAATGGAGAGCAGAGTGCGCCTTACGCTGGGTGGTGTCGGAAAGTTCATACTAACTACGCAGACATGGGCAAGTCTCCCCACAGATGTTGTTATTACCACAAGCGCTATTTTAAAAGACAAGATGAAAAAGGAAACGCATGGCTGTGAGCCTTGAGGTCAAGCTCGGTAGCTCTGCCAGCGCAGCATTTTGCTCCCGAACAGTTCTCCCACTCCCTCGCAGAAGGCCTTAGTGTAAAAAATGTAAGAGAAATACAAGCTGGGAGGCACTTCAGCTAGCCTTATCCCCAGCACCTCCAACCCACATTTGCACCAGCCCTGTAAAATGCCCACTAAATTTTCCTTTAAAACCCCAAACTCCAGAAATTCCACAACCTGCCCAGGAAAGGTACTCCAGAGCCTAACTCTCCCTGCTGTCAGGGCCAACTACCCATTCTGATGTCTAAGCTAAATGTCTCCTGCTGCAATGTAATCGTTTTTTCTTGTCCTACCTGCAGCAGTGAGGGAAAGTGTTTATTTCCTCCTCCTTTGCCGCTACCTCTTAGTGATTTGAAAATAAGTCTCTCCCATCACCTTGAAAGAAGCCCAATCTTCCATCCTGCCATCCCTCTCATTGCTTTGCTCTGGTTATCTCCAGCTGCTCCACATTTTCCATGAAGCACGGTGCCTACAGCGGGATACCATGTTCCAAGAAAGGTTTGCTACTACCACATGAGGGAGGAGGACCACGTCATGTATCTTACAGACTATGTTCCTGATCATACATTCCATAACATTTGGTTTTTTTCTCCAGGAACAGGATGCTGTTGAATCACATTCAGCTGGTGACTGGCCTTAACCCCAGGAGAACGTTTCTGTACAACTGTTACCCTGTCCTGTCCCATCCTGTATTTGTTCAGCTGATTGTTGCTTCTGCCGAAGTGTACAAATACACATTTGTTAAACCCATTGCTGGATTTACTGAATCACATTCTAACCCTTTAGAATTTATCAAGTTCACTTTGAATTGTAATTGTCTTCTACTCAGTCAGTAGTTGGCTCAAGTCTGGTGCTCCCTACAATTTAATCAGCGTATGCCATCTAAATTGTTAATGAAAATACCAAATAACATCAAATCAGAGCAGAACCAGAAAATCCCACTCAATACATCCTTGCAGTCTGACTATGAATGATTAATAATTACTCTGAGAGGAGTTTTCCAAACTGGTTTTTATAACCTCACTTTTAAATTGGTGTCAGACCACATTCTCCTATTTTCTTACGGAAAGTCATTAGAGTCAGTTAAAGTAAAGCTATGCCCGCTGCTTCTCTGCTCTTTGAGAAGCTTGGTGTAGACGGAGCAACATTAATTTAACACAACTTGATCTTTCTTTCTTTTAGCTGCTCACCAATAGTTTCCCTTTTCCATTAATTTTCCAGTTTAAACCATTGACCCCCAGTTCTGGGAGCAGAGACAAGCTGAGCCTTCAGTTTACAGCATCCCTCTTTGTCTCTCATGCATGAAAGTCATTTACCATATGGAGTGTCTGATCTAGGCATGAGGATAACTACGGTTGTCGTGCTTGTGCTGCATCCTCTTACACAGGGCAGAATAAATAGAGCTTGGCCAAGTGAGGGCATGAGAGCCCTTGAAGTACTCACTACTCTGCCCTAACGTCACACAAAGCGAGGATGATCAAAATCTCTTGCTCCTGTGTCTGTGGGTCCCTCCTCCATTGCTCCAAGGTTTCAGTGACCAGCTATTCCAGTGAGAAGTCACATCCATGGAACTCCGCAACAATATCCTGCACTTCCTTCAAAGATCCCAGCGGACTGAATTAAACACAAAAAACATACAGCAAATAAAGTAAACATGCATCCAGTAATTATTTCCCTGGCATCAAAAGCCATGTGGTAAAAGCACTCCCAATACTGATTTTGAAAATAAAAGTCTTAAATTAACCTCTTCAGGAAACCTTTGCAAAGATGGATGTGGAATCACAGCATCAATAACTACACTTCATCAACAAGACCCGATCATTTGGCAACTCCTATTTGCAGACAGTGCCTGACAATTTTTTCCTGCCACGTAAGTCTGTGCTGACTGGGGATATGATTTTTCTCAAGTCACAGTAAATACCTGCTATGCTCATTAAATTGACTCGTTGAAGGTGATGACATAAAAGCACGTACTTGTTTTTAGAAAATAAAATCTTCATCAATAGGTTAATAGCACTCTTCCTCCTACAGAGTTTTTCCACCACGTTTCTTGATAGTTCAAAAACACAACTAGGCAGTTACATATTTGGACAAATCCAGCATCTTCCTTATCTTTTGTTTTGTTAATCTCTTCAGCTACATTTACACAGTTCTAAAGTGCATTCTGGATGCAACTGCTCTTCTGAAGTGTAACTGTATTACACTCCTCATTCCCTTGGTATCTCTGTCTACACTAATTTGCTCTTGAAAAAGAAAAAATAAAGTTCTCGAAAGGTGAGAATGGGACCCTTCAGTGAGTCAGTCACTTCACATTATTAATCACAAAGTTAAAAAAAAAAACACAAATATGCAGAGTTACCTCTGAGCAAGTGGCATACTGTCAATATGCATTCTCGCTTCTCTCCTGGTAAAATTTTCACGGGCCTGTAACCTCAACGGGAAATACTGCATTTATGCATTAAAACGACAATTTTAAGTTATACTTTCAGAAAAAGGACAGATATGCAAATATGAAATTCATAACTCATTTATTGAATATATATATGCAAGGATACCAATAAAAAGAAACTAATACTGCAAACTACAACTTTGGAAGTAAAGCCAATATAACAGGAACAAAATATACATAACATTGTAGATAGGAATGCATTTACCCTCTTCCATACATTCCTTGTCTTTACAACTAATGTAAATGTATGCTAGAGCAAAAGCTGCAAACGTTAGCCTAACCTGAGTGCTTTTTGACAAGCAACAGTTCTCCAGGATCCTTTAAGGGTTGAGATGTCACTGTTGACTAATGAATGTGCATACATATGCATATATAGAAAATGCTTCGACAAGTATAGGAATCAAGAGCTGTGTTCTGTTTTTTAACCTCCATCACTAACACAGTGGAATCTCTTTCAGGTGACATGGAAGAAGAGTTACTATTTGCTATAAGGTACTTTCAGTTCTCTTAAGATTAATTTCATCTAATGAGGATTAATTTTCCTGTCAATCTGATGCAGCATATTAATATTTTTGGAACGCACTGATTATCAGCTGCCAGAGAAGTCTGATACTTCAAATAGATTATCACCTCTTCATCTTTCACTCTGGCTTAGCACAAAGTTATTTTTCATATAGGCAGCAGTACGCAGCAAGCTCTCTTCCTTTCCATGACATTTTAGGGACAGATTCAGTATAACCATACATTCTAGATCAGCACAGCTCTTTGTACCTAAAAGATCAGACTGTGGGGAGTGTAGGTGTAACTCCTACTAGAGCCTTATCCCAGAACCTCCTGTGGATCAACACCTGGTGAAGGAGTAGACCTTTTGCTCACCTACCTAATCTGTTTCATCCTAGCTAGCTGCACTGACGCTGGCACTGCACCGGCCTTTCACCCTTCCTTGAAACGGAGTGATAGCACAGCTTACTGCTAGAGTGTTTGATCACGCCTCGAGACTCTGGCATTACACCAGCTGTATCCTCAAGTTATTTGAACAATATCCTTCTGATGCCTGTCCTTCCTTGGTACAGTCCTTTCTTGGTCTAGCACAATCGCAGATCTGTTAATATAGAGATACAGTGAGTTGGGGAGGTCTGTTAATACAGGGATACATTGAGGTGGGGAGAAACCTCCCTTCTCAGAGGGTTCCAGGCGCCTCAAACAGCACACATTACTCTTGCGAGCAAAAGAAATGCCCAAAGGACAAAAAAAAAAAAAAAATTTAAATAAAGTGAAACCAGTTTCATAAGACAAGTTTTGTTAATTTCATGAGTTCTCTGATTGTGAGATGAAAGCAGAAGGTGCCTATTAAAAAAAACCAAACCCCTCAGTAACAAATAGACTGCATTAATTTAACTAGCTAGTTTAAACATACCTATTTCACCTATAGAGCACTTTCATTACTTCTAACATTTCTGGGAAGGCAGTAGATGCTCCAGAATAATCTTCAGTATATGCTTGCAAAGATTACATTGCTTTACCAAAAAAAAAAAAAAAAAAAGAAAAAATATTCAGACAGACTGTCTGAAATTCCAAGCTAAAATACACATAAAAAGACAGTAATGGCAGTATTTTGTCTTTAAAAAAATGATGTAAATGTTGTATAGTATCATACATCGTCATGCTTTTTAAAACTACAATTAAGGATGTAAGAGATGTACAGTAAATACACTGCTGAGGTACATTTCTTCTAAATATTAACACCACAACAGAATTACTCCCCAGCAGGTGATGCTACTTGGGAACATATAAATACAATTTTTACATTGTAAGGCACTTTTACCCAGCATACATGAGTTGAAGTCAGTTATGACAAATTTGAGGCTCGTAAGAAAAGATTTTTGCTTTTGACTTTGTTTCCATGAATTCTGAATTAATGGCAGCGTAGTCAGGCCACCTCAGCACAGAGAGGTAACAGGTAAACCAGCCACTTACTTTTCTGCTACCCGAAGGTAAAGTGCTGCTGTGGTTCTTCGAGGCATGGAATGGGGTAATTTATTTCCTAACAGATGAATCGTTGGACTGAATATTATACTAAGCAACTGACACACTATGAATTAGAGCTCAGTCTCAAATACAATCAGTATGCTGGCAGATCTACCCCATGCAACCTTAGTTAAAATACAGTAGCTGCAAACAAAGTGCCTTTCTTCCATGGGAGGGCCATGTCTGAGGCACAAATCTAGAAGTCATTTAAACATCAAAGGATGTCGTTTTGCATCCTAAAACTGTTCTGTGTGGCTGAAAAATGTTCATATTCTAGGAGAAACAAAACACCTTGATAGACAATTTCAATAACCGATCTGTCATTGCAATTCAAGTCACGCTTTTAATTTTGAAAGTTACAAATACAAAATAAAAATGATCAATGGCATCATGTTTAGAGCAGTAACTGAATATGTTCTGTACACAGCAATATTTCTTTCCAAAACGGCATTATTCTCCAGGAAAGCAAACAGAATTGATTGAGTTCTAACAGGTAAAATGTTAGAAACTCCAATATACAGTAATTGAGTCCCTCAAGACATTAAGGGAATGCATAAGAAGACAAATGACACACATTAAATCTCTTAAAAATACAAGTAAAAAATGCTACAGAAACTCATGTTACAAATGAACTGTTTTTGCAATACCAATCACAGAAGAACTGTAGCAGTTTATAGTCAAATCAGTGTATTTTGCTTGTTTCCTTCCTTCAAATCCAGAAGTTTTGTTGGGAATTCAGAGTGAAACAAGTCAAACCCCTAAACAAACAATAAGGTGATGCGATAGCAACAAACATATGGACTAGATTCAGCTTTTTGGTTTTATTTAAGTAAGTCTGAGAATGTGCTTTAACAGACCAATTGAAGAAGCTAGTAGCCATTAGAAACAACAAGGCGTTTTGAAAGCAGTCAGAGGACTGAGCTGTTAGGTTTGGTATAGCCTAGATCCGATTATTCCCTAAAGGAACATTGGACTCTAGCAAGTAGAATTCCATGACGTGATTGCTGACTTGACAGAAAGAGGAAAAAAAATAATCGCTAAAACAATAAGGATGATAAGCAGAGTTTCTCATATAGTGGTCATAAGACTAAAAAATAAATACCAATCTAGCAAAACAGGTTGTTTCCTCTTTCTTCTTGCAGAATATGGGACCTTTATGCATATTCTGGACAAAAGATGAAGTGTTCCACACGCGACAGAACACTTGAGGTATGGACGTCAGATATGGTGGCTAAATTCCATAGTGAGTGAAGAGTTGTAACTCTCTGAAGTAAAAGAGATTGGGCTGCAGAGTCCAAACATTTGTAGGGTAAGGTTTTAATCACACTTAGTGAAGTGTTCTTTGTAAATCAGGGACACAGAAAGAGGTGGGTCCTCGGGGAAAGAATGAACTACAGCCCTTTGGCATGAGTTCTAAAGCTCACAGCTCAGAACCAACAGCTGCTCAAGTCAATCTCCCGCAAACAATGCTGGGCGGAATGAGCAATCACAACAGGAACAACCTGAAATGTTCAAGCGTGCTTCGGTGTACACTGAGTCCTTTTCTACTGTGTGCTTTGCAAGCAAAAAACAGAGAGCGGCTTTCCCATGTATAGCCTCCGTAACTTGTGTATGAAGAAAATGCAAAATTCACAAAGTACCAGCTTGTTGCCACCACGAACTTGTCCATGTTGTTAATTAAACTAGCTAAGACCTTTCCCTCGTTGCATGAATCCACTAAACAACTTACACATTCCAAATCTTAAGGTTTTTATTCAGTCCAGAAATATAGATCTTACTTCATTTCAATGTCTGCCTTAACTTTTGACACTGTACATATTACATATCATTTATATAGTGTTTCATTTTTTCCAGACACTGCAGACTACAAACTACATAATATTGACATGTAAAACTCTGCCACTTACTGAAGGCTCACA
The DNA here is from genome assembly GCF_028500815.1 of Rissa tridactyla. Taxonomy (NCBI): domain Eukaryota; kingdom Metazoa; phylum Chordata; class Aves; order Charadriiformes; family Laridae; genus Rissa; species Rissa tridactyla. The sequence goes on along the minus strand of NC_071474.1, from coordinate 27,918,062 downwards.
CACATGAACGTTTCAGGCAGTTCAATGAAATTTCTAACAGAGTCGGGCAGTAAAGACTTACTAGCCCTTTTCTGATTTTAGAAAACAATTTAAAAGAATTAGTAGTTATGATGTCTTAGCCATTCCCACTTCTATAACTCTGTCCCTTGAACCTGTTTAAAAAACGATGAAAACAATAGTAAATTTAAAATCATACAGGAAAGCATTTAGCAGCTCTGACATTACATCTATATTTAGCGATAGAAACGAGGGCCTCCCTTCTTACACTGTTACAAAGTCAGCTGGATTTAAAAAACAACAATTCCTCCCCATTTTTCTACAGTATGCCAATAAAAAGTACTTATCTGCATACACTAGATTTAAATACTTCACTGCAATAAACTACATTAAATGTATATTGCGTTTCAGTCTCGGTAACAGATCTGTCAGGAGTAACTTCCATACCTAGTTTCCATTGAGCTGCTGCTGAGGAATGTCATTATGGTCAGTGCCTGATTTGCCACGGCTTTTGCTTTCTCTTTCTTCATCCTCTTCATCTCTTTCATCATTTCCACTATGGTTTTTACAATAGAGTCTAGCACAATAAAAGAAAGAGTGAGGACTTTTACTGAAAATATCTATCAGAACCAGAACCTCCTCTCAATTAGTTTTGAGAAGTGCTACAAGTCAATTGCTCCCTCTTTTAACTCACTCATGGTTTTCAGTCAGGCATCAGTTAAACTGAGAAATAAAACAAGGTTGAAGACCAGGCAACAAAACTTGGTTCAATTCTAGTTTCCAGGAACTGCTACTACACTGCTCAGAGAATGCCCTCTTGTGGGCACAGCCACACTGGCAACTCAACGTTCAGCAAGCAAACATGGAATGTTACAGGGTCCAAAAAACCCGAAAATAAGCTACAAAACATATTATCCAGGATTTCCTCAATATAAATTACAATTAATCGAGGAGGAAAAGATAACATAGGTCAATTAATTTTCTCATTTCTCTTATTACAACACTACTCGATAAATCTTAAGTTAGCAGAGTAACTGAAATATTTTGCAAAGTCAACAACTACTTAAAAATAACATTTAAAATAAATAATAGTCTCTTTTTTAATAACATACTTGACTAGTCAAGTTAGGCAGAAAAAGTGCCATGAAATATCTTCACTCTCATAATAGATTCAAGAATTACATAGGTCCTTACTTATAAATTCCTCGTGACATATTCTCAATGTATTTAGCTTTGTCTTCTACTCCACAGTGGTAATGGTATGTTTTTATGCAGGCTTTAATTTCACACCCGATAGTAGCACCAGGCTGGCTGCAAAGCGTGCATTTCTGGGCAGGGGAAAGAAGAGAAGGGCACCGTTCAGTCTCTTGCCTCTTAGTATTCAGTTTAGCGTTCCTCATATTTATAGCTATCATTTCGGAACAGAGTAATTTCTCCAGCAGATCATCCTTCCAATGAAAAGTTAATCAAAGATACTGTAAAACAGAAACTATATAATACTAACCTATTAAAATATGAACACTAGGATTTACCTGTCCATTGCATTGACTATTGCAACATGATTGCACGTATTACTGCATTTCCAAGATCACTGTATTGCCACTGAAGTTAGTATGTTAATATATAAAGAATTTTAAATGATTATTTTTCAGGGAACAATATTGTAAGTTGTTTGTTTTCTCTGCCCCTCCAAATTTCTTACCACTTTAAAAACATCCTGAATTTTAATAAAATACAATGTGACGTTTTACCAACATCCCCACCTCTGAGGCCTTAATATGTTTTCATATTAAAACACCAAAATAGTTGGAAACCCGTCTCTGCAAGAACATATTCTCTAAGTTTATTTGTAGTTTTACACTTTGTGCTTTTAGTAACACAGGATCCAAAGCTGTTACAGGAAGGTTAACAATAATTTACTATGTGCACTGTCATAAAGAACACTAAATACCACATGCCCAAACTCCATTAATTTTAAGGTGATTTCTAGCCCGCTACCTGTCCCAAAAGTAACAATACATTCAAATTTTGGTTTTAGAAGCAGATGGAAAAGCTTTTTTCACAAAAGGAAGGAGGCAGAGCTATATACACCTTAGTAGAATCAGTGACACGTTCATCGCATTCTGCAGATACATACCATTCTTTTTCCTCTCTTGATTTCTTGAAGTACAGTTTTGATATCAAAATCACCAAACTCTGCCCTTGAAGTTGTTGTTAGCTGGACAGTGCCAGAAGAGAACAACTGTAAAACAAGCAAGTCAAAACAATTCCAGGTCACCAACGTGATTAGAACTTTTTTTATGTGCAGGAATATCTGAGCATTGAACATCCCCTTCTGCGATCTCAGACAGCATGTGCTCTGCCAACAAACTAGGAAAAACCCAACATCCTAAATGAGTAGTTAGTATGGTGAGTATTCCTTCTGATACCCGCCTGACTGCTTTATTACACCTGTTGCCTTGGAGAAATGTATTTTACATGACAAAGGAGTAGACAAGAAATATGACATGATGAAAGCACAGAGTAATAAATGGGGAATATTACCAATTACACCACTGAACTTTTTACGAATATTCCATTTCCTTCCCTGTGACATATATACAATTCAGCTGATGTCAACATACCTGAAAAGCCCTGAGGGATTATCAACAGAGCACATAAACACCATCCCTACCATCATCATCCTGGTATATTCAGTTTAAACTGTTTTAAAATTCAAGCTCGGGTACACAAAGTACTGAAGAGTAGTCTAAGACTCAAGGCTGCTGGCACACACCAGCTCTCCGTTTAGTGAGGCTAGGTATAGAAAAACAATTAATACTCCACAGATTACCTGGACTATTTATTCATTTTGAGGTACAACAGGAACCACTGAGGTTTGTTACTCAAAGCCCTACCTCAGTCACAGAACGAGTTACATGAAAGATAGCGCTATCTGCTCATGTTCATTGAAACGAGCAGATTCTTTTCAGGCTGATGGTTCTGTAAATGTGATCATCTAAAGGCAAGGGTTTTCTAGACCTTCCATATCCCACTCTACGAGTCACACAGGCTGAACCCACTGCTCAGAAAACTAATGAAGTGCATGGATTCTTCCCAGATTTTGTCTGAATGTCTGCGGAGTAAAGGTATTTTATTTTTGGAGTGGATTCTTTTCCTTAAAACTGTTTTCTGTTTTCCTTTTTAAATATTGTGTATGCATTTAGACGCTAAGGGAGCATTTTTAATAAGCTAAAGAGTCTCCCTGAGCTAATTCCGTCTCTTAGCACGTAGCCAACTTTTATCCATATTGCCCGCAGTGAAAATAAACGAATTGCTCACTTTGCAACACTTCAGCGCTTAAAGAGATCATCAGCACACAGACAATACTCATGCATAATTACATGTGAGGGTACTGTATTAAAATCTAAAATAAGCAATTCAGACAAAATTCACATAATAGACTGGCTAACAACACCACTGTTACTCACCATGCACTTATAGTGTGCTGCAGCCTTTTTGGCATTAAATATATGAAGCTTTCCTCTAGCTTCATTTTCTTCTTCACCTGCATGACAGAATCCACATTTAGGTTTTGTATCACTGGGGCTGCTTCTGTGGGGAGACCTGTCTCTCTGAAAGAAAAACATTTTACTAAAATATACTGCTGGGTCACAAATAAGGTTGTAATTTTAAAAGCCTGTGGCCACCAGCTGGAGGCTCAGACAAATGCAAATTTTAATAAAAATGATATTTGCAGAGAAGAAATATGCAATTCTGTCTTCTAAGAAGTTTAGCATATTTACTGCTTACATAGGAACTGCTTTCTATTTCATCTGTGCCATGTGAGGACGTAGATCTAGTGTCTTCTGATTGCCCCTTTAGATTTGTTTTTCTCGGCTTTCCCTTACGACCCCTCCTTTTTCCTTTGGGAGGTGAAGGCTCCAACTCGTGTTCATTGATACTTTCTTCTAAATCTGCTTTAGAAGTTAGAAAACATCATCAAATAACATTCTCAAAAATTTTAGGCAAAACAAACCAACCAAAAAAAAAACCCAACAAAAAAACCCCAAACCAGACAAGAAAAAACATAACCTGTATTCTCTGTATTTTGGTCAGAAATAAAAATAGCAGCTTTCCCCCATTTATTACAAACATGCAACTGCAGATCCTGAAAACATTATTTACTTCTTTATGCATATCACACAGCTTTGCATCTTTATAATATAATATATGAAGAAGGTTTAGCATTTCTTACAATTTCTACTTTCAGACCCAAAATGTCTCCTCAGATACATATATCCACCTCCACGGAAAATAAGACTCATTTAAACTACACTGAAACCAGAAAATGTTTTCAACCATGAAATAAGCTTTTAATTTTTTATAAATTTTTTTTTAAGATGCATAACTCCAATGTAAATTGTCCTTGATTTATGCCAGTGTTTCTAAATAACACCTCTCCTTGCTTTATTAATCGATGCCTTTTGACTGAAGAAAAAAAATTCACCCATTTTGCCTATAACATTAACATCAAGTTTTAAAACTGAAATGTATTTTGCCTCCATGAAACAAACCTAAAATTTCATTTTAGCCACAGTACATTTTTACATCTACAGCTAAAAAAGGCTGCCAGTTTACAGAAAATCACCCACACTGATAATATCCCAGAAAAAGTATTTATAGACCATTAGGAATATAAGAATGTATCTTTTTAATACAGATATACCAAAGAGGTCTGACAAGTTCCTGTGAAAGTGTCAGCTCAGGTGGTGAACGCTACGTAGAACTGCAGTCCCGTATTCTAGCAGAGTCTCCTTTTGATTGCTCAAAGCTCTGCAATTAATACGGATCAATTCTGCAAACTCAACTAGATCGTATTGGAAGCGATCTTAAGTTCTATTTGATACTGACTAACCGGCTCTGTTCAGTCACTAACAACTTTCCTCACCATCAGCTGCTCACAGGAACGTCTTTCTTTTTACTTTTAATATGTAACAGCCACCCCTGCTCAAATGGCAAAGACGTTTCAGCAGACTTGCTTAAACAAACACACACACCACTGAAGAACCTGCTTCTCAAAATCCAAACCACAAACATCACTACAAGCCCCCAAACGGAAGGAAATCTTAATCAGAAGATTCAGAACATCTACTTTATACATTAATGGGACACTTAACCGCTGTGGTATAATTATTATTGTTATTTAAGCATTGCTATGGCACTTACCGCCATTATATCGTGGTCTCGCTAGCCAGAGGACATCTTACTTTGCGACTAAATGCTGCTCTGCCAGAACTCGTCTTTCTTATCTATTTTCACATAAAAATCGAATCACGTTTCTATCTCATGATCAACAGCGACTCAACTGCGCAAGAGTTTGAAGTCAAAGACTTGAACATATTCCACAGCCACCAACTTGGAGCAGGAGATAACTCCACTCCTGGCCCGAAGCCTTGCGCACAAGTGTATCCTATTAAGGTCTATCGTCTCTGGCGCTAATCCCCGAGAACGCTACAGCTTCTTGCACATTTATTAATGAAGGACAGAAAACTAATCCAAATGCAGCACCAACAGGTTATACTGAAAAATAATTTCCCCAAAGCTTTACTCTGTTGTACAGACAGAAAGAGGCAAAAAATTGAGAATAAATTAATACAAATCTGCAAATTATTTTGGCTTGAATTGAGAGATTATTCAGCTGTATACAGATATTCCCAAATTGCTACTGAAATACGTCAGTCTATTTACCACAACATTCCTATGGTTTAATATATATACTACCCTTTTGTTATTAGATGAAAAAAGCACCATTTAATTTACTTCGAAAAAATATAAGAACATACAGGATGACACGGATTATCTAATGAAACAATATGTTTTACATTTTCTTCTCAGAATTTACTGTCTAACGTTATTTTTCATTTATGATTACTTGCTGAATTCCCCAAGCAAGATTATGCAATTTAGGTTATCATACCTCTCAGGTTGCACATAGCAAATTTTATTACAACCGAAAACTTATTTCAAAGAAAAGAATTCTCTTTCATCTTATCCCTCATCATATGAGCTCTCCACCAAATTATTAAAAGACATTTGTGAATCTTTGTCTCTACTTTCACATTTACAGAAATCATAGATGGTTATTCTAGAAAAAAATCTTACAAAAATGTGACTACTGAATTCGTGACCCTTTAAATAACATCACTAAGAAGTTAAAAATATTTCTTTCAAAACCATTCCACAGATTTCCCTACTGTATCTGATGAAGCAAAACGTAGTCCATTCACCAACATTCCTTATTTTTTCCGAAGTTCTTTATCGGTTCTGTCAACCATAATGCTTTCCACCTTTAGTCCATCCTTATTTTCTAAATAACATTAAAGCAGATCCTGAGCTCTTTACAGTCACACTTTCAAAACTGGAAGTGAATCATAATTGCTAAAACCCAAGCGCACATTATGAAAACCAACTTTTTGTAAGAAATGTCACAGCCTAGTTCTAAAGTGTTATTTTTTTAGTCTACAACTATTAGAATATTTAAGATTTGAAAAGTAAAAATGCTATATTTTTAAAAGATGGTTTCAGTGTAAGATAAAAAATACCAAGATTGCACAGCTTTCCTCAAAGGAACCCCCCTTTTCTGTGCTCAAAACTAGTAGTTCATTGAAATCTAGATGCTACCTGACTCCTTCATCAAAATAAAATTCCTTGCAGATTTAGATGTCCTCCAAGTGACACAGACCTAGAGATTAATACCACCGAGATGCGAGGATCTGCTCTACCACATCTGTCTGCAAGACCGATACCTCAAAACAAGAAAGTTTCGCTCATTTTTAACAGCACTATGAACTAGCGTAACAGTATAGGAAGAGAGAGATTGTAACCAGCTTTAAAATACACCTGCCCTGGATGGTCTTTACTGTTTAATATACAATTTGGTTTGTGCCCTATCCCTCCCCTCGAGCCCACTGCCAGCTTACCCTGTTTCCCTGGCATCTGATGGTTGGGTGTTTCCAACTTCTCATGTCAGCTTGAACTAAGGAAAACACAAAAAGTTGTTCAACTCCTCCCTGACCAGATGACGTTTTATCATGGATATCACCCCTACGCTGAATCCCCTGAGATTCCCTACATATTCTTCAACTGCCCCCCATCCCATACCCCATTACTGCATCGATCGTTAGAAGCACCACAATATTCTCAACATAACTTTGTCTAAAGTCTTCGAAGGAGGTATCTTATGAGCTTTCTTCAGAAGGCTCTAAATGCTGTATCTGAAAAAACGAGCTTAATACGCAACATGGTATGAGAAGGAGGGGTGGGGATAGAAATCAAGAGGAAACATTCTACATTTTAAAAAGCACCTATGAACATGATATTGTAAATTCAGATGAGCGGGAAGATGAGCAGCAACAAGCCCCAAATTTGCATTTTAGAAATCCCTGAGCAGTACAAAGTACCACAAAAAGAAGACTGGCAAAATGCTGTATTACATAAGCTGTTAACAGGGAGACTCAGCTTTAGAGAGAAATCTAAAAATTCTCCTTTGATCACGACCAGAAGGAAAAGGATCGAGATGTTTGGCTGTTTAAAATAAGGCTTGGCAGAGAAGAGGCTGAGATATCACTGTTCTATTCTATATTGCATCAGCTTGAAATATACAGGGAATCACCCTTCTCCAAAAGCTAGGTTAAAGCAAAGTAATAAAAGAATTAAGTGATTTAAAGGTTGTGAAAGAACAAATAAAAAGAGGATGTGTACAATAAAGGCCACTACTGCTCTCTGTATCCACCTCCTACATTACCTTAAACAATGGACTAAGTGAGCCAGAAGCAAAGGGGGCTAAGTCTGTGTGAGGAAGATAATAAATAAAACTGACTGGCAAAATATATTTGCAAGTAGGATTGTACATAAAAAGAAGGCAAAATGTAGAAGGTGGAAGTGGTTTAGACATGCTGCTACGTAAATCTGAAATCACACATAAGTATTTAAATTTTTACAATGTGTTTGGGATAAAAGAGAAACTAAAAACTACAAAGAACAAAATCAACCTTACTACATTTTTAGAAGAGAAACGGAATATAACAGAGAAAGAAAAAAGCACTTTAGCATGTTAAAGTAAGATGTCCTTAAAATATGGCTGAAACCCAATGATCCATGTGTGGCAACATAATTATCTTAAATTGAAAAGAAATGTCAAAAAACCCAGAAAACCTTATTGTCCCAGTAGTCAATAGTAAAAATGGGAAAGCATATTTAAGAATTAATAAGAATCAGAGATTTGCATAAAAGCCCTTGCAAGCAAATACAGAATAAGGTAAACCTATCATGAAACAATAGTAGCTTTTATCAGCAAATGACGTGAAATTAACAATCAAAATGCTGAATGTAATTTTTAGTTTGCTTGTTTGTTTTTTAATGGAAAAAGACTAAGTTACATGAAATATCTGAACTGGAGAAAGTAAGAGTGGAGAGGAAAAAAATCAAATTACCCCTTAGGTCCCGTCACTACTATGTTTTCCAAGAGTATCAGATACCTCAAGGAACTGATGACTCTTGTCCAAAAGCTGTTTTTGACTGAGTAGTAGCTACGTTATGAAGAACTTGAGATTATTTCTTTAATGAAGTACATTTAACATAGAAAATGAATAAAATAGTCCTTCATAACTATACAGTCTAAATACTTTCACATGCAAACAATTGTTGGCAAAGACTGAAGGCAGACAATACACTTAGCTTATCTGCATAATCAGAAAGCTTATGACAAACTGGTATGATAAACCCATTAAGTATGAGTTAGCTGACCAAGTTTCTAGTTGTATAACGTCTTGCCTAGAGAGGAAGGAGAATTAGAACGTGAACACCACAGGACACCTCCTTGGACAGGACAAACCGTTTGCCACATTACTTTTATATTTTTTTCCTTTTCCCTAAGAAAACACCATTGTGATTCTTCTGCAGAATCCCTCGCTAGTCTGTAATGGACTGCATAGGAGATTGCTGACTTACTGCCTGGAGCAACCAGTTTTGTCGTAACGCTACGTATACATTCGATGCCACGTTCAGAGCAGCATTCTCCACGAGACAGACAATGAGAAGGCTGAGGGGCAGAGCCCAGGAAGGATTTGTTCTCATCCACCAGCAGAACTGTGCTGACACCCGACTGCAGCGTTACAGAAACTTTTATACCCAGCTGCATTAAGGCATGCAATGTTAGGCAAGCCTGTGCTGTCAATAGCGTTACACAAAATGCAACTATGAACAAACACCGATTCAAGAATCCAAAGATGAATCAAGATGTTACCTAACTATAATGCCAAAAAGTTTCGGATGTTTTTCCTGCCAGCCTCTGGTTTACACAGTGCTTTGAAAAAGTATTCGGTTTGATACAGACTGCAGCATCCCAAAATAGGTCTCACGGAGAAATATTATCCTGACTCAACTTGCTGAGCACTACGAGAAGCATAGATTTCATATTTGATCTGTAGAATAACATGAAAAGGATGCTGAGAGAGGGAACGTCCTTATTTCCGCTGTGGAAACATAATTCTCCAAGGCTTTGAGTACAGCTACAATAGGAATTATGGACACTTTATTTTCTGACCCCACAGTTCCCAAGCATCTGTTTTAAACATTAACAATAGATGATCACATGGCTGTCTTCGTTATTCTTTGTTTTACTCCTATGTAACAGAAAAATGAAATTACGTTCTTATCTTAGTTTATATTAAAGTATACTCCTGATCAGCTGAATTTGTTTTAAATACAACAGAGGGGCCAGGGCAGCCCCACCTGCAGGGAACTGAAAGATACCAGATTTTACATTTTTCAACAATTATTTCCAGTACATTGGAATAAATTCCAGTAAATAGTTCCAAAATCTTAGTTCAACAATACTCTATTCTTCAAAAAGAATAAATGCAATTGTATCAAACTGAACAGTAATTCCAGTAATAGTCAGCTGTGATAGTTTGAAAGCACTGGCACCAATTCCTGGAACCTATTAGGTACTGAAAACTTAAGATGGTTTGCCTAAATTATGAATTAAACTATTACTTGAAGTTCAGGTCAGGTCATTTTGTTAGATTTGTAACCAGCAGGACAAAAATCTAGACGTGAAGCTTTCAGTAATAGCACAGAAGAATCGCTCTGAAATATATATACACAAAGGAAATACAGGAGACATACAAATGCCCTATTGTAGGTCACCTGAAGGCCAGGCCATACAGATAAATTAGACAAACCCAACAATGTGCTGAAACAGGTAAAGAATTTAAGAGCACAATACTCTGCTGCCATGTTTCATATATCTGTATTCAAAGAAAACAGGAAGTAGTTCAGCAACTCTTGTCAATTAAAGGAAAATGAACTCCCATCACTCATTAATTTTGTCTTGATGAGTAGAGAGATACTTAGTCTGATGAATTCTTGCACCACTTGAACTTCATGACAGCAATAAATAACATCTAAGAGGTCCTTTTATTAGGTTTGAACTGGGTAACTTTAATTCCAACGTAGGTCTTTCAACCACATTTCCATGCAGCCTCAAGAAATTTTCTTTAGCTGTTAGTAAATGGTTAACAGATATTCTTTTTAAACTACAATTTCTAACAAAAGGTACATTAGCCCAATCTCAGACTTGAAGAGATATGCCCCCAAAACCCATCCATTTTCTAGGGAAGGGAAGGAAAAATCTCACTATTACGCAGCAGTTCTGCCTACAGAAAACAAACTGTTCTGGACTGCACCAACCCAAACACTCCTAAAAACTCTTCCAACATCCACTAATAGAAGTGACATAATAAAAATATTTGAATTGCAACAATTAAATCTGGATACAGAGAACAAAGGATAAAAAACCCAGATGTTCTACACCGACCAAGGAAAAAACCAAAGCAGCATCCCAGAGCAGGAGCAGTGAGTTTCCATTAAAAGGACCGATAATTCCAATGCCTCTGTGCAACCTCCATTGAGTGACATAACCACAGATAAGCTTTAACTATTCTGTTATGAAAACACTGCTGAGAGCAAGGATTCACAAAAATGAAACAAAAACAAGAAAGAAAAAAAGGCTGCTACGTTAGCATCTAGTATGCCTAGCTCGTCTGTTCACTCTTCTCTGCAAGGCCTTTCTGGTTTCACACACCACCATTCTTTCACATTTAAAGTCCTCTTTGATATTCACATTTTCCTCAAGAAAGAGCCAACAAAATACATATATAAAGCTTAATCTCACCATCCAACATCTTCCAGTTCTCGTTTCACTGCACAAATTTCAGCACTTAAATGTTAAGAAACAAACCCTCCAAAGTCCCTTCCTTAAAGCCTGAAATCCACCCTGTTTATGTCTGTCTTCTAAAGGTAATTAGTTTTCAACATAGCAAAATAACGTTGCTATACAATGCTGCAAGTCATTTCCCTAAGACAAATGCAATATGTATTTTTACTTTCTTTGAGTAAGAAGAGCCCCAGCTTCTGGCATTATCAAATCCATAACTGTAAGTAATAATATTCACTAGGTATAGTTCCCTAAATTGCATGGACTAAAAAGAGAACATATTCTACCAGAGCACTGGTAAAATTTCAGTCAAATATTGAACAAAACCCAGAATACAAATTGTATATGTATAGCTGCATATATTTCTAGAAGTGTAAAGCATAACAGAACTAAATATTTTAAACAAAAAAAAAAAACGTGGGCCGAGTTAAATGCTAAGTAAGATGCTATTGGGCTCTCTGGCCTCAGTTTTTCTGAGTGATGTTGTTTATTCCTCCCTCTCCTACCCTCAATCCCAGAGTCTCTTTGGATGCATCTAGTTTAATGTTTTAGTAAACTGCCATCATCAACATTTAAGAAAAAATCCACTATGCCTCTAGTAATTTTTCCCGTGTCTCCTCAGACAAATATATCCATATAAAATTTAAAAGCCTTTGCTGTTAGAGAATGAGATTGTAGAATTGGAGATAATGGTTTCTGAAAACTCTTAAAGAAAAGCCTGCAAGGAATTCCAAGCAGAAAAAGTCGCCCATTGGCATTGGGCTCCATGCAGAATTGGGAGGCATTTCTCAATAGATGTCAAACACTGAGCCATTTGTGAATAAGTAGAAAAAATTATGTTTAAATATCAGTTAAAGTGATTAATCTCTGTCTGGACTCAGATGTCTTTCATATTCAGTTTCTGCTAACGAGCAAAACAAACCCCAAACCAAAGAAACAAAGTGCCAAACAACAAGACAATGTGGCCCAGTCTCTTTAGGGAATTAATATAACACATATATTGCTCTTCCTGTTTAAACCTAGTAAGAGCAAAATCAGAGAGAGTGTTTTATACAAAGCACGTGACAATAATTATTTAAATAGACTAAAAAAAAAAATACCCATTTTTATTTGGGATTTTCTACTGCCTTCAATATCTTTCTGAACATTGAAGTAACATCCAAACCTTACCATGAATGTATTTACTACCCATAGCATAAAAAGTAGGATATTACCTTAAAAATACATTTGGCAGAAAGAGACTGAATTAATTTATGAAATTTCATCTTTACTAAATAAAGAGCCGCATACTCCTTATTAGTTAAATCTGATGACATTTCAGTTGAAAGCAATGCAAAAAGTAAACTAACAACTGCTCGCTTACCCAAAGTCAGATACAGTAGGAAAAAGGAAAAAGAAAAAAATCCCCGCAGAAATACACAGTAGCACAACTAGTTTGGAATTTTAACAGACCACACAATTAATCTACTTTTGTGGCATATCACCCCACATGCATTTCACTAATCTCTGCAGAGATGCACAGCTTTCATAAATGTATCCATACAGAGTTTTTTTGTTTATCAAAATGACTCAGAAATATATCTACGAATGATCTGATCACAAACCTTTTCTTCTACTATTGGGTCCTTCTTATTTGAAGGGTTAAACTCTACTTAATAGTTCAAATAAAACCAGTGAATATTTAGGAACATTAGCAATAGCAAAAATCAGATGTTACCTGACATAATATTTTAGATGTGAATATTTAACTACAAATATAAGGCAGCTTCTTCCCAGAAGGGAATGCATTACTTCTATCCAAACTTTGTTTTGACAGAACATCAAATCCTTCGAACATCCTAAAATTTATGGCTTGGGTTTTTCTCCACCTCAACCAATAATTTTTAGAGAAAATACAGAAATCAGATGGGCTTCCAAACTCAGTGTTTCTCCAAAAAATGTAGTTCTAATTTTTACTGAAAACATTTATATTCTCCAGAAAAATTAAATTTAACCAAGTATCTTTCTACAATGGGAAAAATTTATATTGAATAATTAATTTTACCTTCAGAGTTATGCGTAGTTTTCTTGTGTTTTCGACATAAAATCCTATAAACAAAGTAGTTGAAAACTGTCAAGTCAGTCACGATTCACAGATTATTTACTCATCTTTTAAATTTAAATGCCAGTACATTTTTCTCCCACTTGTAAGACTCACTGATATACAAATCTTGCAGTGAAAATATGCTTTTCTAGCACATCACTATTTTGAATGCCACAATTATCATTAGATTTTTTTGCAACAGTCTTGTTTAGATTTCAAAGTGGGGTATTTTTTTGTTTTGCTTTGATGCTGTTTTTTTTTTTTAAACAAAGAATGTGAAATATAAATACAAAAGTAAACATAGCAAATAAATAATAGTTACATGTAAATGCCTTGTGAGGGTTTCTCTCTTATCTGAGCTTTATCATGCAAAGCACAGTAGTAGTGATATGTCTTGTGACAGGTTTTCACATCACAGCCAATGGTCGCTCCAGGACAATGGCATAAAGAGCACATCTGTAAAGAAAAGGAAGCACGATTCATGTTACTGTTGGCTTAGTATTTCCAAGTTCAAAAATAATATAGTTACCACTCCTGGTGACAAAATAAATGGAGTTATGCACTGGGCATTGGTCTTCCTGCTCTCAGGTGGTTTTCATAATTTATTTTAAAATCAAGAAGCAGCTTGTTGCAGTTACGCAACAGTATAATAACCATCATACATTGATTATCAATTCAACGAAGAAAACAAGCAATTTACTTCTGTGAAAGGTGTTTGATGAAGGTGACACAGCTATTCACCGAAATATCCGACTCCCGAGGACAGTCCGTTTGTACCAACCATTTCAGAAAAGTTAAAATCATGAATTGTATCTGTTTAATTCCCAATCACATTACGAAGGTAGGAGAAAAAAAAGACACCCATTTGGCAATGAATCTTGCAGTCAGAAATACCAATCACCTGCAAATTTACCGTAGTCTCAACAGCTAACTTTACTTCTTTTTTCTATACAGCTTTTTCCTAAAGTAATTTCCAAACCACTGAATTTACTGAAATATTTGTTAAATAGAATGAATTTATTTCAATTAGACTAAATTTTGTTCTTTATACTTCTACTGCAGAAAAGGTTTAAATGGGAGCCTGATGCTTTAGTCTTCTTTCCCAATAATTAGTTCTTCTCACATTAGACTCATCATTGCTTAGGATACACCAACCATCATGCTTCTAAACTGATCGCTGCCCTTCTTAGAATATGTTAGAAAAGGAAGTGATTGATAGCATCACAATATTTTTCTCTGTATTATTTTTTTACTGACATAATAGTACCCCAAAATCTCAGAATTTCCCATTAAACTCCAATCTTTGTGGAACACACTTTGCGTCCACTGCACTAGCTTAGTCAAGTTCTTCTTGTTACTCTCCAATATGTCAAATAAATATACCACCAAAGTTATGTATCACCATCCTGTTTTTCAATTTTAACAAAGTTAACTGAACAGTAAAAATGTCAAAGCCTTGGATCATCTCCATTTACTCCTCTGCAAGCTCTGAAAGGGTATAGTTATATGCTGTTCCCTGGTTGTTATCTAATTTGTATGAGCATTTTATCTCATAAATTTATTATACATTACAGTTTAAGCCGATCAAAGCTCTTTACAAAAGCCTAGGTTGAAATCATATCCATCCAATCAATTTTAGTCAGTACTTCAGTATTTTGAAAGCCAGAAATGACTCAAAGAAAACTTTCTTTTTACGAACACCATGATGTACCTGTATGAACAAAACAGACCGCAGGAATTTTTAAATTGATTTACTGGTCTATGTTTCCTAACAACAATAAAATATTTATTCCATTGGTACAATTCCTGCTGTCCAAACCATCACTGTCAACGGATTAATTAATTCCCAAGCTATATCAGGTATATGTGAAGTTTGACAAGCTGCAAAATAGGTAAGTGCTTTGAAAAAAAATCCTCCTACGCACAGCTAACAGAAATAATAATATCAGCGTCTTGCACTCCCAAATATTTAGATTCATAAGTTTTTATGACTGCCCTACTAAGATTTGAATCTACAAACTTTTCTCAGACAGAACTAAACCATATTATCACCAGAAAGGCTTTACACACCACGGGCCTCAGTTTTCAGTGCATGCCTGGCCAGCAGCAGCACCTCCTGAAGGAGGGCAGCTGCGTAAATTCTATCAGCAGACAAATTTAGTCCAAGCTATCAATATAATTACTTCGCCCAGTGCACCACGCTGAGATATTTTTGCTCAATGTGTTCCCACATAAAAGAAGAGGCTAGAACAGAAAGCAGACCATAGAAAGGGGTATGTGGGCTGACTGTAAACATCTAGCTTTAAGCTTCCTGTACAAGTCAAGGCAGAAAAAGAGATTCCTCCAGAGGGTGATTCAGAGCTGTAGTTTTCTGACAGCTACAGACAGAGATAAGGCACTTAAGATCTAAAATTTTATTGTAAATTCTCTCCAAATAGGAAACATCTCAGGACTATGAATCTACTAAGTTAAGCAGATCCAGGTTTTCTGCAAAAAGCTGAACGTAGTGCCTGATACGTACAGCTAGCGAGCTCCAGGAATATATCCAGCTGTGGCATCAGTAAAGGAACATAAAAACATTCAGAAGCAGAGCAAGACAGAAATCGCCAACGACATAAAAAGAAATAAACTTCAAGAAACATTTAAGAGACCCAAGAAGCAAAAAGTTTCTTTGCGATCTGTAGTTCCACTTACTAACATGTTTTTTGGAAAGTCTTAATCACAACACAAATGACTTGTGAATAGTTATTTCTTTCTGCTTAGCTAATTAGAGCAAGTAAAGCTCCCTACATTGGAAAAGGTTCAAATGAAACACTGGATGAAAAATTGGGCTATCATTATATAATCGTAGTTCTACAATAATACTTCAGACTACTCTTAGTCGTCCAAGAACTGCTAAAGAGGTAAGCGTGCTTTAAATAACGAAGCTGAAAAATTTTCATGTGAGGAGGAAATTGATCGTTTGTCAAAAATATTTTGAAAAAGTCCTAGTCACTTCCCAAAAGAAAAACAATTATTTCTAAAAAAAAAAAAAAAAAAAAAGAAAAAAAGGAATTTCTGAGATTAGCTTCTCAGGTATTAAAAACAAGTCATTGCTGCTTAATTCTCGTGAATTTGATAGAGCTGTAATCACTATTGTACCCACGTACCTCATAAGATGCCTATATTCACAGAGTCATCTACTAAATCAATATAAAAAGAAGCAATAAAGTACGTTTGGTAGTTACAACCAGATTTTGGCAGCAAAACCAAATACTGGTAAAGGTACAATAATACCCTTGCCAAGTCCCTAAAATGTAGGTTTCATTCTGAAATCTAACAGAAAATATTAAATAGAAATTACTGGATTAGAAACATAAATTTGGGAAATGCTATTGTTTATATGCAGTCCATCAAACAGAAACACGGGCATAGTCTGTAAGTTAGTATTCAAATTTGCTTGGAAAAAATGCATACCTCCTACAACCATCTACATTTGCCAATAAGAAAGAAGTGACTGTAAAAGTAATAATTCTGGAATTATTTTTTAATAATTCCACGAGTAAGCTACAATTCTTAAAACATGTTTGCACGAGAGCAGAACTTGACTGAAATCAACAAACTACGTTTTATCCAACTTCAAGGGTTGGTTAACTGACATTTCAATTTCATTTCAATATAAGTATAAGCATATCTACTGAGGTTTTCTTTTTGTAAATCCAAGACCAATTTTACTTCAACATCTTCTTCTATAAGTTACCTATTACCTTAGAGCTCACGCAAGGTAGCACTTTAAAAAAACCCAACCAAATATATAATACACCGAACAACTTCATGGTAAACTCTATAAAAGGTAAGAAAATATTGTCTTCCATTTTCAAGAGCCAAAAATAGAGACTTACCAGTTTAGTGCCTCTCTTTATTTCTTTCTGAATATCTTCAATAGAGAATCCACCAAGACTCTCATTATCAGTGTGTGAAGATACCAGTGCAGATGAGAACAGCTAAAATTATAAAAACAAAACTTATTTTTTAAGTTTTAAGGGTATAAATGATATAGAACATTTATATATTTGAAACCCATAAAAATTTCAAATTAGACTGATTAAGGATTTGTGCCCATGCCACAGCTGGTTGAATTTTTCATTTGTTTGTAGTCTTTTACTAGCTGAGTACATTCGTTTCCTTTTTCCTATGGGTTACTTACCATACATTTGTGATGTGCTGCCACCTTCTGGTTTTCTGACATCAACAATTGTCCACATTCATTATCTTTATTAGATCTACAAAAACCACACTTCCTTTGTCTTGAAGAGACTTTTTTCTGTCCGACTGAGCTTGTCATGATTTTAAATGACCTTAGAATGCCACTTCAATCCTCTCAATGCTACGGGAAAAAAAGGTGCAATCAGCATGTTAACTTCAAAAAAGGGCAATTTATCTTACAGTTTTATAAATATAATATTAGTTGCTTGAAAGTGATCTGTCCCTCTCTACCCTTTTCTTTACTTCAATATATCCAAATAAACACACAGAGGCAGTATTTCAGCAACTTCTTATGAAATTGTATCAGCAAGAATTAGTTCTTTAGGCAAAAACATTTGAACATTAATATAAAGCTTCAGATACTAATATAAAACTTTACGGGGAAAGTAGAAATAAGTGGAAAATACAAGAAGTACAGCAATCGTCAGGGGAAAAGTTACTGCAACTCCTTCATCCCATTCTTATTTATTACAGCAAAAGAATTTGTAGGAAACGCACTACCTGTGCATACAATAACATTCACGCTGCTGAACTTCTTCGGAAACAGAAGCAAAGAAAAACCCCAAGAGTCCAGCAGAGCAGCCAGACCAGGTTTTGCGTGTACAAGCTCACAAAGTAGCGTGGCAGATGAGTAAGTACCCTTCATGACGGCAGAGATGAGAAGATAAAACGTTACCATTTTCGGTATCACACAGATACTCTGTGGCTACTCAAACTGCACCAGGAACAAAATTGTAGAAGGATCTAGGTATGACTAAGGCGCTGCAATGGAAACCTTTGCGAGACCCACACTTAATTTAGCAGTACCACACTAGTTTTCAGTAAGTGCACGAGAGCTGCTATTCTCATCTAAGAAAAGTAACTTAAAATTAAACTCAAAATGAATCAAAAACTTCTCATGCGGTATCAGCAACACATTTTAAAATATAACATTGTGGTCCGGATCCCCTAATCGGGCAGACACTGCGATTTCAAAAGTGAAAATATGCAGTGAGCATCTGTGCATCTTGGCCTGGTATTAAGTAATTCATGTCCATTTGTTTCTACATCTCTCACAAAATAAAATACTGTCCTCTTCAAATAGACCCGCTCAGAGCTTTTTACTTTGGAGATCTGAGCCTTGCTGTCAGAATTGGCCACAACCGCAATAAAAGCATCCTCCTCAGCCTTTGTCTGCATTGGACTCATCTAAATAAGAAAAGCCACCACATAGTTTGATATTTCTGTTGAAAAAAATAATCCATCCATAAGAATAGCGGAGTTGCAGTACATCTGGACTGAGCTACAATGGTGATCGGGACAAAAATGCACGACTGTTTGCCGGAATTTGCATAGGCAAACCTGCCTGCTCCTCAGTGCTGTCACACTCTCATAATACCAATATCACTCACTATTTTTCTCATCGAAAGCAGAGGAATGTCATTAAGTTCCTGCCAGCACACGCTACTGCTAAAAGACAACCTTTTTAGATTCTCACGCTTCCGTTTCGACAGATTTTCACGGACTGAGTTTTAACTTGCAATGTTTGCTGCAAAACTCCTGCAGCAAAAGGTGTCTGTCCTGGATCTATTGCCTCTGCTTTACCAACAGCTTCATTCGCTTTCTTTTATAACTGGAAAGCAGTTTACTAGCCGGTGACGCATACTCATAAGAAGAATGCATAGATTTCAGATCTTGCTGATTTGCACAAAAAATGTGCCAATCTGGATAAACTAGTCACACCCTTTTGCAGTGGCAATAGAGAGTCCTTAAGTGTTAAACACAAAAGAATTACTATACTGTATTCTTCTAAAGAAAAAACAAAACAAGACCATTCTGTAATCCCTTCTGAGTAGAAAGGAGGAATGGGTCCTGAAGGAAAGATACACAGATTTTCACCTTTTTTTTTTTTAATAATTTTTTAAACTTAAAAAAAATTAAAAATATTTGGGAGCAGGAAAAAGACCTACAAAAAGAGAAGTAGGAAATAATAACACAAAGATTTCTTGTTTTCAGGTCACGTTCAATAGCTCAACATAAATCACAACAGTGATGGGTTAGAAATATATTACGAAAATAATTTAAAATGCAAGAAGTTCTGCTTTGGTATAAATACTTTGATACACACATACATTCATTTGGGTCTACCTGTTTCATTTTATATTCAGGTCATACTATCACTATATTGGTAGCAATGATAGTAGTTCTTAAAAGGAAGATCGGGAATTTCCTTGAACACTTGCATAGGTTCTACTGACTTGCAAAAATGAGAATTACTGCTATAAAAACCAGCTATCCCTCAATTTAACAAGCAAATTCATATTTTAGAAAATGCAAATAATTTATAGAACACATAAAAATTTATTAAGTGACTCTCATCATCTTTAATTTATAGGAACAGTAACTTTCCAAGAAACAAGATTATAAAAAAGTCTTCCCACTGCTTTATGCTTTCCAGCGCACTAACAGACACGAGAAGGCACGTCATGACAGCAAGACTAGAACCTGACTTCTTGAAGTACTTTTGCATAATTAATTTTTTAAGGCTCACGGTGAAGTTAAAAGTAATGTCAATATTTACTTGATGATGCATGGATGTTGATGTTATAACAACAACAAAAAAATTAAATTAGCAAATACTATGTTTTGAAATACTTATTCAATCATAAATAATTTAACACTTGAAAAATTACTTGAAACGTCAACAGACCAAAAAGCATCAGGGTATGCCAGAAAGGAAACTCACATTTTTTTTCACCATCAGATTAAATTACTCTGAAAGCATTTTACAAGGATATCTAAAAGTTTTCTTTCCACCCCTGCGTTCTTTGCATTTATGTTTTCTGTATCACTAGACATTAACACTATTTATACATTTTTAAAGGCTGTGGAAGAAACCCTGAGCCCGAGAAATATTTCAGAAGCATTTCGCCTGTAGACCTCTCCCTAAATTATATTTGCTTTCTCACAAATGTGAAAAAATGCTACCCGGGGATCAGTTTTCTTTGTGCCAAAATGCACGTCTTACTCAGTCCATTTAAAAATATCCATTTTCTGAAAAATATGAACGAAATTATGCAGCTATGCCATAGACCCGGAATTCTGAATGCAAACACTCATTTTCTGCTTTCATCTCTCGAGTTAAATCGCCTAAAAGCAACTAATCCAGTTTGCCAAGTATCAAGCTACTTTTCAATGGAACAAGAAAAATAATGCAACTTAAAACCAGCTCGATATTTCTGTTTTCCACATTAAAAAACCTAACAAATGAACAAGACTTATAAAATAGTGTTTAAATATACTGTTGACAGCATCTTGCTTGTCAGCTTTGTCAGAGAAAGTCTTACAGATTGGATCACAGAAAGCGATGTACTATGGAATCACTGACTAAGAGATTATACACTATCTCTACCAAAACGGAACACGTGCACTACAAAACATAGATTATTACATATAGATACGTTTTCCACACACTTGGTCCAAAAAAATAAAAAAGTTACATCTATTCTAAAATCACAAAAGAAGAAACTCATTCGGTGATTTTTCACTCAAAAATTGGGGTTCATTTGCATTCACGTTTCTTAACGTCCACTAAGGTACTCAACATGGTGCTTCCCCTAATAGCACTTTTATTTAATCTTTAAAGCAGCATGTTTTACAAACTCATATGGCTTGCACACTGTTTTACCGAGTTCTTCTAGACAGCAGATTTTTCAAATGTAAAAGAAAAGTGCAAGTTCAATGACTCTCAGGCAAAGAAAAATGCTCTCCGTGTATGAGACATTGTTCAGCACTGAAGAACGGAAAGTAACCTGGATTCCAATTTCTATTTACTGCCTGAATATGTTTCAAGAGCTACTGCCTGTTTATAGGGGTTAAGGCCTCACTTGTATTTCCAACAAAGGACAGTGATCTACATGCTACACCCTCTCATGTACAGTTTGTTTTGCTCTGTGGCCTGTATGATTACAAAATGACACAAAATTATTTAGGATTTAAATTTATATGTCAAGAAAACTTCAGACAACCAAGGAAAACCTACAAGAGAAGTATACGAGTTTCGTAAAATTTCATTAAACATGCTGAAGTGGTTTGGACTCTCAGAAAACGCTACAGAAAACATTTGCGTCAATTTTTCAAGATGCTCACTAGAGATACTTGATTCTCTGTTCAAGAAACTATCAAGTGCTTTCTAGTTTCTAGGGTAGATCTGGGGGCATTATTTTGGAGAAGGCAGGGGGTGAAGCTAGGGAGAGGGGTGGTATCCTGTAGGTGTGCGCAGGGGAGAACCCAAAGTCACAAGTCCCACAGAAATCTTTATCCAAGAGCTACGGTCGCACAGCATCCTACAGCCATTATAAAAAGTAGGATAGGAACTTATCTGTGCAACTTCCTTAAAAAAAAAAGAAACCAAAAGGGGGCAAAGGCGGGGGGTGGGGCCCAGCCCTGGAAAGTCTAAACAATAAGAATAAAGCAGGTAACTAAAAATTACACAAAAAGAGCCTGCGGTTAGGAAGATCTGGCAGGCGGCACAGACCGATCTTCAGGAAAGTTTACACACACCCACGGGGAGCGGGAGATGAGCCGATACCGGCACCTCCGCCGCTCGCCTCCCCGGGGGGACCGATGGGGCACGGCACGGCACCCCCTCGGGGAGGGACGGCCGCCATCTCCCCCGCAGGGGCTCGGCCACCAGCACCGGCGGGGCCTGACCCCTCCCCGACGGAGGGCCTAC
The DNA here is from genome assembly GCF_028500815.1 of Rissa tridactyla. Taxonomy (NCBI): domain Eukaryota; kingdom Metazoa; phylum Chordata; class Aves; order Charadriiformes; family Laridae; genus Rissa; species Rissa tridactyla. Next base: position 27,895,763 of record NC_071474.1, on the reverse strand, counting down.
CGAGGGGGACTCGGCGGGACGCGGGGCTCCCGGGGAGGGCGATTCCCCCCGCGTTCCTCACCAAATTTTGGGGGGAAACGGGACTCGGAGACAAGGGGGGGCGGATCCTCCAGGGAAGGAGGGAGCGGGCCGAGGCGGGCGGAGCGAGCGGCTGCCGTCGGCGCGGGGAGGGGAAGGGGGGGCGGGTAACGGCACCGGGGGCGCCCCCCGAGGCGGCAGCGCTGGGTGCCGGGACCCTCCCGGGGCGGGCGGCTCGCTGAGGCCCGGGGAACGGCGGCGGGGCGGCGGGAGGGCCCGGCGGGCTCCCCGGGCGGGGGGCTGCGGGCGGGCGGGCCGGGGGGCGCCGTGCCTGCCCCCGGGCGCGCGGCAAAGAGGCGGTTGGGCGGGCAACGAGGCGGTTGGGCGCTGGGTCGGTCACTCAGTCACTCACCCGTGCGGCGGGTGGGGCGCCGGGGAGAGGAGCAGCTCGGGCACACCCCCACCCCCCCGTCGCCGCCGGTCGCTCACGGCCGCTCGCTCGCCGGGACCGTCCCTTTCATTCGGGGCAGGGGACGCTGCGCCGCCGCCGCCGCCGCCGCCGCCGCCGAGCGCAAGCACGCACGCACGCACGCACGCACGAGCGGACGCACGCACGCACGCACGGCACGCACGGCGCGCTCGGGCCGCGACGGCGCGACGCTGCGGGGCGGCGCTCGATTGGCGCGCGAGGCGGCGCGGCGGGAGCGGGCCGGAGCCTGGCCGCCTCTCCTGCGCACGCGCGCCGCCGCGCGCCCACCCGCCCCCCCCCCCGCGCTCCTCCGCGAGGTCCGGAGGCGGGAAACGGAATTGGAGGGGGGAGATCTGCGCACGCGCAGTTGCCAGCCGCAGCCGTTGGAGGCGGGGGGGGGAGGGGGCCTGACTGCCTGGACCGCGCAGGCGCAGTGCCCCCACAGGCGGCGTGCGCATGCGCAGAGCGCGCGCAGGCGGGTGGCAGTGCTGCGGAAGCGCAGGGGGGTGGTGACGCATGCGTAGTGCGCGCGGGCGGTGCTGCCCCGGGGGCGGGCTCTCTCAGCGCCTCAGGGGCGGCCCTGGCCTGGGTCGCTCAAGCCTTGTGGATGCGGGTCCAGCCTTATGGATGTGACACCAGCGGGCAGCCTTGCCCTTGCCCTTGCCCTTGCCTTGCTGGCTAAGCCAGTACACACGTTGTTGGTGTTAGTGCAGCGGCTGGTGGTAGCGAGTTACAGGGTGGTGGGAGGTTGGGTTACCTCACCCAGGCGTCAAAAGCATGGTATAGCCCAAGGCCCTGCGCTACTGCGGGGCTAGGGCAGTGTGGAGGTGGCCATAGAGGGCTGTGCTGTCTGTGAGCGGCTCGTGGCGGTGTCTCAACCTGTCTGAGGAGGAAGTGAGAGGAGTCACGGTTCCCTCAGCTGCCCAACTGAGAGCTCGCGCTGTCTTCAGGCTTACATTGGGAGGGGAAGAGAAACCAGGGCTCTAGCTATAGCTCCTTGGTTGCAGCCATAAGAGCAGGACTTTGGACCACCAAAATAAGGCCCAGTTTTGCTAAATGTTGTGCTGAGGCAGCAGAGGGCCTCAACCAGAGGGATTATGGACCAGCGAGGTGGGAAAGGGTATAAGGCACAGAAGACAGCCACAGCCAAGCAGGTTTCCCAGGTACTTGTGTTTGGGAAGGGGTGGAGGAATGGTGGCTAAGTTAGAGGTAGGACTGAACTGAAAAGAAATGAACTGAGCAAGACAACAGGTGGTAAGAGAGGCAAGTGTGGAAAGAAGCTAAGATAAAGAGGTGATAAGGACAAGAAACTGCTGGAGCAAACAGTGATCAGTACAAATCCCTGCTGGATGCCATATGCTGAAAACACAGACACAGCTGAAAGGCAGAATTGTCATTGCACAGCAAATTGTCATTGCACTGCTTGTTTCTACAGTGGCTCTGATTGTATGCTTTCTTCCTACCTTTTACTAGTACCATATGACAGATACAGAGAGGTATCGTTTTGATACTAGTTTCTCCAGTTGGTTTCATGTCTACAAACATCGTGCTCCCAGAGGATCCTTGGGAAGGATGGATTGAAAGAGTTTTGTGGGTAGATTATTAATTCAGATGAACTCTCAAGAATTTTTTTTTGGTAGACACTCCAGCAAAGTAATTCGAAATGCTTACAGAAAATGGCTTGTCACTTTGAACCGATACGAGGTGAAAAAAATGTCAGGAATAATTAAAAGTGATCTGAGCTGTAAGTGTATACTGCAGCTTAACAGATACACAAAGTATACGCACATCGTGCATCAACAGTGTGCTTCAGCACAGAGAAGCACAATTCATGACAGGAATAACTATTCTGTGTTGAGAAAAAAGATATTGTAGATGGTTGTGTCAGGAAAACTCCTTAGCCTGATATGATTTGTTGTATTTGCAGTGTAGTGGTGATTTTAAAACACTGATCCTGTACTCGGTGTTAGGAGAAGAGTTGCAACTGAATGTCCTACTGGCGTAAGAATAAATCAAACTGATAAAGCACTTTTCTGTGGCTAAGATATTTTAAAACATTTAGGTTTGGTTTGAAAAAAGCTATTAGCTATAATTGCTGTAATAACTAAATAGAAAAATGTGAGGCAAGAATCAAATTCCAGGAGATCGCCTATTTTTCCAAAACACAATAAGTAACAGAAATTATACTTTTTTTTTCCACAAAGTTGTCATCATATTGAATGTGTTGACTGAATCTGCATTACACTATAGTGAGAAACTCAGATGCTGATACGCATTTAAATATTCAAGCTGCTGCCATTTTATGTCTTTATACATAGATGATTTACACTCATAGCCCTACAGACATTATTCACCCATCTTGTTATTTTATTCTTTTTATTTTGCAGTGTATTAATAAAAAGCTGTCTTTTCATTTAGTTCCAGAAAACACTGCATGTCTTGAGGAAAACCTTTCTCTTTGGTGTTCTTTGATTTTTACTTTTCAGTGAATGTTTATTAAATATCAACTATTGGGAAAAAATAAAAAAGCCACAAAGACAATTGCTTTGGGCTTTTCTTGAAAAAACTTTTCCAGTGATTGTGCTTCCCTCCCAAGCCAAGGGTTTTTGTTTCCCTCTAGCAATATTTTTGTCTTCCTTCAGCACAAGGAGCTTTAGAGGGTAACATTTAAAAATACACACAGCAGTAAAGATAATTGTGATCGTTGTTTGCTTTGGCTCCTGTTGAAATATATGCTATGCAGCCTGTTGCTGTATAGCCCTGGCACCTGCAGGGCTAGGCAGAAAAAGCCTTCTGTGGAGGACCCTACTGATTTCATGCTCTAGTAAAAGGCTGAGAACCAAAGGTGTGGAGGGAGAAGGCAGTATTTTGTGTGCATTATCAGATAGTGATGTTTAGTCCTATGTTATTTCTGATTTTCCAAGCACGAGTGTATTTTCCTTTCTTTCTAAAGGAACTTAAAATTTACATAGCCAGTTGCTTTATTCTCTCATAGAACAGCATTTAAGAGCACTCTAGGGATGCTGTACCTCACATGAATACCAAACTCTTACATACTTAGTTTCACTGAGAGGCTCAGCAAGGCAAAAGAATTAACAAGTTTTAAAAACAGCATACCCAGCTGACTTCGTGTTTTATCATCATGATATTTTACAGCAAGAGATCCCATGAATAATGGTCACATGCAGTAGTATCACAGGTTCGTTTTTAATTCCTAATGCCAGGTTATGTCTAGCCAACTGATTGCAGTGGGCAAATGACAACACAAAGAGATTCTAACCTTATGCTAAAATATTTTGACCGTGTTGGCAAGCCCAGCAAGCATTAACCACTACAGGAGCTTACAGAACTTCTCAGTGCCTTGTGTTTGGCGAGCTCGTCACCCACAGACTCAATTATTTACTTTCTTCCATTTCAAGAGAATAAGAAGTGTCATAATCAAGAATCTAAAAAGACTGAAATTACAAAATAGAGCTTGTCATTTGTTCACAGACGCAGCATTAATCCAGTTGCTGTGTAGACATCAGACTTACATAGCAACTATTCATCTTTCATCAAAGACGTGATCAGTTTTTTTCGATTTTCTATAGCCCAGCTGTAGTGGAGTACATTTTACAGTGACTTCAGTGTGTGAAGCTATTTTTTTTAGTTAAAATGATGTGACATAAAACCTCATTTATTCCCTACGAAGCAGTGCCTGATTAAAGCAAAACCCAAACATTATATAAGGTCTGTAAGAACATAGCGGGGGGAGCTATTTAAGAAAAATCATTTTAGAGATGGGTTGACTCCTCTAAAAGAAACAAAATCTCTTTAGCTGCTGTATTTCTGCTACGTGATTTAAGTACGACCCAAACAAGTGCAGTCAGTCAAATCTTACCCTTTCAGCAGCCTGGTTTTAGGTACAAGATGTAGCTGAGATAAAACAAGGTGAGACCTACACCATCTCCTCAGTGCTGGCAGCTTTCAAGAGCACAGCTGAACCGCCCAACCAAAACCCCAGCTACTTGCTCAAACAACCCTGCTACTCTTTCTGTTGGGACAGTGCTTTAAACCTTAGGAACAAAGGCAACATGTTTACAGGATAAGATTTCAAGACGAGCACTGCCAACTTTGCTTTAAGGAGATCCACAAAAATCTGATTGCAAGGGTTCAGGAGAGAAATCAAAATAAAACAAGAAAACTGGTAGTGAATGGGAAATGTCCTGGGAAGAGAGACATGGGAAAGTGTCCTGGAATTGCTTAGCCATCCTGCAGGTACCCTGATTTTTAGCTATCAGGGGAGAAAAAAATAAAGAAGTTCTCATAATTTTATTAATGGCCATTCAAATGTAGTTTAAAAATGATAATGAGTAACGTTGACCACGTGTCCTAGTTGGTAGGCAAATATGGACATCAAAGGCCCGTGCCAAAGGAACTTGCGTCCTGCAAGCTTTGAGCTCTACCACAAAACACCACAGGCAAACAAGTCTCTTCTCTGCTTTTACTGTACAACAGCAGCTTGGTTTTATGCTCTGGAATAATTGTCGGCCAATATGTGTTAGATACTTAATTGCATTTGCTTGGTTTTGTACAAGATTGTTAATCTTAGAACCTTTCATTCTCAAAGCAGCTACAAAAGGTCCAGGCTTTAAACCCGAAGTGAAACAAAACAAGTCCCCATAAATCCCCTTCAAAAGAACAAATGTTGCCAATAGTGACTGAAACCTTAATTATTTTACCACTGATTATTTTAGCATAAAGATATGCATAAGGTACAGCGTTCACAATCCTAAACTAGCTCTTTCATCTTCCAGGATTAGGAAATACAGAGGTTCCTTACTCACTTAGTTCATGTTGATTGAGTTAAAAGCACGCTGCTTTAGACAGCCCTCCAGTACAGCAGAATGTTAGCTCTATGAGGTATTACAGTGTCCACTACGGTGCACGTAGGGACATAAGGACACTGGTTTAGTGTTCAGTCGCCTCAATATATCTATGTTCTGTGTGTTTATACTGCTCTCCTGTTATTCTGGGACAAAACAATGGCAAATGCCCTGCTAATACGTAAACAGATGCTTTCCCTTGACCTAAGTCCAAGTTTGTCTTTCTGTGGCGACTAAAAAAAATTATATATCTTGAGGTTTCACATGATATGCATTGTACACGTATCATTAGGATCTCATGCTACAAGGCACTTCAAGAAGAATGTCGCATCATCTCACTACTTTCTTTTTCCTCTGTCTTGTCCATATAGATGGCAAAGGCTTACAAGCAGGAGCTGCTTCTTTCTACAGGCTTAGACAGCAGCTAGCATAATAGCATCCTGATATTTTCTAGGGACTCTAGCTGCTATGTTATACAAGTATTTAAGATACAATATTTTCAGATGTACGGATAGAAATCTGCATCTCAATTACTAGATTTCTTAGCTGTATTATGGTGTCTTGTGGAGTTAAGGATTATATACAAACAACCAAGTCGGTCCTGGTCCCGCAGAATTCACCCACTGATTCTTAAAAGAAGATGATCATTACACATCAGTTATGTTACAATTACAAAGATAAAATGCCAACAAGAAGTAAGAGTCTTACACCATTTATGAGGTGTGAAATAATAAATCATTGTTCAGATTCTTCTTTTTGAGAAGGAGAGAACTGCATTAAACGTGAATGCTCTACATATGGCTTATCCAGGTGGACTTTACTGCTAATACCAAGAGCACTGGATTTTATTTCCAAAAGTAATAGAATTTCAATTTCAAACAAATCTGAAGAGGATTAATACAAATCATACTTGTTTTGATTTAAGATGTAGTTAATTCAGACTGCAGTCTTGTTTTAAATACACAACAGATGTTTGTGGTTACAATCAGTAACTGGAACATGCAAGCCGTTGAGGCTAGAGGTAAGATAAATTTAAAGATAAGTGAAGGACATTAAAACCATTTGGGTTCTAGTATTTTAACAAGATTTTTTTCTGCTAAAAACACACTAACATAGAAATAACTAATGCTACTGTCATTTAAATAACCATCTTTTAAGTTTCTGAATTAAACCAGTCAAAAGCAGTGGATGGTTCTTGGAGCTATTGTCAGAGCTATTGTTTCAAGCCATCTGTGGCTTACAGAAAACATCTTCTCCTCATTTGTATTCAATATATTGTTAAAACCATCAGCACTTCCTTAAAAATAAACAAACAAGTCTCAGATCGTAGACCTCAGTTTTCCATCTAGAAAAGGATTTCACAGCTATGGATTTAATACACCCTTGTGTTTTTTGAAGTGCTAGAGCTATCCAGAATATGTTCTTTACAGTCAGACAATAAGGATTTCTTAGACCAGCAATTTCTAAACTTCACTTTCTGGATGAACAAATACTGTTCACCTCTTAATATGTCAGGAATTGCTGTCAAACGTAACTGAAAACACTGGCTTGTGAGTACTGGCTGAGTGCAATGGCTTTGAAGACTGTCCTCTGGCAATACCTGCACTAGGCAAGTAAAACTGCAAAATTTCTGTAAAACTTGGGTGTTTGAATGACATTCAGAGCTCAGACGTTCAGAGAACAGTCCACAGTTTTGGTCAAGCTCCCTCAAAAGAGGTAGATATTCTGTGTATATGATTTGGGACTTGACTCTTGCGTATGTGCAGTTTATGTCCTTTACCACGATGAATTTAGATCCTTCTGACTCCCAGAGGAGGTGCAGTTGCGTGGCCATCTGTATCTTTATTAACGGGGAAGGTGGCGGTGAGGGGGGGAAGTTTTTAGTTTTCAACCAGGTCAGCACCCTGATCTGACTGATTTCAGGCCAGCGGTACCGCCTGAGCCAGGCGCTGGGGTTAGGGAGGGAACGCTCTTTCACAGGCAACACAGTCCTAGCGGGGACTGACACAACTGTGGGAGGGCATTTTTTTAGGCTATTTTTTAAAGTACAATAGGACGATTTTGCTTTATGACCCAGGACAGTCTGTTCGGAAACCCACCTGGCCACACAAGGTAGCTTTCTGAGAGCCCCAAGCTCTCCCCGTGAGAAGGCTGAGATGCCTGATTATTCAGAAAATATCAGCAATCCACACGCCACTGCCTCTCACACAACAACGGGACATGACTGACTTGTTGCCGGATCTTCTCCCAGACGCTGCTGGCTTTGAGCTGAGCTGGTATAAATCACCCCACGTAGCTCTCGGTTACTTCACACTCCAGCAGCCGTGTCTGTTCGAATGGTGCGGAAAAGCTGTAAATGAAACACGGGTTCTGCCATTGTGTTTTATTGCAACATCTATGGTTTTCTGAACCAAAACTATGGACTTTCCAGTGAATTACATTAGCACTACTTTATAGTCTTTACGGATTGCCGTTAAATACCTGGCTGACAGCACAGAAGCATCTAAGTATCGTGGAAAGTGACTTCCCATTTTCAGGACTTACGAAGAGCTGTCAGACAGTAACGTGTGTTGCCTTCGCACTCCTGTAGCATCTTGGAGAGGATGAAATTTAGTTATCACATCACATCACAGAACTTCTGCCTGGCAGGAAACCAGCCCTCTGACAGAGGTATAGCAAAGGCTTGTAACAATAAGAGTATCTGTGTGTGGGCTAAAACTCACCAGGATTTTACAGCTGGCATCAAACAGTTTTTGCCAGTTTTTAGCCGACCACTTCATAGGAGTGCTGCGCTGTAGTTATCAGCAAACTATTAAATTCAAGTTTAAAAAATGAAAAGCAATTTTCAGTGCCAATAAACCGTGAAATGTATTTGAAAAGCAATGTAACAGTTGCAAATTATATGTTACGAGCTTTCTTCTTCTGGCAGTAACTATCACACTAACAACACGACATTTGGGACACTGGGAATATTTAAGCTTGATAGTCTAGCCTAAGGACTGCGCTAAGCTTTAGTAAGACTATAAAGTCATCATCTCAGGTACCATTTAACATGGTTTCACTTGACACAAGTCAGAGATGGACAGTATTTTAAAGACCCATGTATTAGATTTGCTGCCATGCTTCTGTGGACTGAACCTGAGCATGAATTCTCATAAATACCCTGGGAGTATGAAAAAAAAAAAAGTGTTAATCAGACTAAGTGCAGCCTTGGACATTTCACTTTAAAATAGTAAGCCTTACCTTAAACGCCGTCAAAATCTAGCAACTGTGATAGCGCAAATGTGTGTTTATCTCACCTTCTCTCTGTAAGCTATTTTGGTGACATCCTCTACACAACAAAATAGCTGGCAATAAAGCTACAAAAACATTTAAAGAATCCAGGAAAGTTCCCAAACCGATCACTCCAAAGAGGTTTTAAATGAAATTAGGTTATAAACTTTCAGGCTTCTCCTTCCAGAACAGGCACGATGGAAGAAGGTATAATGCTGGGAAACATTCTGCGTGTGGTAGCAAGGACCCCGAGGACTGAAATCAGTAAAAGGCAAGTGAGAGAGTTTTACTGCAGCAGAGGGGAGAGTGAGGCAGGGTTCGCCACAGAAGTCAGGCGGGAGATTAGTTTTCATTTGTTTTAGCTTCAAGTCAAACGTGCTTCTAAAGCATCAACAGAGAGACACGAATGCAGTTGTGACTGTGGGTTTGTGAGGCAGAGGAAGAGGGAGAAGACCGGCTGCAAGGCTCCCCTTGGCCACAAACGCAGTTTTGCTTCACAAAAGAAGAGGTGAATGCTGAGCTGTGCAGAGCTCAGCTCTATGCAGAGCAGCCTGGAGAAGACGAGCCTCAAACACAGGACAGGACAAAGGCCAAAGAAAGCTGCTTCAGCCTCTGAACTGGATGCTTCTGCTTAAAATATCCCAAACAATTCAGCAGTCTCTCCTCCTGCCTCCACTTACCCGGCTCCAGACTCGACTAGTACAGCTGTAAAAAAACCAAAACAACACCACATTTGAATCTGTGCAATTAATTTTACTTTCTTACCCCTGTTTTTGGTTCTCTCAATTTGCTTCTTCCCAGTTGCTTTGCCAGTTTGAACATCCCTTCCCCCTGCCCCCCTCCCCTAAAATGCAGCCTCTACTTATGGAGTAGTTTGGTCCTATAGCTTCTTATAACTTGATTTTTTTTTTTTAAGCTAGCTATTGTTTAATTACTACTTTGAAGTCAATTTAGCAGAAAAAAAATCCCTAGTTTAAGGTGGCTTTTTGCATCCCCACCAAGCTATTCAGCAGGGCATTCATCCAGGATACAAAACTGGGCTGAAGCTTTAGGAGTTGAATGCATCACTCCAGTAGAGATTTAATTTCCATGAAATTCCTCCATGAAAATCCACTCACTCCTCTTAGATCTGACAGACAGGCAAAGACCAGCCACTACCTTTGAACTGAGTAATTTCTAAATGCATCCCACCCCTCTTTGCCCCCCATGTAAATACGAATCGCCGAGGCTCACAGCGCCCTGCTAGACTTTAAACCGCTCATCTCTTCACAGAGTGCAAGGGGGCGGGAAAAAGCAAAGTCAAGCACATGGCTCCTTGATGACTAAACTTAGGTGGGTTGATAAATTAGCCCAAAAGCCAACTGCTGCCAGGTCTGCCCTGCTACAGGTTAACTCCACAGGAATAATGGCTTTGCCAGGGAGACGGTTGGCAGAAACCTGCAGAAAGGCACTGCCTGGATCAGAGAAGGTCCCCAGCAGCTCTTGGACACCTCCCCAGCAGCTGTGGGCACCTCCCCTGCAGCTCTGGAAACCAATCCAGCAGGTCTGGACACCCTCCCAGCAGCTCTGGGCACCTCCCCTGCAGCTCTGGACATCTCTCCAGGAGCTCTAGATACCTCCCCTGCAGCTCTGAAAACCAATCCATCATCTCTGGACACTGCCCCATCAGCTCTGGACACCTCCCCAAGACCTCTAATACCTCCCCAGGAGCTCCGGACACCTCTCTAGCAGCTCTGGACACCTCCCAGGAGCTCTGGACACCTCTCTACCAGGTCTAGATACCTTCCCAGGAGCTCCAGACACCTCTCTAGCAGCTCTAGACACCTCCCAGCAGCTCTAGATACCTCCCCAGGAGCTCTGGACACCTCCCAGGAGCTCTGGACACCTCTCTACCAGGTCTAGATACCTTCCCAGGAGCTCCAGACACCTCTCTAGCAGCTCTAGACACCTCCCAGCAGCTCTAGATACCTCCCCAGGAGCTCCAGACACCTCTCTAGCAGCTCTAGACACCTCCCAGCAGCTCTAGATACCTCCCCAGGAGCTCCAGTGACCTCTCTAGCAGCTCTGGACGCCTCCCAGCAGCTCTGGACATCTCCCAGGAGTTCTGGGCACCTCCCCTGCAGCTCTGGAAACCAATCCAGCAGATCTGGATGCCCTCCTAGGAGCTCTGGACACCTCCCATCAGCTCTGGGCACCTCCCCATCAGCTCTGGATACTTCTCCAGGAGCTCTAGATACCTCCCCAGGAGCTCTGGAAATCAATCCATCATCTCTGGACATCTCCCAGCAGTTCTAGATACCTCCCCAGGAGCTCTGGACACCTCCCAGCAGCTCTGGACCCCTCCCCTGCAGCTCTGGACCCCTCCCAGCAGCTCTGGACACCTCCCTACCAGGTCTAGATACCTCCCCAGGAGCTCCAGACACCTCTCTAGCAGCTCTGGACACCTCCCCAGGAGCTCTGGACCCCTCCGCAGGAGCTGTGGGCACCTCTCAGCAGCTCTGGACACCTCACCTTGTCGCTTTAGAGCAGCTCTGGGGGTTCCCCATCCCCCAGGGGCGGCATTGCATTTCCCGGGTGTTTGCAGTTAGAAACTAAAACTTTTCGCCCAAACTCGAGAGCCCGGGTGGTTTTGGTGCCGTGTTGTCCCCGCAGAAGCCCCCCGCGCTGGATGTGCCACCGGGGCGCGTCCGGCGGACACACGGCCCCGCCCAGACACGTCTCTTCTCCTCGTGCTTTTAAAGCGTTTCCACGATCCCTTCCCACGGACCGACGAGCCTTTACCGGAGCCCAGCGCCGCTCCCGGGGGCACAGCGCCCCCTGCCGGCCGGACGCGCCGCCGCCGCCGCCCCCCGTTACCGGGGCGGGCGTGCGGGGCTGCCGCCGCGGCGGGTTCGGGTCAGCCGGGCATCGTGGCGATACAGCCGGGTATCGTGGCGATACAGCCGGGCATCGCCGCGGTACAGCCGGGGCCGGCAGCCGGGCATCGCCTCGTCCGGCCGGGCACGGCGGGGAGCCCCGCCTCGGCGGGCGCCGGTGCCGCTGAAACCTGCCCAGGTTTCACCGGCAAAATCCACGGCTGCGGATTTTCCTTTTTTTCCCACCCCTTCTTATCCCCTGCAGCCAGCAGGGATTCCTTCCACTCGGGTGTTTTAGAAAATATTTACCCCCAAGTCATCCAGTGCATCACTTAATGGTTGGGCCAAAACACGTCTTTTTTAAGTATTTCTAAAGCTTTAATATTCCAGGAGTGCAAGAACTCTTCAACATTTAGCTCACTTTTAACAGCTTCCGGTTCGCTCCTTATTCTCCCGAGCATTGATGCGTTTCCATCTTCTCCGTGCAAATCTTCCTCCCCAGCCCAGGCTGCTGTTTTAACTTTACTCAGACACTCGCTGTAAATCTTTGCTGTTTAAATTTAAATTAAAAGCTGCTTCTCTTGCCTGGAGCAACTCTTCATTTAATCTTAAATTTGCTGATTTTTCACCTGAGCCTTGTTTTAAACAAGATCTTTCCCAAATCTTGCCCTTTGACTGCTGTAACTGGGGAGTTCGGCAGTGAATCTCTTTTTTTTTTTCTTTTGTTTTTGGTTTGGTTTTTTTTTTTTTTTTTGTGGTTTGCTGTTCCTGCTCGGCACTCGCCAGGTCCCTTTCTGGATTTCCACGTGTGGCTTTGGGCTCCAAGCAGCTCCCATGCCATTTCTCACCCCAAAGCTGCGAGTGCCTTTGCATCCCAGGCACAATGACCCTCTGTTCCCTGGAAGCTTCCTGCGGCTCCAACATCGAAATCACCCGCCCCGCAGCAGGCAGAATCCTCTTCTCTTTCCTCCTTGGAAATGTTTACCTTTGCACCTACCAACTTAGGTTCACATGCTTGAACAACGGGTTTGGGAAACCATTCTTTTCCTTTGGAACCCTGCTTCCTCTAGGATTTTTGTAATTGCCGTATTGTAAAGGTTTTTTCACTGTCTCTGCTCTCTCTAAAGGCAATTTTTCAAACATCAGCGATTTGGATTGACTGGCTTGGCTAAAAAAAGTCCTGTGCACTGAAATCAGGAGAAAATAACTCCCCCCAGTTATTTTCTTTGCGTTCCTAAGGTTTGTTTCCTATCACAGGGAAAAAAACCAAACAGTTAAAACAATATACTTTCACTTTGATGTGAATGCTGATTATTTTTCTTGTAGAAGGATTTAAAACTTTGAATAGCTTTCCTTAGCAGTTCTCGTTTAAGGCTGCAGTGGGAAACTCACCCACCGGGGTGGTGTATATGTATTATATTCAGTATAAATAAGGGTCTTAGCAACGTTACTACACACCAGCTGAACTATACGGGAGCTCAGCTGTATTTTAGCTCTTAGAGTGATATTAAAGCTGTTGGTATGATATTAGTTTGTGGGAGGAAACATTTAGGAACTATACTTTTTAAAACCAGATAAATGGCTATAGCTCATGCATTAAGCAAACCTTATTTTTCAAATAAAGTAAGTTTTATAGGACCTGTATTTGAAATGTTTACGTTGATGGACTGAGGACAGCGAACTCTGTTGTAAACTCACGTCTTCACTTAATCGCGTCACCCCTCAAACTCTTCAAAGGAACTTACTTTGTTTTAACATTTGCATTAGGATCCGAATATATGAAACACTGCTGCGATTTAGGCGCTAAGTGTTATTTAAGAGCCGTGGAGGTGTCAGACCTCATTATGCCGAATTACTAGAAAGCTGTACCCAGTACAGACAGGCAATACTTGCTGCCTCTGGTAACCCTGATAATTGCCCTTTAATCCTGACCTACAAGATTCCCGATATTCCAGCCACAGTCCATTCTGTGCGTACAAACTGAGCGGAGACACAATTGTACAGAATCACACAAGTTTTGCTAGGGAAACGAACTTCTGTAGGAACTGCAACGGTATCTCCAAATCCATATCACTTAAAACCAAATCAGGACACGGATCAAAACCTCCAGGAGTGAAAAATGTGGAGTACGTTATTATCCTGTTTACTCAGCATTATTTGTTCAGGTATGCTTCATCGCACTGTAATTGCTGAACTGAGGAGACGAAACCCAGTCTACTTGCTGTTAAAAATAGAAAAGTAACAAAGTTTATCTGGGTTTACATTAAAATCCCATAAGAACAACTGCATGAGGTGAAATATTTCGACAAAGGGTTATGGTAAATGTTTGTCTGTTCTCAGAATTGGATAATCGAAGTATAATTTAAAGTTTTATAAGTATTATAAGTACTATAAACTAGATGTGAACAAGATTTTTGACACGGGTTTTGTATTTGTGCACGAGGAAAGTTAATAACTAAATGACAGCGGTAATATTTCACTTAACCAAAATCAAACAATTGGACAGTAATGAGTTCGGAGATGCTTTATCAGGTGTCGAGGTACTCCTATATGGTACGAGTGTGAGTAAATCGAAATACAAGTGTTGCAGAAAGGGTGTCTTCTACTTTGGTTTCCGTATGAACCTCTCACTGACATTAGAGGAGGATCAGTGTAAATTGAAGGCAGTTTGAAGTCCCGAATTTCTCTCTCAGTTGACTAAGGATTAATAATCATGGAACCCGTCTTCCTCCTCCGTGGGATTCTGATTCGAGCAGCTACTAGCCGGTAGTGCGGTTGTTTCAGTCCAGATTCTATCACACAGGTACCTCCATCCTAGAGATCGGCGCTAATTTAATCTGGAAAGGAGCCTGAAATCATACTGGCAAGGATCGTATTAATCATTAGAGAGTGGCAACTGCACCCGACGTTGTCCTTCTGGAACAAGAACTAAGAGTGTGCGTAACAGGAGTTTGCAGCCGGTTGCGTAGTGAGGAGCTATTCGGGGCTCTTGGAAGGCAATTTGCAAGGGTGGTACATTCCCGTAACAGGTTGGGAACACAAATGCCGCTGCATGAAGAAAAAAGGGAAAAAGAAGAGAGGAAGCAAGACGGGAAGCAAGAGAAAAAAATACAGGAGAAGGGAGGAAGGGAGGAAGGGAGGAATGGAGGGAGGGAGGGAGGAAGGGAGGAAAGGAGGGAGGAAGGGAGGGCTGGAGGGAGAGAGGGAGGAAGGGAGGAAAGGAGGGAGGAAGGGAGGGCTGGAATGAGGGAGGGAGGGAGGGAAGCAGGAAGGAAGGAGGGAGGGAGGGAGGAGGGAAGGCAGGCTTGACTCTACCAAGCCAGTGTGCCACAGACACCTCAACGGGACAGCAACTGTGGGGCTCAAAATTGTGGATACCTGTCACATAAATCGCCCCTGTGCATGTATGCGAGACAGAGTGTGCCGCATGGTCTTCGAAAACGTTTTGTGCCGATATCAATTGCCTGATACGTCAATTGAAAATTAAATAGTAACAGAAAGAGTTATTGAAATCCACTCTTCCTAGAGGGGTAGAGGTACTCTGTGCAGCTCAGTCCTCTTCTACTACAGAGGGAAATTATACGAGTTAAAAGCAACCGACGTGAGCTCTGCCTGCCTTTGGAACTGCCCGTATTCAAAGCGGCAGTTCTCCAGTAACAAGCTGATGCCCCCAGCTCTGTAATTGCAAGAGTTTTGGTCAGAGTCTTAGCCTCTGGGGCTGGCGGCCTGTCCTCTCGGGCTTGCCCTGAAAATGGGCTTTCTTACATGATATGTATCGTACCTCTGAGATAAACTGGGAGCTAAGGGGCACAGGAGAGGAGGGAAGGAGCAATTCATCAGGTTTCCTGCTGCAGCCTGATCTCGGAGGAAGCCGTTGTTTCCTGCAGCCTGGGCAGGGGAGCCCTGGGAGCCAGCTGGGTATTTGCTTCAAGAGAGAGACCCATTTAGATAAGTCAAAAGCTGGGTAGGAGCGAGCAAAGAGAGGTGCCGAACAAGGCTGGAAAGAACGCCGCCAGTCCTCCAAAGCAATCAGAAGCCACCAGATCCGCCACTGCCCATCACCACTTTGCAAGAAGACGGTGCCTCCACGATCAAGCCCTGTGTGCGTGGAGTCTCCCCTTCCAGTCTAACGACGAGCATATTGCAGAAGGGGACGGAGAGGGTCTAGACCTCTCTGACAAGCAGGAACTCTTTGTGACCTAGGTAAATTTGACCTAGGCACCCTCTAAGAACATAATGAAGGAAGAAAGGAGCGCTCAGGTAGGTTTATTTGTCTTTTTCCTAATTTTAATTTCTTCACCCCTCCCCACCCTTGCTTTCTCCACCCCAGTGCTTTCCCCTCTATGTTTCCTCCTTTCCCAGAAGTGCTTGTCAAATGTCTCCAGGTATGGAACAAAGGGATCGCTTTTTGAAGTGACTGTTGTATTTCAGGGGAATGCAGTGGCAGAAAACAAAAAACAAAAAAAAAGAAAAAGAAAAAAAAAAAGGCGAATACTTCAAGCAACACAAGCTCATTCCAAATGGTGTGCTTTCTTGGGTTAGACAGCTTTTCTAGCAACAGAACGAAAATTCCAACAACAAAACAATTCCAGTTACAGGCTGATAATTTGAGGGTGACACCCGTGAAATCGACGTTTCCCCGCGAGCAGAGGAGGAGCAGCCACAGCACACGGCGCCCCGCAGAAGCTCTTTGCAGGAAGGTGTCCTGGGTGGGCAGGGACGGCCCTGTCCCAGCTCGCTCCGAGTCACCCCCGCTCGACAGCGCCGAACTGAGCAAAACTTTGTTTGAAGAGGAGCGCAAATATTCAGAAGCAGCAATCCAACCACAGACTGAACTTGGTGGCAAACCATGGATTTTACCGTCTTATTACATTGTGTTTAATCATCTGTTTTCCTACGTGGTAACCCTGTCTTCCAGCTCTAACAAGCCAGGCGAGAGAAAGGAGGAGACATTTTAGTGTGGCTTTTCTGGGACATTCACCTTTCTCCCTCAGAAATGCTCTCCTTTGGAAACATGGATCAGCCAGAATCCATTTGAGATGAAAACCGCTAAAGTAAAAATACAGCCAGTATACTGGTACGAGCGTACATTCTGGCTGACGTTACTCCCCGGCCTCCCTCTCCCACCAGACGCTGTCGCCATCCCTGCTGGCACAACAGTTTGAAACAAGGCCCTTTATCTCCCCAGCTTTCACCTGAACCAGATTAACCGAACGCATCTATGTACATTACTTAACGATTTTTCTCAATGAGGGCTCGAGAGTGTGCAATACGAGTTCCTCTGTCCTTACATCTACAGGGTCGGTGATCTTCGGCAGAGACAACAAGCCGGAGGCAGCAATATCTTCAAACGCCCTTGCTGGATCTGGAGGAGAGTATTTGTAAATGGCACGAGATTTCTAAACACACGGTAAAAACAAACGTCTGAAGTGCCAACTTAAGGCAGGTCACAGCTCTGTTTCCAAGTGACGGGGTAAAAGATGGCAATGAGGTCAGCAGGCAAAAGGGACCTCGGGAGCCAAGGCACCGGCTCCCGCCGGAGGAGCTGAGTTCTCATTCCTCCGGTCCGAAAGGATCAGCCAATACCCAGACTGATGGTCCGACAGTCTGGAAATGCAGAGAAATGTGCACGTTGAACAAACTTCTTTTCAGAATACTGAGAGCAACCTCTGTAATCCACCTTCCCCCCCTCCCTTCCCCGCAGTCCGCGCTGCGCCGGGGGCAGCACTGCTTCCCAGGGAGGAGGAAACCTGCCAGGTAGACGGCGTTTACGAGAAATTGGCGGTTTACTTCTGAAGCATCAGAAAAAAGTCGTTCGTGATTTCAGTTTCTGGATTTCACGAAGGGTGAGACTGTCAAACCTGCAAAAAAAAAACCAAACAACCCCACCCCAACAAACCCACAGAAAAATGAAGTGATATCGCGGGAGGAGGAGGAGGAACAGGACAGCGCTGCCTGAAGACACGGAGAAAATTTCTAATGGTTTTCGCTTTCCTTTTATTAACTCTTCCCCCATGCACAGTTTCTCTCCGCACCATGAGATACGCTGCTCATTTTGCTTAATGTACTACCGGGAGGTGCTCAGACATTACAAACCATGTACCTGGCCTCAGTGCCCCCCCAGAACAGGAGACTGTCTGCTGCTAAATCTCCTGGAGAGACATCAGAGCTACTGGCTGTTTCTATGGAGGGACTCGTTAGCTTCTCCTCCAACCATCCGGCAAGAATCTTCTCGGGTCTGTGGCTTGAAAAAATGACACATTGAGAGTTATCGCCAAGAACAGAAGAGAAAATTAAAGTTTCCAGTATGACTAATAAAAACTACTTGAATCTCAACCAGTTTCTCCGGCAGCTTTAGGTAGCACATGGCGTGAGTTTATCCCGGATAAAATGCAAGACGTTCTGAACTATCAAGTCCCAGTCTTTTGAGACACAGTTAGGAAGCTTTTTTAAACATTATAATACAGCTACTTCTATTGAAATTCCATTTGATATTTGAATATTAAAGAACACAAATTATGGCGAATTTCACTGTAGATATTAGACACCAGCAGAAAGGCCCCCAGTGTAGTCTGGATAATGCTGCAAAAGAATTAAAAGCAACTCAAAAACATCTCAAACACCTTTTATTCTAATTTAGATGTTTATGTTGCCTTACCGTCACTCCCTTTGAGAATCAGAGCTGCACCCACCTGAGCTAGGATATCTTAATTACATCTGAAAAAGCATTTGGGAAAGCGGAATGGTGGGTAGGAAGGTACAGGAAATAATGACGTTATTTCACAGGATGCTATTGGTGTTCTTAATCTGATTGCTGTAGATATTTGAAAAAAAAAAAATGCTCTGAAGGTCCGGGAACTACACGTATGGCTGGATGCTACCTTCGGGTCTGGGACAGGCACGTTTTCTAGAGCTGGGGGGGGGCCTGGAGACCCCAGACATCTCTGACCAAAACATGGTTCAGCCCCTTTCTGAAAACCGGCTGCTCACTTGACAATTCCCACTGCTAATCAATATTTCATTAGTCACAAGGCGTTTTACGTTTTTTCGGGACTCAATTTAGCCCTTTCGAGCCTTGCCACAAGTTACATTAAACTGCAGATGTATTTTTGCCCATGAAGTCTCCCGTGTTTTTAACTGGGAGCGGGCTGGAGAAGCAGTTCTGGTTTGGGAAGCATCCCTCATCCCACCCTCTCACATCCAGCTTGCGAAGAGTGGAACAGCTGTGCCGGTTCCCGGATTTCCCGGTATGACGGCAGGTTCAGCACTGTGGATTGAGAAGAATTTTCTTTGATCCCTTTTAATCAAGACTGAGCCTTCTGTGGGTAGCTTGCTGAGAGCACCGGAGGGGTTTGGAGACGTCGCCCTTGCTTTGCTGTGATTTCTGTGGGCTGTACGGGTCGTCTGACGCCGGGTTGCTCCGTCCTCTACCCCAAACTCCCCGAGAACAGCCCGGCTGGATCTTCCCCAGCCTTAATGGAGGAGGGGGAGAGCAATTACACCTCTTTGTACTCGCTTAGATGGATTTCGCTTTTCATTTCTGAGATACGTAACACATTTCTGAGATAAGTATATGAAATACGTATACATATGAAATACATTTCAGGGATATGTCATAAAGGGTGCTTTTTTTTTGGTAATATGAAAGCTTAAATATGAAATTATGGAAATAATATTTAAAATTTAATTATAGGGCTTGAAATGTGTCTTATATGTGCCTTTCTTGGACGTGGTTTATCCTGTGCATATATATTACGTCACGGAAATGTGTGACGTGTATTATTATGTGTTTCAGCCTCAACATTTACTTAGCCAAGGATATAATGAACTCTTTCAGCTTCTTTCCTTCTATTAAATGGAAGCACTGAACGAAACAGAAATTAACCATTCTTAGCTCCCAAATCTATTTTTTGTTCTGATAGTAGTTTCTGCTTGTTTTATAAGATCCTACTTTGAATTCTTCAGGCTGCTGGAGATTCTGGGCTGGGCTGGGCCAGTGGAAATGACAAGTCGAGTTTAGGAAAACCCTGCAGTCAAACAAGACAAGGGAGTTGGCTTCATGAGAACCTACATCTTTGCTCACTAAACGCCGCGGCCACCAACTGCGCAGAAAATTTTCTTCTCATAGCACAGAAGAGCGTGATCCGTACGTTGAACCAGAGAAAATACATCTCATATTAAACACCGGTGAATCCGGTCTGCTGTTCTAGTGGTGCCTCGCCGGTCTGGCATTAGATACAGCCAGGATTTGAGCTTTCCAGCGGCTGATAGATAAATTGGTTTAATTTAATTCTGGTAAATTAGAAATACCTTCCATTTCCAAGGTAACAAGATATCTGAACAATAAGGATGAAAATGTCTTCTGGACATGGAATACTTCACAGGGTCTCTTCTTCCTATTTCCAGGTGCCCTCCTTTTGCTCTGAGAAAAATCAGCATTGCACCTTGGGAATCTGGGGTTGAATTCTTTCAAAGGGGAGGGACTACAGGGGATCCATAAAATAGCTTTAAAAATACCCTCTTATCTTGTTTTTTGGGGCAGATTTAGAAGGCTTTGGTATACATTTCAGTACAAACCTTATTAATTTACCAGCTGCAGCGTTTACGTTGGGAAATGCATCCTGCTGTTTCTGTAAGCAAAATGTCTTTATCTTGCCGGACCCTTTTCCGAAAAAAATAAAAAAAAGAAAAGAGAAGAAAAGAAAAGGAAAACAAGAATGGATCACAGAAACCTCTGCCTGCCGTGTGGGAATGTGGCTAAAAAGGGAAGATGGGAACACGAGGCATTCCCCTGACAAGTGTCATGAAGCTTTTCCAAATCAGACTATTTCAGGTTTTGCACACAATTTTTTTTTTTTCATTAGGAAACTAAACAGAACAACATTTGCTCAGGGATAATACACTTTTCTCCACATTTTACTTCGGGAAATAATGAATTTTCTATCTTTAAAGGCTGTGACCAGCCTTACCCCTAAAGCAGAGAGGAGCCTGGCACCGCACGGAGGCTCTGGCGTTTAGCATCAATAAATAAATAAATGTGTTTCTTACGAGTGAAGGACTCCTCTCTTCAGCCCGCCTCCCCCCAGGGTGCGACCTGGCGTTTGACGGCTTCCTCAGCCCTCACGGCCCCGCTCCAGCACCTCGCCGCCTTCTCCCACCGCTCTCCACCCCGAAGCCGCCCTTGCTCTTGCCAGGACCTTTAAAACTACTCCAGACCGCTGAAACGTGGGTGCGGGAGGGGGAGGGTGATGCCAGCTTTCCTCTTTTCCAGCACCGACCGTATCCAGGGCACGATCCTGTCAAGCCACAAATTCCAACAAGGAGGTGCCGGGCTGCGCCTCCTCTAAAAGAGCCACCCATAGCGGAGAGAGCTACAAAAACCCAAACAGCCATGGGGGCGCGCGGTGGGAACGGTAAAGAGATAGACCAGCGCAAACAACAACACTTATTTCCCCTACGTGAATTTTATTTTTAAAATCAAGTACACGTGTTTAAGAAAGGGGCTTCTTTCTTTCGTGCAGCATTTCCAAGGTGGGCTATTAAATTTCCTATCAGAAATTCAGTTTTCAATAGTCTTTTTGGAAGAGCAGAGAGTCCCTTGGAAGAGCAGAGAGTCCTTAAGAACCGTGATTTAACTGAGAGAGCAGATGATCATTTGTTAGCGTTTCGCCACAAAATTACAAACACATAATAAAGCCCTTTTTGAAAGACACTAGAAAATGAATTAAAACGATTCTAATTACAACTAGATATTAAAATAACGTCGCATTTTTGTTGTCTGGTGACCGTTAATTGTTTGAATGCGAAGAGATATTCCAGGATGAATTCTGTGACTTTATGAACAGATATTTATTAATGTTTGGATATTCTCACAATGTGTTTAATGCTATTTTCTCCCTCAAACTGCAATCTTCACTGTAATTTAACAAAGCACGCGACTGAAGTTCTGCTACACAAAACACCCTCCGTGCCTTCACCAACTTTAGGGTCCTTTAACTGCCTTTTTATACAGAATTTTAGGCTCGGAGGAACAAAAGGATGCACTTTTCACGACCCTGGAACCCTGTGACCACTGGGAAATCAAAAGGGTGGTGACACGAAGGAAAACTATTGTCCACAAAAATAAGCTCTTCAAGGGGCACCAGGAATGCACAATAAAATCCCAGTTTCCTTTGTGCGGCTGTTTATGCCTACGGCTTGCATCATCCAAAGCTCAAGAAAAGATCTAAACTAAAAAGGTTTCTAAGAAAATTCCATATTCTTCTAAAAAAAAAACAACCCCAAGCCCAACCCCTATGTGAAATAGAACCTTTTAAGAGTTCGTCATCTCTTTACAAATTAAATATCTAACTCTGAGGTAATGAAAATCCTCCAGCCTGCTCGGTGGGAATCAGAGAGGTGGATTTAAAAAGTGATTCCAGCAAGTAGGAGCAGATGGGAAAAGAACCTGATTTGTCAGGACTGGAGGATTTAGTGAATTTGCTGCCTCCTAACTCTATCGTTACTACAACGCAGCAGCGTGTAAGAGCTTAATTAGAGAATCAGCTCTACTTTGACCTGAAAACATTTCGAGTAAAAAGGAAAAAAAAAAGAGAGAGAGAGAAAAAAAAAAAAAAAAAGAGGACTGGTCCTAAATTCTTAATTAAGCAAAGCTGCTATTGAAGGCAGTAGTCTTTTTTTCCAGTGAAGACTGAAAAACCTGGAAAATATCTCGCAACTAAAAAATCCAGGCACATAAAATTATGCGTGAGCCTCATGTTGCAGTCTCTCGAAATAAACTATTGTGTCCTGTATCGTTGTACAAAAAGTAAGAAGTTATTGTTGTTAAAGTCTTCTTCAAAGACTTTTTCTAATTCATCTTGAAATCAGTGAAGAGAAAAAATTCCATTGACTTTAATAA
This sequence comes from Rissa tridactyla, assembly GCF_028500815.1. Lineage (NCBI taxonomy): Eukaryota > Metazoa > Chordata > Aves > Charadriiformes > Laridae > Rissa > Rissa tridactyla. The sequence goes on along the minus strand of NC_071474.1, from coordinate 27,873,383 downwards.
GCTTTGTATCAGGGAATTTGCCTGGTAATTTATGCAAAACGTTGTAAGTCGAGTTTCTTCTAATAAAATCAGTTAATAAAAACGCGCAGAGGTAAAATATGCAGTCAAGCCACTTTTGTGTGTGTATAAACGTCGCAGAGATTTGCAGAGCGGGGCTGAAGTGCTGTGCTCGTGCTGCAGGGCGAGACGACGACGGTGCTCAGACACTTCTTGGAAGCAAAAGGGAAATAACTGATTTTTCTCATTTCTTCTTAGGGACTTGCCAAAAAAAAAAAAAATTGAGCAAAAGCATATTTGGAGGAAAAAAATACAGCTCAAAATGCTGGGGATTTAACGGTCTACGAAAAAAACCAACAGTTCAAAATGCTGTGGATTTAACAGTCTGCATTTACATCAGGAAAACGGAGAAGTAATTTTTTTAAAGATTGTTTTAAATTGCATAATTTTACAATTAAAACGGTCATGAGAATTTGTTTTGTGGGGAAGGATGCTAAGAGTACTGAAACATTTTATGTTGCAGCGGTTGGTCGTCTCTGCAGAAAGGCGTAAAATGACAACTTTTTAAAAAAAACAATTCAACAGTCCCGAAAGCGAGGATTTTGAAGCTGCTAACGCAGGTGATCTTTTTAACGCTGATTTTTGGTTGCGGATCTGGTAGCGGGAATCAATTATACGATCCTCCTAAAAACTGATTATGCAAAAGCTGGCAGTAGCAGGGCGACAAAAGCGGCAGCCTAACAGGCATGCCGAAAACGCCGGCGAGAGCCCAAACCTACAAGTGACCTCTGGAGCCCTCGGGCACCGCACGCGGCCCCCAGCGTTTTCAAGACAAACCCTGCTTATTCCTGGTCCTGTTTTCAAACAGCCTGGGAAGCGATGGCAGATATTTCCTACAAAGCAGAGAACAGGTTTCGACGGAATTCGGTGTGATCTTGTACCAAAAAGTAAAGAAGAGTTAAAGAACTGAAGCGCTCTTAAAGGCTGATGCGTGTTTTTTCACATCTAATCAAAACTTGCTGTTGCAGAGGTCGGCAGGAGATTGCAACAGCAGACGAACCTTAAGGGAAAAACTCACGTTCGATTTCAGATCTTTCTCGCTGAATCTTTGGTCTTCATGAAGTTTTGTGCTTTTTTTTTTTTGGTTAGGACAGAGGGGAACTACTTATCTCGCACGCAAGCAAAGCGCCCTCCCCAACGGCAGCGATGCCACAAGCCGTGGCAGCCGTCCCGGGGTTCTGAGGCAGCCCCCATCAGGAGGGGGGAAAGAGAACAGCATCTGTCCCAGCGAGTAGTTTAGGGAGGAAAGGAAAAGTCAAGCTAAATCAAAAGAAACAAAATAGGAAGAGGCGTTGTTTCAACGCTTTACATCACGGTATGTGTCAGGTACAATATCTCTGATACGCCAAATCTTTAAACTACACAGAAGTTCACGCGGAAAATCCTGCTCCAGAATCCACATCTCAGTTTTACTCGGGAACATGTGGTAAATTAAAAAAAAAAAATAAAAAAATATCCTGAGCATTCTCTTGTAATTTGCCTTTAAACCTTTTATCTCCCAAATTACACAGTCGTTTTTTTTTTTTTAAGCAGAGCAGCCAAAACCTAGTGCAGAGGTACATGGCAGAAAATATACTTTAAATCACTAAACAGAGATCTTTTTGCTGCCTTTTTATACAAAATTCTGGGTGCATTATAACAAAAGGATGCACTTTGCACGACCTTGGGAGCCTGTGACCATTGGGAAATCAAAAGGGTAGTGACACTGAGGAAAACCATTGTCCAGCAAAATAAGCCTCTCCAAGGGGCACCGAGAATCCACAATAAAATCCCTGTTTCCAAGAAAATTCAGGCATTTCCATCAAAAAAGACTGGTAAGATAAATAGAATGTCCTCATAAGCCACAGATTCTTAATAATGCAAAATGTCTAAGTCCACGGTAAACAAAGCCCCAACGAAAACTAACATCGACGAACTCGGGCTTCTCAAGACCTGGGTCGCGACCCAGCGCCTGGTCACAAGGGACCTCAAAAGCCTTTCGGAGCTGAAATGGCGCGGAATTTGTTTTGCATAATATACATTTCGGTGAGAGTTTCACCCCGCTGCTGAGCCCGTAAAGCTCCCGTGACTATCTCCTCGCCGACAGATATGATTTCCGCGTTAACCATCGCCGCCGCCGTGATTTCTCCAGCAGCACGGCGGGCATAAGCACGCACGCCGGTCCGACAGGAACCCCAGCAGGCTGGTGGCTTTCTGCCCGCCCGCCCTTCCATTTCGGGCGCTTTTTTCACAAGTTTTTCCATTGCTCCACTGCGAAACTTTAAAAAAATCAATAGCAAATGCATTTTTGCTCTACATCTTGCACTTTGCTTTTTAATTCTCTATCAAGACTTAATTTTTCAGTGACTTTTTTTTTTTTTGTCGCATTGAGTCTCTTCAGTTTCCTCTAATGATCGTACGGGAGAAAAAAAATATTTGGGATAGATTCAAATATCACAATGGGGCATTTTGTGACAAATAAGCGTGGCTACGCTGATGAAGTCATTTGCAGAACGTCTCTGTTTAGACTGAGCCCCTGTTTGTACTAAACTCACCTTGTTCTCTCTCAGACCTGTAGGAGGCAGAACTCAACAAATCTTTCACCATTTTACGTGGCTCGAATGTGGCGTTTTTGTCACCGAATGCCATCTTCTTGCTAGGTGGTGCTGGCAAGAATTAATCGAAGAGGGAAAGTTATATATATCAATATTTGTAGTTGATATAGACTCTTAAAGTCTCATCCTGCAAGTATTTACATGCACGAGTAACTTTACTCACATAAATAAAGCTACTCGCATCTGAAGAACCAGCCTATAATTTCCATGAAAATCTAAAGAAAATAATGTATGATTTTTTTCTCGAAGAGTTAACTAAAGGGCATATGTAACAGGCGGACTTGGGAACTAGATGACTTATTTATTAACTCAGTTTAGTATAAATTCTTAAGAGCTACTGCCTACGAGAATTTCTACACATGGGCTGTAATTTTAACTTTTATCCTTGCAAAAAAATAGCGGGGAACGTTATTGATGCTACACTGCAAGCTTGTATCAAGGGCTGAATCACAAAAATCTGAATGTTTTCACTCATTTTTGCGAAGCTGACAACTCTGCGATGTAAACTGCAAATCTGCCTTGGCTGGCTGCATATGGCTCATGTTTAACCAGAAAATAATTTACTGTAATGAGCTGCACGGGAAACCAGTCTTAAACGTTAACAGAACTTGCTGTCCTGACACATGGGATTGCCGTGAAATAACACCTTTCCTCCACATTAATTCCATGTTCTATTCGGATTAATGAAATCCCACCGCAGAAGCATTGCTTTTAAAATAGGCTTAATAGGTTCATTTATACAGTGGGAGTAAATTTATGCAAACACAAGGAAGGGGGTGTCTTCCCACAACTAACAACTCTAAGCGCTACAAAAGGACTACGCCAGGAGGGGTGATCTTTTGCAAATGCAATGGGGCAGGGGCTGCTCTTGTGCCCCTCTGGCTGGGGGGCAAAGGAGCGGCAGCACTGGCAGGACAGAAGGCATGGCATCTGCTGGCGCATCCCCAGGGCTGGAAGCCAGGCTGATCAGCTGGGCAGAGGGGCTTCTGCTGCAGTGCCAGACCCTGGGCTGCCACGGGACCCTGGGCTGCCACGGGACACTGGGCTGCCATGGGACACTGAACTTCCATGGGACACTGGACTTCCATGGGACACTGGGCTTCCATGAGACCCTGGGCTGCTACAGGACGCTGGGCTTCCATGAGACTCTGGGCTTCCATGGGACTCCGGGCTTCCATGGGTCTGTTGGCTTCCACAGGACCCTGGGCTTCCATGAGACCCTGGGCTTCCATGGGACTGTTGGCTTCCACGGGACCCTGGGCTTCCATGAGACCCTGGGCTGCCTTCATACCCTGGGCTTCCATGGGACCCTGGGCTTCCATGAGACCCTGGGCTGCCACGGGACACTGGGCTTCCATGAGACCCTGGGCTTCTATGGGACTGTTGGCTTCCATGGGACCCTGGTCTGCCATCAGACCCTGGGCTTCCATGGGACCCTGGGCTTCCATGAGACCCTGGGCTGCCATCAGACCCTGGGGTTCCATGGGACTGTTGGCTTCCACGGGACCCTGGGCTGCCATGAGATCCTGGGCTGCCTTCATACCCTGGGCTTCCATGGGACCCTGGGCTGCCATGAGACCCTGGGCTGCCATGAGACCCTGGGCTGCCATGGGAATGTTGGCTTCCACGGGACCCTGGGCTGCCATCAGACCCTGGGCTGCCATGGGACCCTGGGCTGCCATGGGAATGTTGGCTTCCACGGGACCCTGGGCTGCCATCAGACCCTGGGTTGCCATCAGACCCTGGCTTTCCATGGGACCCTGGGCTGCCATCAGACCCGGGGCTGCCATCAGACCCTGGGCTGCCATCAGACCCTGGCCTTCCATGGGACCCTGGGCTGCCATGAGACGCTGGGCTTCCATGGGACTGTTGGCTTCCATGAGACCCTGGGCTACCATGGGACCCTGGGCTGCCATCAGACCCTGGGCTGCCACCGCAGAGATGCTGCTGAACGTCCCGCAGCCGGCAAGAAGCAGCGCCTGGGCTTCAGGCTGGGGGGGCTTCACCCCAAATATCCCTCTCGCTCCCTCTGATATTAAAGTGGGGGGATATTATTCCGGACTTGGGGATACCTTTCTTTCCTTTCTTAGCGCTGTACTTCGAGCTGTCTGCAGCTTGGGGGCAGAGCCACACTGGCTGGTGCTGGCAGCGGGGAAAAGCCGCTTTCTGGAGATTTTCGCAGCTGGGACAGGCTCTGGAGCAGGAATTCCACCCTCTTTCCTCCCGCAGACACGGAGTTACCGCACGCTGAGGCAGAAAGGAGCTTCCCTCCTAGAAAGGAGAGTATTTTTGCCAAAAAATACACCTTTGCATTTTTGTGTGTGAACTCCAGTCCGTGTCCATCCTCAGCCTTATTTCCAGGCTGGGCTGCCTCTGGGGACTTTCTTTCCCAAAGCAAGCATGTTTTCCCACTACGCTGAGACAAATTACACATTCTTCCTCACGCTAAGGTTTGTTTGCCTCCTGTCATGCTTTTCTCCTCCAGCCGAACATTTTGAGCTCGGGATAACAGGATCATCCTGTAGGTATGCCCATCTGAAAACGCGCTGAACTGCTGGTAATATGTTTTATCTTCTTAGCAGGGAGCTGGAGCGTGCAGAACACGCGCCCTGGGAAAAAGTGCTGCCTCGGGAAGAGAGGTGAGGTTCTGTGTTACGCCTCTAGCCATAGCTCTGGGAACATACAGCAGGTTTAAGCTGTTTTTATGCCCTTCTAATCCCGAGCTGCTCTGGGGGCTGGAGCTGACCTCCTGGTGTTCCGTCAGCCTGAGGTCTCCATGGGTTTTACCTCCTCTGGGAACTCTGCTCTTCCCTGAATTCCCGAAATGCGACAGCCTCTCTGCGACACACCCTCTGGTGCTGCCCAGCTCCCGCGCACGGGTTTGGGAGAGAAATCGCTGCAGGGAAGCTCTGACGAGCCACATAACGAAATGCCTCCCCCAAATGGGTGTAAAAAATACTTGGCGTCACGCTGCTCCGAGGAGCTCATCCTAATTGACAGGATTTTGAATTTAAGGGCTACATGCGCTGATTTCTGCCTGGGACATCTGCTTTCGCGCGGTCGGTGCTCCTGAAGGCACGCTGACGATCAGCACTCTGGGAGAAGAAGAGGAGGGCCGCGGGGATGCCGTGGGTGCTGGTGGGACCTGGTGGAGCTGCTGCCAGCAACGTGCTCCTGTCTCTTCTGCAAAAAAAAAAGAGAGGAATCCCAGCATTTCCTATTGCACGCAACTGGAGGAATTCAACAGTGGAAAAAAAGGTTATCAGCTGTTTTTTTTGGCTCGTGCGTGACAATACGGCGCGTGTGTCCACTGCTGGGTTTCTTAACACGCACAAATACCCACCTGTCTGCCTCTTTTAGAAACAATTCTCCAAATCCGGTATCTGCTCGACCCCCTCGAGTGCATACAAGCTGGTAACAGGGAAAGGTAAATGGGTCCCTTTACCCGAGAAGGAATATTTGGGCAGAGCGCGACACACGGACCACGTCACACGATGGAAACGCGAGGACAAGCTCTGGGTCTCTGGGTCTCCTCATCACGTCCTTACACCAAACGTTGATAATACCTGGAGACGGCAGAGAAAAATGCGGGCAATACTGCGCTGCATCCTACAGTGACTGAGTAACAGAGCTCAACGAAAAAATGAATTTTCTGTGTAACCTGCACTCGGACAGTAATTTATTGACTCATTTCTCAAACGTCACATGGTGTAAGGGACGTATATTTTGGAAGGAGATGTCTCATCTAGAAATGACTCGAGCATATTCTTACATGTACGCACAGCGAAGAAATTTAAGCTATTTCTCCTCCATGGATGTCCCCACGGACTCCTCGCAGGCGGGGACGGGGCTGAACCCTGGTGGGGACACTCCCGTCCCTGCTACCTGGCTCGGGGACAAGGCATATGGGGGGTCAGATTCACGGGGCAGCTGGCCCCGTACCCCGCTTTGCTGGAAAGTTTACTGCTCCTCCTTTCCTGGTTTGCCAACTTACACATTTAAGCCATTTACACAGTTTTCAGGGCTTGAGCACGTATTTAGATATGGGGCTCACGGAAAAAAATAAGATTTACCCGAAATCTAGGCAGCTCACAGCATATTCTGATTGCCAGCTGTGGAGAAATAAAATCTATTAAGCAATTTTAGAAAAAGGGGAAGTTGGGTGCTGTTACAGAACAGAAAATTGTGCTTCGTGTTGAACATGCAGGGCTGCATGCATGAATTCAGATGTCAGGTTATACAGACAAATAAAAAACCTCATTGAAGCACCTGTGATATTTGCCAAACTGGCAGCCTGTCGGTGGGAAGGATATGCACATTTGGACTGAAGCGAAGCAGAGGAATTGTAATACAACAAAAAGCTTCTGAGGAGAAAGGCAAATCTCAAACCACCGAGACTTTACGGAGGTAATTTGGGCAGGTATAATCCCGGATCTTCTCAAAGTGGCAGGAGGACGCCTACCGCGCCTGAAGATGAGCCCGAAAGAGAAAATATACGGCCAGCTCGGCTACGCGGTCAAAACTCCGTCTTCAAAGAATTGATTTTGACATGAGAAAAATGCAAACGGAGCAAGTTGCTACGGGAAGCATTTCTAACAGCACAGGTCAGCATTACACAGGGCACCATCCTGAGAACACAACGTGGGGCAATCCGTCCTGCACGTAACCACATCTTCAATTAGGCAACGTATAGCCAGATTCCAGGATTTGACCCACCCGAAACCGGAAAGAAACAGACGAAGAACTCAGCGCTGTGAAGGGATGAGTTCATTGAGCTTCCCAGGATGTTAAGGAAAATGGAAGCAACTCCCAGCACCCAAACCTATAGAAATCACATGAAAGAGCTCCACAGAAATCTCAGTTCAGCCTGCTAGAAAATAAAATAAATACAAAAGAAGCGAAAAGGGTTAGAAAGTTAAATGCAGAATTTAGCGTATTTACATAGCGACTATGAAAATAAATACGAAAGAGAGCTTTCGTTCTTTACATTTTGTTTTAATAAACATGTTCGTAATAAATTGTCAAAGAGCTCTCAAAAAGTCTGAGCCATTAGTATGCGGCAGTGCTTTACAGCGTACCAGAGATACAGCAAACGTTACATTATTTATCACAAGCAATCAATATTGTAAAAAAAAAAAAAAAAAAAAAGTTAAAATTAGCCATGATGTCCATGCCATTAGTATACATTTGTTTCTCATTTTACATGTAGATCCATCTTATTTAGGAGAGGGTTTAGTGTTTTTCTAGGCATATTTCACCTAACAAAAACGCAGACTAACGTAGCTTCTCTGTATCTTCTTTTTTCTGTAGTGAAATAGTTTTAGAAATAAAGTAAATAGAAATGAAAAGGTGAATGCCAGTTTTACATGTTTTACCAACACAATGACAAAAGTGTGAGACCTTTTGTAATAGAACCTCTATTACCAGTCATTTTTCAGAGAGAAGTGCACATACATAGAGACTATTCAGAAAACGAATCTCGAGTTAAATTTTTCATTGAAGTTGAGGAAAAATTTGAATTGTAATCTCAAAGGACTTCTTTTTATTCCATCCCCACAAGAGGAAAATAATTTTCATTCTACGTATTCTTCGGCTGAATGCTTTAATACAAAGGCAGCTTAGCAGCAGACGAGAGGTAATTCACCTTTATATGAAAAATCCAAGGTGCGCAGAAGACAACTGAAGACAGATCTTTAAGGCTCGAACTCCACTCCTGCAAAGCTTTACCACAGTTGTGACCGTGTGAGCTCTCGCGGAAGTCAGCCGCCTCCTCAGGATCAGAATAACTCCGTAGCTAACGATTAAAGTATTTTCTCTTAAATATTCCTTTGCATTTTTTGTTTCTTTTTTAAGAGGACCTGATTTCTCTGTACGCTTTTTTCCAAAAGTATAAAATACGATGTCTGAAAGTCTCCAGGGCTGGCTATAAAACAGGGTTCTGGGCACTGATATCCTGCTGCTCTTCTACAAGTTTAGTGGAAGACCTTCTTAAGCCTTTCAACTGTTCCCAGAGTTTTGAGAAATAAGATCGAATTTATTAATCTGACAGAAATCTCCCCATGCAGTGACCGAAATACATCTTTGGATAGTTTGTTTTGAAAATCCGTTTGCCGTTTCACTAAGATGCAATCCCCCCTGACTTGGTCCTGATTTTCATTTCTTTTCTGCATCCGGATAGTTCGGCACAATCCACCGCGCCTTCTTCAGCACGAAAAAGTTCAGACAAACGTTCTGATTCCTGAAGGAAAGAGAAGTGGAGGAGACATTCCAAGGCAATCCTAGAACAGGGTCGTTAGTGTACGGATGAATCAGTAACCAAGAGGAGAGAGAACGGAATTAGCTGCAGCACTGAGAAGAAAAGTGCTACGAAGGCAACAGAAATGTCTTCTCAGCATGTGTGCCTGCACATGATTCCATTACAGACAATAAATACCCAAATTTCTGCATATCTGGTATAAGAAATTTCACAATAAATTCTGAGAGTCATTTTCAGGAATATATATATAAAATTTTTTTTTTTTTGTACCTCTGTATGGGGATTGCGCCTCGCTTCGTCTTCTGAATGCTCCTCCTAACCCGGGACAAAGCCTTACCACCGTAAGCAACGTGTCCCACAGGCACCGCCGTCGTCTATAAACCACGCGTGTTGAAAAGGCCGTCGGCGCCGCGACACCGCTCTGCCGAGCCGCCACGGCAGGCAGCCGCGTCAGCCGCACAGCGCCCTGCAAACCGTTAAGAAATGTTCTGGCGCTTTTTCCTTTGACCATTACTTTTTTTAGCAACTGGTGTATTTGCAGACCTCAGGATTCCCTTCCAGGAGACACAAAAATACAAGTCAAAGGTCAGCAGGAGGATGTAAAAATACCTTTTAATCTTATCTGCGCAACACGTCGTGTAGACTTATTTCCCCATCTTCAGGCGCTCTTTGCTGAAAGACTAATTCACTTCTCAACTGACAGAAGAGAGATAATCGATGTGCAGCACGTGTGGAGTAAAAGCTGCGACACACACAACTTTATCCATGTGTAAGATTTGAATAACGCTTAGGATGCAACTTTTCATATTAAATAATCAAAAATATCATCGCAAAGCACATGGTTCTTATATAAAGAAGAAAGTTTTTGAGTACCGTGTCACGTCTAGTGCTTATTTGCTGCAAGTTTTAAAAAGTTTTGTTTTCCGGAGTTAGACATGAAGTGTCTTTAATTTGGGAAGGTTTCCTGCCCTGTTGTGCGTACGTGAGTTACTGGGACACCTTTCTATTTTTCGTCACTGCGTCAATTCACTGTTTCGTTTCTGCAGGGGCGTTGATAACAAATTTACACGCCCATGCTAAATTATTGGCTTTAATGTCGAGCATTTTGCTCTCTTTTAGCATTTGGGGCTCGAAACTTCACAAAGGCGCTTTTCCTAACGAGGAGAAAATTTAAAATTTCAAATTTTACCGCGTCCTCCATTACACAAAAATCTCCCCGCGGCTCCAAATCAGGAGTCGCTACATTCGATATCTCTCCCGGACACCGCAACATTAAAAAGTTTGCAAAAGCGCAACCCGGCCGAGCGTTTCCACTGATAACGCAGAAACAAATTGCAGTTTCTGGAACAAATAATACAAATGGGCTCGGGAGCGGGTCGGCCTGCGGAGAGCCCTCCCGTCTCGCTTTGATACGGCGGCGGCTTTGTTTGAGGCCTCGCAGGGGCAGGCGGGAGGAACGCGGGGCAGCTCGGCAAAACTCGCCCCTTCAAACCTGAAAGATTTTTTTTTTTTTTTTTAAAAAAAAGAAATTAAACAGTAGTAAATACCGGCGGGACAAAAGCCCTTTTCTCGTCGTGGAACGAACGTAATACTGATAGATTACTCCCCGGTTTCCATGGGGACCTTTTTGTTCTTAACTCCAGATACCGATGGTTGGGGTTCCATCAGGAACCTCCTGGTTTTTTTACACCAAACCCAATGGAGCAGGCGAGGGGGAATGAAGCAAAATTGTTCGCTATCGATCCTTTTTCGCCGTCCCCCCCACCCCGCCTTTTTTTTTAAGGAAAAACAGACGATTACTTCTAATCCTTGAGGAACGGCGGCTGCTGGCAGGGCACAATTAGCACATTTTTAGCATTCCTGCGAGGGCCGCCCGCCGAGGCAGGCCGACCCCGCTCCCCCGGGCCCGGCCGCCCCTCTCCGGGCCGGGGGTCCCCGGGGCCGCCCGGTCCGCGGTGGGACCCCTCGGTGAGGGGCGCTGGGGGCCGGTGGGACCCCTCGCTGGGGGCTCAGGTGTAGGAAAGGGGGAGCCGCCACCGCCGGAGTGGCACCCCGGGCCGGGCCGTGTAGGCCAAGCTAGGCCGGGCCGGGCCCGCCGCCACACCATTTCGGGGTTTTTCACCCCAAAGCGGCCGCAAGTTTCCATCCGTTGCGGGGCTGGGGGTGCCGAGTGACCGCGGCCACCCGTGGCCGTGGGGGTGGCGGGGGCGCGGGGCCGCTGTGGCCGTCTCCACGAGGGGAAGGGCGCGGGGAGCCGGCGGGGCCCCCCACCATGCCGGGCCCCCTCAGGGAGCGCGGCCCCCGGTCCCTCGCGGGCCGGGGCGACCCCCGAACCCCCCGCCCCGGGGGCCGGTCCCCGGGGTCCCTGGCCACCGCCAGCCTCCCCGGGCGGGCGGGAGCCCGCGGAGCCGGGGCTGCCATTGGCCGGGGAGCGGTGGCTACAGCTGCAGGACACAATTAATTATGCTAATGGCGCGGGGAGCGGATGTACTTTTCTCCCCCCCCCTTTATCCTTCTCTCTGTTTTTGGCTGGTCGGGGCGGGCGGGAGCCGCCCTGGGCTGGGATCACATGATATTGTCTTCGCGCCACTTTCGTAAAACCCTTTTTATTCCAGGCAGGGCTGCGCTCGGGCTCAAAGGTAACGTGCTCGGCCCCGGCCCCCGCCGCCCTCCCCGCCCCGGCCCCCGCCGCCGGCCCGGGGGCGCTACCCCCGCTTCCGCGCTTTTTATTATTTTATCCTTTTTATTCATTTTCCCCCCCTTTCTTTTCGCTTTCCCCCCCCTTCCCTCCCTTCCTCCCTCTCCGGCGCGGCTCCGCCGCAATCTCTGCCGGGCGGCGCGGGTTCCCTAAGGGGGGGTAGGGGGGCAGCACCGACCCCCGATCCCGTCCCGGGGAGGGGGACACACGGGGACACAGCAGCGCCCCGCGGCCGCCACCCACCTGTAGGAGTGCGCGGGGCTCGCCCTGCCCCACGCGTGGGCTCCCGCGCCCCGGGGCCGCCCGCACCACCCGATGCACCCCTCCCCCCCCCCCCCCCGGTGCCCCGGGCCGGAGGCTCCCGCGGCACCAACAATGGAGGGGGCGGCGGCGGGAGGCCGAGGCTCGGGGCGCCCAGCGCCGGGGACGGGGGGGGTCGCGGGGAACGGCCGGAGGGGGTTCGCGGACGTTACGCGCCCCCCCCCGTTACGCCGCTCCCGCGGTCTGTGTGTGGGGGTCGGGGGGGGTTCGCGCGCCGCCCCCGCGTGGCTGGCGCGTGGGGGGAGGGGGGGGGGAGCGCGCGCGGCGAGCACATGGCGGCGGGGTTGCAGGGGGTGTGTGTGTGTGGGTGCGCGCGCGCGGCGGGGCGCATGCGCGGGGTGCGCGGAGGGCGCCGGGGCTTGTAGTGCGGGGCGGGCCGGGAGGCGGCGCGCGGCGGTGTGTGTGTGTGTGTGTGTGTGTACGCGCGCGCGCGCGCGGAGGGGGCGGGCGGGCGCGCGGGAGCCGCGGACCACGCGCTCGGCGGAGCCGCCGTCGGGGCGCCGCGCTCGCGCCCACCGGGCCGCCCCCCCCGCCCCGCGCCCCGCCACCTCCCCGCCACCGCCGCGCGCAGGCAAGACCGGGGGGCGCGGGAAGGGAGGGGGGGGTGGGGAGGGAGAGCGGAGGTGGGGGTGGCGGCCGGGCCGCCCCGTCGGGCCGGGACAAAGGGGCCGCCGTGCCCCGCCACCCCCCGCGCAACTCGGCGCCGTTGCGCCGCTTCCCCCTTCCCCGGGGGTGCGGGAGGGGGCCGGGCCGGGCCCCACCGGGCGGCGGGGCCGGTTTGGGGGGGGGGGGGGGGCCGGTGGAGCTTGGCGCGTTTTTGGGTCTTTGAATGGAGGACTGCATTTCCCACCGTGCTTTGTTCCGGCGCTTTAATCGCGGCGGCGGCAGCGCGCGCCCCCCGGACGGGGCGGGCAGCACGTGGCGGGGCGCCCCCACACCCCCTCCCCGGTGCCCTCGGGGATGCTCCGGTTGCGCCCCCCCGGGGAGGGGGGGCGGGGGGGGTGGGAAAGGGGAAAGCGGGGGGGTGGTCGCCGTGCACGTGGCGAGCGCGGCCGAGTAATCCCCGCCCGCCCCCCCGAGCAGATGGTCAATGCGGGGGAGATAACGGCGGTCTGCGCCGCCCCGGGGGCAGATAATACCCCGACGGGGGCGGGAGGGGGCTCCCCGAGAACCCGCGTTTTCCCCCGCCATAACCCCCCGGAGCGGCTCAACTTTTGTAAGAGCCGCTTGGGGGAAGCGGGGGGGCTCCACTCCTTCCCCCCCCGCCCCCCGCCGAGCATCCCCGGCAAAAGCTTCTCCACCTCGGCCGTGGTCCTGACAGCCTGGCTCCGGAGGGAAATTTAAATTTGTTACTATATTTTATTTATTTTTATTCCCCCCCCCCCTGCCCTCCTACGCGGCGGGTCGGTCGCCTTTGTGCTGCGCGGCGGGTCCGCGGCATCATCTGGAGTACAGATACTCCATTATCTGGAACGGAGGGTGCGGGATCATGTGTCACAACTTTCCTTGCGCTTCTTTTTGGGGGGAGAAACGTGGGGTGATGCAAGAGACTCGGTGAAGCTCCGGGAGAAAGGTCAAGCAAAACATCTCACGTGCTGCAGGAGAGCAGGAAACCGGGATGTTTTGATACCTATTACGGTTGAAAACTGGAGGAAGCCATTTTCACCTTAATTTAAGTGAAAATGAGCTGGAAACTCTTCCTCGGTTAAACCGCCTTCCCGAAACTCGGAGCCCTCTGTGCTTTAATAACGAGAAGATCCGCGCTCGATGGAGGAGCAAATCCGTATCTGTGCTACGCAAACATTAATATTGGTCTTCTCTCTCGGCAGGTACCGCTGGCTCCTGCGCTTCGCTCGAGACCCTTCTGCGACGCTTTAGCTGGGCTGGAAGAAGGAGAAGACCTTTTAAAGTCGAAGAGTTTCTCTCTGGTGATGGGCCTTGAGTTGTGCAAAAGTGCTTACAGTGCAGGTAGAGTTTAGGTTCTACTGCAGTATAAGCACTTCTGGCATTACTGTGGCGATTCGGTGACGGTGGCAGGGCACGGATGTAACCAGGATCGGTGGGTTTGGGTTTTGTTTTTTTTTTTTTTTCCTCTGCGTTCGAGCTATGTGACAAATGGTTCTTGTGTTAAGGTGCATCTAGTGCAGTTAGTGAAGTAGCGTAGAATCTACTGCCCTAAATGCTCCTTCTGGCACAAGCCGCTGCCTCTACATCCGACAAAACCCTTGCGTCCATCTGGCTTTAGCTCAGCCGTTATGATGTTAGTTAAAGCGGCTTTTTTCGTTGAAGGCGATGGCTCGGGAAGTAGTTTTGTCCTAGCAGTATCAAAGTGCTCATAGTGCAGGTAGCTTGGAATTGGACCTACTGTAATGTGGGCACTTACAGTACTGCTAGATAAAGTGCATCCCGGCTGGTGGCAGCCTCTGGAGAAGACGGTGCTGATTACAGTCAGTTTTGCAGGTTTGCATCCCAGCTTACTAAAATTGCTGTGCAAATCCATGCAAAACTGACTGTGGTGGTGGTGAATCTGTGGTGGATAATGGGTTTTGGAGCTTGTCTCCCTGCCCCCTCCTCCCCCCTCCCCCCCCCCCGGCTGCCCCACTTCTTTTTCCGCGGAAGACGTGAAGATGCCTTGCGCTGGTTTCTCCATGGGTGGGGATTTGTTGCATTACTTGTAGCTGTCTGTAGAGTATTGCACTTGTCCCGGCCTGTGGAGGAAAGGAGGACTTGTCTTCAGGCTGCGCTGCCCCAAACTTGCCGGTATGGTAAGCCTTGTTTTGCTGTTGTCGGGTGGATCACGATGCAATTTTGATTAGTTTAGTAGGAGAAAAATTGCACGGTATCCATCTGTAAACCGCAAGACCTTCATCGCTGACATGGCTTTTGTCAGTCGTCGGTTCTCAGAGCAGAGTCCGCGGTAACGTGTGCGTAGTGGCTTGCTGGTGACTCCGCAGCTCGAAGGGATGGGAAGAGAGAAAACTCCAGATACAAAGGTTTGTCTACCATTTAAAAAAAACCAAAAAAATAAAACCAAGCCAACCCCCTGGAATAGTCGCAGTGCTCCATGGAAGGGCATATTGGGAGTTGTTTTCTGTAATAACATATAAACGACTGTGGTGGACTTACCAATAAAAAGATTTTAAAATAAAACTTGTGTTAAATAATGTATCTCACTGAAGTGTGGTTGCGGTAGACGAGTAAGAGAAATCTGGGAGACCCTTTTTTTGCTGCCTTGTGCGTCACAGCCTTGTCCTGCCTCTTCCCCCTCGGTTTTTGAAGAAGGTGGATCTGCTGCAAAACTCCTCTTGCTGCTGCTACTTCCAGGAGGCCCTTTGCTGGGAAGGGGGATGTTTCTCCCCCTGGCCAGGAGAAGGACATCCTCCAGGAATCGTGCTCGCCCTTAAGCAATAGTCACACTCTTTTTTTTTTTTTCTGGCTCTTTGACTCGCTGAGCCTTGATGTTGGGAGTGGAGCTGCAGCTTGAACCGCTGCCCCTGGGAGCGGGGAGACTTCGGTTTGTCCCAGCTTCGGAGGCTCCAGCGTGGTGTCACCTGCTCCGCTGTGGGAGCAGGGGCCGGAGCTGAGGCTCAGCTGCATGGGCTGGATGTGGCAGCCTGGAATTTTGTGCTCCGGCGTTGGGTGTTGCTGCTGGGAGAGTCTCGGTGTTGATTGCTTGAGCGATGGGATCTGGGTGCTGCTGGGGGAAGGAGGGAGCTGCTGCTGTGGGTGGGCGAGCTGCGATGGGCTTGGGGAGAGCTGCGCTGCTGCAGTGTCTTTTGTGTTGTGCTTTGTGGTTTGTTTTTTTTTGGGGGGGGAGGGTGGGGGGTGCGCTACCTGCTAAGGGGAACCCCTGAGTGTCTTGGGGAGAGGGTTGCTTGGATGCTCAGGCTTCAGTTGTGGTTTTTTTTTTTTTTTTTTTTTTTCCTGGTCTGCCCTCTTCAAACTGTGGTTCCACGCGCCTGATGTGGCAGAGCTGTTTGTAGACTTGTTCCAGAGCCGCAGCTTGCGGTTGCTGCCGTTCCTTCGGCACAAATAGATGTGGTCTGGGCAGCGCCCGTGCCTTTACAACACCCTCCTTCCCCCAGCTAAAACATTTTGAGATCTGAAAGGATCCTTTTGCTGGTCTGGCTTGCGGTGGCCAGTGCAGCTGGACTGGCCGCAGGATGGGTCCCTGATGCAGTCCTGTCCCCAGGGTCCCGTGCCCAGACCTGGTCTGGGGGGGATTGAGCACGGCAGGGAAGAAAATGCCAAGCAGAGCGGTCCTTGCTTAGTTGGAGCACATCAGCAGAGCTCCTGCGGGGTCTTCCCTGCACCTGGTGGCTCTGGGTGATTTTCTACCCTGGAATCTAATCTGCAGCTGGGTTGTAACCGTCCTTGTGCTTTGGAGAGCTGTAACTGGGACATCAGATCCCTGCGCAAACAAAAGGCAAAGGTGTTCCCTGAGTGTAGAGCCCTTCTGGCTGCCCCACTTGTTGACAGTGAGGAAAAATGGGATGGAGATTGTAGTAATTGTGATTTACTGTAGTGCATCTTACCCCAACCGAGTGGAAGCCGTCAGGCTGTCGTCACGCCAGGAACGAAACCCAAGTTTGCTGCCGTGTTAATGTGGTCTCGGGAGATGCTCCAAGCCTGGCTTTTTGTTGCTGATCCTGGAGCTGTACCCAGTTCTTGCGTGGGGTCTTACTGGTGTTTTCTGGGTGAGCCATCAACCTTGTGTTGGTGGGCTGGGTGCTGGAGAGGGGATTCGGAGCCACCAGCGGCCAGTGTTTGGTGCAAGGTGCCGGTGTGGTAATCCCAGGAGGCCTCATCAACGAGGGCTTCTGAGCACCCTGGTAGGGCCAGAGCTTAAGACGGGCACCCCAA
Organism: Rissa tridactyla; assembly: GCF_028500815.1. Taxonomy (NCBI): domain Eukaryota; kingdom Metazoa; phylum Chordata; class Aves; order Charadriiformes; family Laridae; genus Rissa; species Rissa tridactyla. Next base: position 27,856,594 of record NC_071474.1, on the reverse strand, counting down.
ACCCATCCCACCAAGGCTGAGCTGGTGACCGATGGCTTCAGCAGTAAATGGGGTGCATCTTCAGGTTCTCTGGATGAGGTGGGGCTGTTGTCTGATCCTGTGAGTGGAAGCTATCTGTTAATAGCGTAGGTGTCTGCCGTTCTGGGGAGTATCTATATAATCTGTTCCGAGTGACAAGCTGGCAGTTTGGGTGCTTGGTGTGGAATTTACTGACTTTGCTCAAAGCGCTGAAATTTGGAAGTGATCTGAATGTTCCTGCAGTTGTAAACCAGCTCGGGCATCGGGAGGAAGCAGGATCCTCCGCTCTCTTGGGAGCAACTTCTGCAAACCGGTGCCCTGTGTGTCCTTCCTACGCCTGTAGTAAGTTGGTTTTATTGTCAGGCTGGGGTGCTCAGGCAGAGTGGGGCGGGTGGTGCATCTCCAGGACTTGCAATCTGTTTTCCTCCAGGGTGCTGGTGACATGGTGAGGAGGGGCCAACTCCCAGGGTATTCTCATGGCAGGATTTGGAAGTCTAATGTGCTCCTGTGCCCATCTTTAAGGCTGATGAGGAGGTGTATGGTGTGATGATGACACCAAACTAGGAGGGGTGGCTGACACACCAGAAGGCTGTGCCACCACACAGTGAGATCTGGACAGGCTGGAGAGCTGGGTGGAGAGGAACCTCCTGAAGTTCAACCAGGGCAAGTGTAGGGTGCTGCCCCTGGGGAGGAATAACCCCTGCACCAGGACAGGTTGGGGGTGACCTGCTGGAGAGCAGCTCTGTGGAAAGAGACCTGGGAGTCCTGGGGGACAACAGGATGCCCATGGGCCAGCAATGTGCCCTCGTGGCCAAGAAGGCCAATGGCATCCTGGGGGGCATCAAGAAGAGCGTGGCCAGCAGGTGGAGGGAGGTCATCCTCCCCCTCTGCTCTGCCCGGGGGAGGCCACATCTGGAGTGCTGTGTCCAGTGCTGGGCTCCCCGGTTCCAGAAGGACAGGGAACTGCTGGAGAGGGGACAGCAAAGGGCTACCAAGATGCTGAGGGGACTGGAACACCTCTCTCATGGAGAAAGGCTGAGGGATTTGGGTCTCTTCAGTCTGGAAAAAAGACGACTGAGGGGGGATCTTATCAACGCTTATAAACACTGAAAGGGTGGGTGTCAGGAGGGTGGGGCCAGGCTCTTTTCAGTGGTGCCCAGTGACAGGACAAGAGGTAATGGGCACAAACTTGACCATGGGAAGTTCCACCTCAACATGAGGAGGAACTTCTTTCCTGTGAGGGTGGCAGAGCCCTGGCACAGGCTGCCCAGAGAGGTGGTGGAGTCTCCGTCTCTGGAGACATTCCAAACCCGCCTGGAGGTGTTCCTGTGCCACCTGCTGTGGGTGACCCTGCTCTGGCAGGGGGTGCGACTGGATGGTCTCCAGAGGTCCCTTCCCACCCCTGGCAGTCTGGGATTCGTGGCTGCAGAGGCTTGATGCGATGGCAGAGTGTGCTGGCTCTGAACTCTCATTCGCTGCACATCTCCCAGCGAGGCGTCCGTCTCGTCTCATGTCTGCTGTCCTCTCCTACCCCTAAGGGCACGCTACTGGCTTGCCGAAGACCCTTTCAGAGCAGGTCACCCCTGTCCCACCCAGCCTTGCTTCCAGCTCTGTCACATCTCCCGCCTGTTCTACGCCGCCCCCATCCCTGTGTTGTGAATTGATGTTTTCAAAGGTCTAAAAATGCTCAACCTGACTTTTGAAGTAAGGAACGACCCGCCTCTATACTAGCAGCACTGTGCGGAATTGCCTTGTCTTGAGCACGGAACATCACTTGGTAGATTTTTCAGGAGATGCCCGTGCTTTCTGAGGTTTCAGATGCCCTGTATAATCAGGTGGAGCCCCGGGAGGACGAAAAAAGCTCAGAAAAACCCCACAAACAAACCCAACCCCAAGAGACGTGGTTTTGGGTATTTCGGATGTGTGGGCTCTGAGGGTGGGGGCGGAGGGGCTGCGGAGTTTGGCTCCCTGTGAGGGGGGAAGCTGCGGGATCTGATGGAATTTTTGACTTTCCCTGACCTTCTGTTTGGGGAAGCTGAAGCCGGGGGGAGGTCCAGGGGCTCCCTGGTCTGTCTGGGGATCCTCTCCGCAGCCTCTCCTCCCATGGGAAGCGCCTGGGGCGGGGCAGGGATGGGCGTTCGGGCGCTGCATCGACGCTTTGCTGCAGCAAAGGGGTGAAATCTCAGATTCGGCTATTGCCGGCGCGATATTTGGCTTCATTCTCGCTGTGCCAGCACGGGGGTTGCTGTGCTGCTTTTCAAACAAGGAAGTTTGGTTTGTATTTTTTTTTTTTTAATTTTTTTTTTTTTATCCCTGAGAAGTGTGGCTGTCAGACATCGGTGCGAGGGGCTGAGGCTGCTCCAGGAGCTGTCGCAGCGGCTGTTTCTGGGAGCAGGACATCAGAAAGGGGTCGGCACCAGTAATTTTTTACTGGAAGTATATAAATGGGTACGAGGACACGCAGCTGTGAGGGCTTCTCGTGGAAAGAGACAACTCTTGTTCTGGCTACTTCAGAGGGCTTCTAACATCGGAGTGCCTAGGCTATTTTTGTAGAGTGGAAATATTTAATATTATTTCAGTCTCCTTCCTGCCGCACGACACTTTCTGTTATTTAATATGCGCGCTGTCATGCCCAGCTGTAATCAGTGCTTGTCTCGCGGAGCATCCAGTGGGTACTTTCCTTTTCTCTTAGAGGAAACTTGTTAAAATCATTCTTGATACTTCTGAACTAGCACTTCTTTTTAAAGTATCCTCTGCTGTTGATGGTCTTCAGGGTATTTTTTTTTAATAGCGCCGAGCCCGGGTACGCACTTCGGTCGACGTGTCTCTGTGATCACTGCCTTTCATCTCCGGCTGCTCCCGAATCACTTTCTCCAAAGTAATTACAGTGCGTGTCCATAAAATCGGGGTGTTGTTTCTGTATGTTACTAGGTTTAAATCACACTTGATGTAGAGTTGTCATAGAATATTGTCCAGCTCCAAGCCGGATCTCATCCTGACCTGGGAAAGCGATGACGTGTCGCATCCATCAGTCTCCTCCCCGGCTGCGCTTCCCCCCCGTACCAGCTCCCCTGCGAGGAGACACCAGGATAACACCCCTCATTCGTTCTCTTTGACTTTTTACACCTTCTCACTAAGTTACTGTACTCCTGCAGTCAGCATGCCGGCTGCTGCGGCCGGATCAGGAGTCACCGGTTACCTGGCTAATTACCTTTCCCATTGGAAGTGTTGCTTGTGAAGGATACGTTTCGTTTGCCAAAGGATTTTATAAAAGGTAGGGAATTGCAGCACTGAACCTAAGGGAAATCACCAATGCTGTTTTTATATACTATGTACATAAAAACCACATAGAAGAGGAAATTACTGTTTTGTTACTCTGGTGATACAGAGCTGGAGTAAAGTGATTTTTATTTATTTTTTTATTTTTTTTTAAATTTTTTATAAATGGAAATGGGCTCTTTGGTGCAAAGCGCCGTTCTTGTGCTGTTCTGTGCCGGTGGAGGCACCAGACCTGGTTCCGCGGCAGGTGCCCTGCAGCAATAGCGAATGGCTGGCGGGACAGATTGAAACCTTTGACAGAAGCGACAAATCCCTTGGGACTTCAAAGGCCGCGCTTTGCCAGCCTGCCCGCGTGGAGCTTCATCGCGGCAATGAAAGGAAAATTAAGATCTTCCCGCCCTAAAACCACAGCCCCCTTCCCTCCTCCAAAGCTGGACCGCTCCTCTGTCTTCATTAGCAGCGAAGCCCAAAGAACACCTTCCTTCCCGTACCCAGCAGCCATCTAGATGCCCCTTAGTGCTTTAACAAACAACAATTTTTCAAAGTAGCACCTGCTCCCAGAACATCCACTCGTATGGATTTTTAGTGGTGTGGGAGCGGGCGCTTAAATCCCTGGAAGTGGCTTGAAAATCCCGGCGCCGAGGTTACCCGTCGGTGTCGGTGATGGGCCCTCTGCTGCAAACCGCTGCTGCTCGTGGCGGAGTTTTCAGCTCTCCGGCTGGGATGCGGGGGGATCCAGGCGCTGCCAGGGATGCGCCGTCCCGGGAGATGGGAGGTTCGTGCTGCTGGTGTTCCCTGGTCGTCGCTGCTCGCCCAGGGAGGCGGCGGGACTGGCCAACACGGCTTCTTTCTTTCTTTTTAATTTTCCTCTTCTTTGTTTTTCCTTATTAAAAAGGATCTTTGGCGCTGATGGGAGTTTTCTGGTTTGACGGGTGAAAAATCTGGATTTGCATTGGTACGGAGTAAAAAGGATGCAGAAAGATGGGAAAAGAATTTAGTCTTTGCACTCTTGGCTGATGCAAAAACCCAAAGCCTTGTTTTGCTCAAAGAAGGAGCAATTTCGACTAAAATAAAAATATTTAATGATGAAAACCTACTAAACCAGCCCTACAGCTGAAGAATCTGCATCTGAGCCTAATCCTTCAAAAGCAGCGTGTAACAGAGCTTAATTGTTTGATTAAAAATGTTGTAGTTCCTTTTATCCTGATACAGTACGGCAAGGAGTGCGAGACGGCTGCTTGCCCTTTGTTTCGGGGGGGCCTCAGGGCGAGTCCTTTATCTGCAGTAAAAGCCATGGTTAGTTTTGAAGAAAATAAGTTTAAAACTAACAGTAAGGACCGGATGGGCAGAGCGCGGTTCTCCCACGGGACGGGAAGGAGCGTTGCTTGCCATTGCCGCCTACCTGTGCGGTTTTATGAGTACAGTAAATATAGCAAAATACAGTCGCGTTAACTCTGATGGTCGCACCGCCGCCGCTCTGCTGGTGGGCCGTTCCCGAGGCAGCAGCGTGGGTAAAAGCACCTCCCCAGGATTCTTTTTTAGGTGCCAAAAATCTCTTTTACCCAGTTACGCCTCGCTCTCCAGCTAAGACACGGGCCTGGCATGTTTTCGGAGGTGGTGACAAGCAGATAAAATGGAATTAGAGGCTCGGCTGGAGCGCGGGCAGGGCTGCGGCGCTGCCTTTCGGGGTTTCTCACTGGGGCGGTTTGTGTTGCGATGCTGATGCTCCGGCTGCTGGAAGGTTGTCGGCGGGAGACGGGGATTAGCAGGTCTCGGAACTCCTGGGATGTGGATGAGACCTGTGCGAGGATCATGCTCCGGGGATGCCACCCTCCCGCAGCTGCTCTGCCCGGCGTGCCCCGGGAACGCAGCGCCCAGCGGCCCCTCTGCTGCCCCAAACCGGGCTGGAAAACGGGTTTTAGGGTGAAACTCTGCTGTTTTTTCATGCTGTTAAAAAAAATACATGAGCGCCATCTAGGCTAATGCCATTTATTGCGTTTCCTCTCTCAGAATTTTTCTAATGGGCTGTCACCAGTGGGTGTCCCGGTGGAGGGTCCGCGGTAGTGTTGTGTTGGTGGCAACCGAGGGGCTTTGCGAATGGGAGGGTTAAACGTGGAGGGGTTTGGAAAAAGTCTGGAAAAAGGAGGGAAGATGCCTCCTCTGTGGCTCCTCGCCAGCCCGCAGTGCCTGGCTGGGCACCCGTCTGTCCCCTAGCATGGCTCGGGGGGTGGCACAGGACATTGGGGACCCTCCTGTCTTTGCGGGAGCTGGTCCCAGGGTTAGAAACTTTGCACCTGTGTCAGGCAGGATTTGCTTTGCTTCAGCATCCTGCTGCGGGATCCCGTTCTGCTTTTTCCATGCTGGTAAGAAGCTATCGGTGATCAGAACCATAGAATCATAGAATTGTCTTGGTTGGAAAAGACCTTTAAGATCATCAAGTCCAACCATTAACCCAGCACTGCCAAGTTACCACTCACCCTTGTCCCTCAGCACCACATCCGCATGTCTTTTAAACACCTCCAGGAATGGCGACTCAACCGCTTTCCTGGGTGGCCTGTTCCAGATCTGCTTTGCTTGTGTCCCACTGGAAGCTGGGGATGCCGGCACCGCGGATGTGCAGGCTGTCGGTGCGACGTGCAGGTACATTATCCCGTTGGGGTTCGGGATTGCGCATGGCCCAGGCAGGAGCCGCTGCGGTGTGTCCTCTTGGCATGCCGAGGGGTCACCTGTGAGCCACGTGTGTCCTGTTGGCGTGCCGAGGGGTCACCTCTGAGCCGCGAGCTGTGGCCACGTCCTGGTGCTCGTGTTGGGGCTGGCTACGGGCCGCCTGGCTCCTGGCCCCGCAGCATCGCCTGCTGCCCGTCGCGTTACTGTCCCAGCTGTCAAAATGCAGCTGGCGCGCTCTGCTCCTCAATGCAGCCTGGTCTTGCATCGCAGCTGGTTTTTCAGCGCTGATTGGGAAAATTCATGCACATTTAAAAGAAGAAAAAAAAATTGGGTGAGGAAGGAACGACTTTCTCAGATCTGTTACTCGTCCTGGTTTTGCTTATTCTGGATCACGTTGGGTCTGGGTGAAGCTTTTATCCCCTGTCACAAGAAGCTGAGGCTGCCCAGAAATGCGGTGGGTGCGCCCAGTACGCGCGGTGGGTGCGATGGCCTTTCTGAGCGAAGCCTGAGCCCTTCCGGGAAGCGTTCCAGGAAAACTCTTTACTGTTCTACCCATCGGCCGCATACAAATGGGGCTTTTCCTGAAACTTCCGAATTTCAGGGCCGCAGCCCTGCTGCCGCTGAGGGTTTGTCTTGATGTTGTGCTGTGACCCAGCTGGGATTTGGGGGACACAGCTCGGCTGCTGCCCCAGGCTCTGTCGGGGCGACTTGCCTGTGGCTACCTGGGAATTAGCAGGCTAATTGCCAGCCCTGCAAGGAGAAGCGGGTGCTGCGCAGGTGGGAAGGGAAATAGGTAGAAAAATGAGTGAGGCAGAGCTGTGTGTGACAGGTGAGCGCTCTGCCCCGCCGCGTTTAGTCCCTAAATCTTCAGCCTCCCGCTTTTCCATTCGCCACATGAGGGCAGGCTGTTTCTAAATAAAATAGAGTGAGAAATCCCCTCCAGCACACGCGGCACATAAATCTCCAGCCCAAACCCCCAGGTTTCAGCCCCCACCCCCCGCCCAGTCCAAGGGGGCTGCGGTGGATGAGGACGAACACGCTCATAGCCTGTGTGTGCAAAATCCACCCAACCGTCATAATCCCCCCCTGGCCGAGGGAACCGCTCCGGCGTTTGCCGTAACTATCTCCCTGCTTCGTTATTCCTCTGGGCCAGCTTCGGTGACTCTAATGGCATTAGCTCTGCATAATAAGTGTCTTTGCTCCAGCCGCAGGTTCGTGGCCTTTGCTCACTCGGGGACCCGCATCCCCCTCCTCGAGCAAAGGGATGCTCCTGGCAGCGTCACGGCGCTGTCGCCCGGCCCCACGAGGATTTACTGCCGCGGTCTCACCCGGCTTCACGGCTTCTACCCACTGCCTGCTCCGTAACTTAATGCAGCTTCCAGGGATTTTAACGAGGATGGAGTTAACTGGAGTTTGTCTGATAGTTGTTAATGCTGCAGAGGATTTGGTACTCTGGAAGCTTTCTGCCTCTGACTCGAGTTTATTCCTCTCCTTAACTCTTTTTTTTTTTTTTTTTTTTGATGGAAATGTAACAGCAAATGCCTGTTGGGAATATACGGTTTTAAGAAAAAGCAATATGGATTTGTCAGTGTAGCAAATAATATCCTCGGTTTTAAGCCTCATGGACTTAAAACCCAACGCAGGGACAGCTGGGGCGTGGAGGAGGATGCTGGAGGCTGGGTGGTACGTGCCCTGGGCAGGAGCACGGCGAGCCAGAGCGGGGCCGGGGCAGCCCCGTGCGTGGCTGCAAGGAATGTCCCCTGAGATGTAAAAGGATCTGATTTCATCCCCTGAGGATGAAAAGCTGGACATGAGCCAACAATGTGCACTCGCAGCCCAGAAGACCAATCGCATCCTGGGCTGCATCAAAAGAAGTGTGGCCAGCAGGGTGAGGGAGGTGATTCTGCCCCTCTGCTCCGCTCTGGTGAGACCCCACCTGGAGTACCGTGTCCAGCTCTGGAGCCCTCAGCACAAGAAGGACATGGACCTGTTGGAGCGGGGGCAGCAGAGGGGCATGAAGATGCTGGGCGGGCTGGAGCCCCTCTGCTGTGAGGACAGGCTGAGAGAGTTGGGGGGGTTCAGCCTGGAGAAGAGAAGGCTCCAGGGAGACCTTGGAGCCCCTTCCAGTCCCTGAAGGGGGCCTACAGGAAGGATGGGGAGGGGCTGTTGGCAAGGGCATGTAGCGATAGGACGAGGGGCAATGGTTTTAAACTAGAGCAGGGTGGGTTCAGATGAGACATTAGGAAGAAGTTCTTTCCACTGAGGGTGATGAGACACTGGCCCAGGTTGCCCAGAGAGGTGGTGGAGGCCCCATCCCTGGAGACATTCAAGGCCAGGCTGGATGAGGCTCTGAGCAACCTGATCTAGTTGAAGATGTCCCTGCTGACTGCAGGGGGGTTGGACTAGATGGCCTTTAGAGGTCCCTTCCAACCCAACACATTCTAGGATTCTATGTTTCTCTCCAAAGCCCTCTTCGGTTGCACTAACAAATGCTTTGCTCTCGCAGGCAGTGGGAGCGGGCAGGCTGCGACTTATGGGTCTGAGGAAACCCTCCTGCTCGCATTCCAGTGTTAGAGCAGCAAATGTCTGCTCACATGTTATTAGAAGTGACGGAACAAGAAGAAATGAGAGTAAAGCCCAAGCTCCACAGTGGAGTGATGTGATTGCTGGTGGGGAAAAGCCTACCAGATATTATTAATCTTAAAATATCAGAAATGTCATAGTGACTGCAATAAACCATAAGTCCCTATCCATTGTCTTGAGAACGATTCAGTTAGGAGACATGATGGGAAACCCCCTCAGCGTGGCTCTGTCCTGCTCGCCAGGGGCGCCACTAAATCTGTTGCCTTTTGCAGGTTTTTGAAAACTTCACTTAGAAAAAAACCCAACAAACAAACACCCCCAGCCCGCAGCCCCGAGGTGGCTGCTGGAGAAGTGTCTGAGAAGACGTTGGTCTTTGGAGCCTGGGTCATCCTTCGCTGTGAGTGAGTTTGTGCCATCCTGCTCCTGCTGCTGGAAACCCAATTTCTGCCCAAAGCCAGGCCTGCGCCCGCAGAGCTGCAGCATCTGTCGCTTTTAAATCAACCGACATTGTCCCAGTCAACTCCTCCTAGATGTGCTTCTCCCTCGCTTGCTCTCTCAGGTAATTTTTCATGTCCTCCTGTGTAGAAGCATTTGGGAGGATGCCTTGGCTCCGCTTAAAGGTTTGACTAGTGTCTTCAATCTGGTTGAGCTCTTGCAGCTCTGCGGGAGAAACGTGTCCCCGGGCACAGCCGGATGGCCCAGCCGGATGGGGAAAGCTAACAGTGACCTGCACTCCGGGCATCCCCCCACTTTTCCTCATCCACACTTAGTCTGACCTCCTCGGATGTCAGGAGGATGGGGCCAGGCTCTTTTCAGTGGTGCCCAGCGACAGGACAAGAGGTAATGGGCACAAACTTGACCATGGGAAGTTCCACCTGAACATGAGGAGGACCTTCTTTCCTGTGAGGGTGGCAGAGCCCTGGCACAGGCTGCCCAGAGAGGTGGTGGAGTCTCCGTCTCTGGAGACATTCCAAACGCGCCTGGAGGCGTTCCTGTGCCACCTGCTGTGGGTGACCCTGCTCTGGCAGGGCGTTGGACTGGATCATCTCCAGAGATCCTTTCCAACCCTATGATGATTCTATGATTCCTCCTGCCTGGGTCTCTCCGCAGTTGTGCCGGATTCACCACTGATGTGGGACAAGTAACACCTGGGGCTGAGGTCACCGGAGCCAGAGGGGACGCTGGTGCTGGCGGGGAGACATGGCATTGCTCCTGTGCCCTGACCACAGCCGCTTTCTGATCTCCTCCTGCATTTTTTATTAAAAAAGGCTCTTTTTTCCCCATCCAGAGTGACATAAGTAATTGCTGCTGAACTGTTGGGCTCTTACAAGGATGGGCTTTTACAGGATGGAAAGAGATGGTTTATTCGGTCTCTTTGTTCTTGCCATTGTACGTGATGAGTTGAAGAACAGCTGGGGAGGAGACAGCCAGGCAGGAGATTTCATGCCTCCTGCCAGGCCTGGATGCAGCCACTCAGCCCCAGCGGGGTCAGAGAAGTTATTTATCTTTTAAAGTGTTTGTTCTCTGCTGGATTTACAGGAGCTGACAGGTCACTGTCCTGGTTCCGGTGGGGATAGGGTTAACTTTTCCTGGTATTCCATGCCATGTGAGCCACGCCCACCCTGAGCTGCCGGGGGAGGGGGCAGGAAGTTGCTGCTTAAAAGCAGGCTGGGGCGGCCCGGGTCCGGCCGGCGAGCGGCGAGCGGCGGGGGGAGCGGCGGTTCCGTAATCGCGTTTGTATATTCCCCTATCCGTGTTGTTGTTGTTGTTGTTTGCCTGTTCCCTTTGCTGTTCTGTTAAACTGTCTTTGTCTCAACCCAAGAGTCTTGCCTTTTCTTACGATTCTTCCTGTGTTTGGAAGGCACGAGCGAGCGACACGTGGTTCTTTGTTGCCATCTGAGGCTAAACCACGGCAGTCCTTTTGGCGCCCAACGTGGGGCTCGAAGGGTTGAGATAACGACAGAATCCAACTAGAACGTGGAAAAAACGGTTTTGGTTTTTTTTTTTTTTGTATGCATTTATTTTATTAGGTAAGTAGTCACTGGTCATCATGTTGCTTGGTTTGTTCTCATGGCTGTGTTACATAAATTCCTATATGGCTTATGTACTCCCTGCGATGCTGTTTACCATGTCTGGAACAGGGATGAGGATTATCATTCTGCTGTCCTGTGCGATATCTGTTTATGATATGATAACATCACTGTTCAGACGGCTATTTTGGGGTGTTTATGCGGTTTTGCTGTCCTGTCCGTACATTGGACACCGTCTCTCAGAATTTGTTAATAATTTCCCCAGCCCTTTTGCCTCCCTTTTCTCCTTCGGGTCAGGTATGACAGCTTTTGAGAATTTTGAATATCCTTGGGATACTCAAACTAGCGTGTTCGTAGTGCTATGTCTCCTGAATACGTTCCAGGTCTTGTTTTGGGTTAAGCGACTATTTAAGACTACCACCCGGAGATCTGCTCCGAGGCTGGATAGTCAGGGGTGGCATGGCATGTGGGAGAGCATGGGCAGGTACCTAGAGAACTACTCACCTCCAATGGTCTGGGACTTCACCCCTGAACAATTACAGGACCCTGATAAAGTGGTAGAATATTTGAAGGGAAAATGCTGTGGCTATTCTAGAGAGGCACAACTCACCGCGCTGTGCTGGGCCCTGGCCAGTATCTACCAGGCACTGCTCAGAATTATGCAGCACCCTCAAGGGGAAGAGATGGAAACCAGACCTGCGGCGGCCCCTGCGGCTGCTGCAGCCCCTGCTGCAGCCCCTGCGGCGGCCCCTGCGGCTGCTGCAGCCCCTGCTGCAGCCCCTGCGGCGGCCCCTGCGGCTGCTGCAGCCCCTGCGGCGGCCCCTGCGGCGGCCCCTGCGGCTGCTGCAGCCCCTGCGGCGGCCCCTGCGGCGGCCCCTGCGGCTGCTGCAGCCCCTGCGGCGGCCCCTGCGGCTACTGCAATCCTTGCGACAGACACTGCGGCTACTGCAATCCTTGCGACAGACACTGCGGCTACTGCAACCCCCGTGGTAGCCACTGCCACTGAACCAGGGAACCAACCCATGCCAGTATCAGTTGCCCCCATACAGAAGAAGAAGTACACAAAGAAATCAGTTCGCTTAGTAAGAGATGATGATGAACCAGGGCCATCACGAGAGCAGGAGGAAGAGGCAGAACCAGAGATAATTACTCGATCCCTATCCTTGAGTGAGCTGCGGGATATGCGAAAAGATTTTAGCCGACTTTCAGGCGAGCACATTGTCACCTGGCTGCTCCGGTGCTGGGATAATGGGGCCAGTAGCCTGGAATTAGAGGGTAGGGAGGCCAGGCAGCTGGGATCCCTGTCTAGGGAAGGTGGCATTGACAAGGCGATCGGGAAAAAGACCCAAGCCCTCAGCCTCTGGAAACGACTCCTGTTAGGCGTGAGGGAGAGGTACCCCTTCAGCGAGGATGTTGTATGTCAGCCAAGCAAGTGGACTACCATGGAAAGAGGTATCCAGTACCTGAGAGAATTAGCCGTGCGGGAGATGATTTATTATGACTTGGACAATGCAGACTTACCCACAGACCCTGATGAGGTGCGATGCACAAGGCCCATGTGGCGGAAGTTTGTACGGAGCGCACCATCGTCATATGCCAACTCCCTGGCAGTAATGGAATGGAAAGGTGAAGAGGGACCAACGGTGGATGAGGTAGCTGGCCGGCTCCGGCGATATGAAGAAAGTCTCTCTTCCCCCCTTGTCTCAGCTGTGGAGAAACTGTCGCGGAAGGTCCAGCAACTTGAAGAGAATATGTCCTACTCCCCACCTGCACGGGCCAGCATCTCAGCTATTAGAAGCAGGCATTTCCCCACTCAAGAGAGAGAGTACAGAGGGTACACACCACGAGGCACCCTGTGGTTCTACCTGCGGGACCACGGAGAGGACATGAGGAAGTGGGACGGACAACCTACTTCGATCTTGCGGACACGGGTACAGGAGTTGCAAGGAAGGACAACCACAAAAGGGGATCCCTCCAGGAAAAGTGCCGCCCCAGTTTCCAGTGGGCCGTTCCCCAGACAAAGCAGAAGGCTTGATCTTGCTTCTGATCCTCTTGAAGGAACTTCCAAGTCATTTATGCAAGAAGTGAGTAATGGATACTATGACCAGTATTAGGGGGGCCCTGCCTCCGGCCAGGTGGAGGAAAGGGATAACCGGGTTTATTGGACGGTGTGGATTCGATGGCCTGGCACATCAGACCCACAGGAGTATAAGGCTCTAGTGGACACGGGTGCGCAGTGTACTTTAATACCATCAAGCTATAGAGGGGCAGAACCCATTTGTATTTCTGGGGTGACAGGGGGATCCCAAGAGTTGACTGTACTGGAGGCAGAAGTGAGCCTAACTGGGAATGAGTGGCAAAAGCATCCCATTGTGACTGGCCCAGAGGCTCCATGCATCCTTGGTATAGATTACCTCAGGAGAGGGTATTTTAAGGACCCAAAAGGGTACCGCTGGGCCTTTGGCATAGCTGCTTTGGAGACAGAGGAAGTTAAACAGTTGTCTGCCTTGCCTGGTCTCTCAGAGGATTCTTCTGTTGTGGGGTTGTTGAGGGTCAAAGAACAACAGGTGCCGATTGCTACCACAACGGTGCATCGGCGGCAGTATCGCACTAACCGAGACTCTCTGATTCCCATCCATGAGCTGATTCGTCAACTAGAGGTTCAAGGAGTGATCAGCAAGACTCGCTCACCCTTTAACAGTCCCATATGGCCGGTGCGAAAATCTAATGGAGAGTGGAGGCTAACTGTAGACTATCGTGGTCTGAATGAAGTCACGCCACCGCTGAGTGCTGCTGTGCCGGACATGCTAGAACTCCAGTACGAACTGGAGTCCAAGGCAGCCAAGTGGTATGCCACGATTGATATAGCGAATGCATTTTTCTCAATCCCTTTGGCAGCAGAGTGCAGGCCACAGTTTGCTTTCACTTGGAGGGGCATCCAATACACCTGGAATCGACTGCCCCAGGGGTGGAAACACAGCCCCACCATTTGCCATGGACTGATCCAGACTGCACTGGAACAGGGTGAAGCTCCAGAACATCTGCAGTACATTGATGACATCATTGTATGGGGAAACACAGCAGAAGAAGTTTTTGAGAAAGGGAGTAAAATAGTCCAAATCCTTCTGAACGCTGGTTTTGCTATAAAGCGAAGTAAGGTCAAGGGACCTGCGCAGGAGATCCAGTTTTTAGGAATAAAATGGCAAGATGGACGCCGTCAGATTCCAATGGATGTGATCAACAAAATAGCAGCTATGTCTCCACCAACTAGTAAAAAGGAAACACAGGCTTTCTTAGGTATTGTGGGTTTTTGGAGAATGCATATCCCAGATTACAGTCAAATTGTAAGCCCTCTGTATCAAGTAACCCGGAAGAAGAATGATTTTAAATGGGGTCCTGAGCAACGACAAGCTTTTGAACAAATCAAACAGGAAATAGTCCATGCAGTGGCCCTGGGGCCAGTCCGGGCAGGACAAGATGTTAAAAATGTGCTCTACACCGCAGCCGGGGAGAACGGCCCTACCTGGAGCCTCTGGCAGAAAGCACCAGGGGAGACTCGAGGTCGACCCCTAGGGTTTTGGAGTCGTGGATACAGAGGATCCGAAGCCCGCTACACTCCAACAGAAAAAGAGATATTGGCAGCATATGAAGGGGTTCGAGCTGCTTCGGAAGTGGTTGGTACAGAAGCACAGCTCCTCTTAGCACCTCGACTGCCGGTGCTGGGTTGGATGTTCAAAGAAAGGGTCCCCACCACACATCATGCAACCGATGCTACATGGAGTAAGTGGATTGCACTGATCACGCAGCGAACTCGAATGGGAAACCCCAGTCGCCCGGGAATTCTGGAAGTGATCATGGACTGGCCAGAAGGCAAGGATTTCGGAATGTCACCAGAGGAGGAGGTGACGCGTGCAGAAGAGGCCCCACCATATAATAAACTGCCAGAAAATGAGAAGAAATATGCCCTGTTCACTGATGGGTCCTGCCGTATTGTGGGAAAGCATCGAAAGTGGAAGGCTGCTGTGTGGAGTCCTACACGACGGGTTGCAGAAGCCAGTGAGGGACAGGGTGAATCGAGCCAGTTTGCAGAGGTGAAGGCTATTCAGCTGGCTTTGGACATTGCTGAGCGAGAAAAATGGCCAGTACTTTATCTCTACACTGACTCATGGATGGTGGCAAATGCTCTGTGGGGATGGTTACAGCAGTGGAAGCAGGGCAACTGGCAGCGCAGAGGCAAACCCATCTGGGCTGCTGACCTATGGCAAGATATTGCTGCCCGGATAGAGAATCTGGTTGTGAAAGTACGCCATGTAGATGCCCACGTACCAAAGAATCGGGCCACGGAGGAACATCAGAACAACCAGCAGGTGGATCGGGCCGCTAGGATTGAAGTGGCTCAGGTGGATCTGGACTGGCAACATAAGGGTGAACTATTCATAGCTCGGTGGGCCCATGACTCCTCAGGCCATCAAGGGAGAGATGCGACATATAGATGGGCTCGTGACCGAGGGGTGGACTTGACCATGGACACTATTGCACAGGTCATCCATGAATGTGAGACATGCGCTGCGATCAAACAAGCCAAGCGTTTGAAGCCTCTTTGGTATGGAGGGCGATGGCTGAAATACAAATATGGGGAGGCCTGGCAGATTGATTATATCACGCTGCCACAAACCCGTCAAGGCAAGCGCTATGTGCTCACAATGGTGGAAGCAACCACTGGATGGCTGGAAACATACCCTGTGCCCCATGCCACTGCCCGGAACACTATCCTGGGCCTTGAAAAGCAAGTCCTGTGGCGACATGGTACCCCAGAGAGAATTGAGTCGGACAATGGGACTCATTTCCGAAACAGCCTCATAGACACCTGGGCCAAAGAGCATGGTATCGAGTGGGTGTATCACATCCCCTATCACGCCCCAGCCTCTGGGAAGATAGAACGATACAATGGACTGTTAAAAACTACACTGAGAGCAATGGGTGGTGGGACTTTCAAACACTGGGATACGCATTTAGCAAAAGCTACCTGGCTAGTTAACACCAGGGGATCTAACAATCGGGCTGGCCCTGCCCAATCAAAACTTCCACGTACTGTAGAAGGGGATAAAGTCCCCGTAGTGCACATGAAGAATATGCTAGGGAAGACAGTCTGGGTTAGTCCTGCCTCAGGCAAAGGCAAACCCATCCGTGGGATTGCTTTTGCCCAAGGACCTGGGTGCACTTGGTGGGTGATGCGGAAGGATGGGGAAGTCCGATGTGTACCTCATGGAGATCTGATTTTGGGCGAGAATAGCCAATGAATCAGATTGTGTGCTGTTATAGCAGTTTCCTCAAGATCTACATCTTCAGCCTACAGACTGCGTGCATGAGCCACACCAGGTGCACCAGTCACAAGCTCCGAAAAATACAGCATGCAACAGACCAGCACCACCCAGCATCTCACCTGCCCTGAGAGACTGTTCTAACAGATGGAGCCCAAAGCCGTGGATTAAAAGAACTCAACGGACACTTTGGAGGGATGACCCATAAACTAAGGGTATTATATGTGTGTATATATATATATATAACAGGGGAAAGTGGTGGCAATTCATTGGAACCTGCTGGGCATGGCATAGATGGTATGGAATAAGGGGTGGATAATGTCCTGGTTCCGGTGGGGATAGGGTTAACTTTTCCTGGTATTCCATGCCATGTGAGCCACGCCCACCCTGAGCTGCCGGGGGAGGGGGCAGGAAGTTGCTGCTTAAAAGCAGGCTGGGGCGGCCCGGGTCCGGCCGGCGAGCGGCGAGCGGCGGGGGGAGCGGCGGTTCCGTAATCGCGTTTGTATATTCCCCTATCCGTGTTGTTGTTGTTGTTGTTTGCCTGTTCCCTTTGCTGTTCTGTTAAACTGTCTTTGTCTCAACCCAAGAGTCTTGCCTTTTCTTACGATTCTTCCTGTGTTTGGAAGGCACGAGCGAGCGACACGTGGTTCTTTGTTGCCATCTGAGGCTAAACCACGGCAGTCACGATGGAGTTTAAGGATTGAATGTGGGAAAAACAACCCCTCCACGAGCGTCATTATCCCGCTGATAACAAGGGGGAAAGAAAAGGTGATGTTCTGCTGGGTGTTACCAGCTGTTGACATAAAGCCTTGAATCCATTTTGGGTCACTTCCTAGCCTGTCCCTTGGTGGTCCCGGTGCCCAGACTGGGACGTGCCAAGTGGTGCATTACCCTGTGGCCAGGTTGCCACCAGTGGCTGCCAGCGGGGCTGGAGCTGGCCAAGGAAATTTCTCACCCTTTTTGGCCGCTAATGACAGTAATGGGTTAAAATAGCTCTTCAAAGGAAGGCTCCCTCTCTCCCCACATCCTGGCCACCCCGTCACCTAGAAAACAGGGAGCAGTGCACTAATTTGAAAAACTAGTATCCCATTGAATAAACTCCTCTGCTAAATATGAGCCAGTTGGATGAAAAAACCCACCAGAATTGGTGGGTTGTAGCACCTGGATTGCAGTCGATGTTGTACCAGTCCCCGAGTTTATGGTATAACAGCAACATTTCCACTGTACCTTGGTGTCTGACCTGATGCCAAGCTCAAATCCAAGGAAATCCGGAGCAAATCTCCTTGCGGTGTTGTGTGAGGTTTGTGGAAGGCAGAGGAAAGCTTTCCAGCCTCTCCGGCCCTCTGGGAAGATGTCGGGACTGAAAGTCAATGAGAAAATTCCCACTGACTTCAGATGGGCCAGGATTTGGGCCGGGGGGGGAGCGGGGTTAAAGGCTCAAAGCGCTGATGCTGAGCCCGGCTCCACCGCCCCATTTCCATCGCTGGAGCCCTGAGGACTAACCTCTGTTTTAGTAGGATTTTGCCACGTTTAATCGAACTGTTTTGTTGCCTGTGGGGTCTGCTGCCGTGGCTGCTGCAGGAGCTGACGTGCCATCGGATGCTGTGCAGGGTCCCCCACTCTTTGGGTCCCTCTCTGTGGCTCCCGGTGCCCGGCACCAGCCTGGCTGAGCTTGGGATGCTCAAGCCCGATGCCGAGCGCCTGGATCTGCTGTGCCACATGCAATGCTTTGCTGCAATTCAGTTCACCTTTAAAAGACCCGCAATCAAATGTTACGACTCAGCACTTTCCCAGATCCGACCCTGTGAACACACAAGGCTCCTCCAGAATGGCGTAAAATGTCCGAGGAGACAGAGCGGCTGACCTAGGCATTTTTATTATTATTATTTTTTTTTAAATCTGAAGATGCATGACTGTGGGGAGGGGAAATCCAGGGCAGTTGGTGTATTTATTGCTTGCCAAACGGGGTAGTATTGCTAATGTGCCACCCCTTTGGTGGTGGGGCGCAGTGACCATTTTTTAACATCGCCCCATAATGGTTAAATACAGTAACTTCCCTTCAGATCAAAAAATCTACGGAACCGATGTCCTCGAGTGCTTCGGGAGCTGGCTGAATCAGACCGATTCATAAAACGCAGCTCGCAAACTTACTCAGTGCCAAGTCCGTGGTGCTTCGGCATTTTTTACCCAGGATGGGTAGAAGAGATTTCAGGAATTCTCGTATCGTGGCGTTGGTCAGAGGAGCTGCTGCCCGGGCTGGTGCCTCTCGGGGCTGTGGGGGACACGGGGGAGCCCTGGGCACCCCTCAGACACAGTCCTGGAACAGGGGCGAGTGCCCAGCCCTGCTCCTGGGTGTCTTGCACAAAATGTACTGTTTTTTGCTTTTTTTTTTTTCCAGGCTGTTTTTGGCTGCCGTGTCTGCTGTTTGCCTGAGGCTGCTTGGTGGTGGCGTGGAGAAGCCGTGAATGGCAAAGCTCCTGCCGGGTTCCCCCTGTGCGTGTTGAGCCTCAGGAGAATCTCGATTTCCAGCTGCTCTGTCAGCTTCTGTGGGGTCTCAGCTTGTCTCCATCGTCATACCCTTGTGACACGGGGAGATGCTTCACTTAGGAGCCATCAGACCAAGACCACAACAGTTTTTAGGCTGAGATGCCCAGCCTGCTTTGTAATCAGAGGAAGCAAAAGGTGAAATGCTTGAATAAACCTTTGTAAAATTCTTCAGACCTATAATTAAATACCGAGCGAGCCTTGGTTTGGTCTGCTGCGTCACAGCGAAGCTCTTGCAAGTTGTGAGGGATGGTCTGAGGTCTCCATGGCAGTTCGCAGAATCACAGACTGGTATGGTTGGAAGGGACCTCTGAAGATGATCCAGTCCAACGCCCTGCCAGAGCAGGGTCACCCACAGCAGGTGGCACAGGAACGCCTCCAGGCGCGTTTGGAATGTCTCCAGAGACGGAGACTCCACCACCTCTCTGGGCAGCCTGTGCCAGGGCTCTGCCACCCTCACAGGAAAGAAGTTCCTCCTCACGTTGAGGTGGAACTTCCCATGGTCAAGTTTGTGCCCGTTACCCCTTGTCCTGTCCCCGGGCACCACTGAAAAGAGCCTGGCCCCATCCTCCTGACACCCACCCTTTCAGTATTTATAAGCATTGATAAGGTCCCCCCTCAGTTGTCTTTTTTCCAGACTGAAGAGACCCAAATCCCTCAGCCTTTCTCCATGAGAGAGGTGTTCCAGTCCCCTCAGCATCTTGGTAGGCCTTTGCTGTCCCCTCTCCAGCAGTTCCCTGTCCTTCTGGAACCGGGGAGCCCAGCACTGGACACAGCACTCCAGATGTGGCCTCCCCAGGGCGGAGCAGAGGAGGAGGATGACCTCCCTCCACCTGCTGGCCACGCTCTTCTTGATGCCCCCCAGGATGCCATTGGCCTTCTTGGCCTCGAGGGCACATTGCTGGCCCATGGGCATCCTGTTGTCCCCCAGGACTCCCAGGTCTCTTTCCACAGAGCTGCTCTCCAGCAGGTCACCCCCAACCTGTCCTGGTGCAGGGGGTTATTCCTCCCCAGGGGCAGCACCCTACACTTGCCCTTCTTGAACTTCAGGAGGTTCCTCTCCACCCAGCTCTCCAGCCTGTCCAGGTCTCTTTGTGTGGCAGCACAGCCTTCTGGTGTGTCAGCCACCCCCCGCCCCCCCAGCTTTGTGTCATCAGCAAACGTGCTGAGGGTGCACTCTATCCCTTCATCCAGGTCATTGATGAATATATTGAAGAGGACTGGGCCCAGTACTGACCCCTGGGGAACATCACTCGTCACTGACCTCCAACTAGACTCTGTGCCCCTAATCACCACCCCCTGAGCTCTGTCTTTCAACCAGTTTTCAGTCCACCCCACTGTCCATTCATCTAACCCACACTTCCTAAGCTTCCCTATGAGGATGCTGTGGGAGACGCTGTCGAAAGCCTTGCTGAAGTCAAGGTAGGCAACATCCACTGCCCTCCCCTCATCTATCCATGCAGTCATGCCATCGTAGAAGGCTATCAGATTACAGGCTCTTGCCCTGTAAGGGCCGGGTGCGATGCATTCACAGGCTGCAGCGATGCGGGTGACACAGCTCTGGCAAGGCTGCAGCTCGGGGCTCTCCATCCCTGAACTGCAGTTGCCCAGAGCAGGGCCCGATCCTGCTGAGCTCCAGCCTGGCCAGTCGCTCTCTTTACATGATGAAATGGACTGATACTAGCGACAGGACAGGTAAAATAAGTAGATTTAGGGACTCTTTCCAACTCTGAAAGAGAGGATACGGCAACTTCTAGCCGTAGCCGTAGAGAAAAAAGCCACACAAGATGAGAATAGGGAGAGGACTTAAGGACACAATCATGACAAGGGATGGACACAGGGTAAAATTTAAGAATAGGCCGTGGGAGTAAATGAGACATTGTCAAAATATGATGATATTACGGTCCAAAACTGAACATGCACAGGGGCAAAAGTCCTGGTAAAAGTGCATTTTGAAATCCAGAAGTTTGATATTTTTTCCTTTGATGTATTGTTTTCCCACACACTGCTTCCAATTCTAAAATAACCCCAAAGTAAAATGAAAAATAATCCAAGGATAACACACCTAAAAGTACTTTCAAGAGAAAAAAAAAAAGGGGAATCACAGCAAAACTTCAGATCTCAGCCTGTTTAAAAATAAGAAGTGACCTGTTTTCTCGACTATTTGTTTTAATAGAGGGTTTATTTGTTTTAAGTTTCAGCAGTTATTTCCATGCCTATGCTTTGCAAAACTGGAGAAACTGAGAATGTTTCCACAAACTATTTCAGAAAGAACAATTTACAGATAAAATTCGAGGCATACATTGACTTGAGATACGCACGTACACGGTCATCAAGCTCGCTCCAGTTTTGTCCAGCCATCCCGGCGTGGTGTTACGCTGCCCCGTGCTTAAAAGCTGCAAGTGGTGCTAATTTAATCCCTATTCCGTGTTTCCGCAACAGATGTTGACATTTCACTATTGTCCCAGAATTAAATGTCAAGTTATTCCCGTTCAAAACTGCCATCGAAATGTTCAGGGATTCCATCTGCAGCTGGATTTATAGCCGCCTGCCTGCCGGCTAAGCCAGCATTTCTAAGCAGGTTTGTCCGTGGGCTGCACGTGTTCACGTGTGTGCACCAGAGAGCTGCCGAGGTTAATTAATTCCCTTTCCAGCCGTTATAACCTATACAAGCAGGGCAGCTGGAGGGGTAGGTTTTCTCTGAAATCAGTAATTATGCACATTGTGGGACAAGCTTTTGCATTTCTGCTGTTGTTGCCACCCGGAAAACAGAAGCAGCGTTCAAGGAGAGCTGCTGGGGGATGCCGACGATGCGGACAGGACCGATACCGCAGCAAATCGTAACCCAAAATCCAGTGCAGAAACACTGGCGCCGCTGTGAATTTTGCACCACTTCTCGCCGCTTGCGTTGTTTTATTCTCTAGCTGTGCCTCTGAAAGCCCTTCCCCGTGCTCTCGGTAGCTATGGAAGCGCTTTGGGGTCGGGTAAATACCTCTGTGCGTCACCGAGCTGAGACGCTGCCGCGTGCTCAGCGCTTGGCCCTCCCGTACCGAGCGCCGCGAAGCGTCTCATCGGGTGGCAGCTCTTCTTTGCTCGGCTGCGGGATATTTTTTCAGAGCATCTTGCCCTGCTGCCTGGCCGAGGAGTAAATGCCGGTGAGGGATTTGGGGAGACACGGCAGGGAGGTAGGGCGGGAGGGAGGGCATTTCTTCTCACATACCGCCCCTGGCATCACGGTGCTGGTGACAGGGGAGCTACGCTGCGTGGCTTCAGGTGGCCCCAGCAATGGCAAAGCCACCGCACTTCAGGATTTAGGGGGACCAAAGATCCAGGTGATGCTAACGCCGTGCTCGGTGGCTTTAGCTGCTGTGGGGGGTGCGTAGCCCCTGGTTTGGCAGCCCGAAAGGCAAAGGCAAGGTTTTGTGCCGGGGTGAGCTGCTCTTTGCATCCTTAGGAATCCTTGAATAAACCTTTGTAAAAGACTTCAGAGCTATAATTAAATACCGGGCGAGCCTTGGTTTGTTCTGCTGTATCACAGGCGAAGCTCTTGCAAGCCGTGAGGGGTGGTCTGGGGTCTCCGCGGCGGTTACAGGCTCTCTCCCTGCGAGGGCTGGGTGCGATGCATTCACAGGCTGCAGCGATGCGGGTGACACAGCCCAAATGGAGCGTGCGAGAGACGTCCCTGCATCTTCCCGGAGTTCGCATCGATTAAACACCACAGAGAAAAGAGCGTCGTTTAGCCGCTTCTGACCGTTATGAAGACGGTCAGGCCCATACCTTGGAAAAAGACTTTGGCAAAGCTGCCGACGGGAAAGCGGCTAATTCCCGCTGGCTGCGGCCGCAACACCCGAAACCTCCGAGCTCCCGAGAGCACGAAGATGCAGTTCTCTCTGTGCAGAGAATCGCGGTGTGCGGAGGGGCGGCAGGAGCGCGGCCGGAGCCACTTCGTCCGCAGGAGACGCGCAGCGGAGGAAGGAGGGCTGCGTTTGGAGCACTGAGGGAAGGAAGCGGGTGGACAAGCCCCGGGGTTTCCATCTCGTAACGTCTTCAGATTAAATCCAGATGCCCCCAGACCAATAGACATGGGGAAGGGGCAGAGGCAACGGGAGGCAGTTTGAAGCTGGGCCGTACAGGAGAGCAGAGGATCCACCCGGTGCTTCTGATCTCGGAGACTGAGTTAATGTCTCCCTCAAAAAGGCCACAAATACTTCCAGAAAAGAGACAAACCTCCTCGGCTGGTCTCAGCCCAACAGTGCCATGGAATCGTTTGCAGCTCGGCCGCTTCACACCTGCCACGATCTGGGCTCTAGAGCTGCCTTTTAAATGCGAAAGCAGAAAATGACCCTTTTTTTTTGGGGGGGTGGGGTGGGTGGCAGCTTGCAGGGGGCGTGCTACTTTCAGCTGTACGAGGAATTGTGGAGATTATCATCAGTCAGAAGCATAGAACGTCCCTGTTTCTGGAGAGTCTGAAAATGAATAAAAACGGGTAATAGGAAATAATTTGAGGAGGTTTTTATTATTATTACATTTAGCGGTAGGGTTGTCTCTTTAATGCTTTATATGTTTTTTCCACACTAGATAGGTGAGCTTATATTACATAGTAAAAAGCTATTAGTTTTCTCAAAAGATTGCCGATTTTCTTCCCAAATTGCTAAATTACATTTTCAGTTTTATGGGAATGCTCTTTCACTTGTGTGAAATCCTGCGCTCAGCTGCTTAGGCCAATCTCATCACGCAAGGCTATTAGGCGAACTAATTGGATCCGCCTCACTCGTACATTTCTATCAGGAATATCTAATAAATGTGGAAATCCATTTGGAAATGAAGACGGCATCTTCATGTTCTTGGGAGCTCGGAGGTTTCTGGTGTTGCGGCCGCAGCCAGCGGGAATTAGCCGCTTTCCCGTCGGCAGCTTTGCCGAAGTCTTTTTCCAAGGTATGGGCCTGACCGTCTTCATAACGGTCAGAAGCGGCTAAACGATGCTCTTTTCTCTGCGGTATTTAATCGATGCGAATCCCGGGAAGATGCAGGGACATCTCTTGCGCGGTCCATTTGGGCTGTCGTCGAGGGAGGTGTGAGGGTGACCTCGGCTCTGTAATCCCTGCTTCTCTTCAGCGTACGTATGAATTTATCTCCTCGCTACCCCGGCAAAGCAGAGAAACCCCATTATCCCCGTGTTGGCAATGCAGGGGCGTGGGAGCAAGGCACTGAAGGAGCTCCCAAGGTCGGCCGGTCCGAAGGCGTTTGAGAGGGAGCCGCAGTGCTCCAAATCCATCACTTGAATGTTCACCTTTTCTTCTGTGTCTTCCCTCCCGTAACACCGCGTGGTGCTTAATATACTTATGCGAGGCTGCTGCTAACTCCTTTTCCACTGAAGTTTTTCACTTCTAAGACTCCTGCCTGGGTTCAGCCAGGGGTTCGCACACAGGCCTGCTTTTAATGGGATGCCTTTGCAGTCTGGAGTTAAGGCATTTTACGGAAAGGGTCCCAGAAGGTGGGATGCTGCTGGGCGACGTGCGGTGCATCAGTGCTGTTCTCCCCGGCACCTCGCCGTGGCAGGGTTTCTGTGTGGCACCGTGTCCTGCCAGGGAGGATCTGCGTCCCACTCGTCGTCTGGCAGAAAGGCTGCAGAACAAAGTGAACCTCCTAAGATGCCCGCACTGGCAGAGTACGTTTGTATTGGTTCAACGCTTCGTATCATGCAACTATGAGGTATTTTGCTCTTACTTTGCAGCCTTCCAGTCCCTGAAGGGGGCCTACAGGAAGGATGATGGGGAGGGACTCTGGATCAGGGAGTGTAATGATAGGATGAGGCGTGATGGTTTCAAACTGGAAGAGGGGAGATTTAGATGAGATCTGAGGAAGAAACTCTTGGCTGTGAGGGCGGTGAGCCCCTGGCCCAGGTTGCCCAGAGAAGCTGTGGCTGCCCCATCCCTGGAGGGGTTCAAGGCCAGGCTGGACGGGGCTTGGAGCAACGTGGTCTGGTGGGAGGTGTCCCTGCCCAGGGCAGGGGGTGGCACTGGGTGGGCTTTCAGGTCCCTCCCAACCCAAACCATTCTGTGATTCTATTGTATGATTAAACCGAATACACTTTCTTGTTGAATCCGGGTCTTGCTTTCCAGGGGAAGCTAAACTAAAGCGCCCCCCGACTCACCCTCTGGGTACTAAATACCGGTCAGCATTGGGGTGGTTCAATGCATCACTCAGCAATTCTCATTTGTGAGAGCAGCTTCTAGTAGAGCCAAACCTCTTCCTCCCTAAGATCTTCCTCCTTATTGTAGCCCAGGTCACAAATGGAGACAAATCCCTGAAAGGCCGTGGGTAAGACCTGAATGCTGCTTGCTCCGCTCTGCCGGAATCAGCAGGACATTGAGCGCTGGCCTCGGAGAAGGTGCCACCAGAGAAAGGGGGATACGGGGAGGAAAAGTCACTTGGCTTTAAGCATGTATTATTTAAATTATTCAGTTTCTCCTAAAACAGCCCATTGAATAATACATCGCGGTCACTGTTGTTTCTAAATGCTTGCACTTAGACTGAGGTTAAAATGAAGTGCTAAAATGCCACTTGGCGCTTGGGTTCCTCTGGAGATGCCACCGAGCAGTGCCTGGGTCCCAGCAGCTCTTCTCCCCCCGTCTCCAAGCTCTGGGTCCCGCGTTTGGGGGTCCCCCACACGCCCAGTACCACCAGACTGATTTTAACAACCCCAAAGCACTGAAAATAACAAGCTCGGGCTTGTTTCTGTTTGCTTTCTCCATTGCTGGCCAAACTCTCTGGAGTCATTTGTCAACAGCTTGATTCCTTCTTTGTTAAAGTGGAGTTTTGACCTAATTGCGCTAATCCCTGCTTTACGGAAAACCTTTGAAGTGCCCTATGCCTGAGTCACAAAATGGAGCGGTGACGGAGCACAGAGACTTGTTTTCCCTTTCTTTCCCATCCTGTCCCCGAAATGGGCACGCACAGAGAGATTTCTGCATTTGAGGAGAATTTCTGCTTGAGACCCCCATAGCTCAGGTGTGGGTTTCAGGTTTGTTTAAAGGACTGGGGGAGTCAGGAGCAACTAGCTCTGCTTCACGCTTACCTGCTTCTCAATTTCTGCTTAATGTTTAATAGTAATAACACAAATAGAAGCCCAACCCCCGAAGAGCTGTTTGAGAGGCCTGACATTTATGCATTGTGTGCAGGAATGATTTAGCATTTAAAAACAAAATAAATCTCTCTCTGTAAGGTGGTTGATTCTTCTAAGTGATTGGCAATGAGGCAAACACGGGCGTCTAGTGGGCTCCTGCTAAAAGAAAACTTCCCTTCTGTGGATCTGCCGTCCTCCTCCGCGGAGTGGTGAAGTTTCCCCTGAAACCTGGCTGAGCGTCCAGCAGGATAATTAACTGCTGTTTGGGAAAAGCCTTCAAATGCGCAAGCGTTAAATCTTACTGTTTTTTTTTTTTTTTACTATTAGATTATTTGGCTTGTGCAAGAAGGATGCAATCTCAACAGCCAAGTCCTCTGAGATCTATTAATGTCCTCACAGACGTAAGTGAGGATGCTAATAATGAGAAGCCCAATGTGTGCTGAGCTCCAAGAGCGGCCAGACAGGAATCACAGAATCACAGAATGGTGGGGATTGGCAGGGACCTCTGGAGATGATCCAGTCCAACCCCCTGCCAGAGCAGGGTCACCCACAGCAGGTGGCACAGGAACGCCTCCAGGCGGGTTTGGAATGTCTCCAGAGACGGAGACCCCACCACCTCTCTGGGCAGCCTGTGCCAGGGCTCTGCCACCCTCACAGGAAAGAAGTTCCTCCTCATGTTGAGGTGGAACTTCCCATGGTCAAGTTTGTGCCCGTTACCCCTTGTCCTGTCGCCGGGCACCACTGAAAAGAGCCTGGCCCCATCCTCCTGACACCCACCCTTTCAGTATTTGTAAGAGTTGATAAGGTCCCCCCTCAGTCGTCTTTTATCCAGACTGAAGAGACCCAAATCCCTCAGCCTTTCTCCATGAGAGAGGTGTTCCAGTCCCCTCAGCATCTTGGTAGCCCTTTGCTGTCCCCTCTCCAGCAGTTCCCTGTCCTTCTGGAACCGGGGAGCCCAGCACTGGACACAGCACTCCAGATGTGGCCTCCCCAGGGCAGAGCAGAGGGGGAGGATGACCTCTGCTGGCCACGCTCTTCTTGATGCCCCCCAGGATGCCATTGGCCTTCTTGGCCACGAGGGCACATTGCTGGCCCATGGGCATCCTGTTGTCCCCCAGGACTCCCAGGTCTCTTTCCACAGAGCTGCTCTCCAGCAGGTCACCCCCAACCTGTCCTGGTGCAGGGGGTTATTCCTCCCCAGGGGCAGCACCCTACACTTGCCCTTGTTGAACTTCAGGAGGTTCCTCTCCATCCAGCTCTCCAGCCTGTCCAGGTCTCGCTGTACGGCAGGATGAGTGCTCAGATGGCTTCTTGCGTAGCTGCTGCTTGCAGGATCAGGCCATGAAGGCAGCTGGAAAAAACCTGATTAGTGCAAGGTCCTGGTTTGCCCCAATGGGATGGGCTGGAGCAGGGACAAAGGAGGAGGAGGCTGCCGATGGGAAGGGACAGCTCTGCACAACCTGTGGCACCCTTGCCCCCCAGGCAGAGGAGGGGTCTGGGACATAGCTCGCCATGCTTGGCACAGGCGTACCGCCTGTGCTGGGAGACCTGGAGCAGTTAAAAGCCCAAACAGGCCCAGAGAGGCTCTGGGGAGCAGCTGGCGTCTGCAGCAGAGGCGCAGAGCGGTGCTGTGCCCCGGTGCAAGCTGACCCTGCAGCTAGTGAACGTCATGCAACTTCCCCGGCTGCGGGATGAGCCTCACAGCAACCCCCCGGCTCTGGTGGGAACTTGGAGAAAGCGGCTGTTATGACAGAAGCTCCTTCGGTTTGCAATTTTTTCTCCTAGCCATCGTGTGCGCTGACCTTTCCTTAACAAGAGAGAAGAGCGTGAGAAGCCTGAAAGGGGGGGGAGGAAGGAGGTGCTGGGGGGGACACAGCAAGTAACAGAGATGTTGTCCATCCTGCTGCACGGTGGCTGACCACTGCGGTAGCCCACCTCTGGCCCCAGAGCCACCCTGTCGTTGATGGAGGCTCTTCACGCTGCTTCGCTTTGCTTTGTTCCAAGGTCTCCTCCTTCCTGGGGCTGCTCCAAACCCACTGGCTCCAGCAGTGACTCCTGATCTGCATCGGTGAGGGAGAGGAACGCCGTGTCCCCTATCATTTCTTGAATTATTATTGGGTATAAAAGTCGCCACTAAGTCACCCAAACCCGCAAAGCGGCGTTTGAGGAGCAGTCTAATGTTTCGGATACCTTTGGAAGTGCCTCATTACCATGCGATGGGAGACAGCTTCTGCATGAGCCTCGCAGAAATACTCCTCTAATGTATCTCTTCACAGGGTTTTTGCATATAATATTAAGCATTAAAATAATTTAATAGGGCATAAGTCAAGTTTTACTGTGGTGCCACTGCACAGGAAAAAAAAGGAACTCCTGGAAAGGCACCTGGATACAGCGTGGCCTCCTTTGTAGTGGGAGCAATTTATACATTCAATATACTTTCCGTTGGTTCTGCCGTAAATACCATCTCGAAGCTTGTGTGCTCTCTGCGCCATACGACGGGTCTTCATTAGAGTCTGCAGCCACACGACTCTTACTCGGGCTGCCCGGTCTGCCACGATCCAGCCTCGCGTGGCACTTTGACCGTGCACCGTGTCGCCCGCTGCCTGACCTGCTCACGAGCTGTTGAGCCCGCGCCGGTGGCGGGGAGCGGGGAGCGCAACATCCCTCCGGAGTTAAACGCGGAGTGCCTTCCCCTCGCTGCACCAAAGCTCTCAGCCTGCTGGCTCCGCGTGGGGCTAGTTCACAGCAGTGCCCCCGCAATTTTACCCCCCAGCCCCCACCGCGAGCAGGATGCCCACGGCGTGACAGCCCGGGGTTGGTAACTGTTGGCAGCGCTTCATTTTCGTAGGTGAATGCTCTGGGCTGATCCCTTCGGGGCTGCCTCCCGGCGGCACCTCTTCAGTTGATTAATCGCCAGGAGATGATAAATGAAAACATCAGCTTGAGAAATGCCTGCCCCGCGCTCCCAGCAGAGGCAGCAGTGCACGGTGAATAGTTTTCTCCCATCTCTTCTGCTTTGGTTCCCGTGTGCTCTCCCCTTTCCCCCCGCCCCGGCTCCTGCTCAAGCCATGGCCATCAGCGGGAGGTGTGATGAGTTGCACTTGAACCGTGGGGGATGGCTGGCAACATAATCAAAACACTGTCTGGAGTGGGAACCTAGGTATCTTGTTCCCATGGGAATGTGACTATAGGTCAATTATCTCACTCCATAAATAGCGGACAGCCCAAGAGCCCTTTGGCCTCTCCTGCACCACCGTGGCTGCACGCCAGGATCTCCCCTTGAGTGGGGACGCTCGCTTAAGGCTCTGCTCCTCGAGGTTGAGAGATTCCTTGCCGCAGCGGATTCTCGGTAAGTGACTAATAGCACGTTAAACTTTGAAATCTTAGCTAAGTGATATGAAGGATTGATTGCGCATATATAATCCTTTAGATATAAACTGTTGACCAAGTCTGGGACTAGGATTGGATCCAGCCGCACCTCGACTCCTCTCAGAGAAGGAGTTTAGAAAGCCAGGGGGTCCTTTCTGAGCCTCGTGACACAACGGGAGGGTCTCCCCGAGAGCTCGTCTGACCCTGGCCTCTGTGCAGTAAATAATCGGGTGTACCCTGGCATCGAATCTCGTAAAACACTGTTGCATTCACTACTAACTTTGTTAAATCACTGTTTTATGTCAATAAATATTTCACTACTACTCTCTTAGAAGTGAAGTTAATCACTCCGCCTGCGACAGTTCCCTCCGTAGAGCTGTGTCTCATGCGATTCCCTCGTGCTCGGGAGCCCCCTTCGTGCTCAGCCCCACTCACTGCGAGCCGGAGAAGAGACGGGTATTGCAGCTTGATGGGGAGAGGAGTGCTACGAGCATCCTTCCTCCCTGACAGCAGCATCCCACGACCAGAATGTCCCAAACTCCTGCACGCTGCGTGTTTCAGCCTTTCACGCCGTGCTTTGGGTCCTCCGGAGATGGGGGTGGGGGGGGTGGGGGCGTGCGGGGAAGAGCTTTTGAGCCGCATCTGCTGTGTCTCTGCATTTTCAGTTCTACAAAGGATGCAAAACTCTTCACAGAACTGGTTGGTTGGCTGCGTATTTAGCTGCCCCCTGCAAAATCTGTGTCTTAATCACAGTTAAGAGCTAGTTTGGAAAGGTTTGGGTCTGGCTGGGATTTTATGCCATGAAATTTTCTGCAATTTCTGTAAGTTTTGTGTCCTGTAGTGGGAGAGAAGACTTTTCAAATTCTTTGTAAAAAAAGGGGGAGAACCCCAGCACTGGAGTGCAGAGATTTTCCACGGCTCTGGGAGGTATTTCTGAAGTGAATGTGACTGAAACTGGTACGTACTTGCAAAAAAAGTTCTAGTTCTGAATTATCTCACTTTTGGATAGGTGAAGTGATTTATCCGGATATTCTTGATGTACAGCTCTATTGGCATCTGCAGTGTCTTTAAGTGATGCATCCCTCTGAAGGCTCCGCTGCCTCTGCTGTGTGATCTGCTCCCAAGGAACTCCAGAGAGGTAGTGATTTATCAGCCACCGCTTTTTGGGGTGAGGAAAAGGCTAATGCTTTATGGATCTATCAGCATTCCTGTATGGCGCACGGAATACAATATCCTGCCAAAGAGAGGAGGGATGTCTGCTACCTGGCAATCCATCATTTCTCCCAGTGCCCCATGGCAAATGCGCTTTTCTTTTTTCCATCAGACAGTATGCGAGGACTGTTATATAGTGAAGAGCTTCTCCCTTCTCCTCCTCCACAAATGGCTATGAAAGCCTGAAAATGCAACTCCTGCAGGGTGCAGAACAAGATGGAAAGGGTCGTTTTGACAGGGAGAAGCCGTCATTGCCTGCAGCTCTTGGTTTCAGCAGGACACTCGAGATCTCAAGCGTTGCAGCTGGGCCGTGCTCAGCACAACAGGGTCACAGCGGGGATGAGAAAGCCAGGCCAAAACATGCCCACGTAGGCTGCCGGGTACGTGCAGAGAACATGCAGATGTGGCAACAGATGCTCCAGGGTTTTTCTTTTCTCCCCTGCCCCACGGTGATCTCCTCTGCTATAGGCAAGGCTCAGCTGACCTTGTCCCCGCGGAGCTCAGCCATCCCTTCGGCTGTGGAAGAGTAAGTGGAATGCGTTGATAACCTGGCGAGTGTCTACTGAGGAATACGAATCCCTCTCCTACGTCTCTCCTTGGTGTTTTAATTGATTCAGGGTTTTCCCAGTGGAGAACTTCATAAGAGCATTTGATAAAATCAGCTGCACACGATCCTGCCTCTCATTACTTACAGGCTTGAGGCAGGTAGATGATTAAGTGAAATTTTTACGGTGTGAGCAGTTGTAACAAGGGAAATTATCATCCTGGATATGAGACAACGACTTGGCTCTTACTACATCTGCTGGCAGACAACTAACCCGGTGACTTTGCCTCTGATCTTGGAGCAAGTCGCCTGCTTTCTCCTCCAGGACAAACCTGCGCTTGCTCCCCTTCCACATTAAAAGGACAAGTCGCATGGGCGTGCAGAGCTCAGGAAAATGGCTTCAGGCTTCCTTTGGGCTGTTGCCCAAAGTCCTGGTGGAGGTCAGGGGGTCTGCGATTGTCACCTGGGGAATGCTTCTGCAGGCACCGGGGTGGAGAGTGTCCTTGGGGCTCGGGGACGGGGCTGGGTGTGCTACAGAGCACAGCAATATTGTTGGGCCATGGATGGGATGGGATTCACCCCCCATCTCCCTCTGCCTGCATCCTTGGGCTTATTACCCCCAGGGCAATCAGCAATGCCAGCGTGAAACTGGGAGAAATGAGTGAAAATCACTTGCTCCATTAGGGAAAGTCTTCAGTTAAAATGTGAGTTCTTTTTTTCCCTGCCGCTGGATTTATAACCTAAAACAGTGACTGAAAGAAAGAGCTGCCGCTTGGTTTTGCTGTGTGTTTCCGCAAGCTTTAACTCGCTTCTGACATAACTCCTTGTTGATAAATAAACTTTATTTTTGCAGGGAGTCATTGTCAAGATAATGACGGATACCGCTGTGAAGCCAGATCCAGTAAAGAGCAGTAATGTTGTTTTCTAATTTGGTTTCCAATCTTAAAGCACTCCCTCATCTTAGCAGAGATATCTAAATGCCGCCTATTTGGCGCTGTGTGTAATTCTTTGCTATAATGGCATGCTTGACAATATCTGTGTACTTACCTGGAACAGTAAAAGCCGCCTCTACTTAAATGAAATACACACAGCAGGTTTGAAGATGAACACAGGAGACGCTTGAACGCCTTTTAGACAACTGTAATTCAGCCCATAAATGTAATATAGATTGCAATAGCGTATATAAAGGAGAGCTTCAAATACCAGCCTTTGTATTTTGCAACTCGGTCCAATTGATTCCTAACCTACAGCAATATTGTACCCGAAACGCAAACTGTTGCATAAACATAACGAATCCATCACTGAATCAGTGAAGGAGATGCAGAAAAGATCCGTTATCTATCCAGCGCCATGCGGCTCACATGAGCCGAAGCACGGGTGCCGGTATTTCGTGGAAGGAAAGGGGAGAAAAGAAAATACGGAAAGGATGAATCCTCATCCGTATCACTGAGCGCCCGCCCGCTCTTCACTCTGCTGAAACCAGGTGCAATTTGCACCATGGAGCACCTGCTCCTCTAAGCAAAATGAAATTTCCGGATTCCTTCAGAATTCCTGCAAAGCGGGGCTTTTTGCTGCCCGGTTAATGGAAGTTTTGTCAGCCGTGCTTACTAGACACAATAAATGGATAATAAATAGCGCAGTCTGCGGACAGCAACAGGCTCCGACAATCCATTAACCAGCGAGACATGTTGCGCATTCCAGCTTATTAGTCTCATATCCATAATATATTTTAACAATCTCTCCCTGGCAGGCATTTTCTTAGAACAAACACACAGGTCAGACTTTCATTTTTCATCCCTCTTCAGAATTTCCGAGTGAAAAAGCGCTGGTAGCGAGTCATTCGCGATAATCTGGTCCTGTATTTGCACTGGAAATTTTAAATAGATTTTTTTCCCGTTTTTCTGCTTATACTTCTCTCTTTGTTTTTCCCTGCAGAAGCAGCATTGTGCAGGCTGGGGGCGAGCAGCGAGGAGACAGCCTGGGCAAAGACAATTTTGGCAATTTTTTGCACATGGTCCCTGTTTGTTTTTTTTTTTTTTTTTTTTTTTTTTAAATAAAGCCTTCCCTCCCCCTGCCCTGCTCGCCTCCCATTTTACACAGCTGCTTGCCGAGCAACGAGCAGCGTGGGCCCCTTCCAGGTGAGAACACATTGCTGGCATTTAGGGTTTTCTTTGCTGGTGGGACGCAGCTGGGCTGTCCTGACCCCGGCTGGTGACCTGGTGAGGGTCCCCGTGTCCCCTGGCTGGGGGACTCAGGGTTTGAGGGGCTCTGTTGGGGCTTCAGCTTGGTGACCGAGGGGTTCCCAACAGCTCCAGCTGGAAACTGGTGGGGAAATGCCTCGGGGGAGCAATTCATGCCCACTCATGGCTGCCTGTAGCCCCTCTGGTGGCTTGTCCAGTGCACACCCAATGGCACCCTGGTCCCCTAGGCACCCCTGGGCCCCCTCAGAGCCCAGGTTATGTGGGGCTCCTGAGACAGCCCTGCACTTGGCATTGCTCTGCGCTCGCCGCAGAGTTCCCACGTTGGGGAACCACATCTGCAGTGGGCATCAGGATTGGTACCGGGACCGGGCAGTGGACACTGGTACCAGGACCAGGCAGGGGGCACCGGCAGCAGGCACTGGGACCGGGTACAGGGACTGGCCAGTGGACATTGGCATTGCATACTGTAACCGGGACTGGGCAGTGGACACTGGTACTGGGCAGGGGGCACCGGCAGCAGGCACCAGGACTGGGTAGCAGGACTGGGCAGTGGACACCGGCATCGGGTACCAGGACTGGGCAGTGAACACCAGTACTGGGACCAGGCAGGGGGCACCGGCAGCGGGCACCAGGACCGGGTACGGGGACCGGGCAGTGGACATCGGGACCGGGCAATGGACATCAGGACCGGGACCCGGACCGGGCAGTGGACGCCGGCAGCGGTCACCGGGACCAGATACAGGGACCGGGTAGTGGACACCGGTACCGGGACCGGGCAGGGGGCACTGGCAGTGGGCACCAGGACCGGGTACGGGGACCGGGCAGTGGACATCGGGACCGGGACCCGGACCGGGCAGTGGACGCCGGCGGCGGTCACCGCCACCGGAGGGCCCCGGGGCTGCAGCGCGGGGCGTGGCGGGGCGTGGCGTGGCGTGGGCCAATGAGCGGCGGGGCGGTGCCGCGCGCGGGGAGAGTTTGCCAGGCGGCGGGGCGGGCGCCAATCAGCTCGCGGGGCCGGCTGGGCGACGGCCAATAGGGGCGCGGCGGGGCGGGGCGCGTGGAGCCGGTCCTCGCGCTCCGGGGGTGCCGGGCGAGGCGCGGGGCTCAGCTCCGCTCCGTCGTCCACAGCCCGGTGCCGGCGGGGATGCCTGCCGGCGGGGAGTAGAGCGGCGCCCCGGGAGGATGTCGGGGAGCGGCGGAGCGCTGCTGTTGCTGCTGGCCGCGCTGCTCGGTGCCCCGGGGGCCGCGCAGCCGGCGGGGGAAGCCGCCTGCCGCCCGGTCCGCGCCGCCTTCCAGGTGCTGCAGCCCGGAGCCAAGTGGGTGCCCGAGAGCCCGGTGCCAGGTGAGGCTGCCCGGCCCCCTAGCCTGTCGCCGTTTCCTCTTCTACCCCCCTCCCCGGGCTCGCCGGTGTGTGGAGGGCGGCTCCGGGGGCCGCTCGGGTGCGGGGCGAAGCGGGCTGCGCTCTGCGGCCGCGGGACGCCGCGGAGCCGGGTGCGGGCTGCCCGCTCTCCCGCCGCCCGCGGGGGGCTGCTCTTCCCCGGCAGCTGGGGTGCGGGGCTGCCGGCCGCCGGGTGCGCGCTGCGGGTGCGCCCCTGCAGTGGAAATCTGGATGGAGCCGGGTCCTTTACGGCTCTCGTTTTGTTTAGGGGCGGGGGGGGGGGGCTTTTACCTAGAGGTAGCTCAAACTTCTGCTGCCGGGCGGAGTTGTCTGCAGAACGGCCGTTTTCGCAATGCCGGTGTCGGGGAAGGGGGTACCGGTGTGAGGTGCCCGGGCACGGCGGCGTCCCTGCCACCGGGCACCGCGGCATCCCTGCCGGCTCTGTCTCTGCCAGAGGTCTTTCCTCCATGTGTCGTGTGCCTGGCAGCCAGCGGTGCAGGGAGCGAAGCCGCCATCCGAGGGAAGTCCCGCTTTGTAAATCCCTGGAGCTGTGGCTGGGGACGAGGGTCGGGACGCTCGGAAGAGCGTCCCGACCCTCGTCCCCAGCCACAGCTCCAGAAATGGGGCTGGAACCGGGCACCGCTGCGGGGGCACTGTCGGGCAGCGATGGCCCAGGTGGGAGGCTCTGCGAAGCGGGGCAAGGTGTTACTCCGCTGTGCAATTAGCATTACAGGTGGTAATTACAGCCTGCGTGGTACAGCACTAAACCTCACCACCTACATCCCACAAGGCTGCTTTCAGTGTATAGGCTTTCTTCCTATTTTAAATTGTAAGTGAGATAACTGAATTGCGTGCCTTTTAAAGGTCTTTTTTTCTTTCAGCTTTTCGGTGAGTAGGGAGTGTCGGCTCTGGGAGCGTGTGTATGTGCAGGGAGAGGTTTTGATCGCTGCGTTACGGAGCTGCCTGGAGAAGTCAGGTGCTGTTGCGTTAGGTTAAACACGCAGCGGAGAACGCCTGCCCTGGAAAGCTTACGATCAAAGTATGAAAATGAAGAGATAACAGGCAAATGTGACAGGCAGGGGAGGTACAATGAGATCATCGCCAGCAGCTGCTGCTTTTAATAATGATGTGTTGAGTTACGCTTCTCGCATTCGGGATTGCACAGGCCAGAAATACAAGAGTCGCTTCAGCAGCGATCCGCAGCCGCGCAGGAGGGGAAGGGGAGAAGTGAGGGGTGCCGAGGGCTGCTGGTCTGCTGGTGCAAATCCCAAATCCTCTGGTCTGTAGGACGGTAGCAATGCCTCAGCTTACTGCAGCTGTGAGGTCTAGAGGGAGGGTTTAGGTGTAAGTCCTGGTGAGAGAGTACCTCCCCTCTCCCCTCCTATCCTTACCTCCCCTTCCCCTGTAATTTTTTGACTCTTTTCTTAATGCTCCCTTCAGCCTAGCTGCGGGAGCAGCATCTCTTCTCTCTCCGTCCCGCAGGGTCCCCTGGTCAGTGTGGAGGTAGCGCTGGAAATACTCTGCAGTGAAATATTTGCAGGGAGGGGAAAGGGCTGCTCTTATCACCACTAAAATGCCAGACCCTCTTGTTTGTTTGTAATCAAAGAACTGTCTTCCCTTGCTTCCGTGAAAGTCAGTGAAATGTTTGCTTTGATCCCTAGGTAGCTTTCTTGGGGTGGATTTTCACAGGGAGAGGTGATGGAGGGGAGGGCAGCGGGGTGCTCCTGGCGGGTCCCCGCAGGCTGTGCTGTGAGGGGTGGGGGGCAGCTGGAATCCTCCCTGTTGCAGTGTCCTTCCCCAGAAACCGGTGGCATCCTCCATCCTGGCCTGGGCTGTGCTTCCCACGGGTGCTGTTGCCTGTGCGTCTTCCTTTCCTGGCAGGGTTCAGGTTGCTGGAGTTGCTCGTTGTGCTCCTGCCCCCCTGGGAGCCCCAGCCACATCCCTGGTATTCCGGAGGAGTGCGGAGCCCTCTGCAGAGCCCATGGGTAGCTGGATCGATACCTCCTAACAGAGCTGGTGTTTCAAGTGAATGCTTCCAGCTTGTTATGATGATAAAGTTCCCGCATATCAAATCGAAAGTGGATTTTACATTTGCCTAAGTGCATAAACTTGATCATAATTAAAGCAATGACTGCTTGCTTATACCTTGGATCTGGCCCATCTCGTGTGACTCTGTGTAGTAATTACACTTCAGAGCACTCGCTTCTTCTAGTAGCAGCTGCATAAATCTCTGTAATAGGGGAACATCACTCAAGGACCGTTTTCCCGGCTTCTGTTTATTGCTTTTCTTCCTTCCGTACATCTGTCAATTAAAAAAAAGTTTGGGAGTTCCCAGCCACAAAACACCACGGAATCAATTCTGAGAACCTCTGCCTATAGATCGTATCACCCTGGAGAAACCAAAGGTTTAAACAACTTATTTAAAGTGTGGGGTTTTTTTTTTTTGACACAAACAGAAAACAATGAGTTCTGGAAGCCACGTTCTGCGTTATGAGCAGTTGTGGCTCAAAGGCGTAAGTAGAGGAAAAGCTGCTGAGTTGCAGCGCAGGCAGGAGAAATGTCCCACGGCTCCATCTTACTGGATCAGTGGTGCGTGGGCTGGGGGGGGGGCACAGGCACAGTGCTCCCTCTGGAGAAGCCCAGCCATATTTTTAATTAAAAAAAAAAAAAGGCAATTCTGATAAATGTGAGGGAAATGTCGTGCTGTTTCATGAGCGGTATTAACATTCCGGGAGTAATTCTAGCTGAAGGCGTGCATCAGGCGGCGAGCAGAGACTTGGGCTCCTCCTGTCCTGCCACCTGGGGAGGGGGATTTTGCAGCTCTGGAGCCTGCTTTGGCACACTCGGAGGTGGGGAGCAGCACGACCTAACTACTGTCAGCTGTGGCTGATTGTTCCGAGGGGTGGGAGGACGTAATCCATGCCAGCAGCTGTGCTCGACGAGAGGCCTCGTGCTGGAGAGGGGCGAAGGCAGGGTGATGGGGGAGAGCTATTCATAGGCTTCTCTGAAGTTGCGACTCGGTGCCGCGGTAACTTCCTCCACTGCTCACATTCATTAATAACTAAATTCTCTTTTTCTTACGCTGCCTGTCTGGGTTTTCGTCTTCCTTTTGTCTTTTCCCTGCATAATTTGTCATGTAAACCCAGTAACTTGAATTTCCTTTTTTTTTTTTTTTTCCCCTGATGTGTTTCTCTTTCCTCTTTGCCATCCGGATTTCTTTGTGTCGGTGGTGACGCGCCAGATAATCGGGCTGGTGCGTGTGGGTAGAGGGGAAGGGGCGAGCTGCCGCCTTGCGGAGACAGGGAGAGGGGATGGATATCTCTGCCCGTGCTCATGTGGAAGCTGAGGAATATTTTTCTCGGAAGAAATACCTGCTGGCGGCTCTGTCTGCCTCCTCCCACAGCGGAGTGCAGTTTCCAGCTTTTTGTTCATTCTCTTTGATGGAAGCACGTATGGATTCACCTGAAGAAAATAGAGGAGATGAACCTTTTGCTTTCGGAGGGGGAGGTGTAAAGCTTTACAGCTGGCTGCCTGAGTGTGTCAAGCTTTCTTCTCTGTCCTTTTCTTCTTTTTGGCAGCTGGTGTGTGCCAACATACAACTCGAAAACTAAAAATCCCAACTCTTCCCGCCGGACTCCATGCGCTCTTGCTCGCGAGCTGGCTCCCTTTGGACTCCTGCTCTTTTTTTTTTATTCTGTGTTTCCTGAGTGGGACTAAGGATACTCCTTCCCGCGCGGCCTTTCCGTTTAGCTTAGCGCGGTGCTTTAAGATCTTAGTTTACTAGATAATTGAGTTTTCTGTTCTGAATTATTTCAGGCCTGCAAGTTGCTCTCTTGATAGTTAAGAGAGTGGGAGCAGAACCCTAAAATTTAGTAACCTCCTCAGGCAGTGGTTTTATAGCAAGATCATTAATGTCCTTTTTTTTTTTTTTCTTTTCTTCCCGGGGGTTAATTTTAACAGCATCCTGAACAGTGCTCTTCCCAGCCTTGGGAATGGCTGTCGGGTGCATGCGTGTGACTGTAAGAAATGCGTATGGTGGGTAGGTGCCCACAAATTAACTCCATGTTTTTGATGACGGTGTTGTTGATTCGTTTGTTAGGAAGAAACTCAGTCTGTAAAACCTCTCTGTTTTCTCCGTAACTACTTCTTTTAAAAGATGCAGCGCTACAGAGCGTTGTATTGGTGTGGCAATCCTCTGGCCAACGCTGCAAGACTTGGGGAGGAATCCAGAGTCAGATGGCCTTGTGAAAGACACGATGGAATGGAAAATAAAGGATCGTTAAGCAGTAATAAATATCCCACGTCGTACCCATATTGTTCCAACTTCAGTCACCTATTGGATGAGGATGGTTTGTAATTTATATCTCTGTAATTAGGTTTTAAAAAGATCAGCACTTAAGCTGGGTTTTGAACGGTAGCACTTCCTTTTGCCCCCAAATGCTGAGCATTAAAAGCTGGTGACAGATGCATGACCCCCTAGTCACGTAATTTAAAAGGTCTTTAATAATAATAATAATACTAATAATAAAAATAAAAAAAACAACTATTGAAATAGCTGGGGAAAATCTACTACATTTAGAAGTTGAATCACTGCTTTTGTCTGTTTAAAGCGTGATGCTGACTGTGAAACGATTAGAGAAAGAAAATTAACACAATGCAGCAGCTTTTTTTATGTGTAATATTAACAAACGGGTGAGTAAAGAGGGTGGGATGAAGCCCTCTGAGGTTTCTGGACCGCGGGGGGTGAGGGGTGCTGCTGTGCGGGGTACCAGAGCCCCCGCCGCTCGCGAAGGAGCCTGCAGCCGGGTAACATTCAGCAGCAGTTCTGATTTTGGCCATGCCTGGGGGAAATTTGGGGGGAATGTTAATCTGATTTCGGCTGCCGTTGGATTGGGTGGGCAGGCTTGCGTGCCTTGTCTGCCCTGCTGACAGGGCTGGAGCGATCCTGGGATGCTTAAAATTGGAATACAGCCCTTCAGCCTCACGGAGGGATTTGCGACTGTCTGCAGATGATCTCAAGGGTTGTTTTTGGTTTTTTTTTTTTTTGACATTTAATCCATTGAAATTATTGTCACTTCTGCTGTACTAACCGCCCATCTGTGGGAATAATTTTACATCAAAGTCAAATTTAATGCTTTAAATTCGCTGCTCCCTGGTCTTCAGGAAAAATTCCCCGTGTCGGAAGAAGGAGGCAGAGGCTGGGCGCTGCTGGAGTTACCGCGGCTCTAGAGATTAATTCTGTTGGTGAGGAGCGTATGCAAAAATTACTGGAGCATTTACACTGCTGTTCCCCAAGATGGCATAAATGGCACAGCGCTCCGAGGGTGCCAGGCGTCATCATGCCCATGGAAGGGGCCGCATCCAGCCCCTTCGGACCCATGGGAGCCAGGTGTCAGAGGGTCAGGCTCCGGTGCTCGGCGTTGCATGGGTGTCACTAACCTTGCCAGGATTGGGATGTGAGCATCCAAGCGCCGCTGGAGTAATTGGCGGGACACTTTCTTTCTTTCCAAAAATGAATTTGTGATGATTTATGGCGAAAGGAGGAGGTGGTTTGCAAAGGCTGAGGCTGGCGTTACAAGGTGTAAATGGCTTGAAACTTTAAGAAAAAGGGGTATGTTTGTAGGTTGGGAGATAAAAACAGTCTTAACAGTAAGGGCCGTTAGGCAGCGGGATGGGCTTTGCTGTCTCACAGGTTGGAGCTGTCACTGGAGGTGTTTGTGATAGGTAAAGTGCTCCGAGGGGGTGGATTGGGAGGCAGGGGGTAGGATTTGGTGACTCACAGGACCTTTTCCATTGCATTTATGGAGCCAAAAACGTGTGGCAGCTTAATTCATGCTAGTGTCTGATCCATAGGCTTGTGGTTTGTTTCCAGGCGTTGGTGTTTTTCCATCCACCGCGCTTCTGGAGCGTGCACGGCTGGCACAGCTCCTAGCGCTTGGGGTGCAGGGTCTGGGGCTCCATGAGTGCAGAACAGGGTCCTCCCAGGTTCTGCAGCACAAGTGCAGAAGAGCGTCCTCCAAGCAACGGCGTGGATAAACCCCAAACATCCTCACAGGTCAAAAAGTGCTGTCCCTGCTTCACTGATGCCCGCTGGGGTCAGCGGGGTGGGTTGGTGGCTCCTGGGTGACTCGAAACCCTCTTGTCCTTACCATTGGGACTTACAGACGGGAGTGTTCGGGTCTGCTCGCCATCTGGGAGAGTCATATCCAGAAAACAGCTGGCAGATGGGAGCCAGGCCCCTCTTCCCTGGCCCTCTGTAGCCATGCTCTGCCCCAGGAAGGACCTCATCCCCCGGGGGCTGATAAGAGCCTGTCCTGCCTGCATTGACGTGTTGCACTTACCACGATGTTTCTGGTCGCCGCTGTTAGTTGGCTCTCTCTGTAAAACATTTTAAGCTGTCAGCGTTAATTCCCAGGCTTTTTCCTCCTCCTCCTCCTCCGTGGTTGCTCTGCTACAGCGTGTGTCTGTCTTTTTACTTACTTCACAGAACTAAAATTCCATTTAAGGGGAGAAATGGGCTTAATTGCTAGAAAGAAGGATGGGAGGTGAGTAGATGACCTTGCTGCTTCCTATCCCTGCCTTTAACTTCCACAGATCTCTTAATTGCCAACTCTCAGATTTTTCTATATTGGTGTTTCCATTAATCGTGGAAGGCTTTCTTTTTTTTTTTTTTTTAATTTGAAAAGTGTCCTAATATAATAAATGTAGGAGGAAATAAGCTCTGTATTAACAAAAAATTTATGGCTGTATTTTAGTGTTAAAGGGACCACGCTAAGCCTTTCTGTGGTGTAAATTGACTTGAATTTTACTTTAAAAAACCCTCTTTAACTTGCTGTTGTGTAACCACTTTTCTCATTAACGCAGTGTCTCGCTGTTTTGTGCTTTTATGGTCCCTGTTATATTTTTTTTTTCTCCGATGGGTGACGTAGCTGTCGCCCTGCTCCTCTGGCGTGTGTCACGAAGTGCTGAGGCTCGATCTTCAGGTGTCAGTGGTGCTGACTGTGCATTGGACGGCTTGATGAAGGCATTTACGCTGCGCACCCCGTTCTGTAGCAGGGGAAACTGAGGCAGCAGGTGGGGATGGAGCTGGGATGGTGTCGTGGGTCCAGCCTTGGGCTGTGCCTCCTTCTCTCCCCTTTGCCATGCAGTGTTTTGCAGCAACGGTGGGACTCGCGTTGCTTAAAGCTCCTTTTGGCACGTGAGACGCACGTTGCGGATGAAGCGTTTCATGTTGTTTTTCCCAGGCTGTGCCAGGGGGAGGGATGGGGCTGGGGGGAGGAGGGTTTCTCGAGCCCTGGCAGCTGGTTTTCCCTTGGCGGCGTTGCGTGACTCTTCTTCAGGAGGTACGCGATTGAACTGGGATTAATATTAATCCTGTTCTGCTGCAGTACGCTTACAAAAGTGACTTTTGATGCTTTCTAGTAATTATTGAGAGAAAGGATGTGGTAAAAGACTCTTGAGAGGAGAGGGGAACGTGGATGCATAATCCTTCCGGAGCAAAGATCTAAATTACCAAACTTGCTTTTATTGAGGGGGGGGGAAAACCCCTGCCCCGTAGCAAATGGGAAGGCAGAGCAAGGGCTGAGGGATGCGGGGAGCCTTCAGCCCATACTGGGCTGTCGGTGGCTGCCTTGGGGACTGCTCCTAACCCTGCTTCTGGTGGTGCTGGGGCTAACGGGGACCTGCTCCTGCTCGGGCACGCTGCCCTTTGGCTGCTGGATGCTGAAATGGAAGGTTCTTGCTGCTGTCTGGCCCTGGGCAGCCGTTTTTAGTGGTGTTGCGTACTGTTTGAGTTCCTACCAGCAGCATCAGAGGAGAAGTGTTTTGGGGGATCGGGGGGGTATTTGCTTTGAGAGGAGCTTGCTGCTCCGCTTGCGTCGGCAGGGCCACGGTGTGCTGCTGAAAGCTGATTGAGAATGAGACTTTTCTTGTTGCCGCCGCTTCCAGCTCTTCTGTTCTGTCTTCTCCTCTGTCTGAACCCAAAAGATCAATATATTTATTTTTTCTATATTTTATTTATCACTTCTCAGTGAACAACACTTTTGCTAAAATGGTCTACTACGTCTGGGGGCAAGAGCTTTGGGAACGCTTTGGGAATGTCAAAAACCAAAGTTTAGCATCACTGACCAGTGCTTTGAGTTGCAGCTTGGGATGCCGGGGGAAGCGATGCTCCGCTCGCCTCTGTCCCCGGCTCTTGTACCGGGCTGGTGAATGGGTGAGGAGCTGCTCCTGCGGCGGCCCTCGGGACCTGTCCCTCTGCAGTGGGGCTCGCGGAGGTGACGTGATGGACCTCGGGCTTTGCCAGGTGCACCAGAGGAAGGGTGGGATGGTGAAATCGGTGGGAGGCCTTGGGGGATGTATACAATTTAGAAATCTGTGCTTTAAAAAAAAAAAGTCATTATTGTTGTGCCCTCCTGTTGTTACTGTTATTGCTGTGGATGCAAAAGGATGGCGATCGCAGGCAAATAACATAGTTGTTATCTGTTTTAAGTCTTTACGCAAATTATGAGCATATCCTGCGTGCTGAACTACGTGCATTGCTCCGTTCATTGCAAATCCACAGCTTCAAATCCTGGCTCTTTTTTCCGTCTCCTCCGGGTGCCTGTAGCTCCTTCCTGAAGTGCAGGTGGGCTCGCAGGAGGCAGCAGGGTGATGCTCTCCGTCGCTCTGCTCGCCACCAGCCCAGCCACGGACGGAGTGCGTGGGAGCTCAGCGTGCCAGCAGGACTAGTACCCAGCTCCTGAGGGCCACTGCGATCTGGGATCTGTCTTATCCGTCTTCTCCTTCAGCTGAGCCTTGCTCAGGGCAAATTCCAGAAGCATCCTCAATTTACCCAAACAGTAACGGCAGCGATGCCAACGTATGGAGTTGGTTTCCTCTCCACTCCCAGCAATTCTACCTCCTAATGCAAATTTTCCGCCCTCCTTGTGCCTCTCTCCAGGGTCGGATCTGCAAGTATGTATCCCGAAGGGCTCCACGTGCTGCTCCAGGAAGATGGAGGAGAAGTACCAGGCAACAGCCCGCCTGAACATGGAGCAGGTTCTGCAGTCCGCCAGCATGGAGCTCAAGTTCCTCGTCATCCAGAACGCCGCTGTCTTCCAAGGTGGGTGCCAGGGGTGGTCCAGGCTCGTGGTGGGAGGAGGAGGTGCTTCTGCTCCTCTTCCTCAGCACGTGGCAATCAGAAGTGCAGGTGGCTGGAAGCTTTATGTTGCCTTTTTTTTATATGTTTGTATGTATTATATATGCTTATTTATGATAAATAATACACCTGGTTTGGTATATGGCTGCTCTGCAGGGCTTGTCCTAAATATTCCTGTAGCTGAAACAGCAAATGTAAATTTAAAGACTAAACCTCTTCAAGTGCAAATTTAAAAATGAATGAAAAGCCCACTTCTCCAAGAATTAAAATCATAGAATTGTCAGGGTTGGAAGGGACCTTAAAGATCATCTAGTTCCAGCCCCCCTGCCATGGGCAGGGACACCTCCCACTAGATCAGGTTGCTCAGAGCCCCATCCAGCCTGGCCTTAAAAACTTCCAGGGATGGGGCTTCCACCCCCTCTCTGGGCAACCTGTGCCAGTGTCTCACCACCCTCATGGGGAGGAACTTCTTCCTAACGTCCAGTCTGAATCAACCCATCTCTAGTTTTGATCCATTCCCTCTAGTCCTACCATCGCCTGACATCCTAAAATGTCCCTCCCCAGCTTTCTTGTAGGCCCCCTTAAGATACGGGTAGGCCGCCCTAAGGCCTCCTTGGAGCCTTCTTTTCTCCAGACTG
This sequence comes from Rissa tridactyla, assembly GCF_028500815.1. Lineage (NCBI taxonomy): Eukaryota > Metazoa > Chordata > Aves > Charadriiformes > Laridae > Rissa > Rissa tridactyla. Next base: position 27,812,545 of record NC_071474.1, on the reverse strand, counting down.
AACAACCCCAACTCCCTCAGTCTGTCCTCATAGGAGGGGTGCTCCATCCCTCAGATCATTCTTGTGGCCCTTCTCTGGACACATTCCAGCACATCCATATCTCTCTTGTAGTAGGGGCTCCAGAACTGGACGCAGGACTCCAGGTGGGGTCTCAGGAGAGTGGAGTAGAGGGGGAGAATCACCTCCCTCGCCCTGCTGGCCGCGCTTCTCTTGATGCAGCCCAGGGTATGATTGGCTTTCTGGGCTGCTAGCGCACACTATGGCTCATGTGGAGCCTCTTGTCCACTGGCACCCCCAAGTCCTGTTCTTCAGGGCTGCTCTCAAGCCAGTCACTGCCCAGCCTATATCTCTGCAAGTACCGTCTTGTGTGACTCTGCCAGTCCCAAGCCCTGTGTTGCAGCAATGGGATCTGCTTGCAAAACCCGGTGTAACACTTGGTAAGCATCTGACTAAAATGTGTGTTATTGATTATTGTTATCCACCGTGAAACGAAGTTGGTTATTCCATGTGAAGGTGGGTCGAGGCTGCCTCACTGCCCTCGTGCTCGCCACGGGCTGTTCCCGTGCTTGGTAAGCTGATGCCACACTACATGGTGGCAGCTCTCTTCTTGTTCTAACAGTGATGTCACGTATTGACTCCTTAGCAAAACTGGCCTTTGACAAATATTTTCTACTGTGGATATACACCAGTTTGTGTCACTTAAATCTGCAGTCATTTTTTTTTTTCTTTTAGGGCCTTTGCACAAGCAAAACTTATTTGATCCGTGCTTAATGTGCGGTGAAATGTTTGCTTGTTTGTTGAGTGCTCTCACATTGAGGTTCCATCGTTCTGTATTAATGGCATTTTTGCCTATATTTAAAAAGAAAGCATGAGCAGTCAAGTGTTTGTTTTTTGGTTTTTTTTCTCGATGCTGATATTTTTGCAGAATAATTGATTTATTTTTGTTCATGCCTCACTAACAGCAAGACTCAAAGCCTGCTGAAGCCTGTGCGATCATGGCAAAGCTCTGTTCTGTTCCTCAACTGACTGATGAAGTCTAATGGGTTGTTTTTCTCAACGTAAGATCAAATAAATTGCTGAGGAGGTAGCAGTGTATTTTTTTTTTTTTTCCCCCCAGTACTTCTTAATGCAGTGACCATTAAACAGAATGGAGTAAAACTAATGAGAGATTGGTTTCCTAGGCATTGGAAATGTAGACTAGCTTCAGAAATGGTGAATAACCTGGCCAGAATACAAAGTGTCTGCCTCCTCCCCTACCATTCGACAAAAACATGGGAACATCAGAGTTTTATTTTTTCTTTTTTTTTTCTTTTACTACAATTTCCATCCTGGCCATGAGAGCCACTTTTTTTCCCCTTGTGCAGGGGTTTTGGAGCTGACGTGACTCTGAAAAGCCTCGGTGTGCTGAATTGCCATTCTTCTTGGTGGTGGGAAAGAAAAGCATTTAATGGAAGAATTCCTGACCACTTCTGCTTATAAAATAGATCATGACTAATTTTAAAAGTCTCTTGCAGTCCCACTGTAGCTGGAGCCAGTGAGGAGCTCACTTTAATTACCTCATAATAAAGCATTTTGTACTTGGAAGGACAATTCATTAGATTTTTGAAAATTGTGTATTTTTGCTGTCTTTAAATTTAGTCTCAAAGTCTGTAGAAGGACACGTTTTTTTAATAGGCAGGTCTTTTGATTGCTGCTTGTTTAAGAATATTTTGATGGCTGCAGTGCTAGAGGCTGTTCCAGCTATAGAAATTGTGCTTGAACCCAACACGTGGCAGTCTGATTTCTTCTTCCTTGGCACCGCTCATGGTAGGGACAGGCTTCTATCCCAAGACATCTCGAAGGGAGCTGGTGTTGGGGTGTAGTGGCTCAGCTGTGTCCAGCTCTGGAGCCCTCAGCACACGAAGGACATGGACCCCTTGGAGCGGGGCCAGAGGAGGCCACGAAGATGATCCGAGGGCTGGAGCCCCTCTGCTGTGAGGACAGGCTGAGAGAGTTGGGGGCGTTCAGCCTGGAGAAGAGAAGGCTCCGGGGAGACCTTCGAGCCCCTTTCAGTCCCTGAAGGGGGCCTACAGGAAGGATGGGGAGGGGCTGTTGGCAAGGGCATGTAGTGATAGGACGAGGGGCAATGGTTTTAAACTAGAGCAGGGGGGGTTTAGATGAGACATTAGGAAGAAGTTCTTTCCACTGGAGGTGGTGATCCCCTGGCCCAGGTTGCCCCGAGAGGTGGTAGAGGCCCCATCCCTGGAGACGTTCAAGGCCAGGCTGGATGAGGCTCTGAGCAACCTGACTGAGTTGAAGATGTCCCTGCTCCCTGCAGGGGGGTTGGACTAGATGGCCTTTAGAGGTCCCTTCCAACCCAACACATTCTAGGATTCTATGAAATCAAACCCCACCGGGGTGGTGTTGAGCTAGGACGGCTGCTTGTAGAACACTTGCTGCCCTGCAGAGCCAGGGAGCGCGGGGTGCCCATGGTGGGGTGCTCCTGGGGCTGCCTTCCGCTGCAGAGGGGATGCTGGAGCAGTCAGACACAGCCCCCGTGCTCCCCGAGCATCTCCTGCAGGTCCTGCTCCTCCATGGTGGCTCCGGGCAAAGCTGGGGACAGATGAAGCTTTGGGAATTGGGACCGTAGGAGTGGGATGGCTCAAAGCAACTCTGGCAGGGGAGAAGGCTCTCCGGGGGTGTCTGGCCTTGGGTTGGACCCCAGCGTCTGTTGGGCATCCCGCACAGAGGGCGGGTGACTGCACCACGCTCTGGAGTGGGGTAACATGTTGGTATGGAAACATATCCTAACTGCTCATATTAAAAACACAAATGTGAAATCCTTCACGGTTAATTTTAGTATTTTTAGCCTGGCATCTAAAGGGACTGCTAGTCTGACAAACAAAATCTCACCCAGATGTTATTATTTTGCACCAAATTTAATTTCTTCCTGCTGAAGCTAGAGCCGCATCTCTGCTGATAAAGATCAAGGGAAATTGTCTGGCATTTACAGAAAATCTCATCCAGGCCTATCTGTTACAATGTTCACTTAGCAAAGTTTATTAGATTATTAGTTTTAGACCCTTGGGCTTTTTCTTTACTGCAGTTAAGAAGGAAAAAAATCCCAACCAAAAAAAAAAAAAAAGTCCTCCCTTCACTAAATTTAAATGGTACAATTAGCTTCTGGTCTTATCTCACAGGCATTTTTGAAAATTATGGAGATGATTTAAGTAGTGATTTAATCCTTTGGAAACTTGCTGCGTTTGACGGCGTTAAAATGGATTGTAGCTGCCCCGTCTGCCATGAAAATCTTGCTCTAGAATTTCTTTGGGGGCAAGTTTTTTTTTTTTTCCTGCGGCGTATCCGTGCTGGCGTCTCCCGCGTCGCGTTCTCGGGCAATGGCGCTCCGTGGCGTGCCGGGAAGGTGGGCTCAACCGCAGCGCTGCAAAACTTGCCGAGATGTCTCGCTGCAAGTAACGTTTGGGATTGCGCTGGGGGTGTCGCCGGGCTAACGGCCGAGTGAGTGCCACGGACTTGCTGTGGCAGACGGAGCCGTGGCAGACGGAGCCCTGCCCGCAGCTGGCTTTCCCCCCCCTCTTTCTCCTGAGCTGAGATCTTGGCTTTTTGGTGGGGGGTTTCTGGCCCTGCCGCCACGTATTAAAACACCCGAAAAAGCCCTCAACCAACTCGACTGATTTCCTAAATATTACATCTGAATCCGAATATCTCAGCTTTGTGAACGATAAATTTGAACAGGAAAATATCAAGGTTGTTCTTGTTTTTTGGTGGTGTGTTTTTGGTGTGGTTTTTTTTTTCTTTCTCCTTCCCCCCCTGCTAAAGAGCTCTGTTCCCCAGGGTTGGGTTGTGTGTGTGTTCATCAGCCTGATGCCTCCTGCTTCCTAAGTTTGGGAATTTGCTTTTGAGCGATTACTTAATTTTTTGTCCTGCGCGTTGGCCCTGTTGCGCTGTGGGTAACAGAAAATTAAAGCTTTAGCAGCTGCCCAGACGCAGCTTTCGTGGTACGCTCCTCCCAGCTCTTTGTCCGAGGGAAAAGGTACTTTTTAAAAAGTGGAAAGGCTGCAACACAATTAAGCAGAGAAGGATCCTACGAGGGAAGAGGAGCATCTCCACAAGTTGCTTTGTGTAGGACTTGCTGGGAATCTTCCCCTTCCAGCAGCATGAAGCACGGGAAGGGGAGAGCTGACTACCAGGGGCTGCTTCGGCAGCAGCGATGCAGTGTGGCCCCGCAGAAAGTTGCTTTCATTATTTTAAGTGATTGCTCAAATAAGCTCTCAGCAGGATCTCGCGTTGCCCTTCTGCAGCCTCTGCTGTTGATGTTAGTCAGCTCCCGGGGCGGCTCTTTGCCTGCTGCAGCCACCAGCCTGTGGGAGCGTGTTGGTGCCTGCTCCGTGATCTCCTAGTGGTGACGGTGACGCCGCTGGAGCCAGTGGGGGTAGCGATGGTGTAAATCTGGAGATGCACCCCACGCCCGTCTCCGACCCTGAATCGAGCCACCTGGGCGCAGGGTTTGCTCTCACCCACTCCCCACGCAGCTCCTGTGGGGCCGCAAATGTGGGGGACGCGCTCCTGCCTCCCCAGCAATTACCCGGGCTGGAAAATTGGCTGGGATGCTGCCGCTGAATCCCCCTTGGTGAAAGCCTGTAGGCTTCAATGAAGACCTGATCTGTTCCTTCTGAGCGGTGTAACCTTCTGCAAATGGCAGCTGGGAGACGAGAGGAGCCCTGTCGGGTACCCAAGGGGAGCTTGCAGGGGCTACGGAGATCTGAGGGACTGTCGGGATGTGTGTTTCAGAGTAGCTTCTAGGAGGACCGTGATAAATCATTGCGGATAAACCTGTCTGTAGGTGTATGGTGTTCTCTGATTTGTGGGAGACTCCTGTTTCTTTTCCCCTCCGGAGCCGAGCCCTCGGTGGTTCTGGCAGAGCCGGCGGCGTTGGGGGAAGGTCGATTCATCTCCCCTCGCGCGCAGCGAGAGGACAAAGGCAGAGCTGTAACTCTCAGTCCTACCAGGCGGCTCTGAAGGCTGTAAATCCTCCATTAGGCATAAACGCAGCCATTTTGGTTATTCATAGTTATTTACGCTATCCATTCATATCCGTCAGGAGTGAAGGCGGTTTTGACATTGCAAGCTTCTATCAGGTTATCTTTAATCAGTTTAGAGGCACCTAAGCCACAAATATATCAAATAGCCAATCCTAATGTCGGAGTCCTCTAAAGCACGACTGAATTATTTATTTTGTTATGATGAAAATGTCTGGGCTTTATTGGGTTTTCTTTGAAGAACTTGATTCTGCTTGAAGTCTGGAAGATAAAAGATCAGTGATTGTCTCTCCAAGTTTCTTATTCCGAATCCTTCAAGGCTTTTCATTTTTCACGAGCTGCTGTTACTACTTTGGAGTCAAGGTGAGGGAGCTGAGATTTCTTTTATTCTATTAAAGAGGTTTAAGTATATTTAAAAAAAAAAAAAAAAAACCCAAACTTTTATCTTTACTAATTATGCCTTGCACGGGTAAATCCAAGATGCTTCAATTAGGTGAGGAGAGATGGGCTGTGTGGTGGGAGGATGTTAATTGCCGAGAAGGGTCCGCTGATACCAGTGCTGCCCAGCAGAGCCTGTGTCTTATCGTTTGGAATAGTTTAGTACTCTGGTGTCTTTAAGCCAATTAAGTCCGATAATGCGGGAGGGTCTTTCAGGTGTCGGCAGTAGGAAGAGCCTTGGTGGATGGGCTTAACACCATGCTTTCTAGGGATTTTGGCTTTGGCCGTGCTGCTGACGCTTACAGGGAAGAAGGAAGCGATATGGAGCAAGCAGGAGATGTCTCTGGCTTGAAAAGTTAATAATTATTTCTGAACGTGTAAAGCAGTGGAGGTGAGAGGTGCTGGAAGTCTCAGGGCTGCCCCAGCCCTGCCCCGAGGAGCAGTGGGATGCAGTTGCGCTGGGCTGGGATGTCCAACTTGGACCATCCGCCAGGCTTCTTGTACAGCTTTTCTAGGCGGGAGAAAAGTGATTATCGTTAACTGAGTAAGTGTAAGTGAAAGATTCTTAGCAGGTGGTCAACTGTGATCCGAGTGGGGTCGTCAGCTTAATAGCCGCGGGTGTGTTGTGAAAGGTGCATGTGAAAATGTGAACTCTTGCTTGTGGGCCTGTGAAATATTAAGCTGACATTTTAGAGTGGACTCAAAGAACGGATTCGTTTTTGGAAGAGAATATTAAAACTCTAATTAGACCTTACAAGTGAAAAAGCACCACAAATAAATCTCTCTGTCATCTTATAATTCCTGTTCCTAATTAGTCCTCTGCTAACTAAAGTCTCGCTGTGTCCCTCTCTGACGCTCCTGCCTCCGCAGTGGTGGTTCTCTGCTCTGAAAGCTTCTTGGTTTGTTGTTGTTTTAATTTTTTTTTTTTTTGTTAATGTATATTTAAAATAGGAATTGTCCCTCTGGGTCAATCCCGGCTGGTATTCTGCCTTTGGCAGCGGTTCCTGCCAGATGCTTTGGATGCACAAAGTTTGTAGTGGAGAACTATGGCGATGCGTTTCCCAGGCTGATAACGATGCTCTAAGCCGATGATTACAGGTAGGTGGAAAGAGCTGTCTGCATAATGAGAGATCTCTGGTTGTCAGAATTGGTCTAGGGAGGTAATGTTTCCTTTCAAATAACCAGAACTTATTGTTCATAAATCACAGTTAATCTGTTTATTACACTGGCATACGAGGCTGGAAGTCTGGAGCGTGCTATAATGCTTAACTTTAGGAGCAGAGCTGCAATAGTAGCAGCAGTTTCAAATGATTGGAAATTGGGGGATCAGCAAAATGCAGGAGTTTGTGGAGGCTCAGGGCATTAAAAATGACTGCTGAGGATTGATGAGTTTCTTTAACAAATTGTAAAATCCATCATGCAGGAGTTAGGGCATGAAACTGCCCTCCTGAGCCGCATAAACCACGGCTTTGGAAGGATTGCATGACAGTGCACGCTACTGGGAAGGGAGACTTTGAAAGATGTTTGATTTTGCTTTTGTTTCTTCTTCTCACTGCCTGGCGTTTCAACACCAGCCCGGCGTTGGCGTGCAGCTCGCCAGGCTGCGGGTGTGCTGGCGGGGGGCTGCTCCCCGGAGGCGCCTTTCGGTGTTCTGGTCCCTCTCTCTGCTGGGAAAGGTCTGAGAGCCCTGGGAGTGTTCAGCCTGGAGAAGAGCAGACTGAGAGGGGATCTCATCGATGCTCACAATAGCTAACGGGTGGGTGTCAGGAGGATGGGGCCAGGCTCTTCTCAGTGGTGCCCAGTGGCAGGACAAGGGGTAACAGGCACAAACTGGAACGTGGGAAGTTCCATGTAAACAGGAGGAAAAACTTCTTTCCCTTGAGGGTGGCAGAGCCCTGGCACAGGCTGCCCAGAGAGGTGGTGGAGTCTCTGGAGGCGTTCCTGTGCCACCTGCTCTGGGTGACCCTGTTCTGGCAGGGGGTTGGACTGGGTGATCTCCAGAGGTCCCTTCCAACCTCTATCAGTCTGTGGTTCTGTGACCATTCTGTGATTCCCCTACTTCAGTCCTTACCACAGTGGTTGTATTTCCTGTGATATTCCAAAGTCCTGGAACATCTCAGACAGCTTTGCACAGCCCTTGCTCGCAGCTGATGGAGGGCTCGGCATGCTGCCCTGGGTGCCTCCTTGCAGGAGCTCGCTCACTGCCTTTTGCTGCTCTTTCCCTGCGTCCCCGTTTTGAGCTCTGGAATATGCACCCACAGGGACATCCTCCCATGCTTCCCCCTGCCTTTCCACGTGGAGATGGTCCCTGGATTGGGTATCCATAGACTGGCTGCTGTAGGAAGAGGCTACGTCGTGCCCTTGGCAGAGGGTTTGCAGTGACTCCCCGGCACATCTGTGGAGGAGTGAAGTGTGTGTGGCGGGAGATGTCCCCAGCCCCTGCTTTTGGGGTCTTTGGGGCTTGAAGGGTGCAGCCATGGGGAGTTGCGTGTGGTTGAGGTCCCTTCCCTGTGTCCTGCCTCTCTTTGTTTTTCCCCTGCAATTAAATACTGCTGATGTCCTTCCCCTCATCGGTGAAATGAGCCTTGGAGGTTAATAAGGGGCTTTTCAAACTGCCTACATGCTGCTTCAGCAGTTTTTGAACATTGTGCTTGGTTTCTGGGCTTAATGGTCCCTAATTCAGAGTGAGTGGAGGAATTCCTGGATACCCATGGGCCTTTCTTTGGCTGCTGGGGTACTGTCCCCTGCCAGCTGCTTTTCTGCTGTGAAAGGGGATGGTGCTCCCCTGCTTCTGAGTGGCGTAGGGAGGCGTTGCCCGTGGGCACCAGGGGCTCCTCCCTGGGTAGGACCATGGCAGATGCTTCACCCACGTCCCCTTGTGTCCGTGGTGCCCCTACAGGAGACGTGGACCTTTTGGCTGGGGAGGTGTGTGTGCTGGGACTCTGGAGGAGCATCATGGCTGAGGTGCCCACGGTGTCTCCTGCAGCTCCTCCATGCGTGGTGGTGCTGCCTCCACCTCCTCTGCTCTGAACCCCTGCTGGCAAAACACGATCCTCTGCCTGCCTTCCCCGTCGGAACTGTGAGTGGTGAGATCACCGGGGACCGAGGGCTCCTGTGCTCCTTCGAGTCTTCCGCTTCCACAAGTGGGCTGTTTTCTGTAATTACCTTTTGAGCTGCAAGTTATCATCTTTTGGTAGTTCAAGTACTAACATTCTTAAAATGCCTCCTAACGCTATAAAGCAGTCAAATTACATCTTTCCTCGCTTGTGGTAGGATGATATAAATGTCATGTTACCCTTGAATGTGGTGCTTACAGAACTGCTTGGTGCTGGTTTTTTTTTTTTTTTTTGTTTATTCCTTTGTATTTCCAGTACAGAAACGGGCATGGTGGCACCTTCCATCTCTTGGCCTGAAAGGATAAATGGGGGCATTCTCATTGTGCAAAGTGCTTATAATGCAAACAAGAGCTCGTTTGCGTCTGCTGGGGAGGAAAGGGGGAAAGAAACCAGCACTTAGCAGTAAAGGCAGGGACTGTCTCTGTAAAGCAAACATTTCACTCGATTGTCATCTACTTTACTTTTAAAGCGGCAATAAGATATAGCGATAAAATGGCCAATGGTGCATTTCATCCGAGGGAAATGAACTCTTGCTGAGCCAATTAAACTGTCAATACGCGGTGGTTTCACGTTCCCTCGAGCAGACTGGGTCACCTCAGGTGTGTTACTCACTCCGACTTCACCACTGATGTGAAATCAATTTTAGCAATTTATAATCTTTCATTTTACTGTGAAAGTGTATTAATCTGTGAAAAACACCACTCAAATAGTGAGATCTTTCTACACGAGTGCCTACAGCTGGCAACGCCCCTCGGGTTATCTGGCATGTAGAAGCCTGTGTAACTTTTGGACACCCTGGAGGCACCGACAAGCCAGTTCTCTGGCTTTGGGCTTTACCCTTAAAATGTTCTAAAATTACAGAAGGATGTTGCTCTGGGTGACCTCACTTCTTGCTGTGTGGACGTTGTTTCTCTGAGGTAGGTTTGGTTTTGGCAGCTTCTTGGATCCTCTGTAGCTTTATGGTGGTTGGTAGATACTTGGCGCACCTCAGAGCAGTGGTGTCCCTCTGGAGGTCCTTTCTCCGCTCTACCAAGCAGAGCGTGCCAAGAAGTCTGCTTTTCTCTGAAGGGCCTTGGTAGCTTTATGGGCTACCGTAAGACAGCAAGGATGAGTACCTACATAGTGTTTCTTTACAAATGTAGCGATCTGTGTTTTAAACATCTCATCTTCCTCTTAAAATCAGATCTCATTTTCAGGAGCTCTGTGGGTGTTGGAGGATGGTTGTGTTGTTGCATGGTGGACATTTCTCGGCACAGCAGGCGAGAGCCCGTGTCCTGTCTCCATCTGCAAATGTGCTGAGTTCTGGGGTTGCTGGAAGGCTCTCCAGCCCTGTTTTCACCATGTAGCTCGTTTGATGGGCTCGTGATGCAGTTTCTCCATCCAAGTCAGCTGTGACCCGAGGGGTGAAGGATGCCTCCTTGCATCGATGGGTAACTTGCCTGACATCAGCAGTGCTGGAAAAGCTCTGGCAGGGAAAGAGCCCTGAGGGCATGTGTGTGTGGGAGAAGACTTGCCTAATGGAGAAGAAATGCCTCATTTTTAGAGTGCTAAAGCCTCACTGCAGGTCCTTTTTCTGTAAACTTGATTACACAAGCTGCTGTGAACCCAGGAGGTTTGGGCATGGATGAGTTTCTGGGGTTTGTGGGGGCTCGCTGGCAGTCTCCATGTGGCCTGGTGCTTCCCAAAGACTGACCAAAGCTCTTGCCGTGGCTTCCAGGACACCCTGGAACACCCAAAGGTTGGGTCCCACAGCAAAGCGAAGGGGCAAGCGTGGCATTGCATGGTGACAGGAACAGGCTGGTGACCAGCAGCTGGGGTGCATTGAACCTGGCTGCTGGGTAAGGTCTGGCAACAGAGCCGAGACGATAGGAGAGTCTCTGCTGTCTCCCTTGCGTATAGCTGGGTTGGGCTACACGGAGTCTGAAAGCCATGATCGTGGCAGCTTGGCTAAAATGGTGTGACACCCTGGCTGTATCCTCCAGCTGCCCCTCTGTGGTATTGCCAGCTGGAGCAATTTGGGGGATGAAACATCAGTATGGGCTGCGAGGCCCTAGGTATGGGAGTCATAAAACCATAGAATCGTCTAGGTTGGAAGACACCTTCAAGATCATCAAGTCCAACAATTAACCCAGCACTGCCAAGTCTACCACTAACCCGTGTCCCTCAGAACCACATCTACAGGTCTTTTAATTACCTCTGGGGATGGCGATTCAACCGCTTTCCTGGGCAGCCTGTTCCAATGTTTGACAACCCTTTCAGTGAAGAAATGTTTCCTAATATCCAATCTAAACCTCCCTTGGCACAACTTGATGCCATTTCATCTTGTCCTGTCGCCTGTTTCTTGGGAGAAGAGACTGACCCCCCCGGATACACCCTCCTTTCAGGGAGTTGCAAAGAGCGAGAAGGTCTCCCCTCAGCTCCCTTTTCTCCAGGCTAATCACGTGGGTGTATGAGAAGCTTAACTTTCGAAATTAAAGCTCTTGCACGTTGGCTGCAGAGAAATGTGACCCAAGTGCGCCTCGGAGACAGATCCCACCAGGAGACTGGAAGGAGCCCCAACTCTTATTAACGTTTGGGAAGGGTTGGCATTTGTCTCGCTAGTGCCCAGGGCTGGCAATGCTCTCCCCAGCTGAAAATAGCAATGCAGTAGTTACTGTCTGGTTCTTTTGTGTTCTTTGTGGTGGGCTCTTTTTTTTTTTTTTTCTTTTTTAAAGCCAATAAGAAGATTAAACCCTTCTGGCTTTCTCATAAACATAGGCCTAACAGGGTTTTATTTATTCTCACAAAGGGAAAATATTTTTGTTCTTAATCTTGATCCAAAAGTCTCAATCAGCTGCAGCTGATTACTGCTCCTGTGCGACCTGTGCGCCACTGCCGCCGGGGCGTGCATGGAGGGCTGGACTCAAAATCGATTCCCGGTGGCCCACGATGAATTAAGGAGTTGGTTGCAGCATGCTCAAGAATGTTTTCAGCTCTGTTTTGCATTGTAGATTAATTCAAAACTGCTACAACATAGAAATTGGTGACCAGCGTGATGAAATGACCTTTTTTTTCCTTTTTTTTTTCCTCCCTGCCCTTCCCTCTGCTGCGGTGCCTGGAAGTGATGGTGGCAGGATGGTGATGCCTTGGCACGCTCAAATCTTCTGCTAAACATACAGGGTGTATTTATGCAATGAGCTAAATAACTTTTGGTGCCGGATTTAGCAGTGCTTAGGCTGAATCTGTAGCTGCTGCAGCGTGCGCGTGGGCTGGCTTTCTTAGAATCATAGAATCTGTTGGGTTGGATGGCACCTTTAAAGGTCATCTAGTTGTCTTTGCCTGGTTTTGATGTGATGCTGGATTGGGCCCATTTGTCCCATGTCCTTGGGGCGGAGCTGGACACCAGGGTTTGCAGTCGGTGCTGCACGGGAGACGAGGGAAAACTCTCAGGGGTGAAAAATGCATTTCCATGAAGTAATGTGTCTATGAATCAATGCATCTTCTATGACAGATGACATGTAGGAAGCAACGCATATTTAATGTGCTAATATGTTAAAAAAAAAAATCTTAATTGGAAAAAAAAATAATCTGAATGTGTGCTTGTGTGTGTGTGGGAAAAATCACATTAACCTGTTGGTTAGAAAGTGAAGATTAAAAAAACCCAACCCTCGGAGACAAGGCAAAACAAACGGCAGCGTAGATCAATTGTAAATGAATTCGGTGGCTGATTAGCTCTTCCCAAATTTGTCATCTTCGCGTCAGAAAACCTGTGATTGAGTGCCATAAAGAAGCAATTTTAAAAGCGGTGGAGAACAGTAAGGCTGCCTCTAGGATTACAGCTCACGGCTTTGGTATTCACTCTCTTTGAAGGAAATTGGTGAGTAACAGATCGCAGTAATGCAGCATATTTGAATTGGTCAAATTCCTATTATGATTGCAGTGAAAAACGATGTCCCCCTTTTTTTTTTTTTTTTTTTTAGGGAAAGGAAATTAAATAGGCCCAGTAATCCACGTAAGGAGATTGGCTTACACTAAAAGGGGAGGAAGGAATGTGAAGGCTTATCAGATCAATGCACGCTCTTGAATCTATCTCATTAAAAAAATAAAATCAAATTGCTACTGAATTTCCAAGGAATTACATTGAAATGACACACATGTGTTCACTGCCTTTTAATTACAAAATTACTTCAATCTGCTTGAGTCTCCCGTGTAAGTGGGCTATCAACTCTTCTTAAATATTAGCTCATAAATTCCAAATACTTCTTTAAATGGAAGAAAAATAGTATCCTTGATCCTTCAGCTGGGTGTGCCAGCCCAGATCACAGTGGGGTGAGAACTACCATTTATGCTAGAGAAATCTTTACTGGCTAATTTAGGTGCTCGGGTTTCCCTCTGGACGAGGCTTTTAAGATTGTTATTTATGCCGTCATTTGTCAGGGGAGCGCTCGGTCTCTGATGTCCGGCTCCACAGCTGTGATCGACCTTCTTATGAAACCTTTGGGAATTATTATGTACTTAGTGACAGCTAGATGGAGGTCTTTGAGATGGTCCGAGAGGGTTTTCACGCGTGGTGTGCTGCGTTGTCCCCCCCTCGGCTGGGTAGAAGCAGGGCTAGGATGCACGGCTGGTGAATGGTTCTGCAGCTCAGCCTCCTCTTGTGTGGAAAAGAGATTAAAAAGAAATAATTAAATATAAAGTCGTGTCCAAAGAGAGAAGCAACCAGGAGAACGCTGAATCTCTTGCACAGCATTTCTTATGATGGAAATGTTTGCTGTAAGGAGGAGCTGGCTCCTGTTGTTGGCGTATCAGTAAGAAGTGTTGAAAACACGCAGATGTATGTATATATTCATTTTTTTTGGCTGAGGGAATAGCAAGAGCCCAGCGCTGGGTGGTGGTGGTCTGCTCAGCCTCTGGTGGAGGGCAGGGTTGATAAATGGTGGTCCTCCCTGTCTCTGCAGAAGAGTTGTGTGTGCTGGTTGAATGATGTCTGACCACCAGGCCGTGCACGGTGTGGTTCTGGCGCGTGGGGCGCCGCAGATGGCTCCGCAGAAGTGCTGCCACGGGTGCGCGTGAGCAATACGTGTGAGTGACCCCTGGCTGTCCCAGTGTCATGGTTTTGGCCAAATTGGCCAATGGCCAGTGACAGATGCTCTCCCCCAACCTCTCGCACACGGAAAGGAGGAGGAGGAGGAGAGATAAAGAGATTTACAAGCTTAGAAGAAACTAAACTACCGAAATATTAACAATAAGATAAAAAGGAAAATAATGAAATAGATACAGTGTATACAAAACCGTATTAAGCTCCCAGGATGACGTCACTGGCAGGCACTGGGGAAGTCCCAGGCTGGACTCAGCGACGGGTGGGAACTGAGTTCCACAGCTGGAGTCAGGACACATGGATCGGGATCAAAGGCAGATGAACAGGCAGGGTCCTGCTCAGATGTCGGCCATTGAAGAAAGAGCATTGACCCTTTGATCCCTCAGCTTTTGTACTGAGCGTGGGGCAGGTGGGATGGAATACCCCTGTTGGTCAGTTTTGGGTCCCCTGTCCTGTCCGCTCCTCCCCGCAGGTGGGACCCCTCTACGCTTTTCTGCTTCCCACCCTTCAATGGGGCAAATAACGAAATGAGCCGACCTGGGTTGTTACAGCAATAAGTATAAGCAAGAGCCTCTCTGGGTACCATTCCTTGGCACAAACCGTAAACGTTGGTCTTATCACTCTGAGAACAAACTGTTTTTGGCACAACATGCCGATGTTTTGGCACGACATAATTTCAGAGAGTTAGAAGAGGCCTAGCTAAGAAGTAAAATCACTGAACAGAAAGTTGGTTCTGTTTTACCTCAAACCAGGACGCCCAAGATTAAGCAGCGAGCTGGTTTTAGGTGACATTAGGGGAAGGGATGGTCACTCTTGCCTGTGGCCCTGCAGGAGGTGGCGTGGCTGCTTGGTGACTGGGGGACAACAGGAGGAGGATGACTGGCCTCTGGGATATGCTGGGGGCTGAGCACTGGGAGGCTTTGCAGGTGTTAGGTGCGTGTGTGAAGAGCCCAGCACCGCTCCTGGTCTGCTGTAGGCTCACATCTGCTGGGTTTCTATGGCAGGTCCCCGCTGAGGGTGGGACCCAAGGTGGGGCTGAGCTGCGTCCCTCCTGCGTTGGCTGGTACGGAGGGGAAGCACCCATTGCAGTGACCAGGGCTCACGGGCTTTTTGCGAGTTGTGTGAGGGACCAGATGATCTCCAGAGGTCCCTTCCAACCCTACCGTTCTGTGATTCTGTGAAAGTGCCTGCATTTAAATGGGTCGTCTTGAAAAGGGAGGGAGAGTCTGCCTTGAAGAGCACTCACGCTGATGTAGCCTTTATTGTCCTTGGGAATGAGCTTTGCGGTTTCTGAAGAAAGACGAAAGGTGCGTTTCCATACAGAATAGCTCTTCTCATCTGTGTTTGCTGAGAGATGGCACTCGTGCCTTGGAATTTGCAGCAGCTTTAAAGCTGGAGGTGATAAGCTGCTTTTCCCTCTCTCTTGCTTTGTTCATAGGCTGTTTGTTTAGATAACGGCCTGGAAATGATATTAGTAACCCTGTATGTCACATTTTGCTACCAGCAAAGAATAAGCAGCACGTTTGACATTTGGGGAAATGGTTCATTTTCGAAGGGATGTGGTCCAGAATCTACTTCTTGAACTAATGGACAGTATAATGCTATTTATTTTTTTTTTTTTCACTAGCTCGCTTAGATTTCTACCTTGAAGATGCACTGTAAAGTGCACTGCATTACTAGCATTAAATAAAAGCAAACGCTTCACATCAAATGAGAAGTCAGTCTTTGAACTGGTGAGAGGTTGAAAACCATTTATTTCTCTGGCTTGTGATGCTTCACTGTGACATAAGCATGAAAAATAATTAGACTCACTAGTAAGTAAACATTTGATCCTGAAATGCATCTTGAAGATACAGACCTGGGAGAAAGTAACCTCTTCAGATGCACATCGATTCTCCTGGATTTGTCTCACACCAACAGCTACATCGCGGAATTGGCTTCGGAAAACTACATCAGAAGAACGTTATCGAGGGTGAAAATTTTATGAAGGTTACGAACAAATGAGGGGGTCTCTGCAACCTCAGTTTGCTTTCTTGTCCTGTGCATTAGAATACAGCCTTTAATTACAGCATCACGTGTGTTTTTCCACAAGCTTCTTCCCTTGTGTAAGGGCACTAAGTGAATGCCCCTTAATGAGCCATTTTCTTTCTCCTTGTTGTTTCATGCCTGGTTCTTAATACTTTCAAATGACACTTAAGGACAGAATTCTTCAAAATTTTCAATTGCATGTGAATACTTTATTTTCATGCTGTTTCTTGATGTTCAACACTGAGTAGTAACACGTTTGGTCAGCCGATAGAAAAGCTAAAATTCCAAAGGAGCCTAATTCAGACCTTTTTTGGCTACCTTCACGGCAGTGTAGCGATGTATGTTCAAGATGTAGGTCTTGGGTTTGGTTCCCGCTGGCTTTGTACACTCCACACCTTCTGATTTCTGGAGCTGGCAAAGCAAGGAGCTGGAGGAGCAGCGTCCGACTTCCAAGTACTTCAGTTTTGCCTTTAAGTTAATAAAAAGGAGCACCAAAACCTGGGCTCCCTTTTTTAAAAGCAGGAGGTTTTCAGGTTGAAAACCAAAAAAACCTTTCAACTCTTATTCTCTCCCTCTCCCCTCAAAGCGCAAGTGAGTTGGATCTGGGTACGTTCTTTCAGATAGAGCAAAAAAAACCCACCCCAAACTCAACTTAACCCCCAAACTGTCACAAAAAAAGTTCATGTTTATACAGACTCTCACAAAATCCCGTCAAAAGTCAAGTTCTGTTTCAAAGTCTGGGAAATGCTTCAGCTAATTAAAGAAAAGGTCAGCAGGATTTTTTTTTTTTTAACTGTAGGCAAAAAAAAAAAAAAAAAGAATGAAAAGATAAATCTTTCTCCTCTGCCTTGTTCTCGGAAGCAGTCAAACCGTTTTGGCTGAAATTAAAATTTGCCTGAGGCAGACAAAAGGCACGCAAAGTTGCAGTCCAGATGGTTGGAGCCTGGCAAAATTATAGGTAAGTAGGAATAGGGTCTAAAGATCAGAAGCGTTAGGCAACTGTAATACGCAGGACTACCGGCTCTGCCTATAATCGCTTCTAATATTTAATCTAAATGTCTGCTGCAGAAAGCTGTTGTGCTGTTCTGAAGTGTGATCATTCACTCGGAGATTTGGAAGGGACTCAAAAGCTGTAGCTGAAGTGAGTTTGCTTGCGGAATGCGAGAGGGCTTTTTATCCTCTGTGTATACAATGTTGAGGAATGTGTCACCCGCGGGCAGCCACGGCTGCGTGAGGAGTCCCTGCTGTGGTCACGCAGAACCTTCTCCAGTGTTGGCGTTGCTCTTTTACTCTTCCTGTAGTCCATCCTTGTAATAGATCATAGAATCATAGAGTTGTCAGGGTTGGAAGGGACCTTAAAGATCATCTAGTTCCAACCCCCTGCCATGGGCAGGGACACCTCCCACTAGATCAGGTTGCTCAGAGCCCCATCCAGCCTGGCCTTAAAAACTTCCAGGGATGGGGCTTCCACCCCCTCTCTGGGCAACCTGTTCCAGTGTCTCACCACCCTCATGGGGAGGAACTTCTTCCTAACGTCCAGTCTGAATCGACCCATCTCTAGTTTTGATCCATTCACTCTAGTCCTACCATCGCCTGACATCCTAAAATGTCCCTCCCCAGCTTTCTTGTAGGCCCCCTTAAGATACTGGTAGGCCACTATAAGGCCTCCTTGGAGCCTTCTTTTCTCCAGACTGAACAACCCCAACTCCCTCAGTCTGTCCTCGTAGGAGGGGTGCTCCATCCCTCAGATCATTCTTGTGGCCCTTCTCTGGACACATTCCAGCACATCCATATCTCTCTTGTAGTAGGGGCTCCAGAACTGGACGCAGGACTCCAGGTGGGGTCTCAGGAGAGTGGAGTAGAGGGGGAGAATCACCTCCCTCGACCTGCTGGCCACAAAATGATGAACATAAAAAATCTTGTTCATAAACAAATCCTTCATAAGTTCGGGTTTATTACTGATTTGCCAATGCATTCATAATGAAAGTTTTTGTTCTGATCCTGTAAATGGCCACGCCTTTTTTTTTGTAATTCGTGTTTGCAATAGCGTAGGAGTCAGCGTGAGTGAATTAAAGCATGTGTTGGATATTCTTGCGTGGCAGGCATTTCAATGCCATTTTTTAAACTCCTTGGGGACTAATCCAGCAAGAAAACTTAGTTTGTGGGCTGAGAATCGTAGAATCATAGAATCGCCTAGGTTAGAAGGGACCTTTCAGATCATCTAGTCCAGCCATCAACCTAACACTGACAAAAACCGTATCTCTAAGCGCTATGTCTACCTGTCTCTTAAATACCTCCAGTGATGGTGACTCAACCACTGCCCTGGGCAGCCTGTTTATAACCCTTTCATGTAAAAACTGATAACCCTTTCAGTGTAACAATTTTTCCTAATATCCAATCTAAACCTCCCCTGGCGCAACTTGAGGCTGTTTCCTCTTGTCCTATTGCCTGTTACCTGGGAGAAGAGATCACCTGTACAAGGACTTGACTCTAAACGCTATGAATGTGCCAGAAAGTGGTCAGGGTTCCTTAATGTGCTCAGAGGAAAGGCGGAGAAATGGAACAAGAGGAGAAAAAAAAAGAAAAATGCCATTTTATTTGTAGCGAGAGTTGAGGCTGTTATAGGTGGCAGGAGCTGGAGAGAAGATGCTGCAGGAGCCCGTGTTGAGCCTGATGTCCCCCTTTAGTAGACGAAGCGCTGCTCAATCCTGTGAGTACCATTGCTGATCATGGTTCACGAGGCAATAACAAGCGGAAAGGCCACCAGCAGGCTGGAGCAAAGCTTCATTTTTAAGTTGTACCAAAACTACGCTTTTGAGTCAGTCTGGGTTGGAGCTAATCTGCCCTGTTAATACGAGGTTTTGGTACTAAACCTAGCTGTTAGCTACCCAAAATGATGAAGTCAGGTGGTGACCTGAGCCCTTAGATCTTTAGGGCTGTAAAACTCTTGTGGAAGTGGGGTTGGTGTCGTCCATGACTGATGCCTGTTGTGTCCAAGCCTTTCTGCCAGGGCTCTCCTGGGGCAGCAGAGATATATCTCCTCTTGTGTTTTTGTAGAGGTCTGAATGTGCCCATAACTCACTGTGATATATTTGAAGGCTGCAGGAGGAGCGTTTGTGCATGTGTTGGAGGCCGCAGTAAAACAGCGACAGCTAAGCTCAAGGGTAAAAAGGGACAGAAAACAGGACTCCTACGTGTTATTTCTGAAGACGGCCCCCCTGCCTTGTCTTGGGTGATGCACTGCAGGGAGGCTTAAGGGATCCCTCTGAGACAAATAGAGTCACCATAGCGCTTTTCTTCCAGCCTCTCTATAGACTACAATTTGGGGTTGAAGAAGGAGTTTAAGACTGACCAGGGCCTGAGGATCAAGTCCTGCCTTACCTGCTCTCCTCCAGGCTTTGCATGCCCCTCCTCCAGAAGAGCATCCAGCTTTTCAGTCCTCTCCCAAGGCAGAGATACTTGATTCCGTGCTCCCGATATTTTAAATGTATTTGTTTTTCGAACCTGCCAGGGGTTAATACTTTGTTTGGCTCCCTGGCCCCCTCCCTGCCTCGGCCGCGGTTGCTGGCTCCTCTGTTCCACATAGAGTGCCCCGTCTCCCTCTCCCGGAGTGAGATGGTTGAGGAGGTCATGCGGTATTAATAGGGAAGCAGATCTCTGATTTTGTTTCTGCTTATGTACTTTGACATTTCTGACGTTTTCTGAAGTGTAAAATGTTTTGGAGAAAACCAACAACTTGGCTTTTACTGAAAAATTAATTATCTTGGCACTTTCCCCCTTTGCGGTGGGCTTTTGTCAGAGGACAAAGTCACTACCGTTTGGGGGCAAGGATGAGATGGTGAAAGGACAGCAGTGTAACATTCAAGAGAGAAAATTACATTAAGGTAAAAAGATCTAATTAAGTGTTGATTATCAGGGAACGATGTAAACTCTTCAGAAGGCATTACCTTCTGTGCACTTACTGTATAGAGCTAATTTATACACCCAAGTTTATCTGCTTCATAAATTAGTCTTTCCTCTAATTACAGTTAGCGGGCTATGACTTTCTCTGCTCTTCAGTGGCATTCTCCGTTCCTCTGCAACGCACAGATACACCCGGTACAGCGAGGCACATGCTGCTCTGATAAATGAACTGAGTTACAGGTGGGGGAAAAGCAGCCAGGTTTTTGCGCACGTGGGCACTTCTTAAAGAGTTTTTGGAGATCTAGTTTAGTAAAAAGCACAAGGGGAGGCAAAATACCAAAGGGTTGTCCTGTTGATCCCTTCTGACCTTTTCTATGTTGGTTTTCTTCTTGCCCTTTGAAAGGAAGGGAGCCTTGGTTGAGGAATAAGGGAATGATGATGTAGGTTCTCGCTGAAATTGAGGATTAGGGGCAACTTGTCCCCCTCATTGACCATGGCCCTTGGGTTATAAACACACACACAACTGTTTTGTTCCCAGCCCCAGCAAGGGGCAGTGGTGCTGTTGTGTCTGATCGCTTCTCTCTGGGGTTTGCAATCCAGGGTAAAAGAGGTGACAGCGGTTGCGTACAGACAAAAAGGGGATGCAAAGACACGGGTGTAACGATGAACGTGTGAAAAACTGCAGTCTCAGCATCACAGCAAAAAAAAAAAAAAAAAAAAGGTGGGAAGGAAGAACCTGAATGCACAGAAAGAAGTAGCTTTGCCCATGTTTCTGGTAGCCCTTCAGGTGTAGCAGAGCACGGGAGAAAATTAAGTAGTCAGCCAGTATATTCAGATTTCTGTTTTACTTCTTCAAACAGTCTTAAAGAAGAAATGGAGCTAGAACATGGGCTGATAACAAGAAGGGAAAAAAGGAGTAATTATTCTACTCGGAGTTTGCTTGGCCATTAGTATTCTATTAAATTTTCCCCTGCTTCTAATGATATGAGGAACAGTGGATACACTCAAAAGGATGCATATCATTAAAATGATATCTGACAACGGTCCTTTCACTGCTTATGATGCTTTTGATTGTTCACATAGATAAAATGTAAACGATCAGAATATAAAAACTCCCTTTTGTCTTTCTAATGTTTTCAGCTGCCTGTTAAACAAATTATATGGGAAAGCGAGTAGCCTGTTACACTTAGTACAGTGGTGTCACCCAGACACTTTGAAATGCTTAATGGCATAAAATGGAGTGTCCTTGGTTTGTTTATTTTCCTACTGGTAATGACATTTTAGGCTAAGTCGGAGTGAGTCCTTCAAAATGTGGTTGCCTTGTCCTTACTGCATAATTGTGGTTTGTTTTTGTTTTTTTTTTTATGCGTTATGGTACTGTCTTGCGGAGGATTGTGTCAGGTTTTAATAAGCTTTTAGACCCCTGTAGCATAGGGGTGGCTGTTCTATTGGGCTGAATTCTCCTTTACTGTAATGTAACGCTGCGTGCAGGTGTCCATGCCTTTATTTCGCTGTGTGTGGTGTTCTGTAGTCCGCAGGCTCACAGAGGATGCCGTGTGGGAATGGTTTCCTGCCCAGGACCTTACAGCGTGTCCATTTTCAGGTCTCTGGGGCCCGGTTGTAAGAGGTAAAGGGGGAATAGTTGGGGAGCGCGTCGGTCCTCGGCCATATGACTTCTTTTTTCAGTGCTTGCTGCTGCACCCGTCAGTCTGTCGGTTTTGCTTTCTCTGCCTCCTGTAATATTATCATGGTGTCTCTTAACTGCTCAGAGGAGGAGATGACAGCTGTTCATTGACTACGGCAGGGACTGTAATACTTGCTGGCCGACACAATGCATATTAATGGCATGTATAGGTGCAACTGAACACTCGGGTATCAGGAAGAAATTCTTTGCTGTGAGGGCGGTGAGCCCCTGGCCCAGGTTGCCCGGAGAAGCTGTGGCTGCCCCATCCCTGGAGGTGTTCAAGGCCAGGCTGGACGGGGCTTGGAGCAACCTGGTCTGGTGGGAGGTGTCCCTGCCCAGGGCAGGGGGTGGCACTGGATGGGCATTAAGGTCCCTTCCAACCCCACCATTCTGTGAGACGAGTCCTGCCTTCTGGGCCCTGCCTGAGGTCGGTGGCGTTGCCCTTTGGCGGTGGGCTCGGCAGTCGCGGTGGCTGCTCCTCTGCCAGCTGCAGAGTCCTTCTGTGTATCTTCAACAGCAAGGCATCTGGTGCCAACCTGTCCCTCCTCCTGTCACCCTACGGGGCAGCACTGCGTCCTCCTTCGTGCTGTTTAATGAACTTCACAAACTCAAACACGATGCTATTACTGTTGCAGAGGCCTGCTAATTATCTAAACCCAAAGGTTAATGAATGATTACAATAAGGGGTGTGCAATACGATTGCAATAGCTGAATAATTAAAATTTTAAAAAGCAGTTTAACGCATCTTGGATGCGGTGCCTGGGGAGCAAGCAAGAGTCTTGTTTTAATCACTTAATAGCAATTTAACAAGCAAGGCGGTGTAGCAGATTGGGGGGTGTTAGGCAGAGCAGCGTCGGTGGAGAATTCTGTCAGATTAAGCTCAGTAAACAGGAGCTGGCTAGCACTAGCCAGGGGCTGGAAGCCTGGGGAGGTGGATGCACCTCAACTGCCCCATGTTTCTTGGAGATGGGGCTGTAAAACCGTCTGTGTAACGGAGAGGGACTGGGCAAAGATGTGAAAACCGTGGGTTTTCGAGCTGCCTCGTGCAGCCCAGCAATAGAGAGCATCCAGGTTTCACCGGGGAGCAGCACGTGGCCGACTGTGTTTCTGGGTGGGGGGGAAGAACAAGTGGTGGAGGAGGGCTGAGTGGGGGGGGCTTGCCAAAACTGTCCGCCGGGCAGCGGTTCAGAAAGCAAACGCAAAACGCTGCAGCGGGGACTGGGGGCTCCAAAATGGGCTGCTGAGGAGCCTGAGCAACCAGGGGCAGAGCTGCTGTGGGGCTGGTGCGTGGCCAGGGAGGAGGACGTGGTTGGTGTCGCGTGTCCCCTTGGACCAGCTGGAGGGGAGGACCCTGTGCAGGGACCTGTCGTGGTACAGGAATGAGCTGTAGCTGTCTGTTGCCCAGAGCAGCGTGGTGGACCTCGGCCATCCGTCTGCTGCTCTTCCACCACATCGTATTTTGCGCGTGTTTGTGGCTGCCCTGGGGGTACTACCCAGACTTGCAAAAAGGTGGCTGTGTTGCTGGCCACCAGGATGAGCGGCGAATAGCATGGTGTAGAGAATAGTGAGGAGGCAGTTTTGAGGTATCCCTGTACGAAAAGTACCGGATTCTTCAAACTTGAAAATGCTGACTCGAAAGGCAGTTCCCTGTCTCCCACAAGGCTAGGTTTGCCCTTTTTGATAACAGTATTTTCGCATGCGGTTCCCTAAAGTGTGGATATTTTCTTTCAGGAAAGAGAAATCCCGTCTGCTGTTGCCCGACGAGCAGAGTCCTGGGCAGCTGTAATAGGTAGCCGTAAGGTCAGACTCTGGCGCTTTCTTCTGCTTCCATTTCGGTTCCTTCTCTCAGGAAAACAGCGGAGGTGTCCCTGGGTGCTCGGGACAGCTTTTTGGTATTCTCTTTCCCTTCTAGTAAGGATTGCGTCCAAACGGAGCGAGGCGCTTGCCATCCGCCCTCCGCAGGCATTAACATTTCACACTTTCAAGCCGGCGCCTTCCTTTGAGAGTTGCACTCGTGTGCTGGCCTAGATACACATTAACCGCGAGGAGTATTTTTCCTTTGACATCAAGGGTGTGTGGAGCCCGTGGGACCCTGCTTTGTGTCGACAGAAGTAAGCGCCCAGTTGCGGATGCTCAGAGGAGCGGCTGGGCATCAGCCTCAGGGATGTGCTGGTCACCGCTCTGCGGCAGCAGAAGGTCCGGGGTGGTCTCCGGCTGTTTGCTTGGCAGCTCCCAGCTCTTGGGTGCTCATCTGAAAGCTAAATGGGCATCCTTCTTGACAGGTTGCTGACGAACACACACTCCTGATTGCTGTGTTGAAAAAAAGCAATTCTGCATAGTATTTTGCACCGCGAGTATTTATTTATTTTTGGTTTTGTAGTGCTTTTTTGCTTTCCCGTAAAATGAGGTGAGCAATTGTTCTGTATTGACAGCTGGCTTGTAAATCAGCCGCTCGCTTGCCAGGCGAGGAGAACGTGGAAATGCCTTATAAGCACTTTCATGTTTTGTGATCGTTTTCATTCAAGAATATTTAGGACCTCTTTGCATTGGTGCAAAGTTGAATAAAACCTGGTCTCGGGGAGGCGCCGAGACGGACGGGCGCGGAAGGAATCGCTGCCCTGAGAGTCCGAGAAGGGGCTTTGCAGAGAAAAACTGCTGCAGCCCCCAGGGAAGGGGGAGCACTGGCTTTTGGCTCGTAATTTCATTGTTTAAGGTCAGATTACGCTATGTCAATCGTGCAACTAATTCCGTCAACAAACAAGATTATTTACCCAGCAGATGGAATTTAATGTGGGTGCGGCTTCTCCTGCCTTTCTCTCTGGTTTTGCACTTAGCTTGCACCTGAAAAAATAAACTGATGTGCGTGATAGGAGGGAGTTCATTATGCTTACCTTCCTAGAGAGATGTTGAGATGGGTATTTCCCTTATGGCAACTTACTTTTTATTGGTGTTTTTATGGCCCTTGCTGTACTTGCCATTCATCTTATTCCACTTCAGAGCTGGTCCTCCAGTTGCTCTGTTTCTTTGATTGCAGTGAAAGGAGACAGCTTCTTCTCCGCATGTGGAATTGCTTGCCTTCGGCCTCCCTCCCCTGCTTGCCAAAGTCCTACCCGGAGTTAATTTTGATGCCTTTGTAAATATTTTCAGTGTATAACACGGCAACAGTGGCACTGTGTAGGGAATCCAGGGGAAAAAAAAAAAATCAATTTGAGAGCTGGACAGAAAAATGCCTGTTAGCTAAAAACATCTGTTTCAGCAAAAACCCAAATGTCACAGCCTCCGTTTTTCATACAGCCAAGCTGTTGTCTTCCAGCCATCGTGACCGAGGAGGTCCACAGAGCTGCCCTCGCCTGAGTATCTGCTTGGTGAACAGAGCTGGGGCTTTCCATAGGGCATCCACGGGCAGCTTCCATGGGAAGGGCTGAGCCTTGTGCCTGCTTCTTGCTTTCCCTTCTTGTTTTATTCATGGTACCCTCTGGAAGCGGGTGTGGGTGATCCCATACCTCCGCAGTCAGGGGGTTGTGCGGAAACGTCGTCCCTCGTTTCCTTTGGGAGCCAAGGCAGGTGCCAGGACTCTGGCGCGAGTTTTAAGGGGAGCACGTGGCTGTGACCAAGAACAGCACGTTAGAGGTCTGAACTTGTCAAAAGTCTGGCTGGCAAAGAGGGGACCTGAACTGGCCCGGAACAGGACTGTGTTGGGCGGGGGTCTGTGGCACGCAGGGGGTCAGCAAAGCTGCCGCCTCCCCGATGCGAGAAAACTGGTAGGTTCCCTCTAAAGCCCTAAGCATAACGAGCACAATTGGGCTTTGAGATTATTTTTTCTCCCCTCTGTGAATATCTCCATCCAGAGCTCAACGCTGATCCTGAAAGGGAGTCCCTTTTTTTCATATTTCTCTGAAATTCAGCTTTACTGTGTGGCTTGGACCCTTGCGCTGTCGCTCTGGCTGTACCCAGCACAAGCATCCCTCTCTCTGCTGCAACTGGTGTCTCTCCTGGCAGCACTGGCTCGGTCCCTTCCACAACCCAGTGAAGTATTAAGTGAAGAATCTTCTAAATTTTAAAGTTTGTCAAAAACTTGGTGCTGTGGGTAGGACTAGGGTACGTGACCAGCTCTTCCGTAGTCCTCAGATAAGCTTTCATTAGGACATGAACAGGGAGAACCCGCGTCTTGGTAGGGTCCAATCTTTCAGTAAAGTAATGATTACAGCACAAGTAGACTTCTCTGCGTTAATAGAAATTTCCTGCATTTTCCTCTTTTTTGTCTTCTAGTTAGAATAGCTTGTTTTCTTGGTGCCTGCTCCCCTCTTCCTCCTCTTTACCCCAAAAAGGAGAAGAAAGAAAAAAAAAAAAAACCCACAAAATTTTGGAGAAGTAGTTTGGATTGGTTTCCCGAGTCAAGGCCTTCCCCATCCCTTTGGGTCTGCATTTCAAGACTGCCAAAGGAAAGCGTCACCCTTGGAGCAGAGGCAGCAGGAGGATCGGCCCCAGGGAATCGGTTTCCCCACGACAAGCTGGTCACCTCCCCCGGACTGCGGTGCCGGAGCTGCCTGGCATCGCAGAATTGCTGCTCCGCTCCTCGGGGGGCGATGACATTTTCTTGCCTGTTTGGATTTCCAGGTAGATAAGATGTTAAATGGCACTAAACCAGCGTCCGACTGAGACTTTTATCTCTCTGGAGGCTGTTGTCTCTGGTATTGTCTTTCTGCTGGAGCCCCACTAAGTGTTTAATAGGTGCACTGGCTTCTGAGATTACAAGCGCTTTGCCGGAAACCCCATTTTGTGCGCTGATATCCCCCCAGGGAAAGCAACGCTCAAGCGTTAAGGGACCGGATTCTGTTTCGCCCCTCTCGTATTATTATTACAAATCATATTATCTTAATGAAACAGGGATCCGCGTAATAGAGAATCCGTTGTGTTGGCAAAAATTAAAGATGCATAGGGACTGTGATCGTGTTACAATAATTGCCTCGGTGGTAACATTAATGCTTTTTCACTTCGGTTGCTCCCTGTTGATTGAACAACCCTTTTCTGTAGGCTATAAATCTCAATGGCTCTACTAATAAAGAACTAAATAGTCTAATAACATTTCCAAACGTAGCATTGCTTCACTGTTTTAGGAGACGGCGTTCTTTTGTCCAAACCCCAGTCCAATCTAGGAAGTGTGACTATCGTATCTCTACAGTCGCTTACAACTGTCTGTGTTATTTAACTACTTCGAGGGGAGACAGGTTCAAAATTAAAAAAAAAAAAAATGGTACTTTTTTTTAATAATAGAGGAACTTCTAGTCATTTAAAGCGGGAGATCAGGAACACCAGTGAAATGCGTGTGGCCATGGTGCCCTTCTTGCCGTGCATGCAGGGCGAATAACGAAATGCTGCAAAATATACATGGCAAGTGCTTGAAAACCTGTATTTTACAGTACGAAGGCGCTGTTTTGCATCCCCGCTGGAGCAGCGCTCATCGTGCTGCTTGCACCGACGCTGCTGCGGGCAGAGGTGTCCGGTTTGGATGCTGGAAAATGTATGGGTTGGGGCTGGATGGGGATACTGGAAGATGTGTGGGTTTGGGGCAGGAGAGCTCCGGTCGCAGGGAACGGCTTTTCTCTGTCCTCTGCCTTCCCTCAACGTGGAGAAAACAAAAGCCGTCTCCTGGGCAGGCTTTGCCATCTGCCTGAGCGCTCACTGGAGAGGCTGTAGGTTTTTTTCTCAAAAATGTTGGTAATTCAAATCGTTGAGAGAAAAAAAAAACTTTCAAAAGTTGTTTGTGTGGGTGTGATTTTTTTTTTTTTTTTTCTTCATAGCTGCATCTTAAAGGTCTTATGAATGGTTTTTCTTGCAGCTATGTCCAAAGGAAAGCCCCAAAGTGTTAGAGGCTGCTTTTCAGCTGTCACTTGAAGGGATCAAAAAGTGTTCAGTCATTTGGAATTGCTGGGTTTGTCAGGCTGCTAAAGGACAGCTTCTTGGGGAATTGGAGAAATAAGACACTCGTACACGTAGCTGCTAGTACCATTTATTTTCAAATCCCATTGACATCAGCGCCTAGCAGCACTAAATGTAGCAATATCTATGGGTTTTTTTTAGGTGGTGGTGTTTGAGTCTTGAGCTTAA
Source organism: Rissa tridactyla (assembly GCF_028500815.1). Classification (NCBI taxonomy): domain Eukaryota; kingdom Metazoa; phylum Chordata; class Aves; order Charadriiformes; family Laridae; genus Rissa; species Rissa tridactyla. The sequence continues at coordinate 27,785,152 of NC_071474.1, read as the reverse complement.
GTGTTTACCAATGCAGCCACTTTACTAGAAGGGCAGCGGGGGTTCAGTCTCTCGGGGAATCAGTGGCCAGCTGCAGTGCTGCTGTTGCAGCTTGGCGTTTGTGGCGACGGCCACGTCGATCCTACAGCGCGCATGGGCTCTTTGGCAGAGTCAGCGAGACATTTCTGGTGTTGGAGCCGCTTTGCTGTCGGTGAGTTTAGAGTACCGTAAATTATTGTTGCTGAATCAAGAACGTGGTGACTCTAAAGCACAAGCTTCCCATAGAAAACACCCTGAGCCCGACGAAAAGTGTGTCTTCTGTAGGTGGCTGCTGTTATAGAATCATAGAATGGTTAGAGTTGGAAGGGACATTAAGGACCATGCAGTGCCACCCCCTGCCCTGGGCAGGGACACCTCCCACCAGACCAGGTTGCTCCAAGCCCCGTCCAGCCTGGCCTTGAACACCTCCAGGGATGGGGCAGCCACAGCTTCTCTGGGCAACCTGGGCCAGGGGCTCACCACCCTCACAGCAAAGAATTTCTTCCTCAGATCTCATCTAAATCTCCCCTTTTCCAGTTTGAAACCGTTCCTCCTCGTCCTATCATTACACTCCCTGTCACTTCTGAAGCTTCATTCTTCAGCTTTTCTTGCTCGTCCACCGGTCCCCAGGCTGGGGACTGCGCTCTGTGCAAATCCCCTCCAGCTGCATTGGTGCTGTACCTGCTGTGGGGCAGAAATCCTGGCTGGGTACACAAAAACATGTCTTACGCAGGGAATTGGGTAAACTGAATTGTTTTCATACTTTTTTTTCGCGTGAGATAAAGAGTCAGTGGGGAGCTTGGTAGGGAGACTAGTTTAAGACCTACTGAAAGATGGGCTGAAAGTGGCAGATGCAGGAGAACATTGTAAGATGCTGAGGGGACTGGAACACCTCTCTCATGGAGAAAGGCTGAGGGATTTGGGTCTCTTCAGTCTGGAAAAAAGACGACTGAGGGGGGATCTCATCAACGCTTATAAATACTGAAAGGGTGGGTGTCAGGAGGATGGGGCCAGGCTCTTTTCAGTGGTGCCCGGTGACAGGACAAGGGGTAACGGGCACAAACTTGACCATGGGAAGTTCCACCTCAACATGAGGAGGAACTTCTTTCCTGTGAGGGTGGCAGAGCCCTGGCACAGGCTGCCCAGAGAGGTGGTGGAGTCTCCGTCTCTGGAGACATTCCAAACCCGCCTGGAGGCGTTCCTGTGCCACCTGCTGTGGGTGACCCTGCTCTGGCAGGGGGTTGGACTGGATCATCTCCAGAGGTCCCTTCCAACCCCAGCCATCTGGGATTCTGTAATAATCGTAATATCTGATGGCATGATATGCTTTCCTTACGGCGAACGATACCTCAGCTAGTTAACGCCACTCCTTTCTGTACGGAGATGGGCCCCAGCTGCACTTCCCTGAGCTCTGGTTAATCTGCAAGGCTCCCAGCTCGTTAATGGACTGTGAAGCCCAGCTCCTCAACTTCTTCGAAAGTCTGGGTATGACCTTTTGTGGCTTTTTCTTTGTGCCTCTAGGATGTAGCAGCCTTCCATTCTGTGGCAGAGTAGAAGAGAGCCGATGTTTTTCCAGGAAGCTTATCTGCAGGTCTACAAGGTGCAGAACATAAGCAGGGGTGAGATTCACAACCGGACCAATACCTTCGGTGGGCTTAGAGGGATTTTCCGCGCTCTGAAACATGTTTGTATTCCAAAGACGAAACTCTGGCAATGGACTTAATGCCCCTCCCAGCACGGAGAAGCAGGAGAGAGACCGACTGCTGTAAAAACCTCCCTTTGGAGTGTTTTCTTTGCAACCTAGTCACTATTCTGGCAATAGATGATAAACGAAAGGGGGCTTAACTTTTAGGAGATAATGTTAAGCTTCCACATCCGGGTGTTGTGTTGCGGGCAGCTAAGCACAGTGAGCTGTCGTGCCCGAATAATAAGGTTTTTGCTTTGTCAAGTTTTACTGTAACTTCGGTGCAGGCTGGCAGGAGCCGAGAGGTCCGGGGGGAAGCAGGGCTGGGTGAAATCTGCGCAAAGGGCTGCGAGGAGGCTGGCTGCAAGCAGCAGAAGTCTTAAAATGCTCACAAAATGAGAATTTTTGTGTCTGATGCCTTTATTTTATTTTGTTTTCGTAGCTAAGTAAGTTTCTGTTGCAATACCATTGAAGGTAATAACTTTGGAAAGGAAGGAAAAGACCTTGAAGGCCTTTACCTGCTTACAGGTAAAGAGTACACACACATATATATACATATATATATGTATTTTTTTATATCTCTCTCTATATATGTATATATATGTGTGTATATATATATATATATTAGAGACACCAAGCGCATCCCCTTGTACTCCTGCTCCCCAGACTGCCTGCAGAAAAGAAGTTAAAGCTTTGCAGATGTACCCAACGTTCCCATTCCCTATCACCAATACCACTCGGAGCTCTGGAAGCTGAAAACCAGTACCCGGAGAAAACGTAGTGGAAAGCCTGGGGAAGGAGCTTGGCTGGTCTAGCGAGGGCTGTTTCCAAAGTGCCGCGGCCAACTCTGTCATTCCGAGCAATGCAAAACGCTGAGCCAGCTTTGGTAGATAAAATGCTTTAGGAGGCTTTCATGTTTTCATCGCTTAAGAGAGGCGGAGGATGTGCTTTTTTGATGTTTTGTTAGGTTTTCTTTTTTTGGGGAGGGGAGGTGGTGGTTGAGAAAGTGCACAGGGAAATAAATTTCTTGCGTGTACTTGAAAATGCTTATTTTGTCTGCGTTCCACTTACATCTTAGATTTCCCTCAATTTATGTGCTTTCTGATAAATGCCGCCTTTTGGTGTAAAACAACCTGAATATTTAAAACATGGCGTTTTGATTAGCTAAACTATAGATTTGCTTTGACGTGTCGTTTCTTTTGTTCTAAAATGCCCTGACAATTCATATCTGTGGCAGCCAAACAAGCAAATTTATGTACGAAGCTATTGTTCATTCCAAAAGTGGCGCTGCTAAATGAGCCAGAGTTTAAGCGTTTGATTCCGCTCCCCCCTCTTTGCGTGATGGGAGGTCCATTTCTCAATAATGAAAACAGTTTTCTTGCAAAATTCAATTAAACGAAATATCAAACATAAATCAGAAGCGAGCTCTCGTTGAGTTTCCATATGCGCCTATTGCTGCAGTGATAACACTGGAAAAAGCGTTCATTCTTCAAACTGTTCTTTTTGTCTCAGTTTGTTTGTTTTTTTTTTTTTTCCTGGAGGAAAAAAAAACAACCCACATAGAACAACAATGGAAACCAGAGAAGTTTAGTGGGCTGCAAAACCCGTCTCGGTGATGCTGTGACTGCCTGCTAACAGATGCGACGTGGTAGGGTGGAGGGAGCTGGAGGGGCTTTCTGGTCCCCCGCTGCCTAACAGCAAGCCTAAATTCACCTCCCTCGTTTCTGCCGGGCACTTGGTCCCCTTTGGCTCTCAAACCGGGAGGTGTGGTGGTCTTCCCCAGGGCACAGTGGCGCTCCTAGAAGCAGAAGGTTTTTTTGGAAAAAGCCGTTTTATGCTCCGGGCTGACTCGGGCCACCGTCGTTCTCCATGCGCCGAAGACTCTCATTGCGATGGCGTGTTCATACGTTTCTGGGATCTCGGAGATTGCACGCTTTGTTTGGGGACAGAATTTCAAGGAGACGTTAATGCCTTTTATTCGAGAGACTGATCCGTTTGGATGAAATGGGAAAATGTTGGGGCTGTAACACCCTCCCTCTTGTCCCAAGTTCTGAAAATCTTTGCTGCCAGAACCGATGCCTTTTTTTAAAACAAGCCATTAGGGCTTTTTTTTAGTTTTAAAAAGCTGGTTGTGAAGCTCTTAGCGTGAAAATACTTTTTTTTTTCCTATGTTAGAATAAGATAATATAAATGTCTAACGAGGAAAGGTGGGTTAAAATAATCCAGATATATCTTGGAAAATCTATTTCAATTATGTTCTGTGTGCTTTTAGTGGAGCCTATAAATTCTAAAGAATTAAGAGAGCCATAAAGATAAGTGTTATAGGAGAGTACGTCTCACATTTCACCTTCAGAAATTAAAATATTTGCTGTGAAATCAGACATTATAAGGGTCACTGCATTGCTCGTGGTCATTAATAGCAGGAGGTGACTGCTGGAAGAACTCGGGGAAACTGCTTCCCATAACGTGGAAATGAAATGTGCAATTTACTGAAAATTCCCTTCCTGTGAAATGGCTTGCTGATGCCGGGCTGTGCGCTAAGGGCAACTTTGCTTTAGATTTCAAATTTGCATACGGACGGCCCATCTAAGCTTGTGTCTGACTTGCACGAAACATTGATTAAATCAGCATAACGTGAGGTCATTGTCTTGTTTGTCCGGTGTGGCGGGGCAGTAAGGAAGACAAATGAGTTGTAACCAAGATGTTAATGTTTGTAAGTGAGCTCAGATGACGGGGACCGCTTTCCCGTACCGTGTACGTGCGCGCTGTGTATCTCCAGGGGTGTGTGTCTCTGGTAAAAGCTACTCTGCCGCTGTTTAGATAAAATTTGTATGACAAGTAACAATTACTTTAGACAGCTACTGGCATCGCGCTCAAAACCACCCCCAGACTTTTCACGTAACGACATTTTCCACCAGAAAGACAGTAAAACCAATGAGGCAGAGCGTGCCCGGCCGCTGGCTATGGGGGCGGGGGGGGGGTAGTTGCGATGCAATAAACTGCATAACATGTCTAAATGTGAGAGTTAACGCTGCAGCTGACTTTGCTGGGTTTTGGGATGCTCCCTTTGGTGCTCACCTTGCTGACGGGTTTCTGTGGGTTCTCCGCCCGTGAAACGCAGCTGTGGGTGCTCCTATGCTGGGGGTTTGACACTTTTTTTTGCATAAGGCTGGTGGTACCCCGGTTCACACCTCGTATGTTCATTTGTTCCCGGTCCCTCCCAGTGCGTCGGATGGTTCCTGGAGGCAGGGAGCGGAGGGGACGCTTGCTCTGGGGTCTGTGTGCAGGCCGGTCCGCACCATCCAGCGCAAGGGCCAGCGCTGGTCCCGTGGCTCAGATCACCCAGCCGTGTGGAATAGCCATTTGTGTTTGGAGAAGCTGTGTGGGATTTGGCTCCAAAATGGTTTATTATTTTTTTCTTCCTGTCCTACGAGGTAAAAAAAAAAGAATCCCAGAAAGCAACCTTCAGTGTGTAAAGGCAACGCAGACATTGCGTTGTCATGGCTCACATAACAAGCTTTCTAATAACAAGCTTTTATTTCAGAGACCCAAAGGTGTTGGTTGTATCGAGGTGGATTTTTACGTCTTGACGTTTCTGCCTAGTTCTGCGAGAGGAGCGATAGCCGGGGCTGCAGCCAGGATGCTCCAGTGGCTTCCGCGCAGTGAATGACGTGGTCCTCGGGGGCCGCCTGGCAACAGTTGGGCTGATGGATGAGCATCTTGGCCCCAGGAGTCACACGCCCCCGCAGACCGGGCAGCAAATACGACTGTTAAGCATTGTGCTGGCAGTTCCCGGGAGGTGGAAGCCCAGCCTGCTCCTCGCTCTGCTTTTTCCAGGGAGGGGAGGAAGGAAGAGATGCAGCGGGAAGCGAATTTTTCACTTAAACTGTCTTTTGCTTTTGCATCACGTGTCTTGTGCTAGCTTAAAAACTAAAATTATTTCTTGTAGGTCTCTGCTCATGGATGACATGCTCACAGGCTGCTCTGTGAATAGATACTGATTTTTTTTATTATTATTTATTTGTTTATTTTTGCCTGGTGGGGTAGTCTGGTCTCAGAAATTCCCCATCCTTTACACCACAAGACCCATTGTGTAGGTTTTGGTTCAACGAGTGAGACTTGAAGAGTTAATATCTCCTTTTTTTTTTTTCCTTTTCTTTTTTTTTTTTTTTCTTCTCCCTAACGTGTATCACAAACAAAGCTGCTAGGGATGAGTTTTTTAAAGAAGGAAAAGCACGTGTTGCTGATCTGGGGGCGAGGGGCATCTGTTTAACCTTATTTAAAACCGCATCTTGATGGAAAGCTGTACAAAGGATGGGGTGAACACTATCGGTAGACTTCAAACCAGCTTTACTTTAGCCAAACTGGAGTCTAGTATGAACCCTACAGTTTGTTTCCTGAACCAGCCCCTGTTCTGGGTTTCTTGTAGTTCTCTTGCATCTCCCTTTAACATCTGGCACGACAGAGTGGATTTGGTATTCAGTTAATACTTTGCCTTTTGACGATGCAGAGCAGAACAGCTTTCTCCTGTATGGCACTCAGCATCACCACGTGTCCCTGCGTGTTCTGGCCCCGCGAGCAGCCTCGGGTGCTTTGTCTGCTGTGCTCCTGCCCATCCCGGTGCGTGTTGCTCCGTGTGGCTCCTGCTCTCCAGGTGGAGGACATCCCTGGGCTCTCGGCTGAGCTAATTGAATTCTCTCTCCAATTTGTCAAGATGATCTTGAATTCTAGTCTTGTCTTCCAGAAATTTAAGACTTTTTTTTTTTTTTTTTTTTTAGCCTCCCCCCACTCACCAGTGAAGCAGTATTCAAGCCCGGGGAGAATTCCCTCTTCCAGCAGATTTAATGGGATTGTCCCAGCGCAGCCTGGGGTGCTGTGCTGCGTCCCGGCCCCTTGGTGCGGGCGGTGGAGTGATGGCCTCCTACAAGTGGCCATGTCTCTTACAACCTCCCTCTTTGGCAGTTTCGGCGTCTGCTATTCATTAAACAAAAGACCAGGGAGAAGACGATTTGCAAAAAAATCACTTAATCCTGTCTTACACCGAGGCTGCTTTCTTTCCTCCTCCTAGTGCTGTTAAGCAAGGATGGAGGTTTAATTGCATGGGATAATAGCCCGTGGGTTCTGTGCTGTCCTCGGACCCAGCCCCGTTTGCCCGCCGGGACTCCGGGATGCTGTGTGCTCCGTGCTGCCACAAGCTGGGCGACCTTCGCCAGCAGCACCCCCAGCGTGCTCCCAGCCTGCTCCGGGGTCCTCTCCCATGGGAATATGTGAGCTGCCTTTTGCTGAGGCTTCCTCTGTCCCTTAGTTCGCGTGGAAATAGCGGTCGATCTGCAGAGTCGTCCCTGGGTTCGTTCCCTCTAGAGCCGTGGGTTGTAACCCGCGGATCCCTCGCTGGGTGCTGGGTCTGCTTCTGAAGGAGCGGTGAAACGGCGACCACCCGGTTGTCACTTGGCATAAATTTGCTGTCCGGACACCTGCGCGTGGCGTCTTTTGGGAATTTTTGAAGCGCAGAAGACTGCATAGTGTTGGAAGGCAGTGGGATGCTGAGAAGGGCTGTGTCCGTGCAGAGGGAGGAAGAGGAAGAGGAGGGCTGTGCCTGGCGCTGTGCCTTGGGCTCAGGAGGGGCTGTGCCTCGCCAGACCTCTCTTCGGTATTCGCGCCTGCAGATAAAAGATGTGATTCAAACTGGCCCAACCCGGACGGGGCTTTGCGATTCAGTGGTGGGAGAGGCCGTAAAAAATTGATAGGGTGAATACACAATGTGAAGTGTGGGAGCCGGTGCAAGAGAATTCAGTGTGCTGAATTGCAGGAGGAGTATGGAATTACCGAGTCCTCTGATTCTCATGGGGCGTTAAACAAGAGGCATAAGAGGAAGAAAAAAATCTGCCCGTGAGGAGCCTCTTGTCTAGGTATGACCTCTCCAGTCTGGTCACTGAATAAATGAAGCTGGAAAGGATGTCTGGAGCTCCTCCGGCCCGGCTGCCTTCTCGGGGCAGGGTTGCAGTTTGCGGGTTACCTCCGTAAGCCCCGCTCTGGCCTCTTCCCTTCTCTTGAGCTTTGCTTCATGCCGTGTGTGCCTCCTGCGGTCGGCTCCCTCTTTATTATCTTTTATTATCCTGTGCTGGGCTCTCTCTTTATTAGCATTGCTGTTTTTCCTCCCGTGGCATGTTGCTGTGTTCAAAGATGTCTTCTCCCTCAATTCTGATCTGTGCACGGAGTCGCAGGGTTTATATGGAGAGGCGATTTGCTATTGATTTAACTGGTGCCGTTCCTGTGCATGAGTTTTTCTGTTCAACTCGCTGAATTAACTTGGGTCAGTAAGTTTATAGGGGGCACCAGTTAAACCAATAGAACCAGCTTGAAATGATTAACGGATGCCACGTGCGAAATGCGTGACTTAACAAAAATGATTTAGGGCATGTAGGGCTCCCGGGGTATAGTAATGTCCAACTGCACATAACGGTGAAATATTAAGCTTCGTCCTGATACCATTAAATGTGATGAATCTCTGCCTCTGACACCATCCTCCAGTGAGCAATGCCTTGAACATGCACGACTCTAATGCAAAGGTGTTTGGTATTTGGGGTGATCTATGAACATTTCAAGTGTTGTCTGCTTTGTGGAGTGCGTCTTCCTACATTAGGGCTGCCCAGAGTTTCCTCAAACCCCGCCGCCTCCTGCTCGTTCTCAGCGTCGGGATGTTTGCGTGCTCAATTTCTCGTTCTTCATTAATGATGTACACGGGTGTCAGTGGAGCCTTCTTCTCGTGTTTGTTATTTCTTGCAGCCATTGACACAGAGGCATGTGTGATAAAGACTCATCAAAGTCGTCATTACTCTACACTTATCTGCACTGAACTGTCTACTTTGTCTGTAAACCTCTTTTTGATCTCAGCCTGTTTCTGGCTCCGTGACTCATTATTTACTTTCCTGTAGCACTCCCTTCCGAAGAGCACACTCCTCTTCTCCTCCTCTGTTTAATTCATGATCAAAATATATTAGTGCGCGTATTTGTCTCGCTTCTTAGCGCGGTATGCGTGATGGTAACTTAAAAACCATCTGACTTCTCAATACTGCTGCTTGTCTTGGTTTCAAGCTTGATGGCCTCACAGCCCCAGGTCGGAACGACTGTGGGACTGTCTTGGCTCATCACCGGACAGGCTTTGATCACAGCCAGGAGGGAAACCTGGCTTTGTGGTTGCCTCCCGGCACGGCACAGAATCCACACAATGAATTTTATTTCATGGATAGTTGCGTTTTGCTGTGGAAAATTGGCAAAGAAGCCAACAGCAACTTGATTTGTCTCATTCTAGGCTGGATGGGGCTTGGAGCAAACTGGTCTGGTGGGAGGTGTCCCTGCCCAGGGCAGGGGGTGGCACTGGATGGGCTTTAAGGTCCCTTCCAACCCAAACCATTCTGTGATTCACTTGTATTGCAAGGAACGTGTTAAAAATATATATGCGTCTTGTGGGGGGGAAAGGAAGCGAATTGGTGGAAGTAAAGCCTGTCCAATCCATCTCCTTGTCCCATATCTGTCCTTGGGTGAGACCCTGGGTGGCCCATAGCAAGGACCAGCAAGCTGGCACACGTGTGGCCCTGGCTCTGACCCTCGAGCATGGGGCCCCAGCAGCTCTCCCACCAGCCTCCGGTGGGCTCCAGGAGGTGACTCCCAAAATGCCTACCCATAAATATCACTTAAACCTAATTACGTGGAACAATGGCTTGGTGCTGGACGGAGGGAGTGGTGGCCGCCCAAAGGCGTGGCTCCGAGCTCCCGAAAATCCGTCGTGCTTGCTGTTCAGTGCGTCCCCTCGCCCTGCTATTGTGGCTGCAGTCGGCACTTCGGGCTTTCCATGTGTTTTTGTCCGGGGGAAGGAGGTGCTGCGGAGAATTAGGGGGAGTCAGAAGATAACGACGTTGATCGTCATCCTCTAGAGACCCAAGCGCTGTGTTTTCAGTGGCAATTTGACACACCGGAGTGAGTTGGCTACACAAGATTGTGAGTTTTTGTTACAATTTTCTGCAATGAAAAGAAAGGCTTTGAAGTTAAGGGGCGTAGGCAAGTGTATGAAAGAAATGCCATTAATAGCGTAACACCTCTTTTGGGTGGTGTGAGGCTTTGTTGCAGGTATGCCCGTCTCCTCCTCTTTTATCCTGGTTTGCAGGTAGATGGAAGCGTGGTTCTTTATCAATTTTGAAGGATTAAAAAAATAAAATGCGTTTTGTGTTCTCTCACTGCTGTCGGCTGCAAATAAACATGGCAACTAGTTGGGTGCTGTTGAAAGCTGTGATAATTACAGAGTATTAAATGACATTGAGCTGAAATCCTTTATGAAGGCGCAACGGCTGTCAAGGTCAGGGTTTAGCAAAGCTCGTCATTCCCGTGGCTTAAAATGCAGATTGCGTACCGAGTCCCGGTTGGCCTCCCAACAGCGCTGAAGCTTTTTCCAGCCTGCGGTGGCGCACGAGTTTGAGCGTTTCTCCTGACATTAGTGAGCCGTTCATGAAGTCAGGTGCTGTTGCGAATTTAGCTGTTCAAAAGATCATTTAATTCCATTTGGACACTTGAGAGCTTATTGGTTAACAGCAGCGGTAGCTTTCTTACAACACTTAGTGTGCTGTTAAAGGCAAGTCCTTGCTCCCTGTTTTGTACGATTAATGAAGGAAGAGGTGGGTTTTTTTTTTTTCCCCCGAACAGAAGCTTAGCCTGGGGAACTGCGGGGAACTGCTTGAAAACCCAGCCCAGTCTTGCCTTACAGCCGAAGATATGAGACAAATAAAATGAGTCTGTCTTGTTTTTATTAAATAGTCTTGGTTTTTAACCTAATTCCTTTTCTTTCCTTTTTTTTTTTTTTTTTTTTTTCCTGTTTTGGGTGAGCACGCAGCGAGCACAGCCTTTGGTGCTCATAAACCCTCCGCTGTGGAGCAATGTGCCCGTCTGTCCCGAACCCGGCTCTCCTCTCCCTTTGGGTTGATCTTGTCGCTGCTGAGCGAGGCTCCAACCCGCTTTGCTTGTACCTTTGCTGCCTGGGGGAGCGTCCCCTGTGCATGCTGTCGGCGAGGGGCTCGGGGCGCGCTGGGACGGGGCTCTGCTCCCAGGAGGACCCCAGACCCTCCCCTGCCTCGCCATCACAGCTTACCGAGCCCCTTGCTGAACTCCCTTGTGCCGTGTGATGCGATGGCACTGGAGAGGGGAGGGACAGTGCCGTGGGACATGATGGCATTGGAGAGGGGAGGGATGGTGCCGTGGGACGTGACGGCACTTGAGAGCGGAGGGATATTGCCGTGGAACAGATGGCACTTGAATAGTGGAGGGACAGTGCCATGGGACGTGATTGCGTTGGAGAGCAGAGGGACGGTGCCGTGGGACGTGACGGCATTGGAGAGGGGAGGGACGGTGCCGTGGGACGTGATGGCGTTGGAGAACGGGGGGACGGTGCCGTGGGACGTGACGGCGTTGGAGAGGGGAGGGACGGTGCCGTGGGACGTGACGGCGTTGGAGAGGGGAGGGACGGTGCCGTGGGACGCGATGCTGTTGGAGAGGGGAGGGACGGTGCCGTGGGACGCAATGGCGCTGGAGAGCGGAGGGACGGTGTCGTGGGATGTGGTGGCACTGGGGAGCGGAGGGACGGTGTCGTGGGACGCGATGGTGCTGGAGAGCGGAGGGATGGTGTCGTGGGACGCGATGGTGCTGGAGAGCAGAGGGACGGTGTCGTGGGACGCGATGGTGCTGGAGAGCGGAGGGACGGTGTCGTGGGACGCGATGGCGCTGGAGAGGGGAGGGATGGCCGGATGTGTGTCACCATGTGCCCCTTGCCGTGCTCTCAGCAGCTCCTGGAGCATGGCGGCGGTGCTGGCTCCAGCCCCTGGCTCGGTGCTCCCATGTTGGATCTGGCAGCGGCCGCGAGGCACAGGTTTTATGACTCGGTTTTTCCAGACCGAAGGGGATTACGCTGCTTCTGCTGTCACTTTGACAGATGCTCGCACTTTACATGCTGAAGGGACTCGCTGTGGTTACATTTTAACTGAGGTATTGCATAAAAGAATTAAAAAAAAATTAAAAATCTCCCAATAGCACAGCCTGCCAGGGACCATGGGGCTGATGGAGGTGGGGGAAGGAATCGGCAGTCCCGGGCAGCGTTTTCTCTTCAGATAGCCATTACTCATTTTAACAGGGACCGCAGGCACTCCCTTTGCTGCTTGTGCTAGCAAAGTCGTGCTTCCTGAGCAGGCTGCTTAATTACAGCAGTTTTGTTCAAGTCTGTTTGAAATTTTTTTGACTAGCGGGTATGAAATGGAATTGGATCCCTCTGGAGCGTTGAGGTTGGTCAGGGTGGAAAGTCTTAAGAGAGGAAAGTTACTTTATAGTGGAATAATTCTTGGGCAACTTGCATCAAACTTTGCCTGGATTTATATCCAAAATACCGCTGAGGCTGATCTTCATGTGGCTGGTGTAAGGGAGCAGAATTATAGCCTGTAATTTGGGCAAGGCAGCTGTTGCCCGCTGGACCGCTAGCCGGAGGTCAGCTAAATCAGCATCCTCCTCTTCCTCCCCTTCTTTTTTTGCACCACAGAATTGTCTGTGTTGGGCATATTTTAATAATAACTATTGAGAAGGGAGAACCTGCCCCGCTAATCGTCAGCTTCGAATAGGATATTTGTCGAAGAGTTGTGGCTTATTCTTTGTTTCGCATCTCCTGTCCCGCGCTGGTCCAAAATCACAACTCCCCTTTTAAAAAAAAAAAAAAGCTTAATTTCAGTAACGTAAGAGGACGAAAGCTTTTCAAACCAAAGCATGTGTAGTCTGTCTTGGAACTGTTAGTAAAAAATCAGTGCAAGAGACCAAAATTAGAGAAGGGAAATTATAAAATGCCTGGTTGTTGTGGTTTTTTTGTTTTGTTTTTGTTTTTTTTTCTTCCTTTTCTGAGTGAAATTAAAATATTCTTTTCCTGCAGATGGCTGGCTGCGCTGGAATGCCCCATATGTGGCATCGTGTGTGCGCAATTACACATTTCATCTTGATAAGTTTGACGTGTTTATGTAGCCGGCTGCTTGTCAGTCATCACCTTCAGCCCCCCCCCACCTCCAAAGAGCTGGGGTTCTTCACCCTCAATAACGTTTTTCCACCCGCTTTCTTCTCGGCCGAATGACAGATTTTGGCATCTTCCTTTGGAGGGTGGCTTTGGGTGTTTGTACGCGGCGGAGGGCGGTTGATGGGGTATTGGCAATCACAGCTAGTCTGTTCGTCATTAGGCTCAGTTAGGAACAAATGCGTCTGAATCTGATAATGGAGCACACAGAGGCAACGCTGGCAGCCACACTTCTGCTTTAGCCCTAAACCCTTGGTTTCCTAATAGGAAAAGAATTCTAAAGTGTGGAAATACCTTGGAGAAGATCCGTCGGTGGGAGCTTGCAGGTACCGCTGTAGCTCAGCACATGGGGGGTTTATTGGACTGAACGAGTGGTACGACTGTTTTCTGCATCTTTTTTCTTTTTTTAAGTCAAGAAAACACACATTTTCTTTATGACTTGCTCTTCCCTGCGGATGTCTGGGACAGCTCTCCTCTCTTGGCATCGCTCACCTCTCCGAATCGGCAGTGGGTTCTGGGGGGCTGTTGAAAGAAGCCTTGTAAAGGATGAGGTGGATTTTGGGGTTGGACTATGGTTCCCATTGCTTCTAACGGGGCAGATCCGGGTGACTAACCGTCCAGCAAACCCATCTGTTTGGGATTTAGAGGAAATATAGGAAAAGCAGGAAAATGCCTGCTCTGTCAGTACTTACAGCATTGGAGCACGCAGGGGGAACAGTTCTAGTCCATTGGCTGCAGAAATGATCTCCATAAGTAAATACCGCTTTTTTGCGCACGGTATCTGTTTCGCTCTTCGTGCGTGTGCCTGAATTAAGAGTTCTGCCATTAAACCATGAGCCGAGCGGTGTGTGCGGACAGGAGAAAAGGCTGTTTATGCCTCGTTCTGCGAAGGGAAGAAAGTCCCCTTTCCCCAGGCTCGGCCGGGTGGGCTCAGCAGAGCGTGGGCTTCTCGCTTTGCTGGGCTTTTGGGGTTCAGTTGTCAGTTGTGACTACCAGACAGAAATTAGTAACCCTCGTATAAAAGTCCCTAGTACGCCTCCCGCTCAAAATAGAGGAAACAATTATCGGTTGCGATTACGGGTCACAGTGCTGTACGTAGCACGGGGCAGCATCGCAGATGAAGGTGGCTGCGGGATTATTTCTAATTCCCTTGAAGAAGCAGAGGGTGAGCGAAAGCACAGCGCTCCTGCCGCTGGTCTTGTCTCTCCTCTGCCCTGTACCCAGCCCTGTACATAGCTCTCTTCCTCGTCTTTTGTCCTCCTCCTTCTGTTGAAGGCGTCCTGACCCACCTTGGTTGTTCTTGGCATGGTTGTCCATGGCAGGGCGGTTGGAACTAGATGATCTTTAAGGTCCTTTCTAACTCGAACCGTTCTATGATTCTGTAGTTCTTCCCGGTCCTTTGCTAGCCTGACGGTGTCCCAGGGCTGGGGTCAGAGCGTGGGTACCGCAGGGGGACCGATGCGCTCCAGAGCTCATGTCTCTTCATGACCTTCAGGCAGGAAGAACTACAGGCATTTTAATTCAGGATTGTTAATTCATTTTGTTCAGTATCTCCTTGGGCGTCTTCCAAGCAATAGAGCTCACAAATTGTGGTTTGTTTTTTTTTTTTTTTTTTAAAAATTAAAAAAAAATATATTGCCCCATTGAGAACAATAACTGGCTAAAGATTGCTGGCTGGCTGCTTTTATCCCACTCTGCGCATCCTGTTTTGTGCTCCCGAGCCGGCTGCGGCTGCTCTGCTGTTGTGCCCCGTTCCTGCTGTCCTCCTGCCAGCTGCAGGGCTCAGAGCCCAGCGGTGGGACGGACACCTTTGGGGACGGCCCCTGTCCCTCCGGCTGGGATGGCTCAGCGTCCCTACAGCCGTTCCGTGCTGAGTGGGGAGGTATTAGCTTATCGGCTCGGGGGCCGGTTTTGCCAGAACCAGCAAGGGTATATTAGAGTATATATATTAGAAGGGGGTGTGTGTATATATATATATATATATATATATATATATATATATATAACCAGAAGGGTATATTAGACCTCCGCGTACAGCACTGCTGGGCTGCCACTTGATCCATGGGCTCTTTGTGGAGAGATGAGGAAAAAGATTCCTGCCGAGGCAAGCTTCCAGTATTTCTCTTAGCAGTCTTTGGTGCGTAGGTGATAAAAATCCCCCTGGCGTCCCTGCGAGGCTGCAAAATGTTTATTTCTAAATGCGATAGACCTGCAGTTGCCGTCCTGCAGTGTTAGGCTCACCATCCCGTTCCGAACGTCCTGAGAAGGATGCACTCGAAGCAAACCGGGGGAATGATGCCTCAGACCTGTGGCAACGCAGGAGTCAGACTATTCTTTTCCTCCTTTTTTTTTTTTTGCCAGAGCATAAGAGACACACTGCCTTTCTATTCCCCATGGGGGAGTCTTCTGCGTCGCTTCTGAACTGACCCTTGGGGGAGCGGTGCAGGATGAGGGGCAGGGAAAGGCTGGAAGGGGGGGTGATCCTGGGCATGGGTCGAGCAGATGATCACCCTGCCAGCGAGGGAGAAGCAGGGTGTGGAGGGGAAAAGGATGTAACTGGGAAGCATCAAGCAGATCTTCCTGCAGGAAGGACGATTTCTGGTGTCTCCTGTGCTAAAGCTGGCAACCGCAGATGTCCTACTGTCGATGTGGTGGCTGCGCGGGTTGGGAATGGGGCTCTGAGTTTACTGGGATGATGTCCTCTGCTGGGGAAGAGACTGGGGATGTGCCCAAGACCTGGCTCTGCCCCACGCGACTGTCCCAACTTGCACTTTGTGGCGTTGTTTTGCAACCTTCCAGGCTTGGGAATTATTTTTTTTTTAATTATTATTATTATTATTATCATCGGGCAGCCAGGATTCTTGCAAAATGCCATTAGTCGTTTTAATGCTATTTTATTAGTTAATAAGTTGGTTTAGCTGTAATTTTTATCTGTAGTACTTTGGCATGGAGGTGCCTGGGGAGGAAAGGAAGACTCGGGCAATCACGTGAAAGCTTTTAATAAGCCATCAGCCCTTCCTGCCGTGCGGTTATTCCCAGCCCCCGTGGGAATTGGCTGCTCCGTGCAGGAGTGCGGGCTCCGTGGGAGCCATCGCTTTGCCCTCAGCTGGCGGAGCGGATGCTTGACTGCCGTCTCACACGTCGGAAACGTGGCTTTTAACTCCTTTTCTCTGTGTTCTGTGTTCCACGAGCTGGACAATCCTTTAAAAATAATGGGCTCCGGCATGTCACTGAACCCTGGTGTGGCCCTGGGCTGTGGTAAGCTCCTTCCTTCTCCAGGCAGGTGGTGGCTGGAGCTCCTCAGCTCGCCGGAGCCTGCTCGCTCCCTTCTCCTGCCTCTCGGCAGAGCTTCCAGCTGGGTTTGTTGGGAAGGAGCTGGGAGCCGGGGAGCTCTGCTGCAGGGTGCACCCCAGCACCCAGGAAAAGAGCCGTCCCCTCCCAGCACAGGCTTCACCCGGCGCGGCCGCGGTGCTTGTCGTATATCTCTGCTGCTGCCTTCACGAGATACGTTTTGCAGGGAAAGCTTTTATTATTTGAGGTTGTCTACTTTTTTTTTTTTTTTTTTTCCCCTGAAGTTGGGGGAGAAATTACTGTCCTCGTTTTCTGTTGCTGCCCAGCAGATTAGAAATAGCCGGGAACTTCTTAATGTTCGAACGGCTTTCAAAAACAATATTTCTAAATGTCAAGTTAATGTGCTGTGGGAACAATGAGATTCAAGGACCTGGTACAAACATCAAATTGCATCTGCTGCCACAGGGACTTGTGGGATTCTCTGAGGCAAACACAGTGGGGAGACTCACAGTTTATTTCCTTATTTTTATTTTTTTCTCCTCGGCGTTTCTTCTAAAATAAAGTTTTATTTTTCTCGTGCCTGTCCTCGCCGCAAATGCAGACCAAACCTGTCTGAGGCGGCAGATTAAAAATGAAACCCTCATGAATGAGAAATGTAGCCTGCATTTTTTATGATGGAGGAAAAAGTAAACCCATTTTAAAATGTGCATATTTTTAAAAAAGTAAATGACTAAGTAGGTGGGATATAGGTATCAATAAATATTTATTCCAACGAGGTAATCTCTCAACAGAATTAGAAATTGTCTCATCCTTTTGGGCAATTAAAAATCGCTGTTTGTTTTTCAGAGTGGAAGTAACATTTTCCAGTCGCTTTTGGAACCTGGCCACCGTCAAATAAAAAGTTTCGCCGCTGCATGGCATTTTTCTCAGAGTAATTGCACTAAAAGGACGCCCTGATTTATAGGATGGATTGTAATGATCTTGAAATGAAGGGGAGGAAAAAAAACCCCAGCGTTAGTCCAAATGCTGCTTACGTTAGAGTGAAATTGTTCTCTGAAAGAGAAGTTGGAGATGGGGTCTGTAATCTCCGGGTGGGCTGGGGGTGAGCACCGAGGCTGGGTCCGCAGCGTAAAATCGCACCCTGATTTTACGGTGCAAGTCAGGGAGGTGGCTGATCCGGGTATTGGTGGGGTTTTTGGGGAGGGCTGTCGCTGCCTGCTGAAGCCAGTCCCCGTTTCCCATTTGTCTTTGGAGAGCCGAGTGTTGGACACCACGGCGCGTGAAATGGGACGAGGAGCGAAACGGCGACGGCCGCGTTGAGCTGTGAGATCCTGGGGTTGCTCCGTCCTGCATGTGCTTGGGTGGGGATGTCTCGTAGTGGGACTATCGGGTCCTTTGTGCCTGAGGGGTCCCCGCTGTTGGCATGGTGAGCGGTCCCCCGTCCTTCTCTGCGACCCCATCCGTGTCACCCAGGTGCCCCAGGGCTGGTCACCTCGGGGGTCCGTGGCCGGGAGCTGGTCCTGTGCTCCTGCAGCGCTGCGTGCGGGCTCACGGCACCCACGTGACGGCGCTGGTTAGGAGAGAGCGGCACTTAATTTTCTGGGAACAATCAGCGAGAGTCGTTTGATTTCCTTCCCACTTAGCTTTTTGAAAACGTTGTCGTCTTGTTAACCGCGTGCATGTGCACACACCTTGGGTAAATGGTGCTTTTACACCAGCTGCTCTAAATGCATTTTAAAGAGATGAGGAACGCGTACACATCAAGGTCATATAAATTAATAATTATCTAAGTGCTTTTGCCCTTTTCTGCCTCCAGAAAAGAAGTGAGGAGGGGGAAAAATTAACTGCTTTTTTTTTTTTTTTTTTTTTTTCTTCTTATCTCCCAAACTAGATTTCAGGGATGATCTCGGGCCCCGTTGTTTTGACTGTAGCCTTGGGCGGGTTTGTACTTCATCACCCATTTCGCTGTCACGTTGCCTGTGCTTGAGCTACCGCGTGAATTTTCGTTCCCAAATGTGTTTGGGTTCGTAATTCATAGGGTGCAAATAGATTAATCACGAGCTACGCAGAACTCGTAATTATCCAAACTTGGAGTACAGAAGAGGTATAAATCATGACAGCCCTGCTTTCCAGCTGCCAATTAAGAACGGGAATTTAAGCTGCCTAAGCGTGGAGGGTTTAGGCTGGGAAGTTTGTGTTCCTGTGTCTCGCAGAAGAGTTCATGAAGAAAGGGCTCGCTCATAACTTCTCATCAAGCAAGGACTGAATTTATGAAATGTTGGCGCTACTGGAATAATTCGGAGTTTTCTATTATTGATGGGTTGGACCTTGAGAGAGACGCATTATCTCGAAGAGCCTGAAGCGGGTGCTCCACGCGGTGGCTGGCGGCGTGGTGCCTGCCGGGGTGTGCAGCATGCTGGGCAGGGGAGCGCAGCACTTGCGGGGGGGTGTTTCTTGCTGCCAGGCTAAACGTACGTCCCACGGGTGATGTGGGGTCAGGCTGGTTGGCACAGAGCCGGGGGGCAGGATCTAAACAAGTGCACACCTCCTCTTTGGACTCCTTGGGATGGTGCCTGGGGGTAGGTGCGTCATTCGCTGAGGGTGGGGAGGTGGCACTGGCTGCCCCCAGGCCGTCGGAGGAGAAGGGTTAAACCCAAAGAGGGGGAGGTAGGAGGAAAACTCAAATGCTATTTACCGCTTTTTTGATCCATCCTTTTATTTGTATTGGTGATGCTTTGGTGGTACCCAGCACATCAGAGACCCTGTCCCAGCACCCTGGTGCTTTGGGTGCTGCCGAAGCCATGTCCGTGGAGCAAATATCTATCAGTAACCGTGAGTGTTGCTGACTTCATAGAACCATGGAATGGTTTGGGTTGGAAGGGACCTTAAACGTCATCTGGGTCCAACCCTCTGCCCTGTGCAGGGACACCTCCCACTAGACCAGGTTGCTCCAAGCCCCTTCCAGCCTGGGCTTTGTTAGTACCGGAGCAGAGTCCCTCGCCTCGTGGTGGTGGAGCTGGTCATGGAAGCTCCCCGGGGAGCCTCAGCCTGCGGCACCAAGGGCTGGCAGGGCAACGTGCGGGCTGATGGAGCCGGGCAGCCCCGGGCTCTCCATCATAATTCCCAGAGACGGTGGGGACGTCAGGCAACCTTGTAAGCCTGTTGTAATTTTAAAGCGTTTTGATAATGTTCCCCTCAGCTTTAATGTTACATATCCCTGCGTATGTACTTCAGTAATTGAAAGGGATATCGGGCAAATTTGATCTGTCTGGCTTTGACTTATGCTGTCCTTATCTTGGCCTTCGTGTCATTAAGAAAAAAATTGGTATTGATCTGAGACTATACCACTACATCGTGCCGCAATTTTTCTTCCTTGCTAGTAGAATATAAATCGATAAAAGGCAGCTGCTTGCGACGCGGGCCAGATATGGTGCTGTCATTTATATATTGTAAATCCAATGATAGCTGATCAAATCAGTGCGTCTACTGTTCCAAACCTGACATGATTGAATTGTCAATAAAAAAGATTTTACAGTAAGGGAAGGACTGCTGGCGGTGTAAATGCCTGGAAGCCTCACTAAGTTTGATACAAAATGAAGCAATAAGCTAGGCTATTATTATATAATTCCAGTAACCAAAATATTTGGATGCTTGTGCTCTCATGTGGAACTGGAGCTGTACGAGGGGAAACCTTTCATTGCGACGTGTTTGGAAAACAATTATTCTGAAACTGCGGAATATGGATGGCTTCTTCTGAAATGAAGATAGCTTATGTGTTGGTAAGGACTAATCGAAATAGCGTAGGACTTCTTTGAGCTAAAGAGGTGCACTTTCGGTGTATTAGGAGGAGGAAGGTTATTAGGGTTTCTGGTTTGCTCAGAAACAAATGGTGCAGGAAGGAGCGCGATTGATGAATCGGTAAGAAGAGGCTGGCCCTGCTCTCGTGTAGAGCCTCTGTGAGCATGAAACCAGAACGTGGTGCACGTTTTTTCCTGGACTGCAACAAAGACCAGGACTGCAACAACAACCAACAGTTGATGACAAACCTGTTCGTGACCTCATGGAAGGAAACCAGGCTGGAAAGTGCAAAGTGGTGCTGAGCTTTTTAAGTGCTGATGGAATTTGGTGCTGTAAATTCCCCAGGTTGAATCACTTTCTGATACCCAGAGACCTCCCTGGGCCCTGTCTCTGGGGGAGAGCTGCCAGTGGCAGAGACCCCGGTGTGTAATCCGCTCCCCTGCGTTCCCCAGCAAAGTGTGCCGAAGAGGAGCTAGAGGGGAAGAACTTCAGGACAAGTACTCTGGGAAACACATGGAAATACGTGGTTAAAGCCAGAAAAAGTCTACCATGCCAAACTTCAGAAAGACCCTGCATGTTCAGAGGGTGTGAAACTCTTGGACTCAGTCAAAACACTACGTGGGGCTACGTGGTGAGGTCAGGCGAGGCTTTGAGATGATCCTGTGATGATCTTTAAAGGTCCCTTCCAACCCGAACCACTCTATGATTCTATAGTGTCTTGGCTGGATCCTGAAGGTATTTATTCTCACCTGTGGAAATGGGTCTGCAGCCAGCAATGTGCTATTTTAAATTTGTTTATTCTCTTTGAATACATTTTCCGAAGTCGAATTACCAGTGGTAGAAGAACGTAGTGAGTTTTCTTTCCTGTACAGATGAGCTTGGACCGAATGCTTCATGGTGCTACAGGCTTCCTACACTAAAGATGGAGAGGACATCCTGCTCTGGCCAGGGGGGTTGGACTAGATGATCTCCAGAGGTCCCTCCCAACCCTCCCATTCTGTGATTCTGTGATCCCTTAGCTGCTGCAGGCAGATAATGGTGGTACGTGTGTGGGAAATGCGATCTCTCCACAGCGTTCCCAAGGGATGCACTGGGTGCAGGAGGGCGAGGGCAGCTCTGTGTCCCTGCAGTGCCACCTGCCCCGTGGACCTCCTCAGAGACTTTCCCCAGGCTCTGCTGGAGGAAACCCCCACCTCTGCCCTGTGTTTTCTGCTCCCCTTTTTCCCTGCTCGGTTGTTCCTCTTGAGCCTCGCTGATGGCTGGTGGCTCTTTAAGGACGTGCTAACTCAATTGCTTGTGATTGACCACGCTCTTAAGCTCTTTATTGTGTTGCACCAATTTAGCTAAATCCTAAATCCATTAGGTGCTCTCAGATTGCTTTACAAGTGTCCAGAGGAGGTGTTACCAATAAATCCAGCCTAATTCTCTCGGCAGACAGGGTTTTAAAATTTCAGGCTTGGGCTAGAAGAAGAGCGGAGTGTCGCAGGAGCGGGTTTGCACAGCAATGTGAGGGGTGGGAAGCAGGTTGGCATCTGCTTGTTTGCTTTTTTCCTGCCGTCTAGTTGGTGTTACTGTTTAGTCCACTTTCTCCACAGAGAGAAAACCTTTGAGAGCAGAAGCACGTGCTGAGAAAACAGCTGGGGAGTCCCCAGTTCCCTTTCAGGCGGAGTGGAAGTGATGCTCTATTCATTTATGTGGCTTGAAAAAAGCACCAAAAATTACATGTTTTTAAGGCCAGGCTGGACGGAGCTCTGAGCAACCTGATCTAGTGGGAGGTGTCCCTGCCCATGGCAGGGGGGTGGAACTAGATGATCTTTAAGGTCCCTTCCAACCCAAACCATTCCATGATTCTACGTAAACTTGCAAATACTTTCAGTCCTTGCTGTCTGCCCTCAGCACAAAGAAAACCCTCAAGGCCTTCAGTGAAACAAGCCTTTCCCTGGCTGGTGGTGGCCATCGGAGGTCTCTGGCAGAGAGGTGGCTCCAGGAGCCACCACGGCAGCGCTTCCTCCCCCGGGGTTGCCTGGGGGCTGCTGGTGCCGGTGGGGATGCTCTCCCCATCCAGGCTGGGACCGCTTTGTGCATGGCTTTGGGTGGCTGCTGCGAATCACCTCCGCGCCCAGCCGGGGCTTCGCGGGGCTGGGTTTTTAAGGCAGAGCCTTTTTGCCATGTATGAGCGTTGTATGCCGTCAAATCCGTGTCGAAGCGCCTTTAGAAATGGCCACCTTCTACAGGGAGTGTCACTGACCCCTCACTTTATGAAATCAATTATTTGGATTTTTGTGGTACAAAACAGAAGTGCTATAAAATATACATATTCCCTGCGAGGCTTGGGCTCTCTCGGCTTACGGCTGCGGCTCTCCCGCCCCGCTCGGCGCGTTTGCGTGGGCAGGACAAAGTGGTGTGACGCCTTGGCAGCGTCCCTGGGCACACATGAGGGATTTTCAGCTGTAACTTCCAATTGGACAGAAGAAAATACGAAGCTCAGAGAGGAGCCCTTAATATTTCCTGTAATTTCTGTCTCCCCCGCCCTTTTTTTCCTGCTGCCTGCAGGCTAACGTCCTGGCATTGCTAAACACCAACCTGCCACTGGCTAACTCTTTTTTCTTTTTTTTTCTGTCCAGTTTGCATCGCTTTCGTGCTGCTGAGGCCAGCAGAAATGCTTTGTTCAGTACGGGAAACGTGGCTAATAATTCATTCAGGAGCAAAAGGAAAATTAGCTTTTTTTCTCCTTAATTCTCCTTTCCTGGCTCTGCAGGCGGACGCTGCAATGGGGCTGTTTCAGGCAGGGACACCCGCATCCCACTGTCGGGGAGGGTGGGCATCGCGGGGGGGCTCTGGCGCTGCTCAGCCCGGGGGGAAAACCCCTCTGAATTCCCAGTGCCGCATCTGGGAGGAATCATTTTTGTGGTTTGGGGCCGTTCGAAATCGCGTCTTGTGCTTACATGTCGCTTGCTAGGTCTGGGGGATAAATTGCGTGTCAGCCTGGAAGAGTAAGACCTCCGTGTTTTAAAGCTGGTTGGTTTTGTTAATTTATAAAGGTAAAGGCTGGGGCTCCCCCCAAATCAGGGTAGGGCCACCCCAATTTCTGTTTAAAAACAACCAAACCAAAACAAAAAAGCTGATGTTTTCGTGGCACTTCGCCCATAGTTTAAGCTAGTAAGTCTTTGGGAGACTTTGGTGAGCTTTTGTTTTCAGGGGGTGGTAAAGATCAGGATGAAACATGAGTGTCTTCGTAGGAAAGATGAATGTGCAAAATGTTTGGCCGTCTCGTTTGAGTGGAAGCATGTGGTTTCCAGTTCCCATAACCTTAAGGCATTACGAAATTGTGATTAAAGCCCAAAGAACAATGCGATCGGCATTAAAATTGGTAAGTTTGAAAAATGATACATTGTGAGGTTTTCCTTAATTTGCTCTTCTTGTCTTCCAGCACCGCGGGTCACATTTTCAAGCTTTTTCCCACAGCAGCGAGGGCTGGATTGTTTTGGTTTTTAATTGTAAACTGAGGTCTCTGTGTAATCCGCTCTGGCCAAAGCTGGGCCTTCAGGAAAACAACAGATTGTGCAAGACGCGAGAGCAATTCCAGGGGTTGGGAAGAGATTCAGCCTTTTTCAAAGGTGGAACTTTGCTACAAACACCGCTTAGTGGAGTGGGGAGTACTCCGATTTGAATCCTGGCTGTATTTCCGTACCTGAGATGACACGGTGTGAAAATATTCACCATGCGAAGAGCAAGCTTTCTCGTTAAAGACCTGTTTAATAGGTATCTCTGTTTGAGCTTTCAGGGGAGAAAAATCGTCTATGAGCTGTATATACAAATCGGGCAATAATTTAGGTAGTACTCGATGATGGGAAACCAGAAACACAGCAGTTGCTCTGGGCAGCGGAGATGGAGGTGATGCTTCTGGGTTTTTATATAGTTACCGATTATTTTTTTTTTTTTTTTTCAGTTGCAGTCTATTTACCTGGATGCTTAATTCATTCACATACAATTAAAAAAACCAAAACCCAATGCAGACTTCCTGGAGACTGCACATAAAACACAGAGGCTTAGCAGGGTATTAGAGATTCAACTGAGCGCCTGAAATACAGAGGATCTTTGATTTGGTTTGTGTCTAAGTGGTCTTTGTTTAACTGATAGCTGCTAACTTTGTTTAACCGATAACACATGTTGTGCTGTTCCTGGTCTTGACCTTTTTCCAGTTAAACTGGCTTAAAATGAAAGTGTTTATGGGGAGATTCTGCAGCCCTGGCGTCCATGGGCTGTTTGTCTGGGCGGAGGGGGGGGGTTTGGTGGCTGGGGGGAGTTAGCAGAGAGCTGCATGTTTGCAAATTTTAATGGCTTTTGCTCCAGACGGCTTTTAACATGCTCCCCGCACAGCCACCCTGGGCAGGAACGGCTTTTTCCATCGCCAGCTTTGGTTTTCTCACTGTGGTTTTATTGCAGTTTAGATTTCTTGGGCATGTAAAATGCCATCAAATTGGTACCAGAAAGAGGAGGGGGGAGGTCTGCAGGGCAGCCGCGGCTTTGGCAATAGCAGAGCGGGCTGCTGCGCGCAAGGGGAAAAATGAAAGGAGTGCTTTGTGCCGACTTTGTGTGCTTTAGGGGAAGGCTGGGTCCGTGGCTACGTGGACCTGCTGCTTCTGGACGTCAGGAGGAGCTTTTCCAGAGTCTGTCATGGTGAATGGACGGTGTTTGGGGAGAAGCGTCTGCCTTTGCAACACAGCAAGTCACAGAATGATTTGGGTTGGAAGAGACCTTAAAGATCATCCAGTGCCACCCCCTGCCCTGGGCAGGACACCTCCCACCAGACCAGGTTGCTCCAAGCCCCGGCCAACCTGGCCTTGAATGTCTCCAGGGATGGGGCAGCCACAGCTTCTCTGGGCAACCTGGGCCAGGGGCTCGCCGCCCTCACAGCAAAGAATTTCTTCCTAATATCTAAATCTCCCCTCTTCCAGTTTAAAACTGTCCCCACCTCATCCTATGGCTCCCCTCCCTGATCCAGAGTCCCTCCCCATCCTTCCTGTAGGCCCCCTTCAGGGACTGGAAGGGGCTCGAAGGTCTCCCTGGGGCCTTCTCTTCTCCAGGCTGAACCCCCCCAACTCTCTCAGCCTGTCCTCACACCAGAGGGGCTCCAGCCCTTGGATCATCTTCATGGCCTCCGCTGGACCCGTTCCTGTCCACTTGCTGGCATGGAGCATCTTTGCTGTTCTCCTGGCCCCAGCTCTTTCCCTGCCTGCAGCGTTCCCAGCGTTAGCTGATGGGCAGAGGGTTTTACTAAAGGGGGCTCAGGGCGTCCCCAGATGAAGGGGCGCAGACTGCCAGGCAGCTGGGGCAGCACTTCATGTCCTGGCTGTGGGGAGGCTGTGGTGGGGAAGGTCCTTGGGTCTTGTATGAAAAGCTGAAAGCACTGGAGAAAAGCGAGGACCTGGAGGTGTTCAAGGCCAAGCTGGATGGGACTTTGAGCAACCCGGGCTGGGGGGAGGTGTCCCTGCCCTGGGCAGGGGGTTGGAACGAGGTGATCTTTAAGGTCCCTTCCAACCCGAACAGTTCTATGATTCTAAGACCTGTGTAGAAGAATGCTGTTTACTTCAAGCAGGAAAATGTACTTTGATATACAAACGGGGTACTGTCTACAAAGAGGATGCTCGCCCCTCCTCATCCATGCTGAGAAGCAAATCTGTTCCTAGTGCCAGACACGGGCATACAGGGTCTCCCCTTCTCTCTTTCCAAGGCTCTCCTCCATGCCGCGGTGCTGCATGCTGCTTAAACTGGGCTACAGCTTGGGTGAAGGAGGTCTGAACCCACATCTGAGCTTTCGACTGCCCTGTAGGTCAGATCAAAACAGTAGAGTCTTATGGGCTTCCAGAGATGCGGTGAGACTGGAGGCATAACTCTGGGCTGCCAGTGTTTCGTTCCTGTCCTTTTCCCCTCTATCCCTCACATGGGAGGCTCTGGGGTGGCTGACAGTCCGTGAGCTCTCCTTTGCCGATGCCTTCAGAGGGCAAACAGCAAATGATCAATTCAGGTAGTGGAAAATGGGCTGGCTCTTCTCGCCGTCTCCAGAGGCCGTAAAAACTCGCATTACTCCCTTATCAAGAAGCATCCGTCTGTGCCGTGCCTGAGCCAGTCAGTTAAGTGCAGACCTCAGAGGAAATGAATTTTTTGATTCTTGACAAGAAGTCAACGAAGAATAGCTTTTCCAGGGAAAATATTCTTCCTGGCAGGAGCAGTGGTGGGCTGGCGGTGGGGAAGGCTGTTGTCTTTGGACCGGAAATCTCTGTATTTGAAGAAGAGCTCTTTCCTCCCTGATTTTTCTCCATGGATATATAAAAAAAAAAAAAATCAAGCGTTGATTCCCAAAGCAACTGAATAATTTTAGATACGTTGTTGTAACCTCTCAAATATGTCAGTGCTCCCACTGCAAGAGGAGACTGAGGAAAAGCAATGTGAAGGATTAGAAAAAGGTGATGCCTTTTCCTACTCAGCGGAGTATAACTCGCTAACACGTTAAATACCTGGATCGGGGCCTTTTTAGACAGGCCGTGGTGCAGTATGTCTTCAAAACGACCCTCATGGGCTCTGCCCTCCCTGTCCAGCCATAAACTAATTCTCAGGACTAATGGTAAAATTCTGCAAGGCGTGAATTCCCAACTCAAATAGATTTACAGTAAGTTAATAGATATTTTTTTTTCCCCCCCAGCATATCTCTTGCAACCTATTTGTGGTAGCATCATTTAAACATGCACAGTAATTGAAAAAAATGTCAGGTGATAGGATTTATAATCCTCTCTGACCCGTGTTTTTTCATGCCCAGGGAAAGTTCCATAATAAGCATAACATTTGCAGTAAGGAAATACCTTGTGTGGAAGTGGTCAGAAGGGAGGTGTCTCTGGGTGGTAACTTTTCTTTGGAAAAAAGGATTCTGCAGTTATGAGAAGCTTATAACTTAGCAAATGCCGCCAAGAGGGTCACGTCCTTATGTGCCGAGAGTTGTAGAATAGATGAGTCAGAACATTGTCTTGATGAAAATGAATCTTCAGCTTCGTTAGAAAACATATTCTGTGTTGGTTTCCACGCTCAGCCTTTGAAATACACAGTCTTTATTTTGAGAAGATTACCCTGAAAGTATTGTTCGGAGAAAGTGTTTATTTTTTCCCAAGCATATTTGTCCTCGCTCCTTTTGTTATCATTATTTATAAATCAAAAGTCATATTGATCTGGAGATTATGTGTTAAACCATCCCTGAGCAGTGGTTGCTCCGTTACTGAGAAAACCAGCTGCCATAAAACTTTTGGTAAATTTATCGATCGATACTCTCCGTGTTTCTCTTTAGGAAAAGAACAAGCTGAATTTTAATTTACTGGGAAACGTGGCTGAACACGTGGCCTCCCCCGCGGGTTCAGCAAGGGATTTAAGCCTGCGAGGAACTTTCAAGAGATGAATAGTGCCATTACTTTGCAGAGGATTATTCATGTTCTTGAGGGAAAGCCCGGCTAGAGCGGGTGGCGGAGCTTCGGATCGATTTCTGGCAGCCGTGGTTGTGAGCCTTGCTCCGCAAAGCCAAATTATCATCTTGCGCTCCCGTTACAGCGGCTGCCTCCCTCTTACAGGGGGAGTAAGGAGGCGATAAAACATCTTCCTTTGAAAATGACCGTTAACCATAACGGGGCTTTGAGCCAGGGCAAGGGGGATGCAGGAACCGTGTGAGCTGCTGGGGATGGCCCAGCCATGGGCTCAGCTGGTGCCACCAGGTGATGTCTCACCCTCTGCTTCTTCCCTGGGTCAGGACTCGTCCAGGCATCAGCTTAAAACCAAAACCAACCAACCAACCAAAGAAAACCCACGCCAAAATCCCAACCAAAACCCCCCGCCAAACAACCGAACGAAGAAAAACCACAAAAAACCCCACAAAGGAACAAACATACAAAAATCCCAATACCCAACTCCCCCCCGTCCCCCCCCCAGCAAAACAGCCAGTGTTTTGGGGAGCTCTGCTCAAGATACCACAGAGGAAGGAAGGAAAGAAGTGAGTCCAGTGTTTGGAAAGCGCTCAGTCTGGAAACTGGGGCCATGGGGAGGTCCTCACTTTTATGGATGGAGATGGTGTCTGGGGTTTGTGTGTCTGGGATGTGTTGTTGTGGTGGTGCTGGTGAGGGTACGGTGTCCTCTGTGTCCCCATGGCATCTCGTATGGGATGGGGATATGGGTACTGTGTTCTGCAAGATGCTTGCAAGATGTTCTGCAAGATTCTGCAAGATGCTGACTCGCCCAGCGAGTCAATGCTGCCAGGGACCGTCGGAGGGGCTGGTGGCACTTGTGCTGCTGAGATGATCCACGGTCTTATTTCCATGTTGGAAACCCCTGTCCCTTCTCTGAGGTGTCTTGAGACAAGATCAGCTTAAAAATCACTAAATTGCTTTTGAGAACCCGGGTGCTGTTCTGTATCTTGGAAGCAGCTGCTCCTTATGGGAAGAGAGTTACACCGATGTTGGTTGCTGTATGTTACTGAGCAAATGCCTTTCCCGAGTTCTGCCAGGATAGGTGGGAAGCTGGAATCAGAAGTAAAGGGGCTGGAGTGACTTAGGAACAGTCAACAGGTGCCCTTAAGTAAGTGCAAGTCCTTTGTGTTACTATAGGGATCAAGAACTGATCTTCTGCCATTTGTTTTCCGTCAGGCAGTTGAGATAACTTTAAAGAGAATTTGACCACGGGAGATTATAAAGGAAGGAATTTGCTTCTTAAATAAATAGTCTGCTTTCCATTGTTCAAGACTTAACAGGCTGATAAAAGCCTGCCGGAATGTAAAGGAGCCTGGAAAACCCTTCTTAGATCTGCCTTGCTCGAAAGTCTAAAGACCAGTGCACTTCCAAAGACTTATTTTTGAATGCACGCTCAACTTGACCTAGTGCCTTCCTTGATCTTCATTTATTCTGATGAATAAAGGAATTTGCTAGGGATGTGGGTTTTTTTCGGAAATTGCTTATAACTTTTAGTTTAAAGTAAATGGAGGAACTACACAAACTGACGTCCTGGCCTTTAGAAATGCTTGGCTTGTGCATTCGGAAGGGAGTGTGTGGAATCACTTGCCCTCTGCTTGAAACGTGCCTCGTCGTTTGTCTTTTAAGAGACACGCTGCTTTTTCGAGATCTTTATAATCCCATTAGGTGGATGTTGGAGCCTTCAATTAGCAAAATAAGGCTGGGAGGGATTGGCCAAGTGCTGGTTTCCTTGTCTCTTCTCTCTTTGGGAAATGCACTTTGTGTTTAAAACCAAACCAAACCAAAGGCGGCTGTGGCTCTGCAGTGGTACGATGCCTGGGTCGGTGACATCTCTGGCTGCTCACGTACCCAGGGCAGAGATGCCCCTTTCGTGGGGTTTTTGAAGCTATTCCTGCCGCACCGGGCTGTGCTCCCTGGCTGAGCAGCTGGCTCGAAATAGGAGTTGTAGATGGAGACTGTCGTCTCTGCAGCAAATTGGAGAGAGGTAAGAGAGACTAGAAGCAAAGAGTGTAAATATTTGGGGTAAAAAAAAAAAAAAAAAAAAAAAGCGGAGGTGAAAGTTGCCCAGTGATGTGACATTAGTTCTGGGTGTGTTATTGATGTAATTATAACAAAAGCCTGGTGGTGCTGTTTTCAGTGATTTATTTTCTGTTCTGTGGGATTGGTTTAATTAACTTTTCCCCTTTAGAGGGAAAGAGGAAAATATGAAATATTTGGAGTGTAGGCATCTCTGCGTGTGGCTGAAAGCGAACTCCTCGCCGGCTGACCCCGGGCTCTGCCAGCCCACCGCTCCCCGCTGCCTTCCCACCAGCTCGGACCCCGCGGTCCTGCCCTGGGCAGCAGCGGTTTCTTTCCTGCTCTCTCCAGTGCGAACTCCCAGCTGCCTCAGAGGGCACTGGGCGAGGATGAAACCACCCCGGTTCCTTTGCAGTAAATCACTTCTGCAGGAGCAGCAGCGTTCACCCCATACAAATGGTGAGTGCAGTTTGATAGTCCCCAAGCTGAAGGTTTCCCCTCATCCTTGGGCACTCCTTGTCTCTTCCCAGTGGTTCTGCTGCCCGATGCATCCCTAAACTGGTGCCCAGTGACGGAGAGGAGCCTGGACACTTGAACCCCAACCCTTATGTGGGCTTCAACACAGGTTAAAGGCGAATCACATCCTGGGCCGCATCAAAAGAAGCGTGGCCAGTGGATCCAGAGAGGGGATTCTCCCCCTCTACTCCGCTCTGGTGAGACCCCACCTGGAGTACTGTGTCCAGCTCTGGAGCCCTCACCACAAGAAGGACATGGACCTGTTGGAGCGGGGCCAGAGGAGGCCACGAAGATGCTGGGAGGGCTGGAGCCCCTCTGCTGTGAGGACAGGCTGAGAGAGTTGGGGGGGTTCAGCCTGGAGAAGAGAAGGCTCGGGGGAGACCTTCCAGCCCCTTCCAGTCCCTGAAGGGGGCCTACAGGAAGGATGGGGAGGGGCTGTTGGCAAGGGCATGTAGCGATAGGACGAGGGGCAATGGTTTAAACTAGAGCAGGGTGGGTTTAGATGAGACATTAGGAAGAAGTTCTTTCCACTGAGGGTGGTGAGACACTGGCCCAGGTTGCCCAGAGAGGTGGTGGAGGCCCCATCCCTGGAGACGTTCAAGGCCAGGCTGGATGAGGCTCTGAGCAACCTGATCTAGTTGAAGATGTCCCTGCTGACTGCAGGGGGGTTGGACTAGATGGCCTTTAGAGGTCCCTTCCAACCCAGCACATTCTAGGATTCTATGATTCAACAGCAGGATGGGGCGTTGGGTGCATGGAGAGAGGTTTATCTTTGGTCTGACAGGTTACCAGCTATTTTTTTGCTGCAGAAGCCTCTTGCATCCCTCCGTGTCTGCTTTTCCTACTTGTACTCCCAGGGCTCGGGTTGAGCCGGCTTCTCCGGGGCTTATTCCTCCCGCTCCCCTTGGTTTTGATAAAGAATTATGTTCATCCACCACTCGTGCCAGCCCTGACTGTTTGCATTTTTAACTTTGTCTTTATTAAATTTTCAGGAATCTCTTAAGCATTCACACATCTGTCATGGCACAAAGCAGAATATTTCTTGATGTTCAGGAAAACAAATTATACAATAGATGTGCAACCCATATTTAATGAAAAGCACCACAGCCACGTGTTCGTGCATGAAACCCCAGAAAAGATTTTACTGCAGAGTCATTCTCGAGAGGCATTTGCTGTGAGATTTTTGGGGTTTTTTTTTTTGAAATTTCACTTCGAGTCTAGGCTTCCTACATCAAAGTGCGTATTCCCAAGGGTCTCTAGGGAGCTCTCAAGGCATCCTGGTGCCCCTCAAAAGCTAAGCTGCCTTCCTGTGCTCCCTTCCAGCATCCCTAACCCAGACTTTTGCTGTCGGGAGATGCAGATGGCTGCATGGGGCACGAAGCGCCGCACCAAACTCCCTGCGGGCAGGGTCTGGGCCAGGCATGGACCACCACGAGAGGCCGGAGCTGTGGGCACCAGCGTTTCTGCTGCCTTCTGGGCTTGTAGCAGCTTGCGATGGTGGGCTCTGCTGTCTGCATTAACAAAGTCTTTGTGCGCAGGATATAAATAATGAATGGATGAACCACAGTGTGACTAATTGCCTAACAGCGGACTGTTACCTAGAATATAACAGGAGGGTGTTTTCAGGGCGTTTTGAGTGGGTATAATGAGACACTGGCATACAGTATTTTTATTAGAAACTTCAGGCACTAGATAAGATGAACAATTAAAAATAAATGGCTTTGAAGCTTTGCATTTTGATAGGCACAGATAATTAGGGGAAGACACTTTTCTGACAAGAGCTTAATGATTTGGCTTTGGAAACTTTTAACTTGGCTCCCTTGGGAGCGAGGGTGGTGGACATGGAGCTGGAAGGAGCCCCCTCTCATTTAAAGGTTGGACAGAGTCCGAGATCTTTCCTCTCTTGAGCTGGTGGTGATGGAACAAAGGAAGAAAGTGTAAACCTTGACGGCTTAAAATTTAGAAGATGGAATAACTGAATTGTTCTAATTTTTATTACTAATGCTTTGAAGCTAATCTCATAAGCTTGGGAGCTTGAGACCGTAATATTTATGGTGACAATATCGTAAAAGTAATCCAAGAGGCTGTGTCATAGTTGTAGAAAAGCATTTCCTAAGCTCTAAACCCAAATAAGCTCAGAGAAACAAACCCTGTAAGAGCAGCAGTGGCACCATCTGATGGGTTTTGTAATGCCACAGACAAAAGTAATTATGCTGCTTAGAAGAGCTTTTGTCTCCAGATAATGTTGTTAAAAACTTGCAGTGTAGTGTAAATCATAACGGAACAAATCTTATTGCCGCCAGGGGAAAACCTCTTGAATTTTGTTTTATTCCTGCTCAATATATTGCAAACCTTTTCCAAGTTTGTACATAAATATTACCTGCTGTTTGAAAAATGACTCGCGATTCATCTTGCCAGTATTGCCCGTGGCAGCCGGGCCGTTATTGCAAACAGTTGTTTCTCTCTCGGTGAGATCTTTTGCGTGTCTTCCAGGAGTACGGGCTGTTGCAATGAGTCTGAAGGTGTCTGATTCATTGGAGGTATTACAGAAGCATTTCCCTTAGAGCCCACTCACATGTGAACGCCTGCGGCTCCTTTCACCGCTTCCTAGCGGTACCGCCGCAGTTGCCGCGTCAGAAAATATTTTGGTGAGCTTACAAAACCCAAAACTTTGAGCGTTTCCTTGATGAACGTTTGAATTCCCATCTGTGAACATTGGTGGGGGTTTTGGAGGGGCTGAGCGTTTTTGGTTTCTAGATGTATGGGACTTTTAAAGGTTTAGAAACCCTGGACCTGGAAGGGGATGTAGCAATTGCGTTAGGACCAGGTTAATTAGTTGATGAATTTTCCACCGCCCTGCCTGGAGATCGATGCTTTTGCCTTAGGATGGAAACGATTCCTGTGGGCTGAGAGATCCCAGTGCCTGCTTCTCTCCTGACGTGATTTGTGTCCTGATGAGTGAAGGGAGAGGGATGTTTGCTGGGCAACCTGGTGAGCCCCTGGCCCAGGTTGCCCAGAGAAGCTGTGGCTGCCCCATCCCTGGAGGGGTTCAAGGCCAGGTTGGACGGGGCTTGGAGCAACCTGGTCTGGTGGGAGGTGTCCCTGCCCAGGGCAGGGGGTGGCACTGGATGGTCCTTAATGTCCCTTCCAACTCTAACGGTTCTATGATTTGCATCAGAAGGTCATTTCATAGGCAGTAAATGAGATTTTAGTGTCAGCAGGAAAGTGCCAGAGAGCAGGAGGAGCTGGGGCAGCTCAGTGGGTGAAGTCTGGCCACGCCGGGGGCTCTCCAGCCCCTGCGGTTATTGCTGTGCCTTGCACTGAGTTCGGTGCCAGGTCCCACGAGCAGGGACCTTCCGAGGAAAAGGTTTGCTCCCCAGACAGGGACACAGGGGGGGCCATTGGAGCCTGACAGAGGGGCCTCAGCAAATCCACCAAGCGTCAGGAGCTGGTTCATTTGCTGCCCTGGAGCGGTCACATCCATAGGTGAGATTTATCAAGGGAGAAGGGGCATATATTTTGCCAAAAAGGTGTTTAAAGTGCATTTTTGTACGTAGAGCTGGTGAGCAGGACAGGGAAGCGCTGCGTGCAGCCCTTCCAAGCAGCAGCATCCCGGGAAAGGCGTAGTGAATCACAGAACACATCATCATCTGCAGAGACAGGGGTACTGCTGGATGCCAGTGATCCGTGTCGATCTCCAGGGAGGTTTCTGCTGCACGGAAATCAGTTTCTGGTTTGTTTTACAGTTTGGGATAGTTTGTGAGGATTCACCTCTCTGCTGCAAAATCCTGGGGAAAATGGCCCTGCACCTGGAGGCAGCAACGTGATGGTGACACTGTGACCTTGCCTAGGATTACTTGCCCGGCTGTCTCCCGAAAAATAGAACCGAGCCTTGTCCTTACTAGCTCTTGGCAGTGGAATAACAAACATGGTGTAGTTCCTCCACTGCGAAGGCTTATCTTTATGCGCTCAAGATAAGGCTTTAAATGTGGGCAGACAATTGCCCGGGTTTTAAAGAAAGAATCTTTTGCCAAGGTGTGAATAGGCGTTGGGAGCTCAGCTCTCCTGGTGGGCAGCGGGAGCAGCCCTGGTGGGAGCTGCTCTGCTCAGAGAGTGCTTCACGGTTGTGTGGTTTGCGTGCCCAGATGTCAAGAAACAGTAAAATCAAGGTTGTCGGTGCAGTTTTAACCCCTTTGGTGTCCATGTGCTGCAAGGGACTGGATGTCGTAATCCAGCACTTCCACCCGCCTTTGTTCCCTTACACGATGCCCTATGGAAGATGGGCGGCGAACACAGCAAATTTTGCCGTGCAGCTCCCTCGTCTTTGGTGTGCCTTTGCTGAAGAGGACTTGTGCTGTGTGATGCGCCGAGAAGGGGCAGCTTGTGTTTGGTTTTCAGGTGTACGGGACTTTTACAGGTTTAGAAACCCCAGAGCTGAGGGGGATGCGGCAACTGCGGCGTTAGGGCCAGGTTCCACGTGGGAAGCTTGGGTTTGCAGCAAACCAACAGCAGCAAAGCAACAGAGGGGCAGGCACGAATCCCACGGCACGTTCTGGTGCCTGGCTGCCATGGTGGATCCCGCTTTCCCCTCTGTGGGACAGCTCAACACCTTCTCCCCATGGTGGCACAGGGAGGTGGCTCCAGGTGGCTGCAGCCATGGCCGCGGTGGTGCTGGCTCTGGGTGAGCTGGCGCGGGAGGGCAGAGGGAGGACAGACCTCCCTGTTCCTGGCAGCAGCAGCTGCTTTCCAGACATCTTCGCTGGCTTGGGAAGCTGCACCCGCTGAGCTCAGACCAGGGGGTGCTGGCTCTGTCGCTGCCCCAGCTCTCGCCCCGCCGGGGGGATGCCGTGTGGGAATGGCTCGCTGAGGTCGCTCGCGCCGGCTCCTTGCGGTTCAGGCGACTGCATCACATCATCTCTTAAATAAACCCATCAAGGGTTTATTTATCAAGATTCGTCCGGAGCCTCCCGCAGCCTGGGGGAGCCAGCAGGTTAATCCGGAGCTCCTCCGGCCCCAGCATCGCCCCTTTGAAGTAGCTGCAGCCCAGGAGCAAACGTCCCTTCTCAGGAAAGCTGGCATTTTTACTAAGCAGCAGACTTTTATTATCTGAGCCGAGGACACAGTGATTTCCTTCTCCTGCCAGTAATCCTCACTTAGGGCACTGTTATGCTCTTTTACGACGTATTTTCTTTTCTCTAATTGCTGGTTTGCAGTGGCCGTGCAGCTCTCCCTGGGCTGCGTTCTGGGGAGCTTTTGCACTTTGAAACCAGCTTAGTCCTTCCCTCCTGGCTGCCGGAACTGGGCAGCAATTCCTCTCCAGGTACTTCAGCGAGAGTCCTGCCAGAAAAATAAGTAATAGCCTACGCTTTTCAACTGGTGCCTGATAGCTGAAACTCTACTCCAGACAACAGTTATTTCACGCGTCCTGGAGAGCCCTGATAAACTGTGGTTGACGGAGGCTGTCAATAGATGTACGGTAGCGGTGCTTTGCTGGTGACGGTGCTCCGGCTCTCATCCTGCATACGGTCCCTTTGTTTCACCCGGGCATGGTGTGGTTCTTCCCATCCATCCTGGGGTATGGCACAGTGGTGCTGTGCGTGGTTAAATTGCTCCCAAGGTTTTGTCCCTGTGCTGACTGAAATGACTATGGAGTACAACTTGGCTGGAGCCCCTCTGCTGTGAGGACAGGCTGAGAGAGCTGGGGGGGTTCAGCCTGGAGAAGAGAAGGCTCCGGGGAGACTTCAGAGCCCCTTCCAGTCCCTGAAGGGGCTCCAGGAAAGCTGGGGAGGGACTCTGGATCAGGGAGGGGAGCCATAGGACGAGGGGGGACAGTTTTAAACTGGAAGAGGGGAGATTTAGATGAGATGTGAGGAAGAAATTCTTTGCTGTGAGGGCGGTGAGCCCCTGGCCCAGGTTGCCCAGAGAAGCTGTGGCTGCCCCATCCCTGGAGGTGTCCAAGGCCAGGCTGGACGGGGCTTGGAGCAACCTGGTCTGGTGGGAGGTGTCCCTGCCCAGGGCAGGGGGTGGCACTCGTGGGCTTTATGGTCCCTTCCAGCCCCAACCATTCTATGATTCTATGTGTTCTGCACCTTTATTTGCCTTTGGATGAAATGTGCTCAAGAGCTGCCCAGGCAGGACTGACTCTCTGGCATGGTGGCCCACAGCAGCTCAGGCTGTCCTCTGCCCAGGCCAGACTCATGGATCAGGGCCCTTGAAATCTTAGTGCATGCAAAAGTGGTTTTCTT
The DNA here is from genome assembly GCF_028500815.1 of Rissa tridactyla. NCBI lineage: Eukaryota > Metazoa > Chordata > Aves > Charadriiformes > Laridae > Rissa > Rissa tridactyla. Next base: position 27,748,993 of record NC_071474.1, on the reverse strand, counting down.
AGTGTTTGGTTGGTTTGTTTTTTTTTTTTTCCCCTGCTAATCACATAAGAAAATATTTTATAAAGCAGAGGTATAACCATGTGGCATGATGGAGTTCTGCTGTGTGTGCATAGCTACGGTGATGGAGACAGAAAGATGTGCGGTACCTTTGCCTGCTGGAAGTTGGGTATAAGTCTGATGCTACGCTTCATCAGTGCTGTTAAGGTATTTACTCGGCTTCAGCCAGACCTGCGAACCAGCTGCCTTAAACTGCGGGTTTTGAAAATACCCTCAAGATGGAAAAATAAAATAGAAGAAAGAAGATTCAGTTGTCCTCCAGCAATAGGAGTTTCAGTAATGCCGTGTTATGAGCAGGGCAGATTTTACCAGCGGCAAATCCAGGCTGTGGGGTTTTTATGGGGGGATCAGACGCCCGTGCCGCTTCTGTAAGGTGGCGTCCCCTGGGTTTCCTGGCGAGGCTCACTTCTGGGGGGCTGACCCACAACGTTCCCTCCTCTTTGAAGTGCTGGGCGTCTGGCCATGGGTCGCTGCTGCTGCGGGCAGCTGGGGCTTTAATATTCTCGCAGCCAGCCCTTGGCGAGAAATATTTCAGAATAAGCAACTGCTTGGGGAGTTGGGTGGGAGAGATTTTTTGGATGTGCAAGACTTTTTTTTGTTGTTGTTGTTTGTTACAAAGTTTTATTATTTCTTGCATTTATTAATGGGGCAGCAGGAGGCTCCATATGCTTTTATAGTCCCCGTTGCTCTCTCTAACGGATATATGCAAAGGCTCCAAGGCATATAAAACAGACACTCTTAGCCAGTTATTATGATAAAAATTATGTGCATGTCATGACCTTTAAAGCAGTGGGACTGTGTGTGCATGCTCTTCTGATACGCCACTGTTCTCCATTCCTTTCTGAAGCATTTCTCGCCGTAGGAGGTTTGCATAGGAGCTTGGAATATTTTTCTAATCAGCGAAGAGTCTCTTGGCTCTGACGATAACTTGCAAAGCACAGAGGAGCGAGGCAAGGGAAGAGGGATGACTTTTTCTAAGGGAACTAACAGAGAAGAGGTTAAAGGCGAATGGGGAGGCACAGCATGAAAATCCCGGCACCGTCTGCAGCGCTTTTAAAAAAAATAAAAAACACCGGCCCAAAAAGTTCTTTGTGCCCTTTGAGGCAAAAGCTGTTCTGGTGCTCTTGAGGAGAAAGAAGGAAAAAAAGGTTTCATAATCCATGTGCCCTATTTAAAGAGACTTTTTTTTTTTTTTTTTTTTTTTTGTTTTAAAACTTTTAATAACATTGCAACCACAACTTGCTCTCCTTCCCCAGCCGGCGTGTTTACCCGGCTCTGTGTCGGATGTGCCGCTGTGCGTGGAGCGTTGCAGTGTCCTGTACGGGCCTGAGGAGCGGGATGCCAGCTGTCGTGGCGAGGGAGGCGTGGAGAGAGGGGGGCCGTGTCCTTGCACCATGGCATCCCGTGGTCAGTGGCGTTGGGAAGGATTGCTGTCCTCTGGGAAGGCGGGTGGTTGCTCTGGGCTTGCTGGGCCAGTCTTGGCGCACGCGTTGGGAGCTGCGGACAAAGTGCTTCAGCGGCACACCCTGGGAGGTGTGCAGGCACCCGATGCGATGGAGACGTTGTTGTCAAAAGTATATTGGTAATCTCTGCTTTGGTCGCAGTTTACACCATAGCTTTCTGTATGCTGGTGTGGGGGGAGGCAGCAGCAGCAGGTCCCGGCCCCACCAGGCGTGCCGGGATAGGGTGCAGCTGGGAAGAAAGAGTCGGAAGTCCTGGAGATGCGATGGTCCCAAAAGCTCTTGAGTAACGTGAGAGGTTATGCAGGGCGAGCAGCAAGGCCTGACGTTGCTCGTGGTAGCGTTGATACCGAACCCCTGTGGAGAGGCATCAGGCCACGCTCAGCTGCAGCCCAGGCTTAACAAATGGGAAAAATAACACTTAGGGTTTTAAAAATTAAATGCTCCCTTTAATTATTGAATACGAATAATTTTCATGCAAATTGAGCTAGGATGTGTGTTTCCAGAGTGACACGGTTGAGAGCGGTTACATCGTGGGGTGTTGGTGACCTGTGAACTGAGAGGCTGTTCGTTATCTTTAGCATTTTATGAATAGTACCCTGGAGGGTGGGACACAGGCTGGCAGAGAGAGTTGGCTGAAGAAAAAGAGTTTAATTTGCACCGGTGGCTTTCCGTTCTATTGCTTTAACTTGCAAACCGGGGTGTGTGTAGGTGTGTTGTCTTTACATACCTGGGTATGGGTATTTTGGAAGCCTCCTGGTGAGGAGGGCTGTAATTAAGGGCATAACCGCGCAGCGACTGCTGCTGGAGGCTCTCCTGCTTGCCACGTGGAGAAGATGTGGGTCCTCAAGTCTTTGAAGGTGGAGAGGGGAAAATGCAGCCTGGCTTTTCCTAGCAAATTGATGGTCTCCGTGTAAAACTTGAGCTTCACAGGGCTGTTTGGCACAACCTGGTGTGTGTGAGAGTGGTCCTGGCTGGGTACCCACGGATGGACACAGCGTCGCTGGCTCTCAGCATCGCTTTGAACCACAGAGCAGAATCACATACAGAATCACAGAATGGTTTGGGTTGGAAGGGACCTTAAAGATCATCTCAGTCCAGCCCCCTGCCCTGGGCAGGGACACCTCCCACCAGACCAGGTTGCTCCAAGCCCCGTCCAGCCTGGCCTTGAACACCTCCAGGGATGGGGCATCAATAACGTCCCTGGGCAATCTGTTCCAGTGTCTCACCACCCTCACAGCAAAGAATTTCTTCCTGATATCCAATCTAAATCTCCCCTCCTTCAGTTTGAAGCTGTTACCCTGTGTCCTGTTATTACCCTGATCCAGAGTCCCTCCCCATCCTTCCTTCAGGGACTGGAAGGGGCTCTAAGGTCTCCCCAGAGCCTTCTCTTCTCCAGGCTGAACCCCCCCAACTCTCTCAGCCTGTCCTCACAGCAGAGGGGCTCTGGCCTTCGGATCATCTCCGTGGCCTCCTCTGGCCCCGCTCCAACAGGTCCATGTCCTTCTTGTGCTGAGGGCTCCAGAGCTGGACACAGTACTCCAGGTGGGGGTCTCCCCAGAGCGGAGCAGAGGGGCAGAATCACTTCCCTCACCCTGCTGGCCATGCTTCTTTTGATGCAGACCAGGATGCGGTTGGTTTTCTGGGCTGCAAGTGCACATTGCCTGCTCATGTTGAGCTTCTCGTCCACCAGCACCCCCAAGCCCTTCTCCTCAGGGCTGCTCTCAGCCATTCTCTGCCCAACCTGTATTTGTGCCTGGGATTGCCATGACCCGGGTGCGGGACCTTGCACTTGGCCTGGTTGAACTTCATGAGGTTCGCGCAGGCCCACTTCTCAAGCCTGTCAAGGTCCCTCTGGATGGCATCCCTTCCCTCCAGTGAGTCACCCATGACACACAGCTTGATGTCGTCAGCAGCTGACGTCCAGGGCAGATGAAAGGTTGGATCTGTAGCTGATGTGGTGCATTTGGGAAAGCTGCAGCTCTGCAGGGGCTTTTTAGATGGCTTTGAGGATGCTTAGCGCAGGGTGGGTGCTGGGGGTTGAGTCCAAATATCCTCTGTGACTAAGGTCCTATAAATATTTTCCTTTTCATAATGGGATGTCAGCAATTACTATTTCCTGATTTTAAACACTGTACAGTTTGTCAAACATTTGTCTCTGTCTTAAATTAAGCCTGGAGGAAGAATTCCTGTTAATTTCAAATCAACGTGAAAGGGGGAGAGAAAGAAATTGCAGACTAGCCCTTTTCTTGAATCAATATTTTCTTTAAAAGCTGAAATGTTAACTAGATCGTAAGGGGTTTTTTTTGCCGTTTTGAAATGCAGCTTGTGTTTAAAGAATGTGTGCATTTCCCCTGAAAATCGCTGATGCTGGTAAGCGTGGTGTTGGGCACGGCTGCCAGCAGGCGTTTGACCCAAAGCGGGCAGGTTGGGACCAGCCTTGGCAGCGGTAATGCGGTATAATGTTATCCTCCCTGTTTCCGAGCTCATCCTCTCGTAATAACTTCATATTTTTTTCGTTCTGTTTTGCAGAAGCCTTTGAAATTGTAGTACGGCATGCGAGAAACTTCACCAACAGCATGTTTAGGACCCACTACCAGAGCATGGGGCCCAGAGCTCTTAAGTTTGTTGGAGAACTTTTCACGGATGTCTCGCTGTACATATTGGGCTCTGACATCAGGGTTAATGACATGATCAATGAATTTTTTGACAGTTTATTCCCTTTGGTTTACTCTCACTTGATTAATCCCGGCTTCCCCGATCCCTCCGTGGAAATGACTGAATGCCTGCGGGCAGCCAGGAGAGACCTCAAAGTCTTTGGTAACTACCCGAAGATGATGATGACGCGGGTGTCCAAGTCGCTGCAGGCCACCCGAGTCTTTCTGCAGGCGCTCAACCTGGGGATCGAGGTGATAAACACTACTGACCACCTAAAATTCAGCAAGGACTGCGGACGAGCACTGCTGAAGATGTGGTACTGCTCGCACTGCCAGGGGCTCCTCCTGGCCAAGCCCTGCGCTGGCTACTGCGGCCTGGTGATGCAAGGGTGCTTGGCGGGCGTCGTAGAGATCGATAAGCACTGGCGAGAGTACATCGGGTCTCTGGAGGGGCTGACCAAAGGCATGCATGGCATCTATGACATGGAGCACGTCCTCCTGAACCTCTTCTCCTTGGTGCGGGATGCGATCGTCTACGTGCAGAAGAATGAAGGAAAGCTCTCCACAACTGTAAGTCGTTTCCTCCAGTTCCCCTGGCTCGCTGCCGCGGCAGGGCTCAGTTGCGTCCCATGAGCTCTACATGTTGAAACCAACCGACCTCTTTCCTCCAGCCAGCAAACCCCAAATGCCTCCAATTGCCAGCTCCTCTCTCCTTCCCTCCCCCCACTTTTCTGGTTTTTAAAAAGCTTTTGGTAGCGTTTGAAACTGGTGTTTGTGAGGTGAAGGTGATAGCCTTCAGTTAAGGGCTTTGCCTTTTTCAGGTTGGTCAGAGGTGAAGGGTGTGGAGTCATCCTGGCATCAGCATTGTACCGGGAGGGGGGTGAGATCGGGAGCTGAGGTGTCCCAGCATCTTCAGTCCTCCCTGGGCGCTGAACTCACCTTGGGCAGTTCCAAGAGGCTGGTCCTGCTCTCCAGGTGTCCCCTGCCTCCTTTAACATCACTGCAGCGTACCTCCAAATAGATACCAAGTGGAGGCACGTACTGTGGCATCCGCTAATTCCTGAGGTGCTAAAGGAGATGTCATTTTCCCTCTTTTGGTAACTCGTTCCAGTTCTGGGCTGCATTTAATCCCAGGGATGAGGTTATTCCTTATTTATTAGGAGAGAGCTGCCGCTTTAAAAAACCTATTGTGTGAGTTTCTGAGCCTCCCGAGAAACTGAGGCTTTCTTGGTCAGAAAATCCTGCTGCTCTGTTTGAACGCCAAGGGCAAATGGACTGTGGAAATATAACACTTGTTTGGCAGAGGAGATTTTTCTTGAGATGCAATTGAGCTGCTCCGTGCAGGTAGGGTCGAGTTGGGGATGTGGGGCAAAGGCGCGGGAATGTTGTTCTAGTTTGCTTAAAGCCAAGGGAGATTAAAATCTGCCACCGTTTCCCTGTTGGCTGCTTGTTCCCGTCATTCTTGACTCCTGTTTACAAAAGAGCTGTGTTTATGTAGGTCACTGTAGTACTTGCACTGTAAGTCACTCTTATCTTTTTTGGGGGACTGTGGAAATGTATCGGCTTATGGGTTTGGAGCGATGTGGCATTCGGCCAGCAACACTCTTCTGTGCTGTTGCACGTGCCGTCTTTGTGCTATGATTGCCTGAAACATGCCACCACACATATGCAGGCTGTGAAATAATGTGGTGGCACCCGGGCGGTTTCACACCCCCTGGGCATTTTGGCACACGTGGTGCAGGCTCTCTTCATTGCTTAGAAGGGATTTAGGGACCAAATCTCCAGTTAGTTGGGTTACTTGTGTTGCGTTGAGCTGGGGACGGACTTTTTACTGGGGCCTGTTGTTATAGTACAAGGGGTAAAGGCTTTAAACTAAAACAGGGAAGATGTAGACTAGATATAAGGAAGAAATTTTTTACAATGAGAGTGGTGAGACACTGGCCCAAGTTGCCCAGAGAGGTGGTGGAGGCCCCATCCCTGGAGACATTCAAGGCCAGGCTGGATGAGGCTCTGAGCAACCTGATCTAGTTGAAGATGTCCCTGCTGACTGCAGGGGGGTTGGACTAGATGGCCTTTAGAGGTCCCTTCCAACCCAACACATTCTAGGATTCTGTGACCAGGAGGAGGCTGGGTTTTGGTGTTTTACAGCAGGCTGCCAAGCATCTCTCGTGTCCCTAGGACTGCAGGGAGGTTCCAGGTGACGGGGTCCAAGGGCAGCAGCTCTGCTGGGCATGACTTCTGCTGCCGTGGAGCCAGGGCAGGCTCTTCTCCAATCGGTCAGAACCTGTCAACCGTCTCTAGAACAACAAAGGCATAGAGATGTCACTGTAGGGTTAGCTTGAGGTCAGATGAGATGGAGAATTCGCGTTACAGGTGATAGTGATGTATACAAGAGGGAAAACCCAGCTGAACTCTAAGTTGGCAGTTGGCATTTCCAAGGCAGTAAGAAACAAAATTTACTTCTACGTGTAGTAGAGCCTATTTGACCTCAAAAGATCAGTTGGCATATTCAGCTGTGAGCGAAAGCATCCTTCGTGTTTTGGACCAGCAAACCTGCTGTGCTCGTAGGTGCCAAGGCAGAACCGACACGTTGCCCTTGCAGGCTGTGCCAGGTTTTGCAAGCACACACAACATGTGCATTGCTGTACGGTCCTGAAAGGTTAAGCGTTTCTCCTCCCGTACCCTTCTTTTATTGGCACAACAGTAAAAATGCACTTTTTCTTGAAGACGACCATGTATACAGTGAAGGAACATGGCTGTCAGTTATCGTATGGAATTTTGAGACCTTGATCTGTCTACAGAGAACGCGTTCGTGTGGGAGGATGAGTAGATGCAGTGCCAATAAAGTCAATGCAAGCCATGGCAGTAGAGCCATAATCTGCCCATCCGCTGCCAAACCAGAACATAAATTGACTTCCTTTAAAATAAAAAAAAAATCACTGAGCGTTGCAAAACCATTCAGTGCTTTCATACTTGATAGAGCTGTTTGAATTCATTAGTGCCATATATAGTTAGGTACTTATTTAAACATAACTCCTCTTGATTACTTAACACTTGAGTGATTCTTTTATTTGCTCTAAAGACGTTTTTGAGTTATAGGAACGCAGAGGAAAAAAAATTCAGGCCAAGCAAGCCAATTGCCTGGCAATTGTCACTGAAAGAGAATGGCCACTGGGTTTTTAGTTTATTTTTAAAACGTTGCTGTTGCTCAGCTCAGGCTCTTATGTCAAACCTCAGCCCAGAGCATCTTTTTTTTTTTTTTTAGAGGAATAGGGCAGTAATGGAAGTGCTGACAGTCTTAACTACAGCATTGCAGATGGCCTGACTCTGATAGCCGCTCTGCGTCTCGGAGCTGGGGTAAATATCTCTGCCCCTAAGTGATAGAATACTTTTTTTTTCCAGCTGTGCTGGAATGAAAGTTTCTCTGTTAAACTTATCAGCACATATTGAGTTTCAAAGAATACACCCGGAAGCAAGCAGTTGTATTTACTGTTATCCTGTAAATATGATTGTTTTTAGACACTGTTGTTATATCAAAGTATAAAATGCTGCAGGAGTTGTCTTTGAAAACGTGGGACTTCACTCTCACGCTGGCTTCTTATTACTGACCTTGGCCACCACTGCTTCTGTAGGCAAAGTTCAATTCACCTGGATGTTATTAAAGATAATGACAGGTTATTTAATTGTCGTTAAAATCCCCTGGAATTACGGAAAACTTATCTTCCATGTCCGTAGTGATTATAGCCTGAATAACAACACTACTGCCCTTGCCTGTCCTTTGGGCTTCTTTGGTTTTCCGCGGCATTGGTGGCACTTCTGCGGCAGTTCTTTGGGTCCTGGGGTGTGTTACCCGACTGAGCATCCTTCCTCCATGCGGCTGCTCCTCTGTGCCCCTTGCCACCCACCCCTAGGCTGGGTGCAGGGTTTGCACAGGGACCCGGACCCTTTTTATAGCTTGCAGCAGACCTGGCTACAAAAGGGCACGCGAACCTGAGCTCCAGAGGTGTTGCAGAGCCTCCGGGAAGGTTTCTGAGGAGCTCTGCAGTCCCCAAGAGTAGGAGTCATACTCTTGTTAATTTGCTTTTGGAAACTCTGTGCCTCCAGGCGTGCATTTAAATGTAAGCCTATGCGCTCGTGGTGTTCCTGGTGTGTAGACAGCAGTGCAGAAGAGTGAATTCTGTAATATTACAGCAGTAAGAAGTTTCCATCCCAAGCCTTGCTTCAACAGTTAATTTGTCAGTGATGGTAGCGTTAGGGCTTGATTATTTCCACGATTTGTCTGTTTAAAAACTTCACCCTTAAAACATGCTATTAAAATACTTTGTCAAGGAGGCTGAGTCTCAGGAGGGACTGGGGAAAAAACATTCTCTCTAGGGCTATATCTATATACTATCAATTTTCCTGTTTGCTACTTTTTCCCTGGTTGAAAATGTGCCTAGTACGTCTGCTCCTCGTAGATAATTTAATCGCGAATGTAGGGAAGAGTGATTTTTTAGTCTGTTTGTGCTCTCTGCTACAAACAAAGACAATTGGAGAGAGGCAGTACAAGTAAACTCCAATAAATGTTCAGCCCCAACACCTCTTGAAGCTAATGCTTTCTCTGCTGTTGGAAATACAAGAGAGATGACAGGTCTGGTTGTCTTACATAGCTAATAGTTGATCTTCTCTGGGGTTCTCTACCTTAAGCCAGCACTGCAAAGTTATTTTGAAAGGTTGCAGGGTTGAGGTGAAGCCTGTTGATTTGACACAGATCTTAATTTATCTATGTAAGTGTTTTTCTCTTAATGCTTTCCCCCCTTCCCCGTAACTCATCAGGGGTTTGAACCCATCCCAACAGAGCGGGAAACAACAGGCAACTCGTAGCGTAGTGAGACACGAACAAAGAAGGCGGCTTGGGGCGAGGCCGTCGCCGTGTATTGCATGTGAGGAGGGGGATGCACTGCAGGTGTGGGCGGTCAGAGAAAGGGATGTGGATTTTGGCTGTGTTCGCTGCTTGGTCCCGCACGCCCAGCAGGGCACACGTCCCCTCCCAGCGCTCCCGATGGGGGTGGCAGGACTTCTCCTGCCCTTCAGCTGTCGCGTGGTGCCTCTCTGTCTGGATGTGGAGCTGCCGTCACTGATCCCCGCCTCGCACAGCGGGACTCTCTGCTTGGCAGGACCCCTACGTGTTAGCGTAATTAGGCTCGGACACGGAAGACGCTGTGGAGCTGATGTGTCTGTAACGTGACCGAATCTGGGAATGAGAGCAGGCTGCAAAGGAACACAAGATCAGTCTTACAAGTCTCACAGAAAAAGTTATGAAAAAGACCAGCAACCACCAACACAAAACATATCAGGAAACTTCAGTTAGTCCAGGCTTGTCAGGCAGGCGTGCCCAGTGTGGGCATCTGCGTCTCCAGCGAGAAACGCAAAGACATGGGCTGAGAGATCTGCCAGCCCCTGCTGCTCCCCTTGCAGACACAGAATCATAGAATGATTTTGGTTGGAAGAGACCTTTAAGACCAAGTCCAACCATCAACCTAACACTGCCAAGTTACCACTAACCCACGTCCCTCAGCACCACGTCTACATGACTTTTAAATCCCTCCAGGGATGGTGACTCAACCACTTCCCTCAGCAGCCTGTTCCAATGCTTGATAACCCTTTCAGTGAAGAAATGTTTCCTAATATCCATCCTAAACCTCCTCTAGCGCAATGTGGGGACATTTCCTCTTGTCCTGTTGCTTGTTCTTTGGGAGAAGAGCCCGACCCCCCCTGGCTACCCCCTCCTTTCAGGGAGTTGCAGAGAGTGAGAAGGTCTCCCCTCAGCCCCCTTTTCTCCAGGCTGAACACCCCCAGCTCCCTCAGCCGCTCCTCACAAGGCTTGTGCTCCAGACCCCTCACCAGCTCCGTTGCCCTTCTCTGGACACGCTCCAGCCCCTCAGTGTCTCTCTTGTGGTGAGGGGCCCAAAACTGGACACAGCCCTCGAGGTGGGGCCTCCCCAGTGCTGAGTACAGGGGGACTGTCACTGCCCCAGCCCTGCTGGCCACGCTGTTCCTGACACAGGCCAGGATGCTGTTGGCCTTCTTGGCCACCTGGGCACACTGCTGGCTCATATTCAGCTGGCTGTCAACCAACACCCCTAGGTCCTTTTCCCCTGGGCAGCTCTCCAGCCACTCTGCCCCAAGCCTGTAGCGTTCATGGGTTTGTTGTGACCCAAGTGCAGGACCCGGCACTTGGCCTTGTTGAACCTCACACCATTGGCCTTGGCAGAGATGTGCAGCTCTATCTGCAGAGCATTGCCTAGGAAGGAAAGAGCAGGGAGCTCAGCAAAGCGATTTAATTCAGTCAGAACTGATGACTGTATTTCTAGAAAATCCCGTTAAGTTGCAAAATGAAGGTAGCCAGACCTTAGTTCAATCCATCGCACCCATCTGTGCTCTGAGCAGGTCAGAGGAGAGGTACCAGCGCCACGCGGGAAGAGGGCGCAGTTATCGGCGTGCTTGCGCTGTGAACCGAGCCCTGATGGTTTACTTCCCTGTGAACACCTCTAAAAGGCTGCTGAGGTCTGGGTGACCGAGGTTCGACAGCTGTGCTGCAGGCTGGGTTTGGTTTTAGCCCAACATGGGAGCGCTGACGCCAGCCAGCGCGGGCAGAGTGCAGGGCTGTCACCCTAGCTCGCACGCTGGCCATGGGGACGCTGCTGGCAGAGCCCAGGGAGGAATGGAGTCGGGCAAACTGGACCCTCGTTTGCGCTTGAGTTGTTTTTTTTTTGGGAACCCTGGTAGGGAGTCCGTGGGCACGCTGAAAAGCTAAGCTCCTTTGCTTGCTTGTAGCACCGCAGCGCGCAGTGGTGCTCTTTTGCAAATCGGTGTAAAAATTTGCAGTGCCAGCAGATGCAGAGGGATGAAAATCAAGAATATGTAAGCAGAGGGACTTTTGGCACCCAGGGATGAAAATGTCACCTCTCGCCGTGTGCAGTGGCTCAGTGCATTTGCAGGAGCTGCTTTTGGAGCCGGCTCACCTGCCGACGTGCTGCAGAAGCCGCTTTGCTCGGTGGGTTGCAGCGGCAGGGAGCTCCGGTGAGTTTTCCTATCTGCTAATGGATTTCTTTCTGGGCTGGAGCTGGCAAGAGACTTGTGAGGCAAGCTTTGAAATTACAGCGCTTTTCGAGAAGTCATTCCCTTTGAGACGCCGAGATCGGTTTCTTTGTACTTTTTAATGCGGGTTGCTTTCTGTTGGTGTCACTCCTGGGATACTCGGCTGGATGTACAGCCTCTGTATTCTCAGTTTCTTTATCGGCAAAGTTTAATCCTCAGGCCGGTCTCTAATGCTAGCTGGTAGCTAGCTCCATTTTTCACTTAAAGCTGGAAATAAGGGTGAGGTTTTGGTTTTCAGCGCGCTCAGACCCACTCGTAGCTATCCCAAGGTGTGTTTATCGTGTGCTTTTTGTTAAGCGTTTTGTGACAGGCGGTGTAACGTGCCTGATAAAGCGTGTTAAAGCAAGCGCCAGTTCCCGCTGCAGGATGAAAATAAACCTGATCACCGAGGACGGTATCAGCAACCTTCCCATTCCCGTGAAAATACCTTGGGAGTATTACGATTACTTGTCTGAAGAGGTTTCAGGTATTAAAGACTTTCTGATAGTTGGGGAGCATATGGCAAGGCGCTGAACTGTGAGGCATTGATTTTGATCTAGAAATCCCCGTGTTGCTGGTGGCTTGGCTGGCGCTGCAAGAATAAGGGCAAAAATTATTCATGCCTGCAGTTTTGCAACCCGGTATCAACAGTTTTGATCCAGCCACTTTGGCACGCTGCTGCTGGTCTGAAATCTTTGGTTTCGGGTTCAAATACGGAGCAGCAAATTAAGGGTCTGCGTCTCACTTTTGGAAGGGGCTTTGGCATGGATGCCCTTGACCATCACTTGCCTCTCCAAGGGAGTGAGGCTCAGAGGTTATTCTCAGCCTATAGTGAAATTTTTACCTATCTGGCCTGGGGAAGGAGGCCATTGGTGTCACACTTAATTAATTCACTGCTAACGAGAGCTTTGCCTCTAGAGGACACAGGTAGCATGCCTTCATGGGCTTTGATCAGCCTTGCCCTTTTTCTGCTGGGCTCCAGTATGGGCAAAGTGGCATCCTGGTCTCCCCTCCTGCTTGCCCTAATGGCGCGGGGAGGCGCTGGGTCAAATTGTCAGCAAATCAGGTCCAGACAAAGTTGGGCAAGAGCGTGGGGCTGTGCTGGGGAGCGCGGGGGGCTGCGCAGAGCTGCCGGGTGGAAGCAGTGGTTGAGGCCAGCGATGCTCAAACCCGCCCGTGCAAAGCCAGAGGAGGTGGCGTGGAAGATCAACATGGGGTTAATTTAAAATAGCGTTTGCTTTTGCTTCTCTATGTAAACTTTTACATTGTCCTCTCCTTTTTTTGCTCTCCCTCTGTCCTTTTCACTTGATGTGTTCTAGCCTCTGGCATGTTGTGCCATTTCAGTGGAATTTGCAGCGATGCTTTTTTTTTTTTTTTTTTTTTTTAATTAAAAGTAGAAGGTAGCTGCTAAGGGTGCCTCCTCCTCCCCGCGCACACACACGGCAGCACGGGGAGCATCCTTTGGCAGCGTGTTTGATGCCAAACCCAACTTTGCACCAAAGCTCGTGCGAATCTTTTCCTTGACTTCAGTCAGAGGCAGATCACTCAGCTGGTGGCAACTTCATCCCCACTACTCCGCGGCTTAAAAAGAGCTTTTTAAGGCTGCTGCATTTTAGGGGCGGGAATATCATACGGCGCCCACTGAGCCTGGCTTGATCTCACTTCAGATCATGTGCTGGCTCCAGCGCAAGCAGGTTGCATGCGGTGGGATGTCTTGCATCTTTTCCGAGCTGAAGTCGGAACAAGCGGAAAAATTAATTACTGGTATGTGTTACCTGTTTTGCACGTACCGTGCTTTGGCCCCTTCCTTGTTTTAGTGGAGGAGCTGATTTGTTGTTGTGCAACTGGCTCCCAAGCGTTTAAAAAGACATTTGGTTCTGAGATGCCCTGGCGTTAGTACAAAGAGCTAGCAGAGGCAGCGGTGCAGGATGCGGTCTTAACAGTTGGAAATGATGGGACACAACTTTGCGATATTGTGCAGCTTTCTTCACTGCATCTTCTTTTTTTTTCCTCATCTCTCTTCTTTTTTTTTTTCTCATGTCTCTTCTTTTTTTTTTCTCATCTCTCTTCTTTTTTTTTTTTTCTCATCTCTCTTCTTTTTTCCTGGCTCCTATCAGGGCTGTATTTAGCAGCCGGACCTGGGATGCTTTGGGATGTAGGAGAGGAAAGAGCTGGCGATCACGTCATCCAGAGCAGACTGTGCGCACTGCAGGAGGGGATGGACGGGGGGTGTCTGGTCCCTGGGGTCTGGGCTTTGAAATTTCAAACCGTCTCATTTCGTATTAAATTGTAATGGTCAAGGACAGAACGTGAGGTCTTGAAGTAGATTGGATTTAAGAAGAAAAAAACTTGAGTTTCAGGCTGAACCAAAGATCACAGTGTTCCCTCTGGCTCTTGCGGCTTCTGCTGCCTCGGGAGCCGTGGGAGAGGCGCTGGCCGGGGGGAGCTGCCCCTCCGAACCCAACAGGGAGGGCTGGGGCATGGCCCTGTGGCTGGGGTGAACCTGGAGCCTTACAGCTGAACCTCCCGCAGAGTTAAACCAGGCTCCTGCTCAGGGCCCTTACTGGGATCCACATTTAGTTCACCTGAAGGATGCTACAAGCTAGTGCCTGGCAGAACCAGGGAGGGTTTTTAGGTCTGGGCTGACTCCCCTGGCTTCAGCCCAGCCCACGGAGTCCTGTCCGTGGCATGAACTGCCTTCCTTCTTATTTAGTTGGGCCAGACCGTCCCTCCAGACAAGCCGTTGCCCTCTACGCTTACTGGGAAATCAGGGAGCTGCCTCTGGGATTCTCCCTCAAAACTGGCTGCACGTCTCTGTTTTATCAAAGAGATAAAACTCCCCAAGTATCAGCCCGGCAGAGACGGCTCCCTCGCTTGCCGCGCGGATTGCTGCAGCCTCCCGCAACCTCTATTAACATAGATGCCTTATTAGCAAAATGTATTCTGGCCCATTTCCTTTCCCCAAGATTTTTATCCTCGCTGAGACCCGCGGCTTTGCGACGCCAGACTCGTGCTCACCGATATCCATCTCTTTCTGCTTTTTTTACGCTAACCCCTCTTTTGGCCTCATTATCCGTGCCTGCCATTTGCAGCAAGCCCTCCGTCTGGGGTCATTCGCCGGCCGTCCTTCATCGTCACCGCGCCGAGTTTACTTCCAGTGACAGTAACCCCCGTGAGCGTCGCTGCCTTAAAACTGGGACTAACTCCCCCATTAGCGATGCTGATGAACGAGCCAATAACAAACCAGAAACTTAAAAGCGACCCTCTGCAAAGCAGAAATTGTGCCCAGAGCCGCCCGGGCGGAGCGGCGGCGTTTTGTTTCGCGCTGGCGAGGATGAGGGGCTGGGTTGCAATGAGGGCTTTCGGCTTTATTTGGAATTCTTTGTCCATGTGTGGCGAATTATATCATTTTTACATCTTTAAGGTGCTGGGCATGAAAGATGCCATCTACGAATATATTTAGCTGGGGGGGCTTAAAAAAAATTACAACAAAATAATTGAGGTGGATTTTTCAGCCGTTGGCTGCAGCAACGCACCCTGGTTGCCGGCAGAGCTCCCGAGCGAGCTGTCCTCTCGGCCTCTTCGGGTTACTGCAAAATGAACCGGTGGCTTTTTCCATCCCTACCTGTTGTGTTCCCCCACTAATAAACCCCCGAGGGCACGGAGCCTGCTCTGGGAGGGCGAAGTTTGCCACTAACTGCATTATTCTTTCAAAGTCTCATTTGAGCGCGAGCGGGCTGGCTGCAGAAAGCTGTGCCGATAGCCTACAGCTACTTCGGCAGAGATATTTCTGTTTAAAAAGAAAAAAAAAAAGAAAAGAAAAAGAAAAAGCAAGCCAGCAGTTGGGGAATTTAACAATTTTTCATGCAGGTGTATCTTTCTAACCTAATCAATTTTCGCACCTAAAATTCTCTTCCATGCCAGCAGCGGCGGTGGAGATGATGCTCCCGGGCGCTGACCTGGCAAGGGCGAGCGAAGCCTGGTGGTTTGCGAGGATAACTTGGGGGTGACCGATGTGCTCCACGTTATGTCTTTCTAAAGCTTATTAACTCTCCAATTGCACATATTGATCTGCATCACTGTACGAATAAACTCCGCTGTCCGGAGCACCGGAGAGCAGGAATTTCTGTACGCACCTCAGCTGGTGGTGCTGGTGTTCAAGTCATCCTTCCTCTCTCTCCTCCCTGAGGGACAGCCCAAAAAAAAACCAGGAATGAAAAAACCAGTGGGAACCACACGGGGTGGCGCTGGGATGGATCTGACCGGCAAAATGGCACCGGTGGCTCAGGGCAGACGGGTCCCAAAGGGTTTGCATGGCAGATGCTGAAAAACGTCCAGGACGTCTCTGAGCCTTGCTCCGTGCGGTTCTCGCTGCTTAGAAGCCAGAAAGCGCTTCAGTAGCGCTTTCCACCTGAAGATTATTGTTGGGAGATTTTTCTTTGCAGTGAGTCGTGGCAATGCCCAGCTTACAACATGCAAGGAGAGGAGAAAGTAAAGGTGATGCACAAAAATGCATTGAAATTATTTAGTCTTTCCTTTTTTTTCCTCCATCTAATGCTCCCACCCCTCCTCGTCGTGGAATTGTTGCGTAGCAATTTAGTGGAATCCTCTTCTCATAATCAAATTCTAGCCCTCGGTTCGACGACGTTGCTAAAGGTGGTGTGATAAAGTGGAATTCATTTCATTTCTGTCTGCAAACAGCCTATTGTTGAATGAGTCACTTTAATATATTAATCAGACGTATAATATAGCATTGTAACGAGGTTAAAAGTGCACCTTGATTTCCATTTTAAAGATATCCTCAATCAAGCGGAAGCTAATCCAGCGCTGTAAGGCATTCCGTAATTCAATTGTACTAACCGCAGGACATGTTAAAACAAGATGTCTTACAACAAAAGTCTCGAAAAAGCCCTGCAGTTATTTATATCTTTATGGAAAATAATGATTTACATTTTCAATAAGCCTGAATTTGTCTTTGGGAAGAATGTAATTCCTTTATCGTGGGCAAAAATCTAATGGGAGTCTTTTTACCTTGTCTGCTGTGTTTTGGGTAAGTTATCTTGGCGCTGACCTTTAATTGGATTAGGCTAGAACTGACTGTCAGGGGAAAAAAAAATAATAATATGGATCTGGTAGCTTCAAAATTAAGAAAAATCAACAAATGAGGGGAAAAAAAAACAGTGGGAAAAAAAGAACACAGGGCCTTCCTGAGCCCTTTGTTGGCCTTGAATGGATTAATTCTACCAGCAGCTAAGCTCTGCTGTGCGGAGATATTTTTACCATTTTCCGTTAATAACTTAATAATAGCTTTTATTTTAGGCTTTGCTTGGGGAGGTCCGCGGCATCGTCGTGGGGAGGGCCTGGTGCACCCCTTCCAGAGGCCGGATAACGCCCCGGGAGCTCGCCCCGGGCTTGCTGAGCTGGAAAACAAATGGTTGTTAATTATTCTGCTGGAGATACTAAGCAACTTAAAAACCGTTGAAATGATTTGGTGAGCTTTGGTGCCTCCAGCATGGTTGTTTTAGTGGAAAGCGGTGTTTGGAAAGAGCGAGGTGGATGGAGGGAGCACAAGGTGGATGCTGGGGGCGTTATTCCTATGGGGAGGTGAAAATAAGTGGGATTATGATCCTTCGTAAGGGACAGGTGAGTGGGGAGGAAGGATGGAACCGAACCCTTTGGGGTTGGGAGGGTTTTCTGCTCAAGCACAGGAAGGGACGAGGGCGTTTTATAGTGAAAAATACTATTACTGGCGTAAAAGCCTTTGGGTTTATCAATGTGTAAATCTGAAAAGCTGCGTATACCAGTGCGCGTGGTCCGCGCAGGTTGCAAACAAGGCGCTGCGGTTTACCTGCTTGTTTTGGTATCAGCAGTTAAAGCAGAGTTTGCGGTAAGCCTTATGTGCTCGATTTTATATAAATATTACACTTGCTATTGGATCGCTGATTGAGAGAGAGAAAGAACTAATTAAGGAGATGGGATATCATCAGTAGATTTTTCTTCCCGGCGATTTTATGAGCAGTAATTTGAAAAGAGCCGTATTAAAGTCATTGAGGGACAAGTTAATGCTGCGTTTCTAAGAATATTGCCCTTCTACTAAAAGATTATCTTCAAGAATAAACAGTGTACAGTAGCTAATTGTTAGCTGACACATTATAATGGCTTTATACTTCCCAAACTGAATTGGTCTGGTTAAAAAAAAGAAAAAAAAGAAAAAAAGGAGGAAGTCATGCAGTAACTTTTTAATTATTTAACGATGTATTTCTCAAAGAAGAATTGAATCTGTGCTCGGGGCTGTGGGGGGGAAGTTGGACTGGTAGGTATTGACCACATTTGCAACCCAGCTGACACGGCTGCTGTTAAATAACCTGTGACGGGCCCTGTCTCCAGCTTGCTGGCTTACGTTCCAGGCTGATGGCAGGTATCTGTTTTTCCTCTCTAAATTAAGCTGCTAGGAATTTATTTCTTTCGGATTGTTCCTTTCTGTAGCGCCGTAGGCACAAACGCGGTGCGATATTAAAACCCACCGAAATCTGCGAAGGAAACCAATTAACTCCGGGAAGGAAAATAACAAGCGCGCGGCGCTCGCCTGGAGTTATTGTCGTCCTGCCGGGCTTTGCCCCGGCTGTTTCCCCGTGCCCCAGCCCGGGGCTGCCCCGGCTGCGCTCCCCCCGCTGCCGCGGGACGGGGCACCCCCAGCCTTCCCCCCGCCCGCTCCTCCAAGAGAGCCCACGCTCGAAGCCTGTGCGGAAATCGGTGCTCTCAAAGGGGTTATTGTTCACTTATTGGCACTCTGCGACAGGCAGAGGTGCAGAAAGTAATTTATTTTTTTCTTCTTCTTCTTTTTTTTCTTTTTTCTTGGTGTAAGTTCTCGGGGGAAACTCGTAACCTCTCAAGCCAATTCCTTCCTTTGCTTCCCAGTCTGTGGGGATGGAGTAGATGGAATTCCTTGCACCAGGAGGGTCCTCTAGGGGCCTGCGGTAGCAATTGTGAAGGTATTAGAGCATATAATATATTTTATAGTATATAGTGTATATATAGACACTATATAGAGAGTATATAATATATAGACACTGTATATAATATATAGACACTATATACATACACAAAGTGTGTATATATATACACACTGTATATGTATAGTGTATATATACATGTATATGTACATATATAGGTACATATACACAATATATATAGAATATAATATATATACATTATATATACAGTATATAATGTATATATATAGAATATAATATATACACATTATATAGTATATAATGTGTATATATTATATTCTAGATGTATAGTGTATATACCTAGATGTATATATATACACTATACATCTAGAATATAATATATATACATTATATATACAGTATACTATATATACACACTCTATGCATATATATACACACTATATATAGTATATATATTTTATAGTATGCGCAAAGCACAGTGGAGTAATTGCAATGTATTGAGCATCCTTAGCAGGAATGGGCTTTGCTACCTTGGGGTCCGCATTTTCTTGGGAGTGAGTTGTCTTCAGCGCTGATTTTGAACTCAGCCGGTTGGGTTTGGAACCCTTTCAGGCTCCTCAGGGAATGAGAGGACGGCAGCGTGGGGTGAGGATCAGCTGTGCCCCCGCATCGGCCAGGCGCCACGGCGGGGGCTCGTGGCGTCACCAGCAGCTGGCTTTCAGGTGCTGTCGTGTTTTGTTCCCAAGCCTAGCACGCTCCTGCTCTTTTCTGGATTTTGCTCCCACATCTTCCCTTTGGGTCTGTTGTCACCTTTCAGACAAGGCTGTCTTCTCTTTCCAAGACTAAAGCCGTGGTTTGGTTCTCTAAGAAACATCGTATTGTGTAGACCTAACTTAAAACCATAGTGGGTGCATTAGTATGCTGCGGGGCCCTGTTCCAGGAAATGTCTCCGCTTGGGAAAACGATACAAGCGTGTGCTGAAAAGGAAGGAAATGTTTTTTCCCTCGCCTCTCCCAGTCGCTGGCTGTACTGGGTCCCAGCCCTGGCTGGGGCACCGGCCGCCCGCCCTGCTGTTTGCTACCGAGGGCCAACCGCAAGAACCGAAATACCAAATTTTGTGTTAAATATGGAATTAACAAAACACTGGAGGGAAACACTGACTTGAAGAGCTGGGCTTTAATTATGTGTCATGGATTATAGAGGCAGAAGGCACAACTGTGATCATTTAGTCCGACTTCCTCTCTACCTATAAATAACAATAAACAGCCTTTTGCTTAAACACAAAGCAGCTTTCTCCGGTGGATTAAACCCTGCATGCTGGGGACGCCAGAAAGAAAAAAACATCTTGTTTGCATTATTTTATGTAGGTTTGAAAGGGCTTGACTCAAGCTGAGGTCACGGTTCCTTTGAGGGAAAGGGCATCCTGCGCTGGGAGGAGCTGGGTCAGCGCAGGGGTCGGGATGTGGTGGGACACGGCGTGGAGGTGCCTTGGATGCTGCGGCACTGGTCCTCCTGGGGACGGTGTGGCATGCCCTAACGGGAGCAGGGGTGAAACTGCAGGGGTGGTCTCCAACTCGTTGAAGCTATTTGAATCCTGACACAGCAGCAGAAGTGCAGATGGGGATCATCCAGCTGCAGCAATTAGCACCAAGGATTGAACCTCTTGCTCTCCCCTCTGCTCTTCTGAGCTGCTGCGCCTGCGCTCTTCCGCAGGCTGTGGGGTGGAGCGGCATGTAACCATGTGGTCTTGTGTCCCCTCTGTCACACCAATACATGTGGCTGCACAGGGACACATCCTGCTCCTTGCCCTGAGGAACCTACATCTTCCGAGACAGTCCTCAGGTTGTACCAGGACATGGTGAGGGCCTTGGGCAGCATCTGGGTTCCCTGGGGGTAGCCGTGCTGTTGTCTCCTCTTCCATCAAGTCTTGAGCCTTCCCTTATTCTTCTCTCAACCAGTGGTCAGAGCTGTCTTTGCAGACAAGAAATGAGGCCAGGGAGGGGCCACCCATTGGTCTTCCCTAGGCCCCATGTTTCTGCTGCGATCATAGAATCATAGAATGTGTTGGGTTGGAAGGGACCTCTAAAGGTCATCTAGTCCTCCCAGTTTCGGAGCACACTGTCCACGCCACCTTATTTTCCCAAGCTTATTTTCTGCAGAATAAGTGAAGGGATTTTATGTTAATAAAACCACAGCAGGTTATTTCACAGTTGGTTTTTTTACACAAGACTCCTCAGCTGGTACAATGTCCCATCAGGGCAATGATCATAGAATGTGTTGGGTTGGAAGGGACCTCTAAAGGCCATCTAGTCCAACCCCCCTGCAGGGAGCAGGGACATCTTCAACTAGATCAGGTTGCTCAGAGCCTCATCCAGCCTGGCCTTGAATGTCTCCAGGGATGGGGCCTTCACCACCGCTCTGGGCAACCTCTTCCAGTGTCTCACCACCCTCATTGGAAAGAACTTCTTCCTAATGTCTCATCTCAACCCACCCTGCTCTAGTTTAAAACCATTGCCCCTCGTCCTGTCGCTGCATACCCTTGCCAACAGCCCCTCCCCATCCTTCCTGTAGGCCCCCTTCAGGGACTGGAAGGCCTCTATAAGGTCTCCTCGGAGCCTTCTCTTCTCCAGGCTGAACCCCCCCAACTCTCTCAGCCGAAGTGATGCTGCAAAGTGTCTTGTGATGCTCTACATGAGAGATGGGATATAAAAATGAAGTTACATTTCCTTCTAAAAATGCCTCCTTAGTCTCCTGGAGTTTGAAGACCTGGTGTTCAAAACCAGGTGGTGATGGCCTTCAGCGTAACCTGGTCTGGTAGCTGCCGGGGTCCCTGAGCATTTGTAGCGCGTGTTTGCAGCATGTGTTGGGCGTCACCGCGGGCACTGGTGTGGCAGGCGCTCTGTTATTCTAAGCATTAGTGTTTGTGTGCATTTTACACATTATAGCATTGCATTATTTAGAGGTAATGCATTATTAAAGGCGCTTCTCCTCGGCAGGGAGAGTAGGTCACTTCCCGCGGTTCCCGTTGCTCCGCGCGAACGAGTGAGGGTGCTGTCTCTTATGTAATCCTCACAAGGTGATGGCTGAATAATGGCAATCGTAATGCTCTGGAGCTGATTAATAACATTTAGTACTCCATTAATGAGGAATTTCAGTGAAATGTGTGTAGAAGACATCTGTGTTATCGCACTCGGTTTGTTCCTTCTGCTCGAGCGCCTGGAACCAGAGGAACAATCCATTACTTAGTTAATAATGATGCTCTTCCTAAAATAAAGGCTTGTAAATTCATTTTTATGCCCATAATCATATTTTCCGCTGCGAGAAGAGGGAGGGAGCAGGGAATCGTCTCTTTCCCCTCTTCCTGACAAAATGTATATAATGATAACAAGCATATAAGAGTGTTTGCCCTAGCTAAGTGTTTCTTCGCTTGGGTTAATCAGCATTCGTTGGAGAGCGTGGCACGCAGTTTGTGGAAGGCGATGCGATCCCCGGGGGTGGCGTGGCAGATTTAAATCAGTAATAAAAGCCCTGGGGAAATTAACAAGACAAAACATTAACCACAGACTACACATTAACATACATTAGCATTTTTATTACACCTGGAGAAATGGTAAATGCGCTTGGTTACTACTGTTAAAAAGTTTATGTTCTATCCTGCATTGTCGCAAATGTATATTTTTGGTTTAAGCCCTTTAGAAGTTAATTAAGCGGATTTCTATAGCAGCGCTTGAGTAATAGACTTCAGGTTCACTTTTATGGTGACTTGGAAGATAAAGAACACATTTGTGCCCCGTTTGTGATGCTAGTAATGCACGCGATGTGCAGCAGAGTAGGGCGTGGAAAAAAAGTAGGGGGAAGAAGCACCAGTAGGGGAAGAAGCAGCTGCGTCACTGAGCCTTACTGGTCAAACTGGGTTCCGTGGCTGAACGATGCGCAGGGTTTAGTGGGCACCAGTTGGTTCCTCTGAAGGCAACACGTTTTCTTGAGGGCTGTGGTGGTCTCTGCTGCGCGTGCCGTAGCAAATCGCCCTTTCGGAGGCTGTGTTCGAATCAATTATAATAGTTAATCGCCTTTCGGTTTAACGCGCAGCCTCTCCCCAAGGAAACTCGGGAACAGGTATAAAATGACATACGTGAACTGCGGAGAGCAGAGAAGATTGCGGGAGGAAATCTTCAAAAATGAGGCCATCCCCTTGAGGGGAAAAAAAAAAAACCGACCCACCTATTTCTTCCTGGAGAGTGAATCTATAAGCAGAAGAGTTCACGGAGAAGACAAATGGAAACTCCGTGTAAAGTTTAAGCAAAGGTCAAATACAGCAAGCTCTCCTTCACAGCAGAGTGGAGCTCACGGGCTGAATGAGAAGCGGCAGCAGCAGGTATTCGCCAGCATCTAATGCTCTCTCTTCTCTTCCAAGGGGTAGTTGGTTAGCTTTTTTAAAAGAAAATCTTCTAGAAAATTACCTTTAAAATGCTCTTACTCTTAAAAGTGATGCTCACGTTGGCGCTGAGGATCACACGAGTGCTGCTTTCCAATCTTTCCCCGTCTGGATTTGCTCGCTGATGTGTCAGGCGAGAGGTTTTTGCCCCAGGTGGCCGCCCTGCCTCGTGCCTGGGCAACGGAGTGGCTCCGGTCGGTGGCCCTGGCGCTGCAAGCAATGCCAGGCTGCCAGGGCCGGGCTGGAGGTGCCTGCGGCCTTTGCCCTCCATCAGCTGCGTCGAGGCTGTGATGCTTTGCACAGAACTGGGTACTACCCTTTTTTTGGACATAATTTAACCTTATTCCAGTGGTCCCAGTTTCCATTGGCTTGTGGTCACTCTCGTAAACCAGCAAGACCCTTGCAGTCGGCCTGGCTGGAAGGAGCCGTGGCGGCGGATCTGGTCCCCGGCTGCTCACGGCGCATCATTTCCAACAAGTTCCCTGCAGTCCTCCGGCACTGCGTCCCTTAAATTAATAGGGAAGCACTAAAGCGGGCTGATAGCGCTGCTCCGTTAGCTTCCTCCCTGAGCTCCTCTCAAATCAGTGTTCCCGCTCGAGCGGAGCCATTACACAGCATGCGGCTCCCGGGGGTGTCGGAAACCAGCTGCTTCTCCGTCCAGCACGGGGATGGCCAGCGGGTCCCGGGAGCCGCGGGGTCCATGAGCAGCTCTGCCCGGCCGGTGGCACGGCTCGCCCTGCGCCGGGATGGAGAAATGGGGCGGTGGGTAGCGGGTGGCAGGAGGTAAATGCTTCCCCTCGTGGCTCGCGTTGGAGGAGGCTAATGACATCGGGTAATTAGCAAGTTTGTTAATGAGCTGGGGGAGGGAAATTGAGCTTCAGCTGTCACAGTATCGGTGGCTTTGGGGGCTTGTAAAAGTTCAGGCTTGGGGAAGGTTTTGCTTGCCTTGTGTCCCGTCGTGGCAGTTTTTTTGTGGACTGGCAGATTCTCTTAAAAACAAACAAAAACCCCCAACCCCCATTGCCTAAAAAGCGCACTGCCATTTGATTTGCGTATTCCTTTTTTTGCGGCCTGATGTTTCAAACTTCAGCCTGTTCTGGGACTCTGTGTGCGTGTGACATGAAATAGGAGACTGCTCGGCTCCTTTGCTGAATCTACTTTAGGTAAAGACTCGTGTGTATATTTACGATCCTGCTGATGGTGTGCAGAGCCCGAGGAGACGAGCCGGCGGTTCCGTTCTGTCGATTTGCTTTGAATTTCACATTTATAGTTGTGTGGCGGGAGGCAACCGCGTATTGCCACTGTCCCTCGGTGCTAGTTGAGCACGCACAGTTAGACGTGCCGCCTTCCTTCGGCTCTCACTCTTGCAGGCATCCCACCTTGCCGGGGATCTCGCTGCCCCTGCTCCTGCCAAAGCAAGCGGTGCCTGGAGAGCTGAAGCATCTCCCTTTTCCCCCTCCCCAAGGTTTGAGGCTTGTGTTGTCCCTTCTCTGCCCTACGGCGGCATTTTTCTGGACTTTTTAAAATTTGGAGGTCGCTTTTAAATAGCGGTGATTAGGACGAGGCTGGGGAAGTGGGTTTATGTGTTCCTGAGCTTGGAACGGGGACACAAAAAAGGGGTAAAGATTGAAACAGGATTTCTGAGCTGTTGTCCTAGGACCGCTTGTGGCCCAGCAGACTTTGGCAGATGGTTTGTGAAATCCTTCCCTCCCCCAAAAAGCACACGCGATGCCGCCCCTGCGAATGAGCAGGCAATCTGTTACTTCTCCGTTCTCTCACTTTTATTTAAAGTTCAAATCTCAGCCGGGTTTTTGTTTGACTAAAATATGTGACAATCACTTCACCGTGACTTTGCAAGATGGGCTGCAGGGTTGGTGTTTCGGGTTTGTTTTTTTTTCCCCGGAAAAGGTTAATTGGTCCTTGAATAAATAAATAAGTTAAAAAACTGGATGCGCTGCTCAGACTCTCCAGCTTCTATCTGTGAAGATTTCAACTGCTGTCCCATGTCTGGGCTAGCATTGGTCCTGTTCGTGGTTCCATCCCTCGCAGGAGCCCGTGGTACCCAGATGCCGAGCGGGACTGGGAGGATGCGGCCGATCCGCAGCTCCCGCGCAGGAGCTGGGAGCAGAGGGGCTGCCGGACCGCGGGTGCCGGGGGGACGACGACGAGGCAGCCCCAGTCCGCCCGGCCGCTTTGCTGTTTGAAGTGCCATTGTTCCCCCTGTCGCTCAGGCCCTCCTCTCGCATTCAGCGTGTCTCAGCATCCTTGGGGAAAAAAGCCTTGATCCTGGACTTGCTCTTCTCTGGGGGTTCAATAGGCTTCTCCGGCTGAAAGGCGGGCTTTGGAAAGGGAGGGAGGGGGGCTTTTCACAGAGCTGGGGGGAATCAAAGGGAGTCATCACAAACGGCAGCTTAAAACATCCGACCTTTTCCGGCTTCTCTCCTCGGCTTTACGTGCCCGTGCAGAGCGTGGGTGCAGTGCTGCTGCTTTTGTGGCATCACTTCTTTGGTGCCTGCCATGGCTGCCCCATCCCTGGAGGGGTTCAAGGCCAGGCTGGACGGGGCTTGGAGCAACCTGGTCTGGTGGGAGGTGTCCCTGCCCAGGGCAGGGGCTTGGGACTAGATGACTTTTAAGGTCCCTTCCAACTCTAACCAGTCCCTGATTCTATGGTTTGCGCGCCTTGTGTTTCCCAGGCGTGGTTTCATGGCAGGGCTCGTCTCCGACCTCCCCGGGGGCTCAGAGGGCACGTTTGGGGTGTGAAGTCTGCAGACCCCCGTGCATCTTTGTCCTCTCCTGCCCATCTGCCCGTTGCAGGGACGGTGGCACCAGCCAGCACAGAAAGAGCACGGGACGTGCAGACCCGTTCTGCAGCGGTGGGCTCTCGGGTGTCCCAAATACCCTTGTCCAGGTCTCGTGCTGCCCCATGATTTCCTCCTAGTCCTGGCTTCCTGCATCAGGGTCTACCTGTGAGTTTTACGAGAGGGATGAGTGCTAAAGGAAAACGCAAAAGGCAAAGAAAACAAGCCCAAAATGTGGCGTTTGGTTTTCTTACTCCCTTCCTGCCTCTGGTTTTTAAGCCTGCCACGTGATTTGAGGAGGGCGGGAGGGCTGATAACGTTCTTCTGCAAGACTTGGGTTTGGCAAGACAGGGAACACAGCTAAGGGAGGGCAGCAGAGAAAAAAAAACACAACAGGTAAGATGCTACAGAAACTGCTTCCCTGGCAGCTGCAGGAGGAGCCGCTTCGGTGGAAGGAACTGCAGGTGCAGAAGGGACCCTTGGCAGCATCTCTTCCCACCACACTGTGAACCAGAAATGGCAGTGCCCGGCTCCCAGGAGGCTGCTCTTTTACTCCTTATTGTACGGCAGCCCGAACAAACTGTGCCACTCTTGGTAACGAAAGAGGTGACATTACTAATTTATTTGCCCACCCAAATGCAGGATGTAATAGAACAGAATTAATCTCTTCTCCTTACACATCAGATGCTTGTAGCTTTGGGCGGCGGGTGGGCTTTTAGCCTCCGGTGTGTGGCTAACTGGGAGTTGAGCTGGTCGCCTTGGTTCAGTGTGGCGTGAAGATAAATGAGGGGCTGCAAGGAAGAGGCATTTTATGGGTACGTGGTTGGTCCCAAGCCTGGCTGCAGGCGGTGGGATGAGGCTGAAGGAAAGAGGGATTAGTGTTGGCTGTGGTGCCTTGATGGCCCTGGCAATTGGCTGAGCCCCCTTCAAAACCCAGCACGGATGAATCCTGCAGAACGGCACAGGGTGGTTCAAAAGGCGAGTTTCCTAGTGGCAGCAGTGCCTCTGGGGGACGGCTGTCCCTCGGTGGTCTCCCAGAGAAGGAAATCGCTCAAATTTCAAAGAGGGAGGTGATTCTGCCCCTCTGCTCCGCTCTGGTGAGACCGCACCTGGAGTACTGTGTCCAGCTCTGGAGCCCTCAGCACAAGA
This sequence comes from Rissa tridactyla, assembly GCF_028500815.1. NCBI lineage: Eukaryota > Metazoa > Chordata > Aves > Charadriiformes > Laridae > Rissa > Rissa tridactyla. The sequence continues at coordinate 27,722,344 of NC_071474.1, read as the reverse complement.
AGGACATGGACCTGTTGGAGCAGGCCCAGAGGAGGCCACGAAGATGATCTGAGGGCTGGAGCCCCTCTGCTGTGAGGACAGGCTGAGAGAGTTGGGGGGGTTCAGCCTGGAGAAGAGAAGGCTCCGGGGAGACCTTCGAGCCCCTTCCAGTCCCTGAAGGGGGCCTACAGGAAAGCTGGGGAGGGACTCTGGATCAGGGAGTGTAATGATAGGACATGGGGCGATGGCTTCAAACTGAAGGAGGGGAGATTTAGATTGGATATCAGGAAGAAATTCTTGGCTGTGAGGGTGGTGAGCCCCTGGCCCAGGTTGCCCAGAGAAGCTGTGGCTGCCCCATCCCTGGAGGGGTTCAAGGCCAGGCTGGACGGGGCTTGGAGCAACCTGGTCTGGTGGGAGGTGTCCCTGCCCAGGGCAGGGGGTGGCACTGCATGGTCTTTAAGGTCCCTTCCAACCCGAACCATTCTGTGATTCTATGAAATCTGGCCACAGCGATGGCCACAGTGCTGCTGCTGAGTCTCGGGACAGTGGCTGCGCGGGAGAGCTTTAATGAGGCGTTTTGGATTCCATCCCCTGCTGCAGCCGGTTACTGAATCGTCTGTATGCTAATGAGCTAATTTGTGTCATTAACAGAGCCCTGTTAATCAAGACCTCCCATGGTATGACTGGGCTGTAGCCACAACGCTTGCTGTATTTTAGGCCCTGATTTTTTTAATTAGTAACGCTGTGTACAGTGCTCATCCCTGGGCCCCTGCAGCGCAGCCCATGGGGGTGCTGAGATACCTCGAGATGCAGAACCGGGGTCTCAGGATTTACCTTCCGAGGGGAGGTGTTTCCTAAAAGCCTGGCTAGAGAGGTGGAGCGTAAGTGACTTGAGATGCTGCAGTGTTCAGCAAGGAAGGAGCAGGGATGTCTTAAGTCCCTTCCTGCCAGCATGCATTTAACCCGGCACAGAGAGATTTGCTGGTCACACCTGCAGCTCAGGGTGTTTGATAGCCACAGAGCCACTTTGATGCCCAAAAATCTCGACTGAAGTTTCCTGCCTTCCCTCCCGCGGGGCAGGGATTCGTACAAGAGCGAGGTTGCATCCTTAGGGCAGCATTTTGCTTTCACGGGCTGTTGTGGTTTAACCCCAGCTGGCAACTAGCACCACGCGGCTGCTTGCTCGCTCCCTTCTCCCCAGTAGGGTAGGGAGAAGAGGGAGAAAAGGATGGGGGAAAAAAAACCTCCTGGGTTGAGATAAAGACAGTTTAATAGAAGAGTAACAGAAGAGGAAAATAATAAGAATATACAAAATAAAGTGATACAACACTGGTGAGGCCACATCTGGAATGCTGTGTCCAGTGCTGGGCTCCCCGGTTCCAGAAGGACAGGGAACTGCTGGAGAGGGGACAGCAAAGGGCTACCAAGATGCTGAGGGGACTGGAACACCTCTCTCGTGGAGAAAGGCTGAGGGATTTGGGCCTCTTCAGTCTGGAAAAAAGACGACTGAGGGGGGATCTCATCAACGCTTATAAATACTGAAAGGGTGGGTGTCAGGAGGATGGGGCCAGGCTCTTTTCAGTGGTGCCCGGTGACAGGACAAGGGGTAACGGGCACAAACTTGATCATGGGAAGTTCCACCTCAACATGAGGAGGAACTTCTTTCCTGTGAGGGTGGCAGAGCCCTGGCACAGGCTGCCCAGAGAGGTGGTGGAGTCTCCGTCTCTGGAGACATTCCAAACCCACCTGGAGGCGTTCCTGTGCCACCTGCTGTGGGTGACCCTGCTCTGGCAGGGGGTTGGACTGGGTGATCTCCAGAGGTCCCTTCCAACCCCTGCCAGTCTGGGATTCTGTAACACAAGTCCTTGTCACCACTTGATGATCAGTTGCCCAGCCCATCCTGAGCAGTGATCACGGATTCCTGCCCCCCCTGCAACCCCCATTTATATGATGTCTATGGGATGGAATATTCCTTTGGCCAGCTTGTCCTGTCTATTGTCCCTCCCACCTTCTATGGGGAGCTGAAAAAGCCCTTGGCTAATGTAAATGTTACTTAGCAACAGCTAAAACTAAAAGGTGTTATCAACTTTGTTCTCATACTAAATCCAAAACACAGCAGCTACTACAAAAAAAATCTAACTCTATCCCAGCTGAAACCAGGACGGGTGCTTGCGTGAGCTATGGGAGAGGTGGGGATGACGGGACAACAGACCAGCTCACGTGCAGGTGCCGGTGTGCATCTCAGCTATTTTCCTGCAGTGTTTCTGGCCCCAACACTTCCTCATGCTGCTGTGTTTGTGTTTTCCAGATCAGCCGATTATGCGGCCACGCTCAGCAGAGGCAGTATCGATCAGCTAATTACCGTGAAGACCTTTTAGTTGACAGGAAAGTCCTGAAGGTGACTCACATCGAGCAAGAAGAGACTCTGTCGAGCAGGAGGAGGTGAGGCCGCTGGGGCTGAGCGTGGTGCCTGTGGGATGGGCTGCGGGAGCAGTTGCCATACAGCGTGGCCCCGTGGAAGAGGATGGAAAAGCTCCTTATTTCCCTTATCCGCAAACCTGCCGCTGAACATCAGAGCTGCTCTTTGGCTGGCTCTGAAGTGCAGCGAGGTGCCTACATGTGTTTTCTCACCTAGTGCATCTATTTTTTATTTCTTTGTAATGTGTGAAACTGCCTCGTCCTTTTCATCTTTGTTTTGCTTTTTTGCAATGCGCCAGGCACCCGGTTCACACAACAAATGCCTCCTCTGGGTTTCCTGGGCACTGCTATAGGGGCAGAAATACTCACAGGTGTAGTTTTAGGTGGAAATGGTCCCTCTAGCCCAAAACGCTGCGTGTAACACTGTGTGTGCAGGTAAGGGGGACTCATTTCACTTTTTTTTTTGGTGCAGTCTTTTACGATAGTTCAGGAACGTTAACAGCCTTTTATTGAATATTTTCAAAGTGAAGCAGGTACCTCCGCTGCTGTCACTGCACCCTGTGCTTCCTTCCCTCTGTAAATAGAAGCTGTAATTCGGTGGGCGCATGCTGGTGTGTCAGAGAGAAGCATCTCCCCTCTGGATCTCAAAGGGCACCCAGAAATGTGCGGTGCCTTTACTACTGTCTTGGATACAAGAAGAATAGATAGACTAAGTTGGATGGATTTCTCTTTAAAGAGTAACAGGGCCACATTCTTGATACGGTTCCCATGAGATATAGCACCAGGGCTTGCATTCCTCTGTTGTCTCGACACGTTGGAGGGTTACACAGCCCAGGCTCTGCCAGAGATGTCCTCGGAGAACTGTGAAGTCTAATGAGGTCTGCTACGATGAATTATGTGAGCTCATACCTGCAGATACGGAGGAGTTTCTCCCTTCCCCTCCTCTCCCTGCCAGGCAGGGAGCTCTGCTCCCCAGGAAAGTTTTCTTCCATCCGTCTCCCCAGCGCTGCTGGGATTTGCGGGATGGGGAACAAGGCAGTGCTGAGGACACGAGGAGCTGGGAGTGACGGGCAGCCTAAGGCTTGTCCTGCTCGGGGTTTGGCGTAACTGAAACCCCAGGTCTTGCATCGTTTTGGCTTTCAAAATGGTGTTGGTAGGACCTCCTGCCCCACCGTAAGCCCAGTGCAGGAGACGGCTGTAGGAGGTGGTTCGTGAAGGAGGTGAATGTCTGAAGAACCCCTCCAATTTGTGCAGGGGGGTTGTGGGCTGAACTCCTGCCCTTCGGAGGGGGCTTGGCTCCTCAGGCAAAGGTTTATTGGCATGGGCAGTGATGGTTGGTGCTTGCCAGGGTAGGACCTGGTGGCCCTCTGCCCACACCGGCTGTGTCTGTGTGACCGGAGCAGGCACAGGCTCCTCGGTAGCAGAAAAGCAGAGTGGAACAGAGCTGGCTGCCTTCCCTGGCGCTGGGGCCTCTTCTCCATCTTCTTGTTTCGCCTGCCCCCAGCTGGCAGTCCAGGGCTTTGTCTGCAGAGGGAACCCCGCCAAATCCCCAAGCAAAGAGGGATGGAGGGAGCCGGGCACCCCCTCTGCACCCCAGCTTGCTCTGTCTGACAGCCCGGCAGCTCCCCACAGCTGGCAGGGCATGGAGGTCCCACCGCTGCGGCCACCAAGGGATGTCCCCGGGAGTGCTCCCAGCTTGAGGTGCTGATCCCTCGCCATCCCTTCCGGGGAAGGAGGCCAAGAAGTAACCCCTTGCCGAAGGGGAAACCTGCTGAGCCCAAGCCAGAGCCTGTGAAGCCAAGTCTAACTTCCTTCCGTCCCTGCTATTCATATTATCGTACTTTTTGTGCCATTTACCTGATAAAATCTGCCAGTGTTTCCCAGTGACAGTTGCCGAGTGTCCCCAAGGGGACCGGCCTGGGCTGGGGGGGGACAAGCGCATCCTGCTCCCGCAGCCCCTGTCCCCGTTCTGGCGGCTGTCGGAGTCCCCGGGGTCAGCCTGTGTCCTGGCACCCCTGGACCACTGCCGGAGGGGACCTGCTGGGGACAAAGGTCCTTGGTGCTGGGAAGCGAGGGCACAGGGTGGATGTGGTTCACATCCCCTCTGCCTGGTGCAGGCACTGCTCCTGCGGCTCTTCCTGCCTTCCCGGGGCAGAGCCATTCTCCTAAGTCTTTGAACGTAGACTGTCACCCCAGAGCCAGCCCAACGTACACCCTGAAATCATGTATTTTCAACAGCGCGGCATGAAACCCAGCATTACGCGTCTGTACAGGTCTGTGCTGAGTGCGTCTGCTCTGACCTGCTACCAAAAATGCCACCTGCCCTTGCAGGGCTGGTGGATGGCTGACGTAAGGCAGACAAAGTGACAAGGCTGTCCTTTCCTGAAGGGCCTCTGTCACCTTCTGCAAAGCGCAGGGGGCTGCTGTCAGCCTGGGCACTTGCTTGGACCCCATGAATGCACCTTTCCTGAGGGGCTGTGAGGGCGCAGAGCGTGTGTCTGGCTTTGGCGTGCTGCGGGGTTGGGCTGAGGTGCTGCTGCCCCGGCATCCCTCCCGTCACTGGTGGCTTTACCCCAAGAAACAATGGGTTCAGCCCTTCACTGAATAACATCAGGGGACGATGCAAAATGTTACTTGAGGTCAGAAATAAGACTGATGCTTCATGGTTTGTTTGCACCCAGCTGCTTTCTTGTCGTGTTTATGCGACTCCCTTCGCTGGTTAAAATGCACCAACCTCATCTTCTTTTCCTCTTTGAACTGAACACTATTTTTTTCCCTCTCTTTCTTCCAGGGAACTCATTATGAAGCTGAAGTCCCACAGCAGGTTTTACAGCAGCTTGCCAGAGTACATCTGCAACCACAGCTCTGCTGTTCACAACGACACTCTTTGCTGGAATGGACAAGATGTCGTGGAGAGGTGAATCATGTCTCCCTTCTCTCCCTCTCCCCAGCACTGCTTATCCTTTGTTAATCAACCGCAGGAGCGGTCTGTGGCCAAGACACTGCTCATTCCCTTAAGAAACCTTTTACAGAGCCGGTGTCCACCTGCGCTGCAGCTCAGATGCAGGTGGGAAGTCTGCACAGAGAGGAGAAGTGGTTGCGTGCTGCCCTCCACTGAGTTTTCTGCACTCTGCTGTGAAATCCCTGCAGCCACGGTGGCTTTTGGTCGGGGTGGGTTGGTAGTGGAGGTGCCAGGGGCAGCTCCTCCGGAGTAGCAATGGGGGCAGTTGACCCCATGTATTGCCTTGTGGTGGGGATGTCTCCGTCCTGGCTCCATGCAGTGGTAGCAGGACAGCATAGAATCCTAGAATGTGTTGGGTTGGAAGGGACCTCTAAAGGCCATCTAGTCCAACCCCCCTGCAGTCAGCAGGGACATCTTCAACTAGATCAGGTTGCTCAGAGCCTCATCCAGCCTGGTCTTGGATGGCTCCAGGGATGGGGCCTCCACCACCTCTCTGGGCAACCTGGGCCAGGGGATCACCACCCTCAGTGGAAAGAACTTCTTCCTCATGTCTCATCTAAACCCACCCTGCTCTAGTTTAAAACCATTGCCCCTCGTCCTATCGCTACATGCCCTTGCCAACAGCCCCTCCCCAGCTTTCCTGTAGGCCCCCTTCAGGGACTGGAAGGGGCTGGAAGGTCTCCCCAGAGCCTTCTCTTCTCCAGGCTGAACCCCCCCAACTCTCTCAGCCTGTCCTCACAGCAGAGGGGCTCCAGCCCTCCAATCATCTCCGTGGCCTCCTCTGGCCCCGCTCCAACAGGTCCATGTCCTTCTTGTGCTGAGGGCTCCAGAGCTGGACACGGTACTCCAGGTGGGGTCTCACCAGAGCAGAGCAGAGGGGCAGAATCCCCTCTCTGGATCTGCTGGCCACGCTTCTTTTGATGCAGCCCAGGATGCGATTGGCCTTCTGGGCTACAAGCGCACGTTGTTGGCTCATGTCCAGCTTTTCACCCACCAGCACCCCCAAGTCCTTTTCCGCAGGGCTGTTCTCTATCACGTCATCCCCCAGCCTGTATGGATAACGAGGATTGTCCCGACCCAAGCGCAGGATCTTGCACTTGGCCTTGTTGAACTTCATGAGGTTTGCTCGGGCCCACCTCTCCAGCTCGTCCAGGTCCCTCTGGATGACATCCTGTCCCTCTGGCACGTTGGACCGCACCACTCAGCTTGGTGTCATTGGCAAACTTGCTGAGGGTGCAGTTGATCCCACAGCATGATGGCATCCCCTTCCCCATCCAAGGAGTGACAAGGAAGGCCACCTTGTTGGGTTTCTCTGTTGGCTGTGTACTGGAGGAGGTCAGGACCACTGAGGTCTGGTGGTGCCACTGCTGCCATCTGACCATCTTCCCACGACCGAGCCCTCGCTCTCCGCTCTGGATGGAGCCGTTCATGCCAGGGTCCTGCTCGTGCCCTGGCTGCTTTTCCCTGTCCTTCTCACCCGTTCTGGGGATGTCCTGGTGGTAACAGTGAGGTTAATGAAGACAAGCAAGTACAGGATTAATAGCATAAAGGGGAAGGAAGTGTTAATAGAAATGGAGATATATTTTTTTTTCTTGCAGAAAATGCCCCTCAGGAATGTTAAAGAATGTGGAAATAGAACTTGAAAATGTTTTTTATAATTATACATAAATCACCTCTAATCACCCTACTTTGCAAAGCATCCTTTGCTATTAAGTAGTTTGAATAAGGGAAGAAATAGAAATAAAATCAGGAAGTGGTGAAATGTTGAGATATTAATTATGACTTCTTGATCAGTAACTTCAGGTGCTAATTAGCCTGTACTTGCAATACTGACCTGAAACACTGAAGGGACCAAAATAGCGTCAAACTATATGTTGAAAAAAAAACAACCTGCTCAAGAATCTAAGATCACACACTTAATAAGATGTACTTACTTTGCCTAAGGAAAAATGTTTCCTCTATCTGTACCTATTTCTGGAAATTCCTGAGTTTCCATGCCTAAGTGAGAAGTACAATTGGAAAAAAAAAAAAAAAAAAGATTATTTCAATACCGTCTTGCTGGTTGTTGATTAAAACTTCTTAAAACGGTGCTATAAACACTGCAGCTTTGCAGGGGAGGACCGAGGGCAAGGTCTTTGCTTATGGCAGTTCACTGGGACCGCGGCCAGTGGCCCTGGTCCAGGTCCAGCTGACACACGGCTGGGCCAAGTGGCAGCGATGGAAAGGTGCTGAGTCCAGATCCTCCTGCAAATGTAAGTTCTGAGCTATTTGCGGGTTAAACATGACTTTAGATGATAGCCTTCTCCAGCTTTCATCTGACGATACCGGTGGACCATCATAGGCAGAGATGTCATCCTAGGTCCCCTGCTGCAATGCTGTGGTGTTGGTGGCACAATGTGGCAGGTCCTGTAGGTGCAGACGAGGCAGGGAGAGGGTAAAGTGTACGTGCATGCAGGGGGCGCCGAGGTTTCAGCCCCTGACTGCCTGGCTGTTGAGTCGAGGATGAAATCCTGTGCTGCGCTTGAAGAGAGCATGCCTCCCCACCCCTCTCCTCCTTGCCCCCTCCGATCTAGCGCAGAGATGTCACCACCTCCACCAGCTGCTATGAGATTTTAGTAACAGCTCCCTTGCAGGCAGATATTGGAGTTTTTGGCTGCGAGCAGACAGGGGTGCTGAGAGTGACATCCCCCATCCCCTTGCAGACACATCAGCGGTGTCCTGGAGGGGGAACCCCTTGCTAGCTGGGCAGGAAAGCGGCGTAGGTGGTGGCTTGCAGGAGACTTGAACACCCCCGTGAAGGCAGGGTGTTCAGGAGGGACGGCAAATGGATGCACAACGTTGATGTTGTTGCTTCTTAAATAGCATCAGCTGCCTTCCTACCTTGTGTTTTTAGCATCTGCAGCCGTAACGCTTCCCTGGTGACCCTCTCCTCTCTGTAGCCTGCAAAAGTGTGTTGCACGTGGTGGTGTTTCTGCCAATGAAGTACAGGGGAGAACTCAGCTAAATAAAGCTGAACTAAGATAGTGGTCCGTGGTGCTCCTCTCTCAGGACCCATTTGCAGAATGTTTCAAATAGAAGCAAACACGCAGTTAAGAGGGTCTCTAAAGCCAATTGCATTGCTTCACATGGAGCCAGAACCGACTGCTTCACATGCTCGGACTTCCCAGCGTGGCATCTCTTCCGGAGAGTCTGTGAGGATTCCTGGAAATCAGGAGCATTTAAGGTAATGGTGCTCGAGTACCCCCAAACCACCCATTTCTTTATTCAGTGTTTTCCCCAAGAGGGAGCCAAGCAGCTGTTCAGGGCGTAGGAGCCCTTTCCCAAGCTGCTCTGAGAATGTGCATTATGTGCTGGAGTGTTTCTGGCGTCGCTACAGCAATTCTCCTGCTGGATCGTTGCGCACTCGTTCATCATCAAACTCCAGGTTGCCGCTTTTTACAAGAAACTTGGTGTTTTTTGAATCTCTAGTATTAATTTCAGGATGCTGCCCTGGTAGTTGTCCCACGTTAATAACGACTGCTAGAAAGAAGGTGTGATTTTCTAGATTTTGTGCACATAAAATATACTTTATATCTTCACGTTTCCCTCTTGCTTTGTTGGATATTGGCTTTTGCAAATGGTGCACTTTTTCCTGGTGCAGATCTTCCTGACTGAAAGTTCATCAGGCTGGACAGGAGGAGGTGCTCATGCCTTGCACTTAACCTGCTGCAGGTGGTTGCTCTAGCTGGATATGTATCACCTCGGGACAGGATTGAGTTACCTGAGCGTGGGTACCTTTGGGATCTGGGGCGTCCATGGGAAGATCTAAGACCACCCCTGGCCCTGTGGAGTGGCAGCTAGGGCTCGGGGGAGACACCTTGCAATTCCCATGGAATCCTAGAATGTGTTGGGTTGGAAGGGACCTCTAAAGGCCATCTAGTCCAACCCCCCTGCAGGGAGCAGGGACATCTTCAACTCAATCAGGTTGCTCAGAGCCTCACCCAGCCTGGCCTTGAATGTCTCCAGGGATGGGGCCTCCACCACCTCTCTGGGCAACCTGGGCCAGGGGATCACCACCCTCATTGGAAAGAACTTCTTCCTCATGTCTCATCTAAACCCACCCTGCTCTAGTTTAAAACCATTGCCCCTCGTCCTATCGCTACATGCCCTTGCCAACAGCCCCTCCCCAGCTTTCCTGTAGGCCCCCTTCAGGGACTGGAAGGGGCTGGAAGGTCTCCCCAGAGCCTTCTCTTCTCCAGGCTGAACCCCCCCAACTCTCTCAGCCTGTCCCCACAGCAGAGGGGCTCCAGCCCTCGGATCATCTTCGTGGCCTCCTCTGGCCCCGCTCCAACAGGTCCATGTCCTTCTTGTGCTGAGACCACCCTAGGGACAGGTTAAAAAGCACCTGCTGAAGCTGCTGAAGGGGAGAGCGATGGTTGGGTGGGTGCTGTGTTTCTGTGTGTTTCCATGTCTGGTGTCACACAAAGGATGGATAAAGCTGTGTGGGCATCACTGTGTATCAGTGAGCTCAGCGTGAGGATCCACAGGGGCATGTCTGGGCATTGGTGGTGTTCCTGTAGGGCTTGTGGCTATTTACGGCTCACATCTTTAATGCAGTACACAAACGTTAGCTAAGTTAGAGAGGAGCCCTACTGGTTTCTCCATTTCCTGACCTCTCTGTCATGACAAAATTTGCTAGATAGTCTAAGCCCTTTTCCTATAACACGTTAAATCAGGCCTGGAATAGCAACTTCACAGCCCCTTGCCAATGCGTTCAAGTACTAGATAATACCAACAATGTGTATCCTGTTGTTTGACGCAAACAGTCCCTTCTGCACCCTACGTTCCTCCTCTTGTGGTTTTTCTGAATCAGTATTTACTCTGTCCTGTTTATCCCAGCACTTTGTTATCAGCAGAGCGTCCCTCCTCCCCACGGGCCGGACGTGCTCGGTGCCTTTCCACTGGGTCTCATTTCCCAGTTTAAGCCTTGAACCATCGTCCCCTGTTTCCTTGTTGCCCTTAACTCCCTCTGCCCTGATTGACCGTGGCATGTTCATCTGGCACTCCGATGCAATGCAGCCAGCTCGTGTATTTTATCATGCTTTTCTCCTGGTGCAACTATTTCAGTGCAGTCCTGTGCAGGCTCTACTTTGCTGGTTGTGTTGATGGAGGTCCAGTTCCAGTTGAGTTTGTTTCTTGTTTTATCCCTGTTTCATCCAGTTTCTTGTTTCCTCCATGGCTCTGAGACTACTTCCCACTGATGGAGCAGGGTTATGCGTGCAGTGGGTGCAGCCCCTTGAACCCCCCCTGAAATTAAGAGCTCTGTGGACCTTCTTGACCAAGGGCTTTCTACACCTTGACTTGTGGTGGGAATAATATGCAACATGCTCTACAGAAGGGTCAGCATCACTCATCCTGCTTTGTGTATTCTGGCATTTTTAGTATGTGTCATCCTTCATTTTCTTTTACCGAGTCTTACTTTGTGATCCTTTGTCCATCTCACTTACTTCTCTGGGTTGGACCATCTAATAGCAAGAGTTCATCCTCCTTCCAGAGGCTTGGTCACCATCCCTTACGTGGGTTTAGCGCATGGTGCCTTGATCTGTCAGAAATAACGGCTTGCAAACAGTGGGAACCATACAAGGAAGATTGATTTTTCTGGTCACGCACTGAGCAGTGCCTGTGTCTTTCGCTGTGCTGTTGTTGCTCCGTTGAAGAACATAAGCCAAAGTGGGAAGAAAAAAGAAAAGGCAAGAAATTGCTGCTTTTCACACTTTTCAAAGTGTGCAAAAAAACATACTGTGCTTTTATGTGACACCACAAAGGTTCACAGCAGAAGCCACACATGGCACACTCCACCACTTGCAAAGAGCTTGTGAGGGGTCGCGGTGCTTGGGTGTTAGTGGAGCTGGGGACCAGACCTGCTGGATCTCCTTCTGTCTCTGTGCGTCCCTGGGCACCTCTTTGCAGCTTTCCTGGGCTCAATTAATTGACAGGCACTTCCCTGAGACAGCAGGGGGCTGGACACGTGGAAAGGGTGGGTGTGCAACAACTTAAGCCTGCCTAAGTTGCCATCATGCCCTTCCTTACCTCTGTCTTCATGCTCCATCCTCCCACCTGCCACCCATGCTGGTGGTGTTGGGTGGTGAGAATATGTTGTCCAGCCTCTCTTAGCCTTATCTCCATCCAATGCAGAGAAAAACCAGAGGGTGATTCTTATCACCGAAGCCCTGACTGAATAATTAGCTCATTTGAAGACTTCAACTTCAGTCAAGTGGGTGTTGAGATCTTGACCTCATCTCAGTTTCTATGGGAGTTAGGCTTCTGAATCTCAACGGTGATTTGAGCCTTATATATAGTATCAGGGTTTTGCAGCATTTAATACTAAAAGCCTATTAAAACCTAGATTCTCAGAGTTTAATAATCTGCTTACACGAGTATATTCCTTTCAAGCTGTTCCGAACAGAATGACAGCAACATTTGCCCACTGCAAAACTTGTAAGCACGTTAAGTATTACTGTTAGATATTGCCATTTCCAAATTTCTCAAGACAAACTTGTACGTTAATCTAAATCACCCGCATAGCTCTTGTTCTCTTTATACCAATTCCAAATTAATATATTTTTAGCACCTTGCCAGATTCTCCTCTTCAAGCTAGAAGTCTCAGATTTCCCTGCTGTTGCCAATGTAGTGTGGTTTGTTTTAATCATACAAATCATAAACAATGAAAGCACAATTGGAAGCAAGAGAGAAAAATGAGATTCTGTAATTGGAACAAAGGAAATTCCATGCCAGCAATAACCCTTTACTTCATGAAGAGTTTGGTTATTTCTGGCAGTGCTGCAAAATATCTGATACAATGGAGTCCCCAAAGAGAGAGGCTGCATAACTTTTCAAGCACATAAAACACAGCTTTGTAGCAAATGTGAGCTATAATGAAAGGATAGTAGGCAAATTCAGTGGGTTATTGAGTGGCCGTAATTGTTTCCAGAATATTTCAGAAATGAAGATCATGAATCTTCCTACAGTAAGCCTGCTGCTTGGTCTCAGGGTTAGCCAATTTTTCCATAATCTATTTGTCTTGAACTTCACACAACTGAAGTGAGAATGGAGGGAGACTTCAGGCTTTATGCTTTGAACTCCCATAGTTTTGCTATGAATTTTACAGCTTTTGCTGTTCTTAAAGTCCCACCTTCCAGAACCAGGCGGTTATCTGAGACTTCACGTTTTGTAAAACAAATTAACATCCGCAGCACGCTTACCTGCTGTAGCGCATTGCATAAGGTGGTGGGAAGAAGCAGCGCTTCCCTTTGGCAGGGAACTAATACAGCAGGATCTCAGAGGGCTCTCGTGGTAGAGAGACCAGGCTGCAAGGTGGAGTACTGCATCCATCTCTGGAGTCTTCAACACAAGAAGGACATGGACCTGTTGGAGCGGGGACAGAGGAGGCCCCGGAGATGCTGGGAAGGCTGGAGCCCCTCTGCTGTGAGGACAGGCTGAGAGAGTTGAGGGGGTTCAGCCTGGAGAAGAGAAGGCTCTGGGGAGACCTTCGAGCCCCTTTCAGTCCCTGAAGGGGACACAGGAAAGATGGGGAGGGACTCTGGATCAGGGAGTGTAACGATATGACACAGGGTAACGGCCTCAAACTGAAGGAGGGTAGATTTAGGTTGGATATCAGGAAGAAATTCTTTACTGTGAGGGTGGTGAGGCAGCAGAACAGGTTGCCCAGGGAAGTTATCGATGCCCCACCCCTGGAGGTGTTCAAGGCCAGGCTGGATGGGGCTTTGAGCAGCCTGGTCTGGTGGGAGGTGTCCCTGCCCAGGGCAGGGGGCTTGGAACTAGATGATCTTCAAGGTTCCTTCCAACCCAAACCATTCTGTGTCTGATTCTGTGATATTTGGAAATCCAGCAGAAAATGTTGCCTTTTTATCTGGGTGAGAATGTTCCCCAATGAGAGCGTTGGGCTTTCCTGGCTGCTTTTGAAGAAGCTTGCTCAGAGCCTCTGGTGGTGTAAATTGACCGTGGCATTGCAGGCTCTGGGACGACTGCAGACAAGCAACCCAGTGCACACTGCAAGCCAGGAAGGCACCCGAGAGCCATACACCCCGATTCTCTCCTGCGACCTGCACACCCATATGGCGGGTGTCTGCATGTGATCAAGGGATGGTGGGACCATGCGCCCTATATGGAAGAGGACAGCTGGGGTGGACCTGCACTTGGCTGGCCTGCAGCCCGCACCCAGACCGTGTCTGGGCTGGGGTAATTGGTTTAATTGACCACGCCTCTCTGGACGGACTCTTCTTGGAGAGGAACCAACAGGGAAAGAGTTATCACCTCTTCCTGGAGGCTTATGGACTCATCCAAGAGTTACTCCTGGCTGCAGGGCAGGATGGGTGCGTTGGAAGCAGCTCTTCCAGACTTTTGGCTCCTGCCAGTGGCGCCGCTGATGTGACACTAAGGTTGTCACACTAAACCAAAAGGCAGCTGGGCCAGAGAGTAAAATGTGGGCATCACCACTGCGCCCGCCTTTACTGACCCATGAAAACCAGCTCAAGATAAGACTTGGATCCTGACGGGAGGGCGGGGGAGAAATGTTTTCTTCTTGTCTCCCCTTTTTTCATATCTTTTTGCCTCCTATGTGGTGAGGACTCGGTGTCACCAGCCCCCCATGGCCTGTAGTAAGTCATGCCTTGAAATACAGAGCTTCAGGGGATTGCAGGTGCTGGAAACCCCACTCTCTCAAGCTTGCTTATGAAGTTCTGTGCAATGAAACCTCTTCTCTTGTATGGTAGTCCTGTCTTGTAGCAGCCTGTGCTGTATTTGTCCCCATCCACTCCCTCAAAGAAGTATGATTCAGCGAACAGAGACAGCAGAGGAAGAGCCTGCAAGGGATATTGCGCTGTTTAAATTGTGGAGCTGCATTTGAATAAATACTTTGCCGCTGGAAGGCAGGCATAAATTAATTGTTATTTGAATGAAAAACTTACTTTCCTTTTTCTAAAAGGTGTAATTCTTTATGTTTGACTTATAGGATTACTTTCTCTAAATCACACGTCAGGCTCTGCAGTAACTCATCTCTAAGCCTAGCGTGGCCAAGCAGGGTGAACACACGTTTTACATTCATTGCCATATATTTAAATTGCATTTGTCATCTTGTCATCCTTGCTGTGAAATGAAAGCCTGGAAAGAGCTGCATTGGGGCTGGAATTACCGAACCTTCACAGGAGACATTTGTGGAAAAGAAGGGGAAAATCCCTTAGTTTGACTGCCTGCTTTGACATTTGTGGCTGGTGGACGAGAAGGAGCAGGAAGGGTCTGCGGTTGTGCTATCCCCACAGATCATCAGTGTGTTCATCAGGTGGTTATCTTTAAAGCCATTTTTAGCGAGGGCTGCTTATCAGCACATTTTACAATGTGACATTTGTCTTTGGAAAATACCACGTCCCCAGCAAGAGCCTGTACCCAGGGAGCCCAGGCAAGGAGATGCTGCTGACTGACGTCAAGACACGTCAAAGAAGAAAGTATTTTGGGCTTTGCTTATGAAGTGGAAGCCAGACCATGCTCATGTTGCAACAGTGATATCCCTTCAGCGCGGGGACCCCCTGGGACCATGGGGTGGCCTTTAACCACTGTGCATATTTGCTGTTTGATGCCGATATCACTATGGCAGAGGTATGCGATGGCTTTCATGGAGTGGCACAAGTGTCCTGCAGAAGGGGCTGTTTCATTGGCATCTGTCGAGAGCAGCTAGAGATGGCTCTGAGATCTTGCCTTTGCTGAGCTGAGGCTGGGGAACATGGGAGGAAGGTGACAGGTTGGCTTTGCTTTGCAATGGGACTTGGGAGCCCAGCAGCATCTCAGTGGGATGCGGGGGAGCCTGCACGGGGACTGCCCTGGTAGCCCCCCATCCTCCAGCAAAGACATCTCTCTGCCATATTAAGGCCTGGCTGCTTGGCCCAGGCTGCAGGGAGAGGTGCCAGCTGCCTTTTCCAGCTTTTCTGGCATTTCAGGAATGTCTATCCCTCACTGAAGCTACATTTCAAAGTCTTTAACCCTTCGTTTGGCTGCATCCCACATGCCTGAATGTGTGCCAGCCCTGGGGGTGGGCAGAGAGGGGCACAGCCGAGGGGGAGCTGGTGTCCCCAAGTGCACCGGGAGGTCTCAGCTCAGCACTGCAGAGGCAGCGCGTCCTGAAGCACCCAAGCCCCGCCGGAGCTCCTCTCTGGCTCTTCGGATGTAGTGTGTCCCTGCGTGTCTGCTTCTCAAAGATGTGCAGCTTGCAGAGCCCACTGCCTTGCTGCTTCAAATGACTTGTGTAATGATGCAAATGGTTCATTTTTGGGCTTATTAGGTACCCTTGTCCCTGGCCAGGTGGGATGCACCAGGTGATGGCGCACCGCTTCCCCAGCATCACCGTTCCAGGGAGAGACCCCACTGCAAACCCTTTCCGGTTTGGTTTCTTTGGTAGGCTCGTCCCCCTGGAGGAGGTGATCTGGTATCCTCACCGCTCCATTGCAGTCAGCGAGATCAGGTCAGGGACCCTGTCTTCTGGAGAACAATTTCAGCCTTTGGACACAGAGTTATGGTGACCTGCCGTAGCTGTGTTCCTCCCTCCTGTACGACATTGCCTGGGCTACAGAAACCCTCTCTGGCAGGCGTTGCATGGATTTCAGAAGGGGCTTCGCCCACTCAGACCCGCGCTATTGAGTTTCTTTGTATAAAACTGTTTAGGAGAGAGATTGTATTAATTTAGGTAGGCACCAAATGGGCTTGGTTCTGCTCTTACTAAAACCTGTGGGAGATTATCCTGCTAGTTAAATCTGTTAAACCACGTGAGACTTTTCGGCAATGTGCTTTAAAGTTCCAACAGTGTTTTAAATTAAATTTAGTGACACCAAAAAAAAATGGTAATTTCTTTGGCGTCTATAAAGTCATGCGTCTTACGTATGTTTATGCTCAGCCACCAGATGTGTTTGTCAGGTTGGCGCAGTGGCATTAAATGACTGTGTGACAAATAAGCAGCAGCAAGTTTAATGGTTTGCTGCTCCTTATTCCCCTGCAAAAAGTAAAGCCCAAGTGTTTGCAGAGCCGGGCAGGTCGGTGCTTGCGGCAGCAGCATCTTCCCACGAGATGGTGCTGGGAGCTTGTGGTCCCGTTGGTCGCCAGTGCCGGGAAGCCAGGCCTTCTCCTGGGCATGGGCTGCTGCAGGCTGGGATCCAGCCTGGCGCTCCCTGGCCCCACTTCTGCCAGTCACAGCTTTCAGCCTACGGTGAGCCTCTAATTGCATGTCTTAAGTGCGTTTCTGAGCTGGGAGCTATTACATCTCAGGTATAGCTGTGTTTTGGACTTCCCAGGGTAATGCGACTATCAAAAAAAGACCAAAAAAAAAAGTGTGTATTTTGCAAAACGTTGAGTCCTAACTGGAGGCACCGGCATGGGGAAAGGTGTCTGGGTGAAGAACAGAGCTGTTGGAGTTGGTCCGGTGCTGGGGAAAGGTGTCTGGGTGGAGAACAGAGCTGTTGGAGTCAGTCCGGTGCGCCCGGGCAGCACCGTGCTGCACGGTGGGTTGGCTCTGCAGCCTGCCGCCCCCGTGCTGAGGAGCTGGGGGGGCTTGGGAGACCCAAGCTGGTGGCTGTGCTTTGCAGCGATGCTTCTCCTCTACCTGGACAAGCTGTTTATGTCTGGAAACAGGAATATACACAAGTGCGTGCTCCTCTGTTAGAGGCACAAGCTCCTTTCTCCCATCCTTTGTCATCTGTCATCTCCTTCAGTGAAGCATCCCGTGAGGTGGCCAGCCCTCGGCGCTGGGGACCCGACTGGGGACGCAGAGCACTCTTGGATGTACAACTCCTGCTCTGAAAAAGCCTTGCAGTGGAAATCAGCCTCGGTTCTGTATTTTAAATGATGTTTTGGCTCAGGGGCAGATTCCTGCCACACGGGTATAAATCTGGGGTTGCCTTTGCATCCCCACGTCTGATTCGGTCTCATTCCTAATTTAGAGTTTAAGTGGGGCCAACCCGCTGCGTATCCCCAAAAACCCTCAGCATGCCCCGACAGCTCTTCTGGCTGAATGTCCTCAGACCTCTTGCTTTCTCCCCCAGCAAAGCATCCTCCCTGAGCCGGCCCCACCATCCCTCCCATCTCCCTCCTCTCCCTGCTGGAGTCCCGCTTCCTCCCCAAAACTTCTGTGAAACGGGCCGACTGTCATCGCCCGAGCTCGCCCGGCAGCACTGGGATGAAGGATTAGTGGGCAGGGGAGCGGGGAGCTGGCAGACGGGGAGGCAGCCATTGGGGGCTGGTGCTGGGAGCTGGGTGAGGACATGATGTGTAGGAGATGAGTCGCAGAAAGGAATATTCATCGTGTTTACCCACGGCACCGGAAAAACAGACGTGCAGTCAAGCAGACTGATGCATGGCGTTATCTCAGTGATCTTGCTTTCGTAGGCTGTGCTGGGGTTTGGCAGCGTGTGCTCGGGCTGTCAGTTCTTGGAGATGAGGGCTTGTTTTGTGCTTGTAGAGTACTGTGGCCCTTCACTGGGGCTACGGTGAATAGCCCACAGCTCGAGAAGGCACCGGTGTGCGCTGTGCCGCTGCTGTGGCTGCCAGCAGGCAGTGGTGGCCACTGCTCACTCTGGTCCTGAAGCCGAGTTTGAGGTTGGTGTGGACCGTCTCGTCTCATGCCCTGAGCGTCACGAGCTGTTACCCAGGTACGGAGTGTAAATACGCGTTCCTCCAAAGGCAAGCATGCAGCGATCCCTCCGTCCCTCTTCTCCTCGCTTTTAGCACTCTGAGAAACTTTGACATCCCCTAAATTTTGCAGCAGTGAATATATATTTCTTTCCTAACCGGCGATGAAAGAGCTGAGTGCAGGCTTGGCCGCCCTCCTCTGCAGAGCTGCCCTGACACTGGCTGCTCCGGGAGGGTCCCTGCGGAGAGCTGCATCTGGAGATCTCTCCGCCAGCTCTTTATCTGCTTTCCGGGTGCTTTACTGCCTTGCCTGGTACCCATGTAAATGGGGATATCGCGTGGTGCAGAGCCCAGCACCGCACCAAAGTCCAGGTACGTTCTGTCTAAGCAGTTACTTTGATCCCCAAGGCTGGATCTCATCAAAGACCAAAATCAGGATTGTTTGACAACACCTATTTTCCATTAGCGATGTTGACAGCATTAATTATATTCTGATGCTTTAATTCTTTATTATTGAAATCACACATCAGTGATAGTCATTATTTTGCAAGGGGGTTGATGTTATGCTAATCAGCTTGCAGTTAACTGGGTCATCCCACTCATTTTTTTTGGCTGTGGGCACAACACTACCGCTCTTGTACTGGAGTCTCTGTGGTCTGCCAAGATTTATTTTAAACAAACATGAGCAAGCCAGAATTTCTGAGCCAGCTTTTTTAGGACTCTTGGGTGCAAGTTATGTGAAAATATTTATCCCTGTTGTATACTGTTTAACATCTTCCTTGGTTACTAATGGACTGGAAAGGACTTCATCGTCCTCAAGTGATACAAGTTCATCATCTTGCTGCTTCGCAAAGACAGAGCAGAAATATTTATGGGAATCTTCTGCCGTTTCTCTGTCATTATTAACTGTCTTGTGCTCTCCATTTTGGAAGGGGCTGGTGCTTATCTTGGGATTTCTTTTGTTCGTACTGAACTTTAAAGATCTCCTCTATTTTATCCGCGTCACATCGTGGTCTCCTCTGTTCTCACTCCCACAGGTACAGTCCCCAAATCACAAGGAACGGAGCAAAAGCTCAACCTGGCAACCATGAGGTGAAGATGAAAGGTCCCGAGCCAGTCATCAGCCAGATTATTGACAAGCTGAAACACATCAACCAGGTTTGTTGCAGGCATGCCAGCGGGGATGGCTCCAGAGTGGGTGGTTTCCAAATCAGTCTGGCCTCCCCCACACTTTCTCTGGGCTCAGCCAGACAACCCAGGCATCTCCATCCTCAGCATCCGTGTGCGGAGCCAGTGCCGCCCCGGCCCCGCTCGGTGCCAGGCTGGCAGGGCACGTGTGGCAGGTCCTGATTCATACAGGCTGGGGTGATGCTCCGTGGGTGAAGCAGGAGCTGCAGGGCACGCACGTTGCAGCCCTCCAGGGTTCAGCCTGCGCCTGAGCGGGTGCATGGATGCATCCCTGCTGTGTGCGTACGCTGGGCATCCATCCCCTGCGCAGTGGAGGACCAGGAAAGACAGGGCTGCCATGATGCCTCCGAGCACAAGGTGCTGGCACAGTTCAATGTGGCACATGCGTAATGTCCCCTCTGGTCAGAGGAGTCCCCTTTGGCATTGCTCGCGGCTGGCAGAGAGGTTTGTTTGCAGTATCTGCCTGGGCATCGACTCCCAGTCACTACTGGGGCAAGTTACCATTGAATGGGGAAATGGCAGAGCTGGATGAGACCCTTTCCACTGGGGAGGGAGCTTCCTTCCCACGGTCTCAGACCTGGCATCTTCGCCAGGACAAGCAGTATCTTGCCTCTACCCATCATGCTAGGCCAGGTTAGGTCTGTGAGCAAGCCCCGCTGCTGCCAAGGGATTAGGTGGCACCTCTGTGCAGCGTTCAGCTTGTGATGGTTAACCTCCCAGAGCTCTTCTGCGGCGTTGCCTTGGGCCAGCTGGGATGGGATCCAGCTCTGGACTCTGCTCTTCTCTCCATGTCACTGAGTAGCTCGTAGAGGGGATGTTTTTCGGTAGGTTGATGGCTTGGACCTCTGTACTTTCCAGGGACACACAGCATTCGTAGAGTCGTAGAATCATAGAATGATTCGGGTTGGAAGAGACCTTAAAGCTCATCTAGTTCCAACCCCCTGCCCTGGGCAGGGGCACCTCCCACCAGACCAGGTTGCTCCAAGCCCCATCCAGCCTGGCCTTGAACACCTCCAGGGATGGGGCATCGATAACTTCCCTGGGCAACCTGTTCTGCTGCCTCACCACCCTCACAGTAAAGAATTTCTTCCTGATGTCCAATCTAAATCTCCCCTCCTTCAGTTTGAAACCATTACCCTGTGTCCTATCATTACACTCCCTGATACAGAGTCCCTCCCCATCCTTCCTGTAGGCCCCCTTCAGGGACTGGAAGGGGCTCGAAGGTCTCCCCGGAGCCTTCTCTTCTCCAGGCTGAACCCCCCCAACTCTCTCAGCCTGTCCTCACAGCAGAGGGGCTCCAGCCCTCGGATCATCTCCATGGCCTCCTCTGGCCCCACTCCAACAGGTCCATGTCCTTCTTGTGCTGAGGGCTCCAGAGCTGGACACGGTACTCCAGGTGGGGTCTCACCAGAGCGGAGCAGAGGGGCAGAATCACCTCCCTCGCCCTGCTGGCCACGCTTCTTTTGATGCAGCCCAGGATGCGGTTGGCTTTCTGGGCTGCCAGCATGCATTGCTAGCTCATGTTGAGCTTCTCGTCCACCAGCACTGGGACCTCACAGGGCAAATACTCAGGCAGTAACGCTGTTTGTTAATACAGCTGAGCTGCCCAGTCTCTCCCAAGAGAGCTCTTTACTGGTGGGGACCTTACTCAGGGTCGCTCTGGCGTGAGGCTTTGGGCAGCGGCGGGTTCCGGGGGTTAAGCCCAGCATTGCCCCCTGGCCGGGTGGGCTGCGAGGGCTGCTCTCTCTGGAGTTGCTGCCTTAGCGACTTTTCTGCTAACCTCTGCTTTCCTGCTCCCCCGACAGCCGGGGACTGTTTTCATAGCAGTTCCTGGCTTAACCCCTGCACCTTCCCATGCAGGCACGCCTCGTTAGCCGCTGGCTGGGAGCGGGATGCAGCGAGGGATTGGGGGTCCCCGGCACACGGGAGCCGAGCTGCAGCCCCCTCTGCCTTCCCGCATGCCTCCCCGCGCCCAGCCATGCCATCTGCCAACAGCCTGTAATTATTAAAAGGGGGGGGCGGGGGGCAGAAAATAGCATAATCAGCTCCCCGTTAAATGGGGTAGAGGGCAGGCTTCAACCTGCAGGTGATAATGATATTTTGCCGTTCACAGTGAGAAAGTCGCACCGAACAAAACAGGGTTATTAGTGTGCTTGAAACTGCTGACACAAAGTGGTTGTGAAACGCTGGCTGCCAGATTGGGTCAAGTTAGGTCTTTGCTGAACAGTTCAGGCTGCTGAGGAGCGGAGATTCGTGGAACGAGAGACCCTGGGTAAACATCGCCGGGCTGATCTCAGCTGTTTGCAGCAGCAGAGTGCCTTTGTCAGGCGCCGCTCGGGGAAAAATAGTGGTAAGGGGGTGAATATGGTCAGCTCGATCAGGATCTCTTACAGCGCTTCCCCTCCTTGGCTTGCGATACCGGATTGGAACGTGTTGGGGGGGGTGGGCAGGGGAGTTGTTTTGGTGTAAACGGTGTAAATGTAAGAGTCTGGGGGGAAAAAAAAATCAAACCCTCTTGTAAAGTTGTGTTTGAGAAAGAGGGGGATTGAGAATAAAATCAGGAGAAAATGGGAAGTGACTTGTGAAAATTAGTTATGAAGCTGGCTATTTCTGCGGAGGGTCTTTAGTCTGTGGTAAGTCGCTTATATACTAGGAGAGTAACTGCGGAGATCACTTAAATATGGGATTTGAGGTGTCGTAGCTCACCCTCACACTTCTTTTCTTGGCCTACCGAAGTTTTGTGCTCTCCTTCACATCTGGAATGCATCTGGAACGCCAAGGAGTGGGAAATGCGGAAGGAGCAGCTCTGGATGAATTACAGTTGTGTTTTTCAGGTGTTGGCTTCAGATCCGGGAAGCGATGGGGACTCCTGGGCTGGGGAGGGGTGACAATCTCCTGATCCACCAAGCTCAAGCCAAAGGTGGCTTTTAAGAGTTCTCAGACATCCAGAATCTTTTGGAGGAAAGAGCATCTTTTCAAGAGGTTGTGGTGGATTCCCCATGTGACTACCAGGAAATTGCGAATCTGGTACCATGTGATGAATTTCTCCCCGTACGTTGTGTTGGAAGTCCTACTTGGATTTTGTGGATGTGGATAGACTCAGGAGCTATGCTACTTGGTGCAATTGTCATTAAGGGTTCCACAGCTTTTACTTTTCCTTGCAGATTTTTGCTAATGGCTGTGATTTGCCAATGACTTGGCTTCGGTTTATTCCAGGCTGCTCACGCTGCTGAAAACCCTGTGTTCTTTGAGCAGTACACCACGTTTTTGAGCTTGCTTGCGCTTGGCGAACGCGTTGCGTGCGGAAATTGTGCTCGCCCATTAGTTCGTGTCTTCTCCGACTGAGTCGGGGTAAATATGAGAAGTTCTCTTCGTACTTTTGCAGTTTGAAATGAGAACGGTGTTTATGCATTAGAACGAAATCCATGGGGACTGAAAGGAGAATAGAACACCCAGGCCAGAGAGAAGGGGAAGTAAAAGTTTGCCAGATTGTATTAGCTTGGTATCAAGCTAAAATAAATAAAAGAGTCAAGCTCCCTGCCTGAGTAGTGTGCTGTCTCAAGGCAGTCCTTTCTGGATGAGTCCCCTCAGTGGTGCCTACTCATCACATCAAGACTCCAGACGACTCTTGTTTCACCCAAATGTGTGATTGTGGGTGGTGCTATTTTTCATGCGTTGGTGGGCGAGATGATTTTTTATTGCCATATTGGAAGTAAGGAATTAATTTTTATTTTTTTTTTTTTCATTGCTGTTAGATGTCTACCAAGTTTTGATTTGAGTTATTTTTGCTGTGTGCCCAGAGGCATGAACAGCCCATCCATAAATATTAGCATTGTTATCTCAGCTGGGAGGCCAAGGGTCACCTTCAGGAAAATGAGTTGGAATTGGTTCCTAACTTTTATTTCCCAGAGTGGATGGGGTCTGTTTCTAGCTAGAAGGGTTTTCACTCATCCCACACGTGAAACTATATTGAAATTGAAAGGTTATTCTGTGTCAGCACAAGGTCTTGCTCATTTTTTTTTTTTTTTTGGTGACTTGGTAGCATCCCTAGGCAAAAAGCTGTGTGCAAGGGGAGCTATTTTCTCTGGTCACTCAATTTTCCTCCCCCCACGGGGACGTTTGGATGGCTGACAGATGAGGATAACCTTCCAAGTTTTAAGAGATATACATGGAGGTGGGAGCCGTGGTGTCCCACGTCCCAGGCGCTCTGCCACCTTGATGACCTCCTATTGAACCTCCTCCCGAGCAAGGCGCTGGAGAGCGGACCTGCGTGATGCTGGTGCGAGGATGCAGCAGGTTTGGAGACTGCGGGTACCAGATCAGCCGATGTGACACCTTGGTCCTCCCTCCTGTCCCTCAGCCTGACTTCTGTGCTCTCTGCAGGGCTTATGGGGTTCTGACACCATCGCAGCGGATGCTTTACCCATCTTACTGCACTTACTGGCTTAAGCTTGTGCCGGGTTCCGATCCCTTTTTATGGTTAGATAAATCCTGGTGTTTATCACAGGGCCACCTCTAGGAGCAATAGTCTAGTTAAGGAAGTTAGGAAGACATCTAGTTAAAGATGTCCCTGCTCACTGCAGGGGGGTTGGACTAGATGACCTTTAAAGGTCCCTTCCGACCCAACACATTCTATGATTCTACTATTGGAAGAAAAGGAGGGAAAATACCCACCAAAAATGAAGAATGAAATCCATAAAAGGAAACTTAACTGGGGGAGATGTGTCTTTACAAGACTGAAGGGCCTGGAAACATATTGTACATTTCCAGACACTGGAGTTAAGGGCTCATTTAGAATATTTCAGATATACTGGAGTTTGACAGTTCTTTGGTTTCCACATCAAACAATCTGTAATTTATTGCCCCGTATAGGGACTGTGTTTTTATCATATTGCATATTCTCTAGCCAGAAATCTAACTACCATATAAGCTCTTGAAAAAAGAACCCTTTGGGGATCGGAATCCAGGCAATATGCTTTCACAGACCCTGAGAAACCCACTTTGATTTATTTCCTTGGAAATAAGGGGAACACACAATTTCTTGGAGCATTACAGCTGTTCCCCCGAGCAGGATCTCGTCCGCCTTTCTTCATGCGCTCGGTGTAAAGACCCGGGTCCTGTGGCGAGCCCCGTGTGAAAGCACCTCGCATTGCTCTTCGTGGGTTTTACAGGAGGATGAGAACAAAATTTAGAAGTTTTACGAGGCAGTAAAACACAGAGCTCTTGCTGGAAGGAAGAGGGGGGGGGGCGGGGGGGGGGGAAAGGAGGCCCAGAGGTGCGAATGACCGCAGACAAAATAGACTTGAAGTTTGCAAAAAAGCCTACCCCGGCATTTCAATAGCCGCGTTTGAAGCTGGGTTGATCAACCAATATGTCCTATATTTGTTTGTAGGTTTAATGGGCTGTTTCCCTGCGGCCTGGCTGCTGGGAGAGGGCACGGCAGGGGTCACCCAGAAGTTAATTTGGAAAGGGGCCAAAAGGCCACAACTTGATTGAATCAAATGTAAACAAAATAGGCCTGGGAACAGCCCGACGCCCTCGTGCCGAGTCTCTCTCTCTCGACCCAAAATCCAGAGTATGGCGGAGCATCGGGGACCGGCGAAGGGGGTTTAACCCCTCGGCAGGGAGATGATGCTCAGGGTGGCGAAGGGTCGGATCCGGACCCTACTTGAGACATCATGGAGAACCTGCAAACGGGCTGTCTGGAGGGTGCAATGGTGGCTCTCCCGGCACGGGACACCTCGGGGGAGACAGGGGGGTCCCGGGGAGCCACCTCGAAGCGGGGAAAGCTGTTAAGTCTATTATGGGAGACCCTGGGGAGCTGAGGAGGTTTTCAAGAACATATTTCCCCTACAGAAAAGTCCGTGACTTTGACGGATTTGGTGGAATCACATCTCTCTGTGGCCTGCTAGGCTTTGTGAGGTTTATTATTCCCACTGTATTTTAATTCCCCGGCCAGATGAAGCAGCGTAATAATTAGAAAAATGTGCAAACTGCTGAATCGTTAAATAAAGTGATGCACAATGCTTATCACTTAGAAATACAATATTTAAATTGCACCAAAACAAGTTGCTTTTGGCTAATTTGCCACTTTTACATTTAATAAGTTAACACTACGATGTCTGAAGAGCTGTATATGTGTAATATAGTTTATCAAGTCCTCAAAAGAAATGTTAATAAACACAATAATTATTTGGACACGCCTTTTATTCAACATTATTAAACAGTTTGTAACAATTAAAATATTAAAACCACATGTTGCTGAAAGCAACCAGACATGGCAATTATTTCTTACTAAGGCTATTAAATAAAATGACAGAAGATTTTTATTTTAATGATAAATGCATTTTGGAATGGATCAGCTAATTCGTGTTTTACTACGTGAAATAATCTATAGCTCCACCAAGTCTAGGCCTGGTGTTTAAAGTCTAACGCCGTCCTCCGTTTGAGCCGTGCCTCAGCTCTCGTTAACACGCTGGGTAAACGCTCTCCGACTCCATACACAAGCGGCAATTACAGGATTTTGCCAGGCCAGTTAAATCAGGGGAAGCGTGACCCTCTGTAATGAGAACATAATTAAATTTGAATGTATGTATCTGACTTGTTGGGCTGCTTTTGAAACCCAAACTCCTCCTTCCCATCTTAGCAAAAGCCGGCGGTTGCTCATGCCAGCTATCGCCCGGCAGGACCCTATCTGCAAACGTCCCGGCGTTATCGGCTTTGTTGTGGGAACGCTGTGCCCGCAGGTCACCCTAAACGGGTTTTCTTTAACAGTCCGAGATTGATTGGACCCGGCGTGTTTGCGTGCGTGTTTTTAAACAGAGGTGTAATCTGTGTTTGCTTGAAGTTTCTCACCTGTTTTAGCCACGGTCTTGCAGGACGCAGAGGAGCGTAAGGGTGATGCTCTTAAGTCCTGCAGTTTTCCTGCTTGTGCAGTTACATTTGCCGTGGAATGTGAGGTATTTCCCATTTTCAGTAAGGAAGGGGGGGGGTAAATAGGCGCGTTTCTGGTACTGCTCAGTGACACCGAGACATGGAGCTGTGCTGAGGGCCAGGGCATCTCCTGTGTGCTGTTGTCTCACTCACCGGTTGTTTTTGTTGAAGGTAGTGCCAAAACGCCCGTCATTATTCAAAGTCCTCACATCACCCAGTTTTTGGAGATAATAATTCAATGTAGGATTTTCCTTAGAGAACCCAAGTCCCTTGGTCCATCCCCATGTGTCCCTCTTTTTGGTAAGTAGCGGGACTGCAGAGCTGTCATTTTTGAGACAAGGTTCACTGCTCCCATGTTCTTCCTACTTTCATTTGGCCTTCCCCTGGCAGGGAATTTCAAGAATACACGGGAGAGGACTGGGAAAGGTGTGTTCCTGTGGGGAGCTCTGTATCTCCTTTATTGGTATAAAAAATGAACGCCTCACCTGTGTTTCTTTTTTGTTAATCCCGCTTGCTTTTTTAAGGGTCATTTTATTTATCCCTGGTGTTTCACCACTTGTCTGGTATCGGAATAGATGTTTAGCTCAGTTGAGACTATAGGAACAGCAAAACTTTCCCGGGCGGTGAATCCAGCTCCTTGTTTTTCTCAGCAAGTCCGGGAAGCTGCCGGGGCTGAGCTTGGATGGATGGCAGTTTTGGCTGGTCTCCACGCTAGTTTATTGTTCGGCGTTCTTAACCTTTGGGTGACTCAAATAGCATTTTATCACTCTCCTTCTCTGGAATTCCCTGCTTGCCATGGCCTTATGGATTCAACTTTGCCCCCGTGGCTTCAGCTCTGACGGGGAGGCAGGTGCCTCAGGTGTGTCCTGCAGGGACCAGCCTCCAAACAATGCCGTGGAAATCAGCTGGAAAAAATATACTTTTAAAGGGGATTGATTTGCTTTTGTGTCCAAAACACGCAGCTGATGCACAGCAGTGCTTTAAAACAAACACCAGATATCCTGTACCAGCGCTGGAGTTTATCCGGTTGTGGAGGAAACGAACCTGGAGGAATCCTTGTGCAGCAAAACTTGGGGTAAGTGGAGCCGTTGATACCAAATTAACAGTTAATTACAGTTATTCTGGGCCTCGGTAATTGTATCGGGTATCGCCTTGTGCTGTGACTCAACCTGCTAATTTAATCCGTAGATGTCTGAAGGAGGTGTCCTCCCCAGTGGTCCCAGTAACACAGCACGCAGCTCTCTGACGTTAGTGGGGTGATTGCTAGGTTTCTCATTTGCGTGTTTTTCTCAAAAATTTCACTTGACGTCAAGGTTTTTGAAGTGTGGTCCAGAGTGAGACGGGATTGGGATTTGGGGAGCTAATCTGCATTGTCCGGAGCAGGCCTGGAAGGTAACCTATGGTCTTCTTGGCTGCAGAACAGATCTGATTGCTTTTGTTGTCAAGAAAAAAAGGCTTGTTAACAGTAATGTTACTTTTGATTCCAGGCCGATGGTGTGTAACCCTTAGTGGTGGTGTTCTCAGGGGAGGGGAGGCAAAAGCAGCGCTGTCAGACCCGCCGTGGGCAGGGAGGGCCAGGCTTTGCTTCGGGAGCCTTGTGCCCAGCTGTGGCACAGTGTGCGGGCAGCGTTGCCCTGAGATTCCCGCTCCATCCCAGGCTGCTCCCTGCGCTGGGAAAGTCGGAGCTGGGGATTTCCCCCGCTGCAAATCTGCCTCTTCACCAAACCTCTCTGTCCGCAGTGGGAACAGGGTGCACTTACAGCATTTTTTTTTTCTCCCAGAGGTATCTAGTCTGCATCGCCGGCTGGGGATGGGTGGTGGAGGAGTCCTTCCAGATCCTGCCTGCTCAGCCTGCTCTGGGTTTGCGTGTGTCTTGTATTGTTTTTCCCGGAGAAACCGTCTGCTCATGGCTTGGATGGGTGCACACTTTCCTGGGTGAAAAACTGGCCGGGCCCAGAGTTGTGGTGAACGGAGTTAACTCCAGTTGGCGGCCAGTCACAAGTGGTGTTGCCCAGGGCTTAGTACAGGGGCCAGTTCTGTTTAACATCTTTATCAACGATCTGGACGAGAGGATCGAGCACATCCACAGCAAGTCTGCAGACAGCAACAAGTTGGGTGGGAGGGTTGATCTGCTGGAGGGTAGGAAGGCGCTACAGAGGGATCTGGACAGGCTGGATCGATGGCCTGGGGCAAGTGGTATGAGGTTCAACAAGGCCAAGTGCCGGGTCCTGCACTTGGGTCACAACAACCCCATGAACGCTACAGGCTTAGGGCAGAGTAGCTGGAGAGCTGCCCAGGGGAAAAGGACCTAGGGGTGTTGGTTGACAGCCAGCTGAATATGAGCCAGCAGCATGCCCAGGTGGCCAAGAAGGCCAACAGCATCCTGGCCTGTATCAGGAACAGTGTGGCCAGCAGGACTGGGGCAGGGATCGTCTCCATGTACTCAGCACTGGTGAGGCCCCACCTCGAGGGCTGTGTCCAGTTTTGAGCCCTTCACGACAAGAGAGATACTGAGGTGCTGGAGCGTGTCCAGAGAAGGGCAACGGAGCTGGTGAGGGGTCTGGAGCACAAGTCTTGTGAGGAGCGGCTGAGGGAGCTGGGGGTGTTCAGCCTGGAGAAAAGGGGGCTGAGGGGAGACCTTCTCGCTCTCTGCAACTCCCTGAAAGGAGGGGGTAGCCAGGGGGGGTCGGGCTCTTCTCCCAAAGAACAGGTGATAGGACAAGAGGAAATGGCCCCACATTGTGCCAGGGGAGGTTTAGGATGGATATTAGGAAACATTTCTTCACTGAAAGGGTTGTCAAGCATTGGAACAGGCTGCTGAGGGAAGTGGTTGAGTCACCATCTCTGGAGGTATTTAAAAGATGTGTAGACGTCGTGCTGAGGGATATGATTTAGTGGTGGACTTGGCAGTGTTAGGTTAACGGTTGGACTTGATGATCTTCAAGGTCTCTTCCAACCAAAATGATTCTATGAAGGAACTGAAAGCACTCACTGGTTTGGCAACCCCTTGATGGAAAAGGCAGTGTAATGTGTCTTACTACTGTGCGCAAAAATACGTTAGCCAGCTGAAGCAGTTCATCTTCTGGTCTCAAGAGCTTTGTTCTTGAAACAAACATCACCAGAGCTTTCCTGGTCTGAAGTAGAATAGGCATCGGGCGTACACCCCACCTGGGAATCCTCCTCTGGGAAAGGGTGGTCCCTTCTTCAAAGCAGTGGTTGGCTTGGGGAGAAGCCGAGGCTGCTGCCGGGACCTTCCCTGATGTTCTGTCCCACCTCCCTGGGGGTAGCAGCCGGCACAGACCGCTGCAGCTTTCATCCAAGCTGTGCTGCTGTCAGAAAGCGCAAGAGGTTTTGTATGTTTTAGGTGATGAATAATTTGTAATCTGGCTCCTTTTGCTACACCTGCTGACGAAGCAGATGTTTGTAATTAGGCAGGTCTTTGCGCTGGCAAACCCTGTCCCCAGCCAGTGGGACCACTGTGACCTGTCTGCTTTGGGGCAGGTGTAAATAACCCTTGGGGCTCAGGAGGCTCTTGCAGTTAACGCTGGTGCTCGTTAAACTTCTTAGCGTGGTTTTCACACGTAACTAACTGCAAAGGCCAGGTTGTGTTTTAGCGCTCTTTGCTGCTGGAGCACGTGCTGTGAGAGGTCGCCGCTGCAGCTCTCAGTTTTACTGAGAGCAAACAGGGACGTTTGGGTTGCAGCGATATTTATTGCCTATGGCCTTGTTTGACTGTATTGCAAGGGAATGGTATTTAAAAGAAGAGAATGTGCTTGGCTGGCCTTTCTGAGGCCACCTGGGAGAAGATGCTGTCTTGTGAAACACGGGGAGGCAGCTGGCAGAGGAGGGGTGTCTGAGCCATCAAGACGTATGGTGGTGGGCAGGAAATTACTTTTTACATTTGGCAAGACCCCTCGAATGCCTTCCGCCTACCAGCGGGCAAGGAGCTTACTGACCTTTCCGTGCAGCCCATATGCTCCTGAACGCTGCGGGTGAGAGGGTGGAGGGTGCGTTTCACGGCTTCCTCTGCGAGTGTCAGGTCTCGCTGGGGGAGGATATAAAGTCACCAGCTTTAAACCTCATTTAAATGCTGAGTTGCTTCAGCTGTTCGGCTGGTGGCTGTGCATCTGTGGGGGAGACTCACCCCGGGCGGCTCTGGCCTGCAGCTCTGGAGGCCTGAGCCATCCAGGGTCCGTTTCTGTTGGATGCGTTCTGCGTCGGTGATGAGTCGCACCCCGCTGTATCAGCAGCGCCCGTGCTGGAGCCGGGATGTTTCCTCCTCCTGTTTGTAGACCGATCCTAGGAGGCAGGTGCCAATATTGACACTGGGAAAGTTGTGTCTGTGAAGTCAAACCTTCTCCTCTTTGGGTTTTAGCAAGCAGCAGCGACACTCCCACTGCAGAGGAGAGTTGTGACCTTGCCCAGGCACCAGCCCGGCCATCAGCTGTTAATTAGGGACCACAGAGGCTGGGGAGACCCCGTTCCCGGGATGAGGTCTGGTCTGGTTTGTCTCACTCGAATGCCTGTTGAATGTGAAGTGTATAAATACTAATGGCAGCAGGTCCTGGGGCTCCCTGCTCCAGCTGGGTGCCTTCCCCAGTGGCACCAGCCCCATCCTGCCTGCAGACCCCCTGCTCCGCTCCCCACGCAGGACGGAGCGGTGCCTTTCGGGTGGCAGAGGTAGCCAGGGGATGCTGGAGGCCACCTATCCCCCAGTGCTCAAGGAGCACGTCCAGGCCTCAGCTAGGCACAACCTGCCCCAGTGCAGTGGCCAGTGGGTCCCCAGGGAGGGCAGAGCAGCTCCCTCCTCCTTGGCTAACAGGTTTGGGGGGTGTTTGCCACAGCGGCGTCCTCCTCCTGCCTGATTTAAGTCTCTGCTGAAATCAAAGGCTCGGTAATTGGCCATTGTCTTGTCTGACAGGAGGTACCTGGCTCATGAGGCTGTTGTTCAGTCCCCCGTGAGAGCTCTGTGGAGCTGGGGACATTCAGCAGAGCTGCTTGCAGGTGCCTTTTGGGCTTCCCATGCCTTGGGGTGCAGTGAATGCAAACGTATAGCTAGAAAGAGCAGCCCCCGGGAGGGCAGAATGTGGCCGGGGGGAGAGGGGCTGGTGTTCTGGCAGAAACCTTTGTACAACACAACAGTGTGTGCAAAAACACACAATTTGAGAAGTCCCTCTCCACTGAGAGCTTTTAGGGAAGAAAGGAAGTGTCTGGGACAGAGATTTGCCTCTCATTTGCGTGGCAGAAGGAGAAGGTGGAGGGGAGGAGGAAGAAAATCCTTCCGGCACAGATCTCGGCTCGCTGTTTTCTACCTGGTGCCAAGGACGAGATGTTTGTCTCGCAGGCAGCCCCGGCAGACGTCGCTGACAGCTGGAGAGCGGCCACGTGTGCCGCAGCCCGAGCCAAGAGGAAATCTCCGAGCCGCTCCGAGGCGGGCTGGGCTGGGCTGGGCTGGGCCGGCCATCCGGCTGCTGCAAGCCCTGCTGTGGGCACGGTGGTGCCCCTCTGCAGAAACGTGGGGCTTTTTTAGCAGCTGGCTTAAGGTGTTATAAATCACAGGATGGTTTGGGTTGGAAGGGACCTTAAAGACCATCCCATTACAACCCCCCTGCCCTGGGCAGGGACACCTCCCACCAGACCAGGTTGCCCCAAGCCCCGTCCAGCCTGGCCTTGAACCCCTCCAGGGATGGGGCAGCCACAGCTTCTCTGGGCAACCTGGGCCAGGGGCTCACCACCCTCACAGCAAAGAATTTCTTCCTCAGATCTCATCTAAATCTCCCCTCTTCCAGTTGAAAACCGTTCCCCTTCATCCTATGGCTCCACTCTCATAAAAACTCCCTCCCCATCCTTCCTGTCGGCCCCCTTCAGGGACTGGAAGGTGCTTGAAGGTCTCCCCGGAGTCTTCTCTTCTCCAGGCTGAACCCCCCCAACTCTCTCAGCCTGTCCTCACAGCAGAGGGGCTCCAGCCCTCAGATCATCTCCATGGCCTCCTCTGGCCCCGCTCCAACAGGTCCATGTCCTTCTTGTGCTGAGGACTCCAGAGCTGGACACAGTACTCCAGGTGGGGTCTCACGAGAGCAGAGTAGATATGATATCTAGTAGGTACATAGTAGGTATGATATCTACCTGTCCTCTGAGATGCTTTTGCATCTAGGGCACCTTCCTACCAGGCCATCTCTGCTCAGATGCCTGAAGGATGTGATGGTGATGAGGTGGTTGATTGCTCCATCTCTACCCATGTCGTCTTCCTGTTCCTTGTGCTCCTACTTTGCTTGTTGTCTCATGTTTTATCTTCTGGTGACGTGCGCTTTGGGCCATCCTGAGCAGGGTTTGGATGGCAGAGTGGGGTTCTGCTCCAACATAACTTAACAAAATATGGAAAATATGCATAATAGCAGTGATGGGTCCTGGCCCATGTAGACTCCCACGCCCCTTCTTTGCGCTGTTGCCAACCCCCCGAGGGGTGGCTGCTTGGCAGGTGGAGAAATAGGTCCAGGTTCTCCTGTCTAGTGACGCAGAGTGGGCGGAAAGGAGAGGGGAAGGCAGCTGGGGCTGGTGGTAGGAAACTGAGAAACTTTGTGGGGAGAAAGAGCAGGTACACGATGCCAGTGAAGAAAGGGTGTGGGAACGGTTCGAAGCAGACAGCCCTTACAGGTAGCAAGGAAGGGGACGTCTTTGCAATGCTTTTACCACCCTCATCCTTGTTTCATTCTTCCAGGCAGTCCGAAAGCCCAAATGATCTTGAAATCCCAGCTCTTTCCCCAAGGTGGGTTTAAAGGTCCACTCATGGGATTAGCATGGTGTTCTGCTCCCCTTTATCAAGGTACGGGTGTAAGCACAAATGGTTTCCTGGGTTGTGCACCAAACAGGAGGTGTTCTGGCACAAGCAGCGCCAAATCCGGAGCAGTTACGGGCCCTGTGGCTGCGACTGAGGAGATGATGCAGATCAGCCTGGGCAAAGCAAAGAAGAGCTGGAAGGGGGCATTTGCAGTAAATGGCTGCATTCCTACGTCACTTCTAGAGGAGAGGTAGCTCATAGGATTCTGGCTCATCCTGGCAGGAAAAGGTCCATGCAGACTCCATCAAAGTGCCTGGACCAACCGTGTGTTCAATGATTGGTTTAATAATTGGATTTTGGAGTTTTGAGGGATGCCTGTGTTTGATGGAGGTGGGAAGGCGGTGTGTAGGAAGGGATGCTGAAGGACCGGTCTCAGAAGTGCCCAGGGGGAGAAAGAGCTGTAGCAGCTCACAAAGAGAAAAGCAGCATTTCTCTAGTATCGGAATTGATGTGGGGCTCAGGGGACAAGCCAGAAGCAGACAGGGACTGCCAAGGTCCCCAGCAGGCTGGGCTGGACTCTGCAGCCCTGCTCGGCACCCACACCGTCCTGTTCCTTCCTACTGCTGCACAAAAACAAGCCATAAATAGCTGCAGGGTGGAAGGGGAAGGAACTGGATATAAGGTGAATGAGCTGATCGTAAAGCTGGAGTAATCTCTTTTTCGCATGTGCCCTGTGATGAATGAGCATTTGTTCGGGTCGGGGAAGTGACACCCCCCTGCCTGGGGGAGAGCAGGCAGGAGCCGGTCCCTCTGCCTGACGCCGTGCCAGCGAGGGCTTAACCTCTGCGTCCACAGGAGCGTCCTGTGCTGGGCATCGGCCTGCCCTCACCAAACTGGAGCAATTCATAACGGCTTGGCAGCCCCTTCTGCTGCCGAAAGAGATTTACTGTGCAGTGTGGACTCATTTTAATTACTGCCAGCACTTAGGGGTCTTTATCTGTCTTCCTTTACCCATAGGGATGTTGTCAGTTTTGATAGCTAAGCTGGAATTAAGCTGATGATCCATAAAGTAGGGCCAGCCTTCGGCCAATAATTCACTGCTGTCACCGGCTTCTTTGTGCTATCAGGAGAGTGACCAGGAAAACTGATTTACTGGTAGCTGAGAGCCATTCCTCCGGAGCCTGTGAAGACAGTAAAGGGGGTCCTGCTGCGCTGGTGGACCCCGAGTGATGCAGGGTAGGGATTTTTCCTCTTCCAGGAGATGGTATTTTGAGTGCTAGAAACAAAGACTGAAGCGTTTTTACGGCTGAAGAGCCACAACATAAACTCAGAGCTATCGTTCACCCCTTTTGGCACCCACTGCCGTGGGTTGGGGTGGACCCCCAGAGCAGGAGTGACCCAAGAGCGGTGCGTGGGGAGGGTGTCCCGGGGCCGTCCCTTGCCCACCCCATGCCCGGAGCAGGCGCACCGTGCTGCCTGGGCCTTGGTCCGCCAAGTAGTACTGCTTCAGCGGTACAAATCCCGAGACATCTCGAGGCAGGCAGCACGGGGAAGTGCAGAACTTGCTTTTAGAGCAGCTGATAAAACAGCTGACGTGCCCAACTCCTTGTTTTTCCGAGGACTGAAAGTGACTTTTCCAGCTCCAAAGCCTGCTTCCACTTTATTAACATTCGATTAGCGATCGCTCCTTGTTGTGCTGAGCTTGAAATAGGAGTACAATTAGGAACAGGTTTCTCCTCTGCCAAGTCTGCGCTGCCAAGGTGCATCCAACCGGAGTGGCCGTAAAGAAACCACAATTCAGGTGTCCTCCTGCCAAAAGGGGCTCTTCTAGAAGTCCGTGGGCTAATGTTGTGGTCGGAAGGGCAACGATGCCCATCTGTACCCACGCTCACTCGCTCTTGCGAGCCAGAAGTACAACTCCTGTTTTTTTACGGACATTTTTGGAGTTTTAAATGTCCTTATTTTTAAATGGCATTTGGTGCTCAGTGCCAGGGAACACTGAGTTTTTCTGTAATATGCGTTGCATTTCGTTGCCACCCAAGAGGGGGAAAGCTCTCTAGAGGGTGGAAAGAAGCAAGTGAAAACGATGCTGTTGATGTTGCCTCGAGTTTCTGCTTGTGCACGCTCTTGTGCCACCAAGGCCCCCATTCCACAGACAGGATAAACCCAATGGATCTGGGAAATAGGAAAGCGGAGTGGAGGGCACCAGCGAAATCTCATGGTGAGGGTTGGTTAAATAATATAGAAAGTATTTGCTGATAAAAGATAATTTTTTCCATGCTATTTCCAGGGCTAATAAGCAGAGGAAGTGGAGAGAATCGATTCTCCCGTTGCATGCTTGTGTATGATCAGGCCACAAAATTCAAAACACATGAGTTTTCGAAAAGTCTGCAACCCCAGCCTTTTAAAATGGGTTCCTTTCCCCGATTCTTGCCTGCGATCAGATAATGACCTTCGTAAGCAAAACAACCCCAGCTGTATTTCATAACGGGAATATACTTCTGTACGTTGTAATGAGCTGTTAACAGGGAACAGTATCGTGTGAAAATCTGCACGTTTCCCATGATGCTGCCCTGATTTAAAAGCCACCCATAAATTATTCGGTATTGCAGATTTCAAGGTCAGGATTGGCCATGAGATCTGGTTTTTCTTCCCTAAAAACAATGTTTTCAGCAGGCTGGAATTTAAAATAGAAAAATCTGACCTGCGTCGGGACCCCGAAAGCGCCTGGCCGGAGCGGGCGGCTTGTGTGACGCGAAGGGAAATAACACCTTTGCTCCTCCAAAACTCTTTCTTACCGAAGGAAGGCATCCCAAGTTCTGCAGCCAGTCCTGAGTTGGTGGGTTTGGTTGAGTTTTGAAAGGTTTCTAGCAGAGCCAGGGACTGGTTTTTGCTGCTGGGTCCAGTTCCCAGGGTGCCCTTCCTGATGCCAGGCCATGGCTGGGGATCCAGAGGAGTTTCTGCACAAGGGCACCACTTCTGCTGGATGTGAATACTTGATTATTAAGCCTATATTACGATCCTGAATATTGTTTTAGCTGCAAGTTCAGTCTCGGTCCTCTCCAGCTTTTTAGGTTTGATCGTATTCCAGAGGCTTACTAAAAACATGCAAAGAATTTCAGCAAAACTCTGTGGAACACTTTTATTAAATTCTTTCAGTCATGCAAGCTAAATTAAATGACAGCTCTGTCCACCAAAAGATTACAAATATCAATCAGACTTCTCCCCTAAACTCGTGAAGGAATTAAATGTTTGTCTGAAAGCCTTCTGTTCCCCTTAATAATCTGTTTGGCCGTTCTCTTTACTTTACATATTTTTGAAGTATGTTGAAAGGGATGATTTCTGCCCTAAAGGAGCACAGTGCTTGTAGCTCGCTGCCGATATTTTATCTGAATTTGTGGGCACAGTTTTCGGTATTGCTCAAATTGATATTTGCAATACCGCGGGCGTAGTTTCCAAAAGGAGCAAACAGCTATGAAACTACAGTCCGAGGAACAGAATGCTGATTTCTTTTCGGGGACGGGAGATTAATGATAAAAAGTATGTTGCAGCTCTCCCTGTTTACGTTAAAATTGGAAAAACAAGACCAGGTGGCTCAGTGGGCTGGTGGGATGGCGAGCTCTGAGTAAAGTGGTTGTAAAGAATGAGGAGTTATAAAGATTTCAACATATGGTGGCCCGTCCAAATCCAGCTGAGTCATTACCCCGCGTTGCTGCATCTGTTTTTCTCTGGTCACTGTACGGTTATGAATAATTGTGTAAATCACGCTGGGATGCCCTGGGGAGCTTTCCTTGCAGAAAGGCTCGGCACACCGTTCCCGTCTGCCTTGTTTTTTTAAGATGTAGGGAGCCCGCAGGACAAGCCAAGCAACCAAGATGCGTATGGAGACCAGCCGGGGCTGCCGGCCGTCCCTCGCGACGACGCCAAGGTAGCGCAGCACTGCCCGCCCTACCCCTCTTGGAGGGTCGCGATTTAAAAGGGATGAGATTGGAAACAAAGCCGATGCACGATGGAGCTTGTAGTCAGGAGCAAAGGGGCTGTGGCCCAGGGGTTTCCTGCCACGGTGGTCTTTTCCAGCCGAAATGATTGTATGGCGGCTGCGCAGGTGGGAGATGAATGCCCTGCAGACACCCCGGAGGTGTGCGCGTGTGCTCGGCCTCCCACAATTAGTGCCTTCGTTTACACTGGGTACATTACAGTGTATTTTTGCCATTATGGTTTAGCAAAGAAGAGCGGGTACAACTGTAAACTCTTACGGCTGGATGAATTGTGATTAAGTTAAAGCTGTGTCACTGTTACATACTACTTTAGCGATTGCCGAACTATGTATTTTCCTGCCTCTTACCGTAGGCTTTAAACCACAGGACACGAATAAACTGTAATGTTAGGGTACAGTCGGCTCCACTTGCTATTTAAGGATGGGGAATCTATGTTCAGTCCACCAAGTATAATTTCATAAAGAGCGCAGACCATCGGGGAGGTTGTGTAATGGTCGACGAGCAGGACTGTGGCCGCTGCTCTGGCTGAAGCCGAGGCATCCGACAGTGTTCCCGGGTCTGGCTACACCGATGGAGCGGGGTGGGATTTCTTCTAACGGTGCCACTAGGCTTTGCGTCGCAGGCTTCGTTTCTCCCGGCGCCATCTGCGAAATGTGAGCGATGGAACCTCCCCGTGGTTCTCAGCAGCTGGGGAGTGCGTGGCCGAGGATGGAGCTTTTGTCCTGGAAAAGGATGGAGCAGCGTGGCACAGGGATGTCACGTTCGCTCCATCCGAAGCGGGGGCCCGCGTGTCCTTTCTCAGAAAGTTCCCGTTTTATTGTGACTACAAAGGCGGAGAAATTAAGCTGCTAATTTATGATGTGCCAAGAAAAAAAGTAGTAATACGAGGAATGCTCAGTAATTTTAGTGTTTGAAAACGTACAATTGAAAAATCCTGATTTTCCCCTGCCCCATGCTGAGCTTATTAAATCTGAAAATATCCTAAAGCTTAATTCTCTCTGCCAGAAAGTTCCTCTGCTTTTTTGGGTAAGTAATGAAAGTTGCGCCTCTGAGCTGCGCGGCGGGGTCCCTCCCGGCTGGCTCGCTCCATCCCTTGGATGCAGTGGAGTCAGCATCCTGCCGATCAGGAGTGAGCATCCCGCCTCGGGGCGGTCGCAGGCACCTTCCACCGTGGTGGGCTTGGGTTTTTTAGCAATGGGTTCGAACTGATGTGTGTTGTAATTAGTTGCTGTGCGTGGGAGGCCCTCGTTACATGTTGGGGTGATAGACTCTGTTCCGAGGACCGCTGGTAGCTGTGGGCTTCGTTTGGAGGAGAGAAATACAAGTGACGGCTTAAAGGCTTGAGGAGTTGGCGTGTTTGGTTCCTTGGTGAGGTCTGCCCCGTGCTGCCCCCAGCGCTGCGTTTGCCTTTTTTTGTTTTTTTTTTATCGTTTGTTGGGGTTTTTTGTGCTTACGCCATATTCTGGGAAAGGCCTGTAAATGTCCGAATAAAACTCCTGAAAAGTGAACTTAACTGATCAGAACCAAAGCCTGCCGAAGGCCAAGGAAAAGCATCCCCTGGGTTTTTGGGGAGACGAGCTGCCTTTTGGTTCCTAGGGTGGATGTGGGACCCGGCACACCGTCACGCCGGCTGGAATTTTGCACGTGCCAAGGAGAGGTTTGCCGCGTTGTTTGATGCAGCCGGGAACCCAAAGGGGTCTCACGTCAAGCCATTTGTTTTTCATTACGTTATGCTCCTCTAATATAAACACTAAGGTATGTGGACATTGCCGTGGACAGAGCGAGCCAGATGCCGAAAGCATTCCTCCAAGGCTGTATAAACTTCAGCAGCTAAATATTTTAGAAACTGTTTTCTAAGGCTCGCTTAATAGTTTAAAAATATAACCTAGATTCCAGATATTAAAAAATGCCTTGAGAGGCACGCATATTGCTGCAATAGATGGAACTAACTAAACCCCTGAAGTATGCGGAAAGCTCCCATTTTGCAATATCTTCTCTGTTACTTATCCTTTTCATTATTTTTTTTTCTTTTTTTGGTGCTGAGATTAAATTCAAGAAGGCTTTTAACAGCAGAGTGGTAGTGATAGAAATTTTCAGCGTATATTAACCAGCTGACTCACACTTTTTCAAAGTGGATCTGGGTTTATGATGAAATAGCTGGCTGCTTTCAGCAACAGCAGAATCAGAAAAGTCAGCGGGAAGAGAAAGCCGAGAGCTTAAAATGTGTCTCATCCCTCCGTGGGCTGCGGGGGGGGGACGGCGTGGGGAGCTCCCACCCATGTTTGGAAACCAGCCCTGACCCCGCGCTCGGTGCAGGTGTTTGAATCCCCGTCTCAGGGGTGTGCAACCCGTCACCGTTCATTAGGGCTCGGCTTTAAGTTAGTCAGGACTGGATGATGCGAGGGCTGGAGCCCCTCTGCTGTGAGGACAGGCTGAGAGAGTTGGGGGGGTTCAGCCTGGAGAAGAGAAGGCTCCGGGGAGACCTTCGAGCCCCTTCCAGTCCCTGAAGGGGGCCTTCAGGAAGGATGGGGAGGGACTCTGGATCAGGGAGTGTAATGACAGGACACGGGGTAACAGCTTCAAACTGAAGGAGGGTAGATTTAGATTGGATATCAGGAAGAAATTCTTTGCTGTGAGGGCGGTGAGCCCCTGGCCCAGGTTGCCCAGAGAAGCTGTGGCTGCCCCATCCCTGGAGGGGTTCAAGGCCAGGCTGGACGGGGCTTGGAGCAACCTGGTCTGGTGGGAGGTGTCCCTGCCCAGGGCAGGGGGTGGCACTGGGTGGGCTTTAAGGTCCCTTCCAACCCAAACCATTCTGTGAATCTGTGATTTAAAACATCCTTTAAATGATCCTTTCATCGTGTTGCTTGGCTATCCCAAAAAAATTCAAGTAGCATCCTCCATACTTCAAGAGTGAGGAATGAAATTTTTTGGGGCGCCATACGGACCCGAGAGATCTGCCAGTCCCTTTCACCCGTGTTACTTCTCAGATGGGAGAGAGACCCTGGAAACAGTGAGAATCCCTGAACAGAGTTTCCTCTTGCTGCCGGTTTTTGCCCCATCTGGACATGTGTTTTGTAGCCAGCTCCAGAGCTTTGGTGGCACCGAGGTCTCGCAGGGCTGGTAGAGGTGCTCCAGCTCCTGCGATGCTTGCCAGGCAGAAGCTGAAGGGCAGAGTTACTCAATGTGTTTTTTCCACCTCCTTTTATTTCTTCCATTGAGGTTTTGTGTGCGGCTTTGGCCATGAATGAACCGGAGCTGGTCAGTGCTTTGTCATGAGGAGTGCGGTGGGGTCCTGTCCCACTGCCCTGGCTACATTGAGCCATGTCCCCCTCT
This sequence comes from Rissa tridactyla, assembly GCF_028500815.1. Classification (NCBI taxonomy): domain Eukaryota; kingdom Metazoa; phylum Chordata; class Aves; order Charadriiformes; family Laridae; genus Rissa; species Rissa tridactyla. Next base: position 27,682,089 of record NC_071474.1, on the reverse strand, counting down.
TGTCACCCAGTCCCCCTGCGAGCTTGGGATGAAGAGGTAGGAAGGCTGGAGGGAAGCTGTTGAATGACTGTGGCACCTCGTGTCTTTCAGCTACTCAAAGGGATGGCTTTGCCCCGCCGAAAAACTCCAGGCAAAACCACAGAGGAGGAGGAGGAGGAGAGCGGAGACTGCGACGATGAAGATGACTGCGGTGGAGGCTCCGGAGATGGAGAACTACGAGTGAGAAACCAGCTCCAGTTCTTAGCAGGTGATGGGAATGGTGGTCCCACGGGCTGTGCACTGCTGGGGGTTGTAGGTCTTGGTGATGGTGTGCGGAGCTGCTCTCTGGGGTTTGCTCAGCTCCGCTCGCTGCAGGCACCACTGATGCTCAGAGGCTGGTCACGCTTAGCATTGTGCTGGTTGGCCTCGGTGCAGCTGGAGAAGAAATGCTACTGCTTTTCCAGGTCAGTTTTGCAGAGGTGTGTTGAGGGAAACCTATGGGAGAAGGCTCGAGACGGGTTGGAAACCCGCTGTAGGTCCAAGAGTCACCCTCTTCTTTCCTTCCCAATGCTGCCCACACTCATGACCTTAGAGATGAGCTTTTCTGCTTTCCAGAGGACATCAAAAAGTCGGTAAGGTTTGTTTGACTGCAGCAAACACTGGTTATTTCTGATCTAGTGTTTAGAGACCTGTGGTAATTTTTTACAAATAACTTGGGCTCATTTGTCAGAGGTGACGTAGGTGCTCAGGAGCCTAAAATTGCGTTGCTTGCCTGCATGAGTCATGTTTTCAGTTGCTTTGAAAACAGCCAGGAGGCACTCCTAGTGCTTCGAGGCTACGTTGTTAATAAGGTGGTCCCTTGTCACCCATCGGGAGGAGAAAGCCAAGGACCGATTGTGACTTGGGCAGTCGCAAAGGCCGTTGGTGTGTGACCCGGGCCTGCTAGCCACTGTTGTCCTCCTCCTGTCTCCGTGGAGCTCAGCAGCAGCGTCTGTTCTGCTCCTGTCAGCAAGACCAGGCTGTTGGAGGCCGTGTCCGTCGTGGCTGAGCGGTGTCCGCTGGCCGTGAGTCTGCGGGCTGGAACCTTGGCCCAATTAATGCTGGTTCCAATGCTACGCGTTGCTCTTTGAGAGACCAGACAACTGAACCTGGATAAAATCAGCTTTACAGCTTTGAAGTTTAAGAGGCAAATTTGGGCTCTTAAACGAAGCACAGATGTTTATAAATTCCCTTCCATTGGTCTGGGATAATTAAAATATCCTTAATGAAGTGAGAGCTGAAATATTAAATGCCAGTTTCATATCAAAGATTATTGACACATTATGTAAAATACATAAAATACATGTATTCAAATATTGGGTAAGGGAAAGAAAAGACTTTTAAAGTCCTCCAATCCAAGTCCGAAAGAGAAATACAGAATTCGTAGAAGGATAAAATGTACTTTATTTCGTCCAAGAACTAAATATCAAAGTGTACGTTAAAGAAATACAGGTGATCCACATCGTCCTGAGTCGAGAGCAGAGATACGTGTTTCATTTTCCGTGATCTTTGTGTCACACCTTCATGCTATTTTTAATGTGTTTCTAATTTCCTCTTATAACCTCCCCTGTAATATCATCAGTGATCTCTGAAGCCGGGCGTATAATCCTTGCTGGCTTTCTCCGTCTCTCTAGGCTAGTTTAATCACGGTATTGATCTCCCCGACAGCCCCTCTGTCTAGCAGTTTAGACCTCCCTTGTCACCGCGGTACGTCAACATGGAATAGAAAAAGAGGACTTGTCCTCGCTGGGCTGCTCTGCTGGAGGGTGTTCGCGGCTGCCTTTGCTACATGGGAAAGGCATGGGAAGCATGGGAAAATATTAACTTTAAAGCAGCGGTGGGGCATTGTGCTCCCCGTAGGTTAAGTCTTTGAGGTTGCTGATGGTGTCCAACGCATCTTTCAGGCACCGTCTGGCCTCGGAGGACACGAGCTGTGCCATCACAGTGGCTGCAGGAGACTTTCTGGTGCTTCCTCACTTGCCCACGCCGTAATGCTCCTTTATTGTATTTTGCTTTCGAGCAGAAAGGCAGAGCTGATCTGACAGTGACAGAATCCTATTTGGTTGGTATTGGATATAAACTGTGACTCTGTTCGAGTTTTATGTTGGAAACAAGCCCAGGAAAAGTTGCTGATGGTGTGGAAATACTCACTTTCAACATTTTTGAGAATGATATTTCTTTTTACTTTGAAAGGGTATTTTTCAATTAATTTTTTTTTTCCATCATATCATATCACATGTACATAGCACAAAATAAAAGGGACCAGAAACCATTCCACATTTCCCGCGCCGCGCCCCGCCCCCCCCCTCCCCGCTTTCCACAAATCCTAAATTTTAGGTTAGCGTGCCGATTTGAAATAATGCCAGGCTTTAAAATCTGGAAATACTTTGCAAAATGAACTTTTACATTTAGCATGGCTTTATCTCTCTCCTTCCCAAGGTGGTTACCCTGTAATAGAGGCAGAAAGGACTGGGTCTGAGTTACTGGCTCTGGTTTTATCCTGCGCTGGATGCTCTGCAGTGTTAGGGCAGGAAAGCGGATGGATGGCCGGGGGAAGACGTGTGTCGTAGCAGTGGGTTCAAACCCAAAACCTCCTTTGAGGGTGTTTGAGTGCCTCTGCTGACCCCGCAGTTGGGGAACACAGCTTAGGTGCTTCGCTTTCCTTTTCTTCGAGTCTTTGTTCGTCTGAGGAGGAAATTCCCTTGGCCCCGTGGTGGCAGCGGAGATCTCCTCCCTTGCGGAGGGTTTCCCAAGCCTTGCAGATGGATTTGGCCATGCCTTGAGGACGAGGAGAGGTGGGCGCCTGGGACTGGTGCTGGGTTTGGCCATTGGTTGAGTTGCATTGGCAGAGTTTGCCACCTCCGAGGTCTTTGCATCTCTTGGATGCAGTTGGAGTTTCTCCTCCTCACCGCCGTGGGTGCCGCTGGTCCTAGTGGCTAACTGCAACCAGCTGCTCAGTACTGGCCTCACCAAGGTGTCCCTCAGAAGGTCTTGAAAGCATAGAGACAAAAAAAGAGCAAAAGGGGAAAAAAAAACCAACCCAACAAGTCGGTCCTGAATACAGACTAGTTTTGATTTATCGCCTGTTGTATAAAATGTAACCTTTGTTTCCTATTTCTAATGAGCCTGTAATAACTGGACAGTCAACTTAAACTTTAATGATTTAAACATACTTGTAAACTGTCAAGTCAAAAGTTTGTGAGTGACTATAAACATATGTTGGTGAGCACTATATGCTAATAAATTCATTATTATGTTGCCCCAGTGGGAAACAAGGGGATGGCAGGCTTTTTTTTTTTTATGATAGGTCTTTTATTGTTTGTCACATCTGCAACACATTAAGGATTTTGAAGGCAGATAATGTTTACAATAAGGGGGAGGACTGCAAACCTCCCAGCTCAGAGAAGGGCGCATCCTGTTTGTCAATGGAGTACCGTGGAGCCGGCCCCCTGGCCGTGCAGCTCTCAAAATAGAGCTGTGTACATACACACACATATATTTATGCCACACCGATGGCAAATCCCGCCTGTGAATAAATTACAGTATTTTCCCCTTAAATTACGTGGCGGTGCAGATGTCTTCCAGGCTGTAGGACACAAACATGCGCTCGCACCCTGCTGGAATTCGTCGTCCTCCATGGGGCACCCAAAGCAAACAGAGCCCGGGTTGGCTGGCGCTTCGCTGCTGTTCCAGACAGCCACCCACTAATTAGCTCACCTCTGGCGTTCTCACTCGAGATGCCACTTATAACCGACGAGCTCATTGCCAGGAAGCCTGAAAATAAAACATGGGTGCTGGAGAGGCTCCCGCGCTGGGCAGGCGGCTTTAGCAGGCGCTGGGGGAGAGGAGGTGGATGCTTTTCGGGGGGGATGTTGGAAAAGGTGGTGTGGTCCAGTTCACCTGTGCGGGGTTGCTGTGCCACAGAGCATCTCACAAGCTTCACACAGGAGGAAACAAAAAAATCCCTTTTAGTGGCCGGAGCATCACCCAGGGAATGTTGTGAAGGATCCAGCAACTGGGGAGGGGGGTGTGTGGTGTGTGGGAGGATGAGGGGAAGATTTACCCTTCCAAAATATCTGTGTTAGGCAGTAACAAAAGTTGTCTTGGGAACAGATGGATTTGGCAGAATTAAGTCGAAATAGTTTGTCCTGGGAAGGGAAGTTGGCCTCATCCCATGAGATATGTAAGGATAGATGTGTGCAATAAAGATATATAAAGATGGCTCTGCAAGTTTGCGTGTGTAAAACAGCTCCCCTGCCTGGCTGTTCCCGCTGCAGAACCTGCAGTTAGTTTTGCCTTTCTGCTCTCTTTTGGTTATTTTGGAGGGGGGGGTTGTAGTTCGAGCCCCAGAGAGAGCCCCGAGTTTTCCTGCACCCTGCCCGTGTGTGGCCAGACCAGCCGGGCGTGCGGGACCTCTGCGCGGGATGCCAGCAATCCACGCCATACCTAGGCACTGGATGAAAGTCGGGATGAGCACAGCGTGTCCCTCGGTTTACCCAGATCTGTAACTCTTTCAAAGCTTTGGGCTTGCTTTGCCACTGGTTTACCTCTCGGCAGGGTTGTTTCGAGAGCTCTCGTCAAATCACAGGCTTGAACGTCGCTGTCTGGGCCGGCCGAGCGCAGTCTCTTCCCGGGTGGAAAAGCCCTTTGTTGGTAACCCCTTTATACATGGCACAAAGTGGGTGTTGCATCCAAAGGAGAATATCGGCACGTTGTGGAGCGGGTGATGTTTTTGGCAGCCCCCTTCCCGGAGAGAAGGGGCTGCTGTGGTTGCGTGGCCACGCTGTGCCTGGGCACGGGGCAGGACTGCTGTGTTTTCTGCCTCGCGCCGCGGTTTTTGGAATTTTTCCAAAAAAAAAAAAAAAAAACAACTTTTTTTTGGTTCTGCTCTGAACCCCCGTGAGTTACAACTTTCATCCTATTCTGCTTTTAAACGTCTCCAAATGTCCCAGTAAACCATTCCATATTTTTGAGGTCTGGGTGCTGAGATGTCATTCCTACAGCTCAGCATTTTGGTAACCTTCCTCTCGTCACCCCATTTTCTCCCGCGTTTATTTCTGGAGGTGCCATCAATTCGAGCGCCTTCCATCCCCCCTCCCCGCCCCCCCCCGCCGCCGTGGCAGGGAACAGGAGATGCTGCTGCTGGGATGACGTTTGAATTGCTTTTCCAAAGGCTGCTCATTTTGAGGAGCCAACGGCTCCCGGAGGGTTTCCCCGCCGAGGCGGTGGCTGTGCGTGGCGGTGCTGGAGGCCAGGCAGGGTCCCTTTGGTCACAGCCCTCCTGGTTTCTGCAGCCCGTTCCTGCGGGAAAGCATCCTTGGAAGGGGGTATTCGTGTGGGAAAAGGGGATGCTCCCAACCTGGGAGTGCTCAGGCATCTTCCCGGGCTCACTCCCTGCTTGTGCTGGGAGACAGACTAACAGTAGTTAAAATATTTACAAGATCGTGTCTTCCCACCCTTTATCGCGGTGATTGCTTCGCTGCAAATGCCTGCAGGGTGCCCGTATCTGAGCGGCTAGTGTCTGCTGATACCGCTCTTCTCCATTTAGTGCTGGCTCTGGAGAGCCGGTCATTGGGATGTTTTATCTGTCTGCTGGGAAAGACGTTTTCAAATACCTGATTGACTTGTAAAATACTCCTTCCGCAGCTGGAAAATGTCCCCATCTGTGTGGATTTTGCTGACAGCGCGGGGCCACGTGGCTGTCGTGCCTTCCCGCGGTACAGCCTGCAGGCTTGGATTGTCCTGCTGCAAAATATCACGGGTACAATATCAATATTTATCGTGCGTGGGTCTGCTCGACTTCGGCAGAGGTGCCCTGTCCTTGGCTCGCGCGGCGGGGTGAGCCCTGGCGGTTTGACGCAGCATCGTTCTGTTGGTCTTTTCTATTCTGCTAAAAGCTTTGGGGCTTTCAACTCTATTTTTCACAGCAGAAACCTTTTTTTTTTTTTTTTTCTTTTTTCCCCCCAAAGAGGATGCTGTTGAATGCTTGACTGCAGCAAGGATAGAAACATACTGTTTTACAAGACATTCATCCTGTCCCAGGGCAAAAAAAAATGACAAGACCAAATGTCAGCTAGATTATCCTGATGGAAGAGCTGGAATCGTACCAACCAAAACAGTGCAATAGCTTGATTATTGCTTTTCTGTTTCGAGTGTTTGTGTTTGTTGAAATTTCTCCTTTTAATGAAGATTTGGTTGGAAGTCAAGAATTTCTTGTCACTGTCCAAAAACAAGCTAGAAGATGGAGAGGGAGTCACATGTAGCAGTTGGCTGAAGCTCTAATTGAGTGGCAAGTTCATTAATTCACTTTTGACGTCAGCAAAAATGATTTGGGTTTGGTTTTTTTTTTTTTATTGACAGACCGGGAAAATTATTGGTGGCTTTCGGAGATGAGCTTGTTTATAGCATCCTTCAGTTGGCTGTGTGTTCAGTTGTGTGGCCCTTCCAGGCCTCGCACTGTACATAAAGTGTACATTTTGAAGGGTTCTTTTAACTTTTGTGCTGCGAGTTCCTCCGAAGAAACAGTAAGTCCCCAGCTGAAGAACTAGAAATTCATCCATCAGAATAAGTTTGCACTCTGAGAAAAGCTGCATACGCGCAAAAACATCTATAAAAACCAGCAAGCAAATCTACTGGAGATATTAATCCCATGCTCCTGTTTTCTGGTTTCAATTTTTCTTCAATTTTAAAATTTCTTTTAACTTTCCCGTGTTATGGTTACAGACTGCAGATCTAAGTCTGGCTGAGCAATTTGCATCCGATATTTTTAGAAGGGGACTTCCAGTGCCTCGGTCCGTTCTGACCCAAAGCAAAGAACGAGGGACCAGGATTTTTAAAGCAGGGTGAGCAGAGGGCGTGTAAATCCCTGATATCCTCATATCCATAAATCGCATGTATCCCATTCCCAACGTGAGCAGACGTTGGCCTCAATCGTTCTTTCGGAAGCCCAGACCAGTGCAGATGAGGCTGGTTCTTGGGCTTGTTGAGGTTGAAGGGATGGAGACGCACTGAAGGACTGATGAGCTGACGCTTCTGCTCTCACGCTGTACAAATGCACAAAAGTCCTTGAGAATCTGTGATTGCTGAACAGTTTGTGATGCCAGTCTGCTGGCAAAAGGTTTACCCTCGATTCGGGTTGCAGGTTTGAATAACAGCTTGTATTATGCCAGAGTGTCTAAGGAGATAGTTTTCAACAGTGTAATTTGGGAGCTAACGTATCTTTAAATTGTTACCAAGTGCAGCATTTTACATGACTGAACGCATCAAAACAATTTCAAGTATGCAAAAATCTGCCCGGTTGCAATAGTGACAGTCATATTTATCTTTAAAGGGTGATGAATCTGTTTTTCTGTGGCTGAAAACACTTGAATTCTTCCGAAACAGAATTCCTGACTCAGATACCAACTTGCTTTTCTTTTTGTGCCGTTTTTTATTTGCGGGGGGAGACAAAATAGCTTCATTGGAGTTCTTTTTAAGGGATGACAATAAAGGAATATTTCAGCCAGAAGCAGACCAGGTGCTACTTGCTAATGGACCGACAAGAAAACCTTACGCCGATAGTCGGGGCATCATATCTGCGCAGTTTGTCGGACAAAGAGAGGTTTGTCTGCCGGCCTGATAACAGTATAAGATGCTGATTGAGTTTTCACATGGGAGAGGGTGCCCCTTTCATGAGTGGCTTGGCTTTTACTAATGCCTTGCTGCAGGGAAGCTGATCGGAGCGATTAGGGGCATGTAATAAATGCGGCTGTAGGGCACAGCGCTTCTTGGTGTGGCAGGAGAGGGCTCCGGCCCCGCAGCCTGTCCCAGCCGTGCCAGCCGACGCGGTGCCCAGCACCCATGTCAGTCTGCCGTCACTCAGCTGCAAAACATCCCGGGGACGTCCCGCGGGCACGGGGCTGGGCCAGGCCATTCCTCTCTTGCCCCATGGCTGCCGTGCCCCCTGGTCTCAGAAAAGGGGGGATGTGCCCTGTATGAAGAAGGGCTGTAGAAGTGGCTACTCATTGCCACTCCTCTGCGGTCCGGGATGGGCTGGTCCAGCTGAGATCCCTTCCTCGCGGACTGCTGGATCAGAGCACCTCACTGCGTTGTCTTTAGCCCTGATGCAGAGCGAGACGGGTGGGTGCTGAGTGCCCGTATTGGCTCATGGTCCTTGGCATCAGGCTGCAATTCGTCATATCTTCTTCTACTTCATGTGTCTTTGACCACCGAAGGGGAGTAGACACAGGACAGCCGAGTTACTGCGGAACGGTGGCACGCAGAAACCACAGCCACCAGCTGAAAGACGAGACTGGGGTCAGCAAGGCTGGGATCCTTTGGCGCACACTGCCATGGTGCTGCGGGCAATGACAAGGACTGAACAGGAGGAGCGTCAGGCAGCACGAACACCCAGAGGTTACATGGAGTCAAAGACACAAGAAGACAAATTCACGGAACTGAGGTCCGTCAAGGACTATTAAACACTGCTTGGCTCTGGATGAGCTCGACATAGAATCTTCACGGTTGGAAAGGACCTTTGAGATCATCGAGTCCAACCATATGTGTCTGCCCAGAAAGTATCTTGGGGAAATACAGGTGTGTGAAAAAACGCAAACACAATGAGCGTTGGGCCAGGTGGTCCTGTCTCATTGAAAGGGTCTGGGAGAGGGTCCTGGGCTCTCGGCTGCGGCTGCTGCATTGGTATCAGTCATTGTGCCCTGAGAGATGTCCCAAGAGGACAGACGATGTTTCAGGTGGATCGTGGAAGCCACCGCTTGCGGGAAAACTTTTGGGTACGGCATTCAGAGCACCCTAAAGGGAAGAAGTTGGGAAACGCTGCAATTCTCCAGACTGCCTTAAAAATCCTGACCTCTCGGTTCCCCCTCTTCAAATTTGAACAAATGTGTTTGTTTTTATATAGGATATGGTGGCAACGACCTAGCGGTGCGAGTTGCAGCATCGCATTATGGCAGCAACCGAAGGCTCTGGGGACCTGGTGTTTATTTGGATGTGGTTGAGCGAAAGCCTCCACGGCAGCGCTCTCCTTACCCGGGATCCAACAGGTTCTTACTTGCTGCAGACAGGAGCATCGCATTCTGGAAAATTAGTTTTTACGTCTTTCCATAAATATAAGCATATATATCTATGAACTACTAAAGCCTGATTAAATGAAGCTGTGAGTTAAATACCTGGAAGATGTCTGGATCTTTCCAAACAGCGGTGCTCCCTGGAAGGTCACGGGTTGCAGCACGGGGGGAGGAAAAGGCGTTGCCTGAGCTGAGGCTCTCAAAATGGAATCGACGGAGAGACCACGCTGGACTCGTGCACGGGACCGATCCTGGCGGGTGGTGCTGGTGGTCGATGGTCTCCAGCACAAGGAAACACAGACCTGCCCAGAAAGCAGCCTATCTTTTTAGTCCTTGCCAAAAAGATATCAGAAAGAGGGAAAGGGATGCTCCTCCAGACAAATCTCTCAGGACTCGGCATTTTTAATCCGCATTTCTTTCCCTCTTTTCCCCACCCCTTGCTTTGCAAGTGAAAATAGTGTGCGTTTGGGTCTGGCCTGCAAATCACTCATCAGCCAGTGTATTACCAGGACACACGGTCGGTTACTGAGTCAACGCTGCTCCGTGCGCTTCAGAAACGAGGGATTCATCATCCGTCAGGCAGAAGCTCTTCTCGGCTGGTGCGCATTAGTCCTGACCTGAGCGTGCACATCTGCTGGGGCCGACACCAGGAGTAACATGAACTGAACCAGGTGCGTCCGCCCCGGCGCTGGCTCCCTCGGTTCCCAGGTGGCCCCCAGTAGATCCCCGACCCCTCGTGCGGCTGGGATGGATGAGCTGTGAACTGGAGAGGAGATGTCCTCCCTCCCGTCCGCTGGTACCTTTGCCTTCGCCATCCATCCCCGGCCCTGGGGCTTTGGCGGCTCTGAGGAGAACCCAGATGGCTTCTGCCATATCAACGTATTTCAGTTCTTCTGAATTTCGGCATCCTTGCCAGCTTTTCTGGGTCTATGGTGCATCTCACGTGGGGCAAAAGCGACTTGACCCCAAAGTTTACCCCACCACCACCACCATGTTGCTTTTAGGGCAGGTTGGAAACTTTCTGATGGGAAGACTCGGTGTTGGAAAATGCCTCTCTGCTGGAACCAGGATGCACTGAAGCATGTTGGGGTTTTGGATGGGCTTTTTTTTCGTTGTTGTTCTGGAAATAAATTGAAACGTCTTTCTCCGCTCCTGCAGCGGGGAAATGCAGCGCCAGCCTGCTTCTCCATGCTGCCAGGTAATGCCGTCAGCTTTCACTCCAGAGCGACTTCTTGTCTAAAAGTCTGCTTGAGATTACGCTTTTAATTATACCTCAGGAAAAAATGAAATCCAAACGCATTGATTAGACTTTGTTGGAGTGGTATGTCAACTTGACTTTTTTTTTTTTTTTTTTAAGCAACAAAAAATTTGGCTGCGTTTTGCCTTTGTTCTGCTTTGGAGCAGTAGCACATTCCCCGTTTTCTGTGGGAATGGAAATCTGGCGTTTTGACCAGCTTCTGCTGTTTCAGAAAATGTCTTCAATGGTATTTGGGGCTCTCGACAACGTCTTGCTGTTGGTTCCTGCTCTTTGTTCCCTCTTTGCTTCCCGTGGGACATGACGCTCCCTGGGATGATGCTCTGCCCTTCCTTCCCATGGGAGGCTGGGTCTGCGCCCAGCGTGGATCTTGTGTGCAAACCCAGCGGCGCCTTTCCTTTCCCACACCTTCCTTCTTCCGACGGTCCTTTCTGCGTATCCCATCTCCGAGCAGCCGGGAGCTGGTGCCCAAAGCGGTGCCTTGGGGCTGACCCATTGCTGGATGTTGAAGGCCCCTGCGCACTGCTGCCTGACCACGGTGCTGCTGCATCCCTTGGCCGGCTGCTCCCGTGGTGGTTACACAGAATCCCAGGCTGGCAGAGGTTGGAAGGGACCTCTGGAGGTCATCTAGTCCAACCCCCTGCCAGAGCAGGGTCACCCAGAGCAGGTTGCACAGGAACGCCTCCAGGTGGGTTTGGAATGTCTCCAGAGACTCCAGAGACGGAGACTCCAGAGACAGAGACTCCACCATCTCTGGTTTTATGCCATGATGGGCAGGGACACATGTATAGTGGTGGCAGGTCCTGCTGGCTGCTGTGGGACCCATTGCATCGGGTTTGGTGGCTGGACAGACTGCCAGGGCGTCTGTCACCGTCTCAGGCCAGCGCAGGAGTCCCAGCAGGATTTCTAAAATGTAAATCACAACTGCAACATGATACACATCCTTTTTCTTCTCCACCCCCCCAGCCCCGCCGCCCTCCTTCCTGTTTTAATTCAGTATCTTGAGTCTCTGTAAAATTGTTGTACTCGAAGCTATTTTGGAGTTGCTTGTGTTCCAGGGATACTGGAGACGCTTCCTGCACGGGGCGGTAGACATCTGCTGCAGCCTGTTTTCGGACTTTTTTGTGTTAGGCAGGCTGCAGTTGGCAGGTGGGAGCCGGTGGTTATTATCAGAGGCTGAGTAATATCCTTTGCCTCCCTGATAACTCGCCGCGGGCTGCTCTGCAGCTCCGCTACGTTGGCTCATCCTGGTTGGGTTCTGGGTAGATCATTCCAGTAAAAAGCAAATAAAATAAAAAAAAAAAAAGTCGTGTGCTCCCCAAAGTCATTGCAGAGCACAGCCTGCAATATCTCTTCCTCTTCCCTTGTCAACATAAATCATCCGCTGAGGCAAGCGCAGAGAGTGGGAAAAAACGCATTTACACCAAAAATGCTCTGTGCTCCCCTTCCCTCTAAGGGCAAACTTCCCCACTGTCTGTTGGCAGGGAGCATCTGGAGTGCGGTCACCTTCCGCTTCCCTTCCTGGCACTTGGAGCTTTATTTCTGCCTTTGCAAAGGCTAAAAGAGACTCAAGGGCCAGAGGAGGCCCCGGAGATGCTGGGAGGGCTGGAGCCCCTCTGCTGTGAGGACAGGCTGAGAGAGTTGAGGGGGTTCAGCCTGGAGAAGAGAAGACTCCGGGGAGACCTTCAAGCACCTTCCAGTCCCTGAAGGGGGCCTACAGGAAGGATGGGGAGGGAGTTTTTATGAGAGTGGAGCCATAGGATGAAGGGGAACGGTTTTCAACTGGAAGAGGGGAGATTTAGATGAGATCTGAGGAAGAAATTCTTTGCTGTGAGGGTGGTGAGCCCCTGGCCCAGGTTGCCCAGAGAAGCTGTGGCTGCCCCATCCCTGGAGGGGTTCAAGGCCAGGCTGGACGGGGCTTGGGGCAACCTGGTCTGGTGGGAGGTGTCCCTGCCCAGGGCAGGGGGTGGCACTGGGTGGGCTTTAAGGTCCCTTCCAACCCAAACCATTCTGTGATTCCATAAGGTGTGCCCAGTGTTGTGCAGCTGACACGTGGCTGTGCACAGCCACCTCCCCATGGCTGCTGCATGGTCTGTCTGTGGGTGCATTTGCCAATGGAGCAGTTTTTCCAAACGTGGGGCCAGTGGCAGATGTCACATTGGGGGGCTGTTTGTGAAGCAACGAAGCTGAATGGTTTCTCCTGGGCCCCCAGGCCTGCTGACCCTTGCGTTTCCAGTGAGCGAGTACCAGCTGGTGGGTCGGGTTTTGATCTGGGAGGTTCAGCTGATGTCTTTCCACCAAGTTTGCTTCTCTAAATGTTCTTAATGGTGGGACTGAGCGGCTGAAGGCAGCAGAAGTGGTACGGCACAGCGGGCAGAGGTAGGTCTGGTACATCCCCGGGTGCTCCACACACAACTGATTCCGCTGAACTCGGTCCTGGGGTGCGCGTGGAGCAAGGCACCAGCTCCAGTATCTTGCTGATGCTTAAGCGTCTGCTGGGCCAGGCACTTAATGCTATTAGCAGACGCTAAATAGGTCCTTCTTATTTAGTGGCTTCAATTTATTAAATCAGGCAGCAATGCTCTCGGAAAAGTAGTGCCGGAAAAGGGAGCAGAGCGAGCTGTAAGTTTCCAATTTCTGCTGGATCAGGCCCCTGGAGATCTGTGCGATCTGGTGCATTGGAGGCAGCGCTATTGCAGTGACTCATGAACAGATGTGCCCAATTTACATTGCAGCTTAATACCTTTGTTTTAAAAAAAAAAAAAAAAAATGTTTTTTCAAGACAAATGTGTTAAAGCAGATGTTTCCAGTAAAATAAATAGTTGGGTGATTTACAAACAACTTCCCACCACCAGAACTCCTTAGAAAATGTGGAAAAAAAGAAAAATGGCTCTGTGTACCAACAAAAAGAGATAAAATCCAAAAATACGGACGTAGCGAGGAGGTATTTCTACATGTTGAACAAAAAGATCTGCTGTGCTTGGGTTGGAAAGAAATTGGCTTAAGAGTGATTTTGGTTGCTAATAGCAGTAAGACTAACCCTGACCAGTTACATACATTAAGGAGCAGAAACCTGTCTGTAAAAATACTTAACCAGCTCCTGTTATGTAGGATACGAGGTAACCGGGACCACTGTGTGGGATTGCCCGGAGGTTCCTAAATCCCTTCCATCCCATTGAAGCCGACAGCGGGGGACTGGATGGCTGCGGGATTGCACTAACCCTAAAGCAAAGCAAACAGATGCAGCCCCTACAGCAAGCCCTGCTCCGAGGGATCCCCCTCTGCATCCCACCGCAGGATGGGATGCACAGGGGGATCTTTTCTCTACCTTGACTTTGAACAAAGCTCAGGCTTTCCGGGGCCGTGCAAACCCGTCACGTCTCTGCGTTTCCTCAGGGGGGGCTGTGCAGGGCTGTGCCCGTCCACCCGCTCCTCCCAGTTTTTGGGACGCACAGGCAGGCGTGTGCTGAGAAACTCTTGTCGTCTCCGGTCTCTTCGGTCCCACTTTCCGCCCAGCTCCATTGCGGGGCTGCTGTCACGCAGTGCCTGCAGGCCCGGCACTCATGTTACATACAATTTGACACCCCATGTGGTCTTAATGGGTTTCCCAGGCTGCAGCTGCAGCACGGCCAGCACTTTTTGTTAGCTGCAGGGGCTGGCAGTCCCCCTTTGCCTTCCAGCTCTCTGCTGCACAGGTATCATATTTTTTTAATGCACTTGCCACCTATTTCAGCCAGGTATTTGTTGCTAAAGAAACGGTGACGGTGGATGTTTGTGGGTCGGCAGGCTGCTCGTCTACATCCATCATTGCTTGGCACCTGTGCCCTGGGCAAACGGCTCGGCCACCTTCTGAAAAGACACAGAGCCATCCAGACAGATGGAAAAGTGGGGAGGCAGCCAGCAAGCCCGAACCCAACAAAACGGGAGGGGATCAGGGGGCAGAGAGGGTTTCGCTGCTTTGCTAAAGCATTGCAGGAGAGGCCTCCGAAGAGCCCAAGGTGAGATGCGCGGCGAAGGATGCAGCGAAGGCGGTTCCTGGAGCATCTCGAAGGACCCTGGTCAGGGTGCATTCCCGTGGCTCCGCTGGCAGAGCTGCTGGGAATGCCTCCCGTGGCCGCAGGGGTTGGGAATGGGCAGAAGGCGGCAGCTGGCTGGTCTTCTGCAGCCTGTCCCACCTGGGGAGGGGTGACACAGCAGCCTGGCAGCCAGCGGCACACAAGGAAGAAACAATCTGAGGAGCTTCTGTTGCTTCTTGGCGCACGGATGCAGGATGTCTCATCAGGGCTGTCAAGTTCATCGCTAGGAAAAATGGCTGCTAATGTCGGAGACCTGCTGGGGGTCCTTAAAAATAAAAGCCGAGCGGATGCACTGAAGGATGGCAGTGGGAAGGGACGGCTCCTTGCCCTCCTTGGTGTCTCTCTGGCTTCCCTGCCTTGCCATAAAGAGTGTCTTCAGAGCAAAGTCTCGAATGGCTACCTTCGCAAGGGGGACGCGTCCAGAGGTATTAAAAGCATCCCAGGAGGAGGCGGCCACCGCTGCAGAGCGAATCGGGGCACTCGGGGTGCTTGGCCCCGCTTGCCCATCAGTGCTCGTGAAGCCTCGTTGCAACCTCGGCTCAGTTTTAGCCATTAGTGAATGGAGGCTTGTGCTTCAGCTCTCGGGGACTGTGAGGCTCCAGTGCTTAATTAATCTCTGCAAAGCACAGGGTGTAATTAATGCCTGCAGCGGGTTTTGAGACCCTTGGGTGACAGGCAGCGTGCAGTCGCTGTGCTTTGCCTTTCCAGACCAAAACCGCACGGTTGGGTCTGTGAAAACCATCACTGACGGGTACCACGCGCCGTGCATCATCGTCCTGGGCTGGATGCTCATCATGTCTTGGTGTTTTGAGGTCTTCTGGGGTCTTTTGGTCTTTGCCATCTCGGGGAGGTCCGTGGGCAGGTGTAGCCCTACGCATCTTCTGTCCCCTCCATGTTACGACGCTCCCAACTGGTGCAAATTGTCATGGGGACATGGAGCTGAGTGGAGAAAAAAATGTCCCCTCTCTTAAAAAGGAGCAATCAGGGACATCTCCATCTGCTTTCCTGGTGTTTCTACACAGGCTTGTGTAATTTGTTCCTGGAATACCTTTGGTTTTCAGCCATTTCTTCAAACAAAGAGGCAAAATAGCCACTAGTTGCTTAATGCTGGGTTTAGATTAATCCATCCTGTAAAGACTAAGCAAACTGGGTAAAAAAAAATGGGTATATTTTGGTAGCTTAAGGGCAGCCAGGCAGATTTCCTTCCTGATATCTATAAAGCCTTTTTTTCTCACTCTCAGCGTTGTTTTTGTGGGTGTTAAACATAAAGGAGAGGAGAACAGATTGCAGGTACGTTGAGCTCCGGCACAATCAGCTGTCATTATTTAAAGAAGACGCTTTTAACCAAGCCTTTAAAACTACCTCCTCAATTATCGATTGCCGGGTGTAAAACTGCACGTCGTACAGAACCGTTGACTGTCCCGCGCCACCCTGATGCCATCGCGCCCGCTTGCGCTTCGGGTGATCTGCAGACATTTTACGCCGTTTGCCGCCGGGCATTAACAGAAAGAAATTAACGCTTTAAAAGCGTAAATGTTGCATTTCAGAGGAGTCAGGCAGAATATTTGGAAGGGAAAGAAATGTAAATAGAATGAAATTCTTTAGCAAGATTATTGATATGACAGGACTAAAGAGCTTGGGATTCTGTGAAAAGTGCCTCTTTTCATCCCTCTAATAAGTCCATTACTTGCACTCGGGAATATTTTAAGGTCCTTTTCATGCTGAATCTGGAGTTGAGCATGCTTTGCATTTCAAGCTTTGTCTATGAATCAGTCGAAGCCAAAGTTATTTCTGCTTTAAAATAACAGGAGCAGGGAACAGCTAATCTCTTTTCATTCTGAGTCCTTACATTATTTTACTGGACAGAGTTTGTGTTGGCTACAAAACAGGGCATTCACAAAATCTATGAGAAGGAATTTAGTCTAAGAATGAAGCCTAGATTGCAGTATACATAAAGGCTCCTTCTCCTAAGGCCATTAAGAAATTCCAAATCTGAGCTATTTTGAACAGTGACATTAAATTAGCCTTGCTAATTCCCGTAATTCAAGCCGATAGCTGAGTTTACAAATCTACTAGATGAGGCCTTCCCATAATTACAATCTCAATGTGCTTTTCAGCTAAGGTGAGTTGGCACAAAAAAAAAAAAAAAAAGATAAATAAATAAAAGAGGGGAAAATGCTCTTTCTGTTCTGGCTTTTGAGATGAATATCTCTAAAGAACAGTTCACCGGCGGTATTGCGCCCATAAGACGTCCCCTGGCCTGGACTGGTAAGTTCATTTTGCCTCTAATGCGCAAGTGAAATGCAGAAAAGGGACCGGATTTTTCCCTGCTTTGTTTTTTCTGTTGTCTCTTTTCAAACGAGCATTGAAAGCCGCTGGTGCTTGTAGTTCAGTTGTTAGTTGTTTATTTACAAGTAGTAATTCCTACTGGGGGGCGGAGGGGGGGGGGGGGAGGTCTGACTGTGTTAGGCTCTTTTGTGGGGGGAAAAAAACAGCCTTTGGTGGATAAATTCAGGTTAGAGCAGGTGGAGCGATGATACAAAGCAGCAACCCCCCTTATTCCTCTGGAGAAGCAGTGGATTTCCAGATCCTAACACAGCCAGACGTTTCCAGAGCGATGCAAAGGTTTGGAGGATATGTTTTCAAAGCCATAAGTGCAAACCCACGAAACAAATAAAAATCGAGCGCATTATTTAAAAGGGTGTTAATTTTATTAGAACCGAGCTGAGCTAATAGAAGGGCGAACGTTAAGTATTCCCATCAGCACTTAACTCGGGCTGCAGTGTTCATAAAATGTCCTTTTGATCGAGCTGAAAGTGTTTTGATCCTTATTCTATGAGCATCGTTCAAAGTGACCTCACTGTAGCTCCAAACAGGCATCTGCAGCTGCAGAAGTCCTTGAGCAATAACAGGTCAGGAACGTGAATGCGTGCTCTGCAGGGAATGCTAATATTGCCATCTTTTTTTTTTTTTTTTCTCCTTTTTTTTTTTTTCTCCTTTTTTTTTTTTTTTTTGTTCCAAATAAGAATGGAAGCACCAAAACTCTCACGAAATAAAAATTGCCAGCAGAAAATTGTTCTGCCTCCATTGACTGTGGATACTTGAGTCAAGATATCAAACAGAGCGCTGATTTTAATCTATCAGAATAATAATGGCATGGCCGCTGAATATTTTGATATCATCAGCGCATGAGTGTTTGACCTTTCTCCCATTGATAACGCTGTCACCGTGGGTGCAACTAAGTGAAACATCTTCATTTTTAGAATTTTTAGGTAGACCACCCTGATTTAAAAGGATGTTATAGAATCAGGGAGCTCTCAAAAAAGTATGTGTCCATCTGAACAACGTGAGGGGTATCTAAAATTAGCACAAATATTTGAGACATCAGACTCAATTCAATCGTGATAGCCATGTGATGTTCTTCTAAGGGGCACCCGCAGGGCTGGGTGCAGCTCCCAAAACCATGGCAGCGCATTGCATGGTCCCAAGGAGCTCGTTTGGGAAAGGGATGGACCAAAAAGCCTGCAGGATGCTGGCAGGCATCTCCTCCTCTCCCTGATGCAGGGGAATTTCCCAGCACCAGTAAATGTTGCCCATGGGCTCAGGTAAATGCAGCAGATGATGCCCAGAAGGCCAATCACATCCTGGCCTGCATCAAAAGAAGTGTGGCCAGCAGATCCAGAGGGGGGATTCTGCCCCTCTGCTCCGCTCTGGTGAGACCCCACCTGGAGTACTGTGTCCAGCTCTGGAGCCCTCAGCACAAGAAGGACATGGACCCATTGGAGCGGGGCCAGGGATGATCTGAGGGCTGGAGCCCCTCTGCTATGAGGACAGGCTGAGAGAGTTGGGGGGGTTCAGCCTGGAGAAGAGAAGGCTCCAGGGAGACCTTCGAGCCCCGTCCAGTCCCTGAAGGGGGCCTACAGGAAGGATGGGGAGGGGCTGTTGGCAAGGGCATGTAGCGATAGGACGAGGGGCAATGGTTTTAAACTAGAGCAGGGTGGGTTCAGATGAGACATTAGGAAGAAGTTCTTTCCACTGAGGGTGGTGATCCCCTGGCCCAGGTTGCCCAGAGAGGTGGTGGAGGCCCCATCCCTGGAGACATTCAAGGCCAGGCTGGGTGAGGCTCTGAGCAACCTGATCTAGTTGAAGATGTCCCTGCTGACTGCAGGGGGGTTGGACTAGATGGCCTTTAGAGGTCCCTTCCAACCCAACACATTCTATCATTCTGTGATAATGCCGCAAAATAGCGTTTAGGGCAAAATCAGGTAGAAAGAGCTGTGCTGTTTTCAGGGGCAGGAGAGAGCTGCTGCTGCTCCCCGAGGCCAGGGTGATGGCCAGGGAGGAGTGCGGTGGGGTGGAGCAGGGCTTGAGCCTGTCTCTTTTCTCTTTTCTGGGAGGATGGGAGAGGAGGGAGGCTGAAACGCAATTCTTGATTTCCAGGAAACTTTTATCTCTAATCTCTGTAATCCGTTTTAGAGAGGATTTTGTATTTTTCAAGGGATTTACAAACTGGATTACGTAGCCTTTTTATTTTGATTTTCCACTGCAGTTGTGACATTCCTGAGACTGAGCCGTGAGTGCTGCAGATAGAATGGAGCGGGAGGCATTCCTAGACGTGGACCTCGGGGTCCTCTTGTGTTGTCATCTCCTTGTTTCACTGTTCGGTCGATACCTGCTCACTGTGCCAATGTATGTGTCCCCAGAGCAATTTGGATGCTCCCATGTGAGCTGCTCGTCCCTGTCCCCGATACCCTCCATGGCTGCACGTGCAAGCTGACCTAGGGAGGTGGTGGGCCGATCCCCTCCCTCCCTTGCTCCCTCCTCCTCTGGTAGGGACAGCCATGGTGGTCTTCTTGAGCTCCACCATGGTCCCAGTCAGGAGCGCTGGTTTGGCGAGGTCCCAGCTGCAGGTCCTCAATCATGATGGGGAGCCCCTTGGCCCCCAGGAAAAAGCAAGTGAGATGAGATGGATCTGCCATACCCTGAGCACCGACACCGCGGTGTCCTGTGCTCAGCTGGGGCAGCACTGGGTTTCCCATCAGAGCTGCCACCGCCACCCAGCTCTAGCTTTCAGCGCCATCGTTACACTGGTGCTTTGGGACCAGGGTTTGCTCTCGGTCCAGGAGGGAGGCAGGGAGCAGGAATCAGCCCCATTTTTATGTCAGATGTTACGTGCACCAGGTAAGCAGCTGGGTTTAATTTGAGTCTTTCTCTGCAGTCATGCAGAAGGCAGTGCAAAGCCAGGTCCTGGTTTCAGACTTCAGTGGCTGTTCCCGGGGCTCCTTCCAGTGCAGGGAACATGACCTGAAGCTGTTAAAAAATTCCAGCCTATGAACCCAACCTTTCTTTTTCTATATAAAGTGGGAAAGTCGGGTATGGTGATGTTTCCCAGGGCCTCCCGCATTACCCCGTTTTTATAGGCTGAAGTCACTGTAATGTTGTTTTAATGCAGAGCCAGTTTAATTTATTTATTTATTTATTTATTTATTTTAGCAGCTTAACGCAATTAAAAAAGCCGGGTGGTGCTGTAGCCTCTCAGCTCCCTTCCCTTGGCAGTGCTCTCACCTCAACCCGTGCTCCGTGCAAATGATCTGGGGCCGGCTGGCTTCCCCGGCACGGGCAGGGGGAGCTGGCTCTCCATCCATGCCGGTAATGCTGGACAATGCAAGTGGAGAAAACCTTGGGGAGTTTCTCCAGGAGCAGAGGCAGGCTGAGCAGATGCCTGCGTAGTGCCATGCCTGAGCCTACCTGCAGGCTCTACTTGTGCGCTGAGCTGGTATATTCATGCCCAACCTGAAATCTAGGGTTATGGCCCGAAATCTCATTCCAGATTATTTTCCTTGGCGCCATGAGTTGTATCCTGCTGGAGCCTCTGTCAGTTTTGATCCCCGGGCTGGGAGTGCTGCTCAGGTGCGTCCTTTACGTGCGTGCTCAAGGAGCGAAACATCAACCGCCTTTGATTTTTCTTTTCCTTACAAGCGTAAGGCAATGATGGATGTGCAGGGACTTTTGACCCAGTGTGGACATTGCGCAAAGTCCTGGACCCTTCTGATTGAAGAGGCACATTTCTGGTTGCCTATTTGGAGCATGAATGCAGTGGCCTGGGTCCCATTCAAGTCTGGTTTCCACATGCTGTGAGTCACAAAGGAAGATGTCAGATGTTCCTGGGTGCCGTAACACCACCATGGGTTTTCTGATCATGCATTGAGAAACATCCTTCTGCCTCGAGGGCTGCTTTTAGGAGCTGGCATCTGGAAGGCGGGGACCATTGTTGTTCCCCTTAGGACTGCATCTTGTTGGGTCTTGCTAGTATATGAATGTCCTTAAGTGTCCTGAGCTTGGAGAGTTGAAGGCCAGCAGGTAGCAAGCAAGAGCTGCCTGTCCTGGTCATATACAAAGGCTTTTGGAGGAGGAAAGATGAGGGAGAAAATTTCAGTTTGATATGATTTTGTTGTTTTCAGTCATTAGAGGAAATATGAAGCATTTCATTTTGCTCTGCCGCCACTGTGAACATTAGCTCCCAAAATCAAGGCTGCCCTGAGGTGCCTCATGTGATAGCAGAGTGATCAGAATCATAGAATGATTTTGTTTGGGTTGGAAAAGACCTTTAAGATCATCAGGTCCAACTGTTAAGTTGGACTTAACCATGTCCCTCAGCACCACATCTACACGTCTTTTAAATCCCTCCAGGGATGGTGACTCAACCACTTCCCTGGGCAGCCTGTTCCAGCGCTTGACAACCCTTTCAGTGAAGAAATGTTTCCTAATACCCATCCTAAACCTCCCCTGGTGCAACTTGAGGCCATTTCCTCTTGTCCCATGGCCGGTTCCTTGGGAGAAGAGCCCGACCCCCCCTGGCTTCCCCCTCCTTTCAGGGAGTTGCAGAGAGTGAGAAGGTCTCCCCTCAGCCCCCTTTTCTCCAGGCTGAACACCCCCAGCTCCCTCAGCCGCTCCTCACAAGACTTGTGCTCCAGACCCCTCACCAGCTCCGTTGCCCTTCTCTGGACACGCTCCAGCCCCTCAGTGTCTCTCTTGTCATGAGGGGCCCAAAATTGAACACAGTATTCGAGGTGAGGCCTCACCAGTGCCTAGTACAGGGGGACCATCACTGCCCCAGCCCTGCTGGCCACACTGTTCCTGACACAGGCCAGGATGTTGTTGGCCTTCTTGGCCACCTGGGCACACTGCTGGCTCATATTCAGATGGCTGTCAACCAACACCCCCAGGTCCTTTTCCTGAAAGCTCTTACCACTTGCCCCAGGCAATCAATCCAGCCTGTCCAGATCCCTCTTCAGAGCCTTCCTACCCTCTAGCAGATCGACACTCCCACCCAACTTGTTGTCTGCAGACTTGCTGAGGGTGCACTCAATCACTTCATCCAGGTCATTGATAAAGATATTAAACAAAACATTCCCCCAGTACCGACCTGAACACAGCACTTGTGACCAGCCACCAACTGGAGTTAACTCCATTGACCACAACTTTTCGGGCTTGGCCATCCCGCCAGTTTTTCAGCCAGCGAAGGGTATGCCCGTCCAAGCAGTGATCGGTTTCTCTGGGAGAATGCAGTGGGAAATGGTGTCAAAGGCTTTACCAAAGTCTAGGTAGACAACAACCACAGCCGTTCCCTCATCAACTAAGCGGGTCACCTTGTCATAGAAGGAGATCAGGTTAGTCAAGCAGGACCTGCCTTTCATGAACCCATGCTGACTGGGCCTGATCACCTGCTTGTCCTGTAGATGCCACATGATGGCCCTTGAGAGGATCTGCTCCGTAACCTTCCCAGGCACCGAGGTCAGACTGACAGGCCTGTAGTTCCCTGGGTCCTCCTTCCAGCCCTTCTTGTAGATGGGCATCACGTTTGCTAGCCTCCAGTTGACTGGGACCTCCCTGGTTAGCCAGGACTGCTGACAAAAGGGAGGAAGAATGTCAGGCACCAGGATAGGTTAGGGGTGGACCTACTGGAAAGCAGCTCTGAAGAAAAGGATCTGGGGGTCTGGGTAGACAGTAAATTATCCATGAACAAGCAATGTGCCCTTGTGGCCAAGAAGGCCAACGGAATTCTGGGCTGCATAGGGAAGAGTGTGGGCAGCAGGTCAAGGGAGGTCATTCTCCCCCTCTACTCTGCCTTGGTGAGGCCACAACTGGAATACTGTGTCCAGTTCTGGGCTCCCCAGTCCAAGAGAGACAGGGAACTACTGGAGAGAGTCCAGCGTAGGGCAACAAAGATGATCGAGGGATTGGAGCATCTCCCTTATGAGGAAAGGCTGAGACAGCTGGGACTCTTTAGCCTGGAGAACAGAAGGCTGAGGGGAGACCTTAGTAACATTTACAAGTATCTAAAGGGTGGGTTTAAGGAGGATGGAGCCAGACTCTTTTCAGTGGTTCTCAGTAACAGGACGAGGAGTAATGGGCACAAGCTGGAACATAGGAAGTTCTGATCAAATATGAGGAAAAACTTCTTTATGGTGAGGGTGACAGAGCACTGGAACAGGCTGCCCAGGGAGGTTGTGGAGTCCCTTCTCTGGAGACTTTCAGGACCCACCTGGATGCAGCCCTGAGTGATGTGCTCTGGGCAATCCTGCTTTAGCAGGGGAGTTGGACTAGATGATCTCTAGAGGTCCCTTCCAGCTCTGAAATTCTGTGAGTCCATGAAATGATGGCAAGTGGCTTGATGAGCACTCCCAACAGCTCCCTCGGTACCCTCGGGTAGATCCCATCTGGCCCCATAGACTTGTGTGTGTCTAAGTGGTGTAGCAGGTCCCTCACCATTTCCCCTTGGATTACGGGGGCTTCGGTTTGTTCCCCATCCCTGTCTTCCAGCTCAGGGGGCTGGGTACCTGGAGAACAGCTGGTCTTACTATTAAAGACTGAAGCAAAGAAAGCATTAAGTACCCCAGCCTTTTCCTCATGCCTGGTCACTATGTTTCCCCCTGCATCCAATAGAGGATGGAGATTCTCCTTAGCCCTCCTTTTGTCGCTAATGTATTTATAGAAGCATTTTTTATTGTCTTTTATAGCTGTAGCCAGATTAAGTTCTAGTTGAGCTTTGGCCCTTCTAATTTGCTCCCTGCGTAACCTCACAACGTCCTTGTAGTCCTCCTGAATGGCCTGCGCCTTCTTCCAAATGTCGTAAACTCTCTTTTTTCCCCTGAGTTCCAGCCAAAGTTCTCTGTTCAGTCAGGCCAGTCTTCTTCCCCGCCAGCTCATCTTTTGGCACGTGGGGATGGCCAGCTCCTGCACCTTCAGGATTTCCTTCTTGAAGAATGTCCAGCCTTCCTGGACTCCTTTGCCCTTCAGGACTGCCTCCCAGAGGACTCTGTCAACCTGTGTCTTACGCAGGGATCGCTTTGTGGGTTTAGACTTTGA
This sequence comes from Rissa tridactyla, assembly GCF_028500815.1. NCBI lineage: Eukaryota > Metazoa > Chordata > Aves > Charadriiformes > Laridae > Rissa > Rissa tridactyla. Next base: position 27,658,306 of record NC_071474.1, on the reverse strand, counting down.
AGGTCTCCGAAGTGGGAGAGGGTGCCTCCACGTCTGGGTGGGCTAAGATACGTGGGGGATCTGCAGGGGCATTGCTTGACCCAGTCCTGTATTGCTGCCTCATACATCACTTCATTTCTATTCATACTCTTCTGTTTCCAGCTTTTGCTCTTTTTCTTTCTTGACTCCTGCCTTTGTAGATGCTTTTGCCTGTCCATGTTTAGCTCCCTATTTTTCAGTCCTTCTGTCCTAAGTTCCTTTAGATAGCAGCTCTTTTTCTGGATGGTACAGCTGGATATCAGACCAGGGCATGCTGCTTCATCAACAAAGTACAAGGACTCTGGCACTTCCAATTAATAATGCTAATGAGATTTGTTAATTTTTAATAGATTACATGAGCGTGTTTTGCTAAACACGTTTTTGTGGCTCCGCTCTGCGCGTACAGTTCAGAAACTCTTTCACTTGCTGCCAAAGGGAAAATGATTAATGCAATCGCAGACGCCAGATTCTCTTCGGGGCAAATCTAGAGCACACCAAGGAGCAAAGAAGAATTTAATGAGTATGTTTTCAAAGTAAACATAGGCCCAGGTCATAAATGATAGCCTTTCCTCGCCACCAGCCTCTGGGCAAGGCGGGGTGGAGGAGCAGTCGCTTGAATTGAGGTTATGGTGCATGTGTTGGGTTTTTGGGGGTGTTTTGTCCCTTTGCCCCATTGAAAGCTTGAGGACATCTGTGGATGAGACTTTTGTGGTAATGCTGGAGGTTGGGGAGACAGGGTGTGTGTACTGGCTGCCTTGCAGACCTCATGGCCAATTGCCCCGTGTACCCTGAGCAGCACCTGATTGCACCCCTGGTATGGGGCTGAGCTGAAGCTTCTTCATATCTCTGTGCTGGATGACCAAATCAACCTGGCGGCCACCCTCCGGGTTGCTTCAGTCCCGGGTGAATTTCCCCCAAATTGGTGCTGGTTTTGTGGAGGTGCCTGCGGTCTTTGGGTCGCTCACGAATGCAGGCTGCAGGCCATCAGCGGCACGCCGGCAGCCGGGATGTGTCGAAGAGCAAGTGGGGGAAAAGTCTGGGTTTGCAAATCAGCAATCCCAAACCTGATTCCCTTGGGTTTCTGCCCAGGAAGTTGGTTTTACCGCTCGCTGCTGAGCCGTGCCAGGCTCCCTCGGCCGCATTGCCGACGGCAGCGGGACGGTGTTGAGCTGGATTTTTTCTTCTTTTTTTTTTTCCAAATCTGTATTGCCAAGAGCCGCACCCCCTAAATTGCTGCGGAGGAGGTGGAAAAGCAGAGGCACAAGACCATGCACATGCTGCGCATCCATCTTGGTGATCTTGCAGCCGTGCCAACACAAGCATCATGGCCAGTCCCGGCTCAGCACTTTAATTACGCGCCGGCGCGGCCGCACCTATGGCTGGGCTGTTGCAGCTCGTTGTGCAAGAAGACAACTGGCAAACCTGTTGGTGCTCCAGGATTTTAGTGGTAATAAGCCAGAGGGCAAAACATCCCTGGTGAGATGAAACCGTGCTTGGCTAGGCATTTGGAAGAGTTTAAGGTGCTTTGGAGAAGCAGAGGGTTGGGGATCCCAGCTGTCTCCACGCTGTCATAGCCGTGTGTGCCGTGTAACTCCATGGACAGGCTCAGACGTTGTCTTTGTGGAGCAGAGATGTGTTTGTAGTATGAGCTGTTTGCGTGAGAAAGGCAGGTGACTGGAGACTGAGGCGAGCAGAGCTTTTGGTGTTCCAACAGGAAGAGTTTGGGATTAAAATCGACAAAAATGAAATGAAATCTAGCTTTCAGGTGCAAACACCTGTGAGAGTGAAGTGGTCGGAGGTGTAGAGAAGGAGAGAGTTGGCAGCCAGGGTCAGGCAGTCTGGCCTGTGGGATCACAGGCTCTTATGCTTCACCTTGTAATGAGTCAACAGCTTGGGCTTGACTCAAACATCTTGCCCTTTAAGAAATCTAGTCTTGCTTTGGGGTCTGGCAATTTGTTCCTCACGCTGATGAGGCTTGCTGCTTAAAAAAATTAAACAAAGCAATCCACCCCAGAGGCTGTAATTCTCATTGGTGATGGTAGCATGCGCTTTCCTAGACAAATCCTGAAGGATGTGCACAGGCAGATGTTCACAACTGACCAGGAGAGCTGCAGGAGCTTGCCAAGCTGCCCTGCTTGTCTCGGACATTTCTCCTCGATGTGTTTTGCGCTTTATTGGAAACACATGGTCATGATCCATTCCCTAGTCCCTTCACACCACCAAGCTCCTTCCATCATTTGCAAATGAGGGCCATCACCACGTCCCCACGAGTGCTTTGGCCCACTCGGCAGCCTCCTTCCCTGAACACGCTGCGTTGGTTTTGCCTGGGGCGGGGATCCCCGTCGCACCCGTTGCCACTGCCGCCAGCGGAGCTATCAAGTGACACCGCCGGGCGGTTGTCATGCGTGGCCATCCGTTACGACTCTGTTACTATATTAGGTCCATCGCTGGAGCCATCTGCTGGGGCAGGCTTGGCAGGCGGGCAGCACGGATGCCTGCCTGCGAGACGACATTCCCTGGCTCCGAGCTGTGACAGCAGCCGAGCCGGCCCGCAGGAGCCGGGCACCGTCCTCTTGGAGGTCATTTGCCAGAGTGGCATTTGCTAGCAGCGCTTTGCTTAAGGCTGTGGTGTCCTTTTAGGGGTGAAAAGGGGTGTTTCGGGAGGCAGGGGTGGATTTGGCACAGGACTGCCTGCCGTAGCGCTGCCTGCGTGCCAGTACTCATCCTCCTGGCTTCTTCTGCGCCAGCTGCCGTGGGACGACTTATACCAACTCAAACCCAATCTCCTCCTGCTTCGCCTGCCTTTTGTAGCCGGCTCCAAAGCTAGCGTGGTTCAGCAAGGAGAGCTTTTTAACCCTTCCTGCCTGATAATCCCGCACAGAGTCTGTACGCCTAATTCTCCTCCCAATCCACGGAAAAATACCGCCGGCTTCATTTCGCGGGTGGGGAACGCGCGTGCTGTAGGGCTGGCGGCAGGTTTTGTCACCCACGCTGCGAGACCACGGCTGCTTTTGCCGTCCTGGGAGGGCACAGCGCAGCAGCTTTGTGTTAGAGGGGCTTTTCTTACAAAAGATGCTTCCGGAGGCACCGGCTTGTGTTGGGCTGGAGACCTTTCGCCAGCTGCGTAAGGGCTCTGGGAAACGGCACGGCACACTCGGCTTGCACGCAGGGAAAAAAAAAAAAAAAAAGGCAGAGCTAATGATTGACTATTATTTTAAGGGGATTATCTAATCCGCAGCCCAGAGGACAAGAGGGGCCAAAATGAGTGAAGATTGAACCCGTGATTAGCGCAGATTTTTGGTAATACCCTCTGGATTCTAACTGATTATAAACAGAAACAGATTTTCCCAGTTTGCGCACACACACCCCCCCACCCCCCTCTCCCCCCCCCAAAAAAGCCTTTGCAGGCCAAAGTGGGGGGAAAAAAAAAAAGCCAAAGCTTTGTAGTAGAAACTGTGGCAAATTAAGTGTGTGATCAGAGCTGGGGCAGGGGAGATGTTTACTGCAGAAGATGGCTGGGGGCAGGCAGGCCGGCAGAGGAGCAGCTTCTCTTGGGTTATTTTGCAGCATAAAGGCAGAGTTTTGGGTGGAAGTGCCCGAAACGGCATATGTGGGAGGTTAGTCTCTGCCACCCCACCACCCATCCTGCAGCTCCATCCCTGGTGCCGGGGCTCCGTCTCTCCCGGCGGCTCGGGGAGGAGGAGGTGCGGGGATGCGGCAGTGGCCTGGACTCACCGGGGATCCTAACAAAGGCTGGAAACCATAACGGAGCACCCTCAGGAAGTACCTGGTTAGGAACACTTGCTAATTTGGGTTCCTGGATTTGAAATATGATGATGATTATTACATATTTTTAACGTTGTTATTGCCCGGACCTGGCTGACAGCTGCCTCAGGTCTGTTAGAAGCTAATAGTTTTTATTTTCCTTCCCTCCTATGTACCAAAGGTCAGGAGAAGTTAAGTGAAAGGGATTTGCAAGAGTTACGGGCCCATTATTAATACAGAATAAAAGATGCATGGCTAAATCCATCAGGCCTAAAATTACAATTGGGCACGAATAAGCGCAGAGAAGGAAACAATGGAAGGAACAGCAAAAACAAACAGCACACCCAAGCACTAAACTTCTGAAGCAGCTGAACAAGGTTAGGAAAATAGCTCTCCGATCCCTGAAGACAAGAGAGTTTCTGTTCTCTTCTCTTAAATTTGGTCAAAGAGGATGAATGAGAGAATCGCCATTCCCATTTGGATGAAATGCCGTGATTTAAAAATTGCCCTTACTCCAGTTCAGGTGAAATCCCAGAATTTGAAGATTTCTCGTGTAAAAGAATATGTCTGAAATGATCATTTTGATACACTTTGGCTGAATGTATCCAACACGATTCAGCTGCGGCATTGCGCACCGTGCGGGAACTCACGTTTCATAAATTACAGTGAGATTTTAAATGGGAACATAAAAAACCCTTCGTGCTGTTAAGAACCTTGCTGAAACACTCTTTTGTTTCAAATTTCTCTTCTAAACTGAAGGCAAGAGTAGTTACTCAATTCCCATGGTTTTTCTTAGTTTTACTGGATGTCCCATAAGAGAATATTCTACCCCAAAAGCTCTGCCCACCAGCTGCAGATCTCTGGCCTGGGAGCACGTGGGTGCCTGATAGTACAGTGACCCCGTGGGGCATAGGGTTTAGGAGTCTTTGGAGTGTGTGGAAACACCTTCCAAAACGCACCAGGGCAGGTCACCTGGAGTACTGTGTCCAGCTCTGGAGCCCTCAACACAAGAAGGACATGGACCTGTTGGAGCGGGGCCAGAGGAGGCCACGGAGATGATCCGAGGGCTGGAGCCCCTCTGCTGTGAGGACAGGCTGAGAGAGCTGGGGGGGTTCAGCCTGGAGAAGAGAAGGCTCCGGGGAGACCTTAGAGCCCCTTCCAGTCCCTGAAGGGGGCCTACAGGAAGGATGGGGAGGGGCTGTTGGCAAGGGCATGTAGCGATAGGACGAGGGGCAATGGTTTTAAACTAGAGCAGGGTGGGTTTAGATGAGACATTAGGAAGAAGTTCTTTCCAATGAGGGTGGTGATCCCCTGGCCCAAGTTGCCCAGAGAGGTGGTGGAGGCCCCATCCCTGGAGACATTCAAGGCCAGGCTGGATGAGGCTCTGAGCAACCTGATCTAGTTGAAGATGTCCCTGCTGACTGCAGGGGGGTTGGACTAGATGGCCTTTAGAGGTCCCTTCCAACCCAACACATTCTATGATCATTGCCCTGATGGGACATTGTACCAGCTGAGGAGTCTTGTGTAAAACAACCAACTGCAAAATAACCTGCTGTGATTTTCTTAACATAAAATCCCTTCCCTTATTCTGCAGAAAATAAGCTTGGGAAAATAAGGCGGTGCAGCCAGGCTGCTCCCAAACTGCCCCAGAGGCCGAGCATCCCTTGTGCCAGAGGGACTTTTTGTTCCTGTGCTTGGAAGGCAGCACAAGATGGGCAGAGGTGGCCTCCGGGCGCATCCCTTTCAGGGTGGCACCTTTTCCTGCTCTGCCCAGGGGTCTGCAGCTCCGGAGGACAGCAGCATGTCTGCACTATTAAGAGGAAAAGCAGGAAAGCTGTGGAGAAGAGGAATCCCAGCATTTGTGGCTATCTCCTGGAGAAGTCAGAGTTTACCAGGCGGGTTTTGGTTGCACTGCGCTGTTTGTGCGGGAGGATATCTGCTCCCTTTCAGCCATTTCTGACCCTCTTTGATGGCCTGGGCTGACTCACTTGTCGCACTAACATGGTTATGCTTTTGTTTTGTAGTGTTTGGGTATTTTTGATTAAGAAATACTGCCTGTTTGCTTTGGCAGTGGTGCTCGTCAGATTGATGCGGCGTTTTTTTAGCTGGAGTGTTTATTCAGCCTCTTGGATTCTTTCTCAGGGGTGGGGTGGGATGATCCAAACCCATCAGTATGCTGGTGATCCACGAGGACTTGTGAAAGGCTTGAGCCAGGGTCTCTTCTGATGGAAACCACTGGCTTCCTCCACTTCCAAAGGCCAGGCTTAACTGACTCCCATCCAGACAAGAAACCTGGGCCCCAGAAGGAGATGGCAGCAGCACGAGATGGGGAGCGAGGAACCCGCTGCCTGAAGTCAAGCACTGGTGCACCTTCTCGGTCCAAATGCTCAGCGGGTACAAATGCTCCGGGTAGATCTGGCTGATGGCATCGTAAAACACCTTAGGCTTTTTGTTCTTGGCCCTGAGAATTGCTGCTTTCTTGCCTTTCCACGTTGTCTGTTTGGACTTTTTTATTCCTCCCTGTCTCAGGGAGACGAGGGTAACTGTGACTTACTGCTCAGCACGTCCCTTGCAGCCAGTGATGGATTGTCACAAGCTTTTCTCCATTAATATCATGCTCCTCTGCCGGGACTATCAAAACTTTTATCCTAGGCATTGTCTTGGGTTGCAGCTCCCATGTGCTTCATCTCAAAGTCCCCATGTTGCAACACCAGCACGCCCGGGGTGCGTGATCCCTTCACATTCCTCGCTCTCCAGCGCTTTGATGAGGTGGACAGGGGATGGGATGGATATGTTGAAAATGCTGTAAGGAGCATGTTTTGCACATACTTACGTAAGACTACGGAAATGCAGAAACGCCGAGCGCTCCTCAGGTCCTCCAACCCGGAGGTATTTGGTGAGCAAGGCCCTGTGGTGCCTCGGGGTTTGGGAGGACTTCTTTGCGCTCGCCTGGATTTCCTCACTCCTGCACACAGCCTCGCGGTGTCTGGCGAGCGGACACAGTTTGCATTGCTAAACGCCCACTCCAAAGCTCAGCTGATGTTCTTTGGGAGTAGGTCTCCAGCAAGCCAGATCCCCTTCTCTCTTTTGTTTTCTTACTGGGGCACCTTACAGTTGTGATTTTTTTGGTCTTTCTTTGCTCTGGGACTGGGGCGGGATGCGGGACTGACAAGATGTTTGCTAAGCTCTTCTCGCCCATCCACCCCTGCTGGGATGCCCTCAACCATGCACGGACCCAGCTGTCCCCGACTGCCAGCACGGGCTGCCCCGGGGGCCCTAGTGCTTGGTGGGGGCTGGACATGCCGCGTGTCGGGATGTCGGCACACATCACTTCTTATGAACCACCTCTCTCCTTCTGCTTTCAGAGCTGGTGTACGACCTGGATATGGATGATGCCTCTGCAAACAAGCAGCTTCTGAATCAGCAAAGCAAAGACGGCGCCGCGGTCCCCAGCAGTGACCCCGGGAGCGCAGCCCCCCGCCTTGGCCCTGCCGTCGCCGTCGCCCTGGTCCTGCCGCTGCTGCTGGGCCACCAGCCCTGAGTGGTGCCGGTGGCATCGCTCGGTGTCTCTCCATGCCTTTTTTTGAATGAGGAAGACATTCGGAACCTCTCCTGAAATATATACACATTTCCAAAGACAGGGCAAATGACTGGAGTCGGTTTTATAAAAGAGTACGGTATCTTCACACGGCCTCACCCCCTAAAAAAGCCTTTTTTCATGGTAAACTAGTAAATACGTAACAGCCCTTTTTAAAGATAATCCTGTTTCATATAAGAAGGTTGATATTAAATTGTGTTCCTCGCAGTTTTTGAAGACTGAGGTCTCCATTGCTCTTAAGCTGAAGACCATATTTCACCTTGAGTTGCTCGAATATGCATGGGGTACAGAGCACCTACGATTTATAAAATACTCTCAGCAAATATCAGAACCCTGATCCTAGATGACTTAATACAGCTTTTGTCTGCAGTTCAAGCAGGTTTTGTACTTACTTCAAATTCAAGGCTCACCCTAGGAGTCTGGCCAGGCACATAATATGGAGGGTGTGTGAAGACAGAAGAGAGAAGCTCCGCCATAAGGCGGGAGGAAAGACGTTGTGCGAGAGGAGTTGTGGTGCGCCGGGATTGTCGTGGAGATGTGCTGCCGCGGGCACAAAGCACACTTGCATTGTGGCAAGTTGCAGGTGATTTTGCTGCTCGCCTCCCAGCCAGGTCCTGTGAAGCCCTTCGGTGCAAGCGTCTGGTCCCCTCCGGCATCCCCGTGGCCCATGCAATGCTCTGGTTTTATTCTTCAGAAGTGAAGCACCTCCTTTCCCACGGGAAATCTGCAAACGCGGCTCCAGCCAAAGGACAGACGGCGTGGATGTACATGCCGTGTTTTACGGGGATGAATAACGGGCGTTCAACACATTGTGCTATGAGAGAGAAAAGAAAAGGATTTGCAGGAGCCTGAGGCAGATGAAACTCTTACTCACATGTTTCTTTGCATGTTACTTTACTTAAGCTATCTCTAAAATAAAGGTCGGTTGTTCTATAAACGGTGCACTGGAAGTAGCCTCCCGTGTGTGCGAGGCGATGCTCTGCCTTGTGCCAGGAGTGGGCAGCCTGGAAAGGCCATCGGTGCCTGGCGTGGGGGCGCCGGGGGAAGGCTTGGCTTAGTCTGATTAAACGGACGGGCCGGGGCCAGGCAGTGTTTGGTTTGGTTCCTGGCCAAAATGTTTACATATTGCTGTTTAAGACACTGCCTTTATTAGAGCGATTATGTCTGCAGTATCTTAAGCCGCAGTGTGCGCACGTACGCGTGCACGCACACGTGCAAATGCATGCTTTAAATACTCGTGTGCCTTGGACCTTTTTAAAAGCAGCTTTATGCGTGGGAGAAAGTAGATAAATCCGAACCGTGCGATCAGATGGTTTGGAGAGCAGAATCTGTGCCCGGTCTCCGTGGTGGGGCTCATCTGGCTGACCCTGATTTGGAGCGTTGGGACTGCGTGAAGGGCATCAGGAGCTGTGGCAGGGGGAGAGCTGGCTGCTCGCTCCGCTCCTCTGTGCTAAGCCCTGGCGTGACCCACTGGTTAATGGTCGGAGCGCTTAACCTCTGGGTTTTCAGCCCCCTCGTGTCCCATCTGCATCGTGGTGAGCGCCGGGGACGCCTGGGCAGCGCTGGCGCCATGCAGGTTTTCCTGTAAGTGCTGTTTTTTTACATGCGTGCCCATGTGATGCGTATTTGTAAACGCGTGTTTGTATTTTGCGTGTTCGCAAACCATATTGCAATCCTCTCCGTCTCTCAGGATCGCTGCTTGCCGGGGAGCCCTCGGGTCGAAGGGGTGACGCGGGGAGAGCCGTCGGCGTTGCTGGCGGAGGCATTTCTTAACCCTCCTGATACTTGGCTCCCACGTTGGCCCAGCTCTCCCCATCATTCCCACTCCCCGCACCGCAGCTGGCTCTGCCCATGAGCCTCTGCTCCACCAAAGGGAATATTTTATTAGCGCCACTTGAAATCCCATCGCTCCTTCCCTTCTGATCGTTTCCTTTCATCCCCCTGGAGCGCTGGGGGTGGGAGCGGGCCGCTGCGTTTGTTTGGAGATGACGTGCTGCTGCTGCCTTGCCAGGTATCCCCAGTACCAGCGCAGGGACCTTCTCTCCTCTAACGTCGTGTCAGAAATATTCTGTGTGCGCCTTCCTTAGATAAGTAGCAGGATGGGATGGTGACACCGGCTCCTCTGCAGCGTGAGTCCAGGGTGCTTGCTTTCTCTCTCAGGGGGACGGCACAGGCTGTGCCTCGCCATGTGTCTCACAAAGCCCCCCGGTTTCCCCCCCTGCGCATCACCAAGCCCCCACAGCACAACACCGGCGCTTCTCAGCAGACCCCTCTGTAGCACGCTGAGCCCGGTTTCCCGTTGCACGCACACGCTGTTTAGCAAAGCTAGGCTTGTTGGAGACTTTGTTGTGATAAGAGATCACAAAAAAGCAGCCTCTGAGCCTGCTACCTGCCAAGTTTATAAAATAACGCATTATAACTTGAAAAAAAAAGCTGCTGACTTTTACCCTGTGGTGGTTTTGTGCACATGTTTCAACATGGGTTTTTGCAAGGGATGCCTTGGCCACCAAGGTGAAGTAAAGCTGGCGTTCAGTTTTGGGCAGTGTTCCATTCCCATGTCATGAGAAATAAGGAATAATTGGTCCTTGTTTGATTCTCCACATTACCATTGCTTACTGTGTGACCTGTGTTGCCGTGGGATGGGACATCTGCATCAGGAGAGGGAGCACTGTCACCTCCCCTGCCCGTGTGTACCCGGAGCTCCATGCCTTGTCCCAGGGCTTACGGGTTTAACCGCTAACAGATGGTCAAGATATATTTCAATTTTTCTTCATTATTACTAGTGTATTTACATTTTTTAGTATATATATCAGTAATGGGTATATGTATCATATATGCAATAATATAGGAGGTGTGGGGCTAACAACAGTAGATGCCGGGGCCGGGTCTTGGCTGCGCTCACAGCACCGTGATAACGCGGCGATGTGGCTCCGGCACCGGCGGTGGCCGCGTCCGGACAGCGAGGCATGTGGCCAGAGTAAATATCTGTCTGGTTTTCTGCCGGCGGGAAAAGCAGCCGATCAGAGGAGTTTATGTCATGGAGGTGCTTCAGCGGGGGCGGGGGGGGGGGGGGATCAGAAAAAAACCCACTTTTCTAGATAATTTCCAGCCCTGACGTGAAACCCAGGGCTGGTCCGGAGCTGTTGCAGACTCTGATCACTGTGTCTCCCCGTGCAGAGCCGTGGGCTCCTCGGGGCAGCGCGGCTGCCCTCCGTCTGCCACCGCCGCGTCCTTGCAGGCTCGGCGCTTTGTGCCGCTGCCAGCTAAAGAGCCAACGACCTTGGGGAAGGTTTCCAGTCTCAGGTGGTTGAGCCCTTACCCCCTGCCACTTAACCTTAACACTTCCCAGCTGGTTTTACAGCTCTCGTTAAACCCTGGTGGCAGCAGCGGGGTGGCCGGGAACATGCCACCCCCGTGGACATCCCGTGAATGGGCAGGAGCAAGCAGCATCACCCCGCGCACAAAGCCAGGTGGGGAAGCCGGTACCTTTCCCCGTGTCTGAGGATGGTGATGAGATGCAAACATGTGCTTAGCATGTGTAATGTATTTCTGTGCTAACCATGCATCAAATTATAATTTAAAACCAAAATATTTTTGTTGGATGGGAAGTCCCAGTTCATTAATCAATTGACTAATAGTTTAGCACTGGAATGGTATAATCTAACGCGCTTAACAGCTGCTTGAAACAGCTGGTGCTTACAGCTCATGCTGTTTTGGGAAGTGAAATCTAGAGTGTCTCAGTTTTGTTTTGCGGGGAGTTTTTTAGAGTTGCTTGTTCATCTCCATGAGCAAAGCCCTCAAGCGCGCTGGAGCGGGGATCCAGCGGGGACGTGGGACTGGACTCACTGGGACTTCCAACCGAAACCAAGTCCGGCTTGCACGGAGGATGCAGAGAGCACCGGCCGTGCCTGCAAACGTGGCAGCCGGACACGGGGCGGGGGGGTTCCTGCGGGTTTGTGTAAGGGGAACGCATGTGATCCTGTGCTGTCAGGTGTTTTGATTTGCTTTTGGGACAAAACCGGTGCTCACAGAGCTGTGGGTACAGCGCCAGCAACCGCGAGGGCAGGTCCCAGCCTCGGAGGGCTCTCGGTCGGGGCACAGGGCAGGCTCCTGGCGAGGTGGCACGCTGGGGAGCGCTGTGTCGGATGGGGAGGAGGTGAGTGCCTCGCACTGCCTCCTGCCCTGTTTCCTCAGCAGCTGCGGGTCCATGGTGATACCTTCGCAGCCCCGTGGAAGGCGGTGGCGGGGAGCAGTCCTGGGGTGGAAGAGGCGCGGGAAGCAGGGGGACGAGCGGGCTGCTGGTGGGGACCAGACCCAAGACGTCGCATCAGTCTCTAAAGTAAAGCACAGGAAACCACAGAAAGACCTCGAAATGCTCCAAACGGAGCCACGTGTGCTGTTGAGACACCTCTTTCCCACCTCGGAGCACGTAGCTCGGTGGTGGAACCAGCCACGGCCAAGCCCGCTGGCTCTCTAGCTCACTTGAGCTAAAGCAGCTCAGAAATACCATTTGGTTCCCAAGGGCTTGGGTGCCTCGGTGGGAATTTCCCTGACCTTGCCAGCAGCACCGCAGTTTAATGATCGACAAACGCTGCTAAAGCTTTACCAGGTCACGAGCCACGCGCCCCAGAAGCAGGTGTCCGTTCCCAGAAATCCAGGGATTTTTTCAGTGTGGGCTCCGCAGCCGGGGGCGACTCAGCTGGCCATCAGCCAGTTCACAAATCCGCCTTGTGCTGCAGTTGTTGCTTGAGCAAGGAGCCAGGTATGGAGGTGTCAGGGGGGTGAAATCCGCAGCCAGAGGGGAATGAGGTGAAACCATCACATTGGAAGATGCTCGCTGGTCCTCAGTGTGGGAATTTGGGTTTTCTATTCGGGACATGGTGAAACTCTCCGTGTGAAGACAAGTGGTGGGTTTTGTTCGTCTCCAGCCTGCAGCTTCTTCGTGGGAGACTTCACTAAGAAGTAAAAGTGGGGAAAAAAAGCCTCAACCCAAATCCACAAACAACCCCCTAAATAAGCTTGTCAAAATGTTACCGAAGGACATTCCCCAGAGATGAGGTAACTGAAATTTTGATACAGGCAGATGAAGCGGCCCTGGCATGTTTATACAGTCAGCAAATTTACTGCCTTCAAAAAAAAAAAAAAAAACCCAGAAAAGCAGTCACTATTAATCAAATATAGTTTATTTTGTCAAACATTGTATCCTTTTGAAAATAAACATCTTGGTGTTGTTTTGCTGAGAGCATGCTAGGATCTGAAGTACACATCCATGCCTCTGGGCTGCAAAACGCCGTATCCCACAACCCTTCCCGACACCTAACGCTCTTCCCGCAAAAGCCGTCGTGCCCAGCTCCCGGCGAGGCTCCCGGCGAAGTGTGTGCCAGCCCTGCTGCCCAAAAGGTTTGGGGGAAAAAAAAAAACAACCCATGCTTGCTGCTGAGGGGTTTTTCCTCCTGGGCGGTGGGGTGGGAGTTGGTGCTGGTACCCGGGAGCGCTTCATGGGAAAGGAAGGGCCCCATTAGGGACCGTTCGGGGTTATTTCAGATGCTTCTTGGTGGCCGCAGGGACGCAGAAAGCTTCTCCTGAATGTTCCGGCACATTTCCCAGTGCTGAAAATCAGACTTTTCCATAGCAGAAGTATCGACCTAGCCTCAACCTCCCAGTTTGGTGGCTGTCACCTCCTTCGTAGGAGCCCAGCAGAGACCTCGCCAACTTGCAACGAGTTTGTCAGCCGTTTCTGTTTGCTTTCGCTGTCGTCTTTGCTGGCATTATTTCAGCGTGCAAAGATGCTGCACATCCAGAAAGGAAGTCACTGCTGGATCCAAGCAGCACAACCACCCCTTTGCATCCATCCCTTTGCGGGCAAATCACTAAAAAGAAGTGGAAAGCCCGCCTGTAGCAGCCTGCATCCCCTCAGTGTCATATTATATTACCATCCACCATGTTCGCAAACGGGAAAATAAACACGGGCTGGATAGCAAAGCAAGAGGCTGTTTAATTACAGATGTTAAGAAGAATGACGTGTGTGTACATTCCACCCAGAAGTGGATTAAAGTGGTGACCTTTCCCGTGGTGTGAAAGGGGTTTGTTGTGGAATGCAGGCATCTCGTGTCACTTCAAGATCTGCCAGACATTTTTGTTGCCCCCGTTGTTTATGGTTAACGTTGGATGATGTCTCTCGAAGCTGAATCTCAGCGGCTGACCGCGTTTTCTGAGAACTTGTCATCTGGACTCTGTCTAGCAAAATTCCCGGTATTGGGTGTATTTGTTCCCATTTGAAGGAAAAACAATGTTTTCCAGAAAAGAAAAACAAGTAAAGGGAGGATGGTGGCATAAGTAAGTGACTCATAATGTTGAGCTGAAACCTGCAGAAGGATCCAGGATTTGGCCCAGGGTGCCAGACCCATGGCGTGAGTCACCGCTATTGCCTGTCAATGTGTGTGTGAGAAACATCCCCGGAGCGTGGTAGCCAGCGCAGGCACTTTGTCTGGTAGCCAGTGCAGTCACTTCACCGTGGCAGTGCCACAGAGGCATCAGGGCCGGCTTTGCCCTGCACCACCTCCTACAACAGTGTCAGAGGAGAAGGATGCTATTTCCAGTCCAACAAGTTCTTGCTTCCTTGCAGCCCTTCTAGCAGGACCCTTGCTGCAGGTTGGCGTGGGCCGAACACACGACCAGCCGGTTCTTCGCTGTTCTGCCCCTGGGAAGGCTGATAAAGCAGGAGGGGAAGGGAAGAAGAGCTTTCACACCAGTATCCCCAGCCTGCGTGACGTGCAATCCCCAGCAAAGGACTTACTGCACATTGGAGCAAGCCCAGGCTGGGCGCTGCAACCAAAGTGGCTCATGGAAGCCCTTGCCAGCGCTTCCAGCAGATGCTGGCGGCTGGGAGGACCAGGCTGGGAAGCACGGAGCAGGGAGATGCTATCTGGCCAAGGCGCTAATTGGCCTGGATAATTGCAGAGAGGGTCAGAGTCTGCGGGTTTGGTAATGAATGACTGATGGCAGCGAGGGGGTCGCTCTGTGCCTGTGGCCAGGAGCTCTTTCCTTAATTGCTGCCTCTTATCAACTTACAGCAAGGGAAGGATGACAGGGTGGTGGAGGCCTGCGATGGCCGCCAGCCACCTGGCCTTGTTTTGGGGAGCCAGTGACGCAGAGGCATGGGGGCACGGCCTGACGCATTTGGGTGCTAAGGGCCCAGGTATGCCGTGATCCTTGTCCCGCTCCCCCGTGGCACCGGATTGAGGGGCAGTGTCTGCTGCGTGGGCTTGGGATGCAACATCCTGGGACAGGATCTGACTCCAGTGTCACTTGGCAGAGTGGCGAGGTGTGGGGCAGGGCGCTGCGGCGCCCGCTCAGCGGTGAAGGTGCGGGGAGCCTGGCAGCCAGGGGGGAGCTGTGGGTGCTTTGCAGGGGGTCTGTGGGCGCTCTGTTGTAGTTACGGAGCCTGGAAAAACAGAAATCTTTCCTAAACCTGGAAATACAGGAACCTTCCCTTTTCAATCCCACTTCTTGCATATTTTCCTATCGCAAAGCACAGAGCCACGTGACTTCTGGATAGGCGACAAGTGCCTTTGGCCGTACCTCCATCGCAGCAGTGGGAGGATTTCGGTGCTGCCCCAGACGCTCTGCTGCGTTGCCTGCCGCGGCCAGCCCGCCTGCCCGATGCCCCGCGCTCCGGCCCGGCACGGTGGAAACCCTCCGTCTCCAGGAGGCTGGTTCACACCTTGCAGTAAGAGCCACACTAGAGCCTTTTTTGGTTAGAGGTGTGAGAAAAACCCTTGCAGGGAGGGGTGAGTGTCTCCGTCAGAGTCACGCTCCCCTGCTGCCGGCACCGGCTAACTCCCGCTCGCCCATTTGGAAGAGGCGGCTGGGCTGGTCCGCACCGTTGCTGGCTACACCTTCCCACAGGACATGGACCTGTTGGAGCGGGGCCAGAGGAGGCCACGAAGATGATCCGAGGGCTGGAGCCCCTCTGCTGTGAGCGCAGGCTGAGAGAGTTGGGGGGGTTCAGCCTGGAGAAGGCTCCGGGGAGACCTTCCAGCCCCTTCCAGTCCCTGAAGGGGGCCTACAGGAAGGATGGGGAGGGGCTGTTGGCAAGGGCATGTAGCGATAGGACGAGGGGCAATGGTTTTAAACTAGAGCAGGGTGGGTTTAGATGAGACATTAGGAAGAAGTTCTTTCCACTGAGGGTGGTGAGACACTGGCCCAGGTTGGCCAGAGAGGTGGTGGAGGCCCCATCCCTGGAGACATTCAAGGCCAGGCTGGATGAGGCTCTGAGCAACCTGATCTAGTTGAAGATGTCCCTGCTGACTGCAGGGGGGTTGGACTAGATGGCCTTTAGAGGTCCCTTCCAACCCAGCACATTCTAGGATTCTATGATTTGCCTGTGGGAGCTCAAGCCCAGCGGTTGGCTTTTTGGTAGCTGGCACCTCCATAAATTGTCCCCTGCCCACAGCTGCTGCCGCTTCCTGGCCTGGCTGTAGTTGTGTGGGAACGTGTGGAGGGTCACTCACGTGGGGAGGAACCACCGTCTCCTGTGAAGCTGGAGGCACTGGTGGGGGAGTAGGGGGCTGTCCTTGCCCTCTCACCACCTCCAGATGCTCCTGCAGAGAGCAAGGGAGACCAAGGCCTGGGGTAGGAAGTGGTGACCCCCCCCTTTGTAAGCCATGGCAGAGGTAACATCCCTTTGAAAGGCATGGGGGAGAGGAAAGCCACGGCTACAGCCTCTGCTCCGGCCCACAGTGATGCTGCTGGGGGGCTGGATCAGTCCAGGGGTCCATAAAGAAAGGCTGCTTTGGGAAGAAAAATCCTCCGAGCTGCGTGGGGTAGCTGCGTCCCACAGCTTGGAGACCAATGTTTAGCAGCCGCCTATTTGCTGGTGAAAGAATAAATAGAGACGTGGCTCTTGCACCTTCTAAACACTGCATGTCTGCGGACTGCGAATGCGGGGATGGGATTTGCATGCTGCTTTATTTAGTATTATCTAAGCTGTGCCGTGTTTACGGAAACCGCCCGACAGACAGCAAATGTGCAACCGCGGCGGGGGGAAAAAAAAAAAAAGGTTAAAAATAAAAGGGCAAAAAAAAAGGGGGGGGGGGGGGGACACACACAAAACAAAAAAGAAAAAAAAAAGAAGGCAGAGAAGCGGAGGCCCAGCTCCAGCTCTGCGGTCGTGCTCAAGGGGAAACTATTGCCAGCCCGCCCGCTTCCCCTCGTGCTGTTGCTGCTGAAGGATTTCACCACTAATAATTTATGCCTTTCCCAGGGACAAACGGCGGAGACCACTGAAGTTGGGGGCTAACTCGTCCCCCTGGGGGGCCACCGCTCAGGGGGTGCAGGTGACAGACACAGCGGGAAGACGACAACGGCCACCGCAGGCGGCACGAGCTGATGTCCCTGGTTTTGTGGGGCAGAGCAGGGGGGGAAGGAGAAGTGGGAGCGGGCTGGGGGGGGTCTCGGCACAGGGTGCAGGCAGGGTGCGAGGCCGAGGGAAAGGGGGGGGGCCCGAGCTGCTCTGTGCCTGGCTGTCAGATGGCATCGGTGTCACTTCCCTCTGCTGAGACCGCCACAACGGTCACTCACTCCTGGGGAGGAAGGGAGGCCTGGTATGTGGTGACCACAATTATAACACTACTACTGCTAATAGTAATAGTAATAATAATAATAATAATACCACCACCACCAATAACTGCTCTGTAGCTCATCCTGCGTGATCACTCAAACCTCGTTGCGCTTCCTGCGCCACTCGCCTGAAAGGTTTTTTTACAGCCTTTAAAGGATGATCGATCGTTTTAGGCAAGATACAGATCATTTAATTATTTTCAAGGAGACTGCTTGATCCCGCTGCCTGACGGGCTGCCAGACTCCACCTCTGGCAACTGTCTGGCAGAAGCCCCTGGTCATCGTGACCTTGACCTGCTAATGCAATCTCTAAAGGAGTAACTCATGGTCCTCAGTCCAATGACTCCGGGATAAGTGGATTCTGGGACCGCTGTTTAGACAGCTTTTACCGCCTCTTTTACACAGGCCTCACATGGCATTTTGGTTAACGCTCCGCTGTTTGCTCTTGATCTTGTTCCCGACAGCGTGGGATGGGCGTGTGGATGGTTTGTGGGGCTGCGGGGGAACGCCTGGCCGGGCTCTGGGCTGCTGGTGAGGGACGCGCTCCCGAACCCCCCACGTTGTCTCCGTTATCGCCCAAGGGAGAGGTGGCTGCGCAAGCAGGGGCAGCCGCGGCTCAGGCAATAAAATCGCTGCTACTTGGTGTGCAAGGAAAGGTCAGAGTGAGCCATTGCCGGCGTGTTTTTCGGAGGGTGGCTGGTGCCCGGCGGAGGGATGAGGGGATGCTGCTTCCAGCCCGGCCAAACCTGCTCTGCCCCTTTTGGGGGGGGGTTTCCACCGTGAGTGCTGCTCGTCCCCGGGGAGTGTTTGGCGAAGGGATTTGCGCAGTTTGTGGTGCTCCATCCCCAAGTGGTCACGGTTAGCCAAAGTGTTAAATAAAAAATAATTTGCTCCCTTTCCCAAGTGTGATGAGCACCAAGGTGCTCACCCGGCGCGGAAGGTGCTAATGCTTCACCCCCCATCGTGTTTCAGCCCTCTCTTTCCCGTCAGCCTCCTCCCCTCTGCGGGGCCCTGGGCAGGTCCGCACCAACATTGCTTTCCAATGAATGAACCAAAACCTTCATTTTTATATTTTCTCCACTTAGGAAGCGCCACCCTGAGCAGGGCTAGATGTTTTTTCCTTTTGAAGCCCACTTCTGTTGGGGGCTGAGACCATCCCCCAGCCCCAGCGTTCCTATCACAGAGGGCATCTTTCCGGGGGGAAAACGGCTCATAGCTCCAAACAACGGGAGGGTGCCGAGGCAGGAAAGGTGGCTGGGGATGCTGCCTGGCTTCACCTCACCTTCGGCGAGCCTGTTTTGGGAGCAGGCTGCCTCTGGTCTCTGGAACGTGTGTGCCGGCTTACAGGCTCTGGAAAAAACCACCCATAGGAGCCAGTGTCATTGTAAATGTCACGGTATCGTCATCCCAGCAGCGTATGAGCTGGTGAATGAGGCTCCGTGGCAGCCAGGCCTGCCTTAGAAACCGAATTAAATTAAAAAGAATTTTTAAATTAAGAAATAATTGATTTGGAGTTCCATTCCTGCCATCTGGTTTTACATGTTTTGGGTGTGAGTTTTCAGTTTTCCCACTACAGCCGTGGGACTTGGAAAAAAATACAAAGAACCAACTCTTTAAAGAGCTGAGACAACAATTCCAAGTGCTGGGCACTGACATTAAGTATTGTGAAACCTGAATTGCGAGAGCTCAGCACCGCTGCCAATTATTTTCAGACCTGTGTGGAAGAAGAGGAGCGAGCACACAGCTACCTGATGCTTCGCTTTCTCAACCAAAACAAGGATGCTGTGAGTCAGAATGAAATTTTCCACGGGGAACATTTGCTTGGTTATTAATACCAAAACCTGCTGAATGGGTTGGTTGTGTTTTTTTCCCCCTTGTACAAGAGCCTGTGGCTGAGCATCTGTCCGGCGGGCTCCAGGGGGGCTGGCTGTGCTGGGAGGATGGGAGGAGAGCGGGTTCTGCACGCGGGCAGTCTCAGAGGCGAGGCATGAGCGCAGCACAGAGGTGACATCCCTGGACCCGCCGTTTCGGACCGAGGTGGAGCCAAAGGGATTCAAATCGTGGCAGTAACCGCCATGGGGATGCCATGTCCCCCAGCGGAGGGATGCGCAGGTGCTCTTTCACAGACCCATCACCTCTCAGGTTACTCCCGGGGGACAGGGATGTGGGGGTGCCCAGCCTGCACTGCTCATCCGGGGGCTCCCAGCCTCTGCACCAGGGATGCTGAGCTCTGCTCCTGCATGGGCTCTGGGAAGTGGAAAGAGGAGGCAAGAAAAGTTCTTTTTCTTTCTTTTCTTTTCTTTTCTTTTCTTTTCTTTTCTTTTCTTTTCTTTTCTTTTCTTTTCTTTTCTTTTCTTTTCTTTTCTTTTCTTTTCTTTTCTTTTCTTTTCTTTTCTTTTCTTTTCTTCTCTTTTCTTCTCTTTTCTTCTCTTTTCTTCTCTTTTCTTCTCTTTTCTTTTCTTTTTGCCTTCCCTTCCCCTTCCCCTTCCCCTTCCCCTTCCCCTTCCCTTCCCCTTCCGTCTCTTTCCCTTCTCTTTTTCCCTTCTCTTTTTCCCTTCTCTTTTTCTTTTTCTTTTTCTTTTTCTTTTTCTTTTTCTTTTTCTTTTTCTTTTTCTTTTTCTTTTTCTTTTTCTTTTTCTTTCTTTTTCTTTTTCTTTCTTTTTCTTTTTTTCTTTTCCTTTTCCTTTTCCTTTTCCTTTTCCTTTTCCTTTTCCTTTTCCTTTTCCTTTTTTTTTTTCCTCCATCCTGTCCTGGCTGTGGCTGGGGGCCATGGGCTCTCCCAACTCACGGGCTGGATTTCCAGGGGACAGGAGCGTGCAGGATGGCCGGCCTGGCCATGCATCCCTTTGCGACAAGGACAGCTGGGGCAGCACATCAAAGGGGCAGTGGCTGCTCCCACCATCCCCATCTCGTGTGGGGCACGCTCCCGGACCCGTGGCACGGGACCACCCATGCCGCCCCGCACATCAATCAGCCCCGGCTGAATCTCGCCACTGGCCACCTCCCTGACCCTGCTATCTCCCTCCTTTTCCCCTGGGATTCAAGTGCAAATACTGGGGGGTGGCAGGTTCTACAGCCCCCAGCACCTCCAGGTTCGCCCTGGCGGATGCCGGATCTCCCTCCGGCTGCGAGACCACGGGTCCTGGCTGATTTACAGCAGGAAACATCGACCCGCAGGCTAACAAATGGCTTGATTTTTTTCCCCTTTTTTTTTTTTTTTTTGGCCTTTTCCCTCCCTCCTGATCAACTCTTGCAATAAAATGACTTTAATTTTTTTGCCCCGGCTTTCTCCCCAATCTATGTCCAAACCGCAATATCAGTTAAAAATATCATCTGTGAAAAGAAAAGGCAAATAAATGAGCACATCAAAGCCAGCTGCCTGGGGCCGTTGGGTTGGGAGCAGAAACAGGGCTAGGCCCTGGGCCCATTATCTTGCTGATATCTAATGCCACCACTTCAGAGTGTGAGAATGGAGCCTTTTTTTTTCGCAGCCGAGCGTACTGGCCCCGCTGGTGTTTGGGAGCACAAAGGCCGCCATCCACCCCGGCTCTCAAGACAGACTGTTGACATATTGCTCTCAGATTTCATTCCTGAAAATCTGGAACTTTACGCCGAACAAATAACATGATCTTTTTCCTTCATCTGGAAAGGATAAAAACAATTGCTGGCACTCGGAGCAGACCGCTCTTTCTTTTCCTCCCTCCTCCCTCCCGGCTTTCCTCGCAAGCCCCGACTCGCTACCCGCAAGTCACAACTCGCATATTTTCATTTGAAAACTTTAAACCACGGGGGGTGAGGGGCGAGAGCGGAGGGGAATGAAAAAGAAGATTAAAAAAAAAAAAAGGATTGCAAGCAGCAGCGATATAACCATGAGCGGCTGGCAGCTCGCGTGCCGCCCCGGCCTCTCGGGCAGTGGCCTGGTTTGAGCGACACAGGACTCATTTCTCTTTCGGTAATTTTACTTTTCACTAAGGTCTCTTCCAATCCTTGGGAAAACTGCACTTTTAGAAGACTCTATTTACTTTATTGCCAGCTATGGTGTGCGGGTTTCAAGGTCTCAGTGTTTCCGAGCTCCCCAGGTGCGGGGACAAGGAGGAGCACTTGCCCCAAGCTGCCAACGGGGTTATTTCATACCATGAACGGCACATTCAATAGAAATGAGAAAGTTTGCTGAGGAGTTCTCTCTCTCTCTCCCTTGATATCTGGGATCCTGAGAACTCCTTGCCCCGGTGCCAGAGCCCTGAGCCCTTCCCTTCCTCCTGAAGCCACAGCGGGGAGTGCACAGCTTCTGGTGATGGAATGGGCTGGGTACAGTCCTTGTCTATTTTATATTGGTACCAGGATCAATAGTGGTTCTCTAGTGTTAAGTATTTAGTCGTATTCTATTAAATCTGTTTATATTTCAGTCCTCCAGTTTCCCTGTTTTCCCTGATTCCCCTTCCCGGGTGGGGAGGGCTCATCGGGGAAAGAATAATTGTCTGAACGACAATAAATTGTTGTGGGTTCCTCAAACCATAACAGGCAGGCACGATGGAGTGAAGCACAAAGAATTTGCTGTTTGGGAGGGACACGGGCAAGGACTGCTCGTTCTCCTTGTGGAAGAGCATTGCTCAGCCCCGCAGCGCATCCCTGCTGTGGGATGGATGGTGCCCCGCTGCACCCTCTGATGGGCATTGCACCTGGGATGGGGATGTGGGCTGTGGACATTTGGGTCCAAGGTGAAGTCTGGTGAGTCCTCCTCAAGCAGCAGGACTCCAGCTGGAACTCACCCTGCGCCCCGTTCTCCTGGGCTGCTCCTTCATGGGTTTTGTTTTCAGCATGGTGCTCTTGGGGACAAGGAGCCGCACCAGCCCCTCCAGCCCTGCTCGGAGGGTGAGCGGTGTGTGCGCTTCCGATACCTCCTGCCCACAGCAGTGGAGATTTTAAGTAGGTTTTATCATAGAATGATAGAATGTGTTGGGTTGGAAGGGACCTCTAAAGGCCATCTAGTCCAACCCCCCTGCAGTCAGCAGGGACATCTTCAACTAGATCAGGTTGCTCAGAGCCTCATCCAGCCTGGCCTTGAATGTCTCCAGGGATGGGGCCTCCACCACCTCTCTGGCCAACCTGGGCCAGGGGATCACCACCCTCAGTGGAAAGAACTTCTTCCTCATGTCTCATCTGAACCCGCCCTGCTCTAGTTTAAAACCATTGCCCCTCGTCCTGTCGCTACATGCCCTTGCCAACAGCCCCTCCCCATCCTTCCTGTAGGCCCCCTTCAGGGACTGGAGAGGGCTCTAAGGTCTCCCCGGACCCTTCTCTTCTCCAGGCTGAACCCCCCCAACTCTCTCAGCCTGTCCCCACAGCAGAGGGGCTCCAGCCCTCGGATCATCCCTGGCCCCGCTACAACAGGTCCATGTCCTTCTTGTGCTGAGGGCTGCAGAGCTGGACGCAGTACTCCAGGTGGGGTCTCACCAGAGCAGAGCAGAGGGGCAGAATCCCCTCTCTGGATCTGCTGGCCACGCTTCTTTTGATGCAGCCCAGGATGCAGTTGGCCTTCTGGGCTGTGAGCGCACATTGTTGGCTCACGTCCAGCTTTTCACCCACCAGTGCCCCCAAGTCCTATATATCATGTCACATTTTGTTTCCTGCAGCCCATGTAAGCACACACACTTTCCACTCTGTGTTTACAAATTCTTTTGAATTAGCCTTTAAAGAGAAGGAAGCGAGTGCCTGGGAGTAAAAAAAAAAAAAAAAAAAATCATCATTATTGTATCATTATTTCTTTTTTGTTTATCATTATTTTATTGATACTGAAGGCCTGTACAGAACAGAACTGTGACAGGTCTCGCTCGGAGCCTGTGCCCCCCCTGCTCTCTTGCTGACCCAGGTGACATTAAAGGAGTTACCCACTTCTGCTCTCCTCTGCTAACGAAATCCTCAAAGGTGCTGACGCGCATCCCTGCTGTAACGAGGCAGATGCCTACAAACGAAGCGCTTGCTGGACCAGTGCCCAGGTGGAAGCGCTTTGAGGGGAGCGAAAGGCCCTAAATGAAGCGCTGGGTGCAGCAATTAGGATCTCTGGAGCTCCCCCTGGCAAGCTCACGCTCGTCTTTCCAGGTCTGAAGAAACCAACTTTGCTCTCTCCGCTGACCACCACGGTGCGGCTCCGTCCCTGGCGGCGCACGGCCTGACCAGCAGCACCGCACCAGCGTTGCCGGTGGACACCAGCCTCCCACCCAGCGGGAGCAAGTGCCATCAACGGTGATGCCCGGTGTTGGAGGTGGCCAGGACTGGGACCGTCTTGCTGACAGTGGCAGAGTCTTCCCCTGGCTCAGGTAATACGTAGATATTACTCATTTTAAAGCAGTGCCAACTGGCTGAGTTATCTGCTGCTCAGAACATGCCCCTTCCCTCTCCTTTCCATGGCAGGAGATTTCCCTGCTGCTCCAGACAGCGCTTGGGGTTGTTTCCCTCTGCCCCAGGTCCACGGGGACTGAGGCCACACGGCCGGCAGGGCCACCGATGGCCACCAGGGCCACATCCAGCCGTGCCGTGCTGGCCACGCGTGCCGAGAGCCCTGGGCTGTGCCGAGAGCAGGGTATGTTTTCTCCATGTACAGGAGATAGGAGAAAATAAATGCGGGGCTTGAATCACAGCCAGGGAGGTTTAGGTTAGCCATGAAGAAATGCTTTTGTGCAATAAGATCCCCAGTCGGTAGCTGGGACAGGCTGCGCAGTCTCCATCGAGGAAGGATTTTTGAGAACGGAGAGGGAGGCGACAGCTCAAGGTTGGTCCTGCCGGGCCGGAGAAGGAGGCATCAGGTATCTGAGGCTTTTTCCAGTCCTAATCTCTGCAGCTCTGGGGTTTTGTGAACCCCTCAGCTGGGTGATGTGCTTATCTGTGGACCAGGAGACCCCACATTTAACAGGCGAGACTTACCTGGGCGGAGTGCCTGGGCCGGCCACGCCACCACTCACAGGACCCACAAAATGGTGGAAAAAGGGTAAACCCCCGCCAAAAAAAGCAGCCCGGTCAGTGATGCCTGCTGTAAATATAGCCCAGAGCACCTGGGGGAGGGCTGAGCAAGGGATTGCCGCTTGGAAGGGTTGGAAATGCAAGAATGCCTTGTGGGCTTGTTTCCTCTGTCATCCCTGAATTACGTTATTCATCTTCTCCCCTGCCCTCCAACTGCGGCTCCCCCTCCAGCCACCCCGCTCCCTGCGTTCCTGCCCCCCCCCGTTCACATCTACAAGAAGATTATGCGAGTGTGGATGGAGAATTAAACGTCACGGCTGTAATTCACACTGAAAAAGGCCTGCGTGAGGCAGACGCGGCGTCCCGTCCTGCCACCCAGCCTCCTGGGCAGCAGCCAGACGTGCCGGGAAGCCGCCGCAGGCGCAGGACATGGGGACACCTGGGGCAGGGAGAATGGGGACTGGTCCCCGGGTATGCTGGGCTGCAGGAAGGGTTACGAGTGAGCCGGCGTGGATCCAGGATGCCAACACAGCTGCCAGCATCAGTCTGGTGACCCATGTGGTGGCCACCGGGGAGACACAGCCCAGGGACCATCTTGGTGTCCCCGCGGTGGGGAGCAGGGAGGAGAGGAAGCCATGGCCAGCTCTGGAGCAATGGTGACTGACGTTCGCTTGCCGGGAATCTGTTGGGGAATATTTTTATCCACTGGGTGTGAGTGTGTTACACGTCAGAGCCATCTGCCACACAGTCATTTTTGAGAGAGCTGGGAAGTACAGGCATGAAAATCTGTGAAAGTGAGTACATTCCTGCGCCCTTCAAAGCTGTGTGTCCCCAAGTCTCCTCCCCGCGGTGTCCGGGGACAGAGCTGGGATGACTTCTTGTCCTGCTGGGGAAGAGACAAGCTCTTGCATTCCCTAAAATGGAGATGAGCTTGAGCTCCGCGCAGCAAGCCCTGTGCACTGCGAGCCGGTTTGGACAGGGGAGGCTGAGTGAAAGCCTTGCAGCAGCTTCCTCGCACACCCAGCCTGTTCCCCCACCCTTGGCTCGTTCCCCCCTGCCCTCTTAGCATCTTTCCGTCGGTTTGCATTGCGTCGGGAAACGCACGTGCAGCACCTGGCACCCTGCCGCTATGGAGCCCGGCTGGCGTCACCCCCCTGCAGAAGGCAACGAGGAGTTCACCCACCCCTTACCCCAGAGCTGAGCAGGAGGTTTCTGTTCGCTGGACGGGGCGAAGGAGCCCTAGGATAAAAATAAGTGGTAAAAATAAATGGAGACATCAGCCCATGCCGAAACACCGGATCTGTTTGCCCTAAAATATCAGGCCGTTGACATTCGAAACCCAGATTCAGAGCTTCATTTTGCAACCCGCAGAATCCCCCCCTGCCCCATCCTCATGACAGATGCCCTGGATTAAACACCCCCCGAATTTGTGGTATTTGGGGTTTTATCAAAGGAGACTGTTTCCACTCGCGCCTCCCTCCTTCTGGCCTGACTGCTCCGCCGCAGGAGAGCGAACGCGCCTGGTTCGGGTTTACAATGAGCCGTCTCCTGCTGCTGAGCTGGAGCTGGGAAGACACGCCTGTCCAGTTCCCTTTCAACACTTTCTAACCTCCTTGTGGCCCAGGCTTTCCTGCCGGAGCGTAGGATTTAATCACCCTTAATGATAGCCAGCCCAAGGACCGCATTCAGCCAGGTTTTCCTAAAGGGCTGCATCTGAAATCTTTATCCGAGTACAACCCCCCAGCAAACTCCCTGACAGATGACTGGAAGCACTGCCGGGCTGTGGCAGGCCTCTGGTCAGGACCAGAATTAAATCGAACCGAAAGTTTAAGCCCTCGTAGGACCCCAGTGGGATTTGCGGATGTAATCGGTGCCGCTGCTGGGCTCGGGGTTCCTCTCATCGGTGCTAGAGGGCTGCCCCGCTCCCCCCAGCCCGAAGTTAAAATCGATCCAGCGAATCCCGCGCAGGTGGGAATTACTTGTATTGATTTTTAGCGTAAGCCGGTACATCGCCGACGCGGTCGATACCAGTAACATTCACGCTGATTTAACCGCACCCCCATGAAAGGGTTGTGCCAATCTAGAGCGGATTCAAAGTGGTTTTAATTAAACCGACGTAACTTTGTTGTGCGGGTGAAGGCTTGGGCCGGCACAGCACCGCCGGGGGTCTGCGCTGGAGAGGAGAGGTAGCAGACCGGGGAAAGGTGAAGAGAAAGCGCGGAGGAGACGGATCTCCTCTGGTTTCTCCTTCCCTACCCTTCCTTCTCGCCAAGAAGCTGGCAGGGCTGCAATTTTTCCGCTGAATGAGATGACGGAAATTTGAAATGCCAAGTTGTGCAAGGCCCGTGGCATATGCTGGCAGAGGCCCGGTGCAGACGCAATGAGGGTGATGTCACCTTGTCCCTGTCTCCCGTGGGCCCGCGCCGCAGACGGCTCTGCCCAGCCCAGGGGTGCCCGTGCCGGCAGTGGGACAAGTTGGGTGTCCCCCCAAATAGGAGAGGAGGCTCACAGCTGGCTTCGTGAGCCGAATCGGCGCCAAAAGCCCTGCAGGCCGCACAGGCTTGGCTTTCTGCCACAGGTAGGGGAGACAGGGACACCAGCCCCAGCATCGGGAGCATCCTGTGCCACCACAGCAAGCCTCGAGGTATCTTCTAGGGCTGGAAAAGAAATGCTGAGTCTGGGGGCAGAAATAACAAATGGGGAGAGAGGAGAGGTTTTTTGGGGGGGAGGGGTGGGAAGTCAGAAGTTTTTGCCCTGAAAAACAACTTCGACATCTTTTTAAAACTAAACCGCAAGTTTTCCCCTCTGCTTTTCTCCGTCTTTTTCTCTTGGGAAAGGGAAAGAAGTGGAGAAGGGGAATCGCTCAAGCGGTTTGGGGTGAGGGGGCTGGGGAGGTTCTGCCAGATGTGAGAAAATGCTGGAGAAGGGGAAAAACTCAGAGAAAAACTTCCTTTTTGAGAGAGGCTACTTTCCCATTCCTTAAAAAAAAAAAAAAAAGAAAAAAAGAAAGAGTTTTCACGAAAAATTTCAGGCAGTCCCATTGTTTTGCTGCAGCCTTTGATTTAACTACTTGATCAAGTATTCGACAAAACCCTCCGTGTTTTTCAGGAGGTTTCTTAAATCCTGCCGAGGTATGGGATTATGAGAAACAACAAATGGCAAGCTGTCTCTAACCCCACAGACTTTCTCACTCTCGTTTTCTCTCTCACTTTGGAATAAAAAATGCAGTGCTCCCTGCTGAGTTCTCTTTAAAATTCACATTGTCTCTTCAAATAAAGGCTGGGAGGGTGAGGTAGTGCTTTGAAAACCAGAACTCAGTCATACATTGCAGGGCCAGATCCTAGAGGATTATTCTCTCTCAGGACACTTTATAACTTCATGAGAACTTCTGGCCTGACTTGTCTCACCAGCTCGGTGTGAGTGGTCCCGGCGGATGGCAGGGTGGCTGAGACCCCTACACCCCTTTCCAGCAGGATGGCTGCGTTTGCCCCTGGAGTCTTTTTAAACCATGCTAAAGCAAATTCCAGCTTTGCCCCCCAGGGATGGCTTTGCCCGTTTCCCATGGTGCAGGCAGGGGATGCTCCCTGCCGGAGGGACAGCCCGGCCGCAGCAGGAGCCTCTCCGTCGCAGCTGGCCCAGGCCGGGCTGTGGTAATGCGGTTTTGCCATTGCTTTTGGTGTAATGCCTCGACCGCAGCAGCCTGCGTTGCCCCAAGGCTGTGGAGAGCTGCCGGCGTCGCCGCTGGGAAGCTCCGAGCTGAACGAGTATCTTGTTCCCACAAGGAGTGCTTGGCGGGGCAGCGTGGCCATGCTTTGCTGTTGCCGTGCTCTCGCCAGGGAAATGAATAGAGTGTCTTTTCCTCCCAAGCCGCCTGGCGTTCCGCTGACAAAAGCTTGAGAGCAAGGGGGTGAAGCTGGCAACTTCCTCTGCCGTTGTCTCAGTCTGTCCTTCCCCAGTGGGGCAACGAGAGAAATGAGTATAATAAAGGAGCAGACTGAACGGTAAACCGCTGCACATTTCTTTCTTTTTTTTTTATTTTTAAAATTATGCCATTACACTGTCATGGGGCAAACTACACTGTGCCGGGACACAGCACCGGGCGCAGGCACACGGGCGCTGCAGCAGGACAGAGCTGCCTGTGCAGCATCTGCTCCATCGGCACATGGACACCGAGACCTCCCCGTGCCAGACCAGGAGGACGGTCTCCTTAAGCAGACCCTGTTGACAGTATAGCTCCATGAAACAATGACAGTGCCTGTCATTTTTGCAGTACTATTTCTGTGGTTTTCAGTAAACAGAAGCAAGCAGCGATTGTTGGACTTAAATCCCTGGTTCAAGGGTTCAGCAGGGCTTGTTGACGTTAAAGCACGTGTCTGGGTGCAGGGCAGGGGTACAAAGGAGGAAGAGTGGCTGGAGCATTTTGGTATCTGTGATTCCAAGGCCTCTGTCCTGCCAAATGCTTGGAAGCAGAGGATCAGTGAAAAAAGCAGTCGGTTTTGACAAGTCTTTCATACACATAGTTCAAACCTGTCACAGCGATGTCAAAATTCATCAGTTTAGCGAACCCATTAAACCTGGAGCGGAGCTGAATCACCCACACCTCCAGTGAAGGAAAAACAACCAGCCCGGCCCCTTCCAACCCCCACCAGGGAATTTCTCCTTCCCTTACGGGGGGGAATATTCGCACGGCAGCGCGGATGCCCAGGCGGGAACTCCTCGCGGCCGGGGGATGCTCAGAGCCGGCTCCGGGCTGGCAGGCGAGGAGTCCCCGGCATGGCGGGGACTGGGTAGCGGGGCAGAGCCGGGGCCGGGGGGACAGAGTCGGGGGCGGTGGGGCAGAGCCGCGGCGGTCCGCGGGGAGGGGGCTCCCGCTCGGGGCCGGGTGGGCAGCAGAGAGGGCGCACGGACGGACGGACGGACGGACGGGCGGGTTGGCTCCGCTCCGCCTCACTGGGCGGGCGGATCCCAGCGCCTGATTTTCCCGGGGGCTGCAGAGGCTTGTCCCAGCCCTGCGCGCTCCTGCTTGGCTGCCGCCTTCCCCGCCTCCCTCCTCCTCCTCCACCTCCTCCTCCTCCTCCACCACCCCATGTGCTTCCTGCCGGGCCAAGTTTGCAGCGCGCCGCCGCACGCCGGGCCAGCGGAGCGGAGCCGCGGCGGAGCGGGACGGACGGCGGCGGGCGCGGCTCCTGCGCGGCGCGGCGGGGCAGGCTCGGCGGAGGGCCCTCTCGCCCGGCCCCGGCGGCCCCTGCCCGCCCGCACCATGCCGCGGCGGCGCGGCTGCCTGCCGCCCCTCCTCTGCACCCTGGCCGCCCTCAGCCTGCCGCTGCTGCTGGCCGCCGAGCCCCGCGCCAAAAGTTGCTCCGAAGTGCGGAGGCTCTACGCCGCTAAGGGCTTCAGCCAGAGCGAAGCGCCCAGCCACGAGATCAGCGGTGAGTCGCGATCGGCGGCGACGCCTTTGTGCGCGGTACCCCCGGCACGGCCACCCGCACCCCCCCCCACCCCCGCCACCCAGCCCCGGCGGGCTGCCCGGCTCGGCTCGGCTCCGTGGGGTCGGCGCGGGGCTTCCCGGGGCTCAGGGCTGGCCCGGCTCGGCTCGGCTCCGTGGGGTCGGCGCGGGGCTTCCCGGGGCTCAGGGCTGCCCGGCTCGGCTCGGCTCCGCGGGGTCGGCGCGGGGCTTCCCGGGGCTCAGGGCTGCCCGGCTCGGCTCGCGTCCCCGGGGGACGGCGCTCCTCGGGGCTCCCCGGGGCTCGGGCTTCCCCGGCTCGCCTCCTCGGGCCTCGGCTCGGTTCGCCTCCCCAGGGGCCGGCGCTCCTCGGGGCTCCCCGGGGCTTGGGGCTCGGCTCGGTTCGCCTCCCCGGGGCTCGACGCTTCCCCCGGCTCGGCCCGGCGGGGCGGCGGGCGGGACCGCGCCTGTTGCCGGCTCCGCTCCCTGCCGGCGGCCGCCCCGTCCCGCCGCGGGTGCCGCTCGCCCGGCGGCCTGCTGGCGGGGACACGGAGAAATGGGTCCTTTTATTTTATTATTTTTTTCCCCCTCTTTTTTTCCCCGCCTTTTCTTCCTTCCACCTTCGTCCCGAGGTACTTGCTCATCCAGGGGACAGGAGTGCTGGCAGCCGGCAGCAGTAGGAAATGGTAGCTAATGTGCTCACACCCAAAACATTTTATTCTTTTTGTTTCATCCTTCATCTCCCTCCCAGGGCCGCTGCTTTTATTTCCCCTTCTGAATGACCTACTGGACCGCATTCTCCGCGGAACAAAGGAAGTGCCTTTTTAGCTGGAATCCTCGGAGACCACCAAGGACTCCAGCTCCTGCACTGCAATTTCGCACTACTTTCAACAATAACAAAAATGCATGACTGAATGGCTCAAAAATGTGGAGTGTTAGAGGCATTCATTTCGGTCTAGGACACTGTCACAACACAGACAGACCCCAAGTAAATACCTTTAGACTGCTAGGATAGAAGCTGAGGGTAATCTTTACCACTGGTGTGCCCTCCAGATATGCATACATTATCCTTTTCACTGACAAAACTAAAATGATTTCAGTCGCTTGCGCTTTTATATTGTCAGACTAATGATATGCGTTTAGCCTACATCTGTTTGAATAAAATTGTGGGCCCGTTTGCTTCTCCGAGAAATATTTTAATGAGAAACGTCTGACTGGTTGCAGTTAAAATACTCTCTCCCCTTCACCCTCCCTGTTCGTAAAATGGTCTCTAATAAATAGGCTTGGATTTGATTTGAGCCCTGCCCTCGTCGGTGTAGGATCGGGACGTGAGTAGGCTTCCTCATACGTCCCGTGTTGGGAAGGTTTGACCTAGTCCCTATTTTATATATCGTTGTTTAAGGTGACTTGGTGATCTTTGGGGGATGCCGGGAGTAGGTCGTGCTGACACCATTTGAGACTCTGAAGCTGTTGTCGGTTTGACCCTGTGCTTTTGAAATCCGGGGTCAGGGAAATGTGATGAGCAAGGTAAGATTATTTGACAAAAGGAGGGCTTTCTGCAGTGGCACGCTGACAGTCTGGGCTGGGTTATGTGGCTGTTCCAGGGGTGCGCGGAGTCCGGCTGGCCTCCCTTGGAAAGCAACAGGTCTGGCAAAGTTACGGTTCAAATGTCATCCTGCTCTGCAGGGTTTTGGAGAGGACGGTAGAAGTCTTGAAGGGAGATGTGTTGTGTACAGCTTTAAAGTGTGGTGAACTTAAAATTAGACCTCAAGTGGGGTGCTGCACCTGCTGCAGTTTCACGTTTCCCCTGCAAATTCGTGTGGTTTCGGCGTGTCTTGTGTTTAGAGGCTCCGGATCCCCTCTCTTGCCACTGGGTCGGCATAGGCAGATGCTAACTGCTTGCCCCGCCACTGGTTTTTAACTTTCTGAGCATGCAGTGTTTCACCTGCCGCTGCCTTTGCCCGAGGAACCGGGTGGGCTGGGACCTCAGTGGGAAACGCTGCCCCTGATAACGCTGGAGGCCTGACACCAAGGCGAAATGTCCACGGTGTGGATTGCGTCGCGAAAAATTGAGTCATTTGCCAAACCTCTGATTCCAGATGGTGTTTGAGGCGATAGCGGTGTGTTTTTGCTCCAGGTGGGTGGGTGAGTTGGGAAGACGGGTGCCTGGGAGCCTGGCTGATGGGTGAGAACAAGATAAATGTGTAGGGGAAAACGCTGGGTGTTTGGACCAGTATCCCATTGGGGGGGTGATGGAAACTTATGATTTCTGCTTGGTAGCACCTCTGCTCGCCAGACCGTGCTGGAGAATGGGTTGGAGAGGATTCAAGGGGCTGTGATGCTGATGGGATAATGTAAGAAACACGGTTGTTGCTGGCATGAACTCAAGCCTGAAGGCCATCAAGTTGTTATGTTTTTGTACTGGTTTGGTGGATCGTGCTTTATTCTTTTACGGAATTGCTCTAGATCACAGCACACAGGCAGAAACTTCCTAGCACCTTTCCAAAAAGGTGTCCTAAAAGGTGTGGCAAATCGGTTTCTGTGAGTGCAGTGATTTCTTTACCTCCCGCCAAAGCAGGGATTACTGGTCCTACGAAACGTTGGCCTCGGATTGTCGAAGTGAAGCAGCCGGGCAGCGTGGGCAGATGTGCCCCTGCAACCGGGCTGCGTGACGGCAAGCCGGACTCATCCTCACTGGGTGGCCACAGCAGTCATTCGGAGTTTAGCAGCATCTCACATTGACTGTTTTGCCACTTTTTTCTGGAGCAGTAGGTGCGTGCAGCTTCTTTTTCTTTCAAGAAAGGGCCCATTCGAGCAATCTTTATACCTGTATCACAGCTGTTTCAGTCACATTAAATGGCTATTGCTTGTCCGTAATTACCTAGGCGTTCAATTTAATGTTTGTTTAGACCAGGTTTAGGATGTAATTAGAATATGCATAAATGGCAGGTTATATCTTGCTGAAGTACATGAGAAGTGCGCAGCTGGTCAACTCGTTGCTTGCTTGCTAAGAGGTGTATAATGTGTGATTTGTAGCGTGGAACATATATAAACATATATAAATTGTTTCCTTTTATGTTAACTTGATGTAAGAGGCATAAATACAGACCACTGCTAGAAATCTGCGTGGCAGCATTTCAGAATTTCATAATTTTCAGTACCCTTTGGTACTGCCTTGTATCCGCGTGATCTTCAGTAGCTCCTGTGCCTACATCCCTGTGATGTCCATGTTGCAAAGCGCATGGCAGTGGCGAGATGCGATCTTGCTGCTGTTGCTGGAGAGATCAGCGTTTCGTAGAGCTGATGCAGATGGCTGTGTTGTGAAACTTTGACTTCTGATAACTTATAGATAGTAGGTGGTGTGGGCAGAGCACCAGCCTTGAAACTGGTTTTAAGATGGCTTTAAAGATTTCCCGAAGAAAGGGCACATCCTGGGAAGGTCTCGGTCCTACAGCCTGTAGCTGCTCACTTTGTTCAAACGCTACCCGGGAAGTGTTGTTCCTTGTGGAACCCACGTGTCTCTGGGTGACGGACCGAAACTCCCTGGGAGTGACCGTCTGAGGGGCAAGGTCTGGAGTGGCTGCGGGACGAAATGCAAAGTGAGCTGGTGTCGGTGGCATCCGGAGACCCACAGTAGGTGGCTGTGATTTAAAAACAAAAAAAACCCCCGATGTTTCTTTCAAGAGGCTCCTTCTCGCCCTGGGTGCTAAACGGATGGAAATTCCTTCCCTTTTCCTGCTAAGTGGAAGAAATAGATGCTTCTTTTCCTGGATTGAAAAGGGGGGAAAAAAAAAACAACCCACAAACCTTGCCTGTTTGTGGAAAGCCTTATCGGTTAACCTGTGAATTTCCTGCAGAAGCGTAATGCTGGCACTGCTGTCCTGGTTTCGTGGTGGCCTGGAGGCAGGCTGGGGTGGCAGATACCCTGTTCGGGAGCACGGAGCGAGCCAGGAGCCTGCCTTTGTGGGGAGCTGGGCACAGGCAGTACTCCCTGTTCACTCTTAGCGAAGCTGCTCGGTGTAGTCTTTGTCTGTATTTAAATGGAATTACTGGAATAGCTGCGTTAATTTGTTGGGAGAGACGGAAAGGAGCTCTTTCTCGATGACGGAGGAAATTGCTTGGCCGTTGATTTTTTTGGACTCGTGGGGTGTTGCCCAAAGTGACTTTGGCAGGGGTGCCCCGACGTCCCGCTGCTCGCTCAGCCCCGGCGTGTTGGCGGTTGTGAGCCGGGTGCTGATGCATCACCCCGGTGTGTCACCCCGCTCCATCAGGAAGGCTGCTTTGTTGACATTGCTGTTTTTATGTACAAAGTTCAGCAAATGTGCTTTTTTTTTCTTGTTTTGTTTTGTTGGGTTTTTTTTGTTTTTCACATGCTTCTCTTCCATGTGGCTTCTTCCAACTGAGAAACGGTTTCTGGATGTCATCCAGGACTCTGTTGCTCGTGCCGTCTGGCACTGCTGAGCCTGTTGCAGTCGGTTTGCACGGGACGGCTCCTGCGCTCCGTAGGGTATGAGAAGTGCCAGACAATACCTCGTCTTCCCCGCCACCCTTTTGAAGGTGCGGAGCTACCTGGCCACCAGCTGGAGCTGTTGGCGATGCCTCCTGGCCAGCGAAGGCAGCGATCCTTGGTGGGCAGGGTGGTTTCTCCTGCCTGGCGCGCAGTAATGGAGCAATTGCCTGACCACCCGTGGGTGGGGAAGTGACCGTCGGAGAACATCCTCGCGGCAAACACAAGTGCTGGCATGGAAAAGTAAATGAGAGAATCGCTTGAAGTATTTTTAGCTCCTTCTAATGTCATTTAGCAACTGGAAACAGCAGGAGGGGGGTAGCCGGCAGCATGCAAGTTGCCCGCAGGCCACCGGCGAGCATCCTGGTGGCTGGCGCTGGTGGCCATGTGGCTCGGCGAGTGTTGGCGAGAGCCAGCAGCGGCCCCCGGCTGACTCAGGGCTCCGGCCGCTGCTCGCCTGGGACTCTGCTTTCTCTCCGTCCGTCTGCAGCGCGGGTTCGTCTGGGCTGCAGCAGCGCGCCGTGTCCTAGCAGCCGGCAGTGCAAAGCATGTGGTTAGCAGCAACTGCTCGCAGTGGTCCGGGCTGAGTGGGAGTATCGTTTTCCTTGGCACACGCTTCATAGAAAGTTCTGTTTTTTCTGCCAGAATAAGCAGTCATTACATTCCATACAATTCATAGTCAAATTATTATCTATTGTTAAAATTGCCTTAATTATCAGATGTTTCCTTAGACATGTAGCTGTTTTTTAAGAGGCTGAATGGAAGTGTGTACATTGTGCGGGAGGCCTGAGCTGCACAATGTTTTCAGGGCTGTTTTGTAGTTTCAGGGAGATTTTCTGTGGCTTTCGTATGTCAACAGACTTTTTATTCTCACTGAAATGGCAGCAGAGCTAGGCCGGCGCGGTGGCGAGGCGCTGGGTTTGCCTGGGTCTCTGCCTCTCCCCTCCACCATGGTATTTATCTTATACCTTTATATTGTATACCTGTGGGGCCGAGCAAAATGGGGCTGAAGCATCCCTGCTGCGTGCGAGCAGGAGGTGCAAGATGGCTCGGGTGGGAGAAGGTCCCAGACAAGCATCTTCTATCATGGTGGCATCTCCCCAGCAGGGCTGGGACCTCTGTCAGGAGGCTGGAAGGTCCCAGGTTAGTCGGGGTGGTGATGTCCATGATCTTAGCCTGCTCTGTGGTGTTGGCCGGTGGCTCGTGCAGACCCCACTGTCCTGGTTGTGTGCTATGGGTGGGTTGCCAACCCCGGAGCCTGCGTGGATGGAGAAGGGCTGCCAGAGCTTCTCGAGAGGTGTTGGATGCGTGGTTCTCCCCTCCCATCCCCTCCACCCATAGCCGTTCCCCCGATGAGCAGAGGGGTGCTCACCACGAGACTTCTATGGATGTGCACGTGTGTGTCGAGTTGCAAGGGCTCAGTCCTTCATATCTCCCTCCTGATCTCCTCCGCAAACCACGGGATGGAGCATCAGAATTGTCCCGTCTGCTCCAAATCCTTTGCCTCCTCCTGGAAAAGGAGCGACCCTCTTGGACTGATTCCTTGCTTTTGTTCTCCCCTTTTTTTTGGGGTGGGGGGGAAGCGCGAGGAAATTCTTGTTAGCCAAAGAGGTCAGGGTGTGCGTCTCCTCCCCGGCGGTTGGGCTGAGAGCGGGCTGCCAGCTCCGGTCTCCGGGGCAATAACCTCCTCGCATTCCTCACATTCCTCCTGCTTTCTCTTTCTTTTGAGATTATGAAGATAACTTCCTTCTCCCATTGCTAAGCAATGTGAGGGCCCGGGAAAACTCTTAAATTTCCCCCTTGCTCCCTAAATTACCTTGTGCGCTCCCAGATGCCCCGTAGCAAACCCCTCTGGTGTCCTGGAAGGGGCAGTTTGCCGGTTGCTGGGATTTGTGCATCTCGGGAAGAAGGATGCTGCTTGTAGTGGTTTTTTTTGGTTTTTTTTGTTTTTTAATTGCCAAGCATTTTAATTAGAAGAGAATGACTTTGTTGTAGCTCATCTTACCTGCTTCCCAGTTTGTTAAAGACTTTCCTTAGTGTTTTTGTGAAACTATTTAGCCTTTGTAGCAGAAATTTCGGGGCATCCGGGGTTTTCTTTGCCCGTGCAGCCCCATGATGGAGGCTGTGGCTGAAGCACCGTGTTTGTTTGGGGTGGGAGGGGGTTGTGGGTGGTGGATTTTCTTCTTCTTTACATCTTTCTGGTCTGGGAAAAACGCTTGGATAAAAGCAGCATGGTGGGAAGAGGGGAGCTGATGAGGAGGCTTTACCTGCATGGGGCTGGTGGCAGCCACGTGGGCTGTCATCGGGGTTTCCCCCCCGGCCCCGTGGCGATGTGGCTGTGGTGGTTTTCTTAGGATGGTGTTTTCTGTTTGCAAATGGGTCTGGCTGGTGCAGGCATCTCTGTTCTGGGTCCCCGATGGTGTCCAGCTCCTGTCCCTGTGGGGCCTGCTGGGCCGGGGAAGGGCTGGTGGCCCTCAGGGGCATCATCACCCCGCTGGCAACACGCAGTGTGTGGAAGGGTGGAGATGGTGCTTAAAAAAGTGTGTGTGTGTGGGGTACCTACTGATGGGATCGCCCTTCCTTAAAAGCCAGACAATGTTGATTTTAACGTGAAATTAGGACTGTGGCGCCTCTTTCCCAGTGTAAAGCATTGCCTGATTTCTTCTCCCTGCCACCCCCCCCGACTCTAGATACACTTTTCTTTTTTGTTCGTCTTTTAAACAACCAACCAGCCAAACAAATCTGTTTGTTTCCAGTCTTTCTGCTCAGATTTTCCGTGGTTTCTGCAGTTGGTGGCTGATGGAGGTGGAAGGTGTGTGAGGTCCCTGCGTGGGACCCCTGGCTGGGGTTGGTGTAGGAAGGTGCGTGGTCAGCAGCGAGGAGCCGCCCTGAGCGCAGGATTTCAAAGGAGTATTTCTCTTAATGTTTCCAATTTAGCAGTTGAGAATTGTCTGGATTTTAAGCAAATTCAGATGGGGGCAAACAATGATGAAATGTTTAAAATATGTTTCAACATTTTTGTGGGAATAGGAACTGTTCTTATACAGGCCAGGCTGCAGCTTTTGGGAGGTGAAAATATGTGGCCCTTACACATTGTCAGCATTGTTGCTGCTTTTTTTCTTTTTTTCTTTTTTTTTTTTTTCTTTTCCCCCTTCTTCTTTTTTTTTTTAAATGCTCGTAGGAAATTGGCTTTGGTAATTGAGTTTCTACAGAACCACAACATCCAATAGCTGTTCCTTTCCAGGGGTCACCCTTAGGTTAGTTTAAGTAATGTGCAGTCGGTTTAACCTCTTGTGGTTTGTAGTGCTATTCTAGAAATTACTGGTGATTTGGGGTGTGTTAGAGCAACAGCTTCACAGGAAAACCCCAAATGTCAGGGTGTCTGGTTTTCAGAGAGCTCTGACCGCTCGCCCTGTGAAAACCGGGCACCTCGCCGTACGTCCCTCGAAGGGACCTGCTCGCATCGGAAAAATGTAGTTAAAGCCTTTACGGCCCAGCCCATTGGCTTTTCCTTTTGAAAGGAGCTGAAATAACCCTTGACGAAGTGTTTACCTGCCTTGACTTAGAACATCCTCCTGCTTGGAGGCACCTTGCAGAACCTGTGCTGGGTGGCATCGCCCCACGCGGCTGGTCCCCCGGGTGGAGGGACAGCAGTGCCCCGCAGCCCCGAATCCGGGGTTTAGGGGATTTGCTGCCAGCGTGGGACCAGCTTTAAGAAATTATGAGCTGGGGCTTTAGCTTGGTAGCATTGACAGTTTGGTATAAAAAGCTCTGTGTTGCAGGCTGTGATGACAGGGGGTGATAAATCACTCTTGGCTGGTGCTACAGGTTCTAATAATGGTGTTTTAAAAAGATTACATGAGTTTTAATACAAACTTTTTTGCTTCTTTGTACTCTCCTCTTTTTAAAGAGCGGAGCCTGTTTTGATTCAGCATTCTTGGAACATAAAGACATGGAGCCAGGATTTTTACTGGGCTGAAATACAGTTGTGTTTTTTTTTTTTTTCCCCCGCTTCTCCTGCAAACACAAGGATCTTGTTGGAGTGTCTACAGCCAGCTGGCTGGCAGTGATTCCTTCCAAGGGAGCTTGCTTGCTTGTTTGTTTGTTTGTTTGCTTTAAAGGTGACTTTGCCCCCTGGAAGATTAAAGAGCGAGCAGTTTCACCCAGCTCCGGTGGGTGCTATTAGAAAGAAATTTGTGATAGGGAGAGACTTTGCATGGTAGCAATAAAGGGGAAAAATTCCCTCCTGCACCCTCCCTGGCTTTCCTTGACCCGTTCCCATGGGAGGGCAGGGCATTTATGTGATCAAAGAAACCAGCACAATTATAAAAGCCTAATGGAAAATAATTCCCTTGCCAGGTGTACGCGTGGGCACCCGTGCGGGCTTTACCTTTGCTCTGAGTAGCACGAGGTGGATTTTATGTTTGCCCATTGGCCAACCTTTGGGTTTCTAAAGCAGGGTGGCCAGCAGTTTTGGGTGCCTGGTGGGATGAGGCGATGAGGCACTGGTGATGCTGCCACCCTGCCAGGGCAGGGGCACCGGGAGCAGGCGGCTGGCAGAAACCCAGCCTGCGGATCAGGGGTTCAGAGGGGTACCACTGGTTTGGTTTGGAGTGGAGGAAAAACAAACAGGCTTCCTCCTGAGTTTTGGCTCGGTTCAGGGACGGAGCTGAGGGTGCCATAGGACCGTATGCTTTTCTTCTCCGTGGGGGGAAAAAATGGCTTTGATAGCGTCTGCTAATGATTCAGCACTGTTTACATAATAATTGTGGTTCGCTTTCATTAGCTCTCATAATGAGATTGCTTTCTTCTAGTGCGATCGCTTGCCGATCGCTTGCCGGTTGGGTTTTACACGTTCCTGCCTCCCTGCTCCCCCAGCACAGCATCGGGCTCGCGCTAAGGGGCTTCGAGCCTGGCCTGGCCTCCCGTCCCCGGCTCCCGGCACAGAGCAAGGGTCACGACGTGTCACTGCAGAGGAGGGGAGGCGCAGGGGGCTGGTATCGGTGGCACAACTTCTGAAAGACCCAGGTGGTGGTTTGGAGCATCGTGGCGGTTTGGAGCATCTTAGCGGAGCTGCGTTTAAATGCGTTTTGGGTGATTTCTCAGCACAGTGCTCACCTTCGTACTAAAACCTCTCGGTTTTAGCTATTTGCAAGGAAGGGAATCCACTGACCTGCTTCCCCTGGGAGGAAGAAGCCAGATCCTTTCGCCTCCGAGATCCACCGTATCAGGAGCACTAATTGTGACGGTCCGTGAGCATCACGGATATTGTCTGTGTGTGTGAAGCTACTGGATTAATTGCTGCAGCCCAACCCTGATACGGTGCTTGTTTACTCCCCATGTCTGAGTAACTGCGAACGGCGGCGTTGCTGTATGACAGGCTGCCAGTGCCTGCCTCCCGCAGCATCCCGAGAGCGCTGAGCTATTAAATAAATCATGTTTGCTGGGAGGGGAATACAATAGCATGAGCGCTACCTTTTGAAAAGGTAAGGTTGGGTGTTGTTTTGTAGCTTGGTTGGGTTTGGTTTTGGGTTTGGTTTTTCTTTTTTTCCTTTTTACCATACTAGCAGGTGTGTTATGGTTCCAGAGCAGCCCTGAGAGTGGAGTCCCAGCATGGCTGACCCTGCGGGGGCAGCGATGCTCCGGAGCAGGATGAGTCCCCACGGGGCGGTGGGCGCTCACCCGGCGGGTGCTGTTGTGAGGGTGGGGGGCTGCCTGCCTGGCTCTGCAGGTGCCGCTTGCTTGCCCCAGGGGATGCACACCCTCTGCCCTTCACCTGCAAGTGACCATTTCTTTATAAATACGCCCCAAACGATTTGCTGCCGGTGGTAGATTCAGGGCTCAGCTACTGGCGGGAGGGCCTGAGCAGAGGATGAGTTGACCACCTTCCCCTTTGCAAAACAGAACTTTTTTTCTGGGGAGGGGGGAGGGTTGGGGAAGGTGGTACCACGTGCCTTCCGCTAATTAACGTGAGTTGATTGGGGCTGGTTGGAGAGCCGTGGCTTGGTGGGTAGAGGAGGCTCAGGGCTGTTTCTGCCCCGTTGAATCCAGTCTGCCGAAGGGACGTGGCGATCTCGGTGGCAGGCACCTAGCTAGCAAAAACTCCGTGTAACTCGGCTCTCCGCTTTATTAAAGGCTCCTTTATACCACTTTTTGCCGTAACCCCCACAAGAACAGCCAACCTTTTCAGCAGTCTGAAACCTCCCTTACCGGGAAGGCTGCGGCACGGGGAGCAGCCTGGCTGGCACGCCGCTGCTGCTCCAAACCGGCCCCCAACCCGCTTTGGGGAGGCAAGCGAGCCAGGATGAGGATGCCCGGAGAGCCTGGCATTCCCAGCCAGCCTTGCTGAAACCGGGGAGCATCCCGCTCGCCAGCCAGCCAGCTCCAATAGGAGACTGAAAATTAGTTGTGGCCAGCAGGGGTTAATTTGTAGGTATCAAAATATGCATAAAAGGTTAAAGGAGACTTCCTTCTTGTCAATGAATTACGGCTTTAAAATATTTGCATTCTTTCCTGAAAGATTTAGGAATAATTATATAGCACTCGGGGGCAAGGCATTGCCAGATAAACTTAACAGCTCTATAATTTGTACTCGAGGCAGGGTTTCCTGTAAATGATAGCTTTGTTTAATTTTACAATACTGCTTCCAAATGTTTGCCGGGTATGAATTGCCAGCTAAACCGGACTTGTGAATCTGGAAGAGTATTTGTTTGTTTATTATTGCAGACAATAAAAGCTGCTGTATTAGGCTAAAACTTGGCATCTCCTGTACAACTTCGAGGCATCCTTCCCCAGGCAGGTTTGGTGCGGCGGGCGGCCGACGAAGGGTGCAAGCAGCTTTCCGGCTTCTCCATACGAAATCCCTGAGCTGCTCTAGGATCTCCTCCGGGCTCTGCCTTTCTTTTTCTGGGGTCGGGAAAGGAACGCTGCAGTCGCAACGCACATACTTTATTTCCATTACTCAAAGCCGGAGTCATGCGTAGTTACAGCCAAAGACACTTCAGCAGCTCTGGGGATAACAAGATAGCTGACAGACCGGAATGCGGATTTATCAGGGGTAAAACCTGGCAAAATTCCTTATTTCTGGTTCTTCTTTTTAAATAGGCCCTTCATGCTCCTGCCGCGTGAGCCCACCGCGAGATTTAACCCCTTGCGTTCTCCCAGCTGGATGCGGGGATGTGCGCTGGGGGGCCGCCTCTGTGTCTTCTGGGATTCAATTGCTCAGTCCCACTTAGTTCCTAGGTGGTGTTTTTAAACTGTGAAGCTCTTCCAAAAATGTTTTCAATGGGGTTTTTATTTTAAAGCGCAGGCCTTTGCACCAGATGTGTGTCTGAGTGACCACAGAATGTAAATTTTACTGTGTGTTGCCTTTGGACTGGCAGTTTGGGAGGCTACCGGGCAGTTAACATAGGAGGATTGTGCCATGAAATCCGCTTCCTTGGGATTTGATTCATATTAATTTCTTTCAGAGCAAATCTCTTTATTGGCTTCAGTTACATTTTGATGTAGAGCTACTTTTCCTCTGCCTTTGTTAGGACCTGGAAATATTTATATTGCTGTGAGAAATAGGTCATCCTTGGCTCTATAGCTTTTCAGTAATATATATGTTTTAATATTCTGAGACATTAAGCCATTTCTTTTTTGGGGAAACAAGTTACAGCAGAAGCAGCGCACTTGGAAGTTAAATAGATGAAGTAAAACCCCTCAATTTACAGGAGCTAGGTTCAGGAGACAAGTTGAGCTGTTCAGTATAAAAGAGTTTCAAGTTAAAATTTAACCTTTCCCCAGTCTTTTGCGAGCAGCTTGTGGTGCAGCAAGACCTGGCCGGTGCCAGCCCCGCGCGGGAGCCTGGGGACAGGGCCGTGACGTGGCTGTCTGTGGGGTGGCTGGATTTGGAGCTGGTGGTTGTGCCTGTGGTTGTGCGTCTCGACCGGTGGGGAACGAAGAGAATTTCACTTTTTATTGGAAAAGGAAAGGATTGCTCAAGGGTTGCAAAACACTTTGTTTTGGAAAAAAAAATGTCATTGTTTGAAAATAGCACGAGAGCAGGATGGGGGGCTGTGCCTAGGCTTGTGGCAGTCTTGAAAATATTCTTCTTACTCGGGGGTGAAGCTTCAGT
The DNA here is from genome assembly GCF_028500815.1 of Rissa tridactyla. NCBI lineage: Eukaryota > Metazoa > Chordata > Aves > Charadriiformes > Laridae > Rissa > Rissa tridactyla. The sequence continues at coordinate 27,616,278 of NC_071474.1, read as the reverse complement.
GTTTGCTTGGACTTTTGTCCCAGGGTGTCTAGGCTGGAAAGCTACACTTCTCCCATCCTCATCCTTTAGTGATGAAGGATGGGAAGCTTTTTTTTTTTTTTTTTTTAAAGGGAGTAGAGTTTAATAAGGAAAGTCTTGACTGGTGGGTGGAAAGGCTGATGGCTGGCTGCACTCAAAGCACCTGAAACCTGGCCCTGGTCAGCACTTGGGCTCTCATGGGAGGGTTTCTGGCTCCTGGTTCTCCTCTCTGTCCTTTTTGCCCTGTCCCTGTGTTTGTCCCTTTGGCTGCGCCCCAGCCACGTGCATTTGAACCAGAGTGGCCCCTCGCTGCTTTGCTGTGGGTGCTTCTCAGGGTGATTCTCGGCCTGTTTTATCCTGGTGCCTCCAGAGGGACAGGTTCATCCCCGGCGTGGGAAGCTGCTGTGCGCACAGCCCAGGTCCCGTGGGGCTGCGGACATCCACTGGAGACACCCGGCCCCTGCGGGAATGCCACCCACAGCAGCCCTTGTCCCAGCCCTGCCAGCGTCGCTTCGTGTCGCGGAATGCCTCCCCGCTGCGGGGACTGCTCCTCTCTCCTCCGGGCTTTTTTTAGCTGCAAACTTTTTATAGAGTGTTTTTGCTTTCAGAGGGTGCCGGGGCCGGCGCAGCAGCGGCTGCGGGGAGGGTGGGAGCCCCTCTCCCTGCTTGGGAAGGACTGACACAACTGGTAAATGCATCCCATCCTTCTAATCAACCGTCCCTTCCCTGGGGCTCACAGCATGCCGGGGGCTGTTTACCTTCCTGCTCGGGGGCTGTTTACCTTCCTGCCGGGGGATTTCGGATGGATTTCGGATGGTACCGCCTGGGAGGTGGATGGCAAAGGTCCTGTTTGCACTCGCACCTCCCCCCAGGTTGCTCCAGGCCACGCTTAAAAGACAAAATAAACCCCTTCGATGCCTGCCAGCAAAAGCTTTGCTGCAACTGTCCCCTGGTATGATAAGGTGCTTTTGGCTGGGCACATTGTTTTTCCACCCTGTTGAAGCTGTTTGCACAAGCCCAGCTGCTGCGCACAACAGGAGACCAAAATTCGAGTCTGGGGGTGGAAAATCTCTGCGATACCTGAGGCTGAGGTCTCCCAAACTTGCTCTTTCCAAAATAAGTAAGAAAACATGACCCTGTGTTGGCAACATGAGCCATCCGGCGTGTGTGATGGGCAGGTATGGGGAAGGAGAGGTGCCGTACTCCCATGCAGAGCGGTGCCAGGAGGGCATGTGCCTGCATGGTGAAACGTGTTTGGAAAGAGGATTGGGAAACCAAAAAGGTGGGCTTGTCCTAAAAGGCTGAAGTGGCCTTCTGTGCCCTCCTGCACGGTTGTCCTCTGCAGCCGCGTTCTTCCTCTGGGACACTGCTGTCCCTCCTGGGAGGATTTTGCTCAAACAAATGTGGCGGCGCAGAAGCTGACTTGCAAATTGTTGAGAAGATGTTGAGATTTATCTATGCTAATGTGAGGAGGAGGAGGAGGAGTGCCCGTGTGAACCTGCTGGCAGACAAGGCCGGTGTCCAGGAAAGCGGGGTATGTAGGGTGTCCTGGAGGGGGGGGAGAAGGAGGAATTTTTAATCTTGTGATACCCTTATCTTACTCCTTTCTCCCCTCTCTCCCACCCCCCTTCTCGCCTCTGCCGGGGTAGGTTAAACTGCTCAGCCTTGCCTTTTCCACAAATGCTGGCAGGCTGCTGGTTCCAGGCCCGGGGAATACACTGGGAGTCTCTGTTCCAGCGGCGGGATGGGTTTTGGGAGGTAGGTCGCGTTTTGCTGGCTGAGCACAGTGCCCCGCTTGTGTGAGCTGGGTGGCTTCAGCAGCAGATGCCCGGCCTGTTAAAAAAGTAACGCTTGGTGGGAGTACCAAGCAAAGGCTTAAAAAACACATTTTTCAGGTAAAAATCTTATTTACAAACTCTGCTGCGGTCTTAGCTCTGAGGTGGTTTGTTTAAGGGGAGATAAAGCTGAGACGTGGGAGGTGTATAGGGGATGGATCAGACTGTTGCCGGTTCTGGGGGGCTGCGCTCATGTCCCAGCACCCCTGCTCCCAAAAAATAGCCCTGTTTGAGGCGGTGGTGACCCTGGCACGGGGCTCTGCCATGGTGGCCTCTCCCGGTGGATGCCCTGCCTGCCGTGCCCGGGTAAGGCAGAGCTGGGGTGGGTGCCTCCTGCTTCTCCAGCCCTGTTTTTCAGGGGGGCTAAAGCCAGGGCTGTGCTTCTTGCTGAGGGGAGGATTTCCACCGGCGTCTTCTCTCTCTCTTCCCTCCCTGGCTCGTAGCTGTGCATGGAGGCCCAATTTCAGGGGCATTTCAAATGTTATACATTGGGGTTTTTGGCACAGGGCTTGCCCCGTCACCCGTTGTGCCACCGACTCGCCTTTCTCTGTGCGATGCTTTGGGCTCAGCCCTCTGCATTTTTGGAGGTTTGTCTTATTTACACAAACAGTTCTCAGAAAGTTCAGCTGAAAAGCAGCTTTTCTTCCTAGGAACAGCCAGGAACCATGAGTATGTGATCTTTGTGTATAAAGTTGCCTTTCTCTGCTTATAAACAGTGGCCCTAGGATGGATGTGCGGTGGACCTGTTTAGATTTAAATCTGACCCACCTCCTTGTTTTCGGTGCTGGCGTCCCCTTTGAGCACCGAGTTCTTTCCTGCCTTTTGCAATAACACGTGGCGTGAGTTTTTTAACCTTTGAAATTGGAAAGCCGTGTCAAACTGTGGTGTCCTGCTGCAGACAGCAGCGTATGATTTTTTTTTAACTATTTTTTTTCCCCCGCACAATATCACAGACACAGATTGCTCACTAATATCCTGTGCAGCCTTTCTTCTCGTGGCCAGGCAAGCCAGAACCCGATAGCCACAGAGAGCCCATCGTGTGTTCCGATAGCCCCTGGTAGCTCTGGGAGCGGGGGAGCTGGGAAGCACACCTGCGTGCCTTGGTCCTCCAGCTGCGATGGAAGAGTTGCTTTGAGCTCAAGTTCTGCTGACCATCCCTCCCAGAACCCCATCATCTGGGCTTGTTTCCCCAACCCTGCTTTGCATCAGATTGACACGAGCTAATTATTTCGGAAACCCCTCTAATTGGCGCCTCTTTCTGGCCCAGCTGAAATTGGGGAATTGTTTCTACAGTCGTGAGCAGAGGGAAAGACATGGGGTGGAGCAGCATCACCCGTGGCCTGCCTTCCCGGGAAGGCTGGTTGGAGGGCAGGGTCGGCCGCATCACTGAGGAAGGAAGAAAAGCATTTGCGTGCTTTCTTGGGCAGGGCTGAAAAATGAGGCATGCCACAAATTTGCTGCTTTGCTGGGTGTTCCTAGCGTGTAGCTGTGTAGTGAGATGTAGTGTGGGTTCCTGCAGATAAACTCAAAATTGAGTTGTGGCTGCGATGCTCCAGAGAAGCATCTCTGGGTCGATGGCAGTGGTTCCTCCAGACTCCTGTTCTGGAGAGCTGCTCTGCACTGCGAGGTTCCTGGCTGAAGGATTGGGCCCTAGACTGGGATGGGCTGTAGGTCTGGCTTGCTGTGGAAAGGACGTTGCCTGTGTCCGGGCTGAGGTGGTCATCTTGCACTGAGCTAAACTGGGGGAACCACTGGGGAGCTGCAGGCGTGGAGCAGCGCGCGTGCGCTGCCTCCCCTTTGGTGCCCAGACGGTCTCCGTGCCGTTATGAAAATGTCTTGTGGAAAACTTGTGGACCTGCTCTTGGGCTGAATTTTATTTTCTAAGCAAATGAGACGTTTTGGTCTTGGATAGAGGTGGGGAGGGGGGGGCGTAAAAACTGCTCCACCACCTTGCAGCCCACCTGCCTTCGGGGAACTGGGAGCCGACGAAGGTTTCTGGCAGAGGAGATGGTTTGTTCTGGCAGGAGCGGCGCAGGGCCGAGCAGGGCAGGGGATAGCATAGCTCTCTTGGACCATCTTAGCTTGTGAGCCCTCTAAAACTTAATTTCCAGGGGTGCCACAGCACCCTGCGTTGATGCCTTCAGAGCACTGCCTGTGTGCGTGCTTTCACGGACCCCTCCAGTCTCCCCGGACTGCAGACCACAAACCGAATATGAAATGCTTCACAAGAGCCAAACTGGCTCGGGGAAAAAAATAAAAAAGCATGGATGCAAAATGCATTTGGAAATCTGGCCTTTTCTGCATCTTCTTCCGGAGTCTCTTAACCTGCTCTAAATTCTGAAGTTATCTGCACGGTTACTGTGCTCGGTGGGCAGGGGGAGGGCTTATTAATGTGGGTTTTCACATGGATAAATGCGGTGGTGAAGTGCTATTGACATATGGAAATGTTGCTGGGTGCTTAGAGAAGAATCAGCTGCTTTGTGATAGCTCTGCACCCCTTCCTTCGTTTGAATATCTTTACGAAACCCAGTTGTAGCAAAGCACGTTGTTTTTAAAAAAAAAAAAAAAACAAACAAGAAAACCCAAACCAACCAAAAAACCCCACGCATATTTCTGTGGCTTAAAAAGAAAAAAAAAAAAGCAGCAACCCCAAAAACACACACACGGCCCCCCCCGCCGTCCTTAGTAAGTTTTGTGCACATCGGAAACAAAGGCATCAGCATTTGCTTGTCAGAGCTAATAAAGTTTGCTTGGATCTTAATTTTTCTGCTTGATTTCACAAAGTAATTGAAACTTCCTTTTTTGCTGCAAGCTCTTTTTTTTTTTTCCTTTTTTTTTTTTTCCTTCTCTTTCCTATTTTTTTTTTTTTTTAAATATTCTTAAAAGAACATCTTTTGGTCAGTGGGTTGATGGAATTTTGCTCAGAAGGCAGGCGCGGTTCAAGTGCACCGAACGAGTGGTCAGTCAAAGCTTATGGGACAAATTACTTGTGTCTGCAAGTTATGCCTCCCTGTTGAAAACCACCAAATAAATCTTGAACTAGAGGTTTTATAGGAGCTTTTGAGCATGTTAAGTGAAGCTTTTGTAATCGCGGTGATCTGATAAAACCTTAAAAACCAGTGTTCCCATAAAGAAAATAGGAGTTCCACTTGAGGTGATAAAACCCACATCTGGTCAGCTCTGCTCGCTACCTCCTGATGACCTGTGAAACAGCGAATAGTCCCCGCGCCGGAGGAGAAACGCCAAACTACCAGTGCCATAGCCTTGCCGTGGAGGGGTCACACCAAAAAAAAAAAAGCTCATTTGGGAGCAAAACCGGCGGCTTTTGAATAAGGAGCATCCTCCAGCTCCCGTTTGCAGTTGCATGACTCTTGGTGTCTCGCCGGCCGCCTCCCGGCCCGCGCAGCACAGGGAGTTCTTAGAGGTTAGGGGTAAGGAGGGGGCCGGGTAATTGAAAGCAAACAAACAGCGAAGACAAAAAAAGAAACATAAAACAGCAAACCCAAAGCCACAAATAGAAAACAGACTTTCCAGATTGATTAGTTCAAATTTGTTTATTTGAAGTCCCAAAAAGTTTGCCTCATCGCTCTTTTGGGGTGTCTCTCAAATTGGGCAATATGTTAACCATGTGTTTTCAGACCAGCTTTTTCCCAAGAAAGACCTTGGGTTTGGGTGTGTTGGTGCTGCCTTAAACTTTAAATTGAAAGGAGCATGGCAGGCTTTAAAGCCTAATTTGTAGGCTTGACATGCAGGTGCTGCTCTTGAGAGAATTACGCTCTGCAAGACTTTTGTTTCGTGGGGGCTTTTCCTTGGGCGCCTTAAAGAGTATGGAGTGTTTTCATGGAATTGCGAAGACATTTACCATTCATTTTTTTTCCACGTCCCTAATGGAAACAGGTTTAGGAATAATGATGCGCTCACCGGCTTTGGGAATCAGTGGAAACCTGGTAAAGCCTGGTTTTATTTTTTGTTTTCGGGGTGTTTTGGACTGGATGGTGCTTCCTACCTTCAGTACCAGACCACTAGAGCAGCTGTAATATACATTTTTTTACAGATTTTGGCTGAAGCACCCCCAAGCCCCCAGACAGACGAATTGCAGCTCCAGCCTATTAACTGTTGGCCATTAATGAGTTGGGTCGAAATGCTTTGATTGTGCCTGAGATTTCGAAGCTGAACCCTTTGCGTGATATTCGTATGGCCAGAATGCCTCCCAAGGACAAGCCCTAACTTCTCAGTGCTGTGGCCGTGCCTCCCCAGGAAGGGGTAGGTCCATTTTGGGTCGTGCTGATACCATCTCCTGCCTTGGTGCTATCAAAGTGGGTGGAAGCTCCCCGCTGTGCCAGCAGCCCGGCTCTGATGTTCTCTCACATCCAGGCGTGTTGTTTATCTTTAACCAAAGCCTTGGATAAACTTCCAAAATAAATGAATGTAGTAGTCCAACTCGGTCTGCTGTGGTGGAGGTTTTTTGGAGTGACTCAAATGTTATAAATATGAAAGTAGCTAGACTTCAAACGCCTCCTTTGGACAGAGTTTTCATAGTTGTCTCCTAAAGCAGCAAAGGGCAATGTTTACTTGAAGAAACTCTTTATTTTTTCCCCCCCCTATTTCTCCCCCTCCCCCTTTCTCTTTTCATCTGCACCCTTCGTTCACATCTTGCCTTCCTGATTAAGAACTAATCAGTGAAGATAGATTAGTCCAGGAGCGGTGCAGCCCTTGGGAGCCGTGCAGCTCCGGCGGGTCAGGAGCCGGGAGGCACCACGGGGTCACCGTCACCGTCGCGGCTGAGCCGCGCTCCAGTGCGCGGAGGAATGCGGTAACAGGATTTAAAGGAAACGTACAGAACTAACGAGGATTAAGGCTAATTGTCTGCCCCTGTTCCTGCGAGGGGCAGCAGGATGTAGCCAGGCAGGGAGCGACCCTGGGTTGCGAGGGGAGAGTCTGGTGGTTAGGGGCTGTTTGCGGAGGACTTGGGGAGGTCGGGTTGGTTTAGTTGCTGGATGGAGAAATGGAAAATATTGGATTGGAAAGGAAAAAATTAAAATGAAAAAAAAAAAAGTTGAGGTCTTCCTTAAAGACTTTCAAGGCTCTTGGAGCAAATATTTCTGCAGTTGGTGGGAAACATCCTACAAGCGAGTGACTCTTGCCGTGCCTGGGCTCTGTTTTTGCTGGCGTTGCACAACTGTCACTTTGTGGGGGACCTGGTGTCCCCCACCTGCTGAACACTTGTCCTGGGGCTGGGCTCAGCCTGGTAGGAGGCCTCTTACTGAAGGACTTGGCCTGCCCGTGAGGTTGTTTTGAGGAACGGTGCGTTTTGCAGACCTTGCCTCCCCTTGCAGGTCGGTCTGGTTCCTTGGGTCTGGTTACTGCATATGTCTCAGCTTGAATAAGGGGGGATTTGGGCCTCAGGGTTGGTCCTCAGCAGGCCAGAGTGGCCTGAAACACTGGCTGGGGCTAACCATCCATTGAGTGGGACCTGAGGGAGCCGGGCAGCCATATTGAAAGAGTTTATCACTTTGTATTTCCGTGCTCTGGGGAGTCATAGAATCATTTTGGTTGGAAGAGATCTTTAAGATCATCAGGTCCAACCGTTAACGTAGCACTGCCAAGCCCACCACTAACCCATGTCCCTCAGCACCGCGTCTACACGACTTTTAAATCCCTCCAGGGATGGTGACTCCACCACTTCCCTGGGCAGCCTGTTCCAATGCTTGACAACCCTTTCAGTGAAGAAATGTTTCCTAATATCCATCCTAAACCTCCCCTGGCACAATGTGGGGCCAGTTCCTCTTGTCCCATGGCCAGTTCCTTGGGAAAAGAGACTGACCCCTGCTGGCTACCCCCTCCTTTCAGGGAGTTGCAGAGAGTGAGAAGGTCTCCCCTCAGCCCCCTTTTCTCCAGGCTGAACACCCCCAGCTCCCTCAGCCGCTCCTCACAAGACTTATGCTCCAGACCCCTCACCAGCTCCGTTGCCCTTCTCTGGACACGCTCCAGCCCCTCAGTGTCTTTCCTGTGGTGAGGGGCCCAAAACTGGACACGGCGCTCGAGGTGAGGCCTCACCAGTGCAGAGTACAGGGGGACCATCGCTGCCCCAGTCCTGCTGGCCACGCTGTTCCTGACACAGGCCAGGATGTTGTTGGCCTTCTTGGCCACCTGGGCACACTGTCTGGAAGAAAGTGAAGTTTGCATGTGGCCCAGCTGGAGGGTGGAGGGACGATGCCCTTGGGTGCCGTGGGTACCAGCAGGACCCCCCAGGCTGGCAGCATCCCAGTGAGGGCAGATGGGGCGCAGACATGGCTCCGGCCAGGCATGTTGTGCTGCGGGGTGAAAACTGGTCTCTTCTAAACCAGGCCTGGAAACAGCATTGCACCCGATTGCTCTCAGCTGAACGCTGGCGTCAGATGCTTCTCAGCCTGGCGAACCCTCGTTCGGTGGCTTGGTGGTGGCAGCGGGGTCTGCCTGGCGGGGTCGTGGGGCAGCACTCGCCTGTGGCTCTTGGCAGGTGCGGGTGGGCAACCTGCCCAAGCGAAATTGTGCTTCCTTGGCCCTCGGGTTTTGGCCGTTTCTGATAGCAGTCCGAAGCTGGCAGTTTTCCGCTTTGCGAGGCGCCTTTGGGGCCGGCGGGGAGGTGCCTGACTCAGCTGGTAGATTATAGCTGGACTTTACTACACCTGAACCCTTCAACCCTTCCATCTCTCTTTTTGTTTATAGTTTCAATTACCAGAAGTCGTAACTCCTGCCCCAAAACACACTCAAGCCAGTGAGACTTGTGCAAATTGAGAAGACAGAGTGTTGCTCCTCGGTGCGGAGCTTTGGCTTGCTTCTGCTCCCCGCCCTGAGCGGGGTCCCCGGGGCTCCGGGGCACAGGGTGGCCGGTGGCATGCGGGGAGGAAGGAGATTAAGGAATCAGTGCTCCGGTCCAAAGTCCGGGCAGCCTTTGGAGGGTGGGAAGTAAGCCCTGCCCTTGGCAGCTGTGTGGAGCAAGGGACTGTGCCCTTGTTTCCAAGAAGGCCAGTGGCGTCCTGGGGTGCATCAAGAAGAGCGTGGCCAGCAGGTGGAGGGAGGTCATCCTCCCCCTCTGCTCTGCCCTGGGGAGGCCACATCTGGAGTGCTGTGTCCAGTGCTGGGCTCCCCGGTTCCAGAAGGACAGGGAACTGCTGGAGAGGGGACAGCAAAGGGCTACTAAGATGCTGAGGGGGCTGGAACACCTCTCTCATGGAGAAAGGCTGAGGGATTTGGGTCTTGAAGAGTCCCAGTCTGGAAAAAGAGTCTGGAAAAAAGAGGGCTGAGGGGGGATCTTATCAACGCTTATAAATACGGAAAGGGTGGGTGTCAGGAGGGTGGGGCCAGGCTCTTTTCGGTGGTGCCCAGCGACAGGACAAGACGTAACGGGCACAAACTTGACCATGGGAAGTTCCACCTCAACATGAGGAGGAACTTTTTTCCTGTGAGGGTGGCAGAGCCCTGGCACAGGCTGCCCGGAGAGGTGGTGGAGTCTCCGTCTCTGGAGACATTCCAAACCCGCCTGGAGGCGTTCCTGTGCCACCTGCTGTGGGTGACCCTGCTCTGGCAGGGGGTTGGACTGGATCGTCTCCAGAGGTCCCTTCCAACCCTACCAGTCTGTGACTTGTGTGGATTTTGCTGTCAAAGCAAGGGGAGCAGAGGTAGACCTCCTGTCTGTGTCACTGAGGACTTTTGGGTGGCCCTGGCTGGTACTGGCTCTCCACTGAGCCCTTCCTGCCCAAAGCCACCCAAGGCAGTGTGAAGGAGTGCATCTTTATGGGTGAAAACCATCACCCTGCTAGTCCAGATATTTGGCTATTTGTACGCTGCCCTTCTGTGTAGTTGTTTGCAGCTCGGTGGTTTGGTTTGTTGTTTTTTTTTTTTTCCCCTTTTCCTTCCCTTCTGTGTAAAGTTGGTCTCAGAATTGCAGCAGGTTCCTCAGTGCCTATTTTGGATCCAGCAATAGAGAATTAATCTTCCTGGAGGTTAATCAACATCTCTCTTGCATTCCAATTTATAGATTAGATTATTGTTTATATAAAGCCCGGGATATTTTTTTTAATTTTATTTTAAGTCAAAAACAGGAAATTGTGGCTGAATTTCACGAGCTTTGTTTCTTATTTGAGGAATTAAAAACATCTTTAGGTTTTTGGGGTGGTTTTAAAATTTTTGCTTGGGTCATAGCTGCCAGCTCACATGCCCTTAGTACTTTTATTCCTGTTGGTGTGCTTTTAACCCGTGGAAACGGTAGCTCCCCTTTGTGTGATGGTGCATGCTTTTGGGGTTTTTTTGGTTCTGCAAGCAGGAAAACTTCACTTCTGGCGATGTCAGAAAGGTGGGATGTTCAGAGGGGCTGACGGCACAGGACAGTGGTCCTTGCCTTCAAATGGGCTGGTGGCACCATCTGGGAGAGCCGTGGTCTCTCAACTGGGGCGATCTCTATCAGTCAGTGCCTCCACAACCCCATGAACACCTTCGTTTGTGCTTTTTTTTTTTTTTTTTTTTTTGTCGTTTGTTTGGGGTTTTTTTTCCCCAAATAAAGCACGATCCCCCAGAATCACTAGGGCGGTACAACCTCAAAACGTTGCTGAAGCTTTCGAGGGTCATCTACTGTCAGCTGTGGGACTTGCCAGCAGATGACCCATCTGCTGGCACGAATAGGTAAGCCTGGGTGCGTCTCATAAGAAACTACTGTGGAGCTCTGAAACATGGTTTTGTGCACTGAGGCTGGAATCAGCCGTGTTTGAAAAGGTGGTGGCGGGGGAAAAATTAAATAAAATTACTGGAAAAGTGGTTCCCAGCAGCATACTCCTGCTTCTCCTGCCTGGCTGCGTGCGGTGCCGGGCATCATCCCGGGAGGTGCCTGGCGGAGGGTCTGGGGACCACAGAGGGAGAAGGGCTGGAACTGGAGGGGCGGGGGGAAATGTTCTGAAGAAGGAAAAAATATTCCATTTCGAATGGCAGTGTTTGTGGCGGAATCCGTTTTGGTTAAAAGCTGCTTTTTTGGCAAATAGCCTAAAGCTTTATGGAAAAAAAAAAACAACAAACAGGCAGTTTTTTTGGCTTTGTTTTGTCTTCTTAATGGGGGATTTGAGGAAAAAATACAAAGTCTCACAAGGAAAGTAACTGTCTCCCAGCCAGATCTCTTCTATTTGTTGTTCCTTGTGCCTGAGGCTTCAGTTATTCCGTGTATTTGCTGTTCCCGATGGATTCTCTTTTTGGTTTTTGTTTGGTTTTGGTTTTTTGTGGTTTTTTTTTTTGGGGGGGGTGTTGGGGTTTTTGTTTGTTTCTTTGTGTTTTGGGTTTTTCTTTTAATTGCATGAAACGATACTCAGTGGTTTTTTGGGGGTTATTACCCTGTAAAATCTGCTGGACAATTTCTGTTGAATTCTGAAGTCCGACCACTGGCTGGTTTTTTTGATAGGCTTTATCACAGCTGTTTTACTTTTACCTTCCTGTGTACCCAGAATTACTGACTGCAAGTTTGGGGTTTTTTAGATGTTCTTTGCTGGCTGGTAGAGGGATGGGGGACAGGGTCACTGCCCATTTCAGCCGTCCTGGAGACGGGTCTCTTGTGCACCTTGTGTATCCGTCCTCCCCGCCGGAGAAGTGGAAAAAACCAAAGATAATTTTCAGCATAACTTGCCCGTTGTGTAACACCTCTCGCTCAGGGCACGTAGGCAGAGACACATTATGAAAACTATTTCATGCCTAAAGAATTCGGTGATAATAAAGAGAATTTGCATTTCCTAAGTTCTTGCTCAGCGATGTCAAGTAGGGGTTTTTGGTTTTGGTTTTGTTTTGTTTTTTTTAATTAAGAAACAACTCTTGGTTTTCATTGAAGGTTTCTGCCTTAGCTAGAGCCAGGGAGAATCCTCTAGTTAACCAGAGCTATTTTACTCTCCAGGCTTGCTTAAATAGTAAGTTTAATTATGTAGTATTCTTTTTTTTTTTTTTTATCCCCCTTTGCCTTATTTGTATATTCAGGTCTTTGTGTGGTTTCTCTCTCTTTTGATGTTTGCAGAAATGCATTATCTTCATCTGGCTGGTTTGTGTTTGGTGTGCCACTAATTGACTCAATATCCTGTTTGTTGGAATGAAAGCGCGCTCTATCATGGCATATTTTTCCAGGGTGTAAAACCTCGCAGTATTTGGGCCACCCTGTCGGGAAGGAAATTGTTGGTTGTGCTGTGGAAATGAAGCGGCAATGGTATTTTTCCTCAGGTGAGCAGGGTTTTAACTTGAAATGAGCTCTTAATACCCTGCTGAAGGTGAGATCCTGCATCCTTCTCCTTTGGATGTTACCTGCGAAGGGCACAGTTGTGGGCTCAGATGTGCTGCAGAGCGTTTTTGGGGTTGGGTCTTGGGGACCTCCACCTGAACCTCTCCATTGCCCCAACCTCAACGGGAGAGCCGGGCAGGAGGGGACTTCGGTTGACTGATGACCATTCTGTGGGGTGCTGTGGAGAGCAGAGGAAGGTCTTTGTCTCTTGTTTGGGGCTGAAGAACTGCATTAGGAGACTGGGAAGGGCTCTCTTGCTCTGCCCCCATCGCAGGGGGATGTCCCAAAATCCCTCTGGTTGGCCTCGATGGGCAGCGTTTGCCCAGACTTGGGCCTTCAGGGACCTGGCTCTGTCATCGGCTGGAAGAGGAGCTGTGCGGTAGTAATTTGGGCTTGGACGGATGGAAGGCAAGAGCCCTCTTTGTGTCCTAAGTTGCTCTTTCCAGTAGAAAATTAAGGTTCCTAATGTGCGTTTGGCTTAATGTACACACACGGATATAAATCCCTCTTGTTCTCTTTGGTCCCTGACCCTCTTGGCAGTAAATTTGGGAACCCGAAGCTGTCAACAAAGCAAAATGGAAAAATAGAAGCCAGACAGACCTCAGTTGTGTACGATATTTTAAGTAACTGTCGGTACGCACTATGGAAATAATTAGGATTATTTGTTGTGTTGAAGGGAGGTATGTCACTGAGGTATTGTGTGCACCGGCATTCCCCGCGCCTGCAAGATGGATTAGCAGCTGAGTTAACAGATGCAATAAAGCTCGACTGAAAATAGTTCACTGTTGTTAAGCGTAGGTGAAAGGGCTTTGGTTTGGGTATCAAAGAGTGTATTTTGACTGCTTGACAAGTTTGCAAGGGGGAAAAAAAAAATCATTTCAATATTATAAGCTTTCTCTGTGAGTCTGGGGAATTTTTCTGTGCCATTAGAGTAATCAGCAAAAAAACTAAAATGCACATTGATTAATAACCTAAGTGGAAGCGCGGGGGAAACAAGTGGCTTTAACATTAATAAGGCAAATAAACCATTTATATAAAATGGTTGCTAATTGAGTGGGATGTTAAATATGCTGTATACTGGCACATGCTGCCAAATTGTGGTACTTCCGTAACCCTACCAGTCAGCTTTGGGAGCCGACTGCGTGTGAGAATGTCTTCTGGCTTAAAAACTTCCAGGTGGGTGGGAAAAAAGGGGGTGCAGGGGCAGACGAGCATCCATTGATGGTGGAATCCAGGACTAGGGTTCCTGTGGCTGTGACAGGGCTGGCATCCGCGTGCCCGGCTGGAGGGCGATGCGGGTTGTGGACCTCCATGGCAAGGACCTTGGTTTGTGTATGTGGGGGACTCTCTTTTGGTGCTTTTTGGGTTTGAGATCCCAGTAAGAATTGCAAATGTTTTAAGGAGGGAAGGCTGACTCTGCTTGCGTGGCGGTGGCATTTAGGATGGGAAATGATTTGTATTGGAAATGGGGTATGTCATTTTGGGTCTGATGGTGGTAGATGGAAGAAGGAGGTTGCACAAAGCACGTCCCCTGGAAGCGTGAAGTTGAAATAGTGGTTTGGGCTGGAAATAGCGCCGTGTGCTCGGGGGCATCACAGGAGGCACAGCTTCAGGTGTCCCAACCCGGTTTGACCCACTCGGACCAGAGGGTACCAGCAGCGCTGGGTACCTGCATCGCTCGCAGCGTGAGAGCTTGGAAACTTCCAACTCTGGTGCCCTTTGTGGACACGTCGCCTTCCGTAGCAGGGCCTCGGTGCTGGTTAACATCTCTTCCTTACTGCCACGCCACTGTCTCCACAGCAGGAGAGTCAGTAAAATAAAAACCAAGTCCCACAGCAGCAGAGCTTCAAAGCAAGCGGTGAAGAGTGACCGCCCAGCAGAAAAGGAATACTCTGGTAAAAGCCATCGACCAAAAATTCCTGCTTATACCGGGCAAAAAACATGTTTTCAAGCAGCGTGCGTGTGTGAAGCCGTGGGAGGAGGCAGAAGGATCCCTTCCCCCCGCCCCCCCCCTTCTCTTTGGTGTTTGCAGCTTAGTGTCATTTCACCTGGAAATGTTTACACGCCAAGACACTCTCTGCATTTCTGCCATGCTCTTCCGTAGCAAATACCTAAAAGCCGCGGAAGCAGTGGTTAGGGTGACCCAGCCTTGCCTTTGGGGCAGGGGCTGTTGGGGCTGTGGGATGTGTGGCAGTGCCGACAGCAGCTGTGGATCACGGCAGCACTGTTGCAGATGGACGAGAGCTCGCGGGCTGTTCCTGGTGGGGCACTGAGCATCCCCGGCTCATTCTGTACCCCAGAAAACTGGGCAGGTTTTGGTATTGTGGGCAGAATTAAAGGTGATCGGGTTGGGTGGAGGGTTCGGTAGTCTTGTCTGTCTCGATGACTCCGCCGGAGTCGATCACAAGCTCATGCTTTTCTTTCTTCTTCTCACCCCTTGTTAATGCGGGGCCGGAGCAGCGGAGCTGTGCTCAGGGGTGATGCTAGTGTTTCTTGTCATCTTTGTTGGGGGTTTGTAAAGCCTCGGTAGCATGTCAATTATATATGATGGGTGGAAGCCTAATATTCTGTGATAATTAGAAGGCAAGTCTAGTGTGAAATCGGATTAGAGCCCGGCATTACAGTCTAGGATTCCTTTGGAAGTTTGTTCGGAGGAAGTCATAAAACTCTTTTAAAGACGCCACAGGCCGATGTGTGCTAGAGGGAAGGGGCAGAGCACGAGGCCGAAATGGTGGTCCCGCTTGCCAGTCCCCCAGCAGTGTTAGCCTCCTGCTTCTCCACTGGCCCAGCTTACCCCAGCCCATTTTCCCATATGGAAGCCAAGTCCAACAGTAACATCTCAGACCATAAACTGCTTTTGGCTTGTTTATCGAGCCGCGATGAAGGGCTAGATTGTGTTCGGGAGTGTTTTAAAGAAACAACACACCCCTCCGCCTCCCAGAAACCACTCCTGAAAGTTCAGCTAGTTTTGCAGCTAGATACTCTTAAAGTATGAACGTGTTCAAGGCGAGGAGAAGCAGGCTGGGAAGGCATGTTAGACATCCAGAAACAACATTTTGAAAAGGTCTTGGAAAATTGTTCGGTGGAGGGAACTGCTTTTCAAGATCACAGAGCCCCTGAGTTCGCACTGCACACTTACTCATTCGATGAAAACTTGTTTTCCGACACATTGCAAAATAGTTACTCGATTTGGAAGAAACTCCGTGTACCTGGAGTCTGCTAAATGTGGCGTTTCTGTAATGGCTTAAATCATAAGTTTGCAAGATTACCTTTCTGAGCACGTTTCCTTGGATGTACACATGGTAACACCGTGTACCGTTGTGTTTCTATCTTTAAACCGCCACCTCCGTCCCCAGAGGTGTGCTGTTACCTAGCCAAGGAGCAAGCTTCTCTTTGTAATTTTGGTCCGTCATTCTCTCTCTGTATTCACATGTAATATAAAATAGAGGAAAAAGTCTTGCTGCGGTGGGCCATGGGAAAGATCCGCTGCAAATCCACAACGAGTTGCAGCGATGGTGTGCATATGCGGTAGATATTTGGAGTCTCTCTCTGCTACTTAAGCTCTTTGCCACGCAGCCCCCGAGGTGATGATTGCGCACCCTGCCAAACAATTCAATAAAAAGCCGAACTTGAAAGGAAGCTGTGGCAGAGTTATATTTTTTTGCTGTGCTCACATGGTGATAAATTACAAAAGCTGCCGAGTCTTTACACTGAACAGTAGATGAAGAGTTGCCTTCTATGGGCATTGTTTGATGAGTTTTAACTTGGGAAATAATTATTGCCGAATGTGTCCTCGACAGTGAGCTCACACCATGAGTGTTCTTTACATAATATACATAAACATTAGATCTCTATTTAAGTGGGCCTAAATAATCATGTTTTTTGCACCTTTTCCTTTGAGGAGTTCACTGCCGGTTGGAAAGTGAAGAGCGTTGTCTTTGGTCTTGGCTCTGGGTCAGTGTTTTCGGTGGCCGTAACTGGTCTGTGCTCACGTGGACCACTGGCGGCGGTGGCTGCTTTCTAGGCTTCATCGTTTTCGTTCCCCGGCATGCCATGGTTGTAGCACTCTCATGTTTTGAAGCTGTTCTCCAGTGCCGCCGTGCCTCGAGGGGTCTGCTCGTGGAGGCGTAAGTGGGTCCCACCACTGCAGCCACTCACCCGAGGGGCGCACGATGGATCCTTCACCAGGGCAGGCGGTGGGACGGTGGAATGCTGAGTTGCTCTCCCTGCAAACTCAGGCGTGGGATGAGTCCTGTGGACGGATGCTGAGCAGATTGGCTCTGCTAGCTGATTTAAAATGAGATTTCTCGCAAACCGTGTCAGTGCTCTTTGCTTTGCTCAAGCGAGGATATATTCTCAGGGATGCGAAGATGCTAAGGACAACCCTCCCCATGGGAAAACTGGGGCCCCGGTGAATTCCGGTGACTTTCCGTTGGTATCTCCTACTGCGTTGTAAGAATACTGCAAGAAAAGCAGCCTACAGCCCTAAACTTTGTTGTTTTTTAACAGTGGGGTAACACAGTGCATCCTCCTACCATCAGCACTGAGTAGCCAGAGCTCCTCAGCTCCAGACAGAGCTAATTCTTGATCACAAGCCAAGACCACATAGTGCTGACATGACTGAGAAAGAAATATCTTCCATAATTAGATTGCTTGGTCATTCATTTTTGAATGTCTGAGTTGTGTTTTGGAGCGTAATTTCTTAACGATCAACCAAATGGGATCTGTGCAAGCTTGATTTACTGGCAGTAGTGTTCTCCTTTCCTCGGCTTTGCACGTGTGTCCCGGGGAGGCACCGTGCAAATCTGGGACGAGGGGGATCACAGAAAAATGATTTTGCTTTGTAACCTCAGGTGGGATGGTAACTTTAGTTTAACAGTATAAATAGATATAAAACTGCTACTTGTATTGGTGAAATACATCGGGCTTTTGGGTTATTTTAATCATAAATAAATTGGAGTTGTTAAAACTACTGTTTTAGGGATCCCAGGGCATCTGTGACAACTTCAGAAGTGTCGGCAAAGTGTAACTAGGAATAGAAATCCTGCTATCGGTAGGTTTGCGTTTGCCAAGTAGGGTAGAGGTTTACCCCTCCGAAACAAAAGAATGGGAAGTATGTAAGTCATGACCCCCAAAGGCAGGCATGCGTCACGGAAACGGTACTGAAACCATGAAGTGCATTTCAGGTGAAATATTCCCGATGTACTCCCCCTTCATAATAAGAAATTTAGCAAAAACCCAACCCTGTTTCAAGACTTTTGAAATTAAATTAATTTGACACCGCAAAACTAGCCGTTGCTCTAGCTGTAATTATTGCTGCGCTGCTGTTTATTTGTTTCCCATTGTGTCAAAGAGCCTTGGTCCTGCATTGGAGCTGGAACAAAGAGATTCAAAGTGAAATGACGCAGCGGCGCTTGGGCACTCGCTTTTTTTTTTAATGCGGGCTAGTAAGGCAGGCTCATAGAGGAGTCCCCAGGTGTGCTGCGGGATGGATTTGGTGGGCACGATCCGAAAATCCTAGGTGTGCGTCTTCCTCTCTTTTAAACAACTTGCCAAGCTAAATGGAGCTGCATCCTCCGGTGCTGCACCCCTTAATGCTGTGTATTCACCGCTGGGGATGCTCCCCTGAAACAGAAGGAAATAGAGTCCATGAAAGAAAAATATATCTAGAAGGAGACAGCGAGTTTTTTCTGTGTTTTCTGAAGGCTGTGTCTAAGCGGTGCTGCTTCCCGTAACAGACTTTGAGCTTTCCATAATTCAAGAGGAGCGGACGGTCTTGTGCCATAAATTAGCTGTGGCAGAATTATCTGCTGGTCAAGGTCTCTCTGTAACGCCAGGGAAAACAAACAAACCCTGTAGCGCAACAGGAAGATAGATTTAGGAGGAGAGGTTCTTAAGAATTATGTATAAAGAGATATAAAAATATTTGCATCGTATTTTAAAATGGTCTTTAAGTGTCTGAAAGGAGAGGTACTAACATTTGTGGGCTAGAAAGTCATGCAAAGCGGTAATAGCTGGGCAAGTGGCGTTGGTAGGAGATTTTGCAGAAGGCTTTGTTTTGCACCATGCGAAAACTGCTCTTGTTTCTCTAAGAGCACATTTGATGCTCGGCGAGCAGGTAGGATGGCTCGTCAGTAAGCGAACAGTTGCGGAGAGGTGGTTTTCTGCGCAAGGGGCTGGCAGGTCCTTTGCAGCTCTCGCTGCGAGTCTCTGAACCTCGGTTGGTGGTTGGAGGTGGCTGGTGACTTCCAGGCTAGGGAAGAGCCTTCCCTTCTCCATCTGCTTACTCCGGGTGAAGGATAAGGTTTGGCAGCGTGGTGTGAAATGGGAGGGAAGGCAGCAGCTTACACGTAGGCTGTGTCTTTTAAAATACCATCTGACTTGGAAGGATGAGTTTTCTCATCCCAACCGCTTGTTTTGATCGTATCGTCTTCAGCATTGACAAAAATTTGCACAATTCACCCAAGTTCGAACCGCTTCAGTGTTGGCCCCGCCTGCCTGTGGTGGTGCGGCGTTGTGGGACCCGTCAGAGGAGCTGGAGCTGAGCATTGCTACACCAAGAGTTTGCCTTGCCCACAAAACTTGACAGCAGCATTTTACTGGGGGTGCTAGAAGAGGGCAGCTTCGTCCCGCACTGCAGCAAGATGCTCTGAAAGCAAATTATGTGGGGCCAGATCCCATGCTCCGGTTGTCTATGAGCTTTTGAAATGGGAATATGGTATATACGGAAGCACTTCATGATTCCTCTGACGAAGCCAGCTTGAGCCAGATGACTCGTAGGAGAGAATTATCTTTAGGGTCACGGAAGAAAAATCTGGAGAATTCAAACAAAAACAAACACCCAGTTTCACCCAGGATGGTGCCAGAAAACTGTAAAATTAGAAAATTAGGAGCTGGGAAATACAAAGCTTTTTCATGAGCTGCTGCATAAAACAAGTATCTTTTAATATCGGTGATAACTGTGTTTCTGAGAGACATTACTTCTCCTATGATAACTGGAGGTGAAGAAAAAAGGATTTATCTGTACTGAAAGGACCATTGCTGTTGATGCCGTGCTGTGTATTAAGTGAATGAATTGGAAGTAAGTAAAATACTCAGCAAAAACTTTATGGAAGATACCATAGCATATACAGGTCAATTTGCTGGTTCTTCAAATTATACTGTGCCAGATGAGTATCTGTTTATTCCATTTATTAACTGAATGAGAGGACACTTCTTAATGTTCTTGCGGAAAGACGGCGTGTGGTATTTACATGCGTTGCTATGAAGTTCCTCTACAGCATCAGGTTTTGGTGTGCCTGGTCCAGTGCTCACAGCGAGGGGGTTCTCCTCAGGAGGGGATGGTGCTGCGGGTCCTCACACCCCCTGCCTCGCAAACCAACCTCTTCGCCCTTGCATGGAGAATCCTTTTAACTGGGGATATTTTCCTCTCTGCTTTTCAGGTGACCACTTGAAAGTCTGCTCGCAAGGCTACACGTGCTGCTCTCAAGAGATGGAGGAGAAGTACAGTCAGCAGAGTAAACACGACTTTAGAAACGCCGTCATAGAGCTTAGCAATCACCTACAAACCATGTTTAGTTCCAGATACAAGAAGTTTGATGGTAAGTGCAGAGACCTTGAACTTGCTCTCCTTGGGATAAAATGTAAAAAAAATCCCCATCCTGTTCTCTGTGCAGTTGCTCTGCTCTGCCTCCTGCTTTGATGGGGGAGTTCATGACTTGTGGCTCAGAGGGCAAAGCATGCTGTGTTTTGCAATCCCGTGAGAGAGGAATATTTGCTGATTATGGCTGCTTGTTTCCCGAAGGGAGAGATCTTTCGTTCTGATTAATCTTTTGAAAAACCATTTTGCTTTTAATGTAAGATTGCAGTTAGTTTAGTTGGTACATCCCCGCAGCACGTGTCACTGTAACGTGCACATCTTGCAGCCCCGATCCACAAAAATGCTGATCTTTCCCAGCGTGTTGTGAACCAACAGGATTTGAATCCATCTCCCTTAGCTTTTGGGGCTAAGCAGATAAATGGAGAGCTGGTTTCGTGCGGAGGCCGAGGGTTCAAGTGTGATGCAGGCTCAGAAGCAAAATGAACCAACTCTCAGCTGAGTTCCCATCGCTGGAATGACAGTGGCGACTGCTGGCTGATAGGCAAACGACTGCTCTCGGCATTGCCCTGGGATCCACAGTGTTGTCCCATCTGGGTCTCCGTAGGGCACGCCTGCCCCATGGGAGCTGCAGGGAGAAGGTCCCTCCATAGGCACACCCCCTTCCAGTGTTGCCCACCTGGCAGCCAGGTGCCTCTCTTTTGATATCACCTTGGTACATCCCTCTTGCAAACAGCTGAGGCCGATGCCCGGGCATCGGGTGCAGCACCCACCGCAGGTCTGAGCACCATTTCCTGGTTCGGCTGCCAAGCTCTTGGTCGTGGCAGGTCCCACGGTGCTCTGCAGGTGCCTCAGGGCTCCCGGTCCTGGGCATCCCCAGGAGGAAGGAGCAGGGCATCAGACTCCTATCTGGGTTGTCCTTGTTGGCTGGGGGAATGAGGTGACACCCAGCTGCATATGGAAATATCTGAAGAGGCAGGTGGACTGGGTTGCTGAGACTGTTGTTATGCTTGTCCGTCATCATTGCCGTCTGGTAGCAGTGGTTCCACTGCACAGCTCCTCTGGACTGTTTTCTCCCTTGTTTGGTCATTGGTTCGACATGGGATTTTCTGCTGATATCCCAAAGTCTGTGCCTTGAACTTCCCAGGGGCCTCCTCTACACTACTGCAGCAGGTAGCAGCCCCTTTCTTTCAAAAGGGATTGGCACTCGGGTGAGCGAAAAAGTCCCTGAGTATGAAATTGCAGTGAGTCAAAGCGGAATTACGCAGTCGTCTTGATAGCATCTAAATCTGCTAGCTAAATATTTCCCTCTTAACCTCTGTTGTCTCTACCTGCTGGTACACCAAAGAGGTGATAGAGAGAGAACCAAAGTGTCTAGACTTGCAAGCTTATTAAATGCAGAACAAGGCACTTAATGAAATCCAGCCTACAGATAAGCCCTTTCAAAGAGACCAGAGGAAAGGCATCTGCTTCACCTTAAATGAACGACGAGGCTTTTTGAAATGCTGCACTGAAAACAAAGAGCGTGCGGGGTTCACTGTGTTAGCATGCCTGATGTGGTGCGGGCGTATAGTTAGGTGTGCCGGCCCCTTTGTAGGGTGAGAGACGGCTGCAGGACGGCCGGGTGACATTAAGCGAAGCTGAGCTGGATACCTGTCAAAGCACGAGGCTTCAAAATGGGTGAATTTGGAATGGGTGAAGTCCTTTGGTAGGAAGCCCTGCATGAGCTGGTTTGTTGGTGCTGCATGGTTCTTCCGTCAGCCCCTCGCAGCGTGCCCTGTGCCCGTCTCATCCTGATCTTAGCCCTGGGAATCCTTGGCAGGCAAATCTGGAAGGGGATGTTGGAAGCTGGGTTTGCTGTGCCCAGCCTGTCCCTGGAGGGCGTTTCTCTGCCCTGTACGAAACTAATGAAGGAGAATAAGCAGCCTCCTCAGCTTGTCCCAAAGCCTAATGGCTCTGTCTTTGAGCGTTTGCTAATATCAGATCTCAATCTTCGTTTGCTGCAGACAGAGCTGATTTAGGGATTTTTTTTTTTAATCTTACCTGGGGTGGAAGCAGAGATGAACTGATTACTATCCTCCGTCATTTACCTCTTGGAAGACTTTTAATTACGACTGCTTCTCTCCCTTCAGCCCAGCCACCTGGAGGCTGAAGGCATCCCTTCAGCAGCATTCTTGCCGGTGGCTGGGGCAGGTTGAAGAGTCTCCCCTCTGAGCTCCTCAGACTCTTCTGCAAAAATTCTGGAATGCTGTGCCCTGGACTGCAGTGGTAACTGTGTTTAAGAGCCTGCTGTTGGGTGATCGGCTGCTTGTGGTGTGGTGTTGCCTTCCTTTGGACCTGGTGCTTGGTCATCAGGTCAACTGTGGTCAGTTCTGCCTTGCTCTTTTGAGTTCTTCTTGTCCAACGTAATTTTTCCCGCACTTTTTGATGTAATGTGCCCAAACTACAGGAAGAAGAAAGGATCAAGACCCATATATTTGTCCTGACCTCTAGGGATGAGATTGGAAAAGCACGTGATCGCTTCCAGAGATCTTCCTTTGCCTGGGCCCATGATCCGATTTGAGTGTTCGCAGCTCGTTAGCGCAGCCTCATTGCTAGTAGCTAAATCCATTCCAAGGAAAACAAAGCTGACAGCAAAGGAGCTGTGCACCTTCCTCTGTTTAACAGGGAATCCTCTGTGCTACAGCTGTGCAGAGGGACTCAGCCGGCCATTGCAGAGGCCGAATTCCCTTCACTTTGCTGGTCTCCCAGCCGGTGGGACAGATGTCCCTCGTGCAGGGTCACACATCCCCGTGCTGCCCAAGGCCACTCTGGGATGCAGCTCAAGCAGCAAACCGTGTCCTCCAGCAATTTGGAGTTCTTTGTTGTTGGTTCCCTGGCTGCTAATCTCTCAGCCTTGACATTCAGGTCAGAGAGGAGAGGCAGACCCGTGCTGCTGCCTCCGTTATGTGCTTGACCTTTCCAGCAGTTGCCTCCGCAAAAGGACAGTCGAAGCGGCGGCACGTCCATTGGATGGGGGCTGTGATGCCCCGTGGCTCTTGCAGCGTTGCCATCAGCTGTTGCCGGAGCGCTGTGTGCCGTTGGAACTCTTGCCAGAATTGCTCTGATCTGACACCAAAGCCATACAGAAATGGATTATCTCCTCTTAATCGGGAGCATGGAACAAGCTGCTGATTATCTGTCCCCAGAGGGCTGACCAGAAGTCATTTCGGCTTCTAATGCGTAATGCGACAGTGTCAGATCCTCCTGTGCGTGTTCGGTTTGCAGACGCTGGGAGGAGACTGGAGCTTTGGAGTCCCATATCTTATTTATCCTGTCTAAATATTTGCTTACAGTACAGCTATGTATAGGAGAGCTGGGACTCTTTAGCCTGGAGAAGAGAAGGCCGAGGGGAGACCTTATTAACGTTTACAAGTATCTAAAGGGTGGGTTTAAGGAGGGTGGAGCCATACTGTTTTCAGTGGTGCCCAGTAACAGGACGAGGGGTAATGGGCACGAGCTGGAACATAGGAAGTTCTGATCAAATATGAGGAAAAACTTCTTTATGGTGAGGGTGACAGAGCACTGGAACAGGCTGCCCAGGGAGGTTGTGGAGTCCCTTCTCTGGAGACTTTCAAGACCCACCTGGATGCAGTCCTGAGTGATGTGCTCTGGGCAATCCTGCTTTAGCAGGGGAGTTGGACTAGATGATCTCTAGAGGTCCCTTCCAGCTCTGAAATTCTGTGATTCCGTATGCTCCAGAGGGTCTCTCCTGGTGTAATTTAACCCACTAGCCCAATCCCAGTGTAGCAGTAAGGTATATATCTCCAGCAGTAAGGGAAGTGCTTTTTTAATAAAATAAAAAATCCTTCGGGACTTGTGACATTCCCTGTTGCTAGGTGTTTTCAAGGTGAGGATGTGTTGGTTTTTCTGGCATACGTGATCTCAGATATATTTATGGGCTTCATTGAGAAATTTGTGGGTGAGATCCTCTGGCCGTGTAAGCGTCTCTCTCCGTGACAGTGGCAGCCCTGGGAAAGCCACCAAGCTGTGTGACTGCCGTGACATCTCACGCCACAGAAGCAGCTATAACAGTCAGGGCTTTAAACGTGTGTCGCCATTCCACACGCTCCCCCCCCACCCCCTTTTTTTTTTTCTTATTTTTAAATCTCCTTTGCCTTGTCTCATCTTCACCACTTAGTGCCCTCCCCTTCCCTCTCCCAGGGATTAATAACATTAATAGGATTAATGGTGACATTAAGACTGCGTAAACGCTCCGTCCCATTTATTAAACTCAAACTTTCACCTCTTTTGCCCTTCGAGGCTGAAGTTTTCCACGCCGGGGTCTGTGCTAGCCAAGCAGTGCTCTGGGGAAATGGCTCAGCTGTTCTGTGGATCTGGAGTGGGGACAGGACATAGCGCATAACTCTTCTGCAGCGTTTCCGCTATTCTGTTGCTTCCTAGATAAGATGTTCTTAGGTTTTTTTTCTTATTGAAGGCACCTCCTGAATCTCTCGGAGGACATAACTGCTGTGCCAGGCCTTTTCCGGGGGGAGAAATGATGTTTTACAGGGGGGTTGCAGAGTGAGTGGGGAGGGCTGAGCCTCTGGCAGGCGCCTGCTTCTCCTGGCCCTGCGTTTCACAAATGCTTTTGCTGTTGTGCTTAAACCAAGTCTTGTCCCTTTCTTCTGCTCACTCTGGATTTTGAGGAGGCAAGCACACTTCTGCAAGCCTTGTCATACAGGAATGCCATGTATGAACAGGAGGTGGTCTGTCCCCAGCCGGGCTGACAGTACGTTTGGCATTCCAAGTTTCCAAGCGGCAAGGATTTGTACTAAATGGTACGGCCTGAGCCAGTGTCTGGCTCTATCTATTAAATGCTGAGAGCCCCATTTCCAGTCTACTCCCCCAGACTTTTCCATTAGCGTTTAAGATAAAACAAATACAACAGTGTAAAACAAAACCCCTTTGGGACAATGAGAAGAAAGAAACCAAGCCCCAGCAGCATCCCCGAGACCGTGGTGCGCCCCCACCTTCCCTGTGCGGAGACCGGGCAGAGCGGCCGGGGAGGGACGCCTGTGCCTGGGCTCTGGGTTTGTGTCGGGCAGAGCAGCCACAGCTGTAAATCGTGATCATCCCACGCATCCTTCAGTCATACCAGGGTGCCCTTGATCATCCAGCATGAGCTTTGTGTTACTGCTGGGTGCACAAATACCGATTTACTTCTGGTAACGGATTTGTGGCTGAGTCCGAGTAACTAGTCAGATGGAGCATTGGCCAAATACCTTCCAAACTCTGCTAAAACTGTTGAAAAAGCCCACTTGTAATCTTATCTGGCACAATGAAATCTAAATTAAGAAATAACCCTTAGTTTCCAGCTGCTGTCTCCAGGTAGGATTTAGGTGTGGACATGTGGCTGGGAAGTATTAATAGCTGGGATCGAGACAGGATGAATGAGGGGAAGCTTTTGGTGGTTTCATCTCCGCTGCTCCGGGCATTGCAGAGGCAAAGGGTGAAAGACGAGCCCGCAGGTGCCCAGCCCACCGCTCCTATAGTTAGAATTTGGCAGGCCATCGGGGCGCTCCGCCTTACCGAAATAACTGCCCTTTGGGGACCTTCATCTCCTCTTAACTCTTTTATCGGAAACTACCTGCAAGAGCAGAGACCCAGGGCCTCATCCTGCTCCTGCGCCAGGGTCCCCCGTGCCTGTAGCCCCCAGGACCACAGGGTTAGCCCTGGCTGCTGGGATGTTGGTCACTGCGGGTGTTGTGGCACAGCAGGAGGGCTGAGAGTGGTGGGGGCCCTTTGCTGGTTGCTGTGCTGGAGTTGTTTGTGCTTCTGAATAGATCTGCGTGGTGGAGAGAGCTCTACCATTACAACCCATCTTCTGGTGAGCGCGCTGATGATGACGGCATCGTTAACATGGAAACAATACAGTGGTTTTGCCTATCTGCTCCCACTCGTGTCGAGATGAAGGCACAGGCTCATTCTTCCCTCTCCAGAAAGGGACAGCACCAAACCTCGAACCAACCAGGGCAGAAAACGGTGGGAAGGTCCCTCGCGTTTTGCAGAAGCAGCAGTTGCCTTCTGCTGAGAGCCAGGCCTTGCTTTCGGACCTGTGCTTCCCCGGGGTAGGGATGGAGTGATTGAGGAGAAGCAGGAGGGAGCAACCACCAACACACTTCCTTTAGAAAAGCCCACTTGTGGGCTTTTGTTTGCGCTTTCCCCCTCGCTGCAGCAGTACTGAAACAAATTGTCTGCTGTCTGTGCCATGGAAGCTTGTTTATTCTTTGTTTTCTTTTAACTGGCTCCTCTCCATCTGGAGATTTTTAAGGAGGTACAAAAGCCACTGTGATTTTTAGGCTTGTTTGTTGGCAAGGGTGACGCTCGTCTGACGGTAGCGGGACCAGACCTCTGTTTTGGGAGGCTCAGAAAGATCCTGGGGTCAAGTTGTCTCAGAAGGAGATCTCAAAGTGGGGGAGGCTCCTGCCCCACGTGTGTGTTGGGGGAGATGGGGGAAGAAGATGAGCTTTTGTAACTGTGCAAAGACTTCAGCAATGGGGCAAGCCGCCTTCTCTACAGGCTCGGAGGGATCAAAGAGTCCTCTGGTGTCTTGGGTCCAAGCAGTTCTGCTGTCAAGATTACAGGTAAACTGCTCTTACGCTTTTGATTTTTTTATTATTTTTTTTTTTTTCCTAAAAGCGCAGATATGGGCAGCACACTTTATACTTGGCTACAGGAAATGTGCCCGGTGCTCTCTGGTTACTAATTGCTGTCAGCCAGTCAATGAGCTATTGTTTGTCTGTTTAAAATTAACTCTCTCTTCCTCCTTCCTATGTGCAGCCTTGGGTTGCTCGTGGAGCCCTGGGAGCTGCTGCTGTGGATGCTGGTGGAGCTGATGGCATTTTGGGGTCTTGTGGTGGGCTTAGGGGTGTGATATTCCACCGGTGCAGAGCTGGAGTTATTCTGTTAGCGTTAAATGTACTGTCACGTCTTAGTGTCCAGCCGTTGGCATGCTGGATGGACAATGAAGAGAGGCGGCCCTCACAGGAATAGATCTCGAGGCAAACGTAATGAGATGAGGGGAACTGAGGTAACGGGAACAAGAAAGCCATCCCTGTCCTTCAACAGCACGGATCCTCCTCAAGCTCTGCAACAGCAGTCGTAGGAAGGGAGGCTTGGAAAAATACGTATGTGTGAAATACCTTCGCGAGCGTCCCAGAAAGCTCCTCGGAATGGGAGGGTATGCAGCAGGCAACCTGAAGGAACTGGCTTTCAGATTTTGTGGGTGATGTTTGCTGTTTGGGGTGGGCAGTTGGTGTGCTGGTACCGGATGGACCTGGGTCAGCAGGCTAAAGCAGCTGAGAAATAATAGATGAGCTTGAGGAGTGGGGGCAGTGAACGTTAGCCATGGGAGGAGAGTGGAGGGAAGCACGAGCAAACGGAGGGAAGAGAAGAAGCAGCAGCGAGGGAGGTGTGTTGGGGAAGACTGCCATTGAGTCATGGCCACGAGGAGGAGGAGGAGGATGGAAGAGCTGGGGATGAGGGATCTGCTGCCTGGGGAGGAAGCAGTGTGGGAGCAGCGGGAGAGACCCACTATAGCTGACCCAGTATGGGACGTGTGAGCAGTGATGGGCCCTGGAAATGGAAGGAGGAGGCTGCAAAGGCTGGGCTCATCCTGCTGTGTGGGATGTGGCGGAGCAGGATGGACCAAGAGGGTCCAAGGGCATTTCGGCTGTCGCTGCTTTCCTAATTCATGTTACGTGCAGCGGGATGCGATGTGATGAATTGAATTGCAGACGGTGATCTCCATACTGTTTTTTTCCCCCCCGCTTCCTTTGTTGCTTCTTATTCCTTTAAGGAGCTCGGTCTCAGTGTGATGGTGGTGTGTCCTTCCCTGCTCTTCTGGGCTCCTACCAGCCCTGGGGGGCAGATGAAGATTATGTTCTCAGGCCCTCGAGAAACAAGAAGTTACAGAAATCCTGGGGTTTGGTGGTTGTTTTGTCTCCTCTGAGGCTGGAGCCCAATTGCTGTCACTGGCTTGAAACCTTTCACAAATAAAGTTTGGGGAGATGATGTTGTCCCTCTCAGCTCTCCAAGGTTCACATGTCAGGGCTGTTGCTGTGACACTGGCATGATTTAAGCCTGTACTTCTTCAAACTCTGCAGAAGAGTTCTTCCCATGTCAGTAAGTGCTAACACATGTTTGCAAACAGGACAGAGGAACAGCTTGTGGATTTGCCCTGCCCTTCCTGAGTTCATATTCCATAAACGTGTTAACACTATGTATTCATCGGTTTCTCAACACTTCTGGAAAAATGTTGTTAAGCTATGGTTTGTTTTTCCCTGGTGGAAATTACAAATACGGTATATGCAATAAAGGAAGTGAAGGTATATTAAAAATAATGAGGCACATTTAAAAAAAAAAAAAGTCTCTTTCCTTTGGAGTAGGTGGCATGGCTACGGATGGCTGCGCCTTCGAGGTGAAAAGAGCTGTGAGACATTCGTCTCTTCTTATTTTTTTTTCCTCCAAATTCCTTTTATCTGTCTGGATTGAATTTTGCTTCGCATGGTAGGAGCAGCTGCAGGGTGGAGTTTGCATCCACAGATGCACCTCGGCGAAGGCGCTGGGACGGTGCCGGCACCGGAGCCTTCGGGGCCACGGCTCGGGCAAGAGCGTCCGTCTGGGAATCCATCTCGCTGTTGCGGGCGTTTTATGAGTAAACCATTTTCTGAGAAAATGTAATTAATCTCTTTGTGGCAGTCTTCTCCTGACACACTAGAAAGCATAATTGTCTACACAGACAAGCAAATTAAAGGTTTCGGTAAGACAGACGGTCCTTAATTAATCATAATCTGGACAACATATTAAGAGTATACCCGAAAAGCTGGGTGGCAAATTATCTGAAACTAATTAATTGTGCCCATAAAAATTCAGCATGTTTCCTCTGCAAGCTTGAGCCTGGTTTTATTTATTTTTTAAGGTGTGTTGAGTAATTACGTGTCTACCTGGTGTCTGTTTGCATTGTTAATTTGGAAACCTCAAGGAGAATAAGGCCAGTTGAAAACGCAGCTCTGAACGAAGCAAACCTGGTGCATGGGAAAATGTAGCATGTCTGGTGGCCTTTGGGAGCAGAAGGGCGCATGGTAGCCCTGCTCTGCTTTTGGAAGGACACCAGCACACCTGGACATGGCCAACGGATGGGCATCTGGAGAGCACATTGGCTCAACAGCCTTGCGGAGCTCTTGGATAAGACCCTCTGCCTTTTTTTGCACCGCAGTTAAGGTTTTCTCTGCTCTAAAAAAAGCTGTGGATTCTTGGTGCTGAGCCCTGGGTTGCTCATGGTTTGAGTCTTTGCAGATGCTGGAAGAGGAGCAAGTGGGGTGCCGTTGAGCTGTACTTCATTGTTCTCTGAAATAAATGCGTTTCGTTCCTGAAGATCAGGAAATTAAAGGCAAAACTGAGCACTCAACGGTGGTCGGCTATGGGTTCAGCGCTGACGTCTCCCTTCCTAGGCCGTGGCTGGAGGGGCAGAGGACACTGGTGCCAGCAGTGGTAGGAGGCATCTCAGGCCAGGCAGTTCTGCTGCTTCTTTTGTCACCAGCGTTTTAGGGAAATGCCAAACCTGCCTGTGGGTGAAGAGCAATGTGCCCCTTTGACGTGTTTATCTAATTTCTAGGAGCTGCCTTTGATTTAGGTAGCACCGTGCCCCACAGCAGCAGGCTCTCCTCATCCAAAGCCCCCTCATATGAAAACCCCACTCGTAATATGTCTGAAAATGTTTGCACGAGGAATAGGAAAATGTTGCATCTCTTTTTACTTGAGGAAAGGATATTTTCAGGTGAGACTTAGGAATCCAAGATCAAAAATAATCCGGGGCACAAAAATCCAAGGAAGGGGATATATGGCCTGGAGGTGAGATTTGCCCTGCACCTCGCGGTGGGTGGGGTGATTTGTGTTTCTTCAAGTACCTCGTGCATCCGCAATTGAGAGAAAGGAAAAGTTGTGGATTACTCTGGCGGTGGGAACTGATGTCATGTGGAATCTCCTCAGGGAGGTGCGGTGCCCTCCTGTGCTGGGTTCCTGGCAGGGCCGGTCTGCCCTCAAGCTACAAACAGGTAATACATCTCATTACCTGAAAAAAAAGGATATTGCCAGGTAACTATGGTTATGTTTCCCACTGTGCTGTTTTATAGGAAGGGTTTGTTCAAAAGCGGAGTTTTCTTTGTTGTTGTTGTTGTTTCCAGGACTCTTATTGCAGAAATACCAGATATGTCACATCCAGTCTTTTTTAACTGTTTCAAGACGTCTCTAGGCTTTCCCTGAACGTTGGGCATTGAAATTCTTCACTGAAATTCAAACGTGTTAAAAGAATAAACAGAGCCCAGAGCTGTAGGTTGCCTGACTGCAGATTACTGCATTTTCTATCTCTAAGTTAATTGCATTGGAAATGCCATCTTCCTTTGAGCATCAAAGTTGGGAGCATCCACAGAATTTATTTGGCAATCCGGGCGAATTTTAAACTTTCTTCTTAGGGTTGGGAAAGGTTTTGTGGCTCTGGTCCTGCTGGACTGCGCTCTATGGATGGCAGCGCTGGTACCTTCACCCCTGCTCGTGTCCCTCCTGCGCATCACCCCAAGCGAGAAGATGGCTTTGCATCAGCAGGATGTAGCCGAGATGGGTTGAAGCAGTAAAATGTGGACTTGCTCCCATTTCTTGGACCAGAGCCGGTTGAGCCAAGTTAGCCCAGTGCCTTGTCCGTCCTTTCCGTGTAGCCCAGACATCTCTCCACGTTCTTCTGCTCTCAGCCGGGAGAACCAGGGAGACCTTCACAAGCCACGTGCAGCTCCCACGGGTCAGTTTGTGAAGCCCTTCCCGGCGCTGTGTGTGTTGCTTGCGCCTGTTTGTCGACAGAGGGGCCAGCCCTTGTCCTGGGAGTTTAAACAAGATAACCGGGAGGAAAAAGAGAGCCTGCCATCCCTCCGGATAGCGGCGTCTCGGAGAGCACTGGCGAAGTATGATTTGTCGGCTGTGAAAAATGTTTGCGTTTGACAGCTTTTCACGGGAAGGCTGTCAGAGTGATAATTTAATGAGTACAGATTGCTTGCACCACAGCTGTAAAACGTGCTTTTTACAGTGCTGTAAAATAAGCAGCCGAGGCCTTTGTGTGTTTGCTTTGTTTGAGAACAAGTCAACTTCGAATACAAATGAAGGGTGGTCATTTATTTTACCCAGCAAACAGTCAAGACGTAAGAGAGGAACCTGCCATTTTTCTTCTTGTTGGTGGCAAGGTTAATGCTGGGTTACGTTGGTGTTTGCTAATCAGCTTGTTTCTGTGAAGGGGAGAATTAATATCTAATTAGATGTAGGGAGTTACTAGTCAGATTAGCATTTAAGTCATAAAAAGGACTTTTGGGCTTTCTTCTCTTCGTTGCAGACATCTATGCCTGTGGTTTGTGCAGAAAAAGCTTAACATTCCTTCCTGTGCCCGGGCTGGTTTCTCGATGGGGAGACAGAAACTGAGGATGCAGGTGTGCGGTATGCGGACACCTGGAGTAAAACCGAGCTCTGTATCTCACTTCATGCCTGCTGCTGACTGAGTTAGGAGTGCCGGGCATCGCATAGAGGAAGATGTTGCCGTGCAGGTCCCCCTGCTGGCTCCATCACTGCTTGTTGGCCCCCCTCAGTGTCCCTCCTCCCCACCTCACCCCCACCTCCAGGAGCTTCCAGGTGCCAGCGAGGCCACCCATGGGCCAAGCCACCGGCACCGGTCACCGGGACATCCCATCGGCGCGGTTCAGGGATGCAGGGGAGTGCTGGTGGGGAGGCTGTGTGGGACGTGGGGCAGGAGGGGAGGTGCTGGCTCTGGCCTCCCTTCTTGTTTGGAAAGGGGCACTTGAGAAGGGGTGTTTGTTGGCTGAGAAGACACCGGCTGGTGCCTGAGCAGGGACAATGGCTTTGCACCTGTGTGGTGCCTCCTGCAGCAGTGCTGTGCTGGGGTTTTGGAAGTGGTTTTGGTGGGAAGTTCTCGTTTCCTTTATTTACCTTCCTTTTGGGCAAGGAAAAGCTGCTGGCTGGAAGACTGCAGGTGCACAGGTATTTGCTGCTAATTAGGTTGCCTTTTTCTTTCCCCAGGATAATTAATGAACATACCTGGTTCTAGCCCACATGAAAAAAATGCTAAGAGATGAAGTGCTCTAAAGCCTGGATACGGTTTATTCAACTTCCACTTTGGAGTGTAACCAATAAAATGAGTCTGGGCAGGAGAATGAATTGGTTACGCTAGTATGGATGTATTACTTGAGATAACTTTCCTGGCTTAAAGCATTGCTTCGGGTTCCTTTAGACTGGTGGTTGGAAGTGTTTAGTAGATTTCCCATCAATATCATTTCAAAATCGAATTCTTTTTGAAGAGTTTGCTGATGCGTCTGCCAGCTCTTGTGCCTGGCACAAAAGTATTTAAGTGCACAACTTATTTGGTGATGCTAAAAGGTCTGAGCAAAGGAAGGAAGTGACCCTTCAAAATGATGAAGTGAATTAGAAATTAATATACACCAAGCTAATCTCTATAGTATAAACTCAACAGAAAAAAAATCTTCCTGGAGAGGAAATGCCAGTCATGGGAACAAAAGTGGAGGTTCCTGCTGATATTGGACAGAGGACGTGTCGGGTGTTTGAAATCAATCTCTTCTTCCCTGGATCATTTCTCATGTGCTCCTAAGAGGCTGCATTATATACAGCCATGTCAGGCCCCGAGCCCCATGACTTTGTTCGTCAGGAACTCGAGGAATGTTTCAGTTTTTCCAGAAAATGTTTTCTGTGTTAGGCTTTGTTTGTACTGGAGCACTTTGAAGACGAAAATCTGAACTTCAGCATACTTGTAATACGTTTTAACAAGGTTTAAATTCACACCGGGCCAAAATATTCTCACCCCCTCCCCCCTTCTAACAACTTCTGGCTCTAAACGTTACTCCTTTAAGGATTAAAAAAAAACACAGAGGCATGTTTTATTAAAAAATATTTATTGGATATGAGTCACGGAAAGGCAGAGGTCAGAATCTGCAATTGCTGGTGGCATGCATAAAATAATACAGTTCCTGGCCCACGCGATGCGCGGTGGTGGAGAGGCTGCCCCCGCGTCCCAGGGTGCCAGCGTCCCCATGGTGGCTTGTCCTGGTGGCACCTACCCTTGCTCTCCTTACCTCCTTCACAAGGTAACGTAGCATGGAGTTATGTTCCAAGTGGCCCAAATGCAGCTGACTTAAAGGACCCCTCCCATATTGTTTATTTTATTTTAGCTCACCTACACCAAATCTCCAAGGCAAAGGCGGTGCAGCAGGGTGTCTTTGCTTGGACAGACGTGCCAAGGCTTGGGTGGCACTGTCTTGGCTGGGGATGTTCTTTAAACTGACCTGGCAGATGCATCTGACGTGCCAGGCGTTGTCAGGTTAGCTCTTCATTAGCGTCGGAGACATACGTGGCACTGCCAAGATGCGGTGACAGCGCTTCGGCAGCGGCCCTTCCCTGGCACTGGGCTGCCTGGTGTGCTGGGAGGGTGAACCCCAGCGGGGATCTGCTTTTTGAAAGCCATGAAACCCAAGGGTCCTTTGTCATCTGAAAAATCTTTGTCCTTCTTGTGCCAAGTGTTTAGCCCTTGGATTTTCAGCAAATTTTGGCTTAATTGTGGGGTTTTTTGGTACTGCCACGAACATCTGAAGCCCCATTTGCAATCAGGACCGATTAGGTACTTAGAGACAGGCCCTGTCCTGAGAGCTGACCACCTTGCAAGATGGGAGAATGAACCTGCAGGTAGATTTTTGGGTTCGCTTTTAAAATGTATTAAAATTTCTTAATTTTTGAGGCTTGTTTATCATCGTTTCGGAAAATGAATTGACAAGAACTGAAAGAACCTATTTGTGCAAAACATCTGTTTAGCAAAAAAAAAAACCAGACAATTTTTTTTCTTTCTGATAGTTTTGTGCTTTGAAATTACTTCTTTTAAGACGGCTGAATGGTAACACAAGAAATTAGCTTTTTTTTCTTTTTCATTTTGCTGACTTTTGTCACAGTATTCAGGTGTGCATCAAAAGAGATTTCACTCATGCAAGTCTTTGAATCTGGAAAGAGGTTGAGGGGGGTTGGTTTATGAAGAGTAATCAAGAATTTGGAGATATATCAATAGTTTGAAAATTTTTAGGGAGTCTTAACTTTCCATTTCATTTGGGTGATGGTCTCATTATGCTGAATTTCCCAGTTAAGCAATGGTAGTGGTTATAGCAGTGTGCGTACACGCAACCCAATGGCCATGTTTACCGTGTCTTCTCTACCTTTTTTCTAGAGTTCTTCAAAGAACTTCTCGAAAACGCGGAGAAGTCGCTGAACGACATGTTTGTGCGGACGTACGGCCGTTTGTACATGCAGAACTCGGAGCTGTTCAAGGACCTCTTCGTGGAGCTGAAGCGGTACTACGTGGGTGGCAACGTCAACCTGGAGGAGATGCTCAATGAGTTCTGGGCGCGCTTGCTGGAGCGCATGTTCCGGCTGGTCAACCCCCAGTACCACTTCACAGATGAGTACCTTGAGTGCGTCAGCAAGTACACCGAGCAGCTGAAGCCCTTCGGGGATGTGCCGCGGAAGCTCAAGCTACAAGTGACGCGAGCGTTTGTGGCCGCCCGCACCTTTGCGCAGGGCCTTGCCGTCGCGAGGGACGTCGTGAGCAAAGTGTCTGCGGTGAGCTCCATCTTGTGATTATTCCTATGTCCCATGGACTCGTGATGGGTAGCGTCTTTCCCTGTTGTCCTCACTAGGTACCTAAAGGCGTTGGTGGCAGTTGGGTGCAGGTGGGACCAAACTCCAACTATGTAGGCTGTGCCGTTGCATGGTAGAGTCACGTTGCGGGGACACCACCATGCAGTGCTGCAGCTTGGATGTTCCCCGGACTGATGCTGTCCCACCTGTCTAGGGAACAGCAACAGGCAGGAAATTAAACACCTTCTGCAGTGGAATTAACCATGTTTGCTTGTGTAATGGCTGTATCTTCTTGATACTGCCTTCCAATTACAGTGAGTCATGGATGTTGTGGGCATCTATTACGGAGCAGCTGATGATTCGTTCCTTACTCCCAGGCGCGGGGAGAGGCTGTTGAGCAAACAGTACTTCTATGATAACAGCAACCCAGAGCCATATGCGCAGGGAAGGAGCCGGTTGTACTTGGTGCCACACACACAGCAGGAGTTAGACCTCAGACTTTTATAGTAAAGTCACTTTTTGCGGGGGTCAAACACGTGTCATGTGTTGGTCACTCAAGTATTTACCTCCCTCTTCTTATAAACTGCTTTGGAGTGGTTTAACTGGGGTGACTTTTTTTTTTTTCTTTTGATGTGAAATTTGTCTTTAATTTTAAAGCCTGAGTTGTATGGTATAAGGAACGGGTGTATTCGATAATCCCTTAAAGTGATGGTGTAAGATAACAAATATTAGTGATTTCCTTTTAACAAACTCGGCTCGTTTCCTGTGGGCTGTAGAAGAGTTAGTATAATCATTTGATGGGGCAGAGAGAGGTTTACTTTCTCCCTACCTGGTTACAGAGTAATAAAAGGGCAGGCAGTAGTTTGAATTACCGTAAGTGCCAGGAAAGAGTTGGGGGGGAGGAAAAAAAGTCGTAGTAAAGCAGAAAAGAATAGCTGTTCAGGTGCTCTTAGGAGCTGAATGCAATTTTGGAGGCAGCACAAGCAGCATCGTTAAGTGAGATAATCACTCAAATTGCGTTGACTTACAGGGATAATATTAAAATACTGTCTCTCTGGAAAGAAAGAAAAACTGCTTCCACGTTAATTTTTCTTGAAGAGAACCAAAAAAAACCAGCCTGCGGTAAGCCTGCCTGTGTGCGATAGGGCAGAGAATATTAGCAAGGGAAGAGCTGCCATATTAATATATGCAGGCTCCAGGAACGTGGTGTAAGTCAGCGGTGGCAGGTTTGCGTCCGTGGGCACTCTGAGTCCCCATTTAATAGTGATAACTCTGGCAAGGGACATGTCTGGGCACCGCTGGTTGAGGATGGGTGTTGTGGAGCTCCCTGGGTGACACGTGGGGTACCTCTTAGGAGAGCAGAACATCCTCCAGCCCTGGGGACGCCATCCTGTGGTGGGAAGGAGATGGAGGAGGGAGGGTCGGTGCTGGGTGAAGCCAAGCGTTGTCACTCCATGTCGGGTCGCTGGCCAAGCCTGCCGACCTCTTGGTTGGGGTTTCAAATTTGGTGACTCTTGTTTCTGGCTGCGTTAGCGTTGTGGTAGATATTGTGGTCAGAAAGAAAAGGAAAAAGGGTTTTCACCGTTGGAGGGTGTGGGTGAAGTATTCGGGTGGGAGGTCCGTCCGCTAAGACCCAGTACAGTTATCAGGAATGTGCAATCACTCGATAGGCAGTAAATGTGCATGGGTGAGGGATCGTGTTTATGCTCCATCTGCTCAGAATTCATCAAAACGTCTCCAGACTTGACACGGGACCACGAGGGCTACGGTCCCCGCATCTGTTACGAATCAGAGTCGTGAACCTGAGGTGGTGTCGTGATTTCTCTTTCCCTTTTGAAGATCCTAGAGTGTAGAGTTGCCTTCAGCTCTAGAATTAATTGCTCAAGTGTGGAAGGTTACCCAGAGAGACCCACTCAGCTGCAAAAATAGCTCACACGCCGTGGACGATCACAGTCACCGCACTTTCCACTTCAGTTTCACCAGTTGCGCTGGAAATCCTGCAACAGCTTCACTTCTCGAAATGGCAGCAAACGTCCCTGCTGCTTGAGTACCGCAGCTTCAGTGGCAGCAGCGGAAGGAATAATAGCCTTTTCTATAGTGTTTTAATCTCATGCAGTAGAAATCTAACGTCACGTTTCTGCAAGACACAACGCGAAATTCTATACACGAGTTTAGAAGCTGATGGTTTTATGCCTGCTGCTTTGCGGTTGTGTTTGCGCGGTTGGTACATTACATATAGATTAGCCCGGCTTTGCTGAGCTCTATATAATGACTCTATTGACTTTGGTTCCTTATTATTTTTACTCGGGAGTTGTAGCGGGATGACTGCTTATACCAGGGATTAACTTGAGGGATAAATCTTCTATTCTTCTTTATGAAGAAAATGTCTAAAGTAATGCAAATTAGTTTTACTTTTAACGTGTTTTGTAACAAGCGAGTTAAAAACATTGAATTGAAAATCCTCAGGAGGAGAAATAAAAACTAGTGCAAGACCCAGCTGCTTTTTGCTTTCCCGGGGTGCTATCAGGAGAGCAAAGAGCACTCTACAGTAGAACAACCTTGATGGCTTTTTAATGACCCTGTATATTTTTACGTCTTCACTCGGGAGATGCGTTTTGAAAGGTATTGTTCTTGCCTGAGTTTGGGAGTAAAGGGGAGAAAGAAGAGAGAATACTGAAGAGCTGCAAGGATGCTTGATTTCTGAGCCAGAATGCTAGGAAATTACTTTAATTCGGCAATGGGATGGATTGGAAGCCCTCGGAAGCCGTGTGCTGCAGCCCAAGCAGACAAAGCAGAGAAAGCACTGACTTTTTTCCAGCTGTGTCTAAAAACCACAATTTTGATGCTCAGGTCTTCATCCCTCAAATTCCCTCCTTTGGACCCAAAAAAGTACAGAATTCTCCGGATTGGTCCTGAACAGCAGATCCGAGAAGAAAACCCAGGGCGCCGTTTCTGCCCTCTGGAGACATGTCCTGTGTCTGAGGTGGGCAGCGAGGGGCTGGGGGCCTCGAGCGCTTCCCTCTGCCACCGGCAGACGCCGGGCGCTTTCTCTGACCTCCCTGCCCTTGCCTTCGGGAGACGGAAACCTGCCCATCCCCTAATCGCTCATCAAGCACTAAAATCAGCCGAGTTAAATTGCAGCCAGCAGTGACATTTCCTGCCCCAGCCAGGGGTGGTAAAAAGGAGCAAATACAACCCAGAGCCTAAAGTGACCGAAAAAGGATGAGAACCTCCAACTGGGCAGTTCTCAAGCTGCAGAGATGTTCCCTTAATGAGTTACATGCGATTAAACCCTCAGCCCAGTTAAGGGTCGTGACACCTTTGAGGGCAAAGTGTTGGGTGCCGGTCAACTCCAGGTATGGGATGGAGGTGCCCATTGTGGGGGGAGAAGGTGGTGGTGGTGAAGTTGAGGAGTGAGCCCCCTGACCGCAGTTTGTAGGGTCGTAGGGAGCCTGCTTGACCCAAGGACTGGGAGAGGAGGTCTGGCTGGAGGTCAGCAGCGGAGGGGCGTGAAGGACAAAGCGTGCAGCCACACGACACCAAATCCCCACATTCGTGTTGCCGTCTCTCCCCAGAGCTGCAGGTGGGTGTGTGCGGATGGGACCTCCTGCAGTTCTGGCGGTGGTGAGGGTTTTCTGCAGCCCCCCCAGGAGACTTATGCGATGAACTTTTGTTTTGGGGTTCTTTTACCCCTTTTCCCTCTTGCCTGTGTGTCCGATTGTTTGAGGAACTGCTGGGAGCTCTGGAAGCTCCCAAATCACCTCCCCAACAAGGATTTGCATGCTGAAAGCCACACGTGGTGCAGTTGCCACCAAAGCAGCTGGGCTGCTGGAAAGGGGCTTCCAGCCTGTCCTTGGGAACCCTGGGAAAGGCAGCAGCTTCAGAGTTGTATGCAAGAAGTGGTGTTTAATTTGGAAGTACAGGTGGGAGCCGTGTGAAACAATGCACAGCTTCATATGAAGAATATGCCTACCTTCTCATTTGCCGGTCCTCAAGAGACACAAGCAGTGGAGAGGAAGGTGCTGGAGATGTTTGCGGTGCCGGGAGGAGCGTGGTGTCGGCGTTTCTTCCCTAATGAAGTGTGAAGATAGCAGCCAAGGAGGGAACTTTCTTCAAACAGATGGAGGGGAATTGCAGAGGGGACAGGTGATTGCATTCCCACGGCTGTCCCAAACCTGGAGTGAGAGCCCGGTGGCTTTTTAACCCCTTTTGCTCTGTGCTGCCTCATCCCTAACGAGGCATCCGTGGAGCACAAGTTAAAGCTCTGGACCTACCTAAACTAACATTCCGTTGGCCTGCATGAGCTCCCTTCCCTCCAGCTGCATCCCCTGGAGCGTGGCTCCTGCCTTTTTTGGGGTGGATGCTGAATGTGGGCCAGGCATTAGCTTAGGAGAAGCAGTGATGAAAATAATAAAGCAATGAACGAAAAAGAATTAAGGCCTGTATTGTCAAAAATATCAGGCCACTGAGCTCCCATTTCACTAAATGTTGTAATTGCCATTCGAGAGAGCAAAGGTTCAGTCTTTGCCCTTGGTTTGATTAAGGGGAATGGGACCTTAATTTTTCTTCAGGAAGAAGTTTGCGTTCCTTAGAGCCCCTTCCAGTCCCTAAAGGGGCTCCAGGAAAGCTGGGGATGGACTCTGGATCAGGGAGGGGAGCCATGGGATGAGGGGGAATGGTTTTCAACTGGAAGAGGGGAGATTTAGATGAGATCTGAGGAAGAAATTCTTCGCTGTGAGGGTGGTGAGCCACTGGCCCAGGTTGCCCAGAGAAGCTGTGGCTGCCCCATCCCTGGAGGGGTTCAAGGCCAGGCTGGACGGGGCTTGGAGCAACCTGGTCTGGTGGGAGGTGTCCCTGCCCAGGGCAGGGGGGTGGAACTAGATGGTCCTTAATGTCCCTTCCAACCCAAACCATTCCATGATTCCTATATCCAACGAAGCTGGGCAGCCTTCAGGCAAGAGCAAACTCTCCCAGAGAAGCACCAGAAATGAAACGTGTTCCTTGCATGCATTGTGAGGAGACGGGGGGCAGATGCTGCTGCTTCATGGGCTACTGAGAACCAGCCCAAAGAGCCGAGGAGCCCTTTTCGCGCTGCAGAAGGACCTCCAAAGAATCACTGCTGCCCTGGCAGCGAGTTACAAGCCATGGGGCCAGACTGAGGGGCTGCCGTGCACAAGGACGGTGCTTTCCACGTGCCAAGGGCGAACATCAATGCAGAAAACAATACCAAGCACTTCTCCACATCAAAGATGACCCTGAGAAGACCTGCCAAGAATGTGGCTGCATCTGCCTCCGCTCCAGCCATCTGAGGGTCTGCGTTAGGCGTAGCCTTCAAAGCATGCTCGAGCGGCAATCGTCGCGGATTTAACGTGCTGCGAGCGCGCGTGGACGCGGCTGCGGGTTTGGAGCTGATGGCATCATGCAGGAGAGTTTCAGTCCACTGAGTTTGCTTTGGTTTTTTTTCTTTCTTTTTCTTTTTTTGCCTCTCTCCACACTGTGGTTCTGCTGCTGATTTTGAAAACAATGTGAGGGATAAGTTAAGGAAGTTTTTTGGGTGTAGCTGCCAAGATAAATGTTCTTGCTGTTCTACGTATTAAAGCAAACAGAACGCTCCTAATTATCTACTGTGTCTCTGAGTCGGGGAGAGGCAGGTGCTTTGGGTAACAAGCTTTGTTGGAAGGGCACGTTGGTCCTGAGGGCGCTGAGAGCGGGAGATGCTGACCCTGGTGTTGCTCCATAAGTGGTCGGTGGAAAAGGTGTCTGCTTGGCACCCTGAGGTGCCCTCTGCTCTGCATGGGGAGACAAGCACACGGTGCTCCGCTTTTGACACACTGATGTTAAGGCCGAGCGGGTTGAGTGACTGGGGGTGTGATTCTCAGGAGCTCTGCCATTGCTCTCTGGCAGTGTCGCATCCAGCTAGGGGTGGAAAGCAAGCTACGAGTCGGAAATCAAGCGTAAATGTTGTCTTGAACTCTTCCTCACACAAGATAACGCTGCGGCAGACATTGCCATGGGTGGGGAGCACCAACGGGACACAGGGCCCTGCAGTTCCCAAGTTTCACTCCTAAATGCGCTCCCTTGTGCAAGACCTCAGGGGCCCAAATCTGTGGTTGAACCAGATGCTTTCTAAATTATTCATGCGCTAGCACCGGGCCAGCAGAATTGGTTAAATGCGTAGTTAATTCCACAACACTTTCATTGGAATATTTGGGGTGGGGAAGCAAACCAAGAGCCGCCCGGAGTGATCTCCTGCTTCACAGTGAGCAGAGCGTCTGGCCCGGCGTGTGCCAAGATGATGCTCTTGCACAACACTGAGGGAAGGAAAAAATGATGCAAGTAAGGTTGTGTTGGTCCCAAAACTCGATGGCGCTTTGCTTGTTGTCCAAATTGGGGCTGCTCACCTGGAGCATCCCGCAGTCCTTCAGTTAGCTTTGGAGTTAATTTTTGAAGTAATGAAACTGGCTTTCTGTGTCACTGGAGAAGTTACTCCTCCAGTCTTCCTTATCCAGTATTGCCCAAATTCAGTTATTTTCCAAAGAAAACACAGTATAAATCAAAAGTAGTTTCACTGCATTTATTTTCAAATTGTTGGATTTTTATGTATTCTGGGGGCCGTGCTGCTGGCATGGCAACGCTGCTGTTGTGCAAGCTTGGAAAATGCGAAAGCCTGAGTTATCAGTGTTATTATAAATAGTTATTAAAGCTGACAGGATTTAAAATGTTGTTATTAACGTTCTTAATGTTAACTTGAGGGTAGAGTGAGAGAATAAAATGCGGCGCTGGCTGGCTGGCAGCCGGTGGGAGCTCTCCGCAGGACCGTCTGTGGTTGGAGCTCTGTCATCCATCCTCAGCTGTTCTTTGCCTGGAGAAGGAGAGGAAGAAGAATCCAGTTGCTTCTCTGAACTTTTCTCTGCTTGCACAGATTGTTCCTTCTTGAGCTTTTGCTGGCTTTGCGGTGGGCTGTTAACGAGGCGTTTCACTTGGTAGGTGTGTGCTGTCATGGTGAAGTTTCTACCAGACGTATGCGTCCAGATGCAATTCCCAACAAGTTGGAGAAGGCTAAAGACGTAGGGCAAGCTGTTTCCCTTAGGTGAGCTGGATATGACAAGGTACCGAAAAAACCAGATTTTACTTTACCAAGAGCATGTCGTTTTGCAAGAACGTGGTTGTACCTTCACTGGTCAAATGAAGTTGGGGGGAGTATCTCAACAAATATGATACGACACGTTTGAATTAAGCCCAGAATTGTTTGCTTTTCACTTCGTTTTTGTGGATTGTGTGCAAATCTGTGTTTTTTAAGGAGCAAGTTCGGTACGAATGTGAAGATTGGTGCCAAAACGCATCTGTTAGCAGCTTTTAATCTTCAGGTTTGACAAAGCGTACAGACACGGACAAATTGTAATTTACATGATGAAACCGCAGGGTGATGGATTGCTGCAGTGGCGTGGAACGTCACGGAAAGGAAATAAATTTCACAAGATAAAAGGAAAGGGTTGGAGTGCATTTACTTCTATTATAAGTTTTTACAGGGTATGTGCACTGCAGCGCACTACTACCTGGGCTCAAATCTGCTAGGGTAAATCCTCTTCAGCAAATAGAGCTTTCTTTGCGACGCTGCTTTATTAGAAAGGAGATTATTTGGTTTAGAGGGTCATTCTAGAGTAGAGCTTGAATGAACTTGAGTTGCTTTCCAAGATAAACACAACCCCAGAACAAAGCATATCTGGGTTTACTGTTACATACAATGGTGTTTTAAGAGCTTGCACCTGGCGTGGCGGAGCGAACATTAAAAGCTTGTGAAGAATTGCCAGTGCGACATATGGCACAGCCCACGGACAGATCCAGAATTGGTCTGGACCGGCTACGGGCCCCTTGCCAGGGCTTGAGGTTCTCGTTGCAGCGATCCGCAGCATTTAAGCATTTAGCACTGTTGTATCAAGATGTAATTGCTCATAATCTTCCCCGAAACTCTCTCTCGGAGCTGATCTCTGCTCGTGCCTTCCTGTTGCTTTTCTGTCACCGTAAAATACCAGATCGGGACTGATGAATTTCCCTTTTGCCTTCCTCTTCACCTGTGACTACATTGCGAACTAACAGCTTCCCTGCGGGCTCCGTCCATCACTCATTGGGGCTCGGTTTGGCAGTTGCTGTGGGTGGGGGTTTGTCTTTTCATCACCCCGTTTGCTCGGCTCTGTGTCGGGCTCAGAGCCGCAAACCCACGTAGGGAAGGAAGCGAAACCCCATTTGCTTTTAAAATCATCCCAGGTCTTTGTTCAAAGGGCCTCATCAGAGTGACCATCCCGTGTCGTCCGCCGTGGAACGTGGGAAAGCGGCTTCAGTTTCCCCTGCATCTGCTGGGATTCATAAAGATCAACCACCCCTATGAAATATCAAAGCAGGGCGAATGCTGCAGGATCGCAGCCGGGAACCTAAGATGGGAAGGTGCCTCGCGGGTCACTGCTGTGTGGGTGATTTTTTTTTTTTTTTTTTTCTTTTTTCTTTTTGCAGCAGCCTTTCCTAAGGCTGCATCTTTCCATGATAGGGTTGGGGAAGTCTCCTGCTCCTTGTCCCGCCTCAGACTGCTCTAGCACCTGGCTGGGTCCCATCAGCCTTTTCCTAATTTTCCTTCTGAGGAGGATGTAGGGTGCTTCTTTGAGGACCAGGCAGTGTTGGGATGGCCAGGATCTGCTGATAAGCCTCAGGACTAGGTGCGGAGGTCGCGGCACCTACCACCAAGTATCAGGGGAGGAGTTTTTTATCAGAGAAATGACTAAACTAAACTGGGGCGTCCTTCAGAGCGCTGTCTCTGGGTGTGAGATGTTGTTTAGTTCCCTCTTCTATCCCCCCCGCAACTCGTTTGTTATGCAAGGACTGCACCATCTGGATGGCAGATGATACCTTTACGTTTGTCTGTTTTCAGTTTTCCTACTATAAATCATCCGATTTAGCTGGTTTCTGTTGCTTGAGCTCTTCCCAGTGTTTGAACTAGCTCTGCTTTAAAGCCAGGCTGCCCCGATAGGGAGCTTTCTGCTGGGGCTCCTGCTCCCGCTGCGCCTCCCAAATATATATAGATGTATGTGTATATATGCTCTGAAGCCCCTGAATCAGATTCCTCCACCACCGCAAACAGCTTTCTGTATCGACTCTCCTTTTGCTCAGCCAAACAGGCTCCTCGCAGACAAAAGCGGGGTAAAGGGATGTCTGAGCGAACATGGCTGGCCAGCCAAAATCCCGCACTGAGCTGCACCAACTGCAGAAAATTCTCCTTCTGTCTTTCTGACTGGTTTTCTTGCCTACTGAAGACAAACCGTGGTCTTGCTGGAGTTTGTCAGAAACGCAACGGGTCTTTATCCGCCGTCTCTTTTCATAAGAAAAGAGGGTTTAACAATCTGCTGATGTTACTAGCAAAGCCAGCCTGATTATGTAGTGAGATTTTTTTTGTTTTGTTTTGATTTTGTTAAAATCTGTTCCCTCCTGGTTTCGTGTGCTGCCAACTATTTTTTGCACCAGAAGAAGATCATGTTCAGTTTTCTCCATAGCCCTCGTCCTTGGGATGGGCTTTGCGGTAGTAAGGTCCTCAGTGTATGTGTGGTCCCAGGTCTTCCTCGCGTATGTCCATCTCTATTCGGTCCTGTCACCCTCTCTGCCATTAAGTTGGTCTCCGGACCATCCACATCTCCGGCC
This sequence comes from Rissa tridactyla, assembly GCF_028500815.1. Classification (NCBI taxonomy): domain Eukaryota; kingdom Metazoa; phylum Chordata; class Aves; order Charadriiformes; family Laridae; genus Rissa; species Rissa tridactyla. The sequence goes on along the minus strand of NC_071474.1, from coordinate 27,572,135 downwards.
GTATGTATTGAATGACTTCTCTCTTCCTTGGGGCTGCGTGCCTGTCTCCTCCTTCAGCACGCTCTTGGATCACAACCTATTTAGAGCGCTCTCCATAAATGCCTGGCATGAAGTCTCAAGCGCATTGCTCAAAACACCAGAAACCGCTTCTATTTTGTCAGCGTATCTCTGATCACATCTTAATTTTCCATTTTCATGTGTGGCTAATTAACACTTAAACTTGCTCTTGAGGGAGCTTCTCCATTTTAGTGCTTTAGACGGACCCACCACGTGGTCGGCGCTAGTACGTGGTGCTGGAGCTAATGCTCCTCAGACCGGCTGGGTGGAAATGGTTTCAATGAACGGTTTGAAGCCGGGCCAGAGAGTGAATCAAACATGAATGACCATGAGTCACTTTGGAAAATAGCCCTGTTGAGGGCTCAGGGGGTGACGTGCCTGCTGCAGATAGCTCCGCTTGCACGCCCAGAGGTTGCACGTTGGCTTCGAGGGTCCTCCCGGCTTGTCCTCCGCCACGCGGCTGTCGCTGCCACCTCCTTTGGGTGTGGGGAACCGGCATTAGTTAGTGTGATGAGTGCTGAGTATAAACGAACCTGGGTATGTGTCATGGAAATGCTGTGCTGCGGGAGCTGGATGTGAGATAAAGGAGCCGGTATCTCTGCCGGAGAGCCCTGCTGGGTGATTGTCTGGGAAGAGCCGAGCTGCAGTGCCACGGAGGAGGAGGGCATGCTCCCGGCGGGTTTGGCGTGGGGATAGCGGCAGGCATCCCATCTCAGCCGCTTTTTCCCAAGAAATCCCAGCATCATCTTCAGCGGGGCTTGGATAGTGCAGCCTTGCGTTACGCCTTTTGGCTCGGTCGCTTTTTGCTGCCTTCCCTGAGCTCAAGTGCCGCGTGTCCCTCGGGGTGCCTGTCCCTGGAGCCCAGGGAGGGGTCCCACAATAGACAAGGGGTGCTGTGGTGCAGAGGGGGCGCTGGCTGCGCCTCCTGGAGTGGCCAGTACACCCAAGGAGGGGAGCCAGACCCCTTCATCTGCATCCCACATCCCTGCACCCTGAAAGCGGGGAGCCCGGACTGTCTAGGCGGTGGCTGACCCCGTTGCATCTCCTCTGCTCCCACCCGCCCCGGGGTAAACACGTGGGGTTTTTTGCTTTAATGACCAAGGGCTAATTTTTTTCTCCTTTCCCCTTTTTTTTTTCCTCTTTCACAGGTGAACCCCACGCCGCAGGGTACGCGAGCGCTGCTGAAAATGATGTACTGCCCATACTGCCGAGGGCTGGTGTCGGTGAAGCCCTGCTACAACTACTGCTTTAATGTCATGAGAGGCTGCTTGGCCAACCAAGGGGACTTGGACGCCGAGTGGAATATCTTTATGGGTAAGGCAATATGGGTTAAAACTGAATGTGAGGATACACTGGTAGCGTGTCCCACACCCAAACGGCTTTTGTGAGTGACTGTGCTGAGCTATGGCAGGTTTTTTAGGTGATCTGTGATGGTATTTTTTGTTCCACACCGCTGTGTGCAGCGCTTCTTTTGCAGTTCACGTTAATTTGTAAATAAATGGGACTTTTGTTGTGGCAGTGACCTCTGTTGCGGCAAGCTTTAGGAGGATGGAGCTGCCATGTGCCTGTAGGCTTGGAGCATCTCTTCTTGCTGGAGCGAGTGTGCGGACGAGCTGTTTTTTCCATACTAGCCCTTATAGGTTGTTGTCACCCTACAGATGGCCTTCCTGAAGCCAGTTTTCTTGCTCAGTTGTCTGGGAGTCTCCCAGCCAGTCGCAGTGGGCTTTGGGAAAAGCTGTAGGCCTGTATTTTACATTAAAAAAAATTGAATGGGGCATGTGTCTGAATCTGGTTTTGAACAGCTCATTTGGCGCTCGGCCACCATCCTTTCGAAATGTCGGTAGGACCTACGTGACACTGGGCGAGTGCTTTTGCCATCCTCTTCCTCCTGTTCGTTCTTTGTCTTCCGTGTTTGTAAACGGTGTTATGCAATACACGAAATCTAGACTGAAATGTTAAACTCTGCCTTGGGTCAAGGCTCGACAGAATTGACAATGCATCCCGTTTTGGGGGCACAGGCAATAGATAATGTTAAATGTTTTCATTTGTGCTCCTTTTCCAGGAGCTTGATTATCTGTGAGCGAGCATCCTTTGGGAGCAGTCGTTTCACTCCGGTTAATGTGTGATGAAGTGCACATGGAACGGATCTGCCGCTACTGACAAGGCTGCGGTGCTCTTCCCGTCCCGCTCCTGGGGAGGAAAAAAAAAATAAAAAAAAAATCATTAGAAAGAAGAGATTTCCCTTTCGTTAAGCTGTGAGATAAAAGAAGGGAAATTGCTGATAATTGGCATTTCAGGCTAGATTTAAATCTTAGACTTTGTTTTTCTGTGGTTTGTACACTGGCTTTTCACTCCGCTGCCCGTGCCAACTGGATGTGTGCGGGGTATTATTTTCAGAAGGCCTTTTTTTTTTTTTTTTTTTTGGCCTGGGTATTCCATATAGGGAGTTAAATGTGACACTATATTGGGTTTCCAAGTCATTCTCTGGGAGGCTGACGCCTCCCACCCCCCCGCCATTCCTCCCAGCCGTCTTTCTCATGAGAATATTAAGTATTTCAGCTACAATTGTTGCTGAAATAGCTCAAAGCCAGGAGACTTGCAAACATCTAGTCCAAGCCGAAAAGAGGAATCCCATGAAAGGGGGGGGCATAATGCCAGAAAGCAGACAAAAGCACAAGCAGCTAATTGCTGTAGGTGGTATGCAGCTAAAAATGAACCTCAGGGGAAGCCAGCCAGCCCTGTCGCACGAGAGCGAGCAGGCACCGCATACGATAATTAAGATTATTAAACGAGACAAAATAAATAAATGCGATTCCAGGTTGGAAGCAAAGCTTTCTTCTCCCAGTGCTTCTTCCCCAAGGGGCTTCTTGCCCACTCATTATTTAAGTATGGTATTAAGCTTCGTTACATTTATTGGCAATATTTGCTCGGTTCTTGCACTCTGGGTTAATTCCTGCAGTGGAGTACGGAGGCTGAAAACTTAAGCTGTGCTTTCTTTAGACAGTTTAATAACTGAACAGGTGCCGGTTATGTTGCAGATTTTGTTTTCCATCTCAATTTGTCACTTGAGGCAAATTAAATTAAATCGATCTGGTGTTTGGGGCAGGGCGTGCATCACAAATGTCCTGAAACCTATTAAAGGTTTCAATAAATGTAAAAAAAAAAAAACAAACCCAAAACCCAACCTCAAAACCCCACCCTACAACAACAGCAACCCCCCCCACCTGCATGTGCTCAATGCTATTTTGCATCAGGGGCTTAAATACTAAGTTATGATAATGATTTACCACGTGGCAAAAACAGATCTTTGAACCTAGTAAAATAATTTAAAGATATTTAATATAGCAATAAATGCTGCAAGCGTATATGAATTTGGGCGCGTGTGCCTATAAAATAAGCATGCCCATGTGCTAGTGGGTCTATATGAAGTCTTGCGTAAAGCTTTTCCAAGCTGGGATCTAAAGTTTGTAGGTTTTTTGAGGCAAAAAGGCTTCATATTTATACTTCCTCGCTTCTGCAAAGGACCATTTTAAAGTTGCGGTGGACGAAATAACGACCGAATCGTACTCTCTTCTGCCATTTACCTACCTTTAAATTATTTCGCCCTCTGTTTCTGACCCAGTTGTATGCCAGTTAGATGGGGGGGGGGGGGTACTTCTGTTTCAAACAAGCTATTGGGGGAGGTTGGAGCTTTCCTGAAGGAACAGTGTTAATCTCCAGTGCCCTTTCATGATTTTTTTATTATTTTTTTTTTCCCCCACAAAGGTTTACGCCGCTGAAAGATGTTGAATTCAGGCTCTGTATACATATCTGGAGTACTACTTTGTGTGCAAAGAATTTTTTCCCCCTTCAAAAAAAAAAAAAAAAAAAAAGACTGTTGTTAATGAATGGTCAAGGTCTTCCCCCTCCTTCCCTCCCCTTTTAAATCAGATCTTGGGGTTAAGACTGAAAACTGCCTTTTGTTCTTCAAGTCAGACAGTGAGGCTGAAGATGTGGGTTTCTGATTATTGGTGGCACAATGCGAAAGAATTGCTTTCCTTCATGAGAGCGAGGTGCTTTGTCGCCAAGGATTGTCTCAATGCCAGTAGCAAGGACAAATGTATGCAGGAGGAAAAGGGTCTTTAAGGGATGGAGCTATATGGTGTGGGTTGGGGCGGTCCCGTCCCCCCCCCCCAAACCATTTCTATCTCCCCATCGCAGGGAGGAGAGACAGTCTTTGTCATGCTGTGTGTTTGTAATAAATGGCCAGGGTACATTTTTCACTCTGCCAGACTTTTTTTTTTTTTTTTTTTGGGGGTGGGGGGGCAGGAGCCACCTCAACGTGGCTTCTAAATAGCGATTATTTGCACAGGAGCCGGGGCAAAAGAAGTGATATTTATAATCGGCTCCCCTCTCCCAGTAATGAAAAAAAACCTTTTTGGGGAGACGAGCGGCGCTGAAGCGGCGTTTCTGGTGTTAGGGCGGCATGCCTCCCCCATGGAGGCGCTGGCGTTACCCTGAACCCTGGCCACCCTCACCCACGTCCAGCGTGGCTGCTGGCGGGGGGGGGGGCGGATCGCCGCTCGCCACCGCTGCTGCTGGGGACACCAGCCAGTCGCTGCTGGGAGGTAAAAGTTTGCAGGATACCCCCAAAATCCAAACTGGGGATGAAGTAGAGCCCCCCCCTCCACCACTTTTGGTTTGGTTTGGTTTTTCCACCCCCTTTTTAATGCAAGTGTGTTGCATTTAGCCATCCTTGCCAGCATCCATCCCAGCTCCTGAAGAGCTCCAGTTGAATATATTCTCCAAGGGCAATTATTACTTTCCTTATCTTTTCTTGCCAGCTTTGGCAGCTCTGCTGGAGGCCAAATGCATTTTCTCTATCGGCAGTCAAAGCGGAGGCTGCATTCCTGGGCTGTGATACATGGAACGCCATGGCACCCCCACTAACAAAGGACCCAATTCGCTCTACATTCCCATGGTCTTGTGGATGGCCTGCCCGGCTCAAAGTTTACAAAGACGCCAAACAGCCAGAAGAATTGGGGTTTATGTTTCCTTTCAGTCTTTCACAAACACTTTATTGATCTGCGGCCTTCCCTGGCCACTCGGAGAATTAAGTAGTTACAAAATGGAATGATTTTTTTCTCTTTTTTTTTTTTTTTAACTATACATTTTGTGTGGTTTATTATCTGTCTATTCATAATATTTTTATTTGAAATGAGCAGCTTCCTGCAAACTGCGCTGGGATGTCCTTTATGCGCGTGAAAAACCCCAAAAGCTTTGACAATGATGAACACATTTAAGTTGTGCTCCACTTGTTTACAAAAGTCTCCATTTGGTAGCACATCAAAAGCATTTTTCTCCCTCCGGCACAATGGTATATTCATGCTAGCAGTCATTACTCAGAGATTTGAAGCATCACTTTATTGGAGCCCACCACAATACAGTCTAAGACTCTTTGTTTCATTTGTTATTACCTTCTTTTTTTCTTTTTTTTCTTTTCTTTTTTTTTTTTTTTTTTTTTTTTTAAATGCACGTAGTTCAGACCTGTTTGTAGCCCCTGACGGCTAAATTCCAGCCATGCCCTGCAGCAGCTCCGTCACTGATGCTGGGGCGAGGGGCTTTCCTGGGGGCTCCGGCTCCTCCTGGGGTTCATTCCCTAAACACTGGCACCTCAGAGCTGCGGGAGTCCCGGCGGACGTTTTTAGGATGCGTTCATTGACGGATAGACCTTTAACTAACACCCAGCAAAGCTTTGGAATATTGTCTTTTAAAAGTGGATTTACAGGCTAGGAAGGCGTCTGCAGTTCATGTGGGGCTTTTAGTGTTGGATGATGATGATTATTATTATTAATAATAGTAATTCATAATTTAAATGCACAAGTAGCTTAACTGTATGTTTGTCATCAGTTTGTGGGATTTTTTTTTTTTTTTAGTGTAGTTTAACATGACTTGGGCGTTAAGGCAGAGCTATTACTAAATGGTTCGGTAAGTGGAATATCTTCATAGGGCTTTAACAGGTAGCTGGAGCCCACAGATGTTTTCTGCTTGTGGAAAGTACCTTCTGCACTTAGGAGGAGGATGAATGTCACAAGAAACACTTTTCAAGAGAAATTAATAGGCTGACTGTGAAACGCCTGTTTCTCCTTAATGGAAGGGAACAGGCGTATCCTTGGGAGCGGGGAGGAGCTCCTCGGGAGAGGGTTTCCTTGGGTCCGGAGCAGCTGTTGTGTCCTGACCTCCCACTAGGAAAAAAATGAAGAACTAAATGCAACTGGAAAATGAGGAGTTTGTGGCAGAGCATCACGAAGTGACGCAGAAGAGGAGGCCGGTAAACAGGATGCTCCAGGGTTGAGGGACTGCAGTGAGCACTAAGGTTAAATAAAGGTTGCGATGGGCAAGAAGGGACGAGTGCTTGGCACCGGGCGTGGTGGCACCGTCCAGGGCGGAGCCAGAGAGAGGGCTGAAATGCAATGCAGGGTGCAAGCCTTAATGCCAGTAATAATTTCCCAGAGGAAGGAATGGCGGTCTGGTACCTGCTGTGTTTAATGATGTAGTTGATGAGTACGTGCATGTTGGCACGGGAGGAGTGACCCCTTGTTGGCTGAGGGACTTTTCCATCTCCACTTGCATTGAGATGTGTCAAATAGATATCATTAGTGCACAGTGTTTACCCTGGTCTCTCTCGCGCGGGTTGTCCACGCAATGCCAGAAGGGGCAATCCCTTGGCTCCCCCAGGCCCAGCGAAGCCTCCAGCTTTCCGTAAGGGAGAGATGGTGGTGACAGTCATCTTGGGCCCTTTCGTCTTGGTGTCTTGTGTTCAGGACCAGCATGAGGAAGCCGGTGGCTTTGAAAGTAGTCTTGAAAAACAAATGACACAAGGAAACATTTAATAAATGAGCACGGAGAGGAGGGTGTTAGTAATGCTTGTTCTAATGGGAGGAGCTGATTACAGGCTGCCTTTTGGCAGGCTGCGATGGCTCTTCCCCGTTTAACACAGCTTTTGATGTCTGTGAGCCCATGGGTTGGTGCCGGCAGCCTGTAAGTGCCCAGTGAAGTTGCAGGCTCTGGGAACGGAGCAAAATGCTTCCTGGTTGTGCGCGCTGGTCAGAAGATGTCTGGGCGCTTAATCTGTTATCCGTGTTAGCCATTACCCTTGAAGCTCCTCCATTAAAAGCCATTGTTTCTCTCCCTGTGTTAGATTCCATGCTGCTGGTAGCAGAGAGGTTGGAGGGTCCCTTCAACATCGAGTCAGTCATGGACCCCATTGATGTGAAAATTTCGGATGCGATCATGAACATGCAGGAGAACAGCATGCAGGTGTCTCAGAAGGTAAATGGGCCAAGAGGATATGCGGGCTTTATTTATGCAATGTGTTTTATTTCCCTGTTCTCGTTGATATGTTTTTTCTTTAATGTCCTTTCGAGTATACATAAAGCTGATGTATTATTTTGGGCAGGGGCTGGGTTGGAGCCTGGAGAAGGGAGGCTCTTGTGACCTCCCATTTCATAAAACCCTTTCCTTCTCTCGCGTAGGTTTTCCAGGGATGTGGCCAGCCAAAAACACTCGCCCAGGGCCGGACCGCTCGCTCCGTCTCCGAAAGCGGTTTCAGCGCTCGTTTCAGACCCTACAACCCGGAGGAGCGGCCGACGACAGCCGCCGGCACGAGCTTGGACCGACTGGTGAGTGCCTGGTCCTGCCGGTGCCGCGCCAGCGCTTCACACCCCTCTACCACAGCATGTAATTTTCCATTTGTAATTTATAGGATTTCTTAATATTCCTTGGCTGTCTTAAACTCTCCGAGGGGTGTAATCTGCCCATGGCTCCAGACATGAATTACCTCAACGCTTCTATGTCAGAAAAGTGCCTATTTTAAAGGCTTGGCTGATGAGTAATATGCGTTTGAGGAGCGATGTTTAATTTTGTATTAAAAAAGTAAATCAACCATCAAAACACACAGCCTGAAGATCTGGCCTATACACATCTGTTGTGATAAAAAAATACCTTTCCAGCTTCACTTTTAATGAGCATTTGGTATTCTGGATTATGTCCTGTGTTTCTTTTTTTTTTTTTTTTTTTTTTTTTTTCTTTTATTTAATAGGTTACTGATGTGAAAGAGAAGCTGAAGCAAGCCAAAAAATTTTGGTCATCTCTCCCTGGCAACATTTGCAACGATGAAAAGATGTCCGTAGGCACTGTCAACGAGAACGAGTGCTGGAACGGGAGCGCCAAGAGCAGGTTTGGCGATGCTGCCTCCCCCGGTTAACTCTCTCCCTCTCTACCCAGCCTTTCCCGGCGTGCCGGCCCCTGTCCCCGAGCCCTCTTCTCCTACAGGAGTGACCCCAGTTTCCCCAAGACAGGCTGCTGCCGTTACCCCTATTATTTTTAGGAAATGGGAGAGCTTGAACACCGAGCTAAGGGTTGTCCAAGCTCTACGTGGTGGTTTGTTTTGAAGGAGGGAACTGAGTCTAGATACTCAGATGCGGCGTCTCTCCTCGGACTCTTACTCACGGGGTTGGGCAGGTGATGTGTACAAAATCCCGTAGCGTGGCTGCGGAGTGGGGACGCTTGTGCTCTCTGACAGCACCGTTGACCCCAGTGCTCCCAGTTGGTGTTTCTACCAGGAGCTATTGCTCTATTCCTTGTTGACCAAAGGCAGGGGAGATGGAGGCTGGTGAAAAGCCCTCTTCTCCGCTGCTGAGGTCAGTGGCATGAGGGGGCCGGTGGTGTTCATGCATGCTTTTTATGGAAAAATAGTTACAAAACTTTTCTTTTTTTTTCTTGTAAGGAAGAAATTACCAACACATGAATAAGCCAAAGGCTTTTTGTCGTATGGTTTATGTAACTGTTTAACTTCTATTTTGGAAATAGAAGTTTCTTTTTTTCTGTTTGCTTACTGAGGAAATAAGCAAAATCCAAGATGTTCCATTAAAAAAAAATAAAATACAGTCATCCAGGGTTTTCCAGCAGTTTTTCTAAGTAATAACAGTCTTTGCTCTTGGTAATTTTGGGGCACGGGACTCAGCCATACCGCGTAAATTTTGCACTGTTCCGTGCGTGCTCGAAACTGCCTTGGGGCCAGGGCGATGGTTTGGGTCTCTGCGACAAGAAATGGCTCTGCCCTCCTGAGGTCGTCTTTATCAGCGGCTTGTACAGGGCTCTTTGCGGCAGATTTCCCCCATGTGTGAGGTCTGTCACCAGTAAGGAGGGGGAGACAGAGACTTGGCACCACTGGGCAAGGAGACAGAGGGGATGCTGGACATCCCAAGTGGGCTGTGAAAGATATTTCGCTTTGCTCTTACTGTTTTTTTCTGTGGCTCCAATAAGCTAAAAGTTCAGTAGTCTTACACACTTTGGTCTCTCTCTGACTTCTTTGAAATATAGAATATTGATCACAAATAATAACAAAACCAATAATAATAATAATATTTTAAAAAAAACCCAAACCCTTCCCGTATACAAGACAGGGTTTGAGCATGCCCTTCAGTTGTATGCTTATATCTCACTGCCTGGTCTCCAGGACCAGTAGATTGGGATAAAGTCTTTTCTCTTTCTCGTGATACCGAAGTTGGCTTCGTAACTAAGAAAAGTCACTTTTTCTTCTGTTAAACAGTGATTTTTTTTCTTGCACGTCAGGTAATTGAAGGAGGGGAAAAAAGTGTCATATCCCTGCTCTATAAAACGACACTCCAAATACCTATTTTAGGAGACGTATTCTGTTGTGTTTTATTGCTCGGTCTCTCTTTTAAACCAAGAGGCCACACGTGTGTTCAGACCCCTGCACGCGCCCTCCTTGGGCTCGGCAGCTCGCCTCTGCTCCGCTTCGATGCATGGGCTTACGGTATCTCATCTTCGACATCACAGATGTTTCTCCTGCTGGGGTTATTAGGCAAATTGCACCCGCTGTCGGCATGGTGAGAAGTACACATGTCATACCCCAGCTTGATGGTTAAGGTGCATTATGCAAAGCCACAATGACACTCTTGGCTCCAACAGTTCCTGTAGGCTTCTCTGGGATAAGTATGGCCCCAAAGGTTGTTTTCCTGAAAGTCTCATCTAACTGGGCATCAAGGCTTCTCAGCAGCTTGGTTTGCTCTGTTGCCTGCAGCAAGCTTGATCTATGCTGTTGCAAGCCATTATTATTATTATTATAAACCCCAGATCTTCCTTCTCTTTTCAAGTTGAGGAGAAAATTGTCTTTCCCCTGCCTTTGTGGCACAGGGTGTGTGAAAACAGTGTTTAATTCTGTGTGCTGCTCAGGTTGCAGGGAAGGGAGAAGGGCTCAGAAGCTGGAGAAGGGCTCCGTGAGGGTTAGCGTGTGGGAAGGTCGCGTTGGGCTCAGAATCTCCCCCAGGCTGGAAACGGGGGTGGCATCACCGAGTTCCCACGCTGTCGCCCTTCGGCACGGGGCACTGCCAAGCTGCAGCTCCGGTACCAAGAGGAATGGTTTCTTTTCAGGTACGACTTTGCAGTAACTGGCAATGGCTTAGCAAGTCAAGTGAATAACCCAGAGGTAGAAGTTGATATTACCAAGCCAGACATGGTGATTCGCCGGCAAATCATGGCTCTGCGGGTGATGACCAACAAGCTGAAGAATGCCTACAGTGGGAATGATGTCGACTTCATTGACATAAGTATGTTTGCTGTTGTTTGCCTTTTGCTTTTTCTTTTTCCCTTTTTAATTGGATTTCATGCTAGCACGGGGTAGCTGGTTAAGCTTCGGCTTTGGGTAGGCGTGTTAGTAAAGAGGGTGGGAATCAGCATCTCCGTCAGGCTGTGCGGGGAGGATGTTCCTGTAGAATCATAGAACGTGTTGGGTTGGAAGGGACATTTAAAGGCCATCTAGTCCAACCCCCCTGCCGTGAGCAGGGACATCTTCAACTAGAGCAGGTTGCTCAGAGCCCTGATCAACCTGACCTGCAATGTTTCCAGGGATGGGGCATCGACTGCCTCTCTGGGCAACCTGGGACAGTGTTTCACCACCCTTACTGTAAAAAATTTCTTCCTTATACCTAGTCTAAACGTCCCCACTTTTAGTTTAAAACCATTCCCCTTTGTTTTATCGCGTCCCTCCCCAGCTTTCCTGGAGCCCCTTCAGGGACTAGAAGGGGCTGGAAGGTCTCCCCGGAGCCTTCTCTTCTCCAGGCTGAACCCCCCCAACTCTCTCAGCCTGTCCTCACAGCAGAGGGGCTCCAGCCCTCCCAGCATCTCCGTGGCCTCCTCTGGCCCCGCTCCAACAGCTCCGTGTCCTTCTGCTGTTGGTGCCCCAGCGCTGGATGCAGTACTGCAGGGGGGTCTCCCCAGAGCGGAGCAGAGGGGCAGAATCCCCCCCTCGCCCTGCTGCCCACACTGCTGGGGATGCAGCCCAGGCTGCGGGGGGTTTCTGGGCTGCCAGCGCACGTTGACGGCTCATGTTGAGCTTCTCATCTACCTGCACACATACGTGTGACGAAGGGCACGTGGTAGTCACATTAACCGGAGGACCCGTGCTCAATCTCATAGATGTCAGAACATCCCTGAACTTGCTTTTTTGCCCCCCGCTGCCTTCGGCGAGCGAAGCCTCCGAGGAGGACAGAGGGGGACAACATGTGTTTCTCCCGCAGGTGAGGAGAGCAGCGGCGAGGAGAGCGGCAGCGGCTGCGAGCTCCAGCAGTGCTCCCCGGAGTTCGAGTTCAACGCCACCGAAGTCACTGGGAACTCCAACAAGAGCGATAAGAACGTGAACACTTCTGCCGCTACCAGGAGCGGTTTATCACAAGCAGCCTTGCTCCTTAGCATTTTGTTCTTGGCCATCCAAAGACAATGGAGATAATTGTGCAGCGTAGGGGGGGAAAAAAAAAGACTTTTATTATCAAAGTTAGAAGGCACCTGCTTTCACTTTTATACCATCTAGGGACTTTGCTTTTTAAGTTAATGGACAACAGTGTACAGTTTTTACTATGTTGCCACTGGTTTTAAGATACTGATTTATTTTTTTTTTCCCCTTGCTATTCTGGGAATAACAGGAACGGGGGACTACCAGTCTGTCTCGTTCACCAAGAGTCCATGTTAGAGTGGATAACAAAAGTGTATATACAAGCCTGTAGTTAGCTCTGCATTTGTGTCTTTATCACTTTTCTTTTTTCTTTTTTTTTTTTTTTAATTTTACCATATTTCTTACAAGAAAAAGAAAAAAAAAAACCACCCCAGGGTCTTCTCTTGGCCTGTAACAAGTATGTGTTTCTGGAATGAGAAATATCTGTACAGAAGCAGGTTTTATTTATCGTGTTATCTTACGGGGAAAAAAAATAATTGCCCAACAAGCAGAAAACATGTTTCACGTAGTTAACTTCCCATTTATCCACATTATGTTAGTTGCCTTATCTGGAAAGAAGTGGAAGTAATTTGTCTTTATTATGCGGTAAAACAGAAGGGGAAGGCAGAGCTGGTCAGCGTGCCAAGTGCCCCGTTTGCACGGGGCGTTAATGCCAGGAGCAGGTTGTTCCTTTTTTACAGGAGATTGGGTTAAATTGGAAGAGACTCCAGAGAATTCCCGTTCTGCAGACGCTAAGAAGAGTTGTCGTTTGTTCCCCGGCATCCTTGCAATTAGGTGTAACTCCTGTAGGGCAGTTCCCGACGTGCGTCCCCCGTGGGAATAAGGCATTAAACTTGTTCGGTTGGAAGCAACTTGTCATCTCGCAGATCCAAATGCCGACGTGTGTCTTGTCCGCAAGTTTGTTAGATGAATGCTGGATTAATTTTTTTTTTTTTCTAATTTTGTCGTCGTTGTTGCTGTTTTTAAGGAATACTTTGTGGGAGGGCAGGCAGAGGCGGGGGCGTCAGGTTTGGGTTTGCAGGATTTTTGTTTCCTCTCTGATGGGGAGCAAAAGGGACGGAGGCGAAAGGGACTGTTGCAGGCAGGCGGGAGTAGGAGCAGGCAGGAGCTGGCGGGGATGAAGATTCCTCCTTTTCTCCCTATGTTTCATCCCCTGGGAGACGATGCCCAGTGGCTGTGGCTTTTCGGCACTACCGGAGACACCCTCCTCTCTCTACCTGTGTTGTGTTGTGGTGAACAGCAACTCCTTAATAAAAGAAATGTATATTTTTAAGAAGAGAGATGAAATAATTTTTAAAAGAGTTTAGGGAAAGCAAAGTCTTTGGAAAGACTCAAAATTCTTCTGCACGTCTCCTCCTGCTTTAGGTAACCTTTAGGTCTGGCTCGGACGCAGGGATCCAGCCAGGAGAGCAACCGAGAGCGCGAGAATTTGCTCTTTTCCACCCTTGTCTTGTAAGGATAATTTTCTATTTTTATATTGAAGCATTAATTACTTGTTAGCTCAGGGTCAGTGTTATATTCAACTTTATTTTCACACCAAATTTCTGCAAAGCTATAAAGACGAAGTATTCTTGGCTGGTATAAACAATCCTGGAGGCTTAATTTTACTAGAAGTAGCCAGTTATTTATTAAAACATGATGTTAGTAGAGTTAGGGATATTCTGGCTAGATTATTTTTCTTTAGAAAATAAATCACGGAACCATAAAATTGAAAAAGTTATAAATTTATGTGTGGGAAAAAATGGATTGTAAATACCTAAGTTGCCTTGCAAGGAATTGGAAAATGTGCTGATATTTAGAAACTACCTCAGTTCTGAGGAATTTCCTTTCTAGCTTTGAGTGCTATTACATTTACTTGGTAGAAGTGAATCTGGTCTCCAATATGTAGCTGAAAGAGTTATCCCTATAGACCTTGTTAGATTGTTTTTAATTTAGAGGGTTGAACTACATCCAGCTGTTTTCTTTCAGCTAAGTTCCCTAACAAAGAGAATTTCTGAATTAAATATTGCTGATGGTTTCCATGACTTTTTTCCTGATTTGTTTGGTTTCATGGCATTTTCTGATTGCCCTTTAATTATTTAAATGGTTCTAGCCATTTGAATTTTAATCCCGAAATAAACAAACCTTAGATGCACTACCATTGTAAATATATCGCAGTAAGGTCTGACTGGATAACCCTTCTGGCTTATACCCAGCTGGCAGGCCGGCAAAGTAAAATGAAGAAAGAAAGAAAGAGAAAAAAAAAAAAAAGAAGAAAAAAAAAAAAAGGAAGAAATAAATAATTTAAACTTCTTCAGAGCTTAGAGAATGGTGGAACAAAAGCCCTTATGTTCCGCGGGGCTGACTTCTCCAACATCTCCCTTCTTGGCGTGTTCATATGTAAGAAAGTTGCTTGTAAATTCTCCGGCTTTTGAGCATTTCTGCTCGGAAGAAAACGTTTCTGAATTTATATTTATCATTTTACATCTACTTGCTTACTAATTATTATTCCTTAGTTTGGTACAAGACCTGCCGTGAGTTTTAACTGTGTCCAGTTGACTTTGTTAATAGCACAACACTCCTCCGCTATATAAAGGACAGATTTGTCACCTGGGGCTACAGGAAACAAGAGTAAACATCAATGTAGGATGATCAAAAGTTGTGTTCCTGCTTTTATTTTGTGTTTGTGTGCGAAATTGGCTCTCTGACATGAACTCGTAAACTAAACCATACGGGGAGGGCCGAGGCATGCTGCTTGCTTTGAGGAAGGCTTGTGCTCCCTTCCTTCAAGTATTTCTCTTTTTTTTTTTTTTTTTTTTTTTTTTTTTCCCCCACATAACCGTTGACATTACGACCATGTTTTAAAGAAAAATTCCCATACGTAGAATTAATACTTAAAATTAATGGAATTGGTAATGAGCTTCAAATGCGAAACGAACCCAAGAGGTGCTGTTCTTAGCGGCATGTGAGGTGCTGTCTCCCAGAAAGCTGGAATAAAAGAAAAAAAAAAAGATGTCTCTTGAAAGGAGATGATGGAGCAGCTCTGTGCCTCTCCTGCCACACGTCCAGCTCCCCGACGCGCAGCCTCCCAGGCGAACTTGAGCTCCTCCGCCCACCAGCCTCCCTCTTTACGCTTCTGATAGCAGTGAAGGGGGAAAAGGAGAGCAAATAGCGTGACTCTTGTAATCAGAGTCTCTGGTTTTGTGCTGCGGGGAGTGGTGCAGCCCTAACGTGGGACAAATGACCAGGGCAGCAAGAGGAGTCCTCCTGCACCCCTGGGGCAGGGTCCTACTCCTGCCCCCACCTGAGCCAGCCGGGCCTTTGCCCTCACGGGCAAGTTGGTGTATTAATGCTGGAAGGTGCAACCTCTCGGTATCATAGAACCGTGGAATGGTTGGGGTTGGAAGGGACCATAAAGCCCACCCAGTGCCACCCCCTGCCCTGGGCAGGGACACCTCCCGCCAGACCAGGTTGCTCCAAGCCCTGTCCAGCCTGGCCTTGAACCCCTCCAGGGATGGGGCAGCCACAGCTTCTCTGGGCAACCTGGGCCAGGGGCTCACCGCCCTCACAGCCAAGAATTTCTTCCTCAGATCTCATCTAAATCTCCCCTCTTCCAGTTTAAAACCATTCCCCCTCATCCTATGAGGCTCCTCCCCAGAGCCTTGTCTTCTCCAGGCTGAACCCCCCCAGCTCTCTCAGCCTGTCCTCACAGCAGAGGGCCTCCAGCCCTCGGATCATCTTCATGCTGGCCCCACTCCAACAGGTCCGTGTCCTTCGATTATTTCTTAGAACTGATGGTACCAAAGTTTCTGTCACCATCCTCTTAATTGCTTTAGCTGGATGTGAGACTTGCTGGACCAAGCAAGCCCTCTGGCGTGGTCCTGGCTCCTTTCTCATGACAGCATCTAGTGTCAGATGTTTCAGAGCGAGGCACAGAAAAAATTGAATGCTTTTAATTATCACTTGTCCCGCGGTAAGAGCTGGCCCTCTTTATCATCCCCTCCCTTTCCCCAAGCCCCCCCTTTTCCCTGCTACCTTTGTGCAGCCCCCTGTGTGGTCCCCCCGATGGTGACACTGGCAACCGGATCAGCCGTCGGTGCTGGGGGCTGCTGCCCTGCTTGTGCCCCTCGCTTGCCAGCGGTGTTTCTTCTCGCCTCTGGGACAACCCGTGTCACCGGCATGTCTCCACAGCCAGGTCCTGCTGGTGCAGGCAGTCCTGGAGCATCCTGAGGACCCCGCGGACCATGGATATTGTGTGTGTGGAAGCTGGTGGACGTGGCTGCTGCAGAAAACCCAAACCTGGGTAAATCCATCTCTCACTGCTGGAAGAAAATAACTTGCACCTTTTTTTTTTTTAACACTGATGGTTTTACTTTTCCTTGTCACGCAGACTGAGTATCTTAAGATAACTGCGGAGTGTTGCTGCCTCGAGCCTTTGCCTGATGTGATGGCCGGTGGCCACCTGCCTGCAGTGGTCCGTAAGCCAACACGGCAGTGCCCACAGGGCTGGCAGGAGGGTGGGCCTGTCCTCTGCTCCTTCTCCTCCTTGGGATGCCATCTAGGGCTAGTAATTTTTTTTAAAAAAATGCTTAGAAGAGGGTGAAAATTGATGCAAGAACATTGCAACTCCCTTCCTGGCTGGTGGGGTCCGCGGTGACCTGAGCTGCTACAGGGGGGACTCACAGCCAGGAGCCACCCCTGGGAGGGCAAGTGGCTACCGGCTCAGCACTGTACCTCCTGCCCGTGTCCCCGGGGCTGGGGGTGCCGTCCCCATCCCAAATGGTTACGTACTGCTGTTTTAAAGGCATTCCCTTTCAAGCGGCTGGGATGTAATGGTTTAAGGGAGCTGCAAGACACAGGTTTGTTAGAGATTGTGCAATACTGGTGTTTTCAGGACTACCTGAATGTGAACTAACCCTAGTAATGGTTCTCATTTCTTGATAATGCTATTTCAAGCATCGTGTTTTCT
Organism: Rissa tridactyla; assembly: GCF_028500815.1. NCBI lineage: Eukaryota > Metazoa > Chordata > Aves > Charadriiformes > Laridae > Rissa > Rissa tridactyla. Next base: position 27,555,336 of record NC_071474.1, on the reverse strand, counting down.
GGGTTTCGTTTGCTTGCTTGTTGGTTTTCTTTTGTTGTTGCTTTTTAATGCTCTGCTGTGGTTGGTTCGAGGGTTTGTAACAGCGTAAATTGTCTGGGAAGACGCATCTCTTCAGGGGCTTGCTGTAATTCTGGGTCAAGTGCGCTTAAATTGCCGTAATTTGTATCTAATGGATTACATGGATTGAGAGCCCTTTTCTAACTGCTGGAGCAAGGAGGGGCTGCCGGCCCCGGGAGGAGGGAAAGGCATCCTGGGCACGGCCGCTGCCTTTGTCCCTCTCCTCTGAAAGGGAGGACCATCCTTCTCGGTAGTCCCTTGGGCAGGGCAGCCTGGCGAGAGCGGGGGGACCCTGCCAGGCGCAGGAGGGGGAGGTGGCCGGAGGGGGAGAGGCTTTTGCTAAGCCGGGCAGGTTTTGGAGGATGCTGACAGCACATCCCACCGTTGTGTTGCCTTCCCCTGTTTGCTCTGCCTGTGCCGTAGGCTGGGTGCTGGTGGGGAGCTGGTGGAGCTGCTTTTCCTCCCTGAACCTGCCCTGCCTTCTCGGCCGCTGCCCTTTTGGGCTCCTCCCAGCCCTTTCCCAATGTTTTTTTTCCCCCGGCGTTTCATCGCTGCCCTGGCTGCTTTTTTCCCAAATCTTTGTTCTTTGTGGTGGATCCCCCTGTGTGTGTCCCGTGTCCCAGCAGGAGTAGAGCAGAAACGTGTCTCACCCATCGACCTCGGTAGTCTCCCCTGGCGAGAGAGGAGAGTTTCTGTTTAACTCCCCACCAGACCTTGCTGCACCTGTTAAAACAGGAGTTTTCATTAAAAAAATCAGCTTTTAAATTTTTCATAGGCAAACCTGCCGCAGGTTGTTATCTATTTCAACAGCCGGGTGATGTCTCTGTCTCCCCAGTGGCCACGCAGGAGCCGAGCGGGAGCAGCTCCGTCCCCATCACAAAAGCCAGGGTGCCCGTGCCTCTTTTATGTACTGCGGCAATGCCGTCCCCCTCCGCGGCTGTTCATCTTCCCAGCGTGTCCTGCCACATTGCCTCACGCTACGTGTGTCATTGATTCGTGTAATCTGATGCAAATCAACATGCTAAACCCCTCATTAATTGGGTTGCTGATTTATCCTAATGAGAACTTAAAATCTTGGAGAAGGTTGAGGGTATTTGTTTCTCCTCCGAAGGACTCGACAAGCTATTGTCGGCCCCACAATGGCTGGCCCTTGGCTGGGCTGGTAATTGCCTCGTGACTGTATTTGCATCGGCATAACGGTGAGGATGTTAGCAGGAGTTAAGACATCTCATCTTTTCCTCTGCACAGGAAAATTCAGGATTGGCCAGGTGGAATGCGTTGCCCTGTTGGGTAGGGTGGCCGCTCTTCACCTACGACTCTGCTCTGTCGGTGTTGCCGTTATAAAGCTGCTTTTCTTCAGAGCTTTATAAGCTCAGCCATAAAAACCAGGCCTGCCTGAAACTTGGCACGTTAGGAATTGGCCGGGCTTTTATTTTTTCTGGTGGGAAGAACTGATGATTATTTTTAGAAGAAATTGTTGCGTCTGTGAAGTTTAATGGGTTGAAATGCTGTTTTGGCATTCACGAGCCTTCAAACCAGCTTTGTTGAAAACCCCATTTAGCATCATCAATAACACAGCGCTGCTGAGGATCCCCGGGGACAGGCAGCTAAAACAATAGCCGAAATCTTACATTTATAAAGCTAATTGTTGTACATGTTCAGCCATTTCCCCCACGCCAGTACCACACACGCGCTTGCTGTCTTGTGCAAGAAGCAGATCTGAGGACAGTTAAGTCCGCGGGAGGCTTCTCACTGACGTTAACGGGAGAGGCGTCTGCATTTCCAGGGACTCTTTTATGGAGGCAAGGTTGCACGTAAACATCAGCTGCGTTGTTGCAGTAGGAAAGCTATTCTCATGTAAACTAGAGCCTTTTATTTTTTAATTTTTTATGTCTGCCGTCATTCAGATCCCCACGATGGAGTGTATTTGTGTCAGCCGGTGTGTGCAATCCTAGACAAATCTATGTACTGCGGGGCTCTGGAGGCAGCTTCCAATGCAGGTGTCTTGACGTCACCCCTCTGATTTTGGGGGTGAGCGGCTGCCCTGCTCTGATTGCAGGGGAGGAGCTGGGCACCCTGACGCGTGCGTGGGGTAGTGGAGGAAGAGAAAAAGTGGCTGTCCCTCAAAGAGGCCTAAATGACTGTCTTGTTTGCTCTGAATTTCCCATGCCTTCGCCTGCCTTGGAGTACTGTGTCCAGCTCTGGAGCCCTCAGCACAAGAAGGACCACGGAGCTGTTGGAGCAGTGCCAGAGGAGGCCACGGAGATGCTGGGAGGGCTGGAGCCCCTCTGCTGTGAGGGCTGGAGCCCCTCTGCTGTGAGGACAGGCTGAGAGAGTTGGGGGGGTTCAGCCGGGAGAAGAGAAGGCTCTGGGGAGACCTTCCAGCCCCTTCCAGTCCCTGAAGGGGGCCTACAGGAAGGATGGGGAGGGGCTGTTGGCAAGGGCATGTAGCGACAGGACGAGGGGCAATGGTTTTAAACTAGAGCAGGGTGGGTTTAGATGAGACATTAGGAAGAAGTTCTTTCCACTGAGGGTGGTGAGACACTGGAAGAGGTTGGCCAGAGCGGTGGTGGAGGCCCCATCCCTGGAGACATTCAAGGCCAGGCTGGATGAGGCTCTGAGCAACCTGATCTAGTTGAAGATGTCCCTGCTGACTGCAGGGGCGTTGGACTAGATGGCCTTTAGAGGCCCCTTCCAACCCAACACAATAGGCCGTGGTGCTTTCCTGAGGGTGCTCCAGGTAAAACGTCTCAGGGGACGAGACAAGACACTGACCTCTGAGAGGCTCTAGCATCTCTGTGTCTTGGGACAAGCGGGAACTTTGGCTGGTGCATCATGGCTTTGCTACTTTTGCTTTTCCATAGAAAAAAAAAACAATATCCAAATTTGGGAAAAAACCCAGATAATCACTGTTTATTTTTTATGAAGTTCTTTGGTTGGCTGTGCATTCAAAAACGCTTCGGTATCAAATACGAATTTGTTGCTACAAAATAGTGGTGGGGTTTTCAGGTTTGAGCAGGGGTAGCCGGGAACGGTGTTTAGGTGGGAGCGCGCGGGAGAGTCCCCGCTACAAAGAAGCTGTTGTCTTTGACAGAGGCCTTCCGGAGCCTCGTTGTCTGAAAACAATTAGCCAAATAAATTAGGTGTGTTCTATTCCCTGTGTGTTCTGTGCTAAACAATTCTGGCGTTTGGCTTCCGAGCGAAAGGGGTGATGTATATATTGCAGATAAGCGCAGCTGGCCTTCCGCCAGCTGCCCCCGCAAACACCCCTGGCTCACCGCCGCCCGCCTGGAGGGGGCAGCCATGGAGGCCATGGGGAGGGATGGGCTTGGCACAGATAGTAACGGGCAGGAGAAGCTGTCGGGGGGCCTCGTGCTGAGCAGAGGGATGAGGATGCGGTCCCTGAGGAGCTCCTGACCGACGGGACGGTGGGTGGGCAGAGCTGCCCGGTGCAAGCGCCCCCTGCCACGCTTGAGGCAAAGCGGTGATTAGAAAAGGGGTAAAAATCCCCTTCCTTGAAGGTGCGCGCCATCCCGTTGTGCTGGCACGGCACAGGGGTGGGTCAGAGGCTCATCCAGGAGCTCCCAGCGTTGTGGAGCCAGCAGGCGGTGGTCAGAAATGAGAGGGAGGACAGGAGATGAGCGCCTTGGGCAGCACTTGAGCTGTGTCTTTGCCACCCACTTGCTTCCTGGCCTTTGTTTCACTCCGTTGCTGTTTAAAGTACATTAAATGGAGGTCAGGCTCGTGGGGTTGTCTTAGCCTCTTCTTTCCTGAGAGGGGCCGGTGGTAGCTCCTTTTGGCCCGTGCTACCCCTGCGTCCCTCTGTGCTGGGAGGGAGCTGCGGCTGACAGCGGGGCGCGGGAGCAGGTTTGTCCCCGGGTTTTTGCGCTGCAACGTCCGGGCGATTGCAGGAACCAGAAATGAATTGGAGGCTTCTGGGAGGGGAAAAAAAACCTCCTTTGGCAGGATTTGCTCCTGTTGCAAAGGGCGGTTTGCTCCCTTCCTTGGTTTCATGCCCTCGCTGCTCACACCCAGAGAACTGAAGCAGGATCCCCAGCTGTGAGGAGCCGCTAAACTTATACAATCGGGAGGTGCCTGGAAAACTTGAGTAAACCTGTATTTTAGTCCTGTCTCGATGGATGGAAGAAGCGATGTATCCCATCCTTTCGTTTTCAGAAGCATTACAGGGGGAAAACCCCACCAATACCCTAAAATCCCTCCAGCTCCACAGCCACGTGCCCACTGTTGGGTGAGGCAATGCCAGGAGCCTTCCTTGGAGTCTGCGGTGACGAAGGTTCTGCACGTCCCTGCGGGGCAGGCAGGACCGTGGCACGGAGCCGAGCACCGGAACAGCCCTGGCCATAATGAACCCAAGATTCTGATGTGAAAGTAAGCAACAAAATGATGTCTCCACTGTGGAAACGAGCGTCAGGGCTCTGCGCAAGGGGCCTTTCCTCCAGGAAAACAGGGATTTCGGGGACCCAGGGGCTTAACCTCGGGCAAGCCTGGCTGTGGTGGTGCGGCAGCCCCGGCTCAGCTAATCTGCCGGCGATGGATTCGTGGCTTTCCTCCTCCGAGCCCTGCGCTGAGACAGCGGAGTGGTTTTAATGAGAGCACATGAGTTAAAATGGGTTTTTTCTCCTTTCAAAATTAGTGGCAGACTACGGCTGTTCAGGTTGCTATTTTAACTGCTCCAGATGTCAAGCACGGCTCAGCCGAGATCAATGCGTAATCCAAAGGAAATACTATTAATTTCAAAGGAATGTGGTCAATATTTAAATGTTTTGGATCTTTTTAATACGTAGATGGTGGTAGTGGTCTAGCTGGGCTTATTAACTCTGCTTTTGGAGCAGTGATTCTATTAGCATGAATTAATGTCTGTTAACGTTATTGATTTTCATTTATTTTAACATGCGGGCCTGTAACGATGCTGGTTATTTTAGACATTCTCTGAGGCTGTACCGAGCTGGGAGCTGTTGGTTTAAGGCCTGATCCCACAAGCTTTTATCCTTCCAGTTGCTACTTCAGCCCTGACTTAGCTCCAAGGCTGTGGAGCGGCTCCTGCTGACTCCAGCGGCAGTCGGATTGAACCTGCTCCGCGTACTGCTTCATCCAGCTTCATCTACGGAGAGGCTTTGCCGGTCCTTGCATGGCCAAGGTGGATTTAACCCTTGGAGCACAGCAGTAGCCACCAAGAAATATCTCCTCCGCATCATCCTGCTAATTCAGTGTACGGCCGTGGGGAGCCAGCCTGGCTCTTGCACCCGTAACCTTCAGCAGCGACAAGTGGGGTGGACCTGGTCTATGTATTAAGCTGTATTTCTCCATCAAGCCCAGGTAGACCAATTTCCTCCTTCCTCTGACTTTTTTATGCCTATTAAATGTCGAAAGCACTTGTAAGGCAAAGGCTTCATAATGAGGAACAGAGTCTTCTTGAACGCTTTGTTAAAGGTATGGAAAAATAGAAGGCTTTTTTTTTTTAAAAAAAAGTTGTTTCCTTTAAATCAGGTTGAAGAACAACTTAGGAAAACAATTGGAGGTAGAGCTGTGTCTCACTGAGATAGAAATGGACCCGGTTTTCAACAAAACAAAAAATTCATAACTCATTATTTTCTTAACAAAATATCTGTTTTCAATAGCTGTTGAAATATTTTGCTGGTAGAGGTCACACATTCTTAGTGAAAGACGTATTTTTTTTTGTTGTTTAAAAATATTTTTTAAAGCCAAATGATTTCCATTTAAAAAAAAAAAAAAAGTTTTAAATCACTGCTGAAAGTACAGAAAAGTTGCACAAGAAGAAAATGATAATCAGCTGAGATATATTTTGGGAAAAAGTAGGCACTCAGGAATCAAAAGCCCCAACCCCAAAACGCAAAAGATTTCAGTCTGCGTCAGAGAACGCTCTCAATAAAAGGAAACCTTTGGTTCCTTTGTCTGAAGAAACCTCACCCTTTGTTCATGTCGAAGAAAAATGTTTCTTGTTACTGGGAGAGTGTTTGCCTTGCATGAAAAAAATGTTTCTGTGGGAGATGTTTTACATTCGAGTGACGCCAGAGAGCCAAAACGTTGAGCTATATTGGCCATAAAGACCACAGGCTGATGAAGCTGGAACAATTCAGTTGAAAGCCTTTGGGGAAAGGGGAGGATTTCCCCTCCCTCTCAAGGCAAGTGGGGATTTTGGGATAAGACTGGGCTCTTTTTGGGTGGGGAAAAAACTCCAGGGCAGGCGATGTGTCAGCACATTGCAAGGGCTGTGTGTGGGGCACTGGTACCCAGGGCTGCCATGGCCAGAGCCCGGTGCCATCGCCATCCCTCCCACCCTGGCCGAGAGCACATCTGGCCTGCACATCTGGCGCCCTGCGCGCCTGCCTGCCCCCGGACGCTGTGCTATTTCTGTCTCTATGCACTAGATGGCATTGCCAACTTAGCTACGGGGGAGTGGGCTCCGCTGGGGCCACTGGCACCCTGACACGCTGCCCTCTCCCATGGCAGCCATTCGGGCCCCGCTTGGGGAGCGTCCAGGAAAAGGCATAATTTGCGCGGATCCAAGCCCTCACGCACTCCGCAACACCCGCGGTGCTGTTAATGATCATTTGTGATTTTAATTTTTTTTTCTTCTTTTTTTTTCTTCTTTTTTTTTTTCTTCTTTTTTCTTTCGAAGCTTCTGTGAGATAATGGCTGCGGCGCCTGACGCGAGCTGGCTCCAAGGTGCTGGTGCCTGGGTGTCCCGGAGCTGCCGGGGCCGTGGGTGTGCGCGGGTTGTGCTGAACCATCGCGGCCCCGCTCTCTGCTTTTGGGCACTGGCTGAGCACACAGCCAGGAACGCGTTTTGCTGCTGGCAATAACCCTGCGGGTGAGTTGGGCAAATACGAGAGAGGCCGGGTCATTGCCATCTTAAGGAGGAGCCCACGAGACGTCGGGAGTTCAGCGGCACCTCTTGGTTCCCTGTTCCGTGCGATTCCCTTTCGCTGTCTCCGAGAGCCTTGCACCCGTCATCTCTGCTCAGTGTCTCACCGGCTGGGACTGCTGGGCGGAGGTCAGTAACAGGGAAGCGTTAGCGAGAAGGTGTGGGAAGAGGGTGCGCCTGAGTGGTTGGTACCTGATTTGTTGGGTGCGACAGCTGGCACTGGATGCCTCAAATGCATACTAAGAGGAATTGTAAACCTGTGAGTCTTCCTAAATTGCCACTTGTGGCTTGGACTTTAAGCTTCTTTTTAAGGGCCAAAAGTACCTTGCTGCTCTTCAATGCCTACATCCCTTTGCAGAGAGCAAACCAAGTCAGTGAACTCCAGGAGGGATGCCTGGGGTGGATCTACGGCACAGCCATACCCCCAAGAGGACGAACCCCATCCCAGGGTGGCTTTTCCAGGGCAACCACCTCCCAGCACAGCCCTGGGATGCTGTACAACGCGGGGGGTGAGCAGCCAGGGTTACACGGTGCCCCCTTGGGTGTTCGTGCTCCAAGACCGCGAGCACCTCCTGCCCTGCCAGTGCCAGCCCCGAGGCTTCACAGGGACAAATGCATCATTGTTCGTACCCTGCCTTGCAGTTTCTCTTGAAAACAAAATCCTCACTCGCATTCAAGTAAAACCGAGTTCCTGCTTTCCCAGATGGCGGTCAGCGAGGGATGTGCTCCCATAGAAACGCCTGCCAGCTCTGGCTCTCGTGTCCTCCTGGGGCACTTGGGCAGGTTGACCGCAGCTTGTGTTTCATTTGGAGTTCTCTTCGACTGCCCGGGGTTTCCATACAGGGCACCGGCATGTGGCTGCCAGTAGAACTAATGATAAAAAACAAGTATTATTTGTGTTGTGTTAGCTTCTCAAAGCATCCAAGCAGACTTTCCAAACTGCTCAGCTACACGATCAGTGCTGGCCTTGGAGAAATGCTCAGGAAAAACGTCCAGGAGAAGCGTTCCCCTGGGCGGTGAGGTCTGGGCTCCTACTGGAACCCCCCAAAATTAGTGATACAGCAGACTTTGTGATGCAACGCTGCTCTGCCGACTTGCACAAAACCTTTTCTCTGCCTGTAAGCGGTTGGTTGTGGGGAGAGCTGCTCGCGCCACTTTGGGTATTTAAGTTTCCATGGAGAGAGAGCTGGCTGCCTTTGCTGCCCGGGAGAGGCAAGGCTTGGAGCAGATCTGCTCTTGGAAAATGAAGTATTTGTGCTCGGTTGAGCTTCCCGGAAGGAGGACTTGGCCCGAGGGTGTTGTTTGGGCCGTTGCAAGCACTGTCAATCGGTGATTCTTGGTTTCATGCCTTGTTTTGCATGAGGCATGTTTTGTATGATCTTTGGCAAGTCCCTTCCCTGTCTCTGCTACCCCCTCGGAGGAACAGATATAAAACCTTATCTGCAGCAAAGAACTGAGATAACCGCAAGCTAAAAGTGCTGCTGCAGGGACTCTCCGCTCCCATTAACCCCTCGCTTTACCAGCGGCCCCACCAGTGCCATGTGTTGCCATTTCTAATGGATTATGGCAATTCTCCCGTTAGCCTGCGCCTGTGCCAGTTCTCCAGCTTGGGTTTGCTGAGCAAACCTCCCAAAGCTTGGTGGTTCACGTTTGAATGCGGAGCTGTATTGTATTTCTTTTTTTTTTTTTTTTTTTTTTCCTCCTTTAAGTTAAGTGAGCATACTAATTGTCTTAGGAACCAAAAAATCTGCCATCATAAAGCCTATAAATTTGCCACCCCCGCCTCGTTTGACTAACGTAAAATGCAAATCACTCGTTGGTATTCCTGCAGACCTGCCTAATGGGACATGTTGAGAGAACCAGAACATCTGTACCGGGGGCCATGGGGTGGACAGGAAATGTGCATTTTTACGGCACGCTCAGGAAAGAAATCTCATTAGATTCATGTGATCTCAAACCAATTATATTCCCCGTGCAAAACCCAGGCTTCAAGCAGTGCCGCCTGTGTCTTTAAGGCAAAGCAGACAAAGCAGCAGCATCTCTAGTGTCCTTCTTAATGGGATGAATTGGGAAGTACGTGTATGGACATAATCCTAGAGAGTGCTGTAAGCATAAGTGATTGTAGAAGGAGAGTAAAAGAGTGCGTCGAAAACTTCAGCTTTTACTGAAGGAGCTTAGTTACGTGTAGGCAGGAACTTGGAGTGCCAGCATCTGAGTATTACGATTACACCCGTCTCTCCGAGCGGTGTTCATCTGCTAGGTAAATAACAGTGAGATACTCGTATTTACAACTGGAGTTACGTGAGTGTTCCGGTGACCCTGGCTCTGCCAGGCTTGACTCCTTTCATTGCACGTTACTCATCAAGGCAGTTGGCGTCTTGAGAAAGTCTCTCGATGTGACTTGCCTCGGAGGCTGCAGGACCACGCGGTGAGTTCGTTTGGAAGAGCAGGTTAGAAACTCTCCCCAAAGGCCAACCCAAAGCTTAACTCCCTTCCCAGTAAGGTCTTTCCCAGCTGTGCAGTGATACGTCCTTCCAGCTGCGTCACCGACGGTGGCTTTTGCCCCATCCCACTGTCCGACGCTCGGAGCACGGGCTTCACCACCGGACTTCATTGAGCCACAAAGCGCTGATCGTCACCACGGCCGTTCCAACTCAAACGCCAGCTGGAGTTGGACTACCGAAACGGTAACGTGCATTGTGATGGTAACGTCTGCGCTGCCGCGTTATTGGCGTGTCTCTTTTCTGCGGAGCAGAGCAGTTTGAAGGCCTGACGTGTCCCAGAGCAATTCAGCATGCGATACTTCTGGGCTGTGTGCTTTTGGGGTTTGGGGTTTGCGTTTTTTTTTCCAGTCCTAGGAGGAATTCGTTTGGCTCCACGGACGTGCCATTAGTGAAATCTAAAGTAATTGCTGCGCTACCTCTGATGACAAACTGGGGATGACTCCGGTAGCTCAAGCTCAGCTATTTCCCCCCTGGTTATACCGACCACCTTAGGTTGGTGCGCAGTCCACGTGCAGACAAGGAAGGGGATGTTTGCAGAGACAGGCAGTCATTAGAAGTTATAAGAAATTCAAGTGGGGACTTAGAAACTTACAGGATCCCAAATTATGCCTCCCTGCCCCCCTGTTCAGGAATAGTAACGCAGGCTTATTTATACTAATTTTTAGTGATGTGTTATATTTTTGCTGTTCTGAAAGGGTGTAAAACTGCATCGTTCTCAGATTATAAACAAGCTTCGTTGTCTTTGTTACAGAGATGTTGAGGGATGGTGTCCGTTTGCTGCTAAACAACGTGCCTCCCCCATCTCTCCTCCCCCTTAGGGTTTCTGAACGGAGGAGCTAGAGCAACTCTGGGCAAAAAGTGGCCTGATCGCAAGCTATCCATTTCTAAAGGCAATCTCCAAAAAAATGAGGTAATAACTCCTAAATTATCCCAGTGGCCAGCAAACCTGTGAGTCCAGCTTGCAAGCTAGTGGTCAGAGGTTCCTGTATGCCCAGAGAAGGTACGCTGCGGTTTTCCCGTGTATCAGGGGGATTAACTCTGTTGTAAGTGCAGAGCCAGCTCCGTCTAAAGTTGGGGGCTGATGTTAATGCTTCCGTAAGAGAATTAATACCTAAAAGCATGTTTCAGAATATGCTCGAGACATGATCTGTCTTTCAGTGTGCGAGCTCTACCTTAAAATTACAGATAAACCTCTGCAGTTTAGCATCGAGGTGAAGGTTTGATTATCTACGAAGAAAGAAAGGAAAAACGGTAAGCACACCCTAGCGAACAGCGGGTTTTATCTCGATGGATTTTGTTCGTAACGTCCTTGCGGAACTTAACAGAAAATTAGATCTCTGCTGCCGAATTCTGAAAGGCATTAGAAAACACTATGCAGAAGATCTTACCTCCCATCAAATTCCACTCCAGTGACTTTTAAAGAATGCAGCTGTTTCACTATTTTTGAATTCTTTCAGACTTTTCCACAGGGGATATTTCTAGTTTTGCAAACAGTTTCCCATCAACTCAGTGAGGAGAAGTTGCGGGGGGGGGGGGGGGGGGGGGAACCCCCACAAAAAAAAAGGCATTTTGTCTTGGGGAAAATCTCGTGTGCTCAGCCGGAGCCCTTTCCTGCAAAGCCGCTCTCCCAAGGCCCGGGGAGCTGCTGGAAGTTCCCATGGCTGCTCTGTGTGCTGGGGGCTTGGGGATGCTCTCCGCGAGCGCGGATAACGCCGTTATGTTGTGCCACGTGTGCGGGAGTAAACGCGGGTGGATTCCCAGGGCGAAACTCCCCAAGGACGTCAGCCAGCAAACCTCCCCTGTGCCCCCAAATCACCGTGTTTAAAAAAGAAAAAAAAAAAGAAGAAATATTGCAAGGAATACATTTAGCATTTGTTTTGGCTGGTGGTGTCTTTCCAGCCGAGGAAGCCCCCTCTGGCTAAATTTCAGTGGCCCCACTGTGGGCAATGAATAAATGTCCCTCCTCCCTCTGTGACTGCCGGCACCTATCCTGGCAAGCAGCCTTTCCTTGGAAAAGCTGGCCTTTTTGGCTGAAGTTTTGCCATGTTTGGTCCTAGCCCAAAAGATTATTATTTAAAGATCTAGTCTGAATCCAGCCAAGTGACTTGGGCAAAGGAGAAGGATTAATGCATGGAAAGGTTTGCAGCTGGGGCCAGCTCGAGCGCCCGTCCCCAGCCTGAAAGCCCAGCCAGATTTGGGAGCGTTACTGGGATGTTTTGCCTTTCCTCTGCCTCTACCCGGATGACTCTGGTTTTGGCTCCACCAAAGGATCACGGCGCATTGTGTGACTCCGGCAGCTCGTGGTGTTCAGCTGGGAAGGGATGGAAATGGGATCCAGTGGCAAACGTATGAGGAGCAGGCTATTTCCTTATGCTTTTCCAAAATAGTTGTGCCTGATGCTGAGTGTGAAGTTAAAATGAAAGATGCCTTGTGGTATTTTTTTTTTTCTTCCTTAAATACATCTATATATATGGAGGGGGAAGGAGTGAGAGAGAAGGGGGAGCTTTTGGCTGGTGGCTTTGGGCAAACAGAAGGTTGACCCCGCAGCATTGCTTGCAGGTCAAGGAAGTTGAAAGGAAGTAACCCAAAATTATTAAAACAAAAACTGATGTGAAGGAGAGTCATGTTTCTTGGAGGGTTTAGCTTCTCTTGGGTGTGGTGGTCTCTCTTGGCTGGGTGTCGGGCTGAGCTCACCACCGGGCGGTCACCGCGCAGCCCGCCATGACCACGTACCCCGCTTTGTTCTCGGCACGCGGGGTGGGGCGTTTTATTTAGCTAGATAACTTAGAGCCCCGGAGGAATCCAGGCTGCAGTTTATCTTTCTGCAGTGTCAGCGTTAGTACAGTATTCCTTTCTTTTATCTGGGATCTTTTTATTTAATAAGTGCTAACCAGAAATATATGCTTTCCGACTTTCCTCTTGCAAATACCGCAGAGACTTGGACTCACAGGCGAGATAACAGGCAACCAAAAAACTCAGGAGAATGGTGGGCCCTCGTCTGCAATGCCCTGGTGCGAGCATGGTCAGGCTTTAACCCTCTGTGCTGGGGAGCAGACTCTTGCATGGGGACGTTTGAACAACAGCTCCTTGAGGAGATGCTATAGAATCATAGAATGGTTTGGGTTGGAAGGGACCTTAAAGATCATCTAGTTCCAACCCCCTGCCCTGGGCAGGGACACCTCCCACCAGACCAGGTTGCTCCAAGCCCCGGCCAGCCTGGCCTTGAACCCCTCCAGGGATGGGGCAGCCACAGCTTCTCTGGGCAACCTGGGCCAGGGGCTCACCACCCTCACAGCAAAGAATTTCTTCCTCAGATCTCATCTCAGTCTCCCCTCTTCCAGTGTAAAACCTTTACCCCTCATCCCATGGCTCCCCTCCCTGATCCAGAGTCCCTCCCCAGCTTTCCTGTAGGCCCCCTTTAGGGACTGGAAGGGTGTCTGAGGTCTCCCCGGAGCCTTCTCTTCTCCAGGCTGAACCCCCCCAGCTCTCTCAGCCTGTCCTCACAGCAGAGGGGCTCCAGCCCTCCCAGCATCTTCGTGGCCTCCTCTGGATCTGTTCCAACAGGTCCACGTCCTTCCTGTGCTGAGGACTCCAAAGCTGGACACAGTAGTCTTTTTGGTGTCTCTCACAGCGCCCCAGTTTTGCTCTGGTTTTATTTCTATCCCATGGCGGGGGCACTCAAAGCTCAGGCCTGAAAACATGGGTGTTAAATGCGATGCTGGGCCAGCACTGGATGTGAGCAGTGACTCATGGTCTGTAGCCGTGCAGGCATCTCCTGCCTCCCAACCCACCCACTTCCCAGTGAGAACCAAGCCCTGCCATGGTGCTCAGGTGCTGGTGCTCCTCACCACAGCGGGGCACCGCGGGCTCTGCATAGCCATGCTTTACCTGACGTACGTACAGCAGCTCCGCGTTCACGTGAGATGCAGAGACCACCCATAACTCCATGAAGGTACAGCATGCTGCCTCCTCACATGTCCAAGGTTTGCACCTGGTTTCATAAGAAAACAGTCCTTAGGTTAAAAAAAGGAAAAGCTTTTGAGCCAATTGCCTGGTTCCAGCCCTTTCGGTATCCCAAAGACATCAAGCTTTTCTAAGGTTCATAAAAACAAGGGGCAGAGTGGTGGAGGGGGATTTGAGTTGGTCTGTCTGGGGAGAAGGTCACAGCGTGAGTCTCAACCTTGGTTAGTTGCCTTCAGAAAACACACAGGCGAAAGCTGCAGAAAACTAGGTTTCCTAAGTTTAACTGTTCACAAGTCCGCTTGTTTTTCTTGTACGTGTGCCTGCGAACAAGACCTAAATCTATCTTTCTCTCTTTCCGTTTCACGCTTTTGCACCCCATCTTGAAAATGAAATGTGTGGCAGGCAAGACCTTCGCCTCGCAAAAGGACTGACCTGAGAGTAAGGAAATGACAGCAGGAGAATCTGGGGGTAGTCAAAGGAAAATCTTAGGTCAAGCCTAAATATCAGCATAGATGTGCTGTAGACGGGGAGCAGGAGTGACGTTGTGGCGTATTTGGGACTCAGTTGTCTCCCAGCTATTTAGTACCTTGTGAGATGGCACAGAAAGGCTGTTAACAATGAATCCGCTGCCATTTGGAGCGGTCTTGAGTCATTGTGGTTTCAAAAATAAATTATCATATAAATAGCTGCTTAGGAATCTCAGCCTGAAGACCACAAAATCTCACCAGCACATAGTTTTTTTGGCTTACGTAGCACCATGTCTACTGGTGGAACGTTTTGGCCGCGTGTCGTAAAACCGCTTCCTATTTAAAAAAAAAAAAAAAAAAGAGATCATAGGAAAAGAATAAAGTCTATTGTCAGCTGGTGGTTTCTTAGTGCCTCTCATTCCAAGAGGCTGAGCATATCCTAACTGGATTTTGCAGCCTGTCTTTGCAGAACCCACCCTGAGATGCTGCTGTTACCTCAGGGGACCGGTACCCCCTGCCCCGGCTACCCAGCAGCACGCGGCCGAGCGACGAGCAAGAGGACCCACAGGTTTGGTTTAACACCACGGGCTTTCTGGGTAGTTTTTTGTGAAGGCCCATCAGGTTTTGAAAAGGTAGAGGAGAGCGTAACGATGAACAAGCAAACAGCTGAAAAATACTGCTGGGATTTTCTTTCCCAAGCCGCCGCCTCATGAATGGCGTCCTGTTCTGCTGTCCTGAAGCAAAGCTGAATGTGACCCATTTGAATCTGGTGACTTTATAATGTGAAAAAACGCCAAGGCCTTTGTTACAGGCATCTCTCCCTCTCCCAGTGCTGTGGACAGTTAATAACAACATTTTTGTTGCCTTTAATGGGAGAAGGCTCAGACACCCAGAGCGAAAAATCCTCCCAAGAAAATTGTTCTGAGTGAACTCCAGCCAGTCAGCTTGAACATAATCCATCCTTGGGTTTTCCCACTACGCTGGTTCTGGCCGATAAACCGCGTATTTGTTTTATTTCTATTTGGTTTTCTTTGCTTTATTTGCTTATTTGCGACTTCCCTTTAGGAAAAAAGAAAAGGCTGGGAGGCAGAGCAGTGCCACCAGAGGCTGTGGGACGGTGTACACGGTAATGACCCTTTCAACAGGTTTTTTTTCTCAGACGTTCGGCGAAGGTTCACAGTCCCAGCACAAAATGTGAGAATGATGTCTGTATCACAAAGGCATTTTCCCAGCGTGGCTGAGCTGTGGTATGAAACAAGCTGGTTTTCTCATGAGAGGGGAGTAAATCCTTGGAAGTGTTATTTTTCTAATGTTTTATTTGAAAAGTCCTAGCATGACCTTTTCTTGATGTTGCTTTTTCTTTCTCTTTTTTTTTCCTTTGTAAAAACCCTGCAGGATTGTGATTAGCAAGATAATGAATACCATCTGCTTTTAATCAATTCCTTCCTTTTCTCCCAAACCCTCCTAACTTCTAATATTAATGGAAACAGATTTGAATACTGGAAGGGGCCGCTCTGGAGAGCGCTTGGGTATTTACTAGGTGAAAAGTGAAATTGCACAGGTTTATTTCATGGGGTAGGGCATTTGACAGGTGCAATTTTTCTTCTGGATGTGTTGCATGCCTGTTTTATAAACCAAAATGCGTACTGACACATGAGATTATAATTCTGCATTGGAGGGAAATGTTAAGAAGAGGAGGTGACCTCTTACACGAACCGGCACTGCTGCATGAGCCCTTCCAAAGGGACGGCTCTTATTTACCGCCCCAGTGACACACCTGGGGGGTAAATGCAATGTATAGGTAAAGCAGGGAAGCAAAGGATGCTTCCTGGGAGGAAAGCCACGTCCACAATAGTTTGAGTGTAACCCTTCATTTGGCTTTGCAAAATATACAAATGAGTCTTACTAATTCGGCTTTCCTTGGTGCCTATGTGTTCAGATTGCCACCATATTAGTTTATCTTGGGAACGGAAAAAATTTGAATTCATCTGCTGTCAAGCCTTTCTTCAGATCAAACCAGTTTTGTTTTTTGTTTTTTTTTTTTTTCTTTCCCCTGGATAGGAATCAGTTTGATTTGTGCTTTTCTCTTAGGTTGGAATCAATCATCCTGCTCTGATTGGAATGACCGTTTTACCCCTCTAAAGGTTTGCATTAACAGGCATTCCTGGGATGTTTTCTTGATTGGGTTCAAGGCATTGTGTGTTCCCATCTGTCCTGGCTGATTACGAACCAGCTCTGCCAGCTAATGTTGGCTGGGGAACCTTTTCTTTCATGCATCGGTCCAAACTGGGCCCTGAGAGAGGCTGAGGGAGCTGGGCATGTTTAGTTTGGAGGAGAGGAGGCTGAGGGGAGACCTCATTGCCCTCTGCAACTACCTGAAAGGAGGTGGGAGAGAGGTGGGTGTTGGCCTCTTCTCCCAGGTGAACAATGACAGGACCAGAGGAAATGGTCTGAAGCTGCGGCAGGGGAGGTTTAGATTAGATATTAGGAGGAATTACTTTACTGCAAGAGTGGTCAGGCACTGGAACAGCCTGCCCAGGGAGGTGGTGGAGTCACCATCCCTAGAGGTGTTTAAGAAACGTCTAGATGTGGCACTTCAGGGCATGCTCTAGTGGCAGAGATTGTAGGTTGGACTCGATGATCTCAAAGGTCCTTTCCAACCATGAAGATTCTATGATTCTATGATTGCTGAAGTGGTACCACGGGTGCCCAGTTGTGCTTCTCCAAAGGGGGGTTGCTTTGCCATGTGCTTTGTCATGGCTTGGAGAGCCCTTGGAAACCCCTGAACAGGAGCCAAACCTTCCTGCTAGAGCCATCACTGAAATTCAAGGGCGGATGGAATAGGAGGGAGAATAACAGTTGATCCTGTTTGCCTCCAAGAGCATGCATGTGCTTTTCCTGCTCCTAGGGATCTCTGAGAGGCTCCGGTTCCAGTTTGGAGAAGGCACTTTTGGGATGCCTCGGGAAGCCACCTTCTTGGCTTGGTACTGAAGACATGCATATGAAAGCACCACACGGTGAAGGACAGGCCGTGAGCGGCCATGGCAGGCATGTGTCGGGAGCTCCATATCCGATCCCTGCACAGAGGATGATCCCTACGCTTCCCAGTGGCACCCACCCAGTGCCAGCCAGCCCGCAGAGTTGTGTGAAGGTCAGGCAAAAATAATAGCTCTTTTTGGAAGGCTGATTAAATGAAAGCAATGGATAGAGGGAAGGAGGAGGAGGAGGAGGGGAAAAAATGGTTGTGGTTTGCTGAAAAGCCTACGCCTGACACCTACAGATGGCTAACGGGGGGCAGGCAGAGGCAGCGGTGGCTAACAAGAAGACCTCTTACTCTCAGCAGCCATTTCACATGCGTAGACTTAAAAAAGCATCCCTCGCCGCCCCGCTTCCCTGCAGCTCCAGTCAAGGTGGGTGTGGAGCTTGGACATCTTTCAAATTCTGCGTTTCTGGCCCCGCCGAGGCTGTGCTGGCTCACCGCGATGTCACCGCGCGGGAATGCGCTTCCCCTGCGCTGGGACATCTCTGGCCAACACCAGATACCCTTCCTTCCTGCCTGCTCCCATGGTGGGGATTATTGCTTTTGGCTTCTCCTGGCTTTGAAAGACATCCAAAGAGCTCAGCTCTCGCAAGCTGAGAGCGGAGACAGAAAGCCTCTCCCCGCCTCACCTGTTTGTGGTTATTCAGCTCCCTCCCTTCACGCTTTGGCACAATAATGGCCTGAAAGTAAAACAAGAGGCAAGTTCTCCCCCCGGCTCAAAGCGCTGAATGAAACCCAGCCAGCGGGGCCTATTGAGACAGCATCGAGACAAATGTCAACTTTAACACAAAGAGGCTTAAATGACTGACACAGAAAGGAATAATCTCGGATCTGTTTTCCAGGCTGCTCCCCAGCATAGTTGTGCTGCAGACGGAGACAATTTTCAGTTCCCCGGGGAGATTGTATAGCCAAAAAAAGATACTTGGTGGTGATATGCTATAAGACTAGGTCATGAGAATGGATGTTTGGAATAATGACAGAATTCATTATAGGCAAACTAAATTAAGAGAGTGTCTTGAGAAACATATGGGGAGGAAATTGCCACTGAAGCCCTGCAAAGTGTAGCTTTATTTCTCATTGTACTGGGCTCTCCCAAAGGCCTCCATGAAACAGGCCGGGGGGTGAGAGGAGTCATTTTGTGGCAACTCTCTGAACTGGTTGCCTTTTTTTTTGGCAGAGAGGGGAGGCTCTCATGGCTATTTGCCCCTGAATCTTCTGGAAAAGGCTCATAAATAATGGGACTGAAATGAAAACATAGCCACCTTCTCCCCGGAAGGGAGAAGCAAATAATGTCCTAGTTGGTGTCTTCTCCACCTCGTTCTGACCTTAGCAGTGAAGCAGGCTGAAGCGTGGGTGTTGCTCTCACCCATGCCAGGCACTGAGAGCATCCCTGCCTGCCCCTGCCACTGTCTTTGTCCGTGCCAGGCACCAAGAACATCCCTGCGTCTCTCCGTGTTGCATTTCTCCATGCCGGGCACCGAGAGCATCCCTGCCTGTCTCCGTGCTGCATTTTTCCATGCCGGGCACCAAGAGCATCTTTGCTGCCCCCATGGCACCTCCCGAAGCAGGCACTGGTCCATCTGCATCTGGCCGCAAAGACCTTTGATGCCATGGCGGCCCCTTCGGGGGACGTGCCCAGGACCTTACAGGAGGCTCCACACAAAGTGGGTTTCTCCCTGGGGTGGCAGAAGGAGCTGAAGAGCTCCCCAGGAGGCCCTGAGAGCTTGAGTTGTGCAGGACCAGCCAACCCTTAGTCCCATTAGAATTAATGAACCCTCAGTCCAAGGGGTGTCCTCCCCAGGGCCTCCATTGCCTGGAGGACTCACGAAAAAGTGTATTTGTGATTATCTGTTTTTTCAAAGCAGTCTGGTAACAGCTGGAAGCCCCAGGCCAAGGTCCCTTTACCTGTGTAGATGGTGGCCCTGTGGTACTTTTAGGTGGCAAATTGCTGAGCAGGGGCTCAGGGCCGCAGCCACGGGCTACCAGCAGGGAGGAGGGGACCGACATGGGGCCAGGCACCCTCGTCCCATGGAAAGCGGGGGTGTTTCTCATACGTGTCTTACTCCTATTCTTCTGGAGAAGAGACTGCAGGATTGTAGCAAGGAGCTTTTAAACTCATGAAACAACAAACAGCCGGAGTATAACAGGGTAGCGTTTAGCAGGGAAAAAAAACATCTTGTAGAAATTCGATATGAACAACTGAATAAGAGGCGAAACTAGGGGGTTTTGCATGCTTTCTTTGTATTCGTATTTATTCGTATGCATATACAGGTAACGCCGTTGTGTACGTGCCTGAGAGGAAACGAAAGCACGTCACAAATCCAGAGTGGTGCTGGCCCAGAGCACAGTGTAGGAAAGGCAGGAGGATGCTCTGCGTAGCCAGCGCCGGTTAGCCTGGCATCTGTCCTGCGCTAAATAACAGCACGCGTGGTCCCAGGCTCAATTAGTAAAGAATTAAAGGATAGAGATTCAATTAATGTGGAGCATTATGGAAATAGTCCTTTTTTTTTTTTTTTTTTTCCCCCAAAGAAACCTGCTTTCATTCTTTGCCTCACCAGGATCTGTAAATCAAGGTGACAGGGAGACACGATGCGTTTAGAAAGATGCTTCGCTTAATATTTCAGGAGGTCCCAGCGGTGGGACATGACAACATGTTTAAGAAGAAGCTAAAGGAGCAACCTCAAAGAGGATCTTCATGGGGGTCTACTGCGATAGCCTCCCTGGGTCTGGAAGAGAGGAGTCACAGTTCAAAAAAGTAGCATTGTTTTCTTCTTTTTTTTTAATATTTTTTCATTTTTTATTTTTCCTCAAAAGCCCTTTCCGAGTTGGAAAGGTGTGGGGCCTGGTCCGCCTAGAATTAAAGCGTATAAAAAGTATATACACCCTTTTTGTAAAGTGTTGGCACTTTAACTGCCGCTGAGCCGGAGACCTTTGGGGAAGCCTCGGCCTTCTCCTGGGTGGTTTGGGGAGTGGGGCCGGTGGTGGGGTGGGGTGTGAGACAATGCGCTAACCCCAGGTTTTCTGCCTGTGCTCAAAAGGATTTGCCCTTGCGGCTGGCTCTGATGCGGTGTGGAAAAGGAAAGGGATGGGGAAGCTCAGAGGAGCTGACAGAGGCAGAAAAAGGGTGTGAAATTCATACTATCTGGTGTGTCTCCTTTGATGTGTCACGCAGAGATTGTGCAGGCGCTCAGACGGGAAGGGGTTAACGCGTTTCTCAGTAACCATTGAAATGGGGGCTGTTATGGTCTATTTAGGCAATGATCTGTTACAATATCAATGGCATTTTCGATGGCAGTGTCTCCTATTCTTCTATTGAAGTCACAATAGCTTTGGAAGTTCACGGCCATGGCAGTCTCAGGGAGAGATTTCTGTTCATTTTTCTTTGTTGTGAAGATTTTTTTCTTTTTTTTTTTTTTTTTTTAAAGTAAATGAACTCACACAAATGCGAAAGAAGCACCAAGTGTGTGACCTTTAGACAAAAGCTTCAGATTTGTCATTCTCACTCCTTAACTTATGCCTCCGCTCTTCAGCAATGCCCCCCATACATTATAGAGCCCAGCTTGGGCTACCTGGCCACAAATGGCTGGGCAAGGCTGGAGTGACAACGTGAAATCTCCATTTCTATGCTGTTGTCAGCTTCTAACACTTAGGGGGAAAAAAGTCAAAGTTGGGGAGAGGTTTTAGCTGTCTGCCTCCCGCGCATTTAGAGAGAAAGGGAGCCTCCCAGCTCGGCCCTTCGCTGCTTCTTTAGAAACGAGGGGGCTAATGCAGCCCCCAGGACTGTCTGGAGAGGTTACTCGCCCAGCCTTCACTTTGATGATTGATGACAGCGGAGAAACTAATGATATTTTATTCACCTGTCAAAAAAATTACTTGCCCTGGGCAAGGCAAGGCTAGCATGGCGGAATTTTAATGCTGCCCTTTTTACAAAAATGCAGTTATCCCATTTCCCCTAAAATATTATCTCAAAGGGAAAAGTGCCGTCCTGCCGAGCCCATCGCTCCGGGATGCCGGCGAGGGAAATCTCTCCCACCTACAAAGTGCCTTGAACTTTGCATCAGGAGCACGAATGGGGCGTTGCAAGTGCATTCCCAGGGGCTCCCGTTGCTTCGGCCCCTCGCTGTGTATTGGCAAGCAAAAATCACCAGGGACTGTGGATGTTTTGAAGTGTCTTCCCAAAGAAAACCGAGTATCTTTAGATCAAGAGAGCCCCCAAGAATCAGTTGTGCCTTAAATGTTGTGAGTTGGAATTTCTCCATCACAGACAACTTTCTTGTGTTTCATCCCATTTGGGTGATTTATTTTTGCTGTGTGCATTTGTATTTCTTTATTCCATGTTATTTCCATCATCTCTTTCTTGACAAGGAGCAAACTAAATGTTACCTGCTCCTGCAGCTGCCTGTTAGAGATGTCTCTACCTAGACCCAATAAACTACGCGTAATCATTAGCAAAACCATTAAAGTGACCTTGCTTTCTCCTAGGTATAGCTGGCTGTGAGACTGTGTCCATCTACACCCCAGCTGAGTCTTATGGTTCAAAGTGAGTAAAGGATGTTGGAAACGAGTTCAGCAGAGTCACAGAAGTTGGGAAGATCTTTTTTCTTCCTTCTTTTTCTTCCTTCTTTTTCTTCCTTCTTTTTCTTCCTTCTTTTTCTTCCTTCTTTTTCTTCCTTCTTCTTCTTTTCCCACACTTCATCAGTGGATTTCTCTGCTAGACATTACTCTGTGTTATTTCAGGAGTCAGAAGGCAAATGTCCACCAGAGCCCAGAGCACAGCCTGGAGCCCAGCTCTGCTTCCAGCTTTGCCGTGCTGCCATAACCCCCTGCCCCTGGGATGGATATGAGCCAGCCGCAAATGAGTGTCAGGGGCACAGGGCTTTTCGAGATGCACTAAGCAAAGTGTTGCCTCATGGGGAGGAACACCAAGAGCCAGCCATGCCAGGGCAGGAGAGCAGACCCTGCAGGTTAACTTTGAGGATCTCCCTGCCCCTGCAGTGGTTTCCCATTAGATAGAATCCTAGAATGTGTTGGGTTGGAAGGGACCTCCAAAGGCCATCTAGTCCAACCCCCCTGCAGTCAGCAGGGACATCTTCAACTAGATCAGGTTGCTCAGAGCCTCATCCAGCCTGGCCTTGAATGTTTCCAGGGATGGGGCCTCCACCACCTCTCTGGCCAACCTGGGCCAGGGGATCACCACCCTCAGTGGAAAGAACTTCTTCCTAATGTCTCATCTGAACCCGCTCTGCTCTAGTTTAAAACCATTGCCCCTCGTCCTATCGCTACATGCCCTTGCCAACAGCCCCTCCCCAGCTTCCCTGCAGGCCCCCTTCAGGGACTGGAAGGGGCTCGAAGGTCTCCCCTGAGCCTTCTCTTCTCCAGGCTGAACCCCCCCAACTCTCTCAGCCTATCCTCACAGCAGAGGGGCTCCAGCCCTCAGATCATCCCTGGCCCCCTCCAACAGGTCCATGTCCTTCTTGTGGTGAGGGCTCCAGAGCTGGACACAGTACTCCAGGTGGGGTCTCACCAGAGCAGAGTAGAGGGGCAGAATCCCCTCTCTGGATCTGCTGGCCACGCTTCTTTTGATGCAGCCCAGGATGCAATTGGCCTTCTGGGCTGCGAGCGCACATTGTTGGCTCACGTCCAGCTTTTCATCCACCAAATGCCATAGATTTGCCATAGAAATGGCAACAGCATGAAGTCACCCTGCTCAGGGTCCCGGTGTGTTTGCCAGGGGACATGCCCATGGCAGAGCGCTCCCAGCTGTCTCTTGGCACGTGCTCTTGAGCCTTTAATCATCCGCAGCGTTGGCAAAATGTTTCCTCGAGGAGACAATTGATAAAGCGGATGAAAAGGGATCTAAATGCCTAGGCAAGCTCAAGCTTTGAAAAGCTGGATTCCCGCGGCACAGCTCAAAGTGCAGACATATAAAAAGTAAACATTTCATCTTAATGCCAGCGCAGGTAGAGCTGTTCAAATGGGATACAAACAGCTCTCAGCAGACGAACTAATCTCAGGTACCAGTAAAATTCATAACAAAGAAATCCACAGCGCAAAAAAAAAAAAAAAGGCTTCTTTTGACCTATTTCTGAGCTTGCTGTGTCGGGGTGCTGCGGTGGTCCGCATGGGCAGGAGGAGGGGCCCCCACATGTGCTGAGAGGAGGACCTGGATGTCCAGAGTGCGTCTGTGCGTGGGCTGGGGAGGTTCTCCTCCACTCCCCAAAATGACATTTTGAGCTATGCAGGGCAAAGCAGAACTGCAACTTGGTCCCGGTGTGACGAGGTCTCCCAAGGAGTTCAGATACGGTGAGGAAATGGAGTTCTGGTGCCCCTGATCTCCTCAGTGTGAGAGCGAAAGGCGATACATATTGCCACCCCCTCCGGCGAGGGCCGGTGCTCCGGTGCGTGCTGGGAGTGCGTGCACGGGATGTCTGCGAGCAGCGATGCTCGCCGGGTGCAGCGGAGCCCTTCAGGTGACTTTGCAAGGCTGTACTTCTGCAGGAGCTGTGGTTAGAGCGAGAGGTGAAATTGAGGGCTTGCGTCAGGTTCGAATATTACCATTACTATTTTTTTTTAGCTCGGCTGACTTCTTTTTTTCTTTTTCCCTTTTTTTTTTTTTAAATTAGATAACGTGACTGTCACTTTGAGTTCAGGGTCTGGTTACAAGGACTTAGCTCTATTTCACACCAAGAAATTTGTCTCGACGTTAATCAATGCGGGTTATAAAAGAAAAGAAAAAAAAGAAACTTAAAAGCGTTTGCAATGTGAAGGCTGCAGTACGCTGTAATTTCAGCCCCTTCTCTTCCACCTCCATGGAGAATACCAAAAAAGAAATGTTGGTTTTGGCATCCCCGGTGCAATTATGGAGATAGAAATGAAACCTGTGGAAATGAAAGTTGCTGCATCTCAGGGATGCCAGACTTGGAGTATGGAGTGTCCATGGAAAGCGTGCAAGCTACCTCTCTTGAAAATCTTACTTGGCTTTTTAAAATTCTGCCCTGGTGCGGTAATTACTAAGTTACTGTTATTACCCCCTGTAAAATCACAACGCCATGATTTATTTTCACTGTTTCCATAGAAAATGTTGACGTTTTAGCAGGAACTTGAGAACCCTACTGTTCTGCTTCAGAAGAGCAGCCGCAACACCGCAGGCAAACAGGAGCTTGGACGCCTTCCCCCCCCCGGCCTCGCGCTGAGAGTTTCCCTGAGATATGGTACTGGGGTGTCTGAAACGGCTCGCTTTGCTTTCCAGAAGTTTGGTTTTTCAGCAAGAAACATGCATATATTTTTTTTTCCCTACAGAAGACAGACCCCTGGATCTGCCTGGCCAGGGGGGCTGATGGACATGACAACGCTTCCAGCCCTGATCCCTGAAAGTCCCTTCCAGGTGTGTTCCGGTGGACACCTTCTTACGAATGAAAAGCACGCTGGAGATGGACGTTGCCTTCATGAAGGTTTTTAACGCTTTTTTAAAGGAGACATGATTTTTGTAAGCTACGTCATAACCTGTGGAAAGAGCGTTGAGTGAAAACTGAATTATTGAGCGAGTAACCTGCCGCCCCCCCCCGCTCCCCGCCTCTGGGAAGAGTCACCGAAAGACCAGATTGATTTGCAGGGCTGTGGGATTGGTGGGACACCTCCCCGAGCTATGACTTTTCCTTGCCACTAAGTGGCAGTCAAGTAAAAAATATAGTAAAACGAAACTTTCCCGAATAAATATTTCATCTGATATCAACGCAAGGCACAGAAGAAAAAAAAAAAAAAAAATTAATTTCTAAGCCCCAGTTCCTGAGCTCGGCAATACCCCGCTGTTTATCCTGGGAAAGTAAACCTCGGGAGGAGGCGGCAATAGCAGAGATTGTAGGAATACATAAAGGTTTTTCTTGGGAGAAGCTGAGCATGCGGATGGATGTGTTAGGGACCAGTTCAGCCAACTTCTGCCCCCTGATTTGGCCCGCGTGCTATTCAACAGTGACAGAAATCAGCCAAAAGGGGTTCGAGGCGTCCGTAAGTGGCATAAAGGTGTGCGCGGTTGGAGTAAAGGCAGGGAATGGGGCTGGTAGAGTTCCCTACTCCCCGTAACTGCAAATGGTGCCATCCGCGGGCAAAACTAAGATTCCCCGCGTAGCGAGCCCCTGGGTAACGTTTGGCTCTGATGCATTATTAACCATTTTAAATTTGAAGTGGTTTGAAGATACTCAGGTAAAACCTCCTGAAAGCAAGACAGAACTAGGTCAGACACAGAGTGCGTTGGCTTTAATTAGCAACCGTGCAGATTTTTTAACCTTTCGTGAAATTCCGGGACCTCCTGTACCTCCCCTGCTCTGCTCTGGAGCCAAAGCGGAGATGACCTCTTCAGGGAGAAATGGTAATTGGAAGTGTCAGTTATCTGAAACTTTTATCCGAAAAGACAGGATCCTGGGCACTGTGCCAAGGTCCTTTACGTTTTGAATATTTTAAAATATTTGAAGAAAGTAGCGCGCATGGCATACATTTTAATGTTCAAAGGACTCCTGAGATAACATTATTTTTTTTTTTTTCAAGCACAAAGCAAATAGTAGAAAGGGAAGATAACTATCACAAAGTCATCCGAAAATGCCAGGGAGGGTCTGCCTTCGCCACCAGCAAAATCTGCTGGTGTGGAACTGCTGAATTTCAACCAAGACCTGCCCAAACTCACTGTTGCAAATGCTGGTTCTGCGTATAGTTTTTCTGACCCACACTTCAATTGTGCTTACAGATGCCACGTCAGTCTGGAAGCCAAGGAGGCAGTTTTTCCCCGTGTGTGGGTCCTGGAGGCTTCCAGGAGACGCTACAGTGGAGCCGATAGCAGTGTAGACGGATGATATTTGGGATACAGCGGCACCGCCCATGCTAGGCCTGTGGCGAGCCGGAGCAGCGAGCTCAAACAGGTGCGGAGCAGGTTGTGGTCTCACCTCAGGCAGGATTTCTTGGGGTGAACCTGAGCGTTCCCCCATCTGATGTGATTTCCCCCTGCCCAGAGCAGCCTCAGGCGGGAAGTCCCCCAAGGAGGCGGCAGCACCAGCCACACTCCGCTTTGCCCTGGGATCTGTGCCGATCCAGAGGTTTGTTTTCCCTCTTCTTGCCCCCGCCAGGGCCTGAACTCGCTCCCTCGAGTGTTTTGCCCCCTCCGGTTGCCGGCACACACGCGGTGCACCCGCAGTGGGAGGTAACCCCCTGCTCCGCACTTGCTGCCGGAGCTTAAGCGCTGTTTGCAGGCTCAGTATCCATTCCCCAGGCTCCCTTGCACCTTCCTTCCCTTCTCGACACCGGACCTTGTTTCATCGCCGTAGGTTACACACAGGGCCAGGGCTCTGCAAGGGCACTGCCCTGTATCAGCCAATTACTACAAGCAGCCAAAAAAGGGACCAGGCGTCTCAAACTCTACCCCAGGCTGCTATTTCTTATAAGTTTTTTCAAAAGGTTACACCAAGAGATCATGTTTTCAGCTTTGACCCCATCCGTTTCGGCTGCCACCGTTATTTAACCTTTGGAGGGGCAGGGTGGGAAAAAGTAACCTTCCTTCAAAATTTTATGGTTTTGGGAAGACTAAATAATGCAACACAAAAGCTCGTCGGACTGTGCAAGCGGTGCCCAGGCGTGCAAGCCGGGCTCCCACAGCGGGGGTCAGAAAGCCATGAGATTTTGAGCGTTTTGTTTTTTTTTTTTCTCCAGAAGGTGAACATTTCCAGGACAAACTTGTGCTGCCTCCAGCCTCCCCAGGTGCCGCAGCAGTGCCTGCGGGACAGGCTTGGCATGGGTTTAGCCAGGGAGCAGGACGGGTTGCAGCTCGTCCAGGCGCAGTCGGTGGTACCTGCTCCTCAGGGTGACGATGCTGGCACCCGGGGGGCTGGCTCAGTGGAGGGTCCCAGTGCACTGGGGGGATCTGCACCACCGTGAGCCTCAAGTTCAAAGCTCTGGGTGGGCAGACAGCCGTGGGAGCATGAGCTGTGCTTCACAGAATCCCAGACTGGTAGGGTTGGAAGGGACCTCTGGAGACGATCCAGTCCAACCCCCTGCCAGAGCAGGGTCACCCACAGCAGGTGGCACAGGAACGCCTCCAGGCGGGTTTGGAATGTCTCCAGAGACGGAGACTCCACCACCTCTCTGGGCAGCCTGTGCCAGGGCTCTGCCACCCTCACAGGAAAGAAGTTCCTCCTCATGTTGAGGTGGAACTTCCCATGCTCAAGTTTGTGCCCATTGCTTTGTGGATGGGATGCTGCAGCGTGGCCGGAGCCAAGCGCTGGATGCAGGCGGTGTGGTGCTGGCAGGGGACTCCGAGCAGCACGCTGCCGGAGAGCCCGTCCTGCCCACATACCTTCTGCTGGAGCTGCTTTTCGTCAAAACCTGGCGTGTGTTTTCTTTATGGAGCGGCAGGGCCCGTGCCAGGTGGTGCTCCTGAGCCCCTCTGCTTTCCTAAGAGCTTTTTCCCATCACCTTGGGTCTAAGTTTGCAGCAGCCTTTGCTATTTTTGAGCAGAAACACCATAGCGCAGACTAATCTGTTTATTTCTGCTTGCTTCTTTTCATGTGCTGATTTAGACATCGAGTTTCCTTTGTAGTTTATCTCAGCCTCCCATCTGGAGTCAGTCAGACGCCGGTACTGTTCCCCATCAGCATCACACCATGAAACAGCGGTGAGCTGCCGCGTTAGCTCTGTGGAGAGGACATACAGGCACACTGGGAGGTGCAGAACTGGAGTATCTGGGATGTGCTTTTGGAGTTGACAGCATCCCATTTCTGACCAGCTGGGCCCCCGGGGTTTACAGAGGAGAGTGGAGCTGTCTCCGGGTAGTTTGTCTCCAGCCTGTGACGTCTCCTTAGTCCCCTTTTCTCTCCTGAGCGCACCCCGGGAGCGACGCGCCATCCTCCAGCTTTGTTCCTGCACCGTCAGGTTCACTTTGGATTTGTTGAATGTGTTCATTTCATTGGAAACCAAACGCTTGGCAAAGAGCAAATTAGCCCGTGTTTGAATTTCTTCTGCTTCCTACCTGGCAACGCCGCCACCAGTTACAAACTCAGATTACCAAACGCTTTCCCTTAACCATCATCTCAGTAGAAATTGGATACATATGAGCAAAAAAGTTTTGTTCCAAGGGTGGCACAATATATTTCTGACTGTTTTAACCTTGTCAGTGAAGTATCAAAATGGATTGGCTGTTGGAAAGCCTGCGGCACTATTCTTTGTTGCTGAGCGCAGAAGGGGAAATTACCTTCCACTCTTAAATCTGCAGCTTCTGCCCTTTGCGTCATGATGAATAGAAATATTGCAAGATCTTCCTTGAAACTCGGAGGTATTAAGGACCCCTTTTACCAAGAGGGAGAAACATCTAGCTTTAAACGTGTGATTACCCCATTATCTTCAAAGGCAGAGAGCTGTAGCTGGAAGTTAGGCATGTCCTGAGGTTGCCTGCTGCAACACATCCTGACAGCAGAAGAAATACAGGGAGCTCAGATTTGCTGTTCTGGGGCTGAGACGTTGCTTTAAGCAGGCGGAGAAGCGAGTGCGCTCAGGGGCTGGTGCCGAGCTTCCCTTCCAGCCACCGGCTCAGGGACACTTGCCACGAACAGAGAGTAAGTAGGCAGGGTTAGATCCTCCCCTGGAAAAATCCGAGGTGTTCTGCTGACCCTGTTGCATCTGCACTAATGTATACCCAAGAAGGTCTGGCCTTGAAGGCTTCTAGGGGTCTTTCAGGAAAGTACCACCAACTGATTTTTATTTATTTATTTTTTTTTTTGAATCTGCGAAGCATCAGCTCGTGTATTTAATTTCAGTGCATCTCTTGCGGCTAAACGGCACGAAATGTTGCGGTGTTGCTCCATGCAATTGGATTGATTTATATGGGGTTGCAGTGGTCTCATTAGGAGCAAGATTTGTTGCTTCTGTTAATGCTCAGGGTTAACTTTTGTGTGTGCGTGTGTGTGTAGAAGAGAATAATGGGAAAGTGTTGATGGGGAAGGATGACTTCTATAAACACAAACATATCGGAGAACTCTGGGAAATCACATCAGTCGGCAGCAATAGCTGATCAATCACTTTGGGCAGAGCATTGCCTTGCTGAGGGTGGCCCACGTGGCCCCCAGCGACACAACCCCTTAAGCGGTACGTGCGCTCGGGAAGGTTTACTCGTGCACTAAGACACGGCAGGGTTGAGAAATGGTGAGTCTCCATCTGCAGCTAATTGCGCCGACAGCACAAGGCCAGGCAGCTCATGCCCGGCAAATGAGATCTAAGCAAATACACCATAATGCGTGCCTGGGCTTGGGCTGACTTCTTACCCCCACAAGAGTACATAAATATGGGTGGTTTGGGTACCACTGGAGTCCCAAGGCCAGCTCTGATCCATCTTACCGCTCACGTTGCTCCTGTATCCCCAGGTTGGGGGACAGGCAGGAGGGAGAGGTACGCGTGACAGTGTGATGGCCTCTATTTTGGGGAACTGTGGCTGTGATTTTGGGCAGAGAGTTACCTTGTAATTCACAGCTTTGGAACGGGTTCAGTTAACAGGAGTTTACTTCCAGATGCTTTTAATGTGAGTGACGCTGTCGACCAGCTCGTGCTCCTCCCATGCAGCCTTTGGTTTTGCTTTGGCAAGTTTGATTTACAGATTTCCTTTCTCATTAAAAGCTGTGGCGATATTAAGCCCGGGGATCCTTGATGGATTTCAGATTGAATACCGTGAGTCTTGTATTAATGCAGGCTAGCTGCAAATAAAAGAGGAAATCCATTAAGCGTGTGGCGTGCGTCATAAATATTCCATAACACAAAAGTGTTAATGTATTGATAAGAAAGGAAAAGCAAAGGCGTAGGAGTCAGGAAATGCCGAGTACTGAAGGCCCACTCTGAACATCTCTAATGTCTGCATTAATGGCCCGTCAGATGATAAAGGCCACGCCGGCCCCCCCATCTAGCACTGCGAGCAGTGCACTTTTTTTTTTTTTCTTTTCCTTTTTCTGATGAGATTTTGAAATTTCACGCAAGTTTTTCTAACCAGCCAAGTTTGAGTGCAATAGTTAATCAAATGTAGCGCTGAGAACCAAGTGACTGCGATGTAACCAGCGATGACTTCAGTGACACTGTGCCCACTTTCTGATGGTGCGTTTGTCCTTTGATGTACAATTGGGATAACTGATGCTCCTCTTTATCGATTATTAACCCGGAAGGAGACACCGTGCTCCGGAACCACACAAAATACGTGGGAAGCCGTGGTGTAACGCAGCAAAGTCTTTGCCTCCGAGTCTGCTTGGTATGTCTGCGTCGAGAGCATTACGCAGTCGAGGTAATTATGAGAGTTACATTAGAAATCAATCCTGTGCATCTGCCTCAGAGTCTAAAAACGCTGAACCGAGCGTGTGGAGCATTGAGAGCAAATACAAAGAAATGCAGCGTATCGCCAGGGTGTGGAAGCCTCTCTGCCAGCTAGAGACAAACGTTCTGCCCGGATTTTAATGGGCGCATTCATTACTTGTGCAGCTATGCACGCAGAGGCAAGGACGGAGCAAACCCAGCCCAACAAACGCCCGCCCGCGGACAGCCCTGCGGTACCCAGGCGAGTTCCTAAGGCACAGCCTGCAAACCTCCCCCATCGCTGCTCCTTGCTGCTCCCCGTATCGCCCGGCAGAAGCGACGCTGTGTTCTCCGCCGCCCGCACCGGCTTTTCCGTGTGATCTATAGCGCGCTGTTTTCCAGGCGTTTTCCTGCTGTGGATTACTCTTAGGGAAGAGGCTGGGTCCTGGTGCTCTCCCCCTCTCTCCTCCTGCACAGTCTTGCAACCTACACCATCGCCTCGCTGCTCCCGGCAGCTCGCTGCTGCAGCCCTCACTCACGGTTAGCGACGCGAGGAGGCATTTGTGGTTATTTCCAAAATCTGCAACGATGGAGGGAGGGGGTGAGGAGGTATGCCCAAGCCTTTGGCAAGCAGCTCTTGCCTGTCGAGGTGTTTCTCAAGCTGGCAGGCACCTTCCACAGGGGTGTCTGGGCAGCCAGGGGGGCTGGTGGCACAGATTGAGTTGTTGGCTGCTGGACTCACGGTTTTTACCAGTTCGCTTTCAACTCCCCAGTCTGAGCAGCACAGGAGGTGGGCTCTGGGCTGGGGTGTTCGGCTGCCGCTCAAAACTTGCCCAGGTTTCCCAGCAGACATGACGCTGGGTGCCGGGCGCAGATGTTGCAGGTCGACATCTGGCGGCTGCTGCACGCACGCTGCGAGCAGCAGCACCTTGATGGAGGCGCGTGGGCAGGGATGCTCCGACCTGTCTGCTGGCTGGGATGAGCCTGCGCAGGCCAGCACCGCAGGACGGCACCGCTCGCCTCCAGGACCCAGCTGTTCGTCCATCCCGCCTGCGACTGCCCGAAGTGTGGCGCCACCTGAACCCCGCGCCAGGGGGGCACGTTGGATGCGGTGCGAGAGCCCAGCGGGGCAGGCAGCTTTAGTCTCGCGGGGTGCGCACGTGGCCCTCAGCACCGCGACGCAGGTGGCGGTACCTCTCCTGGTGTCATCGCAGCAGCAGGATAACGAAAGAGGCGAAGCTGAAAGAGTGTGGGCCTTCATACGAGTCAGGTCTGAGCTGGGCGCTCGCTACTAGCCCACGTTAAGCGTTTGCTGCTGCTGTCGTCGGTGCTAAGTAGGCTGTGCTGACATCCTCTGGTGACACAGTTATTCTGTTGGGGAGGCAGGACTCGGCCACCAGAGCTGGAGAGCTCAGGCTGGGGAGCTGCCCTTTTTAGCACGGGGAGCGCCTTTTCCGTAATTTGCCCTTTGGTTTGGTTGGGGAGAGCCCCCGCCGCACCTCGGGGCTGGCACGCCGTGCGGGATGAGCTGGCTGCTGCGTGGGAATGCCGGCAAAGCAGATCTGCCTCCTCCGCACTGCGGGGGCTCCCTGCAGCGCGCCGACAATGGAGAGCGGGGGAGCTGGGGTCTCACCTTGTCTCAGGGCTCCCAACTATTCACATCATGTGCCCGGGCTATCCTGGTCGTCTTCGGAGCCCGTGCCAGATCACATTTCCAGACTGACTACCCAGAATTATCTAATGCGTTTTGTTTTCCCGTCTAAAAACCAGTGCTGCCACTCTTGCTCGCTATTTTCATCCTGAAGCAGCACTCGGCCTGACTTGAAGCCTTTTGAAGCCCAAGCCTCTTCAAGACCAAAGCTGTCTTGATTGTTATCAAACCAGACAGCAGGGACTGGAGCTGGGGTGGGGGGAGTGGGGAGCATCCTTCCCTCCTTCCACGTCCTGCTGTCTGTCCCGGGCCTCTCTGGTCACCCAGGCAGGGTGCCGTGGATTTTTGCAGGAGGTGATCTGACCGTTGGAGAAGAGCAGGGCTCTCCGCAGCGTGCCCCCCGCGGGATATTTTCGGTTTGGTATCAAATCCGAGGCGGTGGCTGGGTGGCTCTTTAGGGACAGACGCTTGTGCTGCTGTTTCACGTGGCTGAATGAACTGCTGACACCAGGCCGGCTTGGAGGAGACCGCGAAGGATCATGTCATGCTACGGCATAGATGACCCGGGACCCAAAATCAGCTAGGAGGTCCAACAGCAAGCCAGTGACAACTTAATGCATTGGTTCAGCTAGATTTTGGTCTAATGCTGTGGTTTTTGTGCTGAACGGCTCAATAAGGGGATATTTATCAAACTCTAGGGTAATGAGGTCCCCTCATTTTGAGGCTTTTGTCAGAGGCAGAGCCGCACATGGTTTTCACGTGGGAAAGGCCCCTGGGACAGGGGAGGTGGAGGCGGCTGTGCCTCAAAGCACCTCTCCGGAGGCAGGCGGTGGGAGAGGAGAGTCCATCCCCAGCACTCCCTCCCACTCCACCCAGCTGCAGCGCGGTTTTTCCTCTGTACCAGGCGTGGGGGGCGGGGAGGGGAACCGAAATACTCTGAAGTTTGGAATCCTTATCACGCTTTGTAAAACTCATCTGTCAGACAAGGTGAATTCTGTCTCTCTGAGCCAACGAGGAAAGTTTTTTTTCCTGGAAAAGTCCCCAGGAATGTATTTTACCCCTGCTCTCTGTACATTAAGTGTGCCCTATAGCTCCGCAGGCTGCCTGTGGTGTGGTGGGCTGGTTGTCCTGTGTTTCAGCATCCCTGGGCACACTTACGGAGTTGCAGGGAAGTTGACCGAGGGGCTCACGCGTCCCCATCAGGACCTGTTGGAACATTAATCTGATTAGCGGAAGAGTGAGGGGCTGTAAGTGGTACGACTGCTTGTAGTCTGATTCTACCTGGACAGGCTGCTTACATATAGCGATGGATAGTGTTTTATGGATGTTGCCTCACATGTACATAGCAGGCACGTGGCGTTTACACTGGCCTTGCATGGGAGAGACCCTTGGCAGAAGACGAATTAGTCATTGAATTAGGCAGAAGCAGGTGGCCTTTCAGACGCTTACACAGCAGAGCTGTGTAACCCTTTAGATGTGTTTCTCCTTTCGCTTTTTTCTCCAGTAAATATCTATTTCTGCCCGCAAGGCAAGGAAAAACCTGTTTTCCCCCTGCTTTTCGCTTTGTTGCCATCATTCTCTGGCTTTTGACGGTGCTCTCGCTCGCTGGGTTTGGCTCTTTCTTGTTTTCAAATGTCTTGAGGCTATTGAGCGCCAGGCGATGAAAGATGACCTTTCCCTCAGGGATGCCCAGCCCAGAGCACCACGTCCTTTGCCGAGGCGTGCAAGGCTTGAAGGGTGTATCTCGCTTTTGTTCTTGCTGTTGTGTGAGGGGCAGGAGGGCAGGTGCTGGGGCACAGCGTGGGCCCTGGCTGCGGCAGGGGCAGAGCAGCAGTAGGAGTGAGCTGGTTTATGAGGCTCTTTGAGCCCTGCCTCTGAAACCAGCTAGTTTCTGCTGGTTTTCAAGATGTCTTCTTGGAGCTTAAAGAAATTTGTACGGCAAGCTAAAACGGGCCGATGTCCTGTGCTTGCAAGAGAAACGTAGCTTCAGTACAGAGCTAGGAAGATGCCGTGTGCAGTGGTTGATAGATATGATGCACAAAATGTGACATGTTTCTTTGAAAATAACATTAGAAACCCTTGGTTTACTCTTGGTTTATTGGTGTGAAACAGAAGAAAAGACGATAAATCCGTCTATTGCAGAAAGTTTTCCAACAAAAAAAAAAAAGGGGGGGGGAAGCTTTTGCCACATACATTATTTCTACATAACTGACACTTTCTTTCCCAGAAGCTTTTGGTGTCATGTTCTTTATTCTGTGCCC
Source organism: Rissa tridactyla (assembly GCF_028500815.1). Classification (NCBI taxonomy): domain Eukaryota; kingdom Metazoa; phylum Chordata; class Aves; order Charadriiformes; family Laridae; genus Rissa; species Rissa tridactyla. Next base: position 27,521,181 of record NC_071474.1, on the reverse strand, counting down.
AAATTACGTGATGGGCAAGCGATCTTGTCAGTTGTCACCTTAAAGGAATTGAGTGGTAAAAGAAGAGTGAAATTAAAATAGGGAAAAGGCAAAAGTACAAACGCTCTGTTGACTTTGAAGGGTGCAAGCTGCTGATTTCTAGTAGATCGCCACGTGAATTAGCAAAGCAGCAGGAATGGGAATACTGCAGTCCAGTTGCTAAAAGCAACCCGGTGGCCAGGCTCATCATATTCGTCTTTTTCTCTGACCCATTTAGATTCCTTCCTCTTAAAGGACATTTCTCCAAATGACGGTGTTTAACTAATGCAGAATTCCTATGTCTGAAGGACAGTCTGTGATCCAGTCCATTGACTCCTGATTTCATTTAAACTGCAATTCATTATTTTCTTCCTGTGCTCATTCAAGAACCCATTGTTCATTACTCTTTCATCACTCTATGATTGGAACAATTTGTATCTGTCGTTCATACATTGGCCAGATAATGAAATAATCATTTGTGCATCTACACAGTATTTTACATTTATTTTTCACAGGGTAATTCACTTCGTCGGGTCATTTTGTCATTCTGGAACAAATTGTGATCTTGTTTAAGCATTTGCTAGTTGGTAACAGTCTGCATCTGCCAATGTCAGGACACATGTCTGAATAGTGCTGTCCGCAGGTAGAACGGCGATAAAATTATTGTTGATCCATCCTCCAGCTAACAAAACCAGCCCACCTCCTAGAAGGAAGGATTCTGCTGGCTATGGTCTTCATCCAAAGTACACTGAAGTTACTGTCCCACAGTCTTCCGCAAGGTTTGGGTCAGCCTTTCGGAGAGACATAATAAGAAGGGATAAGATTACCTCAATAAAAATGAAACTGGATGATAATGCACCCGGAGCACAATTATGGTGCTATTCAAATGAGCTCCTGTTCTCAAGCAGGTCAGCAAGGTTATGGTTTCTAGAGGGGTCAAGAGATTAGGAGAATAAACTAATTATTCTAACATCAAATAGACAGAGAGGTGATCGCTGATTGGTTAATTCATTTTTCTTCTGTGAATCTATTTCTGTTCAATTAATTAAAATGACACATATGTTATACTCTCCAAATATCACTCACATTATTATGTAAAGGTTGAGTTAGTCATTATGTTGGAAAAGGTCAGGGCTTGAATTTAATGCTGGAGGGAGATACTGTCTTCCATTCACTCGTCATAATTACCATCCAGTTCCTGCCCTACCCGCTGATGGGATCTCGGCTATGGTTTTCAATGGACTTGCCACACAAAGTGCTTTGGGCATCCTTCCAAGAGCTTCTCCAGCAAAGGCAGGATTCCATCAAATATTGTGGTCTTTAAAGCCATCGCTTTGGCAGGGGAGCTGAGCTGTATCGCTGGCGGTATGTGTAATTCTTCTGTCTTCTACTTATCTCAAGACATTACCAGGGGCCTCTAGGAGAGATGAAGACTCCGTTGCGTTGTAAACTTTATGTGAGCAGCTCTGGGAGATGCTTGGTCGGCCGAGGTGTGGATGCACAGAACAGACCAGCGGTAGAAGAAGAGCAGATACATGGAGGAGTGGGCGACTGCGCAAGGGTGCCTTTGCTTCAGCCTCAGACCCATTGACCCCGTGCAGGTCTGACGCATGCAAGCACTGAGTCGCTCGATGGTAAGTGAAGCTTATAAATGACCCTTTGTTCATCGCTTCAGCTCCACGGGATAATACAAGAGCAGAGATTATTTTTGCTACTGGTCAGCAGGTGAGTGGCAGTGATGAGTGAACCATAAAACAAGCCATTCTTACTGTTAAATCTGGAGCGTTTCCACACACTCATGGCTGGGCTCAGAAATAACGTCAAAATAGCCAGAAACATTTGCACATAGAATCATAGAATCATTTAGGTTGGAAAAGACCTTTAAGATCATCAAGTCCAACCATTAAAGGCCACCTCTAGTGATGCAGACAGAAGAAATGAACATCAGCAATGGTGGGTTTGGTGTGAGCATGGACAAGGCACGGCGACTAGTGTGCTCACCATGTCCAGGGAATGACTCCCTATTTCAAGTTCCCTGTGAAGGTGATGCTCTTGGGGCATCTGCTATATGGATATGTGGGGTTTGGTCTTCAGGGCCACCCCCCCAGGACACTCCTCTATTCATGGGCTCTTCCCCTGGGAAAACCCAAATCTTCTCAAAATGGAGAAGGTCAGATGGATATTTACTGGCCTCGTAAAACAGCCACAGAATATTCCAGGTTACTATCCAGTAAAGAGTTTAAACATTTGGAACAGGTTTTTGTGGTAGATTGTACAGCGTAGACTGAGGGGGCACACGTAGCCATGGGCTTTGCCAGAGTCTGTAAACATAAATCTGCGGTCACGTTTGTAATTTTAATGCCTTACGTGAGACATTTTACACTTATTTTAATAGCCTAGAAATATTATTTTTTTTTTGTAAATATATTAGTTCTTCTTAGCTACACTCCATTAACTGATGTTTAGTTAACATGCGTGTAGACTGTATCAGCCATTTTAATAGAACAAGAAGGGGAAGAAATGCTATAAGACACGAGCTAGCATCGGATTTATCTGCAGAGAGAAAATATTGGCAGAAACAAACTGTGGCAGGATGTTAAAAAATCACCTGCTTCTTAGAGGAGATACAATTGGGTAACGATCCATGGAAACATGAACATTTCAGATTGCGTATCTTCTATTCAAATTTATGGCCAGTTGTCAGAGCACTGGTGCCCCTCACTCCACGAGAGGGATTACTCTTTGCCAAACCGTAATGAGCAGACTATGGGTGGCGCTAGAAAAAGTATGGGACTCTTTGAGAAATCGCAGCGCATCGTATTAACTTCCCTCTGACGTTAGCAATTTCCCATCATATTGTATTACCAATCACTGTCACTAATATACCATGAAATTCAGATGTATAATGTAGTGTACAACTCAACCTCTCATTTCAAAGGTTTGTTACCCATAATCCTGCATGAGTCATTAGTAATGTCACTGAACAGACTAAAACTCACTCACTTCTTACAGTGTTTCCCTTGCTAGCAAATAACTGACATATTACACGTGGGCAAAATGCTTAATTCTCCAGAGAGCTTTGATTGCGGCATTGTGAAATGTGGGCCTCTTTAATGGGCAATCGGGTCTACACACAGCCCTCGACTATCCCCGGTCTAGCGCGCCCCGCCGGATGGCTGAACAGCTGGGTACTGTGATAAAGCATCTATTTTTTGTTAAATTATTTATCTATTGAAATGCGCTTGTGGTGTTTTAAAGGCAATATCATGCTAAAAGGTAAAAATACACCCACCCAAAACGGAAAAACTTAAGGGCACGGTTAAAACTTGGGAAAGAACTTAGACTTTTTTTATTGTTCGGGACTTGGTCTCACTTGCAAAAGTCACTTAAAGGCTTGTGACCCAAGCTTGAGGACAAAGGTAAGCACCCAGGTCCCTCAGGAACCAGCAGCAGAGGGGCAGGAGAGAGGCCCACTGCTATCCATCCGGAAATGAGGCATGGATGAAACCCAGCTGTTGCTGGACATGTTCTCTTAGTTTTAAGAGCAAGGAGAACCTCTCAAGGCAGGCTCAGCAGAAGGTTTCACAAGGAAATGGAAAATGGACTGTCTGTTCATCTCCGAGAGGAAAAGAGATGGCTTTAGAGAGTCTCGACCTACCTGTTGGGTTGTGGTATTCCACAAACGGCTTTATGGAACTTCACCATGGTGATGTTGGGCCAATTATCCCATCTGGGAAAGTCAGCTTGAACCGTGGTCCTGCTGCCCAGGGTGACATGCCCTCTTGCAGCCATGCAGTTGCAGGTTTGTAGGTAAACCACTGGTCCTGCAAGCCGAAAGCTACAGGACAGGGCTGTGTTTAACAGTGAGCAGCGGATAATCATTTTGAGAGTGTAGATTGTGGTAAATTTTGATTTAGCTTCCATTTCCTCCTTTTGCTCATGTGAAAGTTAAATGGGATGGTGTCAAGAGCCTTCCTGAGACAAGATGGATCACATCTACCGCTCCCCTTTGCCTCCATGCTAATTATCCTGACAAATTGGTTTGCCGTGATTTGCTTGGGAAATCTGTTGGTCGTTTCCCACCTTCTTATTATCAGACAGCACACATAGCATTCAGTTGTTTTACCCGGTCTTTTTGCAGGTGATAATTTGTCCGGTGGGTCTGTGCCTTCTGCACAGCCACAGGGAAACCCGGTGAGTTGGTGCTTTTGGGTGAACTTCAGAGCTGGCACCTCTAGCAAGAGAAAAGGTGGGTATGGTAATGGCATGCTGCGCTGGTAGGTTATACATGGTGGCGGTCACTTGTGGCGGAGACCGTGCTCTGGATCCGTCGGTGTCTGCTGAATGTCAAGGTCGTGCTTCCTTCAGGTTCACCTTGTTTCACAGCTTACGTATGATAACTGGAAACACCACTCTCTTCCTGACTCCTGGCTTAGAAACACACTAATAGACTGCCTATTTATTCAGTTTCTTGTTTAAATTCAGTCATTCTTTCTATATATTTTATTTTTAGTCCATAATGTAAGCTTTTTCTTTTTCTTTTTCACCATCCTTTCATCAAGTCCAAGATCAGGTCAAGCGCTTTACAGCTGGCAGGTCATTCTGTTCACGAAGGCACTCCCATAGGTTGATGCCGAAGCATGTTTGAGGCTTTTAGAGAGAAAACAACGCATTTAAAGCAGCGGGTGAAGTACCCGGCAGGCTGAGGAGCAGGGTGGCAGCGGGTCTGTGAGATCACCCAGCAAGGCATGGCTGTAGCTTCTTGCTTTTGTCTCACCCGGGCTGTGTGGAGGTGACGTTGCAGCTGTACTTTCTTCTCGCGTGGCCGACGAAGCTGCAGCCGTCGATGCTGAAGACAGCGAGGTTCATTGTCGATTCTCCCAGCAATAGTGTGACAGGCCCAGCAGTTCCTGCATCGTCAGTTCAAGTACTTAGCCTGCCATTCCCAATTTATTTCGTGAAGTGTCTGCGGTCTCCACATTTGCTAATGTCACGATGCTGACGTGTCTATTCTTGTCTCTGCGAGGATGCAAAAGAGGGACATTAGAGCCAGCGCCGCTCTGTTAAATACCTTGTTGGCAGGGCATATCAGAAACGGAAGTTGTTTGTGAAACGCAGCTTGCTGAAGCTTATACTTCATGGAGTACGTGATTATTGGACGTGATGCCGGTGACAATAACGTACATGGCATTTTAGCTGTTCCTCTATACGATCTGGCTGAGTGATGGTTTGTGACCTGATTGGCACACCAGTGTCTCTGCCTATACAAATAAGCAGACAGATATGCTCAAGCCGCAATTAAAAGCGAGATCCAAGCTGTTACCAGCTTGAATCAGGCTAAAGGCATACCAATCCTGGAATGATGAACCACCAGTGACACTATCAGTAACTTACAGTAAATTAACTTTTGCAGCCTGGCCTGGGCTGGGCGTCACGGTGCAGAAACCTGTTACCCCCCCGTCCTGGGGCTGTGCGATGCGGAGGGCTGGTCAGAAAGCTTCAGCAAAACACTTTCTCATCCGAAAATATTAGTTTATCCAGCCCCAAACTAGAAAATACAAGCGCCAGCAAAGCACAAGGGTTATGGCATTCACCGCCAATGATTTTATTAGTTAAACCTTATTTTCTGAAGCCCTGGGTTGGGCGCTCAGACTTCTGAGGCCCAGGCTGCGCTGGCTGCCTTGCTCTCCATCCCCGGTTCATCAGGATTCAGTTTTGACACTTTTGAAGTTTCAGATCTATTTCTGGCCGCCTCTACCGCTGTACCCCTGCTTGATGTTTAAACGGCAGGAGGAACAGCAAGGAAGCCTTCGCTTCAAATCCCAGTTCAGCTCGGCACTTCTGTAAATTTGAGAATTTGCATAAAAACACCAAGTCTCTACTGCAGTTGCTAAATCGGGCTTTAGGAGAAAATTATCTTAAAAAACCTCCTGAGTGGAATAGAGGGATGTCTACATGCCTACATACATCTAGCTTCTACATGCCAGCTTTTTTGGTAAAATTTTCTGCTCTCAAGCCCGGAGTGGCTCAAAGGTGTTCAGGTAAAGCCAGATGTTTAAAGGCTTGTCCAAATGCAGCTGCATTTAAAACTTCAACCTTGCCTAATTTTTAGTCATTCATATTTATTATGAGCCGTATTGGGGTCCAGGACTCATTCTGCCCCCTAACGATTATTTCTACCCATTGGAAGGTGGGGCTGGGGCTGGTAGATATGGATGAGACCCTGAGGCTGGGCTTTCTTTGGAGCTTGGAGGCTAGCAGGCAAGAGAAAAGAAAGAACAAGAGAGGCTTGCTTCTTTTGCAGAAGAGACCGAACTTAGCTGCGGCTTGAGACCTCGTCAGCACAAACGAGGGAGCTGTTTCCTCTCCCAACATGTTGTTCAGCTGTGGCGCTCATTGCCGTGGGAGGCTGTGGTGGCCAAAAGCTTAAACGATGCAAAAAAAAATTAGATGAGTTCATGGCAGAGCGGTGCAGCGAGGGCTATTACACACCAGGAGACAGAAATTCTCCAAGCCCGGATCACTGGGGACCATCAAAGCACCCCAGCCAATTATCGTTGTGTGCTTGTCCTGTTCTTCATCGTTTCTGTAGACATCTACAACTACTTGGTGTTAGAGACAAAGTACAGGGCTAGAGGGACTTCTGACCTGAGCCACCCTGGCCATTCTCATAAAGCAGAAGGAGATGACTTGTTTTCATCCCTGTTGTAGACAAGACTTGAAGATGTGAAGCCTGTACAAGCTCTCTGTTAAGCGACGTGAGCTCTCAGTGTCTCTGAGAGCCGTTCCTGTTATAAAGAGGCTCAGCTCTCCCTTAGGATACAGTCCTGAGGAGGCTGGCGGTCAGTCCTGTGTCTTGCTAGAGGACATTGTGTCTGTGCTGGGGTCTGCTTTGGAGTATGGGGGAGGAAGGAGGGAGGAAAGACACAAAAAAAGCAGAGGGTGATTTGGCAATTCCAGCATCAGCAGGAGCTGATCCCAGTAGTTCAACATAATCACTGAAAGCAGAGAAAATCCAGGAAATTTCACTGGAAGCGAGCAAGAGCTTGACAGCCGGCAAATGCCAGTGTAAGTAGGTAACTGGGAGCAAGGGGTGCAGGGAGGGTGGTGTCATTTAGCATCACTTCCAGAAGTGCCGCTTGTGTCTGAAGAGAAGCCTGTAGAAAATGTGCCCCTTTTTGCTCAGCCTCCCTCCTCTGCCAC